>NC_135631.1:2747857-4050714 GCF_053574225.1 Canis aureus
CGCAGCGGTTTAGCGCCTGCCTTAGGCCCAGGGCGCCATCCTGGAGACCTAGGATCGAATCCCACGTCGGGCTCCCGGTGCATGGAGCCTGCTTCTCCCTCTGCCTGTGTCTCTGCCTCTCTCTCTCTCTCTCTGTGTGACTATCATAAATAAATAAAAATTAAAAAAAAAAATTAAAAAATCTTTTTTTTTTTTTTTTTTTCTTTATGATAGTCACACAGTGAGAGAGAGAGAGAGAGAGAGGCAGAGACACAGGCAGAGGGAGAAGCAGGCTCCATGCACCGGGAGCCCGACGTGGGATTCGATCCCAGGTCTCCAGGATCGCGCCCTGGGCCAAAGGCAGGCGCTAAACTGCTGCGCCACCCAGGGATCCCCCAATAAAATCTTTACAAAATCCTTAAGTATGGTTAACATACTACTCCAGATACAATGGTGGGCCCTCATGAGTTGGTCTAAGATACATTTGTTCCTTGTCCTAATTGAACTTTTGGTAAGTTGGAGATTTCTTGACCAGTGTGTCGCAGTATATTTGCATATGCTTTGTGGAAGTGTTCTTACTAGTTTGTAGTCATAGCATCTCTTACAAAAAATAAGTTGTCCTTCTAGATACCAAATGACAAAGACAAAAAGAAACACAAGCACTGCTTCCACCCCCCAGAAAGCTTGTCTGTGAGCTACACTCACTCCCTTGATCGCTCTAAGGGTTGAGTGAGACCAAATTCTCAATTTTAGCTGATTGGACTCCTTGTCAGGAGGTGCTAGAAACAGTCCCCTGACCCCTACCCCAGTGCCACTGCTCAGGTGCTGTCACCTGCTTGGGTTCCTATCAATCTGTTGTAGAAGGAAGATGACACCTCCACCTGTGAGTAAGGACAGCCTTGTGGGAGTTTGCTCCTGCACAGAGTGGCCAGTTGGATTTTTAATGGTCACATAAGTAGAGCAGCCACATTGCAGCCTGACCAGGTGGGGACCGTTCCAAGGCAAGAGTGGCAGGGATAACCTTAGGTGGTTTCCTTTACTTATTTCCTTGCTTGAGCTCTGACCTCTGGCCAGGGTGACTTTTGGGGCAGCAAGCACTGTCCCAGTGTTTTTTCTTATATTTACTCCTCCTCCTTCAACACCCTCTTTGAAGCTGGAGGAGTAAGGAGGCAGTCTTTTTTCCACTTCCAGAGGAAGATACAGTGGCAAGAGGCACATGTCTTATTCGGCACCTTCCAGTGTGGAGCTGGAACTGGGTAAGACCCAGAAGGCTGTTTCCCAGCCTGGAGCTGGGTCTGCTTCTCCGAGTGAAGGTGTTCTAAGGGAAGCCATGTTGGAAGGGCAAATACAAAGGGTTAAACCTGCACTCAGGTGGAAAGGCTGTTGCATAAACGCTGAGAGAAGTTTTGTGTATGTGTGTGTATATTTTAGTATCTCGTGCTTCTTTTTTACTTTGTGTTGGCAAAAACCCCAGGAGAAGATGGGAGATTCTGGGAGGAGATGATTATGCTGGGTGAGTCAACTGAGCTCCCCAGCTGCCGTTTTTAGTTCCTTTGCTTTTCTGTAACAGGAGGCAGCTTGGGGAGGGGTCGGGGGCAGGGTGGGAATGCCGATTTGTGCAGCAGGACAGGAGGCAGGTGTGTATGGATGAAGTTTTTTGGCATTCTAAGGTTGACAGGGCTTTACAGTCATTACATTGGTTCCAGGAGGAAATATTAAAGCAGAGCTCATTGTGATTTACTGTGATCTCACAGTAAATGTCTCCTCCAAGTCACTCACTTCTCCAAATCAGTAGCTCTTAGAATGGCTCGAGCTGTATTGCATTGTTACAGCAAGACAGTGGTTTTGATAGCAGAGCAGTTGTGAGGTTGAAGGAATGTGGAGAGGCAGAGAGCGGTCTTAGGTGGGAGGGCTCAGTGGCATGAGAAAGTTCAGAGGAGGGCAGCCCGGGTGGCTCAGCGGTGTAGCACCGCCTTCAGCCCAGGGCCTGATCCTACAGACCCAGGATCAAGTCCCACATCAGGCTCCCTGCATGGAACCTGCTTCTCCCTCTGCCTGGGTCTCTGCCCCTCTCTGTGTGTCTCTCATGAATAAATAAAATCTTAAAAAAAAAAAAAAGTTCAGAGGAGAGCCCCCCCCCCCCGTGACAAAAGGAGGGGGCTCAGGTTTGAGGGGTGTCAGGGATGAGAGAGTGTGTTGGGGGGGTAGGCCTTCCTATCCCTTAGCTCTGCCTGTATTCCGTCTCCAGTCTACCTTGGGGACCACTTTCACCTCCAGCATTGTGTCAGGAGAGAGCACCAAAGGCCTTGTCATCACCTGCTCATGGAACTAATGCTCCATAGATGCCCTCCATTCTTGGGAGAGGGGGGATCTTGTGGTTCCCACCAGCTTGGATGTTGTCTTTGGAGGACCCAGACGTGGGTTATTGGTATGGGTCCCCGAGACCATCATGAAGATACCCCCACACCTTTTCTTATTTATTGCTTCATACACATTTATTCATCCAGTACCTACTGCATGCTTACACACTGTGCTAGAGGCATCTTTGTGGGGGCCATGAATAAGATGGACCCGGGTCCCTCTCTAAAGCACTGCCTAGTGGGAAGGCCATACAGGAACCAATGACTCCAAAGGGCAGCAGCTGTCTAGAAAGAGGAGAAATGGGTCTTGTGGCAAGAGGTTTCAATCTCTCCTCTGCCCTTGTCTTCCCTTCCAGGAGGGTGAGGTGACTGTAAGGATCAAAAACTTGTACCATTTTTATTCCTCAAGTATTTCAACATGGGCCAACTAGATGCGGGTAGTAAGCTTTAGGCACTAAAAGGCATAAAAAGGTGAGCCCAACACCGTCTCTGATTTTTCAGAGTTCCAGGAGGGGAAGGTGTGGTGACAACTGAGTCCAAAGAGATGAATGGATAGAGACAGGATCTCCTGTGAGATCCAGAGAAAGGAGAGATCACTCTATGCTAAGAAGATGTTTGGTAATTCCTTGAACAAAAGGATTTGTGATAAACTGGGGCTACGAGTGTTTACTGACCTGGATCCCTTAAAAGATGTTATGTGATGGCTGGAGACTCACTCTCAGGGGGTTTGTGTGCATCTGTGTATAACTCTCATACCACAGTTCTGAGCCATTCCCTACCTGGCAGGCAGAGTGGTGGAGCTAGGGTCCAGCTGCTGATCTGTGACCCCAGAGTGATGCGCTTTGCTACTGCACCATAGACAGCCAGACTGTGTGCTAAATAAAAACACAAACTAGAGGCATAGAAAAGGAAGGAAGAGGGAGGCCCAGGCACCTCAGCTGCACTGGTTAGTCTTCATCAGTATCCCACAATCCTCTGTAAAGTGAGCCAAACCTTTTTGCTGCAGGCTGCCTTCTGCCTCCCCCAGAGCCCTGGGCTGCTGGCAGCCTCTCTCCTGTGATATGGAGGAACTTGTTGGTCTCCATGGTTACAGTAACCCACTGGTACGGGGCGGCGCCGAATGGAGTGTGAGGCTGGCAATGTGAGCTTCCCCCAGCCCTTGGCACCATGTGGTACTGGTATGTCGGCTATTTCTTAGACCTTTTCTGGGAGGAAGGAGTTAAGGAGCCCACGAGGAAGAGAAAAAGCAGGCACACCTTCCTCTTCCTCTGGGCTAAGAGGCCAGAGGCATGGCTGGTTTTAGGTTAGGGAAGAGGGTCCTTTTTGCCTGACAGCCCAGCCATGGTAGAAATTTGACTTTTCCCTGTACTAGCTTCACTCCACTGATGCTTTGAGTCAAGTTCTTAGAGATAATAGCTCTTCTCTGGGCTCAGAGGACCCCTTAATGGGAAGCAGGTTCCTATCTGAAAGAGAAGCAAGATCTTAGGAAACACTGTTGAGACCTTACTGCACGCCGGACACTGCGGTCCACACTGGGGTGCGTTTCTTCCTTTCGTCTTCATGCCGATCTTGTGAAGTGGGTACAGCTGGTGTCCACATATCCCAAATAACGAAACTGAGGCGCTAAAGAAGTCAAAGAATCTTGGTCGTGCTCAGTGAACTAGTAAGGAGCAAAGGCAAGGCTCTCACCCCAGGACCGTCTGCTTCCAGAGCTCTGTCGTGCTATCCTGCCTCCCTTACTAAGTAAGCAGAGGTAACTGTGATGCGTCTAATATAATATACAGTTTCCTCCTCTGAGTTTCTAGAAGGCAGAAACCAGATCTCTCTGAACTTTGCAAACTGGCCCTGGCTCCAGAGGTAGGCCCTCAACAAAGGTTTGCTGAATTGGCAACAGTAATTGGGAATTGAGATAGAGACCAGACCCCAGTGAGCAGATTCTTAGGGATGAAATGGTACTAGAAGCTGGTAAAGCTCTGCTTGCTCAGTAGAATCTGTCCTGTTTGAGGAAGAGCCCAGCATTTCAAGTAGCTGCACAGGCCGGGGCTTTGAGAAGTACTTATTGCATTGTGGCTTCCATGCATGAAGGGGAGTGAGCTGGAGGTGCTGGATCGGTTCTGGTCTCACTCCAGGTCAGGTCTTGTCTGCTGGTCCCCCCAGACACATGCTGCTTCTGCCTTCAGGTGAGGCTTGCAGCTCAAAGAGCTAGCGGGCAGTGAACTACCATTCTTTGGGCTTCAGTTGCCAGCTCTGCAGTTCTCCTCTGTCGGGGAGGGGCACCTGCCCCGGCTACAAAGAGAGAGCAGCGCTCTGACACTTTGACACAGTCCCACCTCCCTTCTGCACCAGGGTATTAAGGGAAGGTGGGTGGGGGGGTCCCCCAGGCAGAGCCACCATGGCTAATTTTGAGTGCAGGGAGGTTGCACCCAAGCTCTCTACCAGTTAGTGCTTCCCACAGCCTTACAAGATCTCTCCTACCCACGATGCTCCTCTGGTTTGTTGACTCTTGGCAGTTGAGAGTGACAGTTGCTCAGGATTAAAAGATGCAAAAAGGTCTCCTGGATGCAGTGAAGGAGGAAGGGTTAAAGAACTTGCCACAGCCACATGACTTGTCAGCTCAGCCATACCCATTTCTCCCCAGCCTCTCTGAGGTCAGTGCTTAGTACTTCCTCAGTTTACAAAACCCCTTACTGATTCCCACAAACAGGATTGAGGAAACAATCCTTCTGTTACATTGCAAAACTCTAGGGACTGGAAAAATGAAGCCATTTGATCCTATTCTGGCCTCTGAGCGAAGGGGAAGGTGATCACAGACAGTCCTGAGCCCAGGGTCTGGAATAAGCTTTCAGCTCTTGCACTGAGATGGGGGCCCACTTTGGAGAGAGATAGAGGAGCAGGACGTGCTGTGGGACCTCCCGGTTATGTCCTCACAACAGCCCTACATGTAGGCCTGAGCCAGACACCAGGCATTCCTGTTGCCCTAGGCATCTCCCCACTCCCCCACCCTGCTCCCCTCTCCACTTCCTTATCTTCTTTGGGAGGGTGGGTACCAGCAAAGGAGGCCTCAAGGAACAGCAGAGTGCTGACCTGGACTTGAAAGCCCTGGGCTCCGATCCCAGTTCTGTGATTCAGTTTCTTATGTGTAATATTAGGGTGCTCCCTGCAGGTGTGGAGAACATAGGAAATACGGGGCTGCAGAAGGTAGTGTCAGGAACGTCCAATCTGTTGATCAGGGCTCCTGTGTAAGATGAATACTGAGTAGCATGGTCTCCCTAGTATCCGTGCTCAGGTGGTGGGAGGGCACACAGGACGTTTTGCCCTTCCCTAGATGGGTTGATGGCCTACCAACGTGAGACCTTTCAGGAGTTGCTTAGTGGTGGGACGCCTGGGTGGCTCAGCGGTTGAGCATCTGCCTTTGGCTCAGGGTGTGATCCCGGGGTTTGGGATTGAGTCCTGCATCAGGCTCCTTGCATGAGAGCCTGCTTCTGCCTATGTCTCTGCGTCTCTCTGTGTGTGTGTCTCATGAATAAGTGAATAAAATCTTAAAAAAAAAAAAAAAAAAAGTTGCTTAGTGGGAAACATCGTAGCCTGGAGAAATAGGATGAAGTCAAAGTAAATCTGGGAGCCAGAAGAAAGGCATGACCGGCACACAGAACTCAGACGAGGGAGGGCTCCAGTAGCCCCAAATTAGCAGATGCCCAGACAGGAAAGCTTTGCAGGAGGAAGGCATGAGGACCAGCATCCCTGCTGGCCCCGGCCCTCAGAGTTCTTAAAGCAGTGATGTGGGAGGGGGAGTGATGGAGACTGCTTGGAGGTTGGACAAGAACCAAGGGTTGGCCTCCCAGAATCAGGGCCGGAAGGGACTTAGAGGGACATTTGTTTGGTTTCCCATCTTTAGGGTGAGTTTTAGGATTAAATGTCTCATTCTGTGGTGACCAGAGTTTTTAGTCTAGAACCCATTGACCTCTAAAGGGTTCCTGACTTCCCTGAAGTTATGTCCCCAATATTTTGTGTATAAGTGGAATGTGCGTTTTTCTAAGTTAAACACTGCTTTTTGTGAGGCAGGAGGTCCATCTGCCACTGTTGGATTGCTGGTTTCTGTTTAACCCCTGCCTTGTTCTCAGGTGGTTTGCTGGTCTTTGGCAAGGGTTAGCAGGCCTGATTCACACATACTCCTCCCAGCCAATTGGAGCCCCTACCCAGGTCCCACCTGCTGCAGGTGAGATAAGGACTTTATGACAGCCCTGTCTCCTCACCCTCTCCCAGCTGTTACCCAGCAAAGCACCTTTGGGAGGGTGGGGCAGCCCACTTCCGGAGAGGGGGAGGGAAAAGGAAGTTGATCTAAACCCGCCTCTCTCTTTCTTTCTCTCTCTCCCTCTCTCTCTCCCTCTCTCTCTCCCTCTCCTTCTCCCTCTCCCCCCCTCCCCATTGCCTCCTGTCCCTTTCCTCCCACCCCACTCCTGTAGTGTCCTGGGACCGCATGCACTTTCTGGCCACCAGGCCCTGGCCTGTGGGAAGCCGTGGGGCTTTTTTGTCCCTGTCGGTCTCCTTGCCAAGCCTGGTCTCTCTCTGCTAGTGGTGGTTTCGGTTGCGACACAGTCCAGGTTCCCAGGCAGGAGCCTCTCGGGCCTGGCTGCTTCACTGTTTTTCACTGAGGAGGTGGTGGAAGGTGTCGCCTGCTTCGGCTGAGTAAGGGTGGCTGGCAGAGCCGGCAGCCCCCGCCCTGGGCCTGGCTCTTCCTGGCCTCTGTACTTTGCCCTCGCTGCCTGACAGGTTCTGCTGTGGGCTCTGCTGAATGGAAGTTGCTGGTAGTCCTTGCCCCTTTCTCCAGCCGGGTATGTTTTCCCCTTTTCTGCTGTGAGATTGCCCCTTCCTCTTAACCACCCAAACACAGGATCTTTAAAGAAGTGCTAAATGGAGCCAGGCGCTAGCACAGGTAGTAAAATTCATGGAAAGAGGCACTGGCTGGGAAAGGAAGAGGGGGCAAATACCGGAAGAAGAGTCTCCATAGGTTGAATCAGCAGTCACACCCAGAGTGGGGGCGGGGGGGACAAATGGAGGCCCAGGGAGGGCGTGCCAGTGCTCCAGTAAGGGGAGACTCGGATCTGGGGTGGCCGCCCGGAGCCAGCACCCGAGGGACCCTGTTCTTCCCACAGTGCCTGGGCTTACTGTGCCTCTGGCTGGGGAGTACCTGCCTGACTCCTCCCAACCCTGGGGAAGTCTCAGGACACTTAAGTCCAGGCCTGAATGCGGAGCCCCACCACACAAGCTTTTCTAGGGGAGAACTGTTAGTAGGAGCCCCCAGCGTTAGGGAAGGAGCCCTACCTACCTGAGTCAGCACTGGGCCTCTGGGGTGGAGGCTGTCTTCCAGGCAAACCTGGCAACACGCCTGAGGCTGAGTTTAGAGATCCTAGGTTGAAGGGCCTGCTGGATAGAAGGCTCTTTCTCTTCTCCCCGGGTCCTATGTTCCATCTCTCTGTTGAGCCTCCAAAGCTGTTCAGGTCCTGCTTCTGAGTCAGGCTTGCTAAGTCACCTGTGTAGTCTGCTGTTGGTTCCAAATACTGCCTCACAAGGCGACCCCCTGTTCTTTCTGAAGGCTGCCTGAGAGTCGGGCTGTCAACTTGCAACAGACTTCCTCAGGTTTTTAGGGCTAGCTTGTGGTGTGCTGTGGGCTTTGAGAATGTTTGGTGTTCCTATCTTACTGTGAGCAGGGAGGACAGAGGTAGAGGGAAGAGTGTGACTACCCAGATCCTGTTTTGTTGGCCTCGAAGGGCAGCCAGTCCTCAGCCCCCCCAACTGGTGGTAAGATCTGGATTCAGGCTGAGTGGGCCTAGTCAGGACCACAGAAGAGACTGTCTCCATACCCTTGCCTCCACTTCAGCCTTCAGGGCAGCGACCTCGTGTGGGGCCATGGTCCAAGAAACATTTTCTACTGGACACTTTTTCCTTTCTCCACTCCCTCTCTCGGCTTCCTTCCCTGGGCTTTCCTCACCTTGGCCCACATCCTTGCTGTGGGAAATGTCTCAGAGAAGAGGTGAAGGGGAAGGAGAGGAGGGCTGTAGTCTTTGGTCTTTGAGTCCGGACAGTTGGGTGATTTTGGTCCTGAAAGGGGTATGGGGTGAATTTGGGAGCATGGACCAGTGTTCTTTGCTTCCCTGGGTCCTGGACAAGTGGAACCTTCTCTCTTTCTGTACCGGATGCCCTGCTTGGGACCAACCCTTCACAGCTACCCTGTCTGGTCACCTTCCACGAAGGCTAGGAGGGCTGGTGCAGGCTACCAACGTGGGTCAAATGGGACAGCATCCACAGCTCAGCCTAGACCCCTCTCCAGTGGGGAGGACCAGAGCATCTCTTGTGGCCTTGGTCTCTGCTGGGCAACTGCTGGCTTTAGAGGGCTCCACTCAGACGTGGAAGTCTCGTTGACAAAGAGACCTTTGACTTTGCAGTCGTATTTGGGAACTAAAAATAATAGCAAAAGTGGTTGTTCTTCACTGAGCACTGGATAGAGCATTTTACGTGTGTTCTCTCATCTAATGTGAAGTAGGGAATATTTTATCACCACTTTACAGATAAGGAAACTAATGCCAGTAAGCAGGGGAGCCAGGATGCGAACCTGGTTCTGCTTGACAGTGCTCCTTGGCACCCACTGGACCATCTCCTGACAACAAGTATGTGAAATCATCCTGCGCTGGTCCTCTTTTGGATGGTTTTCTTCCCCGTTTGTAATAATCTCCTCTCCCACTTAAGTTTAGTGTTAGTAATAATAAAGTTATCATGTGTTGAGTAATTGGCAGATTTAGGATTTGAATGCTGGCCGTTTGTCTCTGGCATTTACACTCTAACCACACCTCTCTCTGTGTGTGAGGGGGGAGGTGGATGGCAGAGCCCCTCTTGTGGTTATGGATGTGCTGAGGTCTGGTGTGCAGCAGAGCCTGGTGGGGAATGCTGTCCTGCTGCATGCACTGCATGGATGAGCCCCGAGGGCCAGAAACACCAGGAGGGAGGAGCAGAGCAGAGGTTAGGAAGCCCAGTAGGATTCCCAGGTTTGGCTTCAGAGGGGCGACGGGCCCAGATCTTCAAGTCAACACTAAATTTCTGTTACCAGTTTTAAAGACTTGGAGACGGCCAAGCTTCTGCCGCCTTTGGCTCATATCCTCAGAAAAGAGGGGAGTGACAAAAAACCTAGGGGGGGTGAATTGGAGGTTGCCAAGGACACTTTGCCCCCCATCTTCCTCTCATGAGAGCCGGGCAGAAGAAGGCTTTCCTTGTTCATGGAAACCCTGAGGCTGGCCAGGTAGGGTGGTAGGCAGTCTAGCAGCACTTGCCGGGAAGATGGGGCTGAGAAGAGGGAGGCCGTGGAGGCCAGGCTGTCAGGACCCTGTTGGCGGGGGCTCAGGGTAACTGGTAGACTGTGCTGAAGGCAGGTACCAGCAGGGCCTAGGAATGCCCTCCTTTCAAGGGGTGTGACCCCAAGGGTTGCTTTGGAAAGGTAAAAAATGGGTGTTTGAAAATATACTGGTCTAGCAAACACTGTTTCAGGACCAACCAGACATAGGTAAGCAACAGGGTGTCTGAAACACTGAGGGCAAGAGAGTTGTGTGGGCTGCAGTGGGCAGACAGCAAAGACCCCAGGGACTTGGTGGAGATGGGAAGGTTGGTGAGGGCTCGCAGGAGAAAGAGAACACTCCCTAAAGGGTGTAAGAGGTTGAAAAGGACTCTGCTGAGATGTCAGGAAGCTCTCCCTTCAAAATCGACCATATGCATGGGATCTCTTCTTTTTTTTCCTCGAACGCCTAAATTCATGAGCTTTTGGGATCTGAGTCAGACAGTTTACCCCAAACCAGCCAGCAGCTACTATGCAAAGAGAAAGAAAGGCCCTCAGTTGACACAAGGAGGAAGGGGGGGGAACGGCAGTGGCAGGGTATTTGTTTTCTGTTCTTGTTTTTCTGCCTGGAAGCATCTGGTTAGGGAAACAAGCTTCTTGCAAAGAACCCTGGACAGTTCCTTAGGTGGTGTAGCAAGTCCTTCTTGTTCCTGTGGTTGTGGAGGGCTTCGTGACAGCCCAAAGGGGCCATGAAAGGAAGACTTGGACTTATACTCTTCTGGTCACCCTGCTTTCCTCCACACGGTCTCCTTGAAGTTTCCAAGGTAGCTGTGGATGGTTCTGGGACGAGGCTCTGGCAGCACTCTGTTCCCAGTATGTGAGAGCAATGGCATTAGGTGCTCTTTGAGTGGTAAGTCAGGTCCCCAAACAAGATTTAGACCAGACTCTTATTCAAATATAATTCACATGCCACACAATTCATCTGTTTATTTTTTTTAAGATTTATTTATTTATTTATTCATGAGAAACACAGAGAGAGAGAGAGAGAGAGAGATAGGCAGAGACACAGGCAGATGGAGAAGCAGGCTCCATGCAAGGAGCCCAACGTGGGACTCAATCCCGGGTCTCTAGGATCACACCCTGGGCTGCAGGTGGCACTAAACCGCTCCGCCACCGGGGCTGCCCCAATTCCTCTGTTTAAAATGTACAGTTAGGGGCACCTGGGTGGCTCAGTTGGTTGGGCATCAGCCTTCGGCTCAGGTCATGGTCCTGGGGTCCTGGGATCCAGCCCCGCATTGTGTTCCCTGCTCAGTGGGAAGTCTGCTTTTTCCTCTGTGGCTTCCCCACTGTGTGTGCGCTTGCTCTCTCTCTCTCTCTCTCTCTCCCTCAAATAAATAAATAAAATCTTAAAATGTACAATTTTTTTTTTTAGGATTTTATTTATTTATTCATGGGAGACAGAGACACAGGCAGAGGGAGAACAGGCTCCCTGCAAGGAGCCCAATATGGGACTCGATCCCAGGACCCCCGGATCACAGCCTGAGCCAAAGGTAGATGCTCTACCACTGAGCCACCCAGATGTCCCAATAAAATGTACAATTAAGTGGCTTTGAGTAAGTTCACAGAGCCATGTAGCCATCACCACTGTCAGCACTTCATTAGAACACATGCGTCATCACAGAAACCCTACACCCCTTACTTGTCCCCCCTAAGTCCCCACCCTCAGCCAGCCCTAGATTAATCTTTCTCCGTGGATTTGCTCATTCTGAACATTTTAGATAAATGGAAACCATATAATGTGTGGTGCTTTGTGACCAGCTTTGTTCACTCAACGTCCTGCCTTCAAGGCTCCTCATGTGGTAGCAGGTGTCAGTACTCGCTGCTTTTCATTGCCGACCAGCATCCCGCTATGTGGCTTTCTCCACAGTGTGTTCTCCATCTGTCACTTAATGGCCATTCATGGTGTTTCCCTTCCGGGGCTCCCGTGAGCATAGGATGTTATGAACACACATTGGTATGGCTGTCCGTCACCTTCCTCTTAGATACTCACCAAGGGGCATAGCAGCTCTGTGTTTAGCCACCTGAGGAGCACACAGATTTTTTAGTAAATGGATGTTTTCCTCTGGGCCGTGCAGCTTTGGGGTTATGTGTATGTAGCTGTTCGGTGCCCTGGCCATCACTTCTGCTTTGTCACACCCTTTTTCGAGCAACAGGATATCTGAGGAGGACAGACAGTCGCCTTGCTCCGACCCTGTCATTCAGTTTGTTCACAGCACAAGTTTCATTGAGCATGTACCATAACTCAGATTGTGTAGGTACTGGGATGTGTCAGGGAATAAATGAGGTATGCCTGCCTTCATGAGCTTCCATTCTCGTCGGGATTGACAACAAATGAATGTAAAGTGATAGATAATAAAAGTAAAGGTGAAGCATTGGGTGGTGATGAGTGCTTTGACGAAATTCTGACTGTTCGGCTCCTGGGGCTTTGGGGCTTTGCCGTGTAGCCTTGTCACAGTGTGAACAGGCAGCAGGGCGGCCAGCAGGAGGCACTCGCCCACAGGGGGGAGGTGCGGAGATGCTGGTGGCTTATTGAGGATGGAGCCAGCAGTGGCACAGCGGTGGGACAATGCCAGTCCTGAGCTCCCATGCCCATAGGTCCCACAGGTCCCACAGGATGTTGGCACTGGACCATATGCTCTACTCCCTTGGAGTGAAGACTGGCTCATTTCTCTTCCCCCTCCTGCGTTTGGATCCTTTCCCTGCCTGCCAGCCCCCTGCAGTCCATCCTGATTCCTCCAGCCTCTTAGGTTTTTTGCCGAGAGCTAAG
This sequence comes from Canis aureus, assembly GCF_053574225.1. Classification (NCBI taxonomy): domain Eukaryota; kingdom Metazoa; phylum Chordata; class Mammalia; order Carnivora; family Canidae; genus Canis; species Canis aureus. The sequence continues at coordinate 2,760,345 of NC_135631.1, forward strand.
GAAGGGCAAGGGTCTGGGGAACTGAGGGCAGCCTACGGAAAGGTGTGCATGTCTCCACCCTGCAGCCCACCTTGGGACACCTCGACCCCAAGCCCACCAGTAAGTCCAACATGCTGCGGGGCCGCAACTCAGCCGCCTCTGCTGACGAGCAGCCCCATATCGGCAACTACCGACTCCTTAAGACCATCGGCAAGGGCAACTTCGCCAAGGTGAAGCTGGCCCGGCACATCCTGACTGGGAAAGAGGTGAGCTCCGGGGGCGGGGCCGGCCGCACCTCCCAGCTGTTGGCACCCAGCAGGAAGCGGTGGCACCACTGCCGCAGCCACCTTCTGGTTTGTCAGGTGGAAGTGCTGAGAGGGATGGGGCACAGAAGAGGTGGAAATATAGAGGAAGAGGGAGAGGAGAGTTGAGTCCTGGGTTAAGCCTGCTCTAAAGAGGGAATCTGGGGCTTTTTGTCTCATGTGCAGGTAGCTGTGAAGATCATTGACAAGACTCAACTGAACTCCTCCAGTCTCCAGAAAGTAAGCATACAGCATTTCCTGTTGCTTTCTTTTTTTTTTTTTTTTTTTTCCTGTTGCTTTCTAAACCTCTCTTTAGGGGTTAGTGATCTACTGATCTCATGTGGGCCTCCCTTTGAATCCCCAATTTTAAAAATCTCTAGTCATTCACTGTCCTCACTGCTCCATGGCTCTGCTATCTCTGGGGCTCTGATTGGATCCATCACGTTAACCCCTCCTGGATAGGCTTCCTGACCACAGGCACTGGCTCTTTAGAAGTCTTTCTGCCCTTCCCTGCCATTTGGCCTATCTAGGTGACCTACTTCCTACATCTTGTTATCTTCTGGCCTGTGGCCAGCTCTATGCAAAAACACACTTTCGTAGCCATTACTAGAAACATGCCTTTGGGTAACTGCAAGATCGGGAATGATCCAGAGGAGTGGCTCTAGACATACAGGGACCCTGCCACCAGATTCTATGCCTGCTACATTTTAGGGGATGAGAATATGGAAGACTGGCACTGGGGTTTTTAGAAGCTAAACTCCAGGTCAAGCCTGTGACAGTTTGCAAGTGGAGGACAGGTACTCCCAGTTTGCCTCTTCACTCCTAAGTTCCTCTTGGCTAAAAGTCATGACATCATTTGCATGTAGTGTTCACTAGGTGAGGTTGAATTTTTCCTTCCCTCCTTAACTCAGGGTGGGAAACTGAGGTCTATGTTAGCTAGCTGGTCAGGGGACTCCTTTAGGTAGGAACACCTACCCCCTGGTTGGGAAACTGTGAAGAGTTCGTGGGGACATGAAAAGGAGGCTTTTATTTGCAGTATGGGACAGCTTGCTGGTGGTGACAGGTTGATGTAGAACTGGAGACTCTCTGCCCTCTCCCCTCATCTTGTGCTCCAAGCAGTTAGGGGGAAGGAGGAAATAGCCCATCTGGCTCCCCAAAAGCTGCCCCTGGTCAGTTGGGTCAGATTTCCTTGTGCCCTCACACTCCCCTGACCCTGGCTCAAATGTGCTGACCTTGATTCACCTTAGTTCTTTCTATCATGAGATAGACTGAATTTTTTTTTTCATTAGCACATGTGTTATTTGAGTTAGGAGAGGTCATAACTTCATGCAGCAGTCAACTACAGTGAGGTTGGGAAGCTTAGGGCAGGGTTTAGGGGCTGGTGTTGAGAGAGGCACTAGCATCATGGAGGTTGAGGTGCCTTGACTCGCTGGCATCCAAAACCAAGGTGTTTCCTATTTTTTTGTTAGCCCTGGGATCCCCTCAAGGTTCTTTGGTTCAGAGGAAACACTGCTGTCATCACTAGGGCTTTCCTGCTTAGAGCTTTCCGGAAGGAAGGGAAAGAGGGCTACTCTTGATGTTTTGGCCCAGACCCTACAGGGTGGAAGCCAGTTTGGTGTGGGCCGTTTGGTCTTTGGTGCAGTCCAGCCTGCCATATGGTAATAGCCACAGTCAGTCAAGCCATCTTATCTCCCTTTTTTTCTCCTTGCCTCTTCCTGACTGGCTGGAAGGCAGCAATGCCAGACAAATGTAGCCATTTGAAAAGCCTATTAACACACTCTTACCAAGGCCAATCTGATTCTGGCCAAATCACTGTTTAAATTTGATCCCAGCAGTGATCCGTAAAAAGGACAATAGTGAAGAATCTGTCCCCCCTCAGGGTTCTCAGCTAAGCCTAGAAAACTCCACATTATCCCAGGAGAATGCCCCTTCCAGGCCAGTGGGTGCTCTCAGGAGGAGAGCCCTGGCCCCCACCTCCGACCCCATCTCAGTGTTGCTTCCCACCCCTGTGGTAGTATCCGGGATTTTTTGCCTCCTTATCCAAGACAATTGCTGGACCAGGGAAGAAGGCACGAGAAACCTGGGCTCTAACAAGAAAAGGGAGCCAAATTCAGAATCAGACTCCTGAAGATTGGAAAGCTTGTCTCTTCTTTTCCTTTCCAGATTACAAAAGCTCTCAGACCTCATTAAGAGGAAAAACCATGTTCACTTGATTCCATAAACTATCCTGAATTAGGTCTCCAGACCTCACCTCCCCCCAGAAAAACCAAAACAAAATATAAACAACTAGTTCTGCTCTCTGTGCAAATGGTGAGGCCTGGGAGTTACCAAAACCCCACCTCCAGTTCTCTGGCCCCCGCAGAAAGAATGGAGTTCGTTTCTGTCATCTTTCTTTATGGAAATACATGGTTTGGAGTCCCTGATTTTGTTTCACAAAGAGAGCGTGAGTGTGTGGAGGTGGGTTTGATTAAAATTGGCATCAGCTATATATAGGAGCGGCTTCTTCTGTCACCGCCCCAGAGGCCCAGCAGAGGAGGGCCTGCTCACTAGTGCAGAGTCCTCTGACTTCTGTAAACCAGATGATGGGGACCCCCTTCCGACCACCCCCCAACACACACACACACACACACACACACACACACACACACAGACCAAATGAGTCTGTTTTGTCACTGAACTTTAGCGGCAGCCCTGGTTCTGAATATTCATGTACATGGGCTCACACTCCCTCCTTCAGAGGCACCCAGCCAAACCTGTCTGCTGTTTGGGGGTTGGATTTGAGAAGACTGCAACAGAGGGCACGTGGTTGGTTTATCCAGATGCTGAACTCGAGGGTACAAGTCACTAGAGCCCGGCTTTCCTCTTGCTGACACTTCTGCTCTTGTTCCCCTTCACCTACTTCTCAGCCACTGGGGACAGGCCTGGCTGACCTGGACAGCTGTCCTATTTCTTTTCTCTGCCCCTTTTCTCTTTTGGGAGAAAAATCCTAGCAATGGCTCTGTTTGGAAGGGACCTGAAGGGAGCAAGTAAAGCAATCATGACCCTTGATGTTTTATTTTCCAGCTATTCCGCGAAGTAAGAATAATGAAGGTTTTGAATCATCCCAACATAGGTGAGAACCACCTGTCGTCGTCCTTCCTTCTTCCCCCACAGCACAACTCCACTCCCCAGCCTGTATTCTTCCTGAAGGCCCGCTGCTTTCTGAAGTTTGGAGTCCTTGAGGATGCCTCTGGGGAAGCCTAGCTCAAAATCCAGCTCTGCCTCTGGCACACCAGGCCATCCCTAGTAGTGTGGCTGCCATGCAAGGAACTTGCCCTCATGGCGGAAGGGAGGGCTTTCATCCCCAGGATGCCTCTGTTCACATTGGGGCTCAGAATGTGGCTCCTACTACTTCTCTGACTTGTGGCTTGCGATTTTCTTTTGTAGTTAAGTTATTTGAAGTGATTGAGACTGAGAAAACTCTATACCTTGTCATGGAGTATGCCAGTGGAGGTAGGTGTGGAACTGCCTCTTCCTGGGTTTCCCTGTGTCCCCCAGCCCCAGTAAGTTCCGACCTAGCCCCCACCCCGTGTCTTGCAGGAGAGGTGTTTGACTACCTGGTGGCTCATGGCAGGATGAAAGAAAAAGAGGCTCGAGCCAAATTCCGCCAGGTGGGTGTGGCTCCTTTTGCACGGAATGGGCCTGATCTCTGCCTTTTGGGGTTTGGCATACAAGAAGGAGCTGCCTCTCTCTCTGAGTGGCCTGTAGAGGGTCCTTTAGGCTTTGCCTATCCCTATCACAGAATAAGGCTGAGTCTTAGGATCACAGATTGGCCAGCCCCATGGCCCCCCCTCAGGTGCTACTGGACTAACCCTTCTTCCTTCCTTTCAGATAGTGTCTGCTGTGCAGTACTGCCACCAGAAGTTCATTGTTCATAGAGACTTAAAGGTAAGGCATGCTCCTGTCCCCTGTGTCCCTTGAGTCGGGGCTGGGTTGTTTACCCTCTGTCATTAATGACATAACCATTAGGCCCTGAGTGTTCAGAGAAACTCCAGCTTTTAAATTTTTGGAGATGATGAGAAAGCACCTAGGGCTGCTTCTGACACAAGCCTTATAATTTGACTTAGATCTCATCTCAACCAGTGAACAGAGAAGTTCTCTGTTGTCCCCTCGCTGGGCATGTCACCTTCCAGGGTTTACAGGGTGTGGTGGGAAACGATGTAGGCTCTGCCCGCTGTTCCGGCAGCCCAGCCGCTGACTGAGGACAGAGCATTGGCTGTCCCACAGCTGCCTCACAGCGGTTTTGCAGCAAAGCCGGCTTTGCTGTGACTAGCATTCACTCACCTCTTTCCCTGAGATGTTAGAGTGTGAACCACCTCGGAGGCTCCTGGCCCCGCGGTCCTGGCAGATATGACTGCAGTTAACCCGAGTGTGATGTGGTGCAGCCCCTAGACCCCCACACTCCTGCCGCTGCCTATGTGAGGGGTGGCCTGCGCTGCCCTTCTCCAGCCCAGCCTCTGCACAGACTGAAGGCCTGCCCTGGAGTTGGTAGAGAAAGTTTGGAGACTGAGGATGGCTACCTGTTTGTGCTCCTGTTCCCCTCAGCTCCTTCCTGTTTGGTGCCTTACCATGGTCTGCTGGGTCCTGATATTTTCCATCTTACCTCCCAGGCAGAAAACCTGCTCTTGGATGCTGATATGAACATCAAGATAGCAGACTTTGGCTTCAGCAACGAATTCACCTTTGGGAACAAGCTGGATACCTTCTGTGGCAGTCCCCCTTATGCTGCCCCAGAGCTCTTCCAGGGCAAAAAATATGATGGACCTGAGGTAGATGTGTGGAGCCTGGGAGTTATCCTGTATACACTGGTCAGTGGATCCCTGCCTTTTGATGGACAGAACCTCAAGGTGGAGTGAAGCACAGGCTTTGATGTTTGTTTGTGGGGTTTTTTTTAAGATTTTATTTTTAAGTAATCTCTACACCGAACATGGGGCTCAAACTTACAACCCCAAGATGAAGAGTTGCATACTCCGCCAACTGAGGCAGCCAGGCCCCTGAGGCTAAGATCATTTTTATTGCTTCTTTCCAGTCTTGGCCTCTGGTCTTACCCCTGACCTCTCTCACCTTTGCCACCTCTACATTTTCCCCAAGCCAGAGCTTCAGAGAACTTGCTAAATTTTAGCAGCAGACACAGGGTCTTCTGTGCCCAGTGTAATGACCCATGTTCTTTCCTCAAGGGATGGGATAGATTATGTGTCCGTTCACCCCTCCAAGGCACTTGGGATGGCAGGCCTTGGGCTGGTCAAGCTAATGGGCATAGGGTATTTGATCTCAAGGCTTCTCTGGTGAGGTGCCTTGTCTGAGGCTCTCTGCTCCTACCATGTTTCATGTATGTCTGCCTGGTCGGTCTTTCTCAGGAGCCTGGATATTAGGTTTCTTCCCTTGGCCTTGGAGTGATTTAAATTTCCCTCCTATTGGGGCGCCTGGCTGGCTCAGTTGATAAAGCAGGCAAATCTTGATCTCGGAGTTGTGAGTTCAGGCCCATGTTGGGTGTAGAACTTACTTTTAAAAAGTAATAAAATAAATTTCTCTCCTACTACAGGAGCTACGGGAGCGGGTCCTGAGGGGCAAATACCGCATTCCGTTCTACATGTCCACGGACTGTGAAAACCTGCTTAAGAAATTTCTCATTCTCAACCCCAGCAAGAGAGGCACTTTAGAGGTGAGTATCCTGGAGCCTGGTGGGCTGGAAAGTTTAGGATTCTCAGGGACCCCTCCAAGCTGAATCTCCTTCCTCCCTGCCATACCCTTCCCTTTGCTCCCCAGCAAATCATGAAAGATCGATGGATGAATGTGGGTCATGAAGATGATGAATTAAAGCCTTATGTGGAGCCACTCCCTGACTACAAGGACCCCCGGCGGACAGGTGAGGGTCCGCTGAGCTATGAGGTTAAACTCCCTAGGACTTTGGACCAGCCTTAACTGTATGTCCCTCCTGTGCAGAATTGATGGTCTCCATGGGTTACACACGGGAAGAGATCCAAGACTCACTGGTGGGCCAGAGGTACAACGAGGTGATGGCTACTTACCTGCTCCTGGGCTACAAGAGCTCTGAGGTGTGTGCCCCCTGCTCTGTTCTTGCCAGCCAGCCAGCTTTGCTGTCATAGCACCCCTGTGCTTCCAGCAGAAGCTCTTTGAGTAGGTGTGCTCTCTCTCTGCTGACAAATGTTAAGCCTTAGCTCTAGTGGGTAAGGATTTCTGGCCCTTGCTTTCACTGGTCTCCATCAGCGAATGAATAGGAAAGCTAGTGGTGTCTAGGCCTGGGTCTGGGTCTCCATGTGGGTGAGTAGCTCTGGCTCGGTCTGTGTTGGCTGGGCTGGGTCTAGGTCAGTCTGGCTGGATCAGCTCTTTCTTGATCTGGAAATCTTGGTGTCTGTTTCCATGTGTTTGTGTTCCTCTGCATCTGGAAGTGTCCATCTCTGGGTGTGTGGGTCTCCGTGCCTTTCTTGTAGGAGTCCTGAGTCTTTGTACTGCTTCTGCCAAGTGCTTCTGTCTGGCTCTGTGTCTGTGTGCATGTATATCCATCCTCCCGTCTATTCATCTGGAGGCTCCGTGTTTGTTCTCCCCATCTGGGTAGCCATGGCTGTGTGTGAGTCTGTGGGTTTGTGTGGGAGTGGGGTCTTGTGTCCCCCCATGCACTCCTGGCCTCCCTGTGCTCCCTCTGGTAGTGTTGGGCTCCTTCTCTTAGTTCTCACCTTAGGCTGCTCAGGAGGTATCTAGTTGGGGGCAAGAGGGCATACTCTCTGAGTCTGAATGTGTGTTCGTAGGGACATGTGTATCCCTTCTGGGGGCTGGAGGTCTTTTGTGTGCCAGGGGCAGGGGGCTCTTTGGCTCTGTTTGTCAGGACCTGTGTAGGGGCATATGTGTCTCCAGGAGTGTTTAGGAACACCTAGATCTTGCAGGGGTATATTTCATGTGAGTCTGGAGTGGCTTTGTGTCAGGCAGGGTGGTGTGTCAGTGGGTCCATCTGTACATATCTCCGATGACTTTTGGCCCCCTTCTCTGCTTGCAGTTGGAAGGCGACACCATCACCTTGAAGCCCCGGCCTTCAGCTGATCTGACCAATAGCAGTGCCCCTTCCCCCTCCCACAAGGTACAGCGTAGTGTCTCAGCCAACCCCAAGCAACGGCGCTTCAGTGACCAGGGTGAGTGCTTTGGGGAGTTGCAGGTGGGGACTCAAACCTCTCCTGAAGGACACAGGTTCTGGGGGCTTGGGATGACACCGCTGAGTTTCAGCCCCAGTTCAGCCACTTGCTAGTAGCGTGGCCTTAGGCAAGCCACTTAACTTCCATCACCCTCTGTGACAAGGGGTTTGCCAAGTTGCTGGCAAGACTGTAGGAGAGCACTGTGTTTATGTATGTGTGGGGAGGGAGGGGTAGGTGGGTGTGGGTGGCAGGCACTCAGAGGGCCCCTCACCCTTACCCATTCCCATCATCCCTCTGGCCCAGCAGCTGGTCCTGCCATTCCCACATCTAATTCCTACTCTAAGAAGACGCAGAGTAACAACGCAGAAAATAAGCGGCCTGAGGAAGACCGGGAGTCAGGGCGGAAGGCCAGTAGCACAGCCAAAGTGCCTGCCAGCCCGCTGCCCGGCCTGGAGAGGAAGAAGACCACCCCTACCCCCTCCACGGTAAGTGTCCCTCCTGGTCCCCCACCAGCCGGCCCCCACTCCCTTCCCTGCAGCCCTCCTGCAGTGGGGCCTGGCCTCTCCCAGCAGCTCCCTCTGGCTGCCTACCTGATCTTGCCTCCCAGGCCACTTTTGCTTACTATAGAAAGCCTACCCCCAAGAGGAAGAGCAGAATTCTTTCTTTTCCCCACCCCTATCTGTGCCTGCTGGAAGGCAGAGGGAAGCCAGTCCTGTGAACAGAAGAAAATTTTAGTTTTCTGTGATACAGCTCTGCCCTTTATTCCCCACAGAACAGCGTCCTCTCCACCAGCACAAATCGAAGCAGGAATTCCCCACTTTTGGAGAGGGCCAGCCTTGGCCAGGCCTCCATCCAGAATGGCAAAGACAGGTGAGCAGACCCAGGCCCTGCCCACCATGCTGCCCCAGAGCCATCTCTCACAGCAGTGACGTCTGTCAACAGCCCCACCTCCCCTCCCTGCTCCTTGGAGTTCTGTCCTGGCTCTGTCCAGTCTAGCTTGTCCACACACCAGCACCTCCTCCCTGCTCTCACCTCCCCCCACCCAGTCTCCTCTCCCCTGTGCTTCCTGGGACTGCTCCTTGCAGCGGGCGTACCAAATAGGACTCCATGGTCATCTCGACTGCCTTCTTGCTTCCTTTTTTTTTTTTTTTTTTTTTAAGTTTAACGTATTTATTTATTTAAGCAATGTCTATACCCAGTGTGGGGCTCAAATCCACAACCCCGAGATCAAGAGTCACACCTCTTCTGACTGAGCCGGCCAGGAGCCCCTGCCTTCTTGCCTCCCTGACTGCAACCAGGGCATGGCAACCCTGTTCCCCTTGGCATCAGTGCCTGAGGCTTTGTTTTGGGGGCTCCAGCTCAGGGCAGAACCAAGAGATGCCCATCTGAGAGGTGTATATGTTGAGGGTGACCCCCCTGTACCTATGAGAACATTCACTCCGCCGCCACCACCCCACAAGCTTTGACCATCAGCATCTCTTGCTGTGTTGCATCTCTGGCTCCTCCTCTTCTGAGCTTAATGAAAATTCCCCTAGCAACACCCTGCTCTTTCTATCGACAGAACATCCTTGTTCTTAGAATTCCTAGGAGACCAGCACAACCTGGAGGCAGTTAGTCACCTCCTGTTGGCTTTCCTGCACTTTTGGTTTCCTCCCCCAGGTTTTGGCCTGCTTGGCTTTCCTCACCCTGCCCCCTCCCCTTCCCAGCCCCACCTTCCACGTCTCTGACTGGAGTCCCATTGCTGCTCCCCGGACCTGATCTGCATCCTGCTGAGGCTCCCCAGCTCTGGTGCTTCTGCCCTGCCCTTGCTTCCTAACCTAGCCTCCTGCCCCCACCCACCCCTAACCCAGGCCTCTTCGCTGCTTTTGTCTCCTAGCCTAACCATGCCAGGGTCCCGGGCCTCCACGGCTTCTGCTTCTGCCGCAGTCTCTGCGGCCCGGCCCCGCCAGCACCAGAAATCCATGTCGGCCTCCGTGCACCCCAACAAGGCCACTGGGCTGCCCCCCACGGACAGTAACTGTGAGGTGCCGCGGCCCAGGCAAGTGTGCTGAGGCAGCTGGTGCACCTGGTGCCCTCAGCCTGCCCTACCCCCCACCCTCCACAAATTCTGCCCCCACCCCTGGGGGGGTCCTGCTCTATTCTTGGCATCTTAGCCACAAGAAATGGCTCTGTCCCCTGCAGTCAGGAAGTAGAGAGAACAACAAAAAAAATAGCTTAATGCCCCTCTTTCCCTCCAGTTCTCCCTCTCAGAACAGATATGCAAGAAGCCATCCTGAGGCTCCAGAAGGAAGCCTTTTTGTTCTGAACCTTCCTGGACTTCCTTAGGACCCCAAGGACAGTCAGCATCAAAGGGACTCAGTCCTTGAGGATTGATCAACATTGTCCCCTTGAGGTGCCAGTGTCCCTAGCTCCCAAGGAGCCACTTCTCCGGCCTGTACAGCTCTCCACACACGTTACCTCCCTCGCCTCCCTCCCTCCCCCAAACCATCTACGTCCACCTCCACCCAGATGTCCTCCTCTCCGGTGTCCTCAGTGGTCACACCCCTTCCTTCTGTGTCCTCTGTGATGGCTGCCTCTGCCCTAGCATTCCCCCTTCCCTGTCCCCACCCCGGGGCACTTCAGGTGCTCGGTGGTGACAGTGAACCTGTGCCCTGATGCATTTCCTTCAACCCCACCTCTTCTCCCACAGCACAGCCCCTCAACGCGTCCCTGTCGCCTCCCCCTCCGCCCACAACATCAGCAGCAGCGGTGGAGCCCCCGACCGAACTAATTTCCCCCGGGGTGTGTCCAGTCGAAGCACCTTCCATGCTGGGCAGCTCCGGCAGGTGCGGGACCAGCAGAATTTGCCCTATGGTGTGACCCCAGCCTCTCCCTCTGGCAACAGCCAGGGCCGGCGGGGGGCCTCAGGGAGCATCTTCAGCAAATTTACTTCCAAGTTTGTACGCAGGTGAGTAGAGGGCTAAGAGTGGTAGAGAAAATGAGGCCAGGTCTTCCTACCTGCCTGGGAGTGGGATGAGGACTAGGCTTGGGTCCTGGGGTTAGAAGAGGCCTGGGGAAGCCTAAAGAATCCGGTCCTTGCTTCTCCTCATGATCCCAGACCTGTCCATCCCTCCCTGTCTCTCCCCAGCTCCTGTACATACCCCTCGTTCTCTGGCCCCAAGAGCAGATGGCCATTGCCGCCTCCTCTCTAGGAGAGTGTGAACTCAGATGCTAAAATAAAAGCCCCCCTCTTCTCTCCTGGGTTCCCATGGAAACTTATATTTGGTGACGCAGCTGCAAAGTCATAAGGCCTGAGACAGGCTGGGCCGGCAAAGAGAGTTTTTCCTGGTCCTCTGTCTCGCCCCCTCTGACCTCCTTTCCCCCACCTAGTTGGTTGGGTCCAGCTGTAGCCACTGTCTCTGCCTCAGCGCGTCCTCCTACCCTGGGCTTCTACCCGGGGCTCGTCAGGATGAAGGCTGTACATGAAATAGCCGGTGGGGGCGGGGTGGGGGGCGCCTCCCTCACAGCCCAGTGGGTTAATGCTCTCTGAAGTGGCAAGCAGGGTGGGGATTCTCTTCATGAGGTTTCTCACACCTGACCCCAGCCACCCCAAAGAGACAGCTTTGATTCTTAAGGTGCATCCAGCAAACCAGCCTGGTGGGATGCTCCCTGTCCCCATCCCACCGTTTCCTCTCCAACCTTGGCGTAGCTCAGGAAACAGCAGCGGGCTTGAGGAGAGCAGGCATGCTGCCCTTCCTGCTGCACTTCACTCAGCTGGAGTAGCCAAAAGCCATGCCCCTTTCCAGCCCTGGAATGCAGGGGTGGCGGCAGGTCACGATGTCTAGGACTCTAGTCTAGTCTCGCTGAGCGGCTCTTCCACAAATAGGGTGACCCTTGAACCTGTAAAGCCCACTCCCCACCTGCTTATCCACATACTGTCTTGTTGGGTTTTTTTTATTTCTTTTTTTATTTTGTCTTTTTTTGTTTGTTTTTTTAGAAATCTGTCTTTCAGGTTTGCCAGAAGGTAGGCGTTCAGCCCGCTGTGTGTGTGTGTGTGTTTGTGTGTGTGTCTGTGTGTCTGTGTCCTGTGTCCTGTGTCCTGTGTCCTGCCTCCATCATTAACTCCCCTTTTCTGGCTCTTGCTCCTGCCTCTATCTGCTAACCACGTCTGTGTGGCCCTCTCTCTGCCATCTTAAAGGGATGAAGACTGCCTCTGACTGGGCAGCCACTCAGGGCAGATGGCTTTGAAAATGAGGGGCCTGTCCCCAGGCATGGGGGACTTTCTCAGGGAGTTCTCCCTTTAAGATTGTCTCCTCACGCCCCCCTTCCCTGGGTTTGGGTGTTGGTCTCAAGCCCTGGATTCCTTCCCTGGCCCTTTCCCCTGTCTGTGCATGCGCTGTGAAGAAGCTCCATGGGGATTGCAAGAGCATCTGGGATGGGATCTCATTCTGGGTCTCTGGGTCTTTCCCTTTGCTGGTACCCTGGACACTTCAGAGCCTGTGTGACCTCTTGCCCCTGTCCTGTGGATAGCAGGACTTTGGAGGTACTACAGGGATGCCCGGGTCCCCAGGCTTCAGTATGATGCAGGGGAGCCTTTGCCTCATGAGTGGGCACAGCACCCCCTTCTGGCAGCTCCTGCAGAACTAGGCCCACCCCCACCCCCACCCCCACCCAGCACATCTCCTGCCTCCAGCGTACGGTACCTGGAAGAATCAAGCCAAGTCTCTCCTCTGGGCCCTATTCTCTGGATAGGGTCTGTGGCTTCCAGAGAGCCAGGGGCCATCTACTCCTTAGCTCTGACAAAACAGTGGGGGATTCCACCCCTCCCCCCAGGCATCTCCTTTCCTGGGCTGAATCCTGGCTCTGCCACCCACTGGCCTTGTCCTCATTCTCTCGGAGGCCTCGGTGGGCCAAATACCAAGCTGAAGACCAAGGGCTGGGTTGGGAGCACCAGTTCCCCAAGGTTGGCAGCCCGGGCCCAGTGCTGGGGCTAGGACACCTGGCAGACACGTTGGTGACGCAGCTGACTAATGGCCAGGGTCTCCAGGCTTGCCCCTTTCGAACCACTGCTCCCCACCCAGCTCTTCACTGCATGGCTGGCTGTGGATTCACAGGCCCTGGTGGGGGCTTGCCCGGCAGGGCGCCTCCCCCAAGAGGGCAGGGACCAGGTGGGGCTGGGAGAGCAGCAGGCTCCTTCCCTGCTTGCCCTGCGCCTGTGTGCCTTCGTGTGTCTGTCGTGTCCTTGTGTTCCTTTTCCATGTGCCGCTGCTGCTCTATCTCATCCTCCTCTGCAGTCCCCAATTTCCCGGCTCCAGGCACCCATCTTCCAGCCAGGAGCTGGAGAAGCCGCTCAGCGGGGCCAGACCTCTTCCCCACCCACCCTCCCAAGGTGCTGGCCCTGCCCTGCCCTCTGTCCTCCCTTCTGTCCAAGCAGATGGCCTGGCAGCCTGGCAGGCAAGGGAGCTCTAAAAGAATGAGGGAGACAGGCTTGTCCATGGATGGCCTCAGGGCCAGGCACCCATCCCCAGGCCCCCTCACAGTTCCAGCTCTTGGCCCTCTGAGCCTCCTGAGAGAGGCTTCTGTCCAGCTCCCCCAGCATGTCCCCCAGTGCAGCCCCTTCCCTTCAAAAGGACTGTACCTTCAGGACCCAGGTACACTGGCGTCGAAGACCCATTCACAGCGTGAGACCCTGGCTGTGGGCTGGTAGGGGAGCTGCCTCACGCTGTGGCTGCGTGCTCGATGCGTGTGCCTGTACATCCCTCCTCCTCCTCCTCCTCCCCCAGAGCAGAGGCTCCTTCTCCCCAGCACAGATGTCTGGGAGCGTGGGGAGGGACAGGCCCCACGTGCTGGGCTCCCTGCTGGAAAGGGACAGTTGAGCTGCCCGTGTGAGGTGCTGCAGAGCCATATAGGCCTGCCAGGCCAGGTGATGGGCAGGTGACCTTGGAGCTTGGGTCCTGCTCACCGTCCAGTGGCACCTCACCAGACCCACCCTCACCTGGGTCTGCGGCGGTGGAAGGAGCGAGAGGTCCCAGCACTAAACTCTCCCTCGCTCTGTTTTTTGAGGAACCTGAATGAACCTGAAAGCAAAGACCGAGTGGAGACGCTCAGGTGAGAGGGCTGGAGCCAGCACCAGCCCTGCCCAGGCCACCGGGCTTGCCACAAGCCTCCTGCTCCTCTCTTCCTTCTGCCACCTGGCTCTTCCTCCGGTGGTTCTGCCCTGTGCCCGCCCTCTTGGGGCCTCCCTTTCCTCAGAGAAACCCCAGCCCAGCTGCCGAAGGCATGGGTCCTTCTCCCATCTGGTGCATTCTGGAAGCAGGAGCCCTAGGCTGGGCGGTTGGGGCTACAGATTCCTACCGACCAACCAGCTCACCTTTCTGTACCTCAGCTGCTGCTTTCTGCCCGTCTGTGAACCGCTCAGGGCTGTTGAGCACGTGCTCCCTGTTTCTCTCTGACCCTCCCCTCGTCAAAGACAAGCATGGAACTGTTGCGCCCTCCCATTCCCGCCGGGGCCTGGCTTTTCCTCCCCTTCTCTGCCCTCCCTGAGAGATGGAAGTCACAGAACAGCCCACCCCTCTCACCCTCCCTCTGCTTCCCCCAACCAGGTCTGATGCTCCCTCCTCTGGCACTGTCGCCTCCCGGGCACCCTCCCGCTCTCCTCTCTGGTCTCGGGGGCTGTCTGCCCGGGTGGCTCTCCCGTGGGTGGGGTGCCTCAGCCCCCCACCCTGACCCCCACCTCTGCCCTCTCCGCAGACCTCACGTGGTGGGCGGTGGAGGCAACGACAAAGAAAAGGAAGAGTTTCGGGAGGCCAAACCGCGCTCACTACGCTTCACGTGGAGTATGAAGACCACCAGCTCCATGGAGCCCAATGAGATGATGCGGGAGATCCGCAAGGTGCTGGACGCGAACAGCTGCCAGAGTGAGCTGCACGAGAAGTACATGCTGCTGTGCATGCACGGCACGCCTGGCCACGAGAACTTCGTGCAGTGGGAGATGGAGGTGTGCAAACTGCCGCGGCTGTCTCTCAACGGTGTCCGATTTAAGCGGATATCGGGCACCTCCATGGCCTTCAAAAACATTGCCTCCAAAATAGCCAACGAGCTCAAGCTTTAACAGGCTGCCGGGAGTGGGGGGCGACGGAGGCGGGCCAGCTGGACTTAGCTGCTGGGGCCGGGCTCCAACCCACCTGGGCGAGACTGTGGAGATGGATCGGTGTGTCTCCCCCTGCTGGCACTTCTTCCCTTCCGCCCTTCTCGGTTCTTTCTTCCATGTTTGTTGGGTGGGGGGGGACGGGAGATGGTTCTTCCCCTCCCCCAACATTTACCCCTGCCCAGAAAGTCCCCCTTCCCCCCTCTCCCCAACAGGAGGCAAAGGAAGGGGAGGGAGGTGGGGGGGCAGGGCTCCCCCTCGGTACTGCGGTTGCACAGAGTATTTCGCCTAAACCAAGAAATTTTTTATTACCAAAAAGAAAAAAGAAAAAAAAAAAAATCCCAGCGGCCACCTTTCCTCCCTGCCCCATTGGGACAGTTGAGACTGGATCTGTGGGGTTTCCCGGGAGGGTGGCTCAGGGCTGGAACACTCTCAGGCAAGAGTGGTGGAGTTCCCTGTCAGGCCCTCCGCCAGGCCCACTTTGGGCTTCTCCCCTCTCCTTCCCCCCTTCCCCTGCAAGCAAACCACCAGAGGTGGCCTTCCCCTGACCTCAGGCCACGGGGCTGGAGGCCTACCGGGCCGGGCTGGGGGCGGGGCGCTGCGCTGGGTGGGGGTGGGGGTGGGGGGCTGGCAGCTGCCCTGGGCTGACTGGTGAGGCCCGGGCCCTGGCCCCCTCCCTACTGTATCCTCTGCCCCTCCTTCCCCAGAGCTGGGCATTTCCTTCCACAAGCTGCTGTGGGGACTTTTGTTCCCCTCCTCAAAACTCTGTGCCATCTTCTCCCACCCCTCCTGGGTAGAAGGCGGGGCTGACCCCTGGGCCGGAGAGGGAGGGGACGGATGCTGGGCAGATTGGCTCCTCGGCCCCCAGGGGGCCGCCTGGGCTGCTAGTCTCTGAACAGGGATGCCAGGCACTCTCCGTTATGGGAGAGCCTTTGTCTGAAAGCACAGCCCCGTGCTGTTCCTCTCCCCTGCCCCCTTCATTGGCATTAATCTGGGCACCAGCTCGTTCCATAGCAGTGACTCCCCTCACCACTCATCTCCCGGCCTTGCCTTTTCTTCCTGACATTGTCGCCCCTCCTCTCAGGAGACACTGCCCAGGGCCTCCATGGCCACCTGGCAGGAGGCTGGACAGGGCAGCGGGGCCGGGAGCATCTGCCCTCCCAGGGGGTGGGGGGACAGATAGGCCCAGCGACTCCCAGCTTGCTAACCTCCTTGGCCAGTGTGGGAGTGGCTGGTTATGGGCGCTTGGCTGGTGGCGGCCGCTGCATCCCTTAATTTATTTCTTTGCTGTTTCTGTTCCTGAGAAATTGGGGGAGGGAGGTCCTGCACAGAGGCTGCCCCTGCCCTCACCTGAGTTGTACATTTTTTTGTGATGGGTTTTATTTTTTATTTTATTATTTTATTTTTTCTTTTTTTGATTTATGATGACTCCACCCCTACTCATCACCCCCCACTCCCAGCCCAGGCTCTGAGGCAAGTCGAGCCCTTGGGTTCCAGGAAGGGGCCTAGCCAACCTCAGCCCTCCTGCCCCAAGCCCCAACTGTGGACTCTGAGCTGAGCTCAGGCTCAGACCAAGGGCTCCTCCTCCCTCCCTCCTTCTCTCCCTTCCTCCCTCCCAACCCCTCCTGCCCAGTGGAACAGCCCGGGTGCTCTGAGGGGGCCAGGGGGCCAGGAGGGCATGGCTTGGCTCTCAGAGGGGGGTGGTGGCCCATGGGGGGGGGCTCCCAGGCAAGGTGGCCCCTCCCCACCAGCCCACCCCCCACCCGCACTTAGTTTCTCCTCTGGATCAAACACGTAATAAAGAGA
The DNA here is from genome assembly GCF_053574225.1 of Canis aureus. Classification (NCBI taxonomy): domain Eukaryota; kingdom Metazoa; phylum Chordata; class Mammalia; order Carnivora; family Canidae; genus Canis; species Canis aureus. The sequence goes on from NC_135631.1 coordinate 2,776,742, forward strand.
ATGTTTGGAATCTGAGCTGCCTCCTCCTGTTTCTTCTCCCAGCCAGGCAGGGACCCAGTCCCTGTGGGCAAGATGTGGCTCAGCCCGCCAGCCTTGCAGGAGAGAATGGATTCCAGTCTGGGGCCTGGGGGAGGCCGGTGCTGGGTGGCTGCTCCCTCCCATCCTCAGGGCAGACAGGAAGCAAAGCCCAGGGCCCTCAACACCAAAAGAGAGAGCACTCCGTGAGCGTGGAAGATTTTATTTTTTAAAAACATTGAAAAATAAACCCATGTCTGCATATGTTCCCAGCCCTCCTTTCTCTAAGCGTTTGGGCTGTGGGTATAGTGGGCACCCTCAGAGCTCCTCAGCACTTCTCAGCAGGCTCCAGAAGACAGGAGAGCTGCCCATCCAGTTCTGCCACACTTGGGCCCCAAAGGAACCTGTGCCCACCTCCCCCCTCCAGCCCCCTCCCCACCTCCTCCCAACTTATTGCTAAAAGAAAGAGAGCAGCCAAGGCTGTCCTCTCCCCCATGCCCCAAGCTAAGGTCACTACCCCCTCTACACAAAGGGCCAGGCCCAAAGGCCAAGCCCCAGCAGACTAGGAGGCAGCCATTCCAGCCCCAGCCAGGAAGAGAAAGTACCCTCAGGTCAGCTCTGAAGGCTCCTGAGCCCCAGCTCCTGGCCAGGTGGGGGCAGAGAGGCTCAGCTGCCAGAAATTTGTGCAGAGCCCACAGGTCCAGACTGTGCCCACTGGCAGCTCTGGATCTTTGAAAAGGCCTGGCCAAAAGCTCTGTAGTCCCTTCTGTCCTTAGTGAAGCCAGCAACAGGGTTCTGGAGCTTGGTGGGTGGAGGGCCTCAGGGCTCACAGTGAGGGTGCTGGAGGCTCCAGAGGGGCTCCAATCAGGGTGGGTGGAGGCTGTGGGCCGGGGCGGGCACTGTGGCGGGAGGCAGCCAGAGCAGGGCGGATGAGAGGTGGGGGGGGCTGGTTGGGGGCCAGCCGGGGCTGGAGGAAACGACCCTGCTGGAGCGGGGGTGGCTGGCGGAGCAGGGTGGGAGCAGTAGGCAAAGGTGGCCTCAGCAGTGGGGGCGGCTGGGACAGGGAGGTGGGAGGTGGAGGGGGGGCAGGCACGGGGGGTAGCGATCGGGGCACAGAGGTCGAGACGGAGGTGATCTGCACCTGAGAAAAGGGAAACCAGACTCACACCCTCACCCCCATCTCAGGATGGAGGTGGTCCTCTCCCCACTTCCCCCAAAAGGCTTCCCCTCACCCCTTCTCACCTCATCATCTTCCTCTAGGGCCGAGGCTGGCAAGGAGGCCCCTCTCCTAGACTCCTCCATGGGGACTGGGGCTCCTGGGGCCCCATCCTGCTCAGCCTCCCACTCCTGCAGCACCTCCTCCAGATTGAAGCGGCGCCGGTAGCTCACAAAGAAGGTCTTCACTTGGGTCAGAGTTTTGTTCCCAATCACCTCTGCGATAGCCCCAAAGTCTTTGCCATACCTACGGATGGCTGCAAGGGTCAAAAGGGCAGCGAGGTGTGAATACCCCTTAGAAAACCATTTCCTTCCCCTCCGCCCAAGCTCCTTGGAAGGTGGGAAAAGCTACCAGAGGCTCTCCATGCTCCCCAGTCCAACCCACCTTGGACAGCCAAAAGCTGCTCATCCGTGGTCCAGCGGGAGTTGAACTTGGTGTTGGCCTGGACAGCAGTTAATTCATCCTTTAGACTCAAAAGTACGGAAACGGGAGGCCCTGCCCTCTGAGCAGAACTGCCCTTTCCGCTCCACTGTGGGAGGGGGTGCCCCTCCCGCACCCATACCTTAAGTCACCTTACCTCAGGAGGGCGCAATGGATCGATGCCACCCTCCAGCGCTTGGCGGAGGCTGCTGTTGGTCTGCTTCATGCTTTGCACCTGCAAAGGCCAAGCAATGACACATCAAACTCTCCTGCCAGAGCAGCCACCAATACCAACTCTCATCAGGGCTCTACTTCCCAACACAGCTCGTGGCCACCCACCATCCAGCTAGCTCCCACCTCACAACGGGCTTCTCCCCCTCTCATCACAGATCAGACCAGTTTCCTTAAAGGGCCCAGCAAAGAAGACCAAGTTACCCAGAAGCCTCAAGGATAGGGCAGAGGCAGTCCTAGCGCCTGCAACATCCTCTCCCCTTAACACCTCAACCGTCCCCAAAACGTAGCTCCCAGCTGCCCATTGTCCCCCCACCCCCACATGGCCCTTTCTTTTCTCAGGCCCCACCTGGCGCTTCAGGGAGATAAGCTGGGAATCAAGGCCTCGAAGCGTGAGGTTGGCGAGGTCTGGGCTTCCTGACACAGCCGTGAGGCCCTCGGGGCTCAGGTACATGCCCTTGGGTGGGCGACGCCGGGTTCGCAGCGGATGGTGGCGGTACTGAGAACCCTGGGCCTCCTTTTTCCCGGGGCCTGGGCGGGTATTCAGGGGCCGAGAGGGCAGAGGCTGCCAGGGAAAGGAGAGGAGTGGGTGGTATGGAGCCCAGGGACAAGGCAGGCGGGGAGGCAGAGCCAGACCTCACCTCTCTCTTGGGGTCTCCAGCATCTGGCTCTCCCTCACTCACAGCTCCTCGGCCCTCTTCTAGCTCATCACTGTGGACACAGGCACCAGGAAGGGCGTGACGCAGAGGCCAGGGCCCCCAGAGCTCAGTCTGCCCTGCCCCTGGACACCCTGGGCCCCCCCACCTGTCTTCTTTGTCCTTCCGGCCCCCCAGTCGCCGAGCCTGTCTGTCCATCACACTGGTCCGACTGCGGGTCTTCTTCCATGAGTAGTAATACTTCACCAAGCTGGGGATCAGCTTGTCAGGCAGCTGAAAGGGCAAGGCCAGAGGCTGGGGCCCCCCCAAGACCCAGTGCCCCGGGGCAGGCACATCACAACGGGAGGAGCTAAGGAACGTTGGCAGGGGTAAGGAAGGGGCTTTACCATCTGCTGGATCCGCTGGAAGCATTTGCCATGGAAGCCAAAGGCCTGTTCAAACAGCACCTTGTCCTCCACGGTCCACTCATCTGGGAATGGGGTGAAGTTGGCCAAGTCGGCCAGTGACTTCTCCACATCGTGCTTATGCCACAAGAGCATGCCCAGTGCCTGGCCCAGAAGAGGAAAGAACTCGGGTTCAGCTGCCCCAGCACTGACCTGCACCCCCCCAAAATAGATGCGGGGCCAAGGCTCACCTGCTCAATGTTGTAGCCATGCTTCTCCTTGGCCATCGCAATGTACTTGTCAACTGTAGGGATGGGAGGGATCCGGTATGGAGAAGGGGTTACAACTCCCTGACCCAAGCCTGCCCAGACAGAGGTAGGCCCCTCGGAGGCTAAGCCTGAACCTGAGCCCCAGGGCAGGGGCTGACCTTGTACCCCTCAGCCTCTGCCCACTTCTGAGAAGAGATGGTCACCAACTGGCATGAACCCCAACCCCCAGCTCCCAGGGCTGTGAGTGAACCGGGATCCTGCCCCACTCACGCTTGGCATCAGACACACAGTGGTTGGGTGACCACACCAGCATCCCCTTCAGCTCCTTGTTACTGTAGCGTGCAGGGCTCTCTGAAAGACAGGAGCAGGAAGGGGAAGACATTCAGATCAACCTGGTGGCACCAGCCTGGACCCATGGCCAGAGGGTGGCAGAGAAGTGGGGCCTGTGAGGTGAGGCCCAGGAGGGAAGGAGGGGCAGAGTCCCAGACAGGAAGGCAGAGCAGGAAAACTAACCATGCCATGGGCCACCCACCCCCGCCTGCCTGCTCGCTGGCTTGTCCTTCTAGTGGGTGCCAGCCAAAGGCTCCCCCAGGTGGGGCTCGGGGCCAAGCCATGGGCCCTCCACTCCCCTCCCTTTGCAGCCTGTCCTGCCACTCACCAGGCTTGCACTCCGGAATTACGGCCTGGTAATTGGTTCCAACGCGGATCATGCTGTCTGTGGAGCCAGGGGAGGCAGTCAGGACTCCAGGGACGGAGGGAGGGAGGACAGGAAGATGTGGTGGTTGGGGGGGGGGGAGGTGCCTGGCCTGGGGTTCTCCTTCCTGAACACCCGGGGCCCTCACCTTCCCAGAAAGCTCACTTTTCCCTGATCTCCCCTCTCAGTTACCCTCAGCCACAGAAGAAACTGGAAGATGAGAGACCCTGCCTAGTCATGGCCCATGGGGGGGGGGGGGGGGGCGGGCAGGGTGGTGGTGAGGACAACGGGGCCAGTTTAAAGCCCAGGCCAAGCAGAGCCCTTTGTTCTGGCTTGGGGGGGGGGGAGGGTTGCTGCCCCTAGACCTGGACCATAGCCCTGCAGGGAATCCAAGGCTCCTCCCCACCACATGAGCCTCACAGCTCCGTGTGTAAGTGTCTCTCCAGCCCCTACCCCAGCCAGACCTCAGTCCCCTGCAAGGTGGCAAGGTATGTGGGGCCCCAACTGTGGAAAAGAGGGCCGCCCGAGTCCCTCCGAGACGCAGGGCAGGGCAGGGCGGCGCAGGGCAGGGCGGGGGTGGGTAGGACCGTCTCCTCCGCAGCCAGGGGCCCAACCTCCAGACTCCCTGTGTCGGCAGCCCCCAGGCCCGGGGAAGAAGCAAGCCGGAGGCTCCGGTCCTAGGAGGCAGGAACCACCAAGTCCAAAAGGCCCGCGGTCCGCAACTCTTACCCCCGCCCCACTGGCGGCCGGTGCACCTTTAACCCTAGGCCGCCGGGCTCACCGTGCGAGTGCTCCTCCTCGCTGCTGTCATCCTCCGAGTGGGGCTGTCCACCGTTGGGCGCCGTCTTGGCCCGGCTGCGGGACAGGATCCCGGAGCCCGCGCTCGGCTTCTCCATCACCGAGGGCATTACCCCGCCCAGCTGCCCCGGGGGGCGCGGGAGCCTTCGGGGAGCCGCGGTGCTTGCCGCGCTCGCCTCGAGTGCCGTGCCCGGCCCGGCCTGGAGAGGTCGCCACTGAGGCTACGAGAGGCAGGAGGTCAGCGTGGCCGGGGTCCCGCGGGGCGGGAACCCTGCGGACGGCTCAGTGCTCTCCGCGACCCCCACGGGCGAGAGCGTCAGAAAAGTTTGTGCAGAAGTGGGGTACGCGGGGGACGAGCGCAAGGTCCGGTGCGGCTGGGGCGCGCTCGCTCCGAGCGCTCCACGGGATTGGGGCTCCCCGGAGCGGTCGGGGCACCCTGCCTTCGGGGCGCCCCGGAGCCCCACCACCCTCCCGGCCCACGCAGTTGAGAGAGCGGGCGCTGCGGCGCAAGTGGCGCCCCCCGCGGGCTGCACACCCCTCGGTTGCACCGGGATGCCCCGGTCCCCGGGCGGGGACCCCTGTCCCGACCGGACCCCTGCCTGCGACGGCAGGCGGCGGGGCCCCGGCGGTAGCGGTGGCGGCGGCGGCGGCGGCGGGACGGCGCGCACGGCGCGGCGCGCCGAGCAGAGTTGCCGGGAGGCGGGCGGAGCGCAGCCGCGGGCGCCGCCTCGCACCCTCCCCGGCGCGCTCGCTCTCCCCGCCGCGCTCGGGCTGCTGCTCGCCCGCCCGCTCTCCGCCGCCGCTCGCTCCTCGCGCACACAATGAAGCTGCTGGCAGGGAAGTAGTGCCGGCTGCGGCCTCAGCACCCCTCCCCCAGCCGATGCCTCCGCCAGCTGAACATCTGGCCCTGGGGTGGGAGGGAGGGCCCGGGGGGCGGGGCCTGGGGCCGGGGCTAGACCTCCAGGGGGTGGGGTCAGGGCCCGGGCGGAGAGCGCGTCCCTCGGCGGGCCCCCGGGAGCTCCCTGACTTGCCCCCGGGAGACCCCTGAGGCCCCCCAGGAGGACCCTGGGGTCAGCTCCACCCACGCGCCCCCCAGCCCCGCACACCAGTGGGCTCGGGTTACCGCCGCCTGCCCCGGGGGCCCTGGGGCCGCCTGCCCGCCCGCCCGGGTGGAGCCCAGCTTTTCCTTCCATTTCCCTTCCTGCCAAGGAACTCCCCGCCCCCCCTTCCGCAAGGGGGACCCCCTCCCTCTTGCGCCCTTGGGGGCCGGAGCGGATGGGAGGCCGGACAGGCAAGGGATGAATTCCTCCAAGAGCTACTGGGCCCAAGCCTGGCTTCTGGTCCATCTGTGGGCTTCCAGGGGTCACCTCAACTCCCTTTGCTGCAGCATGCACCCCCAAAGCAGTGGCATAAGGGGCTGAGGGTTGGGGAGTGGGAGGCGTAGAGGAAGGTCTGGGCCGCTGGGAGGGAGTGGGAGGAGCCGGGTCTCCTCCCCCCTGGGTTCACTGTCACCCCAGCTGGGAGCAGCATCCCCCTCCCCCAGGACGGGCGCGGGCAGAGTGACAGACCGGGAAGCGGGTAGAGCGGCACAGACGGAGATGGGGGAGGGGGTGGGCAGAGACTTTCAAAGCCAGACCCAGCCACCCTGCCAGGCACACAAAGAGCCAGCGCACACCCCGGCGGCGGCGGCTCTGAGCCTGCGAGCTGCGCCCGTGCCGGTCCCCGCCGCCCAGGGCACGTGCTGCGGCGCACACAGGCCGGAGCCCCCGCCTGCCGCCCCTCCCACCCGAGCCCCAGATTCCTAGACACACCTCCGCCCGGGCACACCCCGCTGTGCCCAGACCGAGCCGAGCCTGCGCTCGCACCCTCCTCTCCCTTCCCTTCCTCGGCCGCTCTGTAATCAGATTCCTAAATTTAGAAGCAACCCGGGACCCAGCCAGGGATCCCCGCCCCCACCCGCTGCCTGCGGCCAGCCGGCCGGGGTCCTGCGGTCGGGCCACGACCCGGCTGGGGCCCGCCTGGTCCTGGGGGCTCCTGGGGGCTCCTGTGGGCTCCTGTGGGCGGCCGGGCAAGCCGGCCACGACCCCACCCGGCTGCGGTGCTGTCGGGCCACATGGGGCCACCCAGCCCGCGGCCACGTTGCCCGCCACACCTCGGGCCAGACCTATGGAGCCTTTTTCCTTCTCTTAAATCATGGATTGGGCACCAAGCCCCAGGGTGGGGAGCTCTGGACAAAGGAGGAAAATAAATGGGCCCAGGGCAGGTCTGACCTAAGGGGTCGGCCTGGAGATGAAAAGAGAGTCTCCCGGCCTGACCCCTCCTGAGTGGCAAGGTGCCACCTCGTGGTGCCCAGCACATCCAATCCCCTCCTGGCTGGCAGGCAGCCATCACTGTGCACAGCCCTCTCATATGATGGAGTCTTCTTCCACCTTGCCCACGCGGCGCCCCCAGTCAGGCAGGCCCTCTTTTGCCGCCCCCCCACCACCACCTTTGCCTTCTTTCTGTCCTAATACCTCAGGTACAGGGCCCTGACCCTCACCCCTAGGCCTCAGCATCATACTTATTTGTGGCTCCTTCCTCTAGGGCTACCCCAGGTACCCCCAGCCACTGGAGTCCGTCCTTCTCAAGCCCTCCTTCTCTGCCCCCCACCCCCAGCCCTATAACAATCTATTTCTGCTCCCTGGAGCCTGGAGCTCGTAGCCAGAGAAAGATTCTGCTCTGAAGGTAGGAGCAAGGAGGGGAGGTTTATTCCTTGGAGTTGGGGGGGGGCATCCTCTGGCCCCTGGTGTGATGATGCTTCTTCCTAGGAGATGGGACATGACAAGGGAGGGGTATCCGAGGAGTTTGGGGGCAACTATGAGGACCAAAGTGTCGCGGAAGGAGGCGTATTCCTAGTGAGCAACCCCCTCCCCAAGGGGCAATGGTGCAGGGTTAGGAGGGGGAGGGGCCAGGCCCCACCCTCCCACCTGCTGCCTCTGCCCCCTCCCCAGCTGGCCCCCTCTTTTGTGCAAAGCCACACAAAGGACAAGGGGCCCTGGCCGGCCTGGCCATCTGCTCCCAGCAGCCTGAAGGCTCTTAAAGAGACAGCACCCCCTCCCTGCCGCCCCGGGGGCGGTGGGGCGGGGTAGAGCCTTGCTCCACAGGACCTGATCTCGGTAGAACCCCAAATCCCACCCACTTCCCCCTGCCCCCTGCCTCCAGGTCGGGAATCACACACCCTTCCCCAGGCCCAGGGCGCAGAGGTGCCACGTGGCCAGGAACATGGGGGTGTGGGAGGGGAGGGACAGAGAGGCAGCCCAGGGAGCAGCCCCTCCTCTCCTCCAGGCTTAGAATGGTGGGGCCTGCAAAGCTCCGTAGCACGGCACTAGGACTGGGGTCCCTGAACTCCCCAGGCCACCTCTGAGCTTTGTGAGAGCCTCTGGGCTCTGGGAATCACCTCCCCGCCATCTTCACTGCTGAGCTCCCACTCGCCCTTCCTCAGGGAGGCTGAGAGGCCCTTCCTTTTGAGGACCGGGGGCCAGGATGCAGCCCAGTGCCATGCAGCAACCCTGTGATCAGGGCACCTTTATTTTCTGCATTTCCCGGTTGAGAAAACCGAAGCTTTGCTGGGCCCTGGCCCCCCCACCCCACCCCACCCCACCCCACCCACGGGCCTCAGAAAAGACATCTGCCTGTCTGAAGCCTGCCTCTTCTCCTAGGCCAGATAAGAGTCGTCACTCCTGAGATCCCGGGAGAAGCCAGACTGAATCCCAGCTTGGTGCTTCTGCCACACAGCTTAGGAACACAAGTTTACATTATTTGTGTGATCGTTTATTTCCTGTCTGTCTCCCTGCTGGGCTGTGGGCAGGGACTGTGTCCACCGTATTCTCAGTGCCCGGCATACAGCAGGCACTCAATATTTGCTGAGTGAGTAAATGCCGGGAGCCCCCCAAAAGCTTCCTCTTCCCTAGACTCCTCTGTCCCCTCTGTCTGCTGGGCATCTGGCCTCTCTCCTCCTCAATGGGAGGCAGAGGGGACAAAGGTTAAACAGGGATGCTGGGAGGAAAAAGAAGGGTGACCTTGAGAGAGCTACCGGCCTCCCCTCGCATCTCCCTCCTCCCAAAGGCGGGGGCAGCTCCAGCCAATCCTGAACCCGCAGCCCTGCCAGACAGACTGGGACTGTCCCGAGCCCTGGCCCAGCGAGGCTGGCCGCTGCGGTGTGGTGCCTGGGACCCTGGCCAGGCCCTCGGTGGCCACGGCCAAGGGGCGAAGCTCGGGGAAGGAGGAAGGCAGGCGGGCGGGCCCTGGGGTGAGGGAGGGAGGCTGGCAGAGTCTAAGCCCGCAACCTGGCTGAGCAGCTGGGGAGCTGGGGGGAGGTGCTCCCCTGGCCTGGAGGCCTGGGGGGAGATGCAGTGGGGGAGGTGGAAAAGATGCCCTTACCGTGTGGAAGGAGCCCAGGGAGCTCCCTCCAGGGCCCCCACCCCTCCATCCTGCCCAGACAGGAATCCAGTGCCCTGGCCCCAGGGGCTCACTGGAAGGCTGCGGGGGGGGGGGGGGGGGGTCCCAGTTCTGAGTTCCCTGCACTGGCCCACACCCCACCCGGGTGGTGAAGAGCTGAGAAGGTGACAGAGGTGCAGTCTGGTGCTTGGCACCGCCTCTGCCCTGCGGGCGGCGAGAGGAGGGAGCCGCGGGAGGCGAGGCGGGAGGCGAGGCGGCGCGTCTGTGAGCTGGGGCAGGGCGCAGCAGACGCCGGCAGCTCACCCGGGGGCCCCGGGCTTCCTCACAGCGACGCCGAGGAAATCGGACCCCCCAGGAAAGCAGGACCTGAGCAGGAAGGGTCAGCAAGCCCTTCATTGAGAGACTTGAGAAGGCAACACGGGCTCCCTGGACCCTCCAGGCGCAGCTTCCAGACCCAGGAGCCTGCTCCGTCGCTCCCGAGGCCCGGAAGGGGGCCCCCCCTCGCCCTCACCTGGGCAACAGCGGGCGCCCTCTGGCGGCAACAGTGTGGACGGGGCGCGGGGTGGGGAGCGGCTGGGGGTGGGGTCCCACCTCACACTGGCCACAAGTGTCCACCCAGGGAGGCTGAGCCTGAACCCTGAGGAACCCGTTCTTCTGGGGTAATGGGATCAAGGCTGCCACCCGCTACCCACCCCTGGGCTTTCTGGAGTTCCAGAGCTTTAGACCCAATCTCCAGCAAGCCTCCTTGGCCTGGAGCCACCCAGAACCTCCCAGCACAAAGTCAGAGAGAGCGGAGAGCTCCGATGCGCAGTGAGCTCCGGCTCTGCTCTCGCCGCTGTGTGGCCTGAGGGGAGATACTTGGCCTCTCTGAGCCTCAGCCAGTCCCTCTCTGTAAGAGGCCAATAATTCTGACGTCTGATTATTGGGAGGATCCAACATCATCTCACAGGGACTGTAACTAGGGCCTCCATTGATGCTGGTTTCCCTCCAAAGCAAGGGTTCTCTCGAGCACCTCCCACGGGACTGGAGGTCCCCTCTCTGCTCTGTGAAGCAGCCCCTGCTCCGTGGACTGCCTGAGGTCATTGCCCCCTAGGGCCCTGGGTCTGACCTCTAGAGCCAGAGACTCTTCCCCTGTCACCTTTGCCACCTGACATCCTCCCTCCAGACTCGTCCACCAACCACTCCAGATTCCTTCTTTGAGTCTGATTTAATTTATTATGCGCGCACAGCTAGATACAGATATTTTTTTAAGATTTTTATTTTTTGAAAGATTTTATTTATGTATTAATGACACACACACACACACAGAGGCAGAGACACAGGCAGAGGGGGGAGTAAGCTCCATGCAGGGAGCCTGATGTGGGACTCGATCCTCGGTCCCCAGGACCACGCCCTTGGCTGAAGGTGGCGCTAAACCGCTGAGCCGCTGGGCTGCCCTAAGATTTTTTTTTTTATTTTTTTTTAATTTTTATTTATTTATGATAGTCACACACAGAGAGAGAGGCAGAGACACAGGCAGAGGGAGAAGCAGGCTCCACGCACCGGGAGCCCGACGTGGGACTCGATCCCGGGTCTCCAGGATCACGCCCTGGGCCAAAGGCAGGCGCCAAACCGCTGCGCCACCCAGGGATCCCCCTGCCCTAAGATTTTTAAATTTAGAGAGTCCCTGGGTAGCTCAGTCAGTGAAGCTTCTGCCTTTGGCTCAGGTCAGAATATCAAGGTCCTGGGATGGAGCCACGTTTCAGCTCTCTGCTCAGTGGGGAGTCCCTCTGTGTTCTTTCTCTCAAATAAATAAAATCTTAAAAAATATTTTTTTTAATTTTACTTTTATTTTTTTTTTTGCGGGGGGGGGGGAGAGAATCCTAAGCAGGCTCCATGCCCAGAGTGGAGCCTGATATGGGGCTCCATCTCACAACCCCAAGATGATGACCCGAGCCAAAATCAAGAGTTGGATGCTTAACTGACTGAACCACCCATATGCCCCAAGATTTTTTTAAGATTTTATTTATTCTTGAGAGACACACAGAGAGAGAGAGGCAGAGACACAGGCAGAGGGAGAAGCAGGCTCCATGTGGGGAACCTGATACAGGATTCAATCCCAGACCCCAGGATCACGCCCTGAGCTGAAGGAAAATGCTCACCCGCTGAGCCACCCAGGCATCTCAATTTTTTTTTTTTAAGTGATCTCTACATCCAACATGGAGGCTCGAACCTACAACCCCAAGATCAAGAGTCCCATGCTCTTCTTTATTTCTTGTTCTTTTTTTTTTTTTTTTAAGATTTTATTATTCATGAGAGAGAGAGAGAAAGAGAAGGAGAGAGACAGGGAGGCAGACTCCATGCAGGAAGCCCAATGTGGGACTCGATCCCAGGACTCCAGGATTGTGCCCTGGGCCAAAGGCAGGCGCTCAACAGCTGAGCCACCCAGGCATCCCATGCTCTTCTAACTGAGCCATCCAGGCACACCTCTAGACACAGATTCTTTTTTTTTTCTTTTTTAAGATTTTATTTATTCATGAGAAACACAGAGACAGAGGCAGGCTCCATGCAGGGAGCTTGACGTGGGACTGGATTCCAGGACTCGACTCCAGGATCATGCCCTGAGCTGAAGGCAGGCGCTCAACCACTGAGCCACCCCGGCATCCCTGGATACAGATTCTTAAATACTCCTTGTATCATGGCCCATTCCTGCTCAATAACCTTTCATGGTTCCCTGTTGCCTTCCAGGCAAAGTTGGAACTTCTCTCCCAACCCAGGACCCAAGGGCCTTCTAACTTGTTTCTGATCCAGCCAAGCAGGTCTGCTCACCATCTGCTGAGCCCTACCTGGTGCCCCAGGTGCCCCATCTGCAAATGCTGGCCCAACCCACCTATTTGCATGCCCTATGCCCAGCCCCTCCCTTGAGACTGCTGGCTCCAGCAAGCAGCGCTGCTCCGACAGGGCTCCTGACCTGGTAGCCAGCACCCTGCTTGCCCTCATGCTCTTCCTCCACCACACCACCCGCTGCACCACTCTTAGCACATGCATGACCCTGCCTCCTACTTCCAGAAAGAATTGAGGCCACTTGGGAGGAACCCCCACACCCAGAGATTCAGCTCTTTCTGGCTCCCTTCCAATCGTACCTACAGCTTCTCTTTTCAAGGCCAACTCGGTCCCTGGCTCCCATGTACCCCTTTCCACTAATGTGCTTCCACACACTCCTGGGTCCTTGGTCCCCATGTACCTGTCCGCCCTCACTCCTAGGTCTGAACATCAATTTACTTGAGTCCCTCGTTCCTAAAACCTCCCACCCCCCACCTACATCCAGCACACAATCACACACGCACCCCTCCATCCCATGTTCACCTTCAGCTGTCCCTTTCAGTTAAGCTACTGCTGCCTTCCCTCCCTCCCTCTCTCTTTCTCTCTCTGAAAGCTGGACATCTTCAAAGAGTTGTTCACACCCTTTATCCTTGTCTTCACCTCCCACTCACTCCTCAGCCCAGTGCAGTGCCGAGTCTCTCTGCCACTCGGCAGAGACTGTCCTTGCCAAGGTCACCAGTGGCTTTTATCTCTAAACCTAAAGGACACTTGGTGGGTATGGTCTCCCTCGGTGTCTGAGCAGGACTGGACAGAGAGGCCATCCTGCTCTGGATGTGAGCTCCCTGCAGGCTCACCTCCCACCTGCTTCTTAACCCTCACTGTTGATACTTCATTCTCAGTCCCCGTCCTTAAGCCCTGGGCAATGGACTCTCCAGCCTCCATCCCTAGCCCAGACCCCCTTCCAGGCTCTAGACCCCTATATCCAACCAACTGCCTTTGGACATCTGCCCTCCGTTATCTCAGGCACCTTGTCCTCATCTTGTCCAAAACAGATCTCAGCCTCTTGACCACTCATTTGCATTGCCTGTCCCCCTCCCACCCCTACCCAAAGTAGAAACCCTGAAGTTGCCCTGCACACTTCTCTCTGCTTCACTTCCAAGTCCATTAGGCTCCCATTTCTGGCAATCCCCTCCCCCGCCCACTCCGTCACTGAACCAGCCTCACCAGCGGGTCTCCCTGCCTCCTTTCCTGCTCCCTTCTGATCTACTCTTTATTCATTTTTTTAAAAGATTGTATTCATTTATTCATGAGAGATACAGAGAGAGGTGCAGAGACATAGGCAGAGGGAGAAGCAGGCTCCCTGCAGGAAGCCGGATGTGTGGGATCAGATCCCTAGACTCCAGGATCACGCCCTGAGCCGAAGGCAGATTCTCAACCACTGATCCACCAGGCATCCCTCTACTCTTTATTCAGCAGCCAAGGTGATCTTTCTCAAATCCAATCTGATCAAGTCAGTCTTCTGCTTCTCATTACCCTTGGCTTAACTTCAAGCTCCTGGAACACCTGGGTGGCTCAGTGGTTGAGCCTCTGCCTTTGGCCCAGGGCGTGATCCTGGAATCCTGGAATTGGGTCCCACATCGGGCTCCCTGCATGGAGCCTGCTTCTCCCTCTGCCTCTCTCTCTGTGTCTCTCATGAATAAGTAAATAAAATCTTAAAAAAAAAAATCAAGCTCCTGAGCATGATGTATGTCCTTCAAAATCTGACTTCCTGGGGTAGCCTAGCTGGCTCAGTCGGTAGAGCATGCAACTCTTGATCTCCGGGTTATAGGTTCAAGTCCCATGTTGGGTATAGAGATTACTTAAAAAGAAAACATTTTTTTTTAAGATTTATTTATTTATTTATTTGTTTGTTTGTTTATTTATTTATGATAGACATAGAGAGAGAGAGAGGCAGAGACACAGGAGGAGGGAGAAGCAGGCTCCATGCCGGGAGCCCAAAGTGGGACTCGATCCCAGGACCCCAGGATCGTGCCCCAGGCCAAAAGCAGGCACTAAACTGCTGAGCCACCCAGGGATCCTTTTAAAAAGAAACCTTAAAGGGATGCCTGTGTGGCTCAGCGGTTGGCTGTCTGCCTTTAGATCAGGGCCTGATCCCAGAGTTCCGGGATCGAGTCCCACATCGGGCTCTCTGGATGGAGCCTCCTTCTCCCTCTGCCTGTGTCTCTGCCTCTCTGTGTCTCTCATTTAATAAGTAAAATCTGGGGATCCCTGGGTGGTGCAGCGGTTTAGTGCCTGCCTTTGGCCCAGGGCACGATCCTGGAGACCCGGGATCGAATCCCACATCAGGCTCCTGGTGCATGGAGCCTGCTTCTCCCTCTGCCTGTGTCTCTGCCTCTCTCTCTCTCTCTCTCTCTCTCTCTGTAACTATCATAAATAAAAAAATTTTAAATAAGTAAAATCTTAAAAAACGAAAAAAAATCTGACCTGCTGACATCCATTTGCCCTTTGACTTTCTCTTTTCAGGGTCCATATGGTGCTGTTGATCCCCAATGTTAGCCTTTCCTGAAGTCCTGGACACCATCATTGATTGAGAAAAGGGGACCAGCAGCCCAATAGCATGTTACAAATATGGGACAAAGGCCAGGAAGCTGAGCCAGGAGTGTTGGCTACCATCTTTGATCACCAAGGAAAGCTAACACTGTGGAGGGCACCACAGAGAGATGGAAAAAAACTGGTCTCTCGGTGACATGGTTGAGCTGCTCGATCAAGTCACCAGAAGCCACTGAACCTGTGAAGTTTGACTCATCCGAGTCAATACATTCCCGTGATTATTTGAGCCTGGTTGATTTTAGTGTTCTGTCACTTGCAACCAAGCCTCTGACACAGTACATCTCTCAACACTACCCCACTTGAACTATGCTTTAGTCACATTCAGCAACCTGCAATTCTTTTAGTCTTCATATGTGTGGTTCCTCATATCTGGAATGCTGCTCCTTTTCCTTGTTGACCAATTGTCATATGAGCAAAGTGAAGCTCAGATATCACCTTGTCTAGGATGCCTGCATCCTCCCCATCTCAATACTGATAGCTCGCTAAGGTAACCACCTACCTGTTTACCTGTCTGTCCTTTCCCTGAGGCTGTGAGCTCAGAGAGGACAGGCATCCCCAGTTCCTTGAACAGCTCCATGCCAGCCTGCATTCTGCAAACAGCTGTCCGGTGACCCAGCTCAGATCTCCCAAGCACTGCTTCCTCAGGGAGCCCTCCCGACTCCCCCAGCCCCTCGCACTCCACAGGTATCTACACTACCAGGTCCTGGGAAATCACTTCCACCAAATCTCCCCTGATTTTCTTTTTTTTTTCTTTTTTTTTTTTTAACTTTTATTTATTTATGATAGGCACACAGTGAGAGAGAGAAAGGCAGAGACACAGGTAGAGGGAGAAGCAGGCTCCATGCACCGGGAGCCCGATGTGGGATTCGATCCCAGGTCTCCAGGATCGCGCCCTGGGCCAAAGGCAGGCGCCAAACCACTGCGCCACCCAGGGATCCCAATCTCCCCTGATTTTAACTGCTGTATAGGAAGCTCCCTGTAGGCAAAGACTTACAAAACAATAGGAAAAGCCCACTTCTTATAATAATAGGACAGCCAACTTACTTGAGCACCCGTTATTTGTTCACAGCTTTGTGCTCAGGCCCTAGATTAATGCAAGTTCACAGTAAATGCTCAATAACTCTTGAATAAACTAGTAAACGAATAAACAAATGAGTGCTTATAGGTACCAGCCACTGTGTGCAAAATGCCTCACCTAATTTCTCCCACGTTCCTCCACAGTAGCCCCAAGGGGTAGGTATTCTAGTAATCTTCACTTTACAGGTGAGGGACTGAGGCTTCAGAAGACACCCTGACTCAAATCCCACGACTCCAAAGTGCCAGAGCTGGGACCACCCTCAAATCAGAGGATGCCAGAGCCCTGTTTTCATATATATATGTCCACATCCCTTCCGTAATGATGCATTTGCCTGTTTCTCCTGTAAAGAAGGAATAGCCTTTTGATAGTGCTGTGGAGGTCAGTGGTCACCACTAACAGAGCTTCGTGTCACCAATGCCCCATATGCTTCTCATCTCTCAGCTCCACCTCTTCCATGCATCCAGTTTCCCCTCCTGATCACTAGGCAGCTGCAGTTGCTCTGAGAAGCCCACCCTTGGAGGACTATTTCCAGAGTAGGAGGGGAGGGTCATAGGGCCAGGGGTCTCTCCTTGGCATCTTGCAGGGAGAAAAACCTTTTCCAGGGATCCCTGAGCAGGCCCATGCTGCTGCTGCTGCTTCTTTTGGATTTATTTATTTATTTATTCATTCATTCATTCATTCATTCATTTATGAGGGAGAGAGAGAGAAAGAGAGAGCATAAAAAAAAGGGAGAGCATGAGCAGGGGGAAGGGCAGAGGGAGAAACAGACTCCTTGCTGAGCCAGGAGCCCCACACAGGGACTCAATTCCAGGACCTCAAGATCATACCTGAGCTGAAGGCAGCCACTTAACCAACTGAGCCACCCTGGTGCCCAGGTGCATGCTTCTTAAACCACTCCCTGGCAAAGGATTCCAACAAGTGCTCCAGCACACTTGTTATGACATTCAGGGGTCTCCACCCATTACCTGGGCAGAGCTGGGGCTCTGTTAGCCAGGAAGAAGGAGACATGACTATTGAGTAGAGAGGCAATTTCCACCCCATCCAATGCCTTCTGCCTACCCATCCTTCTAACGCAGCACCCTCTCTATTGCAGCATTCAGAAATACATTGGCTGAACTCTAAACAAAAGGAAGTGGGGGTGTGGAGTTTCTTTCCTGGCAGACATGGACTCTGGCCCCCAGGTACCCACCTTTCCTAATATGAGGACCACCAAAAAGGGCTGGGATCCTGATGGAAAATAGGCTCCTGGGGCCCAATGGTGATTCTGCAGGGACAGAGAACCTGGAAAGGCAAATGAACAGTGGCTTATGAACTGTTGTAGTTAGATGTACCCAGTCATTCATTCAACCAGTGTTTATTAGCCATTGTCTCCTCCTCCACGAAGTCTGTACTGGTGGGCAGGCCACCTGCAGATTGCTGATAAGGGGACTCTGAGTCTGCACTTTGCTTCAGCAGAAAGGATGCCAAGAGGGATTAGTAATGTCTGCTTTGAGCACAAAGTGGGTGGGGGGAGGCAAAGAGAAGGAAAGATGCCAGGAAACAGAGTGAATTATGAGCAGAAAGACCTTGGCCCTAAATACAGGGTCCTGGGGTGTTATAGGCTGAAGTGTGCCTTCCCAAAAATTCATATGTCGAAGTCCTAACCCTTAGAAACTCAGAAAGGGATCTTATTTAGAAGATAGGGTCTTTCCAGAGGCAACCAAAGTAAAGTGCAATCATCAGGGTAGGTCTTAGTTCAATATGACTGATGTCCTTTGGAAAAAAAAAAAAAGGGACATTTGGGGCCCCTGGGTGGCTCAGTTGGTGAACTACCTGCCTTTGGCCCAGGTCATGATCCCAAGGTCCTGGGATGGAGCCCCACATCAGGTTCCCGGCTCAGTGGGGAGTCTGCTTCTCCCTCTGCCTGCAGCTACTCCTGCTTGTGCACATGCGCGCGCGCTCTCTCTCTCTCTCTCTCTCTCTCTGTCAAATAAATAAATAAAATCTTAAAAAGATAATAAGAAGGGGACATTAGGACACAAAAAGCCATATGAGGAGAATGCCGTGTAAACATAAAGAACACCAAAGCTCCTGTGAGTCAGAATCTCAGGAGTGATTTCATTGGGTGATTCTGCCTTGGGGTCTTCCATGGGGTTACCATCAAGATGTTGGCTGGAGCTTCAGTCATCTGAAGTCTTGACTAGTGTGGGACAATCATCTTCCAAAGTGGCTCACTCACTTGGTTAGCAAGTTGGGGCCAACTGTTGGTGAAAAACCTCAGTTCTTCAGCAAAGGGACATGAACATGGTCCTGTTTGTGCATTCTGAAAGCATGGCAGCTGGCTTCCCACCCCCATCACCCTCTCCCACCCCTCCACCTCCATCCCTGCCCTGAGGGAGAAACCCCAGAGACTCAGGCAGAAGTTTGGTCTCAAGTTTTATCACCTAGTCTTGGGAATCCCACACCCTCACTCCTACAGTATTTTATCATCACATAAGTCAGCACTAGTCAGTGTGGGAGAGGACTGGATAAAGCATGAAGGCCAGGAGGTAAGGGTCACTGGGGCCATTTTGCTAGCTGGCTGCCATAGGCTGGACAAGAGCCCGATACTGTAGAGGGTTCTGGGGGCAAGAGTCATGAAAAGTCTGACAGATGAAGCTTGGGAAGGATGGAGCCTAAGGAGCATATTAGTTTTCCAGGACTGTTCTAACAAATACCCCAAACTGGATGGCTTAAAACAATAGCAATTAATTTTCTCACTGTTCTGGAGGCCAGAAGTCCAAAAACAAAGGTGTTGGCAGGGTTGATTCCTTTTAGAGGTTCTGTGAGAGAATCCTTTCCATGATGGCTCCTGGAAATCCTGGCCAGTCCTCCTTGGCTTGTAGCTGCTCATCACTCTGATCTCTGCCTAACTGTCTTCATATGGCCACCTTCCTTGTGTGTGTCTCAAAGCTCTCTCCTTTCTCATAGAAGGATACCAGTCATTGGATTTAGAGCGAACCCTAAATCCAGGATGACCTCATTCTGAGGTCCCTGACCTAATTACATCTGCAAAGACCCTATTTCCAAATAAGGTCATATGCACAGGTACCAGGGGTGGGAATTAAACATATCTTTGGGGGCACAGACACTACTCAACCCATTAAAGGAAGCATCTTTGTGGAGGGGCTGGTTAATGCCATGACCCTACTGTGTCCATCCGCTTTTGCTCAAGCATCAGCTCTAGGGAGCCTGCTACCTTCTCTTTGTACCCCTAAGCACCTGCGTCCACCACCATCACTGCTACCATATTCCTTCAGCTAACATTTATGGAGTACTTACTCCATGTCAGGCACCAAGCTGGGCTCCAGGGGTACAGCAGCTAGGGTTGCCAAATTGTAGTATACAAAAATACGGGAGTGGGGGACACCTGGGTGGCTCAGTGGTTAAGTGTCTGCCTTTGGCTCAGGGTGTGATCCTGGAGTCCCGGGATCGAGTCCCGCATCGGGCTCCCTGCATGAAGCCTGCTTCTCCCTCTGCCTGCGTCTCTGCCTCTCTCCCTCTCTGTGTGTCTCTCATGAATAAATAAATAAAGCCTTAAAAAAAAAGGGAGGGGAATGGGGAGTGGGATGAAGACAGAACATATAGGACACCTGGGGTACCTGGTGGCTCAGTTGGTTGGGCATTTGCCTTCAGCTCAGGTCATGATCCCAGAGTCCTGGGATCAAGCCCTGCATCGGGCTCCCGGCTCAGTGGGGAGTCTGCTTCTCCCTCTCCCTCTGCCTTTGCTTCTGGTCTCTCTCTTGCTAATGTACTCTCCCTCTCTCAAATAAAAATAATAAAAATCTTTAAAAACAATATATGGGACACCGAGGGAAATCTGAATTTCAGATAGTGAGTTTAAGTGTATCCCACATATTGTGTTTGGCCACCATAATGGCAGTGGAAGAGAGAACCACAGCTTCCAGCTACAGAAGGCCCCCGGTCTCATGGGAGACATGGTTATAGTGAGTAGGCTAGAAGCTATGCGAAGAACAGGCATGGGGAGCCCCCCAAGGAAGTGTACCCAGGCTGTGTCAGTGAGAGTAAAAGAAGGCTTCTACTATCTAAGCTGCGACCCCAGTGAGGAAGACCAAAGAGGATTTCTGGTGAAGAGAACAGCAGGGCCAAATTCTTGGCATGGAGAAAGAGCCCTGGCCAGGTGGGCAGGGGCCAAACATGTAGCCCCCAACCCCTAATGCAGGCTGGGACCTCAGTGCTTCACTGGCCTGACCAGATGTCATTTTAGGGAAAGGGGGACGCATGGTACCACCAAGGCCAAGGAAAGAACCGTGTTTCAAGGAAGAAGGAGTGAATAACAGGCCAGATGTTGTAGAGAGGTCCAGAAAGATGAGGACCAAGTCCTGTCCATTGGAAAACTGCTGGAAATCAGGGAGAAGCTTCTCTGGGGTGCCAGGAATAGAAGCCTGCCTTCTAATGAATAGCCTTGAGTGAGCAGCATAAGAAGCAAGAAGGTGGAGATAAGGTAGGCCAGTTTTCCCAAAAGTTTTTGAGTAGGAAGAGAGGCCTGAAAGCAGGACAGAGCTGGGTTGAGGAAGGCCAGGGGAGAGAGGGAGGAGTGAAGGGAGGGTCTTTGAGAGGATGAGGCCCAGAGAGGTCTGGCCCTGGAGGAGGCTCAGCTCCCCAGGTGGCAGGAAGGGGAAGGTGGGGGCACAGTCCAATTCTTTTTTTTTTTTTTTTAAGATTTTATGTATTTATTCATGAGACACAGAGTGAGAGGCAGGAAGAAGCAAGCTCCCCACAGGGATACCAAGACTCCAGAATCACACCCTGAGCTGAAGGGAGACGCTCAACCGCTGAGCCACCCAGGTGTGCACACATTCAGATTGTTGGGAAATCCAGGGACTCTCCTCTGCCAGGTGATGACACTATATCAATTCTACCTCTCACCAGCTGTGCTGTGACACTCCTATCTCCCAAGACTCTTCCCCGGTACAGAAGACAACACAGAACACCTGCAGCCTCCATGACTCCACTGGGCAGATGAATGAATGACTAGCTGGGAGCAGTTGAGGGCTGTAGAGCCAGGGGAGGACAAAGCACAGTGTTTAGGGGAGTGGGAGTCTTGGGAGGAGCTGGAGGAGGGAGGGTCCAGGAAGCAGGCTGGAGGGGTACAAGGCCTGGGAGAGAGGAGCAGTGTCCCTGTCCAGAAGGGTGTGAGAGGAGAGCAGGAAAGTTGCCTGGGAG
This sequence comes from Canis aureus, assembly GCF_053574225.1. Lineage (NCBI taxonomy): Eukaryota > Metazoa > Chordata > Mammalia > Carnivora > Canidae > Canis > Canis aureus. Next base: position 2,797,556 of record NC_135631.1, read on the forward strand.
TGGCTAATGAGGCAGTGTAGACATCCTGGTCTAAACGGGCAGAGATTTGGCAGGGAGAGATGGGGTGGGGCGGGGTGATGAACTTTTGTACTTGGGAGGGAATTCCTTTCCTGCCCCAGGCCATGCCAGGTGCCTGCCTGCATCCCAGATCATTTTATCTCAAGTAATTCTCCCAACCTGTCTGGGAGAAGATGATGCCTTGAGGGAAATAATTGCTGTGGGTAGTCTCACTATAGAAATACGGAAACTGAGTCTCTGAAACTTGAGGCGCTTTGCCTAAGTCACAAATCTCCTAAGTAGTCAAGAGAGAGTTTGGGGACACCTGTGTGGCTCAGTGGTTGAGCCTGTGGCTTAGGCTCAGGCTCAGGGCTTGATCCTGAGAGACGTCTGCATAGGCCTCCCTGGAGGTGCCTGCTTCTCCCTCTGCCTATCTCTGCCTCTTTCTCTGTGTCTCTAATGAATAAATTTAAAAATCTTAAAAAAAAAAAAAAAAAAGAGAGAGAGAGAGTTTAAACCCAAGCTGGGGATCCCTGGGTGGCGCAGTGGTTTAGCGCCTGCCTTTGGCCCAGGGCGCGATCCTGGAGACCAGGGATCAAATCCCACGTCGGGCTCCCGGTGTATGGAGCCTGCTTCTCCCTCTGCCTGTGTCTCTGCCTCTCTCTCTCTCTCTCTCTGTGACTATCATAAATAAATAAAAATTTAAAAAATAAATAAATAAACCCAAGCTGGTCTGACTCCAAAGTAGGCTCCTCCATCACCACAGGAGGCCAAGGAAGCCCAGAGCAGAGAAGAGCCCATCATGGGGGGAAGGATACTGATGTAGGGCAGGAACAGGGCACTGGACCTTCTCCGGCCTCTCAGGGGCCCAGATGTCACCTCCCCACTCCTGGGCTCACTTCCAGGGTTTGTCAGGTGTCCCGCAAATTCCAGCAGCCTGGGGGAAGGTGGACCCAAGAGGGAGGAGTAGCAGAAGAGAGACAGGGCACGAGGCAATCATGATGGCAGGTATCTGTTCTCCCAAACAGCTGACCTTGAAGTTCTAAGTGGGTGAGGAGACAAGGGAAGCCCAAACAGTGGGGACTGCTCTACGGTTTGAGCCAGATTCCCGCCTTGCCCCTCCTCCCTCTGTAAACAGCCTTGCCCACTCCTTCATGCTTCCCTGGCTCTGCAAATACTGTCCCCTCCCCCTGGAATCTCCTTGCCTCTTCCTCCTTCAAGGGCAAGTTCACACGTCCCCTCTTCCCACCTCGGCCACCCTCCTACCACCCTTAGCTCCCTCTTCTGGTCCCCAGAGTGCTAGCAAGCTTTTCTTCCCTCCCTCCCACCCTCTCTGTCCTTTCCTTCTTTCTTCCTTCTTTCCTTTCTTTTCTTTCTTGTTTTATTTTTAGTAATCTCACACCCGATGTGGGGCTGGAACTCATGACCCTGAGATCAAGAGTCACTTGCTTTTCCGAGAGCCAGCGAGGTGCCCCTAGCAAGCCAATTTTTTGACGGCAGAATAGGGTGCAGGCTGAAAGATTCATTCATTCCAGTCTACCTACATTCCTCTGCAGTCCGTCCAGCTTGAAACACCATCACACGCTGGCTGTGCTGAAGTTTGTGTCTTCTGCCTGGACCTCTCCCCCTAGGTTCCAGACTCTGATCACTCCACATCTTCATGTGAACGTATATAAAAGACATCTCCAACCCGACATGGTCAAAACTGAATTCCTGATCTTCCCCAGGCCCGCCCTCATCTTGCTTCCTCCAGAGCTGCCGGCATCTCCATTGAAGCCGCTCCACTTTTCCAGTAGCACAAGCTAAAAACCTTGAAAGGTATCTTACTCTTCTCTTTCTCTCACACCCCACCACATTTGGTCTACTGGCAAGGCCTGTTGGTTCTACCTTCATACACACCAGACCCTGACTTCTTGCCCTACCTCCACTGCTGTCCAGCTGGTACAAGCATTGCTCTTGCCTTTATTGGAGCAGTGGCCTGTGCATAGGCCCTCCTGTGACCTTGTCCCTACACTCTCTTCCCAACCCCAGCAGCCAGGTGGTCCTATGAGAACAAAAGTCACTGCATGGCTCCTCCACTCAGACTCTCCAGTGGTGTCCCAGCCCCCTCTAGTCCCCAAGTATTTCATTTTTTTTTTTTTAATTTTTTAATTATTTATTTATGATAGTCACACACACACACAGAGAGAGAGAGAGAGAGAGAGAGAGAGAGAGGCAGAGACACAGGCAGAGGGAGAAGCAGGCTCCATGCACCGGGAGCCCGATGTGGGATTCGATCCCGGGTCTCCAGGATCGCGCCCTGGGCCAAAGGCAGGCGCCAAACCGCTGCGCCACCCAGGGATCCCAGTCCCCAAGTATTTCAAAACCTACAAGCCCTAGGGCACCTGGCTGGCAGAGTCAGCAGAGCATGTGACTCTTGATCTCAGGGTCCTGAGTTCAAGCTCCAAGCTGGGGGCAGAGCTTACTTAAAAAAACAAAACAAGGGGATCCCTGGTGCCCCTTTGGCCCAGGGCGCAATCCTGGAGTCCCGGGATCAAGTCCCGCGTCGGGCTCCTGGCATGGAGCCTGCTTCTCTCTCTGCCTCTCTCTCTCTATCATGAATAAATAAAAAACAAACAAAATGTACAAGCCCTATGAATGATCCTCTGCCTGTCTGTCTGATTTTACCCACTGGCCCACTCTGTTTCAGGCACACTGCACTTCTTGCAGCTCCTCAAACATTCCAGTCTTGTTCCTGCTTGGTGCTTTGTCACTAGCTGTACCCCACCCCCCAGCCTAGAATGCCCTCAGGGATCCATGACTTGTTCCTGTAGCTCCTTCAGATCTTGACACGAGGGTTACCTCATGTTGCCTTCCCTGAGTATCCTAGTGAAAATACTAAATCCTGACCTTTCCTATCCCCTTTTCCCTGCTTTATTTTCCTCCATAGAATGGATATCATCTACCTTAGTATACATTTTACCTAGTTATTTAGTTTCTTTTTTTTAAAGATTTTATTTGTTTATTCATGAGACACAGAGAGAGAGAGAGAGAGAGAGGCACAGGCAGAGGGAGAGGGAGAAGCAGGCTCCATGCCAGGAGCCTGATGCAGGACTTGATCCCGGGTCTCCAGAGTCATGCCCTGGGCTGAAGGCGGCGCCAAACCACTGAGCCACCTGGGCTGCCCAGTTATTTAGTTTCTTATTTGCCTCCTTTTAGCATACCGGGTCTGTGTGGGCAGGACCTTTTCTGTTCCTTGCGGCTGTTCGCTGTGGGAAGGCAGCGCCTAGCCTATGGTGGGCACTCGCTGTTGCTTGAGCGCACGTGCACTGAGCACTGAAGATGGGATAATGAGCAAAACCTGACGAGGTCTATGAAGCTTAAGGCTTGGGCAGCGGTTGCCTCATTTTTACAAGCCTGACCCTACGTGGGAGGCCCTCAGGAGACCGGCCCCACCTCTGGGGATCCGGGGTAGGGCGCAGGGGCGTCCAGCGCACACAGCTCCCGCGGGGATGGGTGCACGGGGTCACACTGGTCTGCCGGGGCCGACTGCAGTGAGGACCGTGCAGGCCACCAGAGGGCTCAGGTCCGCAGCGCTGCCCACCCTCCGGTAAACAGAGGTTGCACGCCGATCTCTCTTTTTTTTTTATTTATTTATTTTTATTTTTTTTAATTTTTTTTTTGCACGCCGATCTCTAAACGGTGAAGTTTTGGCCGCTCCCGTCTGCGGCCCCCGGGCTCAGCGCGGCGTAGACGCTGGTGAGTGTTTACTTGGAGAGCGAGTGAATGGACGGTGAGTGAATAGTTGCGAGACGATGAATGAATAACGGGCTCTTATTAGAAAAGGAATTTCAAGGGTTCGAGGCCGAGAAGGTGGGAACGTTTCCAAGAAGTGCCCCCGTCCCCGGGGGTTGCCGGAAGGGCTGGGGCTTCTGAGGTCACGACGCGTTTCGTTCTCTGCGAAGGTGGCCTCGGAGGCCGAGCGCGCGAGCGGCGCCGCCACCCACCCGGCCGCCAGGCAGCGCGCTCCTCCCGGCCAGGCGCGGCCGTTGCCATAGCTACAGACACCGCGGGGCGAGGAGGAGGCGGGCCGGGCGTGACGTCATTCCCGGCGCGACGCTGCCCCGCGCCTCCCGCCTCTGCCGGGTGCGGGACCCTCGGCCCGCCCCCGCCCCCCCCGCTCTCCACCTGCGCGCTTCCCCCGTCGCGCCCTCCCCCGCTCTGCGCCGGCGCGGTGCCCGCCAGGGCGCGCAGGGGAGCCCGCGAGGCGCATGCGCGGTGCGGGGCCCGCCGCCGCCGCTCTGGGGTTGCCGCCGCCGCCGTCCCTGCCGTTGCCGCCTCCCTGCCGGCGAGTGTGGGAAGGAGGAGCTGAGGGCCGCCGCCGCCGTTGCCGCCATGGGGGTGAGTGAGGCAGAAGGAGGAGACGCGAGGGTCGGGGGCGCTCCCTGGTCCCCTCGCCCCCCGCGCCCCCATTGTTCCTTGAACCCCCTCTCACGTGACCCTGACCCCCTCCGGCCTCACGTGACCTCCACCCCCCACATGACCCGACTCCCCCGCCCCCACTCCGAGCGTTCCCACCCTGGGCGCAGCTCGGGGATCCCGGGGAGCCCTCTTCTCCGGCCCTCACCCCCTTGGCTGTCCCCCGCCCCTCGCGTCGCGCCCGTGCTGTCTTCCCGGCTGACGACTTCTCATCTTCTTGGCCTCCCTCTAACCCCTGCGCGGGCCCTGGGGTACCCCGCGCCCCCAGGGGTCACCCATCACCTGGCTGTCACCGGCTCTGCGGCTTCCCACGTCCTAGGCGGCCTCTGGCTTGCAGGGAACCGAGGCCCAGAGAGGAGGCACGCAGCCAAGGTCACAGGCAGGGAGCGGGGCCAGACCCTAACTCGGACCCCCTCGACCGCCGGCTGCACTTCCCGCTGGCGAGATTCCCGGTGAAGTCGGTTTCCCTGCACCCTTTGCAGACCTGTCCTCCAGGTTCCTCCTGCTCCTGAAACGTTCTCTCCCCTTCCAACGGAGGGGAGGGCCTGCTCGCGAGGCCTCCCAGACACAGGGTGGTTTTTAATCATTACTTGGGTGGTTGAGTGCTGCAGGTGGCTTTGCCTGGGGAAGCGGTCCGGAGATGAGCAGGGAGGGGACTGATGGGGGCGCCACTGATGGATGGCTCCAGCCGCGCAAGCTTAGTGACCACCTGTTCTGTGTGAGGCAGCCTGGAGGTGCGCCCTTCCCTGGCATGTGCCCACAGAGAGCTGGGCAGAAGTTATTAAAATATTTCTGTGAGTTCACCTCCCTAAGTTCCAGTTAGAATAGTATCAGTCACTCTCCTGAAAAACAAAAAAAAAAAATGGAACTGGTCCTCCCTGGTACGGTGTAGATTAGTTTTTCTTTTTTCCGTTTTCTTTTTTTTCTTTTTTTCAAAATCTGTACTTTTAAAAAAATTTTTATTTATTTATGATAGTCACACAGAGAGAGAGAGAGAGAGGCAGAGACATAGGCAGAGGGAGAAGCAGGCTCCATGCACCGGGAGCCCGACGTGGGATTCGATCCCGGGTCTCCAGGATCGCGCCCTGGGCCAAAGGCAGGCGCTAAACCGCTGCGCCACCCAGGGATCCCTGTACTTTTTTTTTTTTTTTTTAAAGGTTTTATTTACTTATTCATGAGAGACACAGAGAGAGAGAGGCACAGACATAGAGGGAGAAGCGGGCTTCATGCAGGGAGCCCGATGTGGGACTCGATCCTGGGTCTGCAGGATCACACCCCGGGCTGCAGGCGGCGCTAAACCGCTGCGCCACCGGGGCTGCCCTGTAGATTAGTTTCTACGTGGAGTTTTCACTGCCTTTAGGGAGCCCTGACTTTGGAGCCTGGGATATCTCAGTTCCAGTTCTATCTCCACTGGCTCGCAGCATGATACTGTACCAGTGAGGTGGCCTTTCTGAATTTGAATTTCCTCCTCTTTGTAATGTGGATGATGGTCCCCCCACCCCACCCAGTAGATTGGAGGATTAAACGAGATAGTAGATGCAAATAGCCACATGAAATCCTGGCTGTTGTTTTTGTTTGTATTCACCTTTTACTTTAGTTATCCAAAATAGATTTGTGCTACTTTTAACTCATTGGGCTTGTCCCTCCTGTTGTTAACCTAGATTTTTCTCTCAAGTCATTATTGACTGAACAAATCAACTTGTTGGACAAAAATAGTCATCTCACCCATGTCAAGCATTTTATGTAATCCACGTCAGAACACATTCATCTTGTTTCAGCAAGGAATTTGGGGTACTATGTACTTTTTTTTTTTTTAAGATTTTATTTATTCATTCATGAGAGACAGAGAGAGAGGCAAAGACAGAGGCAGAAGCAGGCTCCACGCAGGGAGCCCGACGTGGGACTCGATCCTGGGAACTACAGGATCACGCCCTGGGCCGAAGGCAGGCGCTAAACCGCTGAGCCACCCAGGGATCCCCCTGTACTTTGTATATAGGAAATCAAGTCTGGAGTCCTTAGGCAGAGTTAACCCAGATTTTGGTGAAAGGTCCCAGACCCCAGCTTTTGTTGGAATGAAGTAAAATCTGTGCCGTTGGTATCTCTCAGTGTCTACTCGGCATCAGCCACTACGGACTGAGTAGCAAACAAGGAACATAACATGCCCTTTGGGTTCAACACTTCCTCACTGGTTGAGTTGAAAGAGCAAGAGTCAGAGATACTGTGACCCTTGCTTCCTTTAGGGCCACTACATTATTACTCATACTTTACAGATGTGTTTCTCAGAATGTCCCCTGCCTAGTCTCTTCTGGCCTAAAAGTCACTGCAAAAAGAGAGACTTGAATCTTCCTTCTTGAAACAGAACTGGAACCCTCTTATTATCCTCAATTCTTCCCTGATAGGGGCTGTGGACTCCCCACCTCATGTCAGGAAGGTCGGTGTTTGTGGCGAGCACTGCCTCTTAGGGAGCCTTGCTCCATTTGACAGCCTGACCTTAGGCTGAGAGAGAATAGTATCAGATGGAACACCCTTCTCTTCAAAGTTCTTTCACCCTTGCTGCCCAAATGTGTTGTCTTTTAGACATTAGAATTCAATCTCTAGCTCCCTTCACCAAAAACGGAGGTTTTTTTCTGGATGGGGTGGGGTAAAGGTATTGACACTAAAAATCTATGAGATGCCAAATCTCTTTTCTGAAAGGTGCCTCCTGCCCCCATCTGTGTGCTTTTTGTTTTTTAATTTCTCCCTGTGACTCCTGGCAGTCTTAGAACTGCATGTGGAGATACTACTTCAATAGGAACAGTGAGGGATGCCTGGGTGGCTCAGTGGTTGAGCCTCTGCCTTTGGCTCAGGGCGTGATCCCAGGGTCCTGGGATCGAGTCCCAAATCGGGTTCCCTGCAGGGAGTCTGCTTCTCCCTCTGCCTATGTGCCTCTCTCTGTGTGTCTCTCATGAATAAATAAATAAAATCTTTAAAAAATAAAAATAGCAAGGGGAGGAGTTTCACAGCTGCATGTGAAAACACTTACATCACGCTTTATAACAAGTCCTGTATAAATGTAGTTGATGTTGTGAAAGAAGCATGGATTTTAGGGTTCAGACTTGGATTTGAATCTCGGATGATTCACTAGTACTTGCTGTCTGCTGAGCACTGGGTATACACTGACTAATAAAAGCCAGTGTGACCTCTACCTAATGGAGTGTATAGTCTGGTGTGAATGGAGGGAGAGGGTGATAGAGAGAGCTCTGAAAATTCTGTTCACCCTGAAAGCTCACAAACCTCTCTGTGCCTCAATTTTCTCATCAAAGAAGTTGGCACACATAACTTGTTATCATAAAGACTAAACTAAGTCCTCTTTATTTTTTTAAGATTTATTATTTATTCATGAGAATACACAGAGAGGAGAGAGAGGCTGGGGGAGAAGCAGGCTCCATGCAGGGAGCCCAACATGGGACTCTTTTTTTTTTTTTAATTAATTTATTTATGATAGTCACAGAGAGAGGGAGAGAGAGAGAGAGAGAGAGAGAGGCAGAGACACAGGCAGAGGGAGAAGCAGGCTCCATGCACTGGGAGCCCGATGTGGGACTCGATCCCAGGTCTCCAGGATCACGCCCTGGGCTGAAGGTGGCGCTAAACCGCTGAGCCACCAGGGCTGCCCCTAAGTCCTCTTTATTAAAGCATTAGGAGAGTAGTGTGTGACACAAGTGGATCCCTGTAAACAGAATTCCTTATTTTTAAAAATTTAATACATTGTATCATTTTGTCCTCACAATAGTCCTGTGAGGTGTAGGCATTGTTAGCCCCTTTTTCACTGATGAGGAAATTGAGATCCAGAGAAACTAAGTAACTTGCTGAAAAGAGATTAAATAACTTGCCCAAAGTTACACAGCTATTATTTGGAAGAGCTGAGAATCAAATCCAAGTCTCTTGACTCAAAATCCCACACTCTTTTTATATAAAGCTCCCTTGGGAAAGACACTTAACCGCAATGAGCTTTACTGTTCACTGTGCTTATTTCCCATTTTAATTAGGAGAATTTTCCTGTGTCCCTGCAGGATAGCCTTACCTCCAAGAGGCAGGGCAAAGCTAATTGGAACAGTAGGGGACCATTTTTCCTAGTGTGTGTTAGGTTTGAGGGAGAGACCCTGCCTGTCCTGGCCTGCTGCAGCCTGCCATACCCTGTGTGCAGGCAGTGAAGCACTTAGGGGTCTTGGGCCATGGCAGCCCTGAGCTGCACTCAGGATTGTCTGGCTGGCCTGTTCCCTTGCATGAATGAGCCCATAAATCTCCTGGAGGCTTGGGGTTGGCCCCCTGCTGCTTGTGCTTAGGAATTACTTAGCGTGCTTAGAAATTAGATGCTGTGGAGGGAACCCACGTTTCAGTGCTTTCTGGGTCCTGAGAGTCACACTTTCCTTCCAGCACCTTTGATCTTTCAGCTCTGTGTCGTGCGAAGAGAGAACTAGTGTGCAGGGTGGAGGAGGGGAACTTCACTTGCTTCTACTGTAAAGGGGACTTCTGACCTGTCCTTTCAGCTTTTTGGTGAGGCCAGCATTCGTGTCCCCATTTTTCTGGAGATGGACTTGTTTTTACGGGTCATGCGGGGGTGGCAGAAGGAGAACCAGCGTGGCCTGAGTGATGCCAGAGCTCATGTTCTTTCCTGGAGGCCGACTGTCTCAGTTTTCCCTGTTCCTTACCCCTCCCTCGGTGTAGAGGTAGGGCCTAAGGCAGCACTTGTGCTGGTATGGTGTGTCAGCCATCACCAAGCCAGAAAGGTGATGAGAAATGAATTGCTGAGTAGCTACCTTAACAGTTCCTAAAGTCTGGGCTTTCTTTTGGCAGGACTGAGAAGGAAGGTCTTTTGACATTGGAATAGGCCTTCCCATTGCGAGACAGCGTGGCTGGTGGAATAAACACTGGATCTAGGGCCCAACCCCTGGGATTAAGTCCCCCTCTGCCACTTACTCTTGGGGTAACATAATCACACCATCCCTCTGAGCCTCACTCAGTTTCCTCACGTGTGAATGGAGATGCTGGGTTTTCCCTAAGAATCGAAGCAGGTGTTTGTGAAAGTACTTTGTGAGCCGAGTGTCTCTCAATGTTGTTTTGAAATTCAAATTCCCAGGGAAAAAGATGGATGCCCTGAAACCTGTGTGCAGTAGAAAGGAGCTGGTTTGCCCCTCCAGTCCTAGCATTATGAAGACAGTCTGTTCTCTTCTGTTCCTTCCTTTAGGGAAGTAGGAAATGGGATCTAGCCGAGCTTCCAGCATAAAATAGCTGTTGGGTGAGTTTACACCCAGAAGAGCAATCCCTGTGATTTCTTTGTATCAGAACTCTTGCCTGTTGGACCCTTGACATAAGAGTTAGGCAGTGTCATTCCTTGGAGAGCTGAGGGTAGAATTTATCCTGAGAAACTTTCCTAGTATCTGCTTTTTCAACTTCCCCTTTGCTGGTGCCAGTGTCAAGGCTAAGGTGCCATTGGAGGTAGTAAAGCGTCTCTGTGGTGGTGAGCCCGGGAAACCAAGAGGTTGGAGTCAGAAGAGGTAGTGAGGTTGGTAGAAAAGCAGAGCCATCCCACCAGTGTCTTTGGGTGCCTTTGGCATTTGGGCTGGGTGAGTGAGCAACTTTGGATGCAGGTGCTGCTCTGGTCTTCCTTGGGAATGAGAATGAGAGCCCTCGTTTGTTGAGCACGTGCCATATTAAGTCTCACTGGCCTTCTACCGCAGAGGAGGTCTCATGAGCCTCACTCACCCCATTCATCAAATGAGGGGAGGAGGTGCAGAGAAGGACTGGATGTTGCCCAAACACTACTCTGAAGAGCAGGAAGAGGCTTTGGGTAAGGTCTGTCAGACTCCAGGTGTGAGCTCTTTTTCCTGTGTTACTAGCTTTTTACAGGATGGTAAATAAGAGGATCTATGTAGGCCTGAGAGAACCCCATGTGAGCCATACAATAGGATTTGCTCTGTATGCAGTTATGGGTGATTTGCGCATTGGTGACTCTGTGCAAGGCCACTCTCCCTTTGCTCCCCCCACCCCCCTGCTGCCTGTGTGTCCTGCAACATGGCCTTGCTGACCATGTATCAGCATGGCCTCTGTCCCCAGGTGAACACCTTGAGGCCCTTCACTCTGCCCTTATTCATACTAGGTGTGCAGTGGGTGCCTGCTGCTCATTGGCCTTAGCTGAGCAGTGTTTCTGTGGAACAGTTCGGTCTTATTAAGCCAGAGTGCCCTGATCTTGCTTAAAAGGGGACCCCCCAAAAAGGAAAGGGGATCCAGCGCTCAGAAGGGCTCCCCCAGACCAGATCTTTGTCTTCTGAAGCTGAGAAGGCTTTGACTAAACTCATGTTTAGGAATAGGTGTCGGGATCCCTGGGTGGCGCAGCGGTTTGGCGCCTGCCTTTGGCCCAGGGCGCGATCCTGGAGACCCGGGATCGAATCCCACGTCAGGCTCCCGGTGCATGGAGCCTGCTTCTCCCTCTGCCTGTGTCTCTGCCTCTCTCTCTCTCTGTGACTATCATAAATAAATAAAAATTTAAAAAAAATTAAAAAAAAAAAAAAAAAGGAATAGGTGTCATTGGCTACCTCAGATACCATCTCCTCCCTGAAACCTGCCCTGAATATGTCTAAAATTAGTTGTTCCCTCCTTAGGAGGGAATGGATGAGTACATATTTATTAGGCACCTGCTGGGGGCCAGGCTCTACTGCAGGCATGGTCATGTGCTCTCACTGGGTTCTCACAGTGATCCAGCAGTCCTGAGGGTCAGTACTTTTTCTGACAAGGAAGCTGAGAAGTCTAGTGATGCTCCCGAGCTCTCATGACTAGAAAACGCTTGCATCTTTCCCATCCCACTGAGTGTGCAGCAGCCAGGATTGGAAGTTCCCGCTGCTGAGGCCAGGCCTGTGGGCCCAGGGATTGACTGAAACGGTTCCTGAAACGGAAAGTCTCTGGTCGGCCACAGCCCTTCCAGCCAACTTTGCTTTTCTGTGTTGCAGAGGAAGTCAAGCAAAGCAAAGGAGAAGAAGCAGAAGCGGTTGGAGGAGCGAGCTGCCATGGATGCTGTCTGTGCCAAAGTGGACGCTGCCAACAGGGTGACTCCTCTTTCCTAAGTCCCTTCCTCCTAGAACTTCAGCTGGGTTTTCATTTGACTTCTTTTGGCGCCACCCTGTGGCAGAATTTTGTTATTTGCTAGCTGAGGAAAATGAGCCCAGCAGGGGAGTTGCCAGGAGGGCCAGAGGTTGGCCCAGGTGTGTAGGGACATGTGGACTCAAATGGAAATGGCTGCGGGTGCCTGGCTGACTTAGTGAAGCATGCATCGACTCAGTCTCAGGGTTGTGAGTTCCAGCCCCACACTGGGCATGCAGCCTACTTAAGAAAACAAATGGAAGTGGCTACTTCTCTCTGTGGGTCTTCTTCCGTACCAATAGAAGAGGGTCTGGAGAAATTTAGGATCTTGCATTTTGGAGAGGAAACCTCCCTGGTAAAATGTGTTATAGTTTCCTCACTCATTCCTTCAAAGTTTATTGACTGACCATGAAGTACCAAAGGTTGTGCTGACACCAGGAGCAGGAGGCAGCAGTCTGGTTCAGGGGGCACAGGCAAGGAAGGAGTAGCTGTGACGCTGAACACTCAGGTAGCCCCACTAGAAGCCATCTTGGCTTACAAATGGAACTGGAGAGATTCTGGTCATCTGTCTTGCAACCATTTCATATCCCATTTTTTGTTATTCTTTTAGCCCACCCAATAAACAGTCCACATTTATAAGGAGGTGGTTTAGGGACATGATTGCTCCGTTTTGGGTTTTGACTTGGGGTTAGTTGGGGGCCTCTTAGAAGTATGCAGGTGAGGAGCACCTGGATGGCTCAGTCCATTAAGCATCTGACTCTTGGTTTGGGCTCAGGTCATGATTTCAGGGTCCTGTGATCTAGCAAGGAGTCTGCTTGAGGTTCTTCCTCCACCCCACCTCCTGTGCATATGTGCACTTTTCTATCTCAAATAAATAAAATATTAAAAAAAAGAAAGATGCAGTTAAGTGGAGCACCTGGCTGGTCCAATTGGTAGAGCAGGCAACTCTTGATCTCAAGGCCGTGAGTTCAAGCCCCACACTGGGTATGGAGCCTACTTAAAATAAAAAGAAAAATAAAGAAGTATGCAGGTGGATCAAGTGGCCTCTCTTTTGGGTCAGGTGACCTATAGGCCAGTATTAATTAGTATTAGTCTAGTAGCGTCTCTTCTTTGTGAAGTGAAGCTGACTTAACTCTGTTGGGCCTCCTTACTAGAAGGGCTGCTCCTGGGCCAGGAACAGTCTCCTCATGTGGGTCTGTACACTGTCATATTTGAGGGCAGAGCCTGCAGCTGTGCCATGTATGTGTGCTACTTCTAATTTTTTTCCTCCACAGCTTGGAGACCCTCTAGAGGCTTTCCCTGTGTTCAAGAAATATGATCGAAATGGGTAAGTGGGTTTTTTTGTTTGTTTGTTTGTTATATTTTATTTATTTATTTATTCATGAGAGAGAGAGAGAGAGAGAGGCAGAGACACAGGCAGAGGGAGAAGCAGGCTCCATGCAGGGAGCCTGATGTTGGACTCAATCCTGGGTCTCCAAGATCACACCCTTGGCTGAAGGTGGCGCTAAACCACTGAGCCACCCGGGCTGCCCGAAATGGGTAAGTGTTTAGCACTCCTGACTGTTATCACCTTGAGTGTCTGAAGGAATTCACCTTCCCACAGTATGCTTCCTCCCACCCAAATTCTCTCATTCTCTGTTATGAAAAAGGAGAAGCTATGGAGAGTGTCTTATTGATATAAAAGCCCCTGGTTAGAGCAACAGAGGAATCCATAAATGGACAAAGATTGTATAATCTAATTTTTATTTAAGATGTATTTATTTATTAATGAGAGAGAGACCGCTGAGCCACCTAGGCATCCCAAGATTGCATAATCTTAGACTGACATTTCTTTAGGATTTGATATTCTCTCTGGGTGAAGAATCATAGAACTGAAACAAACTTGAAACATTATCTAGGCTGACTTCTTCCTTTTATGCACGGGCGAATCAAGGCTAAGAAAAGCTAAATAAGATTTCTTTCTTTTTTTTTTTTTTTTTTTTTTTTTAGATTTATTTATTTATTTATGATAGACATAGAGAGAGAGAGAGACGCAGAGACACAGGAGGAGGGAGAAGCAAGCTCCATGCAGGAGCCTGACGTGGAACTCGATCCCAGATCTCTAGGATCATGCCCTGGGCTGCAGGTGGCACTAAACCGCTGCGCCACCAGGGCTGTCCCTGAATAAGATTTCTGAGCCACAGGGTTTCTCCCTGGTTGCTGAGGGGGCTTTAATTCCCAATGTAGGGGTGCCTGGGTGGCTCAGTGGTTGAGCGTCTGCCTTTGGCTCAGGTCATGATCCTGGGGTCTTGGGATCTAGTCTTGCATCAGGCTCCCCACAGGAAGCCTGCTTCTCTCTTTGTCTGTGTCTCTACCTTTTTGTGTGTCTCATGAATAGATAAAGAAATTTGAAAATCTTAAAAAAAACATTCCCAATCTAGGGCTCTTTCCTTGAGTGTATGATGTAATTAATTGTTAAAAGCCACTTATTAGCTGTGTGACCTTGGACCCTGGGCTTAACCTCTCTGTGCTTCTATTTTCTTTTTTTTTTTTCTTTAATTTTTATTTATTTATGATAGTCACACAGAGAGAGAGAGGCAGAGACATAGGCAGAGGGAGAAGCAGGGTCCATGCACCGGGAGCCCGATGTGGGATTTGATCCCGGGTCTCCAGGATCGTGCCCTGGGCCAAAGGCAGGCATCAAACCACTGCGCCACCCAGGGATCCCTGTGCTTCTATTTTCTAATCAGCAATGGGCCTAATAATAAAATGATTTCAGGATACCTGGGTGACTCAGCGGTTGAGCCTCTGCCTTTGGCTCAGGGCATGATCCCGGAGTCCAGGGATCGAGTCCCACGTCGGGCTCCCTGCATGGAACCTGCTTCTCCCTCTGCCTATGCCTCTGCCTCTCTCTCTGTGTGTCTCTCATGAATAAATAAATACATAAAATCTTTAATATATAAATAAAATGGTTTTGTCAGAAAGATTAGGTATAAAGTGCTAGTGCCTGGAGCGTACCAAAACCTAGATCAGTGTTAGCTGTTATTGTTACTAATCGAGTTTACTGCTGTGGAATCTGGGTTAAAGCCCCCTTCCCTTTTCTGTCTTTTTAGTTTATAAAACAGGAAGTATAATCTGTCCTATAAGAGCTGTTGTTAGCTTAAGGAAAAACAGGGATTATGGCTTTAGAGAATCACAACTGTGGGTTTGAATCAAAACTACACCTCTGATTAACTGTATTCGGAGAAGCCACACTCCTTAAGCTTCATTTTTTTGTCTGTTAAACTGAGTGATGATGCCAAACTTGCGAGGTTGTTTTAAGGAGGAAAGAGAATTATATCCAGTCCTGTAAGTAGCAGCTGGTATGAGTATTTTATTTTATTTTATTTTTTTTGGTATGACTATTTTAGTGAACAAGATAGACAGATGTAAATATATGTGAATTATGAAGCAAACACTTTAGCAGGTAACACTATATCTGCTTTTTCTAGGTATGTCTGAATTTCATAGTATCACATTAACTTGTTCTTCCTGTCTGTGACCAGACATAATACAGTTCTTCCCATAGCCTTGCCATTCAATGTCTGGGAAGCCCTCTGATACAGTTTAGAGATCCCTTACTGTGATGTCTTCTCATGGTCCTTATTCCCCCTTCCCCTGAGTTTGAGAAAGACCAGAACAGTCCTGAATCAGGCATTGCCAGCTGACTCTGGGCTCCTTTGGTGCCTGAATTTTGTGTGATTTGTGTGGCTGTGATCCTGCTTTAACATACTTAACTCAAAAGAAGAAAACTCAGATTAGTGGAGAATTCATACCTGCAGACTGCCCTTCAGAAAGTATATGGCTGAGCCAGATGTAAGGCCGTGTTTGGGCATTTCTGACTACGACATGGTCAGTCAGTACTTACAAAGAAAGGCTCTTCAGAACCAAGAAGTTCCGAATTTATAAGGCTGAGTGCACGTGTAGCTCATATGGCAGACCAGATAGCAGAGGTGGTAGTGGCCTCCAGTGGGCACATCCTCTGTGGGGTCGTGTCACAGAACACTGGAAGGTCCTGACCCGGGGCCTCTCTAATAAGGACCTTAGTGTTGCTGACTTCAGTCCTGTCAGAATGCAGTACTGCCTGAGATTGAGGTTCCACAGTTTGGTCAAGGAACTGAACTGTGATTTACTAACATTCCACATAGAAGTAAATATAGTCCAAGACCTTAACGTCTACAGCATTTGTTAATTTAGGAAAATAGCATGGAGTTGGACATTGCTCCACCCTGTTTGCTCAGCCAAGAACACCCACTGTGTCCTCAAAGGAAATGGCAGGCAGGACCCATCAGGAGGGTGATGGACCGTGGTCTTAAAGGCCCTAAGGTGCCATAGCCGCCCAATGAAGAGTCCGTTTAGAGACTGAATATCTAAGGGCAGGAACTAAAGGGACCAAGAAGACTGGGGCTTATAGCAAAGTATAGAAGAGAGGCTGGAGAAAGCAAAGAGGTGCAGAGAGCGACAGGAGTTCACAGAGTGCCCAGGCCGATAAGGGCCTCTCAGGGCAGTCAGGAAATGGGACTGTGGTCGGGGAGGTGGGGTGGGCTTGTGATAACAGTTGTTCTTCTTGGCCAGAACGGCTTTGTTCCTTCAGTGGCACCTTCCATGGTCACGTCTTGGAAGGCAGGTGAGCCCAGACCAAGCATGCTGCACTGTGAGGCCATCAGGGCAGCAGGCAGTGCTTGGGCCTACCTCAGGCCCCACACGCTGCCTTTCCCTCTGCTTCAGGTTAAACGTCTCCATCGAGTGTAAGCGAGTGTCTGGACTGGAGCCAGCCACCGTGGCCTGGGCCTTCGACTTGACCAAAACCAACATGCAGACCATGTAAGCAAGCCCTGACAGGAGGGGAGCCTTGCTCCTCCCTTTGTGGGGTTCCCCACCCTGACTGCCCCACATTTCCCAGGTACGAGCAAAGTGAGTGGGGCTGGAAGGACCGAGAGAAACGAGAGGAAATGACGGATGACCGAGCCTGGTACCTCATTGCTTGGGAAAGCAGTTCGGTCCCTGTTGCCTTTTCTCACTTCCGGTTTGACGTGGAGTGCGGGGATGAAGTCCTATACTGGTAGGAGCCCAGCTTGGGGTAGGGCGTGGGGAGGACACACTGGTGCTGCTCTGGGCACTCAGCTGGGTGGCAGAGTCCACTGTGCCGGTCTGGGACCAAGGGCTGCCAGGGCCCCAGGCTCCTCTGATGGTCCCTGCCTCTCCATGCTCACTTGGCTGCTTTCTTCACCCAGCTATGAGGTGCAGTTGGAAAGCAAGGTGCGGCGGAAAGGTCTGGGGAAGTTCCTCATACAGATTCTGCAGCTCATGGCCAATAGGTAAGGGCCCCTGTCCCCCCAAACCCCATGTGTCACCCCTTTGGGCCATCCACTCTTCTTTGAGCCTTGTGGAGGACAAGACTCCTAGGAATGTCTTGGAAGAAAGGCATCTAGAACCCTCTCAGTAAAAGACTCCCTGCCTTACTGTGACCCCAGATTTTGTACACGCAGCTCTATGCAACAAGTGCTGCTGAGTGCCTGCTGTGCCTGAATAGTAGGGTGCAGAGAGGAAGTGGAGAAGAAGCCAGTCAGGTGGAGGCCTGATACCCGTGTAGTCTGGTCAGCCCTGGAACAGAGGACAGCACTGAGTGCTACGGGTGCCCAGCAGGGAGGCTAGAGTTGGGGCTCAGGGGAGTGCTTCTTGGGAGCAAATGGGCGACAATAGGAAGAGACACAAAAGAGGCGTGAGTCAGCATTGTTTCTCTTTCTGCAAGGTGTTTGCTCTGCTTTCTTTTCAGCACACAGATGAAGAAGGTTATGTTAACTGTATTTAAGCACAATCATGGCGCCTACCAGTTCTTCAGAGAAGCACTGCAGTAAGGAGCTGGGCCCTGGTGTGGGACGCTCTGGGTGGTAGGAGGTGCCTGCCCCAGGGCCTTTACCCTGGTCCTGGCCCTCATTCATCCTGAAGGCTGAACTCCCGGTCTAGTGATCCATGGGAATAACCTGGGCACTGATGAGATGGTGTGGGCATGCCCTCAGGCTGTGCCCTCACTCCTAGGGGTTTCATAAGTGTGGCTGGTGGAAAAGTTCCCAGGCTAGGGGGAGGAAGGCAGTCAGCTACCTGTAGTCAAGCCTTTCCTCTTGCCTGCCTTGCAGATTTGAAATCGATGACTCTTCCCCCAGCATGTCTGGTTGCTGTGGAGAGGATTGCTCCTACGAGATCCTGAGCCGGAGGACCAAGTTTGGGGACAGCCAGCACTCCCATGCGGGTGGGCACTGTGGTGGCTGCTGCCACTGAGCTCCCAAGCTAGAATGCTCTCTTCCAAGGTCTGTCCTCTCCCTGAGCTCACACCGCTGGCCAAGTGCCCTCAGAGCTGTGGCCTCCTCAGCCCTGCGTGTGCCAGGCTACAGCCTGAGAGCACAGAACCCCTGGGGTAGAGCAGTCCGAGCTGCCTGTCCTCTCTCCTAGAAGAACAGAGTGCTCTGAAGGAGCAGAGAGGAGAGGGTGCTAAGGGAAGAGCTGGCGGAGCCCGGGCATGACATGGACCCTCTCACAGCAACTGCCTTCTCGCTTGGCCCTTGTGCCCTTGTGCCCTTGTGCCCTTGAGCATGAGGTTCCCTGACTTCTCTGCAGATGGATTCCTGACAAGCCTTCCCCCTCCCCCCCGCCACACACACACTTGGACAAATGGAGTGTTTATAGCTACCTTTATAAAATCCTGGAACCATGGGTCAGGGTCTGGCTGGTCCCCAACGAGGAATGGACTGAGTGCAAGATCTGGACATAGAGATAGGCTTCGGAGAGAATCCTGTTTCATAGACAAATGCTCTGATGGAGACTGCGGGAAGGTCTTTCGTGCCACTACACTGGGAAGCAAGAGAGCTCTTTCTAGCTGTGCTTTGATGGGCCCACGGGTAGTGTGGAGGCATCCCAGGGGACCAGCCCGTTGGGAGGAAGGCTCCGTACCTCTCTGCATTGTTGTTGAGAGGATGAGAGGACCAGGAACAAGGTGTGGACAGGGGCCCCCTGGGAAGAGAGTTGCTTCTCTGGGCTTTTGTACTTTGCTGCATTCTAGCATAACCTCTTGATCTCCTGGCAGCAACTCACCTCGAGCTTTCCATTCACGGAAACAAGCCAGAGGTCCTGCCAGTTGTTCTCCACCGCCCCTCACCACTTCTCCCCTAGCTCACCCTCACCTGATACCTCTGTTCTCACTCTCAAGGGGAAGAATTACATTAGGGAGCCCCTGATCTTCCCCCAGAAGGACCCCTTGTTCCTGGCATCTTCAGTGCTGTTGCCTCTCATATCTTGGTGCTGATCGCTCTCTGCAGGTAGAGCCTCCCTCCCTTTTCAGAGAGCCCCCAGCCAGCAGCAGGCCCTACTGCCTGCACTCCCCAGCCTTGACCCTTGCTGCCTCAGTGAGGCCTTGGTGCCACTGCCCTGGCTGACAGCTCTGGCTGCGGCAGGAATGCCTCTCAGTGGCCCAAACCGCTGCTTTTCTCTCTCTCCACTGTCACCCTGTGGCAGCGGACTGGAGCTGGGGGAGAAGGCCTTCCTCTTCTCTCACAAGATAGAGAGGCTGTGGTCAGAGCTTATATTTGCTCTGATCTCTGGGCTTTGGGCCCCTTCCAGGGACGAATATGACCAAATCCTCATCCAGGAAAAAGCACCTGCCGCCTCCCTTGGGCATCCTTGAGCTCTGCTTCAGGAAGTGTCTTCAAGGTTCTAGCCTTTGTGAAGTTGCTCTCTTGGAGGTCTGTCTGTCCTGACCTCAGAGGCTGCTCACCCCCACCCTCTACCCTGACTCAGGTGGTCTCTGCTGGCGGGTCTCTTCTCTCCTTTCCTGCTGGTGCAGGGGCCTGTGCACATGGCCTCCTTCACCTAGCCTGGCCCTCCTCGGAGTGCTTTGTGGCTCCTGACCCTGCCAGCAGTGGATGTGGCACTCCCTTGGAGAGGGCCTTGCAGCTTTACACTGGAGTAAGCCCATCTCTGCCTCTACCTCCTGGCTCCCAGGGGATTCTCTGGGGGAGTGGGAGGGAACATTGGTGGGCTCCTTCTAAGAATCATGGAATGACAGAAGCATGCTTAGGAATTTTTTCCTCTGATCCCTGTCTGTTGACACAGAACAGATATTTATTGTCTCATCGTGGATTTCTGATACCTCCCACTCAAGGGGATCAAAAGGAACCCCACTGTAAATTCCTCATAAGGTGAGTTTGGTGTATGTTGTCTCTTTCCACTCATTGAACACCTGCCACTGAAGCCCACTGGTAGATGAGGTGCTCGGTGCTGCACCCTGCTCTTGTGGCCCCTGCCGCCGCCGTCTCCTGGAGGGCTGCTCGGGGCCAGGGCTGGGGTAAGAGAGGCGCCACCTAGGACTAGCAGGTTCCTCTCTTTCGGTGTTGAGCCCATTCACTTCTCAAACATGAGTCTCTCCTTCCCCAGGTCTTGGTTTTGAGAAACAGCAGGTCTTTTGTTCCCAGCTTTTTTGTGTTTGTTTGGGGCATGTTAAAATATTTTAAGATTTTTTTTAATTGTATCCACCCTATTTCAGGTTAGTTTTGTTGATGTCAGATGTGTATATGACATGTATATGGTTGTTTTTAACCCTTTCTGGGTTTTTTTTAGAGGAAACAAGATAAACTCCTTGATACTTTTTTTTTTTTTCTTTAGCAACTTGTTATCACTGGAATCAAAGGGAAAAGTGATCTCTTTTTGCATTGGTTGTATTTGTATGTCACAAATAAAAGACACTTTGTTCAGCTGCTGGGATTGTGTCCTAATGCTGGGGTACCATGGGCAGTGTGGTCTCACAGATACCTCTGACCTTCACACTGTCTTCAGTGTTTGCCCTGAGCCCTGGGAGGCACGAAGCTGTGAGGCTCCACACACCTTGCTGTGAAAGAAGCCTTGGCTTGAGAAAACTTTAGGGTGTCTGGGACAAGCAGCCAGCGGTGGGAACTGAGACAGAGTATGTGTGTTTGTGTCCCCTGGGGAGAGGTAAAAGGTCTTTCAAGGGATGCCTGCTTTGCATCTTGGACAGACTCCTAAGCCAGGCATCATGATGTTTGACATCTT
The DNA here is from genome assembly GCF_053574225.1 of Canis aureus. Lineage (NCBI taxonomy): Eukaryota > Metazoa > Chordata > Mammalia > Carnivora > Canidae > Canis > Canis aureus. The sequence goes on from NC_135631.1 coordinate 2,818,202, forward strand.
TGGCTAAACGTAAACTCCAATGTACTTGTGTGCGAGGAGTGGATTGAGAGTGTTGATACTTCTTTCTTCCCTTTTACTTTATTGGGTTAGTCAGAATATTCTTTGTCTCTTAAAAAGAGTCCAAAGCCCTCTTTTCTCCACACAAAAGACAAAGGCTCAAAGGAATGTAACTCATGTCAAGCCTGACAGGACAGGAAAGTTACAAGCTGGGAGAGACTCAGCCCCTGGTTTGTGACAGATGGAGCTATGCAGTTTCTCTTCCAGGCGGGGACTCCTGCCAGTCTCTGGCCCAGGGTAAGCTAGGAGGAGAGGCAGGAAGTGGGCTAGGAGCTGGGGTTCAAAAGCACTTCCTGTGGGTGCTGGAGGGGCTAGCCTCGCTGTGCTCCTGCCTGGGAATCACCTTTTCCTGAAAGGTGGAAAGGGAGGAGGCTAGGAGGAGCCCCAAGTCACAGGGAACATTTGTGTTCTGGTAGGGCAGCAAGCTGGGGAAGGAGAGGCAGGGTTCATAGCTGTTCAGTGGGTGTCATCCCACCTGGAGATGGTTTGTGCCATTGCCTTATCTTGGAGGCACGAAGAAAGGCATCATATCATGATCCTTGGGAAGAGAGAGAGCTGATCATACAGTCATTTCCCATGCGACAAAATTCTGCCCCCCCTCTCAAGTTCTTTGTTCCTTGCAGGTTGTTTTAATCCCAGGTAGGAACTTCTTGGAATGACCATCCCCTTGTCACAGGGGAAATGGGGAGAGTTGGAAGGCTGTGGGGCCCTTCCTTGGTCCCTGCTATGAGGGGGCCGTGTGCTCGCCTCCTCTTCCACCTCCCCAAAGGACTTGGATGCCTCTTGGGTCCTCCAGTAGCTGCCTCTACCCCTCCCTGCAGCTGCCACTGAACCTTTTTCACTCAAGTGGTACTTGTTGAAGTGCCTTCAGTGAGCAGATGGAGCAAGAGGCACCATTTCTGCATGAGAAATATCCATTTCATTCAGAACATGAGCTGGTTTGAAAAGGACTATGCTTTGCCAGTGGAGACAACTTGGTCACCAGGTGGTTTCTGCTGCCAGGTTTTGAAGATGGTCATTTTGGGGTACCTGGGTGGCTCAGCGGTTGAGCACCTGCCTTTGGCCCAGGGCGTGATCCCAGAGTCCAGGGGTTGAGTCCTACATCAGGATCCCTGTGTGGAGCCTACTTCTCCCTCTGCCTATGTCTCTGCCTCTCAAAAAAAAAAAAAAAAAAAAAAAAAAAAAAAAGGTGGTCAGTTCAACAGCCTTGATCTTCACGGTGCGGGGTACTGGGGCACTGATGTTCCGCATCTGATCTGCAATGCGCAGGTACATAGTGGTGCCCAGGCAGGCTGTTGTTGGCACACAGGTCTCTGGATGTCAGCGTCACACTTGATGAGGGAGTTCTAGGTCGCCCTGGTGATCCTGGCAGATTCCGTGCCTGGTAAGGCAGGCACTTGTCGGTCTCAAGACCCTGTCTTCCCTCCCAGGGCTTGGCCTAGAGAAACAAAGTAGACTTTTCCTGTGGCCAACCTGTTTGTTGAAGGGGCAGTGTCTCCTGAGGGGTTCCTTCTGTCCCATGCGGGGGATGGGGACTGTTGAGAAAAATGGGGACTGGAGTTGAGAAGGCCAAGGTTGAAGGCCTGGCTTGCCCACCAGGATGGCCTGAAGGAGCGTGTTGAGACAGCAGCAGTGTCTGTTGCATAGTGATGACTTGTCTATCAGGTGGCTTGTGGCTCTTCTCCAGAGGAAGAGGCAGCCACAGCCATCTGGTGCTCCGAGTATGGCTCCCGACCTGAGCTTTTCCTTCACATCCTGTGTGATCTCCCCGTCAACCGGGTGGGGAAGAAGGAATTGTGCCAGAGCTCTGCCAGATGCCCTGGCTTCCAGGCTGCAGCCCACTTGATCCCCTCTGACTTGGGCCCTCTGTGTCCCATTGCCTACCCAGGGTTGGAGAAGCACCTGTGCGAACCCTCCTACTGCACCTGCGTGCACACATGGTCTCATGTTCCCTGGAGGTTGGCTGTGCAGAAGTGGACAAGGTGAACCTGTGAACCTATATTGTTGCTTTAGGAGTCCCTGCGGTGAGATCTTGAAGATGAGTGCTTGCTATGGGCTGGCAGGGAAAGACTGCCCATGCTGGGGCTGAAGTCAGACCACACTGCCCCATGCTTAGTGTAAACCAACCCAAGGTTAGAGGGATAAGGCCCTCAAGGAAGGCAACCAGGCTGGTCAGGACCTGGAGCCTCCAACAGAGTGGGGCTGTTTACCTTGGAGAATGGTTTTGGGGATCACCGCGTGAGCCAAGGTGAGCAAGCAAAACTGGAGCCAGCTGCTGCCCTGGGGGATGGGGTCCAGCTGTCCTCCATGGACTGTTCACTCCAGGGCCCTGGCGTGGAAGAAGGCTTGGTGCACCAGGTCCTACATCACTGTGTGGTCTTGCCCTGGTACAGCAGCAGAGAGTTGCAGGGAGTAGGCCTAGGAGGTAGCCTCAGCCACTCCTCCCCTTGTACCAGTTGTGACAAGGAAGTAGCCGTGTTACTTCTTCATGAGCAAGGATCTTTATGAGCTAGCAAGGCCCCAGCCAGCCAGGTCCAGGTGCTGGATGGTGAGGGGCAGAGTACAGCCCTCATAGAGGCACATTGTGCGTGCTGTCATCCCTGGAATCCAGTATGATGTCTGGGGAGTAGATTGAGGGGGAGCAAAGCGGTGGCCTGCACTCCTGGGGCAGCCCTGTCCAAATGTTGGTTACAGGGAGCGAGAAGGGACAGGGACATTGACTGGAGGGGTGTGGGGGGCTAGGGATGGAACTGTCAGGGGCAGGGACTTAGGGCCTTCCGGGGGCCTAAGAGATGGGGGTATCGAGAACAATGAGAAAGAATGGGGAACTCTCCTTGGGCTACAGATGGAGAAGAGGTCAGGGGTTCTGTGACTGAGAGAAGCTCAAGGTTAGGAGTTGTGGGTCCAGCCAGGGGTCTGGAAGGCAGAGAGGTCTGGATGCAGGGTCACAGCAGGATAGGGGTGAGGCTGGTCCTCCCTGGTACAGCCAGAGGCATATGGCCACAGCTTAGGCTTGAATGGTCACATACCTGGCAGGAATGTTAGTCTCTACCACGACCTCGGGCATCTTTTCCCTCTTGACCTTAGGGAGATGGGGCAGGGAGGCCTTGGGCATGCTTGGGGAGTGGTCCAGCCCGACAGCTCCACCCCCTCTTCTGGTCTCAGTGTACCCATCTACACCATGGAGTTGGGAGCAGCACCCAGGCTTGCTGATCTAACAGCTAGGAGTTCTGCTGAGAGTCTTGGTGGTCTGTTAGCTGTGGGGTTGGGCAGAGCTTGTCACACCAGTGTCGCTGGACATCCCTAAACCTCAGCATGTGTAGCACAAAGCACATGAGCCGGGTGATCTTACCCTCATCACACATGGTTGCTGACTGTGGGCCAGAAGGGGTTAACTGCCACCTGGCTCCAGGAGGATGGTTGAGGGGGAGTGGCTGGAATTTTCCAACCAGGTGCCACACCCCTGGGGGTGCTGGGTAGGACAGCTACATTCCACTGGGGGGAGAGCACCCCTGCCTCTGCACCCCCTTGTCACTCTATAACTCCCTGCCTCCCTCATCAAGCCGTGTCTCCCCCGTCTAAACATCTGGTGCCTGCTGACAGCTGTGCCCCAGGAAGAGCAGATGCCCCTCTGGGACTCTGCCCACAACCCGCTCTGGTGACTCCTTGCTCTGCCTGGACCAGCACCAGCTTAGGTTTCCCCAGTCAGCCTTTTCCTTCTGGTGAGACCAGCCCCTCCTCCCTCTTTCTCCTGCTGGATTTTGCATGAAAGCCACCATTTTGCAGATGGGGAAGCAAAGACCCAGGTAGGAAAAGGGTAACCCAGCAAATTAGTTTAGGATCTACACCCCCTTCTCGAACCCTACTCCTTTGGATACTGGACCCTTCCTAAGCCTCCACTAGGGCCTCTGCTGCTCCCCCCACTCCAGGGAGACAGTACCTCCAGGTCTATGGAGAGACTGCAGCTGCCCACAGTGAGAACCCTGGAGTGGGCTCCTTCACCCTGTAGCCCTCCCTCTACCAGCCCCTGGTTTCAGTGCCCAGCACCCACTCCACATGCCAGGAGGAGAGTCTAGGCCAGGTGGGAGAACTGGCAACCCCTCACTTAGGTTCTTACCAACTCCAGGTTAGGTGCTCTGGGAGGTGGTGAACTCCAGAAGGTGTGTATGTTGGGTATCTGGGGGATTTATACCTTATGGCATCAAACCGCTGACATGCAGCCCCCTCCCCAGGCTTCACAAGCTCCATATTTGGGCAGAACAGCTATTGGGCCTGCACTTTTCCTCAGGGACCTAGGGTGGGGGATACCTAGTGTTTCTCTAACCCATGTATGGCCAGTGGGGTCAGGGGGCAGCTTTGAGTTGGGGCAGCTGGTATCTTTGCAGCCCATATATGACCATCAGGCCTTGGGGGCCTGGATTGTGAAGCTGGTCTCAGGAGTAGGGACCAGTTCCCCTACCATCCCCAAGGCTTGGGATCTATTCCTGCAGCCCCATTCAGGGAAGAGAGGGGTGGGGGGAACAGTCTGAGGCCCTGGGATCAGGACCCAGGCTGGGACCTCTAGGCCTCACCCCCATAGAGAGACTTCCAACAACTTGAGTGTGTGTGTGTGTGTGTGTGTGAATGTGTGTGTGTGTCCTTCCAGGCTTTTATCTATGTCTACTTCTCTCTCTCTCTCTCTTTTTTTTTTTTTAAGATTTTATTTATTCATGAGAGACACAGAGAGAGAAAGGCAGAGACATGTGCAGGGAGCCCGATGCGGAACTCGATCCCAGGACTCCAGGATTATGCACTGGGCTGAAGGCGACGCTAAACCGCTGAGCCACCCAGGCTGCCCCCTATCTACTTCTCTAGATATTTCTTCTTCTTCTTTTTTAAGATTTTATTCATTTATTCATGAGACACACACACACACACAGGCAGAGACACAGGCAGAGGGAGAAGCAGGCTCCAAGTAGGGAGCCTGACGTGGGACTTGATCCTGGGTCTCTAGGATCACGTCCTGGGCTGAAGGAGGTGCTAAACCGGCTGCCCTCTTCTTTGTTTTCTAAAAACAAGATCATATCATACATTTGTTTTTCTTGCTTTTTTCATGCTGTTTTGAAGTTTTTAAACTGAAGTGTAGGAGACATACAGAAATGTGCATAAGTCGTGAATGAACAGTCACCCATGATGGCATCATCTGGGAGTCAACACATGTTTGTCACCAACACCCAGAAGCCCCAGCCTCTCTGGATCCCGTGCCCTCCCACTTCCCCTCCATGATTCCCACTACCTGACACCTACTCCTCTCATTGGTGGCTTTTGTCCTGCCTGCTGTTGCCCTTTGTTTTAACAAGACCACACAGCCTCTGTGCCTCTAGGTCTGGTCTCTTCTACTCCACATTACGTTTGCGGGAGCCATCCATGCTATGGCAGTCGTTTGTTAAGTGTTTTGGTGTAAAGATGCACCACTCGGGTTTGCTGCTCTCTTGGTGAAGGACTGTCCCTGGCTTGAGGGAGGGGCGCCTGGAGGGTGGGGGCAGAAGCAGAGCTGCTGGTATTAATCCCAAAGGCAGCCCTGGGTGCAAACGCTGCCCGGGGATTTGTAGACTCAGTTGCAGTATTTAAGCCCCACCGTGGAACAGAGCACAGATGGACCTGCTCCACAAACCTCCACTCCTTTCCCTCTGGCCGATGGTGAAGAAGATGAATGTGTGCTTCCCCAGGGAGTAACCCAGGGAACCACAGAAAGGCCCATTCTAAAGTATCTCTGGACCTCCTGCCTGGCTGTGCTCTAACCTGGGCATTATCACTTTGTTCATAAGACAAAGCCAGTAGGGCAGCAGGAAGGTCCCTGCCCCTTCTTTCAGTGGCAGGCCACTACTAGTGTCTAATGCCCCTAGGCTGTGCCTTTTGGGATAGAGGTGGGAGGGGGAAGTTTAGAAGCATCTGTCCTGGGCTGTTTGTCATGGCCCTAGGCAGAGTGAGGGAAAGGGGCCTGGTAGCTGGGGGGTGGGGCTGGGCTGAGACTCCTGGACATTAACAATTGTCATCTAGCAGGGGAGGAGATGGGGAGGAGTGAGGAAGAGTGTGGGTAGCTAAGGGACTGGGAGCCCATCCCTCCAGAATTTCAGGCACAGTCTGCCCTTTGGGGCACTCTGGGTGCCTTGCTACGTTTCTATGACCCCCACTCCCTGCCCCCATGGAGCTGAGGTTTCTCTTTTACAGCCCCTGTTCTCCCAGTCTCTTTGATGCCAGCAGGCTGGGTCCGAGGACCCAGGGCGGGGGTCCCACATAACCAGCCGAGAGGGTCCTTGGCTTCACACAGGACAGAAATAAAAAATGAGCCAGAGGAATTGGAAACAGTTTATTGAATAGTGTAAGTGACAGGTAGAGACTAGCAGATGGGGTGTCTGGGAGACTCGGAAAGGAAAGGAGAGTAAGTCTCAGCATTGCTGGGGTGAGAGATTTATCTTGGAAAGGGGTCTAGGGTATGTATGCCTACAGGAATCCAAGGTAGAGTCAGATCAAAGGCTAGTGTCAGGCGAACAATAGGTGCTATTCCATAAATTACTGAAGATAGGGGTGTCAATTGCCAGGGTCAGCTGGGGTTTGTTTGAAGCTAATGTCCTGGAACATTTTTGGGATCTGGCTCTTAGGTGTTACCAGGTGTTGGGACCTAGGACACAACTCAGGATGATTAACTTTCTGGCTTCCATCTTGAAGTGGGTACATAGCTTCTTTGGCTTATTCAGAAATGGGGCCTAGCACAAAAAGAAAAAGCACAGACAGAGCCATTCTTTTTTTTTTTTTTTTTTTTTAAAGATTTATTTGACAAAGAGTGAGAGAAAGCAAGAGAGCACAAGCAGGGGAAATGGGAGAGGGAGAAGCAGGCTCACCACGGAGCAGGAATCCCAATGTGGGACTCGATCCCAGAACGCTGGGATCATGACCTGAGATGCTTAACTGACTGAGCCACCCAGGCACCCTTGTTTTTTTATATATATGTAATATGTATTTTTATTTACTTTTTAAAAAGATTTATTCATGAGAGACACAGAGAGAGAGAGAGAGAGAGAGAGAGAGAGGCAGGCTCTTCGCAGGAGCCTGATGCAGGACTTGATCCAGAATCCTGGGATCTCAACCTGAGCTGAAGTCAGTTACCCAACCGCTGAACCACCCAGGTGTCCCTGTAATATGTATTAAATTAATATTAAATAAATAAATATTTTAATTTTTTTTAAATGTGGTCCTCTTCTGAGGTACTTTTTTTTTAAATTTTTTATTTATTTATGATAGTCACACACAGAGAGAGAGAGAGGCAGAGACACAGGCGGAGGGAGAAGCAGGCTCCATGCATCGGGAGCCTGACGTGGGATTCGATCCCGGGTCTCCAGGATCGTGCCCTGGGCCAAAGGCAGGCGCTAACCTGCTGCGCCACCCAGAGATCCCTATTTTAATATTTATATTATATAAAATATATATATTAAGTAAATTCTTTTTTTTTTTATATTAAGTAAATTCTACACCTAATGTGGGGCTTAAACTCAAAACCCTGAAATCAAGAGTTGCATGCTCTGCTGACTGAGCCAACCAGGCACCCAAGACGGAGCTGTTCTAAAATGAAATCCCTTGCATTAATTAATTAATTAAATTTTAAAAAGGACCCCTACCCTCTGCTACAGTCTATGATGCTATTGACCACAATGTCCAAACTGGAACTTCTGGAAATTCTCTCTGCAGTAGCTTGTATGACATTTAAAAGCATGGGTTTGAGAGCAGATAGACTTGCCCTGGAATCCTGGCTAGGCAGCCTTTTTTTTTTTTTTTTTTTTTTTTTATGATAGAGAGAGAGAGAGAGGCAGAGACATAGGCAGAGGGAGAAGCAGGCTCCATGCACCGGGAGCCCGACATGGGACTCGATCCTGGGTCTCCAGGATCACGCCCTGGGCCAAGGGCAGGCGCTAAACCGCTGCGCCACCCAGGGATCCCCTGGCTAGGCAGTCCTGTAGCTGTGTTACCTCCAAATTTCTAGGTTGATTTCCTCGTTTGTAAAAAAAAAATTTTAAATAATAGCAATCCCCTTGTGATATTGTTGTGAAGATGGAATGAGATTGTTGCAGGTAAGGCCTGGCTCACTGGCTGGCCCCTCACCCCCTTTCTGTTTGAATACTGTTCAGTGTCCTGCAATGACTAAACATTTTCAGAGCGATATGTGGCAGGCTCTTTGAGGACAGCGGTGAAGCAGACACATGCTCTGCCCTCCACTGGGCCCCAGTCTAGGGATGGAGACCAACCTTGTGGGTAGTGCTAGACAGGGGCTGCTGGACACAAAGGTGGCACAAGCTTCCTGATGCAGTGCTACCCTGTCACCTCCTATTGTAGCCCTGGATAGCTTCTTGTTAGATGCTTGTTTATTGTGGAGGCTCCCTCGCAGAATCGGTTCTGTGATAAAGGAGTCCTTGTCCACCTTGTCCGGAACAGTCCCTGGCATACAGTAGGGCTAGTAAATATTTGTGGAATAAAGCAAACTACCAGTAAGCCGAGGCCTGGAAGTTGGAGTTGATGTGGTTGAAAGAGGAAGGCGAGGTTAAGAGTTGAAAAGTGTTCAAGGTAGAACGTAAGATACAAAGAAGCAGAAGGCTTGGGGGTTGGGGAGGCTCAGAGGACAGGAAGGAAGGCGCGGAGTAAGCAGAGATGAGGCTGGAGGTGGCTATCCAGGAATTGGGATTTTGTCTAGTAAGCAGTGAGGAGCCCCTGGCGAGTTTTCCAGTAGGTGCACAACTTGATTAGATTTAAAGAGGAAGGGAGCCAGGAAGGAAGGAAGGAAGGAAGGAAGGGAGGGAGGGAGGGAAGGAAGGAAGGATGGATGGATGGATGGATGGATGGATGGATGGATGAGAGGCCGGCGGCCACTGTATGGTGACTGGAGTTGGAGACGGTAATAGTAATGAGAGTGCAACGACGAGGTTACTGTCTGGTGCTCCGGCCAGAAATGACGGAGGTCTAGTGGAGAAGGATTCTGCAGAGATTCAAGACTATGAATGGGGGGAGGAGCCAAGAATGCCTCCTTGTTTCTGGCTTATGTGATTGGTTGTCTCTAGATGTCACTCAAGAAGATAGGCGGTACGGAAGGCGGGGCATCGCTGTAAGACACGTCCCCTCCGTGCCCCCGCCCCTCGGCGGTGGGATGGCGTCGATTGGCTCTTTCGAGGAACGCGCCAAACACTGACACGGGCGGGAGGGAGGCGTGTCCTTGCGTCATTTCCGGGAGACTTCCGGGTCGCCCTTTCCCGGCCTCCCCCGGCACCGGAACTTCCGGCGGGCGCCGCCATTTTGACTTCCCGACCTTGGGCTGTTGCTGGCGGCGGTCCGCAGTCGTTCTGTGCGGTCATGTCTGTGCTGGTGCCGCAGCTGCTGAGGGGCCTAACAGGCCTCACCCGGCGGCTCCCGGTGCATCGTGCCCAGATCCATTCCAAGCCGCCGCGGGAGCAGCTCGGGACCATGGTGAGGAGTGGGGCGGGAAGGGCATGGGAGGTGCAGCACACAGGGGAGGGGATCCTGCGGCGAGGTCGGGGCTGCCTAATCTGGCTTGCTGGACCTTGGCGGCCCCGAGAGTGCCCTGCATGTCGCGGTCCGCAGCCTGGCGGGCAGCGGTAGTGCTGGTTTGGGCATGTCTGGAGGGCACGACCGAGAGGGACAGTGCCCGGGTGACAGTCGGGGCTCTCAGTTCCAGGATCTCGGGTCAGATCCAGCCGGTCACATTCCTGTCGCTTATCTGCCGTGCAGTCTCGGGCCCGGAGCTCCCTCTCTAAGCCTGTTTACTTATCGGCTCACTGGGGGGTGCCTAACGCGAATGGTTGTTGCCGCTACGTTGTTGCCGCTGTTCGTTATTAGGGAAGGTGGGTCTCGGTAATTTCCAGAAATGTGAGAGAGTTAACCCTTAATGACTTGCACCTGTTTGGCGCTTTTATGCATTTGCCTCAGCGACAGAATTTCGCCTTGAATGAAAGTCTTCAGAATCCAGGTTAGCGGGTCGCATCTAGGAGAAGAGCCTCAAGAGCGCTGGGATTGAGGAAATGGTAGTGATCCTAATTGCATCTGGCATCTGCTGAGTGCCCGCTCTGTGCAGGTCACTGCCAAGACTGCTGTGCTGATCCCTGTGACCCCGAGAACAAATGGCCATCAGCTCTAGTTTGTGGCTGAGGGAACCGAAATCTAGGAGCACCGTATTTACTTGTCAAAAGTCAAACCTTTGGTGGCAAAGAAGGGCAGGTGCATTTTAGCCTTAACCAGCTTATGCAAGACTCATGGGTCTCAAAAGACGGAACAAGTTCAAATCCTTGTTCTTGTCCCTTTACTTTATCATATCATCTTGTAGTGGATTTATCTGTGAATCCTAACCCAGGCTGGTCCCGACCCCCATACCTGACCCTTTACCTCAAGGCCTAGAGTGGGCCTTGGATCTGCTGTGTCCCTTCTCTGGAGCCTGAATCCTGACTTCCTGAAAGGGGCTCTCTGCTGCTTGGGAAGACTACTCAGACTATGGGAAGCCTGGGGGAATCCTTATTCTGCGGGTTCCTTCTTTCTTGTGCTCTGTAGGATGTTGCCGTTGGGCTCACCTCCTGCTTCCTGTGTTTCCTCCTGCCATCGGGCTGGGTCCTGTCACACCTGGAGAGCTACAAGAAGCGGGAGTGAAGGGGGCTGTCCTGTCCCTCACCCTGTGACCTGACCACCCCTGGCCTGTCCTGATCATGTCTGCTGCATTCCTGGCCGGCCTTCCATGGATCATGTCCTTCAATTACAGTGACCTCTTCTACAGTCATGACCTCTTGATTTCTCCATGGTGACATCCTGGGACCAAACATATTGGTTTATAAGGCCCCATTCACTAGGGCCCTCCTTGTCACAATAAAGTCTATTTAAACCTTGCTTCAGAAATTCATCGTGTCTTCGACTTGGGCTCCTGCCTCCATACCTGAGCTGAGGATAGTGTTGGGTAGGGGTGTGGAGAAGAGGGCCTGGCCAGCCGCATGTCACTGCTGGATGACTGTCCTGTGGTAGGTCATGCATGCTCAGCTGTTCTTGCTGCCTGAGAGTGGTGCTTCCTTTGCATGCTTTCCTGTGTTTAAATGTTTTCCGGCTTCTTGGGAGAAGAAATCTTGTTGTCATAGGGCAGCCTTTCTTTCTCATCCCATCTGGCTTCCTTGGTTGTGCCAAGTTCAGGGTTGTGCTGTGTCTGTGTGTCTGACTTTCTCACTGGGGCCAGCACTGCAGGTGGAAGCCCTCTCTGGGGCCAGCCTCCCTTTTTTGCTCCTTGGCTGTGGACTCCAGCCATTTCTCAGGAGCTTCTTGTCCTTCCTAGTTGGAGGGTAGGATACTTTATAATATCTTGCCAACCCTGTCAGCCCCAGGGCCCCTTTTAGTACTATATGCACAGATGCCTATGGACTGACTAGCTTCCTCATTTCCCCTGTCTGCTTCCCTGGCTCCTCTGTTCCTTGGCTTGGGGAATTTGCTGCTCTTCCATTCCCAGGGCCCTTCCTCAGTGATTCTTCCTGGGGTGGCTGTGGGTATCCATGGCTGAGATGGTGCATGGAAGTGCTCCACACCGAGCTGGAATTTTTATTCTGTATGTCTGGAATGAATGCTCTGACCTGTGGCCCCACCTTTGCAGGAGGAGGCAGCTTCGCTGGGGTGATATGAGGGATTTCTGAGTAGATGCAGGTTCAGTCACCCCTGTGGAGCTGAAGTGCATGGGTGTGGCTGGCTATAGGCCCAGGGTGTTAACCCACATCCCCCAACCCCTCTTTGGCAGGGCTTTGATTTCCTGGCTTTTGGTGACAGAAGCTGAAGGTGGATCCTGCCCTCCCTCCCTCTGTCTGGTCCTTCCTGGCCTTTTTGTGTTGTCTAGTGATCTCTGTGAACCCAAGTATCACCCGTGGGACATGCCCAACTCACGCCCATGGCTGCTTCCCTGAGTGGTAGGGACTTGGTGACCTGCCTCCTAAAAAGCTTTCCTTCCACACAAAGGAGCCTTTGTGTCTGGGCCGAAAGGGACAGGGCCTAGACTGCTGGGAGATTGTGCAGGTTGGGCTCTTGGCCAGAGGAGGGGGAGAGTCCATGCATGATCTGAAGGGCCAGGCTGGGTTGGCTGAGCAAGGGGCATCCACTGGTCACCTGCAGGCACCTCAAGAGCCCTTGTCCTGGGTGTGTGTGTAGGGGAACTCTTGGCTGTATCCTCCCAAACAACAGGGTGGCTTCTGTCTTATGCTTCAGTCTAGGAGGCATTCCTAGTCACACCTCCTGAGCAGAGGGCTCTCAGCTACTTGGCTCTGGGTTGGCTCAGGTTTGCTATGGGTAAGATTAGGTCATGGAGCTGCCATGAAATAAGAATGTGGCTCCAAAAAAAAAAAAAAAGAATGTGGCTCCAGAAGTGAGTTTCTATGGTAACTACGCTGGCCCTCCAACGTTTCTTATTGGGTATATCCATTTTTGTGCTCCTGGAACCCAGAGGGACAACTCCAGCCCAAAGCTGTGCATCTCGAGCCATTGCTCGGGTTGGTTGGAAGCCAGTGGTTATGGGCAAGTCCTTCAGGGTCCTGGGCTGAGAAAGCCCTTAGCAAGCCCATCAGCAACTCTGCTTCTAGCTCTCCCACAACTTGCTAGGTCCTGCAGCATGGGGGGAGGGGGGATGGTGAATGAGAAAGTATAGGGTGCAAATCACCTGTCATTCTTTTTTTTTTTTTTTTTTTCAAAGATTTATTTATTCATGAGACACACACAGAGACAGAGGCAAAGACACAGGCAGAGGGAGAAGCAGGCTCCATGCAAGGAACCTAACATGGGACTTGATCCCGGATTCCGGGATCATGCCCCGAGCTGAAGGCAGACACTCAACCGCTGAGCCACCCAGGCGTCCCTCACCTGTCATTCTTGAACCCTCTCCTCCCCTTGGTCCCAAATGTGGCCACTAGGTCTGAAATCCGGCCACCTTTCAGTGTCCTCTCATTCGTAACCAACTGGGACCCTGGGTCCATTCCCTACAGAGAAAACAAGGCTCCTTATATCCCAAATAGTATTTTAGCAGTCCTTTAAAAAAGTGTGGTTTTTTTTTTTTTTTTTAAGATTTTATTTATTTATTCATGAAAGAGAGAGAGAGGCAGAGACACAGGCAGAGGGAGAAGCAGACTCCATGCAGGGAGCCCATTCCCAGGACCCAGGGATCACGCCCTGAGCCAAAGGGAGACACTCAACCACTGAGCCACTCAGGCATCCCATTTTATCAGTCCTTGCTGTGGGTGTCTGTTAGGTCCTGAGTCTGGAGGCGTAGGTGTCTTTGCCCAGGAGTGCACATGGGGCCAAGAGAGGCTGCAGTCATAGTAGATTCTAGAATGTCAAAAGTGTACTGAGAGTCAGGAGGCCTGGCTTGGCCATTTCTTGTATGAACTTGAGCAAGTCATTTAGCCTCTCTGAGCCTGTTTTTATGATTGTAAAGTGACAGTGATGTGGCAGGCAGAAGAGCATCCCCTCAGAGAGATCCATGCTCTCATCCCTGGACTTTGCAGATGTGATTCAAGTTAAGCATGTTGACATGTTGGAGATTATCCGGTAGGCCCAGTGGATTCATGGGAGTCCTTAAGGTGGACAAGGAAAGCAGATGATGTGTATCTCAGATGCCACCTGAGAAGGACTCTGCCCACTATTGTTGGCTTTGAAGATAGTGAAAGTGGGTCATGAATTAAGAGATGCAGTGGCCTCTGGAAGCTGGGGACCGCCCTCAGTCTATAGCTAGCAAGAATATGGACTCTAATCCCACAGCTGCAAGGAACTGAATCTACCAACAACGTGCATAAGTAGAAGCAGGTTCTCAGAGCTTCCACAAAGGAACACAGCCTGCAGATGGCTTGATTTTAGCCTGGTACAACCCACACCAAAACTCTGACCTCAAGAACCATAAAACCATACATTTGTGTGGTTTTAAGCTACTAGATTGGTGGTGATTTGTTATGGCAGCAACAAGGAAACTAATGCATCATTTTCCTTGTGAGGTTCTCAGAGGAGGGGCTGGCCCCAGTGGGTTGGATCCTTAGCAGACAGGTAAACTGGAATGTGAGGCATTTACCGAAGTACAGTGCCCCAATGAGGAGTGAGGGTACTCTGGGTCTGGGTGGAGGGCAGCGGGGAGAGGGGATTTCCCTTTGTCCTTTCTACCCCTCCTCTGCTTGCTTTCTGCCTTAGGTGGTCTGGACCGTGCAGACGAGTATCGACCCAGCCATCAGCTTCAAAGTACAGGCCCTGCTCAGCTTCACCTGCCTGGCCTCTGCACCAACAAAGCCTCTTTAGACACGATTTTGTAGCTGGCTGCCTGTGGACCATCACAGGTTTCTGTGGCAGTAGCTTCAGAGGTTCACTTGGGGGTGGCATGCCCCAACTCTTCCCATCTGGGCAGATGCCTGACCACCAAGCCTACCTTGGGAAGGACTGCCAAGCCCTCATTTTTGGCCCACCTTGAAGGCTTGGAAAGCTATGGCCATGGCCTCCAGGAGGAGGGGTGGGGGGTAGGGGGAGTGAGAACTGTGACTGTCCCAGGGCCCATGCTATGTCCTTGTTGCCTGGCCTCCTCCCCTGAGAGGTGGGAGAGGTTTGATGGGCCTGGGGGCCATTTGACTCCCTATAGCTACTCTGTACTATTCATAAACTCTTCCTCTGGGGCTGAGCTTTTAGTCTGAGGCCTGGAATGGAGTCTCTTCTCCCTCCACATGACAGAATCCGTCAGACATGGACGTGGTGTGCCCCCAGGGCTATGAGGAGGCATCTATCTACCCTGTCAGTACAATGGAAAATAAGGTCCTCTGCCGCTTATCACCTTTGTGACCATCCTCAACAGCAGTCTGAACACAAGTGCCAGTGCTACCTGTTTCATTGCAAGACTCAGTGCAGTCAGGGCCAAGAGCACTGGACCATTTCTGTGTTGGTACATTGGGAGACAGAGATAGACTCCTATAGCTCTGCCAGTTGGATTTTAGATGCTTCAGGATAGAGAAGCAAAACCCTAAAATGGTAAAACTAATAGAAGAGATAGGATGAGGGTAAGAGACAGTTATTAACTGCCAAATAAATCAGCATACAGAAGACCGGGGCAAAAATCAACTATCCTGGGCTGGATTATAAGCCAAAGCCTTGGGCCACGTGGGTGGCTCAGTGGTTGAGTGTCTGCCTTTGGGTTAGGTCATGATCCTGGGGTCCTGGGATAAAGTCCTGCATTGGGCTCCCCACGGGGAACCTGCTTCCCCCTCTACCTGTGTCTGTGTGTGTGTTTCTCACGAATAAATGAATAAAATCTTAAAAAAAAAAAAAAAGAGCCAAAGCCTTCCTCTGGCCATCTCCTTCCCATTTTTAAAAAAGATTTTGTATTTATTTTAATTTTTAAACTTTTATTTATTCATAAGAGACAGGGAGAGAGGGAGGCAGAAGAAGCAGGCTCCTTGCAGAGAAAGGAGCCCAATGCAACACTTGATTCCAGGACCCTGGGATCACAACCTGAGTCAAAGACAGATGCTTAACTGATGAAGCCATCCAGGCATCCTGAAGATTTTGTTTTTAAACAATCTCTACACCCAAGGTGGGGCACAAATGACCCCAAGATCAAGAGTTGCATGCACCCTCCACCAACTGAACCAGCCAGGTGCCCCTTCTTCCATTCTGCCTAAGAGGGGGAAGGGCCGGGGAGCAGGGAGGAGAAAGGACCCTTATTTACAGATCCTTTTACATATTGAAGGGACAGGTCTGTTTTTAAAGCTCAAGACCCCTGGGAGGGAGGTATTTACTTGGTGTGGGCAGCCTGGCTGTGGTCCAGCCCTGGGTCACACCTGGGATTCCTTCTCACTCGTCAGAGCAGCTGTGTTTCCTGTCCTGACCTTTAGTCCCAACCCCAGATTTCTGTGTCCCTGTATGCCCTATGGACTCCCTAGTTGAAATATGGGGGAGTAGAGGCAGAGTGGTCTTATAGCAGTTTTCAAGATTTTGGAAACCCAAATAGAAATCCTGTTGCTGTCATCAAATATCTTAGCTTTTCTTTTGGGAATAGCTGTTCTTCTGAAGATCTCATTGGCAGTTACAGATTTTGATGTTAAAATTGGGAAAAGGAATGAACAATTTATTGGTAAGCCCAGGTCCAAACAAGGTAGATGCTTTGCATTCTTGAGCTTAGAAGCAACCCCAAAGCTCAATGATCCAATAAACAGTAATTTTGCAGTGTTGCTGGGATACAGATTTGGCATTTGTAGTGTTGCTGTGAGAAGGCCATTGTGGGCTGTGTGGTGAGCCCAGACACCAACTGTGCCCTACTCCAGGACTGGATGTAGCTCATGACTCATGAACATACTTAGTCATATTGCATTCTTTTTTTTTTAAGATTTATTTATTTTTATTTATTTATTGATAGAGAGAGAGAGAGAGAGGCAGAGACCCAGGAGGAGGGAGAAGCAGGCTTCATGCCGGGAGCCCGAAGCGGAACTCGATCCCAGGACTCCAGGATCGCGCCCTGGGCCAAAGGCAGGCACTAAACCGCTGAACCACCCACGGATCCCCTCATACTGCATTCCTATACTGTCGCAAACTGAGGTGTCTCATTGGGACTGTGCCTCCTACAGGTGCTAAAACACTGCTGTCTTGTCATGAAGAAGTTGGGAAACTGAGCTGCAAATCTTAACTTCTCTAAACAGCAGCATCTTTAGCATCTAAGGCTTGTTCCTTTTTTTTTTTTTTTTTTATAAATAAACTCCCCAATGTAGGGATCGAACCCATGACTCCAAAATCAAGAGTCCCATTATTCTATGGACTGAGCCAGTCAGGCACCCTGGCCTTGCTGCTTTTTTAACTTTTTGTTTTTTGATATTTCAGAGGCAATTTTAATAAATCCTGTGTACCCTTTATCCAGTTTTCCCCATTGGCAAATCCTGCAAAACTACAATACAGCACCTACCGGAGTATTCATACACAGTCAAGATGTAGAATATTTTGAGCAGCCCTAGTAGCTCAGCGGTTTAACGCCCCCTTCAGCCTAGGGCGGGATCCTGGAGACCCGGGATTGAGTCCCGAGTTGGGCTCCCTATGGGGAGCCTGCTTCTCCCTCTACCTGTGTCTCTGCCTCTCATGAATAAATAATAAAATCTAAAAAAAAAAAAAAAAAAAAGATATAGAACATTTAAGGGGCGCTCAACTGGCTCAGTCGTGGATCGTGCAACTCGACCTTCATTCAGGTCTGTCTGCAGCTCCATCCTCACCTTGGGGGTAGAGTTTAGTTTACTTGAAAAAAAAAAAAAAAAGTGGGATGGGCAGCCCGCGGGTGGAGCAAGTGACTCTGGGTCTCCAGGTTGTGAGTTGGAGTCCCATATTGAATGTAATTACTTGAAAATAAAAATCTTAAAAATAAAATCTAGAACATCTCCATCTGCACGAGGATCCCTCCCTCAACCTTTTTACAAGCACATCCACTTCCTCCAGCCACCTCTGGTAACCCTAGTGTTTTACATTTTCATCAACTCCTTTAAAAAAGAGGGAACCCATAAAAAAAGGGTTATGCTTTTCTCATAACCAGAACGGCACGGAGCCCAAAGTTAGGCCCCAAGACTTTGGTCTGGGCCCCCAGGGCATGCTCTCCCCGCCGAAACGGGACCCCAAAGTCCGCTCAGAAGCGCGGCCCGCGGTCCCAGGCCGTGACGTCCCGGGGCTCTGAAGTCAGCACGATTCCGCCTCCACCGCCAGTTCTCCTCACTGCAGTCGCTCCCCGACTTCTGGGGTCCGCAACCGCGACGCTGCCTCCCTCCGTGATTTGCCCTCGCGCTCCCAATCTCGTCAGCCGCACCAACCGCGCTTCAAACTCCAGGGGCAAGGAGTCTGAATCGGCTCCGGGAGGCTCCGCTCACCAGGGATTTTGGGAATAGGGAAGGTGGGGCCCAGCAGGAGCCGGCGGGGCAGTGGGCGGGGCGGCAGCCACACCTGACTGCGAGCCCGGCAGGTGACGCCGCCCGCGGGAGCCCGTCGCTAGGGCGTTGCCAAGGAGGGGCCGCGAGGAGGGGCTCCCTTCCGGGCGGAGGGCAGCGGCTAACCCGGAAGCGGTCGGCGGTGCGGTGCTGTTTAAAGATGGCGGCGGAGGAGCCTCAGCAGCAGAAGCAGGAGCCGCTCGGCAGCGACTCCGAAGGTACTGGCCGGGGAGGGCCGTCCGGCCCGGGCTGGCGGGGGCGATGCCGGGCCGCCGGCTCCCGGGGAGGCTGGGGGCGGGGCCGCGGGCGGCCAGGGCCGAGAGGCACGGACGGCCCCTTCTTCCGCCGCCGCCTCCCCTCCCCCTCACAATGGACGGAGCTGCCGCCGCCGCCGCCGCCGCGACCCCCGGCCCGTGGGGCGGACGGGCGAGCGGGCGGGGCGGGCCCGGGCCCGTGGCTCTTCCCTTTCGCGCGCGCCGGGGCGGGGCCTGGGCCGCCCCGCCCCCCGCCCAGCCCCTCCGCGCCGGCCGCGGGGCTCCCGGGTCCCCAGCCCTCCCAGCCCCAATCCTCGCAGTCAGGCCGGGCCTAAGCCGGGGCCTGGCCGCCCGCCGTCTCCAGAGCAGCCCGCGCCCGAGAGGGCGTCGAGTTACGCCGAGCCGCGGAGCACAAAGGACTGGGCGGGCCGCTCGGGATGCTGAGGGCGGCCGGGGGCTGTGAGCGGCTGTGGTGTGTGCCCCTGAGGACTGCAGCCTTCGTTTCCCGTAGAGCCCCCTCTTCTGGCTTCGCAGCCCCTTTCCGCCTTCCTGGGCATTGTTTTGTTAGACTCCGGAGGTGGACCTTTCAAAACGTTGCTGCCTTCTCCCTTTTCACCCGCGTTTAGGCCGTTAGGCCGCAGGGACCGAGTAGGTCATTCGGGTGGGAGGGACAGCCCCGTTGCAGGGGAGTGTAAGGGACGGGTCAGGGCCCAGATGAGGATCCGGGACGCTGAGACTGAAAAGGATTGACCTTAAAAGTCATTCAGCGCACACACACCCCTCTTAACTGCACACTTGAGACTGAACGCTGGGAGTCGGAGGCCCCCAGAAGAGGCTTCCTAAGTTCACGTAAGAAAGAGCGAGAACCAGAATTCAGTTTGGGCCCAACAGTGGCTGCTGAGGGTGGGGCCCACAGGTGGACCTGCCAAGTCACTGATGAACACTTAATCCAGTGCCTCGTAGGTACCACCTCTTCCTCTTGACATTTCAATGAGGGGAGAAAGGTGGTCCTCTTACAGCTGGGGAAAGTTCTCTGCCACATGGGAGCAGAGGAGAGGTATTGTGGTAAAAAGCTCAGACTTTAGAATTAGGCACACCTGGATTTGAGCACAGGTCTTTGTTAGTTATGACCTTGGGCAGGTTACTTCACCTGTTTGCATTTGTTTTGTTATCTGTAAAATGGGTATTAACAATACCCAGCACAGCAGAAGGAGGAAGGGTGTGATCAAATAAAGTGCAGGCTACGGGAAGCTCTCCTCCAGCCCGGAACTCTACCTCCTCCTCTTACTTTCACCAAGAGACCCTGCCTGGCCCCAGAGCATTCTCAGGCTGCTGGGAATTGATATTAGAAAGCGGGGGTGGGGGTGGTGTTAGAGCTGAATGAGTACATGTTGGGGCAGGACATACCTTTACCCCCTCATTTTAAAGATGGGAAAACCAAGGCCTGGAAGGGAAAGGACTTTGTCAAGATCACACCGTTGGGGTAAAGCAGGGTGTTAAGATACATACTTCAGATTCCATACCTGGTCTCCTGGCCTAGGCTGCTCTTGTCATCGGCCTAGCTGCCTGGCACGGAGACAGCTAGGGCTCACTGTAATCTTTGGCTTCCTTCTTCCAGGTGTTAACTGTCTTGCTTATGATGAAGCCATCATGGCTCAGCAGGACCGAATTCAGCAAGAGGTGAGGGGCTGTTCCCCTTGGCCCTATTATGGGGAACCTATATAGCCTGGTCCTGGGGCCTATTTATCTCTCGTTTGAAAGGTTCATCCTGGGCAGCCCCGGTGACTCGGCAGTTTAGCGCCACCTTCAGCTAAGGGTGTGATCCTGGAGACCAAGGATCGAGTCCCACATCGGACTCCCTGCATGGAGCCTGCTTCTCCCTCTGCCTGTGTCTCTGCCTCTCTCTCTGTGTCTCTCGTGAATAAATAAATAAAATCTTAAAAAAAAAAAAGAAAGAAAGAAAGAAATGAAAGGCTCATCCTCTCCAAGCTATGCTAGGTATTGGGTGTCTTGGGATAGGCAGGGGGATCACTGTGCCACTGGGTGATTGCTCCAGCTCTCCTCCTTTAGGTGTTCTGGCTGTTAGGTGTGAGTACTCCACCAGCATGCCAGACCGTGATGGGTTTCCTCCCCTCTGCAGATTGCTGTGCAGAACCCTCTGGTCTCAGAGCGGCTGGAGCTTTCGGTCCTGTACAAGGAGTATGCTGAGGATGACAACATCTATCAACAGAAGATCAAGGTGGGAGCCTGGCTGAGGGGGCAGGAAAAGCCCTGGGGGTAGGGGCAGGAGTGTGCCTGCTTAAGACCTGCTCCTTGCTGGCCTGACCTCAGAGAGGGTAGCATGTTGGGGTAGCCCTCTGGTTGCTGCTTCAAATGTGCACACTCAGGAATCAAAAAGACCTTGATTCATATCCTGACTGTGCCATACAGAGCTGTATCCTTGACAGGTCCTTCCACGTCTCTGAGCTGTGGGGTTCTTCGCTGTGAAATCAGAATAAAGAAAGTAGCTGTACGCAGGGCTGTTGTTGATGGAGATGGTGCCTGTGGGGCCTGGTGCAGGCTGAGTAGTAGCTGAGGTCTGCTGCTCACCATGGTGCTGGGCGGCTGGGAGAGGCTGGTTCTGGCAGGGGCACATCCTGCTGTCTGCCTCTGGGATGTTTGTAGAGGGGTAGGCAGCAGTGGGGCAAAGGGACCTGTGGACCTGTGCAAGGCCCAGCAGTATCACTTATAACTTGAGGTGAGATCCCTAACCACTCCCTGTCCGTGGGGGCTGGGACAGTGGGTGTGTGTAAATAGTATCCAATAGGCACAGCCTGAGAGCTTAGTAAATGTTACCCTGCACCCCAAGATGAGAGATGCTTAGAGCCTTCTACCAGAAAGGAAGGGCTTTTGGGGTTATTCATATCCTCCCTCGGGCCAGGGAGGTAGGCAGTGGAAGGTGGCCAGATTAGATGGTAAACCGGAGGGGGGAGTAGGAGGTGGGGGGTGGGCACCACGCTTCCACATCAGCCAACTGCAGGGAGTGGAAGCCTGCAGGGCAGATAGTGGTTGTCCATGCCTCTCACTCCATTGTTTCCCTGACCTGTTTTGTTTTTCCAAAACAAGCCAGAAATGATTTTGATGTGAATCTCCTGACTTCTAACAGGCAGCGAATTCAGATTTAAAATGTGTGATTCAAACGGCACACCTACAGGCCAGATCCAGCTGTGTGTGGCCTGTGGTCTACTCGGACCCCTTGCTCAGTGTTTGCAGTTTACCCAAGAGGACTGTGGAGAGATAGATGAAGGCACTGGCTGTAGGGCCTGACAGACCTGGATTCCAGTTCTGGCTGCACTGAATTAGGCAACGCACTGAATTTCTTGGAGCTTCTGTTCTTCGTGTTGAGTCCTCCAGCACACATTCGAGTGCCTGCTGTGTGCACAGGTCTACTTACTGCCCTCTGCCACCCCTGCTGTGTGCGGTGCCTTAGCACACCTCCGCCCTTGGAGTGTCCTGCCTAGACGGCAGAGCCCACTCAGACTTGGGTGACTTTTCTCCTCTGTGCATTGGGCCCCGGTGAGGTTTAGAATAGTGGGCACCAGCCCTCTAGGGCCTGGCACGGGCCTGGCACGGGATAAGTGCTCAGAATGATTCTAGTAGCTTTTCCAATAGCTGCAGTGATTTGGGCTCTTTGTACGCATTGTGTGCTGTGATTGACCATCTGTGAGCACTCGCGGTGAGCCAGGCACTGTTTGTGGTCCCAGAGGCAGAGTGAGGAGTGCAGCCGAGGAGCTCCCACCCTCATGAAGCTTATGTGTCACAGTGGGAAGACAGGCAGGTATCTCAGGCGTCTGTGTCAGAAGGCGGTAAGTGCTCTGGAGAAGTGTCAAGCAGGGAAGGGGGAGAGGGAGGGCAGGTGGAAGGCCTTGCCAAGAGGGTGGTGTTGGAGTGACAGACTGAAGGTAGCAGGAGAGCAGGTTGTAGGCATGGGCAGAGTGGGGCAGGTTGGGACCACTGTGAGGTGTGGTGGGGTTTGAGGAGGCCAGTGTGGCTGGAGTGGCACGGAGAGGAGCAGGGGAGGGCCAGGAGGCCGCCTGAACGTAGCCTGGGAGAGGAGGTGAATTAGCAGGTTTCTCTGGTTCTTCTGGCTGCTGGAGCCGGGAGGCCTGGGACGTGGTCTGGAGGAGGGAGTGACTGGGACCAGAGTGCCCTAGGGTAGTGAGCAGCCGCAGAGAGGAGACTTGGGGGATAGATTGGCTGGGGCCAGGGGGTGACAGAGGCTTTTTGGCTTGAATGGCTGAGGGGCCGTGGGGTCAGGACATGCTCAGAATGGACAAGTATTTGGATGTATGGGTCAGATGGAGAAGAGGGCGGAGATTGGCAGGCAAAGAGTTACATTTGGGGCTGTTCAAATCCCAAGACCAGCGGCGGTAAGGGAGTGAGTATAGTTGACCAGCAGAAGCTGTCCTGGGCCTGAGCCGGGTGGTGCCCTGCACACAGCAGGTACCATGGGTGGATACGTGGTGTGTGAACAGCACGTGGTGTCTTGAGAAAGGGTGCTCTATGGTTCCAGGGTGGCCCTGATCTTCATAGGTTGAGAGGAGGAGGAGGGTGCCATAGGTTGAGAGGAGGAGGAGGGTGCCATAAGGCTGGGGCCTGCAGTCTCCATGAAGGACAGGACGGACTAGGAGGGGGTGGTACGAATTGGCTGGGGTCACCAGGTTGCGGGGTGCCCCCCTTCATGGTGAATGCTGCTCTAGGAGCCTATCCAGAGAGGTGTGGCCTTGGCTCAGGTGGAGGTAGTAGAAGAGAGGTGGAGCTGGGAGTGCAGACAAGTTCCCAGAGCAGTTTCTCTACAGAAGAGAGCAGAGAACTTGGGCGGTGGCTGGAAAGGGATTCATGGGAAGCAGAGGAGTTGTTTCTCTTTAAGCAAGAACTAGTGTTGAGTTTGTGTGCTGATGAGTCTCAACCTGTAGGGAGAAAAACACTGATGATGCTGGAGGGAGGGGGAGGCTTCCTGGAACAATGTCCTTGAGCCTAAGGGAGGGGATAGGCTCTGGGGCTCTGATGGGGACCAGAGGGGTGGCTCTGGGAGCAGCCTCAGACCCTCCGGGGGTCAGGAGAAGAGGGCTGTGCACTGCTATGCTGGCTGGGGCGAAGGGGTGCTGGGTGACAGTCCTCAGAAAGGCAGTGAGAGGGCAGCCCCGGTGGCACAGCGGTTTAGCGCCGCCTGTGGCCCAGGGCGTGATCCTGGAGACCCAGGATCGAGTCCCGCATCGGGCTCCTTGCATGGAGCCTGCTTCTCCCTCTGCCTGTGTCTCTCTCTGTGTGTCTCTCATGAATAAATAAATAAAATCTTAAAAAAAAAAGAAGAAAGAAAGAAAGGAAGAAAGGAAAGAAAGAAAGGCAGTGAGATCATTGGGAAGGTGGGCAGGGGGTTAGAGAGAATGGAGATGGTGCAAGATAGTCCCGGGGAGGGAGGCCCCACTGTGAGCAGTGGCCCCACATGTGTGGGGAGGTTCGACAGAAGAAATACCCTTGCATTTAGGGAGGAAAGCAGCTGGAGCAGAGAAAAGACCCGTGAGAGTGAGTGGGCAGGGTGGGGTGTGGAAGGCGAGTGCGGATGCTGTTTCCTGAGCCCCGCGCTGGACGCCCATCCTCATTTGTCTGCCCTGGACTCAAGTGGTTTGAAACGCTGCTCTCTGGAGAAGCTATGTAGAACCAGGACTGATTCATTTGTCCGTTTTGTTTTGTTTTGTTTTGTTTTGTTTTGTTTTGTTTTGTTTTGTTTTGTTTTGTTTTGTTGAAGAAATGGCCCCCACGCTCCGCAGCATGGTAGGCCTGTGGGCTGGTGATGACTCTGATGCCCCAAGCAGCCAGTGTGTACCGAAGAAGTTCTAGTTTCCTGAGGCTGTTGAGGCTCTGGCCAGTGGGTCACTAAGTGACTCCCGTCACTGGAGTCAGCAGCCAAGGAGGGCAGTGACTTCTTTCGGGATGGGGGAAAGGTTTCCTTGGCCCATCCTGGTTCCCGCCTGATGTTGACCCGCATGGGGGCGGGCGGGTGGGGCTGCCTCTCTGCAGGACCTCCACAAAAAGTACTCCTACATCCGCAAGACCAGGCCTGATGGAAACTGTTTCTACCGAGCTTTCGGATTCTCCCACTTGGAGGCGCTGCTGGATGACAGCAAGGAATTGCAGCGGTGAGGCTGGTGGGCACTTGGGAACTGCCAGGAGGTTCCCTCCCCATCTCTCTGGGGGACTAGGAGATGCATTTCCACCCAAGGCCTGACAATGGCGGGGCTCCCGCTTTGGGGTTCCGTTCTGAGTGGGGGGTAGGGGCCCCCAGTCCTGGGCCGGCCTCTTTGCTGGCTGAGGAGCCCATGCTGGCACCCCTTGGCCTCCCCCCCGCAGGTTTAAGGCTGTGTCTGCCAAGAGCAAAGAGGACCTGGTGTCCCAGGGCTTCACTGAATTCACAATCGAGGATTTCCACAACACGGTGAGCCCAGCTGCCCCTGGTGCCCCCACAGCCAGGGTGGAGGTTGGGTCGCCTGGCCATGGCAGGGTTGACCCATCTCCTTCTCCATTGTGCCCTCTGTCCCCTGTGGGTGGCAGTTCATGGACCTGATCGAGCAGGTGGAGAAGCAGACCTCTGTAGCTGACCTGCTGGCCTCCTTCAACGACCAGAGTACCTCGGACTACCTGGTGGTGTACCTGCGGCTGCTCACCTCCGGCTACCTGCAGCGCGAGAGCAAGTTCTTCGAGCACTTCATCGAGGGCGGGCGGACAGTCAAGGAGTTCTGCCAGCAGGTGCCGCCTCTTTCTCTCTCACCTCGGGGTGGGGAGCACAGTGGGGGGGGGGGCTGGGGGAGGGGCGCTGACCCCCACCTGTGCTGCAGGAGGTGGAGCCCATGTGCAAGGAGAGCGACCACATTCACATCATCGCACTGGCCCAGGCTCTGAGCGTCTCCATCCAGGTGGAGTACATGGACCGCGGCGAGGGCGGCACCACCAACCCGCACATCTTCCCCGAGGGCTCTGAGCCCAAGGTGTACCTTCTCTACCGGCCTGGACACTACGATATCCTCTACAAATAGGGCTGGCCCCGGCCTCCTGCTGCCCTGTCTGCCCTCCCCTCTGCCGGGCGCTAGACATGTACAGAAGTTTTTTGTGGTTGTAAATGGTCATATTTCACTCCCTCCTCCACTTTCCCTGTCACGCAACCTTCCACATTTTATTAAAGGGGATGCTGGTGGTGAGCCGCGTTGTGTGCGTGTCCCTGCTCTGCTGCTGCCTGGCTGCTATGTGTCTGGCTGTCCCTCTACCCCCTCCCATGGGTTCTTCTCTGCCTTCTGCCTGTCCACACCCAAGCTTTCCCACCAGGAGTGGTTTTGAGGGGGCCTCTTGGGGACCCCTCCTGGGTACCAGGGTTCTGCTTCCTTCCCCTCAGGCACCTATCCCTTCCCTCCCTAGCTGGCCCAGGGGCTTCCATGAGAACCTTGGAAGTTCCTTGGGGGCCTTGCCCAGGGACCTAGGACTGCCCAGGCTTCAAGCTGTTCCCTTACAGGCCTGGACTCCACCTTGCTCCCCCAAACCTGAGTTGCCTGCCCTTTTCCTGTCAGGGGTCAGCATGGTCCAGTCCTGGGTGGAGAAGGCTGACGCTGTGGGGGCCTGGCTCAGGGCAGGCATAGGAGCCGGGGCACCCCAGTGCCACCCCCATGCCACCCCCACCCAGGTGGTACCAACCTGGTTGGGGAGGGGCAGCCTTGAGTCCTGTGCTTGGTCCGTGATCCTGAGGTCTAGGCAGGACTTGCAGGGCCGCCATTCCCCCCTGCTCCTCACCCCCCACCCCCGCCTGTGCCTGCTTTGCAACCCCTTTGCTTGGGCCACGGTGTCTCTGCATTGCTTGCCTCTTTGCCTTTACCTCTTTTTTTCCTCCACCCCAGCACATGTGGGGTCTTGGCCCCCAGGCTGTGAGCTCCTTGGGGGCAGGCCCTCAATAAATGTGAAGTGCTGCTGCCCACCTCTGCCGTCTGGCCCATGCCTCCACCTGCCCAGCTCGCCAAGTGCTCTCTCGCCAGTCCCTTTAAGCCAAAGGCACTTGTCCACACCCCTGGGCTGCCACGTCCTTCCCCAGCCAGCACTTAGACGGTAGTCGCTGCAACAAGGGTGGTCTTTATTAGGAGGCTCCTGAGGGCAGGGGGCTGAGGGAAGGAACAGGGTGCCCAGGCCCAGATGCAGGCTTCGGGGACCTCTTAGAGCTGAGAGCGAGGTCCTGTAGGCCCAGGGGAGTCTGTGGGCAGAGGGGAAGAGTCAGGGAGTGTGGCTGGTGGGTTTCCCCCAGCCTCCCCTCTTGGCTTTCCTGCGTGGGGGTGAGCCGGTGTGTTAGTGGGCAGGTTAGTGGGCAGCCATGTGGCAGGTCAGGCCCTGCTTACCAGTCCTGGGCAGGGTGGGCAGCGGTGCCGTCAGGCTGGAAGGCAGAGGACAGTGAGAGCCTGCCCTTGGGTGGGTGGGGGAGGGGCAGGGCTGACCCAGCGCGGGCACCGCGGGGTGCTTACCCACTGGGAAGTACTGGGGGAGCCGCTGCAGGTAGATGCTTTCGTCCTTCTCCAGGAACACGCAGATGATGAGCCGGTCCACCTGCGCCGGGGCCTGCTTAGCCTGGGCAGGGCTCACCCACAACCTGGCTGCCTCATCTTACTGCTACCCCCACCTGGGCAGGTTTTCACCTGTCTGACTGGGGGGGGGGGGTGGAGGGGCCATAGACCCTTCACAGAAGGGGTTCATGGTGTGCACTCCACCGCCCTGGCTGGACACGCTGGGCTCAGACGAGTAAACGGGTCCCAAGGGAAGGAAAGGTGCGGCCAGAGACCGGCTGGTCAGCGGAACCTGCATGCGCCCTACCCCCACCCCTGTCTGATCTCCTTGACGGCCCAGGACTCACCTTGTCCTTGTGTTGCTCCAGCCACTCGCGCAGCGCGGCCAACACTACCTCCGCCGCCGCCTCACTGGGGTAGCCTGGAGACCCAGCGGAGCGGGACTGAGCCCCCGGAGCCCGGCCTCTGGCCCCCCAGCCTCGCCGCCCGGGACCGCCCAACTCCACCTGCCCGGTGCAGCCCCACCTCCTGCCCCACCGCCCGGCCCCTCCCTGCACCCGGGCTCACCCGCTTCCTAGTCCGGCCCCGCCCGCAACTCACCAAACACGCCGGTGGAGATGCAGGGGAAAGCCTGGGGCGGGGGCGGAAGGCGGGGAGCATTGAGGACCGAGTCGCTCCGGGCCCCCCGCCCCCCGGGAGCCTTCCTCCCCGCTCCGGCCGCCCCACCCCGGCCCCTCACCGCGGAGCGGAGCCGGTGCTCCAGCAGCAGGTCGAGGCTGCTCAGGTAGCAGCTGCGGAGCTCGGCAGCCTGGCTGGCGCTGGGCTCTCCGTGGGCGATGGGCCCCACCGTGTGGATGACATCTGCGGAGGCGACGGGGTCAGGCCGGCCGGGGGCTCCAGGGGCTGAGGTTTTCTCCCCTTGCCGGCCTGGGCCCTCCCCAAGTCGGGAGTCCCCGGGGAGGACCCCCATCCATGTGGGACACAGGTGTGCCCTCGAGCTCAGGCAGGCCCGCGGGGCCCGCTCCCCACACCCCCCACACCCGGAGGACCCCGCTGAGAGCGGGGCGGAGCGGGTGAGCGGAGGCACTGCCCTGAGGCCGCCGGCTTCGGGCCATGCGTGGAGCGGCCGGCTCCCGGCACGAGGTTAGGAGGTGACCCCTGACAGGCCTCCAGCAGCTCAGGGCGGCTGCTCCCCTGCCCCGCAGTCGCAAGGTGCCCTGCCTGCGCGCCGCCGGGGGGGCGGGCGGGACTCACGCTTGGCGGGCAGCCGGTAGCCGCCGGTGATCTTGGCCTTGCCGGTCTCGCAGCTCTGCAGGGTCCGGCACTCGTCGGTGAGCAGGGGTCCGGCGGCCCGGTGGATGCAGCCGTCCACTGCAGGGCAGGGGGCAGGGGGCAGTGAGCTGGGGCTCCCCACGCCTCGCCTGAGCCCATTCTACGGAAGGGAAGGCGGAGGCCCAGGCACAGAGTGCTCCCAAGCCCCAAGGCCGGGCCCCCACTCGCGGGTACCGGTGCCCGCCCTACCGGCTCCGCGTCTGCAGAAGCCCAGGCGCGGGGCGGCCGCAGCGGGCCGGGAGGGAGGCGGCGCGAGGCAGCCGGCAGGGGGCGCGCGCGGGGCGGGGGCCGGGGTGGCTCCGCCAGGCCGAGTCCGCCGCCCCAGCCCGGCCCGGGGGAAGGTCTCCCTGCGGCTCCCGCCCCGACGCGCCGCGGGACTGGCACCGCGCACCCCCCAAGGCAAGGCCGCTCCCCGCCGCCGCTAACTCTAGGACCCACTTTACAGATGGGGAACCTGGGGTCACCCGATTACAAGCGGCAGACGCGGCCGGGCCCGGCGCCCGGGTCTTCCAGCCGCTTCCGCGCTCCCCGCGGGCAGGTAGATCCGGCCACGCAGGTGGAGCAGGGCGCGCCCCGCTCGTTAGCTGCCTCGTTAGCGCCTCCGGCTTAATTGCGGCGGCCCCGGGCTTGTTTACCCGAGAGCGGCTCCTTGTTTACCCGAGAGCGGCTCGGGCCTCGGCGGCAACCCTGGGGAGCGGCCCCAGAAACACCTCGGAGGAGATGCGCCTCCGGCCGAAAGGCGGGGCTCGGCTCTGGTCCCCCCCAGGGGCTACGGCCTCGTCTGGAAATAGCGACAGGGACCCCTCCTCAGGGGAGTCCGCCCTGGCGGGGAGGAAGTGACCGCCTCGGGCAGCTCCGCAGCCCCGATGGCCCCGATGGCACCGCAGCCTGCGCCGGAGCTCCTGGGGCACCAGCAACGACCGGTGTTCCCAATGCCCAGCGGCACGAGAAAAACCCCATTTCTCCACTTTGCAGATGCGCAAACCAAGGCCCTTCCTCTTCAATCCCAGCCCCAGCCCCAGCCCCAGTGTCTTGGCACAGGTCCAGGGACACCAGCTGGACCACCCCCTCTTCTCTTTTCTCTTGTGCCCCGTGGGGCCCAATTAAACCTAATTTTGTGACTTCACTTGGAGCTGGCACCAGGCGATTTCCTAGAGCATCCCAGGGGTGGGATGGATGGGGTGGAGGAACTAGGGGAGCCCTGGGAGGACTCTGGGGCTGGTCCTACCCTCCTCTCCTATGCAGGGAAGGGTAAGGGCAGCTGTGGCCGGTGGGGAGGGGGCGAGACTGGGACCCAAGGCAGGGCCACTGAGCTACCTGTCAGGTGCCACTCATGGGTGTGCAGCCTGGAGCAAGCGTGCAGTGTCCATGTGCAGCGAGCGTGTCTATTCCAGGCACGCTGTGTGACAGCGGGGGCTGGGGAGCTGGCAGCCTGGACCCAAGTCCCAGCTGTGCCAGTCACAGATGTGTGACCTAGAGCATATCACCTAACCTCTCTGGGTCTCAACTGCCCCATCTATAAAATGGGCTAATAGTAGACATTCATCTCGTAGGGCTTTTGGAAGGATTGAGTTAATTTCTGTAAGGTGCTTAAGCCAGTGCCTGGTGTGGGTGAAAGCGACGTGCTATAGGCTGTTAGGACGGCGCGATAGTGGGAGGATGTGCTCCACGTGTACACCTGGGACTGTGAGGGGAGGCGGGTATCCAGGCATGTGCGGGAATGGGTGTGAGCTGGCTCTCCCGGGGTCTCTGGGCCCTGCCCCAGTGCTGTCAGCCACTTGGACCCAGCTGCCTGCCATCTCCGGTGCCGTCCACCCTGCAGACAACCTTGGCCTGCCGTGGATGCTGTGCGGAAGTGGAGCTCAGCAAGATCTGTGTTTCCGGGACTTAATGTTTCCTGCAGAGGTGGACAGGCCTGCGGCCAGGCCTTTGGGGCTGACCCAGGGGCATGAGGGGGAGGAGGGGATCCAAGCCAGCAGAAGCCGGAGCACCCCCGCCAGCATCCAGGCCAGGGCCAGGGCTCGGCACTGCCATGCAAGTGCCTGGGGGACCTGGGGGATCTGTTCCGCGGAGGCAGAGATGAGGGGCAGGCCCTGGGCCCCACCCCTGCCTCACCCCTCTCCCCATCAAGACCAAGTACGGCCTGGCCCCCTCCCTCTCCGCACGCCGGCCTTGTCGCTCTAACATCTCAGTGCCAGAAGGGCCCCTCAGCCTGCTGTCCTTAGCCACACGTCAAAGGGCTACCACAGGTCAAGGGGCTACCTGTCTGCCCGGAGGAACGGCAGCTCTCCTGGCTCGGCTCCCTTGGCTATGTCCTGCCTCTAAGGTGGGGGTAAGCTGAACCCTGGAACCCACAGGAGGAGGCTGCCTGGGGTCTCATCCGCATGACCCTGGGGCTGCCTGGTGGGATGGTGGTGACCTCAGTTCCTACCAGTTTACCCTCGATCCCCTCCCTGGGACCTTTAGCCATATCCAAACAAACCTCAAGCCTCCAACTCAACCCCTGCCCCCTGGAGTCCCTCCCGGGGAGGCTGATCCCCGTTGGTGGGGCGGTGGCACCTTCTTCAGATGTCTCTCTGATGGGGCCGAAGGAACCCTTCCCTGGAAGCCTGCCCTAAGGGCCGCTCTGCGTCCTTCCTCAGCCCCTGCCCGGTCCCCTTCAGGCTCCCAGCTGGGCTGGGGCTCAGGAGTTCCAGCCTGTGCAGCCTCTTGTGGGGCCCTGCTGGGCGCTAAGCGGGTCACACTCCCCCTTGTCGGTCCTCCCAGCCACCCTGGGGGGTGCTACAAATTTCCCTGCTTTATAGAAAAAGACATCGAGCCACAGAGAAGATGAAAGACTCGCCCAGGGTCACACAGCTGGACTGCTCTACTTCCTCTAGGACCATAGAAGGCTTTCTCTCCCCACAACCTCCCTTCGCCCTGGCTGGCTTCCCCTCCCTCCTTGCCCAAGCTCCCAAACCTGTCCTGCTGTCTGCACACCCCTCCTCCTTGCAGCAGGGCTCATGTCCCCCTCTCTGCCTCAACTCATTGGACTCTGGTTGCCCAGGGGGCTGGGGTCCCTCATCCCATGTGACTGTTCAGCAGCTCCCACGCAGAGACCACCAGCCACCTCTGTCCTGTCCAGCAAGGCTGCCTGGGAGACTGTCTGTCTGCCTCCTTGACCTCTTCTGTCACGGCCTGAGTGTGTCAGATGCTGCTCCTGCCTGGAGACCCTGTCTGTCCTCCGCCCTGGGGCCCCTGTCTGTCCTCTGTCCTGGTCTAGGCTCTCCCCTAAATAAGGTCAGGCACCCTGCTGCAGAGCCCCCTGCGGCCCCCCTTCTCCTGCTGCAGCCTCTACACTTCACAGGGGTTTGGGGGGCCTCAGCTCACAGCCCACCCCTTCCTAGGAGCTTGGGGGGTCAGGAGGACACCCAGACAGGGCAGGGGCTGGAGTCAGGCCCTCTCAGCGCTGGCAAAGGCGGGCGGCAGGCAGGCTCCTATGGGGGCCATTTGCCAAGGCGCTGAGGATATGTTGGCCGCTATTAGGGTGCTGTAATATTCATGAAGGGAAGATTAGATATTTAAATTTATTCAGCAATAAATGCGTCTCAGTAGGGGAGCATTCCTCATGCTAAACAAACAAGCAAGCAGGGACTAATTAATTATTTACAGGAACAAGAGGATGCCCGTGGCCTGGGGGAGAGGGGGGCTGCTGTGTCCCTGCCAGGGGGCAAGAGACCCTAAGGGGCGCTGGGCCTGGACCCCATCCTCCCACTTCCCCATCCCCCTCTGCCACCCTGGGGGTCTCATCCCCCCCAACCCCGTGTGCCCCCTCTGGGATTTCTTTCCCTGGAAATCCCGCCTATAAGCCTGCAGGTGGCTTTGGGCAACTCCCCCTCCCTGTCCCCACCTCTACAGAGTAATGGCACCTCCCTCCCCATTTGGCGTGAACACTCAGTGAGACACTGCACTTTATCATACTGTCCCCCATGTCACCTGTTTTTGATGGGGAGACTAAGGCACAGTCACCGCCTCTGTAGGCAGATGGCAGCTCAGCCATCAGGTTCTGGGGGGCCTCCTTTGCCTGAGGGACAGAAATGCTGCCGCCACCCGGTGGAGATGTCACTGAGAAAGCCCTGGGCAGACAGGGCTGGGGCGGCAGGGGGTGAGCTTGAAGCCTGAGGGGGCTGGGAGAAGGGTGCACCTCCTGAGCGCAGGAAGGCTCCTGGGTGTGGGCCCCAGAGACCACTCTGCCCAGACCTCTCCCCCAGCCCAGCCTGGCGAGAGGCCCCCACCCCAGCCACCCTGGTGTTGCCTGCAGCTGTTGCCTGGGCCTCAGCCCCCCTGCAGAGAGACCCCAAATGCCAGGGATGAGAGGGGCCTGGCCCCACTAGTAGGATGGGGAAACTGAGTCCCCAAGAGGGTACCAGCTGGGTCGGGGCAGATGCCTAAGCCACTGGGAAGCCTCCAAGCCCTGAATCCTGTAGAAGACAAGCCCGGTCATGAAGCCCAGATAGGATGACCCACCCCAGGGACCTCGTGCCCCCTCCTCCCTCTGTCCACTCTACACTCCCACCTCTGCTCTCCGGTCTCCTCCCTGGCCCCAGTTGAGCCTTGGGAGGCTCAACCTCACGGGGTGCCCCTTTGCCAGGACCACCTTTGACCTCTGCCCACACCCTCCCAGTCACTTGCGCAATCACCAAACTGGTGCTAGCCCCAGCTCTGTGAGGCTCACCCTACTGGGGGAGACAGCCCACCCTCGCAGTGCCAAGGCAGGTGGGCACCCCAGGGAGGAGATGGATGGACAACAACTCCACGATGTGATGTGAAATTCATTACGGGGTGAGATCAACTCCTTAAATGGGGATTTGAAAACATTAGGGCTTCATTATGTACACAATGGCAGCGCCTCATTCATCATGCAAAAATCACTCCCGTTATTAAAAATCCCCATGGCAGCTGCAGGCAGGGGCCTGGCGGCATCTTGCCTGCCGTGGGTGGGGTGCGGGCCCGGGGGCCCTAGGCTGGAGCCCCGCCAGAGGCCCGAGACCCTTGTCCCTCCCAGGGCCTGTGCGGGGTAGGGGTGGGGAGCACAGTTCCCTCCAGGGGCTTGGTGCCTCAGTTTTGTAATCTGCAAAATGGAAATGTTGATGGTACACCCCAGGGTGCTGTGGTGACGGTACCCAGGATCCTGCAGGAGAGGCTCCAGGACGCCTGGCTCCGAGGCCCGGGTGCTCAGGACAGCTGCTCGCACCGCCATCACCAGCTGAGCGAGGGCAGGAAGGTCAGGGCCTTTCCTCAGGGGAGGAAGCCTCATTCCCTTGCTCTTAAAACCTCCCATGACTCCCACGAGTCCATGAAATAGAATCTTCCAGCCCAAGCAAGGCTGGGGTTCCCTCCAGTCCCCACCTTAGATGCCAGGCCTCTGCATCTCTCCCACCTGCGCAGTTGGCGGGGAGGGGGGTGCTGCAGGGTGGTGGGGCTCTGCCTCGGTGCTGCAAGCCATGAGTTGGGAGAAAACATAGCTGGACGCCAGGGAAGGGAGGTGGGAGTCAGTGGGCCTTGTTTCGCAGCTGGGAAGGCTCCCCTGAGGAGGTGGCATCGGAACAGAGCCTGAGCAGGCCCTGAGAAAACGCTGTGGCTTCAGGAAGCTGGGGGAGGAGGGCTCAGGCCAGGACTGGGGGGCCACAGGGATAGTTGGGGTGGGCAGAGGGCAAGGAGGGGGAAGGGAAGGGGAGGCTGCATCTGCAGAAGCGGTGGAGGAAGCTAGAGATGCTGCTGCTGCTGCCGGGGGAGATTTGAGCAGGGATGCTGTGGCCTGGGACCTGGGTGTGCAGGGGCTGGGGGGGCTTTGCTCTTCCCCACCAGATGCTCCTGCCCCGTCTGCTCAGCTCAGGCTAGAGGGCCCCCTCCCCTGCACAGCCTACCCTGCTCCTCCACCCCTTGGCACACAGTGGGGCTCTAGACTAGCTTGGGGACTGGGTGCTCGGCCCTGGGGCCGCTGCTTCCCCCGAGCCCAGCCCAGGCTGCCCGCTGAGCCCAGCCTTGGCTGCGGCCACCAGCAGCCACTGGGCACAAGAGGAGGCCTGGATGTTTCCGTGGCTTTGCTGATGCCCCAGACCTGCCGGGCTCTGAGCAGAGGAGGGTCCGGAGAGCAGGAGAGAGCAGGGAGGGGGAAGAGACAATGGGAGGAGGGGAAACAAAGAGTGGGTACCTGAGTGAGAGAATTGGGGAGCAGCCCAGAGATGCTGTGCAGGTGGGAGAGACAGAGCAGAGGCAGAGAGAGACAGAGACGGACAGAGACAGAAAGGAAAAGTGAGAGACAGAAGGAGAAAGGAAAGGGGGTGGTGCCACAGCCCCCACCAGGGCCTTGGATCTGTGTGGGGGGGGAGGGAGGGGGGGGGTGGGCCAAGCGCCACGGGGTCTGCTCCAGCCGAGGGGCCACACACACACACAGGTGCTCGGGCCAGGGGAACAAGGGCCCTGGGCAGAGCTGGCCCACAAACAGGTTCCATGAGCACCCGTGACCAGGAGATGGACAGACAGACACCCTGTGCGTGACTGGCGGGAGGGTAGTCTGGTGGGGGAGGCGGCTGGTACTTAGATAACTTCACAGACGGGAGTGTGGCTATCATGGTGACAGAATGCCAGCCCAGGAGGGGCAGGGCCCGCCAGTGCCAGCACCCAGGACAGTGGCAGAGCATGGCGAGTCCTCAGCTAACACAGCAGGAGGGTGACGGTTGGGGGGCTGCCCTGCCAGGGAGGGAACTAGGCGGGGTGGTGGCGGGGGGAGGGCAGGGGAGCCTTGGGCCCAGGAGCAGCACGTGCAAAGGCCCTGTGCCAGGTGAGGGCTGTGGCAGAAGCCGCACCACCCTGGCCTCTCTCAGGTAGGAGAGACCCCGGGCCTGGGCGGGGGAGCCGGGGCGCGGGGTGGGCTGTGGGCCTGGGGCAGGGCGCGGAGAGGACCTGGCTGGGCCCTGCCTGACCCCAGCCCGCCCAGCCCTCGGGACAGGCCCTTGGGGAGCCGGCCGTGCGGGCGGGATGGTGGCCGCGTGAGCCGAAGGCGGCCCTGAATTAATCTGTCACTAAAGCTTGGCCATGGCAGGCGCAGTCATGATTTAGATGAATAATTGAAACGCTCCGATACATTTATTATCCCTTTAGTGCAAAAGTGGCAGAGAAAGACGAGGGGTAATTGAAAAAGAGCGCACAAAGCTCCGCGAGAAAGCGGACTCCTTATCGCCGAGTAAACATTTCAGTCCTAATAAACAGGAGAGACACGAGTCAGGGCCCTGTCGATCCCCATCCTGATTTAGGGCCCGCCTCCCTTCTTACCATATAATGGGAGCAGGGCCTGCCTTTAAAAAAATGTCTATGGAGCCAGTGAAAGTCTCTCCAGCAGGTAGGAGGGAGGCAGATGAGCAGGGTGCCCCCCATCTCTGGATCTGGGGGTCTAGCGGGGAGGCAGTTCCAGCCCATCGGGTCCCCACCCCATCTCCCCCAGCACCCTCCACCTGCCAGGCCTCTCTATCCCTCTATCCCTCTGCACCCGTTGAACTCCTATTCATCCTTCAGGACTGGAGTCAGATGTCCCTTTTGCTGGGAAGCCTCCTACCAGACTGGGTCTCTTTGAGGGCAGAGCCCGTCCTGGGTCCCCACCATTGCCCACGCTCAGAGAGAGCCCTGGGGAGGGATGAAGGGGAGGGGGAGGAGGGGGGCTTCCCAGAGACTCACTGTGTGGCCAGAACCACCTACCCTGGCCCCGGGGCCCAGTGGGGACCCAGCCCTACAGTGAGACTGGCCCAAGAGTCCTGGACTCGTTGGATTAAGTGTTTTGGCCCCAGTAGCCCATGGGGCTCTCACTGAGGGCAGGGTTGCCACAGACTGACTCCCTCTCCTGCTCCTGAGGGGTCGCAATCCCCCTGCACCTGGAACCACCACACACACACTCATCTAACAACTAACTGGGCTGCTTCACCAATGCCCTGCAGGTTGGGCCCCAGGCCTCCTCCTTCTTTTTTTTTTTTTTTTTTTTAAGATTTTATTTATTTACTCATGAGAGACACAGAGAGAGAGAGGCAGAGACACAGGCAGAGGGAGAAGCAGGCTCCCTGCAAGGAGCCAGATGTGGGACTCGATCCTGGATCCCAGAATCATGCCCTGGGCCAAAGGCAGATGCTCAACCGCTGAGCCACCCAGGCGTCCCCCCAGGCCTCCTTCTGAGCCATAGCTGCCCTCCCCGCAACCCTGCCCCCCATTACTGCCTGCGGTCCCTCCCCCACCCCCAGTGCAGGGCTGTTGGACCTGGGTGCCAGATCTCCAGGCAGTGCCCCGCATACAGAGGGTGCAACGATCCACCCACCCCATAAACCGGCTTGGAAAGCCCTAGAACCGGTCCCTGAGGAGAGTGCATTCTAGTGCACTCTAGTGGGGAGACAAGCAACAGGAATAAACAGAATACAAGTCCACGAAAAGGGGATCAGTGCTATGGAAAAAGCTATAGAGCAGGTAAGGGTCAGCACAGCTTACAGTGGCTGGGGCAGGCCACTCCTGGCTGATGCATGGTGGGTAGGTGATAGGTGGGTGAGGGGGAGATGGATGGATGGGTGGGTGGGAGGTACATTGTTGGATGGGGAAGGAAGGAGGATGGGTAAAGGAGTAGATGGATGGGTGTGGGAGGAGTATATGGGTGGAGGGGGAGAGAGTATATGGGTAGGGGTTAGATAGATGAATGGAGGGCAGATGGATGAGTAGAGGGGATAGGTGGAGAGGTGGGGGGTAGGTGGATGGGTGGAGGGGGGGTGGAGGGGGGCAGGTGGATGGGTGGTGATAGGAGGGTAGGGAGTGGGTAGAGGCCTGAACCCCTGTGGGGTTGGACTCAGGAAAAGAGAGAGAAACCTCAGGTGACCCCATGGGAAGACAGAGCTCAGTCAGAGTAGACCCGGATGGGGACCTGGGCCACCGAGTCTCAGGCTGCTCCTGCCTGTGGCTCCCACCCAGGCAGCTGGCGGGGAATGGGAGTGGTAAGGCTGGAGGGACCAACAGGTGGTAGGGGGCACAGGTGGCAGACATGAGGGCAGAGGACATCTCAGAGGTCTGGGGCCATCTCTATTCCAGCCCTAGGCAGGCAGCAGACAGCCCCAGCCTCACTGCTACCACTGTCCCCTCCCTGCCACCTCCACCTTGTTCCAATGACATTAGCAGAGTGACAGCCCCAGTGAGCACTCGCAGTTGCTCCATAAATCTTGGGCGGCGTTAAAAGGCTAGACTC
The DNA here is from genome assembly GCF_053574225.1 of Canis aureus. Taxonomy (NCBI): domain Eukaryota; kingdom Metazoa; phylum Chordata; class Mammalia; order Carnivora; family Canidae; genus Canis; species Canis aureus. The sequence goes on from NC_135631.1 coordinate 2,855,637, forward strand.
CAGGCCCACTTCCTCCTGGGTCCTTGCCTGCCCCATCCATCTCTGTATCAGACAGGCAGCCCTTGGGACCTGCTCCAGTCTCCTCTCCCCACCGCAGTGCTGCCGGAAGGGGGGCTGGAGGACCCCTCTCTAGACCTCCCTACTCAGTCTGGCAAGAGCAGGTGCCCTTTGACCTCCCAGAGCGAGGTCCTGCCTAAAACCTCAGAGGCTCCCACTGCCCTCCCCAGCAAGTCCTTCACGGAACACATAAGGCCACCCTGCCTTTCTGTAGTTTTTTCATTCATTCAACAAACGTTTTTTTTAAATATTTTATTTATTTATTCATGAGAGACATGGAGTGAAAGGCAGAGACACAGGCAGAGGGAGAAGCAGGCTCCATGCAGGGAGCCCGATGTGGGACTCGATCCCAGGTCTCCAGGATCACACCTGGAGCCGAAGGCAGATGTTCAACCGCTGAGCCACCCAGGCATCCCTCATTCAACAACCATTTAATTGAGCACCTAGTATAGGAGCCAGACCCAGTTCCAGCTGCTGGAGATCCAGTATGGCCCTGTGGGCCTTTGCTCTCAGCGGGAACTCAGAGGATCCACAGTGACCATAATGGGTGAGTTACACAGCACGTGCAGCTCTGAGAGACAGAGGCACTAGGGCAGGCTGGGGAGGAGGGTTCTGGGCTGAGGGAGCAGCCTGTGCCCAGGCCTGAGAAGGAGAGGCAGGGCGGCTGGTGCTCAGTGAGGGAGTCTGGCAGGTGGCCGGGCTCCTGGTGGGCCCCAGTGGGCCCCAGTAGGAACCTGGCCTTGGCTCTGAGCGAGGGGAGAGCCCTGGCAGAGCTCTGAGCAGGAGAGGGTGATGGCCTGACTTAAGGTTTGTTTTTTATTATTATTATTTTTTTTTTTTTTTTACTTTAGGTTTAAAAGGCCAGTGCCACGCCTGGGTGGTGCAGGGGTTGAGCGTCTGCCTTCAGCTCAGGGCGTGATCCCAGGGTCTGGGGATGGAGTCCCACATCGGGTTCCCCCGCAGGGAGCCTGCTTCTTCCTCTGCCTGTGTCTCTGCCTCTTTGTGTGTCTCTCGTGAATAAATAAATAAAATCTTAAAAAAAAAAAAAAAAACCAAAAACATAACAAAAGGCCCACACCTTTTTGTGGTCCTTTGTCTCCCAGAACTGAACGGCTAACAATCCAGCTCCCTATGGGGTCTGGGAGGCTCCCGCCTCATCTCCTGCCTCCTTTCCCGTGACTGGGCTGCCGCTCCCATTTCCCTCGTCTCCCCAGATGCCCCACGTTCTCCCTCACTTCCAGCCGTCACCTGTGCTGTCCCCACTCCCTGGACCCCTGCCCACTGCTCTGCCGCTGTCCACCCATCCCTCAGGTCCCAGCATAGGCACCCCTTCCTTCCAGGAGCACTGGGCCCCCACCGCGCAGAGCACCCTGGATGGTCTCATCTGGACCCCTGGACCGTGAGCCCGGGGAGGGCAGGGACCAGGCCCCTGTGGTCCAGCACCCAGCTCAGGGCCCTGCACGCAGGATGGGGCTCAGTCCCTGGGGGTGAATGAACAGGAGGCTGGGCCGAGTCAGATCAGCTAAGGCTGCGGAGGCCTCCCGCAGGGACAGGCTTCAGAAGGTTCTAGCTGGGCCCCAGCCCCGGCCAAGCCCCGCATTCTGTGAAGCCTCCCGGACAGCTCTGACCTCCACAGGGACAGGGAGGAGAATCTCACCAGCCACAGACCCCCGCCCCCCACGCGTCCTGCATCCCGCTGGTCACCGACAGCTCTTAGCGCTGCTTTTATTTATTCCTGACCTTAATGCTCCTTTTATTTTTCCCCCTTTTAAAACCTGGCCTGGGCCCCGCCACTGCCACTGTAAACACGGCCCCCGGGATTTATCCGACGGCGCATTAACCCCTGGCCCGCGGCTCACCAATCACGTTGCTGCCTGTGCAGACAGCGGGCAGCCCAGCCAGCGGGGACGGGGACCAGGCCGGGCCGCCGAGCCTGCCCGGGGGGGACTGGCCAGCGGAGGCCCCCACTGGGGACATGGCGCTGCCCCCACCCTGCCCCTGCCGACCTTATGGGCGGTATCCCTGGAGGCCCGGCGCACCCTAACCTCCCACCTCTGTTCACCTGGTCCTGCCGGAATCCCTGCCTCGGGGGGGTCACGGACAGCGAGCTCACGCCTGCTCAGAGCCCTCCGGGCCTTTGTGAGGCCTTGTCCCGGCAGTGCAGTGGCCCTCCGAGGCTGGGGAGCAGATTGTCCTCCCCTTCCAGGTGGGAACACTGGCGCCAGAGGGCCCAGCTTTTCCTACCACACCTGCAGCCCCCAGTCCTGGGCCCAGTCCCTTTTAACCCTCAAGTGTCCCCCCGCTTCCGCCCAGTTGCAGGCCAGGAGGCCTCTCTTCAGAGGGTGGGGCCCTGCAGGTGGCCCAGCAGCCAGGGAGTCAAGTCTGCCACCATGGGCTCCAGCTTGTCCCCAGTGATGGCAGGCCAGGCCAGGCTGAGCGGTGGGTGCACGGTGGGGGCCACGGGCAAGGCTGCAGAGGTGGGGGGGGGTGCACAAGGAGGCCCAGAGGGGAGAAGCAGCCGTGGCTGGAGAGACTTCAGGAACCTACCCCCCTGAGCCCGAGTCCCGCACCACGGACAGGGTCCACTTACCACCGCCACCTCCGAGCAGGGAACTGTTGGCTGCAAGAGAGAGAGAGAGAGAGAGAGAAAGGCTAGTCAGCTGGGTGGGCCAGCAGCATGTGGGGAGGGGAGGTGGGGGTGCTGGCAGCTGGGCCAGAGCACAGGGGGGCCGGGGTCCCCGGGTCTTCAGACTCTGGGCACAGGGTCTTCTGTGAGGCAGGTGCAGATAAAGGGGGGTGGGGGAGGCCGGGACTTCCTCTCCTGCCGAGGCTCCTGATGGGCCTGGGGTTTGCAGGGTGGCAGGGGCCCAGCTGCCCACCCCAGAAACAGCTGAGGGCAGGGGCTGGGGGGGCAGAAGACCTGTGGCCACGTGCATCCCCTCATTCATTCATTCTGATGACCCGATGTTTCCTGAGGCCCATCTGTGTCAGGCCTGTCCCTGCCCTAGGAGCTCATGGGCTGTGGAGCGGCACAACCAGAAGCCGCTAGAAAACAATCTGTGCACCTGTGCTGAGTACTGTCCAGGGAATGAGTGTGTATGAGGGTGCATGAGCCTGTGAACCGGGGCGGGGGGCACCCAACAGATGACAGGGACCATGTGTGACATAGGGGCCACATTCCGGGGCAGAACGGTGAGGGCATGCAGCCCTGGGACAGGACCAAACGTGGTTCAAGAGACGGGTGACCTGAACCACGTTGCTCTGTGCCTCAGTTTCCCCCGGAGAGAACAGAGCATCTCTTGGTGTGAAAGTCGAGGGAGAGAGGGAGGGATCCTCGGCTCCTCCAGCCCCCCGCCCCCTCTCTGGGCTGGAGCAGGACTGCTGGCTGCTGGGGCCAACCTGTCCGTCTCACTCTGCCTGGCCGGCTGCCTCCCCTGCTTCCGCACGGGGCTCATGTGAGGGCAAAGTGAAGCTGGCAGCCTCTCCGCCGGCCTGTCAGGGCCGTGCAGGTCAGTGCCCCTCACCAGCCAGGGCTGCAGCTTCTGGCCACGCAGTCGCATCTGTGTTAACTGCTGGTGCTCATCAGGGTAAGCGATGGGCGAGATGGGGCAGGTGCTGCCCAGGTGGGGAGACCAGCTGTGCCTCGGCCCCCTCTAGCCCCAGGAGTCCCGGCTCTGGGGCAGGGCCTGCCACTCCTCCATTGCTCCCGCACCCCACCTACCTCAGGGGTCTGGAGGAGGGACATGGAGCAGAGCCCAGGCCAGGAGTGGGGCCCCTTCCGGGCTGGCTGGGCTGCCCACCTAGGGTGCTGCGCAGACGTGGACCTGCTAAGTGGTGTCGGGCGGCTCCGAGTGGCTGGTCTCCCAGAGCTGACAGCTCTTCGCTTGGGGAATAATTAATTCCACAGCCTGAAAACCCAGGGCTGCAAGTTGCCACGTTACTTGCAAGATTAATACAAGCAGCTAATTAAGATGGAGAGGCGAGGAGCGGCTGGGCGCTCCCAGAGCAGAGCTGGGGGCTGCAGGGAATGTGGGAGGAGGGAGAGCTGAGCAGGCGGCAAGGCAGCCGGGCACTGGGGCCCGAGCATGAGAAGAACCAGCGAGACACCCAGGCAGATGCAGGCATGCCCAAAGGAGCCGGCTCCCAGACGGCTCTGGGTGAGGCCGCTGCCCCAGGAAAGCATGCTTCCACGTCTGTGGACTGCCTGCTTTGCACCAAGGATGCCACTTCCTATCATAACAAAGCCACAGGGGAGGTGCTATGGCTCCCACTTTATAGACAAGGAACCTGAGGCTGGAGGTTGAGTTGCATAGTGACAGTGGCAGGATCAGAACAGGGTCTGACTCTAGTCAAGCCACAGAGCAGGCTGACCTTAAGGCACGGAGGCTGCTCTCCCCCTGGCAAGGGCTGGGGCCTGACTCTTCCACACAGTAGGCCCTTCCAATGCAGTCTGGACCCAACCCCTAGCCCAAGGGTTGGGCTGCAGAGAGGAGGGGCTGGACACGTGGACGACCCTGCCCTGGAGCCAACAGGGGAGGCCTGGGCACCTTGGGTTGGCCCAGAGCAGTCCTGGCAGCTGTCGGAAGCTGCCCTCCGTGGCCTGTCCCCCCCACCCCCCACCTCTCTCTTAATTAACACCAGCCACAAACGAGCTGGCTCCTGCTCACAGAAGGCTCGGTGCCAAACGTGCTGGCAGTGAGCCTTGAAGGGGCGGGAGGGGAAGGGGCGCTGACCTGCTGTTCTGTAGGCCCCTGTTGGTAAGGGACCAACCCCACCTGCCTGGCATCCCTTGGACCCCACCGTGTGCAGATCCGCCTAGGTCAAGGGACTGGGGTGAATGGCTCCGATGTCCACCAGGCCGGGAACATCCAGGGGCTGACAAGGAAGGTGGCCCCCGGGCAGAAAGGACTCGCCAGGCTGAGCCAGGGGAAGGGTGGGCCGGGTGGCCAGCCGGTGTTACCTGCCCCAGGCGGGAAGAGGTGGGCAGGGCTGGCACTCGGGCTGTCTTGGGCTGCCCCGAAGATCTGGTCACTGGCTTGTCTCCAAGCTCAGCGAGTGTCCTAGGAGGCTGGTCTGCAGTGTCTGCTTCCTGTAGCCCATGGGGTTGACAGTCTCAAGGGAAGCGCCACAAGCCAGCAGTCTGCACCCAGCTCTACCCTCCTCTTTCTCCTGAGTCCCTGTGTGGCCCCCTCCCCTGGGAGCCTGGCCACAGAGTGCCCCCCATAAAGCTGCCCAAGACACTCGCAGCTGGGCCAGGCTGCTCGAGGGAATGGCCTGGAGACTTGGGGAGAAAGGGAAGCACAAAGGGGAGCAACCCATCTGCCCATCCAGAGCAGGGTGGTTCCAGGCCTGCCTGTTCCCCAGGCCAGGGCCGGCTCTCCCCCACCCCAGACGCCTGCTCGAGTCTCCAGCTCCTTCCCCTTCTGCTGTTCCCACCAGGCTCCCTTCAGTTTGGCTTAAGCTCTAAATCACACTGGTCATTAGCCCATTTTTCAGAGGAGGAGATAGGCTCACAGAGGGATGGGGGAGGGGAGGCACTGGACCCACGATGGCTGCGGCTGGTTGTCCGTGTGCTCCTCCTCCTCCTTCTTTTTTTTTTTTTTTTTTGCTCCTCCTCTTTCTTCTTCAATATTTTATTTTTCTAAGTAATCTCTACACCCACCATGGAGCTCGAACTCACAACCCCGAGATCAAGAGTCGCACATTCCACTGACTGAGCCAACCAGGCGCCCCAGTCAGCATCCTCCTTCAACCCTACACGCTCCCTGTGTCTGAAAATGTTTGTGATGTGCGTGGTGATGGGCAAGGAGCTGCAGGCCGTGGAGGCAGGCACTGGGCTTCCAAGGAAGCCCCGGTTTGTGACCTGGCCCCACCCAAGGGACCCCCCCCATGGCCCAGCAAAGCAGGGGTCTCTGAGCTCCTGAGGGGCTGAGTGAGCTGAGCTTAGACCTCGTTTGCCCTGGGACCGAGGGAAGGGGCCTGGGCCTGTTCTGGCTTGGGTGGGGGTGAGGGTGGGTGTGGGGGCACGCAGGTTCCTCGGCCAGAGCATGCATACACCCTGGGAGCCATGGGGGTCTGTTCCCAATCTTTTCACCCTGTGGGCTTGCTGGTCCCCAGGCAGGTGAGGTGGTCCCATCCTGCCCCATCCCCCAGTCGCAGACATGCCTGCACCATGCTCTACTGGACATGATTAACTGGCTCTGAGCCTCAGTGCCGGGCCTGTGACCTCAGGGTGGAAATGAGGTCCATACCCCTCAATGCCAGTCATTGTCAAATCCTCTGTCCCCTGACAGGGCCCTCTGGGCCTCTGGGGACATTGCTCCCTTCCTCCACACATTCTGCCTCCCTTCCCTGCCCCTCTGCATGGCCCCCATGCCACCTTCCCCTGCTTCACACCTTCTCAGGTCTGGAGTACCTCCTCTGGGGGAACCCCCTTCGCCACCCCCGCCCCACAGTTGCATCCTGCGGGCAGCGGGGGGTGGGGGGTGGCTCCCCAGTTAATGCCCCAGCATCCACAGCCTGGGGCTTCAGGGGCTGGCGTGAAGTCACTGCGGAGGGAAGGGGAGATGACCAGACCCCTGGTGCTTGGCCACTGTCATTATAGGTCAGAGGAGGCCCCAGGCAACAGCTGCTGGACCTGGCTGGCCCCTCTTCACTCTCCACACAGAACACTTTAATCATGTGCCAGCCACTTGCCACGTGCCACCAAGTATGTAGAGACACAGTCCCTGGGCCTCAGGAGCTCCTGGCCCTAAACGGGGTAGGTGAGGGAGGTACGAGATCCGGTAAAGCCCGGAGACTGGGAGGGCTTCACAGAGGAGGTGGCATTTGAGCTGAGGCTTGTGGGAGGCAGTAGCCCACCTTTGGAGGACAACAAGGCACGCAGGGCGGGGAGAGGCAGGGCAGGCAGTGTGTGAGGGCCTCCGGAGTCTGAGCATCTCCTTGGGCAGGAGGAGGAGCTGCAGGGGTCAGAGGAGCACTCTGCAGGGGAAGGAAGGCTGAGGTTGGCTCTGCCTGCTGCTCAGCAGGCTGGAGGGAGGGGGCGGTGGGGGGCAGCTCGGAGGCTCTGGGCACACAGGTGCCTCTTCCTCTTCTACCTGCCCCCGCTACCCACCCTTCCTGTCCCTGCCAGGCAGCACCTCGTTAAAAGAATGGCCCCGGCTTTGAGGGTTGAGCAGGGCAGAGTGGGCCTGTGCCTGGGGCCCATAATGTTTTTAGTAACCCACTAAAGCATAATTTTTTTTTTTTAGATTTTATTTATTTATTTATTTAAATATTTTATTTATTTATTCATGAGAGACACAGAGAAAGAGGCAGAGACACAGGCAGAGGGAGAAGCAGGCTCCATGCAGGGAGCCTGACGTGGGACTTGATCCCCAGACCCCAGGATCACGCCCCGGGCCGAAGGCGGGTGCTCAACCATGGAGCCACCCAGGGATCCCAACATAATTTCTTTTAAAATCAGAAATGGAGGGGTGCTTGGGTGGCTCAGGTCGGTTGAATGCCCAGTTCTTGGTTTCGGCTCAGGTCATGATCTCAGGGTCATGGGATGGAGGCCCGCCTCTGCGGAGTGAGACATGGGGTGATTGAGAGTCTCTCCCTCTGCCCCTCCTCCCCCTCGGGCATGTGCAAGTGTGCGTTCCCTCTCTCTCAAATTAATAATCTTTAAAAAAATTAGAAATAAAATCAGAAGAGTAAATGAAGTTTTAGTTTGAAATTATTTTTAGTATATAACGTTAATACTTTTTGTGTTTATGCCAACAAAGTCATGAAATCAGCTTCTAACATACATTTTTTTTGTTTGTTATTAATTGTTCTATGTATTTAAGTGATCCTCTGTCTAACATATTTTGATAGAGAAAGGGCCCATGGTGGCAGAAGCGCCCGGGCCGAGGCTGGGTAAGCTCCAACTCACGCTGACTTCCTTAACCCTCACCCTGTGTGGAAGGCATGTCACCAACCCATTTTACAGCCGAGAGCTGAGCCATAGAGAACAATCTTCTCATAAGGCAAATTTGAGCATATTCTGTTTTACCCTCAGTTTCCCGACGAAACCATCCCAAAGCTGTCCTTTGCTCCCAGGATAAAGAACTGGTCCCTATGGGTGCCTGGTTAGCTCAGTCAGTAGACGTGTGACTCTCGATCTATGGGTTGTGAGTTCAAGCCCTACGTTGGGGATAGAGTTTACTTAAAAAAAAAACCGGCCACTAGCGTGGAGCATCCTGACTCCTCCTCTCCACCTCTTCCTTCATCTCCCCCTCAGCCACACTCCAGGTCCTCAAACTCCATGTCCTCCAGCCCCAGGGCCTTTGCGTGGGCTGATACCTCTGCCTGGAGGAGACCCTTACATCCCCCACCCCTAGAGCCAGCCTTCAGGCGTGCACCCAGCTATCTGTGGGCTCCTGGGGGCAGTCAATCACTGTCTCCAGCATCACTGCCTGGGTCAGTGCTTGCTACTTGGCCTCCCAATGCTGTGTCTGTCATTCCTACTTGTCCCCAGCAACCAGCACAGGGCCCCGTACGCAGCAGGTGACCACCAACAATTTACTGAATGAACCACCAGGTTAGGGGCTATGCCCAGAGTCACTTGGTGGGGCCATCCAGGGGTCTGCCCGGCTCTGCAGCCCAGGCTCTCACCCACCAAGACCTGCAGAAGAGCCTACCCTAGGGGCCCTCGGGAGGCAGGACCTGGCTTGGGGTGTGTGTATATGCTGGGGACGCGGCGGGTCCAAGGACAGTGGCAGGAGGCCATGCAGGAGCTGCCCAGGCTCTTCCCTGACAAATCTGCCAGGCCAGGATGTGGGAGGAGAGGGGGCATTGTGTGGGGGCTGGGTGCTGGAGAGGAGACCCAGTGACCTGAGGAAAGCGCTGAGCAGGTTACTGGGCCGGGGAGAGGCTGGGTGAACAGGCGCAGCGGTGACTTTGAGCCCGTCACAGCCCCTCTGTGTGCTGAGGCTGCTGCTATCGCTGCCATGTGCCCTGCCCGCTGCTCCCAACACCTTGTCCTGGCCTCCTCCAATGCCTGAGAGACCTCCAGCCAGGCTCAGGGAGGTGGGGGCTGCTCCCCTCAATCCCCCAGCCCCTGGGCCAGGCCTATTCCCTTCCACCCGTCCTCAGGAGGCTGGATCTCAGCCTTCTATCATTTGGCAAATACACGTCCAGCCCTTACTATGTGCCAGGCTCTGGGGCACAGCTGGGCAAGGCGCTGCTGGCACAGAGCTCATTATCCAGGAGGCAGACAGTAGAAACAACAGAACAAGAATAAACTTGAACAAGGATTACCACTTGTGTCTGCGGTTGTGAAGGGAGGAGGGAGTGGCTGACCAGCAGCAGGGCTGCAGGGGTGGGGCGATCTGGAAGGAGTCAAGGATCTGCTGAACAGAAGGATCCAGCTGTGAGGGACACACCCCAAGGCTGGGGATGGCCTATGAAAAGGTCCTGAGGCAGAGTGAGGAGGCCACTTTGGTTGAAGCGGAGTGAGTGGGGGAAGGAAGTAGGAGAGAAGGTCAGAGGCGATGAGGGAAGAGCAGCTCCTGGCAGACAAGATTGGGGGGGGGACCTGCTGGCTACTGCATTGCCGGGCGACCCCTCCCAGGCCTGGAGAGGGAGCAGGAACCTCCCCCAATGCCTGCACATCTTCCAACACCCCGGTTCCACTGCAGCTACCCCTGTCCTGGCTGAGACCCTGCTGCCCCTTGCCCGCACCCCAGTCTGGCAGGGCACCTGGTGCCTCCAAGCTGATGGGTTGACTGACCGGTAGCCCCAGCCCTGCCAAGAGGTTTAGGGGAGTGGGCTGCGTTCTTGGGACATCAGCCCCATGGCCTGCCCGCACTTCTTACGGCCTGAGGTGGGTATCGTGTTACTTGAGGGTGACTTGTTTAAAATATGCTTTAGATTAGAAACGTCCCACAGATGGAATAAAATGTGACATGTGCTCAATTTCTGAAGATAAAACAAGAGACTTCAAAGGCATCTCAAGCTGTGAAAGCAGTTGCTGTGTTTGATAGACTCTGTCCCCCAGGCCAAGGTCACTGTCCTCTGAGGTGGGGCTGCCTGGGGGTGGGGGATGTGAGGCTCCCTGGACATTCCCCAGGCTGGGGGGCAGGGCCTTATGGGGCTGGGGCCTCACATCAGCACCACCTGCAGGAGACCTCTGCTGATCACCTCAACATATATGGACATATGGACACCCACTGCTTCCGGCCCTATTTACAGATGGGGAAACTGAGGCACAGATTTGTGCAAGGCTGCCTCCCTTAGCAGGGGGAGCTACCATCCTTCTGCTTTGCAACTCCTGGTCCTGAAACCCCTAGCTGTGATTTTGCGCTACCCACTGGGGCCTCGGGGTTCCTCATCTATGGGTTAGAGAGGTCAGGTAATCGAGGCCCTTGTGGGGCATAGATTATATAGTTTTTTTTTTTTTTTTAATTTTTTTAAATTTTTATTTATTCGTGATAGTCACAGAGAGAGAGAGAGAGAATGAGGCAGAGACATAGGCAGAGGGAGAAGCAGGCTCCATGCACCGGGAGCCCGACGTGGGATTCGATCCCGGGTCTCCAGGATCGCGCCCTGGGCCAAAGGCAGGCGCCAAACCGCTACGCCACCCAGGGATCCCGCTTATATAGTTTAAAATGGCCATAAAACTGGGCGCCTGGCTGGCTCAGTGGGAAAAGCATGATTCTTGATCTCAGGGTTTTTAAGGTCGAGTCCCACATCAGGTGGAGAGATTATTTAAAAATAAAATCTAAAAAAAATGCCTGTCAAACTGTTATGTCCTCAGGGCCTCACAGTGGCAGCAGGTACGGGGTCCCGGGTCAGCCAGGGAGAAGGGGGTCAGCCTGCTGACGGGCTGGATTAATAATTTCAACAGCAGCGTCTTCCCATCAAGTGCTTCCTAGGGAGAGCCACAGAGACCTTGCAGCATGCGCAGCTCCCTTCTCCACATGGGGAAACTGAGGCTCAGATAAGTGTGTGGCCCAAGGCCACACAGGTTAGGGCAGTGGAGAGGGGGTTTCAATCCTGTTGGTCCGACTGGAGCCTGGGCCACTAAGTACCCCACTCAGCCAGATCTGGTCTGTTTGCTGAGGACTGAGCCCCCACTCCATCTTCTCTGAGAGGAACCCTGAGATCCTCTAAATCTGTTGAGAGCTGTACGCAGCCACGCCCCCACTTCTAGGGTCTCCCTCTCCCCTGTGTCAGGCCCCCTTCACCGCAGAGCCTCTGGAACCTTGGCCAGGCCCCCCTCAGCCCTGCCCCACCCACACCATCCTACTAGGTGGCCCTCCCCCAGGCCTCTGCCTACAAAACCCACCCAGTTGGTCATTTAAACTCAAAGCAGGTGCCCTGGCTGTGGTTCTCCAGGGCTTGGGCCTCTCCTTTGTCCCCCTTCTGCCTGGGTTTCTTGGCCCTGCCCCTGGAGACCCAACCTCCCAGTCATCCGCCCCCCTAGCAGCACCCCAAACCCTTGGAGCCTCAATGTCCCTCAACAGTCTCCAAGTCCCATCCCCAGGCGACTTCCACTTATTGGTGTTTTGTTATACAAGAAATTCATGTTGATTGCTCAAAATTGGATAATATACATAAACAAAAAGCAAAAGAAAGTGAATCACCCATTAGCTCATCACACAGATGATGCTAGCCCCTGTCCGTATTTGCCTGTAGGACCTCTTTAAAGAAAAACAAAAATTAGTTACTAATGCATTTATTGAGCAAATTCTCTATGCCAGGCACTGGGCCAAGTGTTTCCAGTGGATCCTTTCATCTTTCCCTCCCCTGAGAGCCCATGAGAGGGTACTATTATTTTTCCCACTTTACAGATGAGGAAAGGGAGTCTGTGCAAGGCTGCATGACTTGCCCAAGGCCACGCAGCCGGTAGGCGGGGGAGCCGGGGTTTGAATGAAGCGGGAGTTATTTTTCAGGGGATGCAGCGCTGGGACCCAGCTGCCTGCCGGGCCTCCCCTCCCCCAGGAGCCAGGGGGCCAGAGCTCACAGAGCGCCATTAGCATAACCATGAGCATCCCTGAAACCCAATTACCAGGAGATGGCTTGGGCCCCAGCCAGCCGGGTGCAGGCTCCGTCTCAGCAGGAATGAGGGGCTGGGGCCCAGGGGAGTGCTGGCTGGCGGGTGGGAGAGTGGAGAGCAGGCAAAATGTCCCGGGTGGGGGAGGAGCGGGGGGCCCTAACTTCGCTGCTGGGATCCGTGGGAGTATGTCCCCAAGACAGCCCTGACCCCTCTGCTCAGCCTCAGCTGGACAGGCCTCAGGGTCACAGGTTCCTCCTCCACCCTCAGCTTGCCGGGTGACCCCAGGCAGCCTCTTGCTCTCTCTGAGCTTCACTTTTCTCTTCTAGAGAAAAACTAGGTTTACTGGAGCAGAACACAAACCATGGGCCCGGCAGAGAGGAGAAAAGAGTGTCGGCGCTCAGCAGCCAGGCAGACTGGTTCTATTTCTTTCTTTTTTTTTATTAAAGGATACTTTTTAAAGATTTTACTTATTTACTCATGAGAGATACAGAGTGAGAGAGAGGCAGAGACACAGGCAGAGGGAGAAGCAGGCTCCATGCAGGGAGCCTGATGTGGGACTCGATCCCCGGTCTCCAGGATCACGCCCTGGGCTGACGCTAAACCGCTGAGCCACCCGGGCTGCCCTATTTCTAACTTTGCTGGGACGCCTGGCCACCATCTGCACCCTGCTGGCTGCGCCTCTCCCACCCCACCCCTCCTGTCCACCCTTTTCAGCAACTGATCCTTTTTTTCTTTTTTTTTTTTTTTTAAGATTTTTATTTATTTATTCATGAGAGACACTCAGAGAGAGAGAGAGAGAGAGGCAGAGACACAGGCAGAGGGAGAAGCAGGCTCCTTCAGGGAGCCCGATGTGGGACTTGATCTGGGAACTCCAGGATCAGGCCCTGGGCTGAAGGCAGACACTCAACCGCTGAGGCACTCAGGCGTCCCTGTGTCTTAGTTTTATATAAAAAGGGGAGCTTCTGGGATTGGCTGCTATGGTTCCCTGGGACGCTGGGGGGGTTAATCCAGGCAGGCCCGCGCTGCTCTAGCTGGTCCCTTTCGGCTGCTGTGTAATAGGCTGGGCGGGGGCTGGCCGACCTCAGCCGCCTGTCCTCCTACTGACCAACAGTCAAGAACACCCAGTTCTCTCTATAGTAGCATCTTGCACACTCCCTGCATGCACGTGTGCTGCAAGTTCACGTGCCTCGGAGTGGGACTGTGGGGCTGTGGTATATGCACATCTTTAACTTTACTAGTTATTGCCAAATTGCTCTCCAAAGTGGTTGTTCAGATGATCGTTTTAAAATATAAATTAGATCATGTCATTTTCCTCCTTAAAACTCTCAAATAGCTTCCTATTACACCTAGAATAAAATCCATATTCCTCTCCATGAACACATGGCTGCATACCACACTCTGCACACCACCTGCCACCGTGTCCTGACCTTTTATCTCTTCCTTGAATAGTCTGGTTCTTCTATGCTCCAGGGCCTTTGCATATACCGCTCCCTCTGCCTGGCACGGTCTTTCAGCTCTTTCCAGACTGGCTTCTTATCTTTCAAGTCTCAATGAAAGTGTCACCTCCGCTAAGAGGCCTCCTCTGACCACCCAGCCAAATCACCTTTGTTTATTTTGGAGACTACACCTTGGTCCCATAAATGATCTTGTCTTTAAATCTGTTTACTGGTTTTGTTACCAGCATGGCAGCCTATGGGAGATGACCTAGTCTGCCTTGTTCATTCCTGTACCCCAGAAGCCAGCACAGACCTGTCACCAAAGAGCTTCTCTTAGTATCATTCATTCACTCAACAGAGATTGATTTGACCTCTGGTCATAAAGTCTGGAAGGATGAATGAGCTCCGTGTGTTAGGGAGGGTGAGTTGTGGGTGAGGCAGTTCTGCAGAGGGCAGTGGGGTCAAGTTGAGGGCAGAGGGTCAGCCAGACCCAGGGGTCTGTGATCCATCTCCCATGGTGGGGAGCCATGCAGGTGCTGGAGCTTGGAGCAGTGGGGTCAGGATGGCACTTGAGAAAGACCCTCCTCAGAGCTGAGGTAGGGAAGATTGGAGGGTAGACCTGGAGGGAGGAGCGGGAAAGGGTTGGGGGAGGATGGGGGTGGCTGAGGATGAGTTGATAGAGGGCCAGGAGAGGTAATACTGAACCCACAGGGACCAATTAGAGGACCATGGGAAACAGGACTGGATTGGGCACAGGATCAGCTTCCAAATGTGGTGCAATCTGGTCAATGGAAGGAGCACTTGTGTGTGAGGAAATGGTGGGGGGCTGGGGCCCCCACCCTCCTGACCCCTCCACCCTCCACCATTGCAGGAAGCCAGGAGGCAGTTCTCCCCATGATTTCAGAGAGGGTGCAGACATCCAGAGGCTCCTCCTTGGATCCCGGCAAGGCACCCTCAGTCTAGCCCAGCTCCTCCATGCACAGAATGGAAAAATGAGGCCCTTAAAGGAAGGGAATGAGAAGAAGACCACACGGCTGACTCCTTACCCTCGGTGCTTTCTGGAATATTAGATTCTGTACTGGGGCCAAACAAACATTCCCTTCTCAGAAGAGAGGCAGCCACCACTTGCTCCACAGAGAATTTAAGTTAGACACTAGGAGGGGCTTCCCCAGAAATTTTACCCACCGGACACAGCTGGTCCGGCTGCTTCCTTTGCTGTCTGTGCCTCTCAGGACCCAGGCTGGGGAGGGAGCTTCTTCAAGGCCACTTAGCAACAGGAGGCAGTTCTGTGTGGCTCTAAAACAAGTGTTCCCGGGATGCCTAGGTGAGCATCTGCCGTCAGCTCAGGTTGTGATCCCAGGGTCCTGGGATTGAGTCCTGCATCAGGCTCCCCACAGGGAGCCTGCTTCTCCCTCTGCCTATGTCTCTGCCTCTCTCTGTGTGTCCCTCATGAATGAATAAATAAAATCTAAAATCTAAATCAATCAATCAATCAATCAATCAATCAATCGAGTGCTCCTTTGGCAGGGGTGCCAGGAGGCCCACGGGCAGGGTCGAGTGGGGTAGGGGTGAGGAGTCCTAGGTCTTACCCATCCCAGACCCTGAGGGTTGGGGAGCTGGGGGCGCCCTCTGCCCTGTAGGCCTCAGGGTGGCCATCTCCCTGCCCCACCCCAGGGCCTCGTCCTCTGGGGATAAGATAGGACCCAGCCTGGCTCCTGCCCTGGCAAGCCTCAGATCCCTGGGGCTGAGCACCCCTCCTCCCTGACCTCCTGCTCTCCCAGCTGGGGCTCCACTCCTAGGAGGGAAGAGAGGAGGAGGGAATGGGAGCAGCCTAGCTGTAGCAGCCATTGGTATGCGAGGCCGTGCCTCAGCCCCTCCAAAGCCCAGCCTTTCTGCTCAGCTCTTTAAGAATCCCTCCTCGCAGCTTGGTGGTTGCTGGGCAACGCCCCCTCCCCCCCCAAAGCCCGAGGCTGGCACCCTCCCCCTTTCCTCTCTCCCCCTGCTCGAGCTTCTTCTAGCACCCCATCCCAGCAGTGTACTTAGCTTGGAACCTGCCAGGCTCCGCTGCACCTGTGCGTGGCAGGTGAGGGAGCCCTGGACCACCAGGACTCGGGGAGGGAGACCCTGAGCTTAGGACATCCCATCTGCACACTCTCCCTGGCACCTACCCACATTATTTTCAGTGTCTTGAGTTGCCCAGAGGTGTTGGAGCCTGTTGGAAAGACAGAGAGGACCCAAGAGGAAGGAGCCAGAAGCTGTCTGAGTCCCCAAGGAGGTGGCCTGCTGGGGCATCAGGCCCCAGGAGCCTCTGTGTGGTGTAGACAGAAGCAGTAAACTTGGACTGGCAGGGATGGGGGTGGGGGTGAGGGGTGGATGGGGAGGAAGAAGGAGGTGAAGAGGAGGACAGAGTTTGGAGCCCCTGCAGGGTGTCAGGAGAGGTACAGTGGTCGTGAGGGGCGTCACTGGAGGCAAGGGCCCTAGCAGGAGTGTCTGAGGCTCCAAACTCCAAATCCTAGGTGAGAGTTCTCCCACCCATTCATCTTCCACCTGCCATCCCCTTCTCCTCCTCAGGCCCTCAGGCTCCCCTGAATCTTGCCAAGATGCCTTCCTAATCAAGCCTGCATTTCTAGCCTCACCTCTGCTTCCCCTCTTCACGACCCTCTGTGCCCAGCACCATCCGCCCCACCACACCTTGGCACATGTCATTCCCTCCACCTGGACTGTCCTTCAGGACACAATTCACTTCTCCCTTCCTGAACTTGAGATGTGTGTAACAGGTGAATGATAGCCAGAGTCCAGAAATGCTCAAATCACCATAAAAAGCATTACCTCTGCTGGGAATAATGGCTGGGGAGGGAGGGAGTGAGGGAGAAGCAGCCCCGCATGTCTGGCAGAGATGAGGGGTGGGGGGGCGGTGATGTCATTTGTGGGGAGAAGACGAGGCTCCCAAGGGAGAGCAGGGTCATGAGAGACAGGCCTGCTCAGTGGTCCTGCCAGGGCTGGGCAGGGCTGGCTCGCCACCCTCAGCCCCTCTGCCCAGTTGGCTGGAAGCGTGTCTGGCCCCCTCCGAACCCCCTGGAACCATCATCTTGGGGCAGTCGCCAGTTTGACAAATGACAGTTGGCCTTGGGCAGCTCTGTCACCCTTGCCTTGCCGGGCTGTTTTCAGTTAGCCTGAGGCTTATTTCACGTGGTATTCATTCACTTGTGCAGCAACACCTGACTGCTCTCCAGACAGCGACAGCGACAGGGACCGCGGCAGGGCAGGTGCTGGGGACACAGAGGGACTCGGGTGGGCCCAGGCGGTGCCCTCAAGCTGCTCACAGTCTGCTGCGGGAGGCGGACGCTGACAAAACCCACATCGTGGAAAGATCTCCCACTGTCTTATGTACCACGTACCATGAAGGAAGCAAACTGGCGGCCACACGGGCTGCAGAGACGCTAGGGTCCCCGCGGATGAAAAAGCCAGGCCCACAGATCGCAGGTGATCACCGACTGGGCTAAAGCGCACACGTGGAGAAGCTGGAGAAGTTGAACGAACGGGGGCCGCCTCATTAGGCAAGAGGCCGGGGGAGGCCACTCCCAGGGCAGGACTGGCAAGGCCTGGATAGAGACGTGAGCGGCACGGAAGAGCGCAGGCCAGGCGAGGAGGAAGGGAACCAGGGAACCGTGAGCTCCGCCGGCCCCGGCTTCCCCCCGCCAGCTGCCCCGCAGGCCTTTCCTTGGCCCCTCGGGCTCCCCTTGCTGCCCAGCCACTTGTCGGCTTTGTCCTGCTTGCCTTGGCCTCCGCTCTGCCCACTCCCTGGAGCGCCCTCTCGGGGACTTCCTCCAGGCCGAGGCCTGGCCCTTGCTCCGCCCGAGCTCTGTCCGGGGGCCCTGGGGCGCCCGCATCCCTCCTGTACGCATGGGGAGAAGCCCGGACCTCCCGACCTTCCGTGCTGTGCGGGATGGGGAGGTGAGAGCACCGCGGTGACGCTGACGGTGACTGGGGATCAGCGGCATCAGGACAGGGATTGGAGAAGTGAGAGAAGCTGAGGGGACTTTCTGGCGAGGCAGGTATGTATGTCGGGCCAGGTGTGCACAGGCAGCCAATCCGCAGGTTGGTGCCTGTGATGCAGGGAGACCTCGCAGGGCACGCTGGGCCATCACGAGGAGGGGCACACATACGGAAGACAGGCGGGACAGGTTTCCAGTGACTGTGACTCTGCTCCACCCCATTCAGGGGCCCCCAGACCCAGAGGACCATGGGGATCTTGGAGGGCAGTGATCTCTAAGACCAAGAATCCAGAGATGGGACAGAAAGTCCATTAGGAGGCCCTCCTGTTCCGGCTGGGGGCTGGAGGTCTGCCCCTCCCTGAAGATGCTGCCCAAGCAGTGGCCAGTGGGGGAAGCTGAGTCTGTCTTTCAGGGGGCTGGCTGACTCCCAAGGTCATGTCCTCTGAACATCTGCTCTCTGCCCTCTCAGCAGCGCTGACCCCCAACCACTAGCCCGTGGGCCTTCATTCCTGGGCACCCAGGACAAAGCCTGGGGCTGAAGGGTTCCTAGTAACGTTCACGGCCCGCCAATGGGGCCACTCTGTTCCCCACAAGAATCAGGCCAACCCTTCCCCTAGCTTCAGCCCAGAACAGGCCCAAACCGGACCAAGGCTGGTTCATCCTGGGGTGACAACAGTCTAACCATGGTGAGTCCCACTGCCGCGGCTTCAAGCTATACAAAGCACTCTCCTCTTGTCACCTCATTGGACCATCACCATAGCCCTCCAAGGTCTGTGATGACCCCACGAAGATAAGAAAACTGAGGAACAGAGATAATGTCCAGGGTCACCAGTGGGTAAGTGGTGAGGCAGGGAGCAGATTCCAGGTCTAGGGACTCCTGAGAGGACAGGCAGGAGGCAGGAGGCAGGGGTGCTTCTGGCAGGGCCAGGGTGACCTTGACTGTCCAGTGTAGGGCCCGCCACACCTGGCTGCAGATGCTGCCCGGGTTATTGCCGCCCTGGGAGTACAGGAGCCCGGGCTCGGCGAGCCCAAGGTTGAAGCCACAAATCGTCCCTGGGTGACTCGTGCTGCCTTCTACCGAGGGCATGTCTGAGAGCGCGGTTCCAAGCAAATTCAGCCCTTGGGGATCGGGGCCCCATCCCCCTGCACCACTGGAGCCCCACAACACATGGTTGGGGGGGGCTTAGGAAACTTCTGTTGAGTGAACAAGTGATCCTGCTGAATCTCATAACTGATGGTGCCCTTGCTGCATTTACACTCCCTCCCTGGCACCCTACTCCTCTGAAGATAAAGGCCAGACCCCCCCACCCCCCCAGGCTTGTTCAAAGCCCTGCACTCCCAGGGCTGGCTGATGTCTCACTTCATCTTCCACCACAGCCCCTTGCCTCCTCCTCCCAGCTCCAGCCAACACCTCTTGATCTCCAAGCCCCAGGCTCTTTCATGTCATAGGCCCTGGGAGCAAAGGTAGACGGAGCTTCTGGTATCTGCCCAGAACATTCCTCTGGACCCTCCAAGACCTCACTCAGGAGCCACCTCTTCTGGAAAGCCGTCCTTGGATGAGCCGGTGTTATGGGCTCATGTGGTGACTGAGTCTGTTTCCACAAGATCCTGCTAAGCCGTCACTGTCTAGGTGACCATCCCTCCTGCTGGATTTCCAGCTCAGCCAGGGCAAGGTCCAGCACGGCGATTCACCTTTGGTCTCTGGTGCCTCAAAAGTGACCAGCGCACAGTGGATCTCCATCAATATTCCCTGAACTCTGTGCAGCCACCAGGCACGGCTGAGCAAGTTACGGTACATCAGCTCGGTGGAATATCATGCAACCATTAGAACCGCAATTATGAAGATGATATTTGGAGATCTAACTGCAACATATACAGCTATAGCCATCCCATCCAGTCCACTCTGAGGCAGTGAGTGGAAGGGGTCCCTCCTCCAAATGATTCGGTTTAGAAGAGGGGTGCATAATTCCTGAGCAACATGCTCAGTGCCCTGATGGAGGGACGACAGAGCCCTAGGGCTCCCCATCCATCTGGGGGTCTGGGGTGGTGGAACAGAAACCACAGCTCTGTAAAAATTACAGCCGACCGTGCACGGACAAGCCTGGAAGGGAGCAGAGGAACGGGGGCTGTTGACGCCACAGGGTGGTGGCATTGTGGATGATTTTTCTTCCCCTTATTGTTGGTTTAATGTTGTTTGGGCAATAAATAAAAATTGGGAGAAAAAATAGCTGTTTGGTGAATTGAGTAGAAAGCAATAGAAGGAAG
Organism: Canis aureus; assembly: GCF_053574225.1. NCBI lineage: Eukaryota > Metazoa > Chordata > Mammalia > Carnivora > Canidae > Canis > Canis aureus. Next base: position 2,875,412 of record NC_135631.1, read on the forward strand.
AGAGGGAGTTAAGGGAAAAGAAATGAGAAGGGAGAGAGAGGTGAGGGGGAGAGGCCAGAAGGGCAAAGGCAGGGGTGCTCACCTGAAGACAGAAGGGAAGGCCTCACTCTGCTCCCCGGCTGAGAGTGAGAGGGATGGGGGATGGGAGAGCACCGGAGACAGGGAGACAGGGGAGAGAGGGGCTGCATCCCTCATCCCATCCCTCATGCCTTGAAGAGACCTTCCCCCAGGGAGAATCTGGGAGGGCATCCCAGACTAGGGGGGGCCTGGCTAAGCCTGCAAGGACAGCAAAGAAAGGAGAGTGATGGGCTCCTGGAGGCATCCAACACAGGCTTGGATTTGGGACAGTGGGTGGGAGACATGGTGATGGGTCTTGGGGGAGGGATCCCAGCCAGATTGTGGGGAGTCTGGGCCCGGACCTGAGAGCAGTGGGGCCTCGTCTGGGCAGAGGCAGGGATCCGCTCAGAGCAATCCTCCAGGGACATGGATGGCAGAACGGGATAGCTAGGCTGGGTGACAAGGTCTGGCCAGGCCTGAGGCTGGGCAGGCAGGGTTCCTTAGCATCCTACAGAATGCCAAGAGCACTTGGACTTTTCCAGGCTAAGAGGAGGGAGGCCTGGTCCACCGCCCCACAGCCACACACCAGACCCCACACACAACAGGTGCAGACATTTCCTGAGTCCCTGAAGAGTGCCAGGCACTGCCTTCACTTTGCCATTCCAGGTCTCCTTCAAGCCTGGCAGGTACTCTTGGAGGTAGATTGTTAACGCTCCCATTTTACAGCAGAGGACACTGAGGTTGAGAGAGGTTAAGTAACCCGCTCAAGGTGACAATGGGCCAGGGAGGGGGAGGCAGGCTGGGGATCAGACTGGGGCAGTGCCCCACTAGGGCAGCTGGGTGGAGCCCCGCAGGGAGTAAGGATTGGGTGTTTAGAGGAAGGCGGGTGGGGGGGTCTCCGTGGGGAAGGGGCATGGGGGAAGCGGATACCTTGGCACAGAGTAGGCGGTGGCCTCCCGTTTGTGAATGAAAGCACCGGTGGACAGATGAATGAATGAATGAATGAACGAACGACTGGAACGGCGGATGAATGAGTGGGTGCAGGGAGGAGAGGTGCGGGGGAGGCGGCACGCGAGGGAGAACCCCTTTCTCTGTCCCCCTCCCCGGAGCCGGAGGTTGGTTTTGGAAACCCCCTTCTCGCCCCGGGCGCGCTAGTGCCCCCACCTCCTCCCGCCAAGCCCCCTCCCCGCCCCCAGCCGTTTTAGCCGCGGGCAGGGGAGGAGGACGCGGAGGCCGTTTGTCCCCGGCTGGGCCCGAGTCCCCGCGCGGCGGCGTAGCCTCCCGCGCCGGGTCCCGCCGGCCAGTGCGCAGCGCGGCGCCCCCGCCCCCGCCCCGCGCCCGCCCCGCCCTCTCCCCCACCCGGCCTGCCCCCTCCCCTCCCCGCCCTCCCCTCCCTCCCCCCCTCCCGCTCCGCGCCTGCACGCACTGCCCCCGCCGCCGCCGCCGCCGCGAGGGAAGAGGCGGCCGCGCAGCCTGGTTCCCCGCGCCCTGCTCGCCGCCGCCGCTCGCCCAAGCCCCGCTGCCGGCCCTCGCCTCGCCTCGCCGAGCGCACCCACGGGCACACGCACCCCGGCCCCGGGCGCACCTCGCGCACGCCCCACGGCCCCGCCGGGCACCCGAGCCGGGCAGATGCGCCGCCGCGCGCCCCCCGCCCCGGGCCCGCCACCGCGCTCCGCCGCGCGCCGGGGGCTCCTGCCGCGGCCCCCCCTGGGCGCCCTCCGGCCCCGGTTCCCGCCCGCTCCTTGGAATAACCCCTGAGGCTGCAGCCGTCGCCGCAAAGTTTCCCGAGGAGACCCGCCTCCCCGGCCCCGCGCAGGTGAGGAGGGTGCGGGCCCGGGCGCCGGGGCGGCGGGCTGGGGCCGGGAGTGCGCGAGGCGCCGCGGGGGCCGCGCAGCCTTGGGGACTTGGGGGGGGCCAGGCCAGGTCGGCAGCCGAGCGCCCGCGGCGCCACTCGCCCGAGCGGGGGCAGGAAAGGGCGGGGGCTCCCTCGGAGCCCCGGTCCGGGTCCTGGCTGCGCCCGCAAGGGAGGCGGCCCGGCTGGCGGGGTCCGGAGGGTTCGGGGCGCGCGGGGAGAGGCAGCCGCCGGCCCCGGAGCCTCGCTCCCGGCCCCAGCAGCCGCGTGAGTCACGGCTGGAGCGAGGTTTTATTTTTAAAACGACTTCAGGGGGGGCACGAGCAGCCTCCAACTTCCCTCCCTCTGCGGGCTGTGGACTGTCAACCCCGTGTGGGGTCGGGGGCCTGGGCGCTGCACCCGGGCGTGCAACGGGGTGGGGTGGCCAGGCTAGAGGCGGGGGCGGCGGGGCCCCTCCAAAGCTGGTTGCCGGCGCGGGCACAGCTCCTCCTCTCCGGGGCTGGAGACCCAGGGGCAGAAGGCTGGGGAGTGGTGTTGCCCAGCTGCAGGGAGCCTCGCTGATCAGAGCTCTCCGAGGTGGAGAAAGTTGTGGAGCAGGGATATCAGGGGGCCGCCCCAGGCTTCCCAAGCCTCGGGGCTGCCAGGCTCTCTGGGGTGTGTGGTTTTAAGAGACTACAGCCCAGCTGAGGTATGCCAGGCCCCTGCGGCCGAAGGCAGAGCCCTGATGGGAATAAATAAAGCTGGGGCTGGGGGCGGCGGGTGGGGATGGCTGGGTCCTTCCCTGCCCGGCCCCACCCGGCCCCTGCATCCTCAGGAAGCACAGAGGCCAGCCCCCCTGCCCCCAGGTGGCTTAGGAACTGGGGAGAAGGCTGCCTGTGTGGGTGCACAGAGCCTCGCGGGAGGCAGGGTGCCCCTGGCAGAGGGATGTGGGCTGGGGCATACCCCTGTCTGCCCAGCAGCCGTGGACAGGGTGGCTACACTCAGAGCTCCAGGCTCAGGTTTCTGGAGTGAAAGCCAACTGCATCTCTTCCTGCCAGCCCCTGGAGGAGAGGCGCAAACATCACCTGTCAGCTGGTGCCGACTCCGTGGGCGACTGTTCAGGGCTTCCTCGGAGGTTTAAAATGGAAATGGCCTGAGCTGCCAGGGCCAGTGCCCAGGAGGGGATGCTGCCCAGCTGGGCAGGCAGCGAGGCAGCCCTGGTAGGTTTGAGGGGCAGGAGGAGCCAAGGGGCTGTCACGTCCCAGCTGAAGGGCCATGCATGGGCAGCTTTGGGAGTAGGGCAGGCAGGCCGACTGGAGTGTGTGTATGTGGGGGCAATACGTGAACACGCTGGCCCCATGATCCCACAGAGACACAGAGACCGGACATTTGCACACAAAGCCTCCCCAGAGCGAGTTCAAGGCAGGCACGCCCAGGGGCAGCCTCTTCCTCTAGACCATGCTCACAGCTCGCACCGTCCGTGTGCCCTTGCTTTACTACCTACGGCTTGCAGGTCCCTCCACCTCTCTGAGACTCAGTTTCCCCTGTTGGTGAATGAGGTCGACTGTCCTCTCCACCTGAGGCTGAGCTTGGCGGGGGATGGGACTACATTATAAAACGAAGGGAGTGGGACAGATGTCCTGCTCCTGAGCTGAAGAGGTCCCTGAGAACTGAGTGCACATGCAGAGGCTTCAGAGGGGTTGGGGGTCAGATTCCCCCCTGCCAGGGGGCTGTGGGTGGATTGCAGCCTGACGCTGATGGTCAGCGGCAATGGCACCCTCCCTGTGGCTTCTTCTCTAACATCCCTGGGAGGTGCACCTAGTTTGTTTTTAAGGAGGTGATAGGGAGGGGTGCCGCCACACTATCACATCACCTGCCACCAGGGCTCGAGGGGAGCACAACTCAGCTCTGTAGACTGGGGCCTGGTGGCTGTGTTGCCTGCTGGTGACCCCAGGCCTGTAGCCTCTGGGGACCCTGCTTTCTTGTCTGCATAGGAGGATACAGTGGTTGTCCCACTTCATGAGAATGGGGGGCACCCTAAGTACAGGAGCAAGGCACACAAGATGGGCAGGTTGTGTCTATACTAGCTTCCAAATTAGCAGAGAGATAGATGCGAGGTCCAGGTGGACCTGAAATGGTGGGTGTCAAGGGACGAAGAGGCAGGCCTGGAACCAGCTGACTGCCCATAGAGGCCTCGCGCAATGGCAGTTGTCAAGAAGCAGGTGCCCTGGTGCAGGGGAGGATGAGGCCCTTGGGGTTCACTGGGCACAGCCCTCTCTGCCCACTCAGCTGGGATAGAGGCATCGGGCAGAGGCGGGGAGGTAGAGAGTTTGGTGCCAGGTGGGGCATGCTTGGCAGGCTCTGGGCTAGGGGAAGAGACAGGTGGCTCAGGAGCGGCGGCAAGCAAGTAGGTGCCCTGCTCTGCAGTGTGGATGGCCCCACTCTGGGAGCTGGGACCCGTCGACAGCTACCTCCCTGATCGGCTAGGCTGCCCTGGAGTCAGGGCCCAGAAATGGGAGTCTGGCTGCTTGGCCCTTCCACCCAAGGGTCCTTGTGACTTGTGGTTCCTGGGAGGGTTTCTCTGCCTGGCCTGCTGACCTAGAGCAAGTGACTGGATCTTGTTGGGCTTCAAATATCCTCCTCGGGAAGGTCGAGTCACCTTGGGAGCCCCACTACGGGCTGCTGCATGTGAAGCTCCTAGCCCAGAGTTTATCTTAGCAATGTGGGGCTCTGGGGATCTCTACCCCTCATTTGTGAAGGGTTTCTTCTAGCCTTGGGGTAACAGGAGAGACTGACTTGGCCCCCACCCCCGCCACCAAAGCCCACTTCAGGTGGGATGTCCCCCATTTGCTGCCAGGGATGCTAGCTCCAGTGCCTGGCCCCAAGCAGCGGTGAGAATGTTCTAGGAGGGACGGGGTAAGGCTCAGGGGTTTTTGCCTTGAGGCCCTCACAGGATGAGGTGTGTGGGCTGTGAGCAGATGTATGGACCAGGAGGGTGGTGAGGGGTGTGGATGTGGCTGGAGGTCTTAAACACTTGCAGGCTGCCAGACTGGCTGGTGGGTGCTCACCATTAGGGGAGACTGCCGGGCCTATGGAACGGCGGGCCCAGCTGAGGCCTCTCGCCTGCTCATGCCCCGGATGCACAGCCCTCTGTGGATTTGGGGGGGGGGGTCCCTCCCCAAGAACCACCTGGGTTGTTTTCCCCGAGACAAAGTTCAGGCCTCCCCTGGCTTGTGCATTCTGTCCTCTGCGTTGGGGCAGTCACCCTGGGAAGGCTGGGGTGGTGGGGAGCAGGCCGGATGGCCAGAGGGGAGAGGGGAAGGACAGTGTGACCCCAGGGTGCCCCTGCCAGGCTCTGCTTACCCCCAGCAGCCAGTTTGACATTCCCTGGCAGCAGCTGGAGCAGAGAGGGTTCCACAGAGAGGGGCTGCATTGTGCAGGCCTTGTTTGCCTGCGCAGCCGGTGGATGCCTGTTTACTGCCGCCTATGGGCCCCCAGAGCCCAGCTGCTCCCTGGGGTCAGCGGCTCTGCAGATGACGTCAGCATTTGGGGGCCTCAAGTCGCCTGTGGAAGTTGTTTGCTGGATTCGACACAGCCCTGGGTTTTAAACTCTCACCATTCACTTGCCTCCTGTCCTTGGAGCTGGGGAGCTGGAGAGCTGAGGAGCTGGGGAGCTGGGGCTGGCGGGAGGGGATGGAGGGGGCAGGCCGTGGGCATTACTGTGGCAGGTGGGGGCAAGGAGGTAACACCTCTGGCTCTTCTGTCTTTCCCTCTCTCCCTCCTTCCTTGCTTGTTCATTTGCTTGTTCGGTTGTTCATTCATTCATTTATTCGTGAGCTAGGTGTTGAGCACTGGTTACGGGCCAGGCACAGTGCTGGACTCTGGGGAAAAAAGAGGGAAACAAAACAACCCTGAGTCTTGCCCTCAGGCACCCTAGAGTTGGGAATAGGGGTCAGCCAGTAATCGGGAACTTTCCCTCCCACAGAGTAGGGGAGCCTGGACGCAGAGCGGGTGTTGGCCCCGCGAGGCTGGGTGTCAGAGAAGCCCGTTGGGGACTGGGGGTCGCAGAAGGAGGCGCCTGAGCCAATATGTGAAGTGGGGGAGAAGTCAATGAGGAAGAGCACAAGAACGATGGGCCTAGCAGACAGAGCAAAAAGGGGGGCTGTGTGTGTGCAGACCCCTTGGCAGGTGTGGGGAGCGTGGGGGGTATATGCAGCAGCCTCAGGCGTCTGGACCGTGGTCTGTCTCCCGGGGTCTCTGCTGGCCTGTCCACCTTTATCTCTCAGGACTCCTGGGTCTGCCTTGCAGACTGTCTGCCCAGTCCTGCTGCGCGGGTCCCTGTTTCCGAGAGCTGAGTATCCACCTGCGTGGGCAGGCTGACCCAGCATTTGGTGGGCTGGGAGGAAGAATATCTGGGCTTGTTTGTGATGGGACAGTGGCCCCTATGTAGACGGAGGGCTGCTAGTGCCAAAGGGGGTTCTTTAGAAACCCTCTCCTGGCTCTGAATGGGGCACCGGGCAGAGCAGGGGCGGGCTGGAGGAAGCTGGGACGGAGGCACCAGGACCCGGCTGTATGGGGCTCAGCTAACCACTAGGGGACACTGCCTCCCAGGCAGAGTGCAGGACCCAGGCATCCGACAGCGGGGTGGGGGTGGGGGCGCCAGGGGGACCTGGCTGGCAGGGAGGCAGCGGCTGGGCTGCTGGGGGGGGAGGGGGGCATGGCTTTGTACTTAATAATAAGCAAGATTAAAACTAGGGTTGCTGAGGCACTCGCCCTGGCTGTTCCCGTCTGTGTTCCTCCCAAGAAGCAGCTCTGTGGCCGTGTTTTTTTCACTCCCCTTTCCCTCCTTCTGCCTGAATTACTCGTTGGCACCAGATTACAACAGATTTAGCAAACTGTAAAAAAAAAAGAAAAAAGAAAGAAAGAGAGAGAGCGAGTGAGCGAGTGTGCTAGCTAGGAAGGGAGGAAAGAAAGGGGGGACTGGCTTCGGAGAGGAGCCGGCATTTATCTACAGAAGCAAATTACTCGTGTCTCGCCTGCCCCCCATTGCCCCTTGGATCACCATCCCTGGTGACGCCTGGGAAATGCTGCCCGGGAACATGTCCTTAAAAATGCCACTGGGTGCTGGTACCAGGATGGGCTTTTCCTGGGGGTGGTCTTGCCTAGGGCTGCCTGGTGGAGGCATGGGAGCAGAGAGAAGAGCTGCGTTTTTAGGGGGCTGTAGGGGACACCTAGGGCTTCTTGGTGGAGGGGGTCCCAGGCCTGTTGGTCCCAAATGGTGGAATGGCTGGGGAGGAGGGGTCGGGGGCTGGATGCACAGCCAGGATGGCAGAGGGCAGGGATTGCGAGACTGTCTGGTTCACTGGTGCACCCCAGTGCCTGGCAGGGGGCCTTGGCACCTAGTATGTGCTAAGCGTAGTGTGGGGTCAATGACCAGGTGCATGAATGGTGAACCAGGACTGAGTGCCCCCATCAGGAGCTGGCATGGGTGGCAGCAGAGGGCCCGAGCTGGCAGCTGGGCCTCCCGAGATGAAAGCCACTGGACTGGGCTGGCCTCAAGGGACACACCCTCCTAGGTCCTGGCTCAGATGCTGACCAAGGTTCCCTGCAGACCCTGCCCAGCAGTTGCCTGCTGGCTTTCCTGGGATGACCTTGATTTCAATATACTCCTCTGTGGTCAGACTTGAGGGGCCCGATTCTGCTCAGGGAATCTGGCTGCTGGCGAGTCCCGGGATCCTGGGAGTTGGCAATGGGCCCGAGGATGCCTGTCCCAGTTAAGGCACAGGGTGGGCTTCAGTCAGCCACTGGGCTCCTGGACTGGGCTGGGCTGCCCCTGCCCTGAGTGGGGGACTTAGGCTCAGTGGGGTGCAGGCGGGTCTCACTCTCTCAGAGAAGCTGCTTGTGGTGGGCCAGGCCTGGAGCTGGCCAGAATGAGTTGTCCATGTCCCCGTCCTCCCAGGGCCACATCAGGACGGGAGAGAAATGTGCGCTGTGCTCACACCTCTCGATCACTCGAGCTTCCACACAGACTCTTGCACACACAGGCTCACACGTAAGCCTCCTAACCCACCTTCCCTTAACCAGGCAGAGCCAGGCCCTGAGGTGAATGAACTGCACATCCTACCCCTACGCCCAGGACATCTCTGCTAGAAGGCACGAGTGGCTGCGCCACCTGACCCAGGGCCCCTTCCTCTGCAGCCCCTGCCCCTCCTGCCCTCCAGACAGGGCTGTCTGTTGCCTTTGGTTTTTTCCCAGGCCCCTGTTAGGGCAGAGGCTGAGTGCAAAGGAACAAAACGCCGGAGTGACAGCCCCCTCCCCAGCTCTGTTCCACCTGAGGAGACTTGGAGAGCATCATCGCTGTGACCTAACTTGCGGCCCCAGGGAGGGAGCCGAGTAATCAGGTGGGCGTTCGGCAGGGCCACTTGCTTGGAAGCAGCGGCGGAGCGAGTAGGGGGCTGGTCCAGTGCTGAGCACTGACCAGTGGGTACAGAGGGCTCCTCAGAGGGCAGTGGGCCTCGGAAGCCCTCCCCCCCTCCCAGAGGCTGCACCCCCTGTCGACTGCCCACCTGTCCAGGGAGACAGACCACACGTCCGCCCCTGTCCTGCCAGTCACAGTAGGGTTGTCTGTGCTTCAGTGTCCCCACTACTGCTGGCCAAGGGGTTGGACCACAAGGCCCTGAAGGGCCCAGTCACACTGCGCTCGCGCTATGGAGACGGCCGGGCACCACCGGGCTGCAGCTTCTGGGCACTTCTGCCTGACCAGGTCTGCCTGACTCGTCTTCTTCCCACTGTGAGAGTAGGGAGACTGAGGCACAGAGTGGAGAAATGCCTTGCCCAGGGCCATGCAGAAGTCAGGACCCACCACGAGGCAGCTGGGCTGCGTGGAATCAAAGTGTGCGGTTCTGGAGTCTGGTGGACCTGGGTTTGAATCCAACCTCTGACACCAGCTGGGGGCCCCTGGATACCGCTTCCCTTGCTGTGCCTCAGTCTCCACCCCTGTGAAATTGGATGATGGAGTGCCCTTCAGGGTCTGTGTGAAGATGGCATGTGACAGTGTCCATGGAAGGGCTTCACAGGAACCTAGAGTGACCACACTGGGGCAGATGAGACAGGCCCCGTCAGGTCTAGGGCTCTGCCCCTGGGCTCTGTGCACCTCCAGGAGGGGCTGCACACACTAGCCTCCCACACTCGGGCCCCCCCATCTGGCAGGCAGGCTCTCAAGGCATTTGCTCAGCCTCTGACTGGCCCCTTACCGGGCAAAGGTCGGGTCTCATATGTCACCTTCTGCCCAGGCTGGGTCCTCTAGGGTGGGGTCAGGCAGGACCCCCTTGGGGATTTCTGGGTACCTCCTGTGTGCCAGGCCTCAGGGTGGAAGCCAGGCTTGGGACCAGTGGGATTCAATGCATCCCGTGAGGGCAGCAGAGAGGCCATCACGGCTGCTTTTACCGAGCGTTTACTGTCTAGGCCACCTGTCACGGAGCCATGCTAAGGACTCTACCTGTGCAGGATCTCCCGAAGGCTTCACAATTCTTGTTTTACAGAAGGGAAAACAGGCACAGACAGATAAAGGGATGGACCAAGGTCGCATAGCTAGGACACAGCCTCTTATCCTGTTAGCCCCCCAACACATGACTGTGTGGGAGAGGGCGGTCATTGTCGTCCTAGCAGTAGGTGACACAGATTGCACTTGCTACGTGCCGTCGGTATTCACTGGATTAATCCCCACAGCAGGCCTCTGAGGTAGGCTCTATAATTATCCTGATTGTTCCCTAGGAAACTGAGACACAGGTGAAGTGACTTGGCCTAGGTCACACCGAGGAAGGGCAACCATTGAGTCAGATGTGACCCAGTCCCATCTGGGTCTTTTTGCACGCTCTCACAGATGGAAAACTGAGGCGCAGAGGTGGTGGGTAACCCCAAGGCCTCCGGGGCCTGAGCTTTGTCTCTGAAGCTTCTCTGTCAACTGGGCCCCTCCCAGAGCTGGGGACCTGCCCAAGTCCGCCAGCTGTCACCTCCGGCCTCAGAGCCTAGGCCTCCTGGAGTGCCCTGCCCTGCCCTTCTGCCTGGCCTGCGTTCCCGGGCACCTGTGTGGGCACCTGCAGGCTGCCAACACATGACGTCATGCAGCACGCGTGGGGTGGGAGGAGCCAGGCAAGGGCTCTGAGAAGAGGGGCCTTCCGAGCCCTGGAGGAAGGTGGGTGGGGGCTTCCTGGAGGGGTCAGCCCCAGGCAGGGCAGGTGCGATGAGCCTGGCCTACATGGGCACTTCGTCCCTCCGCCACCCCCACCGCTTCTCTCCAGGCCCAGTGGTCGTGACGTTGGCAGGTGGCCCAGCTGGGCCTCGTGGCCCCGGTGCTCCCAGGAGGAGCCAGGCTGTGCGGGGGCCCAGGAGGGCGCGAGCGGCCCGTGGTCACGGAGCAATCTCCATTAGGCCCGTGAGCGAGTGGCTGCAGCTCCTGGAATCCTATTAAAAGCTTTTTCAGGGATCCCTGGGTGGCGCAGCGGTTTAGCGCCTGCCTTTGGCCCAGGGCGCGATCCTGGAGACCCGGGATCGAATCCCACGTCAGGCTCCCGGTGCATGGAGCCTGCTTCTCCTTCTGCCTGTGTCTCTGCCTCTCTCTCTCTCTCTCTCTGTGTGACTATCATAAATAAATAAAAATTTAAAAAAAAAAAAAAAAAAAAAAAAAAAAAAAAAAAAAGCTTTTTCATTGTTCCCTGCGATATGCTCCGCTCCGCCGGGACCTGGGCATGTTGATAATTTATTTGTGGAAGGGAAAGGGGGCGAAGAGCACAGGAGAGAGGAGGAAATGTCATTATTTACTCAGCCGCTTTCTGCGGCGTGGGCTCTTCCGTGGGGCAGCTTGGGTGGGGGTGCACCCTCCCTCCCCAGTTCAGGGCGGGGGAGGTGGGTAAAGGCCTGTGAGGGTGCGACTGGGGTGGCTGGGCCCGGGGCCGGGGGAGGGCTTGGGGAGGTGAAGGCTGCGTCCTCCGGGGACTGGTAGAGGTTCTGAGAATCCGAGACCCTAGACCCAGACCTGCCACGGAGGGGGTACCCCCCAAGCTTTGTTGATTGCCAGACTCTGGTGTGGATGGTGTGCATGTGGCTGAAGACTCCTGCAGCTGACTTTGGCCCAGGTGGGAGGCAGTGGCAACTTTGCTGGCTCCTGAGGGGGCAGAGTTGAGAGATGGCCTCTGGGGTCTGCAGACAGGGATGGGGGGCGGGTCGCCAGAAAGGAGCAGCTGAGAGACCCCACGTCACCCATGTGGGCCAGCTGTGTGGCTGCACAAGTCCCAGCACCCCTGGATGCCATGAAACAGGAAGTGGCCTTGGCCTCCTAAGGCGCTGGGGAGCAACGATGGCAGCTCCTGAGGACCATGAGCGCATGCTTTATGTTGAATGCTTCCTGGACGGCGTCCCAATCCTCACCTCATAAGGAAACTGAGGCACAGAGGATCCCAGTCACACAGCCCAGCCTCTCTTAGCAGTGTTACTGCCTCTAGGCAGGCCCCACGGAGACCTGGCTTCCCGGCTTCCCAGTGGCCCCCTTCCAAGGTGAGGAAGGCCAGAGAAGTCTTCCTCAGGGGTCCCCTCTCTGCATTGTCCAACTTAATCATCACAGCAGCACTGTGGGGCTCAGGCGTCCTTAACTGCCCCCCCCCTTTACAGATGAGGAGATAGGCTCAGAGAGGTGACTTCATTTGCACAAAGGTGGGGCAGAGTGGGATTTGAACCCAGGCTGGCTCTGGGCTCTCAAAGGTTCCCCTGTGCTGGGTGCCAGTCTGCCCGGGGGTGGGCAGCCCCTCCATGCCTCAGGATCCCCAGGCAGGGCTGGCTTTGGGACTAGGACCCCACAGAGGGTCAGGTCCTGGGTGGCTGTGCTTGGCCCGAGTCCCTGTCATGCACCCTCCTGGCTGGCTGGCTCTCTAACCTGCAGTGATGGGAAAGATGGGCTGCTGGGCCTCCCCGAACCCGGCCTGTCTAGCACACATACTGCCAGATGTTTAAAGAGCTCATACTTAATCAAACCTCTAGCTTGGAGATCATCATTGGCTTTTTCTTTCCTGAGAAATGGAGTCTAAAGCCCTTGGCTGGGCATTTCAGGCTTTCTCAGCTTGGTCCCAGTTGGCCTACCCGCCTTTCTTCCAGTCTCTCCCCCATCAGGCCCGTGGATGATGTGGCTCACCCCTTTGCTGTTCTTGTGTGGGTAAGGCCACCCTCACTCCCCACATTGGACGAATGCTGCCTGCCTCATCAAGCCCTCCCTGACTGGCCTGAGGAACCAGCTCTTCCTGCCTCCCATCCCCCCAGCACTTGGCAGGCCTCCTTTGTGATGGTTTACACGTCTGCCCCACCTCCACCCACTTTTATTCCTCCTCCTTTCCTTCCCCAGACCCTAGGAGGTGCTGCTTCTGGTATTCATTCATTTATCCAACCAAGGCTTCCCAAACCAGAGGCAAGTTGATAAATGGCTTTCTCTTTATAGCAACCCTGAAAAGGGGCATTAGCCCACTTTATTAAGGAGAAACCCAAGACTTGGGGAGGTTCGGCCACCAGGCTGAGGTGCCCCCCTAGGTCAGGGGCTGAGCAGCGATGGGATAGTAGTCTGGCTGGCACCCCCTGAGCCCTCACCACCCTTCTGGCACCGAGTAGAGCATTAAACATCAGTCCTGTTTGATTCACATTCACACAGATGCTGGGGGTCAAGGGTCGGGGGTCGGGATGGTGGATGTGCTTGGAGGCTCCGTTTTTACAGACAAGTAGACTGAGGCCAAGAGAGGGCACAGGGAGGCATAGCCCCAGCCCTGCAGTGGTGGGTGTTGGGGATCCCTGGGTCGGGGAGATGGGGGCTTTCCCGTGTTCCACATGCAAGGCCTGGACTATCCCTTTGGAGCAGGGAGCGGGGCAGCCCTGTACCCCAAAACCCCACCTGGCTCTCTGGCCTGCAGCCTGCTCTGGCCAGAGACCTCCCCATGAGAGGCTGGGGAGGCTGTGTGCCCACAGCAGGGAGTGGGGTGAGGGCCCTGCCCCCACAGCAGCTGCCGGCCTGGCAGGGTGGCCTCACAGACAGAGCTTATGAGAGCCAGGCCTTCAAGGACAGCTCAGCTCCCCGCCGGCAGCTGCTCAAAGGCCTCATTGTGGCAGGAGGGCCCTTCACGGGCAGCTGCCCCCGCTGTGGGCACAGACAGAGCCCAGCCTTTGTGCCAGCGGGCTGCCCCTGCTCTGACCTGGGGTCATCAGGACAGAGGCTCTTGTCTGCAGGAGGCTGGGGACCTCCCTGGGGTGAGGGCTGCCCTGGACCCATGGAGGGCCTAGGATGGGTGTGGTCTGTCCCCAGAAGCCCCCCTCCCAGCTCAGAGATCTGATCACAGAGGGGGCCCGCCCCTGGCCTGAGTCAGGCTTGTTTGGGGAGGGGGTGTGGAAGCTGGACGGTTAGCAATAAACACAGTGCCCACAAGGACTGCTGTCATTCGTGGAGCTCCTCATGTGTCTGCTGGTAGGCACTTGCATGTGTTGCCTCATCGATTCCTCAAGGCAGCCCTACAGGTTTTGCACAATTATTTGTCCCATTTCACAGATGACAAAACTGAGGCTCTAGGGGGTTAAGACACCATTTCATGTCACATAACTCAAAGGGGAGCACAGGGTCCCACTCTGGAGCCTGTTTGTAAGCCTCAGGTACCGCCATCCCCACCGGGTACCTGAATAACTATCTGCCCTGGCCCCGCAGGGCTCCAACTGCCTTGCTTGATCTGCACTGAAGTCCAGTATGAGGGAGGCCCTGTCACCCCAGTTTGGAGCCAAGGAAACTGATGCCCTGAGAGATGGTGAGGGGGCCTGGCCAGGGTAGTATTGGGCAGACTGTGTCTCACATACAGCTTCCCTGCCTGGTCCTTACCTTTCAGGACAGCTGAGATGGTTGCCTGCACTTTGTAGATGAGGCACAAAAACCCCAGCAGGGGTGGTGGGGGGGAGACCTTGGAGGAAGTGATGGAGTCCCAGGAAGAGGGGCTGAGCCTCTCTGGTAGTCACCGGTAGGTGACTGAGCCCTCTGGTAGTCGGTACCTACCGGTAGGTAGCTGAGCCCTCTGGTAGTCACCGGTAGAAGGAGCCTCAGAGACCACTGGGCTATACTCCCATTGTGCAGTCAGGGAGTCTGAGGCACAGAATAGGGAAGGGGGTCTGGCCCAAGCCCCACAACCTTGGGGACTGAACACAGGCCTGCCAGCTATGCTGTTCACCGGGGTACCACCCACTCATCCTGGATGGGGAGGGGGAACACCAGCAAAGTGAGTGCTTGCCGTGTGCCAGGCCCAGTACGAAGCATTTCCCTGCATTAGTGGCTGATGCCTGTAACGACCCTATAAAGGGGGCACCATTATTATCTCTGTGATACTAAAGAAACTGAGGCATCTGTCCCCAGGCAAACTCCTGAGGTCAGAATCCCTGAGCAGTTGGGTCTCCTAGCTCAGCTGCTTTAACCAGCCCTTCCCTCCTCCGCAGGATCCTGACCCCTGGTACAGACATCCTTATGGCTCAGGGTTGGAGGTGCTTGCTCTGAGGGAGGGATGGGGGCTTGGGCTGGGGCCAGGAAGCAGCTCAGTGACCTTCTGCAGGGCAGGTGCAAACCAGCTGCTGAGCTTGCCTTCTCATTCCGAGCTGGAGCCATTTCTCCATCTGTGAAATGGGTGCCCATTCTGTCCAGCGCCTTCCTAGGAGAACCACAGGTGAAGCCCTATCTGCAGATCCCTGTATTGCTGGGGCAGGGCTGGGCTGGACCCCCGCCCTCCTAGCCCGGCCCTTTGGTTCTCCCCCAAATATTCTATTTATTTATTTTACAGAGAGAGCAAGAGAGCACATGCGAGGAGGGGGAGGGGAAGAGGCAGAGGGAGGAGAGACAGAGAACCCCAGGTGGACTCCATGCTGATCCGATGACCCCGAGATCACGACCTGACCCGAAACTGAGAGGTGGATGCTCAATCCACTGAGCCACCCAGGCGCCCTCCCAGCTCTGCCCTTGAAAGGATATGTCTCAGATCCAAACCCCACAGCTCCAGGGAGGTCAGTCCTCCCTCAGAGCCTGATGGCCTGGGGATCGCTCACGGCCAGCCCAGGCCTGGATGCTGGATTAGAAATAATTAATGCTATTAATATTCATAACAAGCGGTCTGGTGAAATGATGAGGGTGATGATCTGCTCTTCCCCTGGGCTCTCTCCCGTGGACAGGAAATCAGGCCCTCCCTTAGGCCCTCGGGCCACAGTGCCTCCTGTCCAGGGCGGAGGTGACCCCTGCAGGGAAGGCAGGTGTCAGGCTCCTGGCCTCTTCTCAACATCGACAGTTCCCTCCCTGGACCCTCACAGCAGCTTGGGGTATGGGCGGGAGCTGCTTGCTTCGTATCAGCAGGATGCATCGGAGGCCTGGAGATATTAAACGGCTCTCCAAAGGCTCGGTCCCAGGGCCTGACCCCGAGTCCAGGGCTGTCCCTACTTGCCCTTCTGGGAATGTGCAGTCTGCCCCAGGGCGTCTGGGCAAGGCCAGCGATGCGGCCTGCCGGCTACCCCCGGGGTGTCCGCTGACCCTGTGGGCAGAGCCTGGTGCAGCTGTTGGTAGGACACAGTGCAGATCTAGCCTGATGGCCTGGACTCCAGTCCTGGCTCCACTGCCTCCTGGCCTCATGGCTGTGGCCGCGTCCCTGGCTGCACTGCGCCCCTCCGTGCCTCAGCTCCCACAGGTTACCCTCCCCAGGGCTGCGTGCAGGCCTGGTGCAGGGAGAGCCACGCGGCAGCCGGTCAGCATCTCCTAGCCAACACGCACTGTCGGAGCACAGTCCTTCCTGAGCCGCACGGTCAAGCCCGCACGCACACCCGAGGATTCTGATGCGGGAAGGACAGACGGGTTTGCGTGGCCCAGGATAGAGTGGGGCTGAGCTGTGGCTCGGTGTGCAGACGGCCTACTGGCTCTGGGCCAGGTCCCAGGCAGGGTTCTGATGCGTCAGAGGACCCCAAGGGCCCTGAGAGCCCACACCAGCACAGACGGGGCACCTAAGGGGGCGATGGTGTGGGGCCGTGGGTCTGTGAGCCCGGGAGGAGTTGGGCTGGTGGGGTGGGGGCCCCTGGTGGCTTGGCCTGACACCGTAGGTGGTAACAGCCATGCAGCAACCCCTCCCTCCCCAGGGCCTGGTGCTGATTGAGTCTCATGATGACAGGGCGGGGGCACCCTCACTGGAACCTCACTCCTGGCTCCCAGGCGGCAGCAGAGCTGTCGGCGAGCAGGCTAACAGCTGTTTGTGTGGAGACTAAATCTGTCTGGTCTGACAGCCGCCACCACTGCAGTTTCCAGCGTGGGAGAGGGCCATGAGTTGACAGCAGCTGTGTCCACCAGCCCTGGGCTGGCCCCTCACGTGGGCTGGGCTAGGGCTCTGGGATTCCCCCCACTCCTCACTCCTCCCAACACCTCTGTATTCCCGTGGCATCTGGTCTCACCCCCCTGCCTGCCTGCCCGCTAAGGACACCAGGGCCTGACTGAGCTCCTCTGGATCCCAGAGGCCACCCTCAGTCTGTCTGGGGTCCTGTCTTTCTTCTCTTGGGGTTTTGAGGGGCCGTGAGCGAATGCTCTGAGGCTACTTGGTCCCTGGGCCCTGTGTCACGGGTTTATGACATTCCCGCTCAGGTGGGAGGTTGTCAAGGTCAAAGGTGTGGGCTGCTCATGAACTTGGTTGGTGTCCTGGGGAGTGTGTGGGGTAGAGGAGGGCCGGGTCCCCCATACCACAACAAATTCCTTCCTTGAAAGATACCTCAGAACAAGCCACCCAGAGCTTCAGTTCTAAAGTAGGGATGCTCGGTTCCAAATGAAGGGTGACAGGAAACTCAAATGAATATTGTCTGGAAGAACACCTTCGCGAGCTGTGAGGAGTTGTGAGAATTATTTTCCTGTCGCCGTGGGGAAGGTTTGAAGCATTGACAGGGGCTGGCAGGATGGGCGGGACCAGAGTGGCACACAAGCCTATACTCCAAACACTCCAGGGACTGCCCTGGACAGACATGGCTAATCAATCCCAGCACTCTCTCCTGCTAAGCTGAAACCTGGGGAAGGCCTGCCTGGGAGGGGAAGCTGCCAGGCCCCCCCGGCAGGTGTTCTGCATATGAGGACAAGGGCTCAGAAGGGCAAAGCACCTTGCCACGGCCACCTAGCCTCCAGAGGTGGAAGTGGGATTCTTTTTTTGAAGATTTTTAATTTGAGAGAGAGAGACCACAAGAATGGGGGGAGGCGGAGGGAGAATCTGAAGCACGCTCCATGAGTAGAGCCTGAGATGAGACTTGACCCCGTGACCCTGAGATCATGACCTGATCTGGAATCAAGAGTGGATGGACGCTTAACCAGCTGAGCCACCCAGGTGCCTCATAGAGGTGGAGGTGGGATTTAAACTCTCTTCTGAATCTAGTGCTTTGGGATCGCGGAAGCTTGCGGTTCAGGGGGCTCCTTGCCTGGGTGGTGTACTGCCGCAGAGCCAGTAATGCCCCCTGATGGGGCCCTCCCGGTTCCCCACGGGACAGGCGCAGCGTGGCCAGGCTCGGCCTCCTTACCATGCCATTCCTCCCTCCTGGCCTGTTAACCTTTATCAGTGGCAACCTGCCTATGCCTGGTTTAATTATGGCTGCTGTATTCTAGGCTTTTAACTGTAGCCAAGCGGTGCACCTGACTGAGGGGCATGTGGGCTGGGGAGAGGGTCTGCAGTCACCAGCATGGGCTGGGCTGGGCTGGGCTGAGGGCCCTTGGATGGGCATGCTGATGGCAGGTGGGCAGGGGGAGGTGTGGGGCTCCCCTCTTTGGCTCCAGGGCTGCCTCCACATAGCCTCGTGCCTCTTTAGGAGGTAGTTCTGCTGGCTTCCAGGTTACCCTTTTAATTAAGCCAATTAATTAGTGCCTTTAATGAAGCAGATTAACCAGGCCGGGCTCTGCAAACGGAGCTGCCGCAGCCCACGGGTTTCCTGCAGGTTGGGATTTGGAGATGGCTGTCCAAGGGGGCTGGGCCAGGATGTCTGCATCTCCCATGGGAGGAGGACCCCAGGACTCCTTGGCTCTGCACAGCCACCTGCCCCGGGGGCAAATGTGGACCGAGACTTAGAGAAGGGAAGTAGTCTACTACTCAGGGCCACCCAGAGCTAGTGGCAGGGCTCAACGGTGAGGCTGCATCCCCGGTTCCCTCCACGCCATCCTGCCTGCCACCTCTGTGACCTGGCGTTGGTTTCTTTACCAGGTGTTTCCTATGTGCTAGGCACCGTGCTGAACGCTATGCTGGATGATGCCACTGGCTTGTCTTCCAGCCCAGTTCAGGAAGGCAGGCCCGGCCTCGGGTGGCAGGAGGCATCCCAGGCTGCTCCCACCAGGCAGGAAGAGAGGTGTGCTAACCAGAGCCAGAAGGAAAGACTCAGAGAGGACCTACGAAAAGAGGCCAAGGAGGCTCCCAGCTCCCTGGAGAAGTCTTTATGAGACAGGGACCCACGGAGGTCCCGGAGAGGGTGAGGCTGCCTTAAACACACTTCTGCCCTCGGTGTGCCTAGCAGAGCGCGCAGGAGTGAGGAGGGTCTCCCTGGGGCCAGAGGACAGACGGCAGCCTTCTCCAGGATGGCTGGGCCTCGCAGAGATAGTTGGCTTGGCCTCAACAGGAGAGAGCAAGGACTGTCCGACAGTGGGGAATGTTAACAAGTTTCCAAAGGCGGGCAGTCGCTGCCTCCCCAGGAGACCTGAGCGGAGTGCCTGCCAGACACCACTCTGTGAGCCATGGTGGCTCCGCCAGCAGATCTCAACACAGTGGGTGCTCTCCTCAGGATGCCCTCACCCTTTATCTCTCATCTTAGGCACTTTCCTGCACCCTTGCCTCCTCATCTTCCAAATGGGTGAGATCCACCCTGTCTCTCACTTCTCAGACCACAGAAATCCCCCTCCATCTGGCTGTCTAACCCATAAACTTTCTTGCCCTGGGCCTCCGTGTCCCCCCTCCTGTTGAGGAATCCTTCCTTTGTCACTCATCCTGTCTTCTGGAGGTGCTTTCCCAACAGCTCTTAAGGACATTCTAGCTTTTCTTTCTAGCTTTTCTTTCAAAAGCCACCCCCCAGGGCCTCTCCTTTCCCCTCCACTGTCTTCCACTCCTCCCCTTCACATTTATTTTTTTTAATTTTTATTTTTTATTTATCTATGATAGTCACACACACACACACACAGAGGCAGAGACATAGGCAGAGGGAGAAGCAGGCTCCATGCACCGGGAGCCCGACGTGGGAGCCCGATGTGGGATTCGATCCTGGGTCTCCAGGATCGCGCCTGCCTTTAGCGCCACCCAGGGATCCCTCCCCTTCACATTTAAATTTCTCTCACCTGTCATTGCCCAACCCACTGCAGTCTGGCCCCCACCCACCTTTGCCTTCCTTTTCTTTGCTGACACTGCCTCCTCCAGGAAGCCTTCACTGCTTCCCCAGCCTGAGCCAGAAGCTGACCCTCATCACAGCCAACCAATGTGTCCTGAGAGCAGTCCTGGACCTTAGTGGGTCTCTGAATCCACTGTGCCCGCCACAGGGCCTGGCACAAAGCCCAGGCTGGACGAGGCGCTCCCCTGGGGCCAGAGCGGGGGCGGGGGTGGTGAGGAGCAGCTGGTTGCTTTGCTTCTGTTTTACCTTGAGGGGGGCACTGTACGGTAGGCGGAAGATAGGAATGGGAACAACAAACGCCACTGTCAAACTCAGAGACACTTCTTTAAATACCAGCTGGAAGCAAACCAGTTTCTGGGTGGGTGGAGCTACCCTTCATTAGCAGGAACCGTGGGAGACAGGCGCTTCACAGGGGCCAAGGGGGGATGGCACAGGGAGTCTGGGGGTGGGAGCAGGCCGCTTGGGGTCTGCTTGTCCCCCTCCTAGATGGCTCCCCTCCCCCTCCCATAGCGCCAGGGAGGAGCGGGGAGCATCTCACCTGTGTCCTCTCCCCGCACAGAGCACGATGTGACATTCTCTACATAGTGCGGCTCCTGAGCAGTGTGCTCTGGGGAGGCAGGAACCTCATCTCCCTTCTGTTCCCCCGGGCCTGGCACATTAGATAAGCAAGAAATATCTATGGATGGCTGATGGGCTGTGGGGTGGAATGCCAGGTGTATGCCCCACTCCTCTGCACTGCCTTGGTTTCTCCTCTGTACAGAAGGCACTGTATCCCTCTGGATACAGTTCTTCTGACTAGGCCTGGCTTGTGATTGTGGGTGTGCCCTTGTCCCTCTGGACTGCTGGGACAGCCAGAGTCTCCTGATGACAGCCACGTGGGGAGGGCACTCAGGGAACTCACGTGAGTGACAGGCCCCCGAGATACCTTGTCAGTCCTCTGGGCCTCAGGCTTCCCATCCACAAAATGGGAGCAGCTTATCCTTGCTGGCAGGAGGGTATATTAAGGCAGGAAGGAGAGGAAAGGGGGCTCGGGAGGTTACTATGATCTTCCCTTTCCCCCCATACGGAGCCAAGGCAGTTGGGACCAGAGCCCACTTTGCTATCAGTCTTCCGGGCCATCTAGGCCTGGCCGCCTTCCCGGAGGAGCGGTGGCAAGGCACAGCCACTCCCACACTCCCAACCCTCCCCCAGCCCCCCCCAGGCTCTGCTTCAGTGCCAGAAGGAACAGGCCCTCCCTCCTGGTGGAAATTCACACCCACAGCCTAGCCAAGCCGGCTGCAGGGAGGAGGGGTGAGGAAAGGGGAGCAGCTGTGGGAACAGGAGGCTTCACCAGAGTGGACAGAGATGGGGCCCATCTGTAAGTGACAGCCGACAGACAGCTGGCGGTGGGGGGGTGGCGCACAGGTGGGCCACCAGCCCCACCGCAGCCCAGCCAGTCTGTAAGGGCTGGGGGGCTGGGGTAGTGAGCACTGGGTCTGGGTGGCGGCGGGCCGGGCTGCTTGTCGTACAAGTGCAGAGCTCACGGGTTGGGAGGGTAAGGCTCCCCAGGGGCCCTGCCCACCAGTAGTGCCCGCTAGGGATAGCTGAGAACCCAGGGCGGGTGCTAAGCCAGTCTTGGGGTCTCCATGATGTGGGCAGGGGTGGTATGAACCCCCAGCTGAGGCCTGAGGCACAGGTGAGGGGCCTGTCCCACCGCCCTGGGAAGAACACTGGCCTGTCTTAGAAATCACATCTGTACTCTCCAAGGCTCTAGGCCTGGGGCTGGTCTACACCCCAAGCTCACTGCCACAAAGACAGCCCCCTCTCTTCCTCCCTGGTATCCCTGGCCAGCCCAAGGCCTGCTCTGGCCTTCCTTTTGGCCTCTGTTCCCCCAAGAAGCCTCTCCTTGCAGGCCAGTCCTCTGTACACCTGTTACCACTACACATGGCTTTCAGGAGGCTCATCTGGTTCCTTAGCACCTGGTGGCCCTGGTGGCTGGATTTAGAGGAGGGGACAGCCCACTGCTGGCTCTTCCCAGTTTCCCCCCACCTGTGGACCGAGAGCAGGTGGGTTCCTGTATTTAAACCAGAGAAATGGCAGGATTCCTTCTCTGCCTTGTCCACGTAAGCAGTATCACCCGCTGAGGGTGGAGTGAGAACCTCATGGGCAGTGACCACTCAGGGCCAGCCTCGAGGACAGAGAGGAGTCAGAGAGACCTAGTCCTGGCCTTCAGGAAGCTCCCAGTTAGCAAGGAGACCTGATGCAGAGCCAAGCCAGTGTTCGCCAGGGCCAAACAGGCCATTATGGCCCTTTTTCAGATGAAGAGGGGGCAGATGGGCTGACATCTTCAGGCTATCTGACTGGACCTTAAGATGGGGCCTTGACTCCAGGGCATCCTCTCTGCCTGCTGGAAGGGGGTCTCCAAACAGGAAGACTGTGGCTGCCATAAGGGTGTGCTGGGGGAGGGACAGTCACTCCACAGCACCTGTCACCGCTCCTGCCACAGTAGAGGGCCAGGTCAGGAGAGGGGGCTGTGTGCAGGGACCCCTCAACATGTCTGCAGAGCAGAGGGAGACCTTCCCAGAAAGCGGGGCCTGACAAGACCTGAATGCTGGAGACTTGTGGAAGGAGGAAGAAGGGAGAGGAAGGGAATGGGCATTTACTGAGCACGAGGTTCATGAGCCCATTGAATTCCCATGACCCTTGAGCAGACGGCTGTACCTCTGCTTTATAGATGGGGAAATGGAGGCATGGATTTGAACTCAGGTGGGTTCAATCCCAAAGCCAGTTATTCTTGCCCGGTGCCACTCCTGGGCTGTGGCTGCCCAGACAGCTCTGCCCCATGCATCCCAGTCTCTGGTCCCGAAGGGCAGCCCAGCCCCACCCTGGGCTCAGCCCTTCTGGGATGGCCTTCCTCTCTTGGGTCTCTGAGCCACAGCTCAGAGATCTGCTAATATCTGGCTGTGTTATGTACAATTGCAAACCCATTATAGTCCTATTTCCCTAATCTATGACACCTTATCACGGCCCCCAGTGGCACTGTGTTTCTGAGCATTGTCCACCCACAGAATTATTAATCCTCTCATTTGGTGGCTGGTAGAGGGGGTGGAGCAGCAGACCAGGGTGACCTGTACCTCTCGCCCTGAGGGAGCCGTGGGACGGGGCAGCTGGAGACCCCTGCCAGCCTGTGTGCTCCTCACTGCTCATCTCAGCTCCCTGAAGGGATACTTAGAACAGACAGCCCTGCCCAGGGCTCGGCCTGGACAGTCGTCTTTGGGAGAGGAGGACCTAGCAGCTACTCCTGTGTGTGCTGGGCCTGGCTGGGGGGGCGCCTGCAACTGCACACCTGAATTCGGGAGTATCGGGGTAGGCCTCTCTCTGGGTAGCCACCTCCTGCCTTCTGGAAGGGGCAGCAGATGCCCCAGGCCCAGAGATGCTCTGAGGACACTGGGGAGGGGGCAGCAGTAGAGCCGGCAGCTGCTGAGTGCAGCGGGCACGGCCCCATAATTGGGCAGCCTGTTCCCAGATAAGACTGATGACACTGAACAGCTTCCCGCTCCACATGGGCTGCGGCCGCTCATTTCCTGCTCCCTCGGCCAGCAATGCCAATTACCTCGCCTCCTGCTTGCCAACGGCGGCTTCTGGGGTGGCCAGACGATTCCTCTGTCATCGGTGGGGCCTGGATCCTCTCTGGAGGGTGGGAGGGTGTGGACAGGGCAGCGGCAGGGTGAGTGAGCCCAGTGATGGGCACCTCCCCACTTCGCACTGGGCATGGCTGGAGGTAGGGGTGTGACACAAGGACCCAAGCCACCTTGGGAAGGCCACATGTTCTTTCCTGTCCCCAACCTCAGAACAGATTCCTGCTGCCGGGCTGATGAACTGGCAAGTGGGTGTATGAACAGTACAGACACCCCTGATTTGCCAGCTGCCTTTCTCAGCCTTGTCCTCTGCTACCCCATATGACACCCTGGACAAGTCTCGGAGCCCTCAGGGACCCCCTGCCTCATCTGTAAACCGGGGTGGTGGGGCTGTGCCCTCGTGGCAGGGATAGGAGGACCGGCTGGGACCTCAGAGTGAGCAGTTGGCCCAGCGTAGAGGACGCACTCCTCCTTTTGTGCCAGCACTCAAATTCTGCTCATTGGATGAGGACAGGCACCCATTTAGCACTAGGGAAACTGAGGCTCACACAGGGGTTTGGCTAGTGCTGGAAGGAAGAAACAGCCCCTGGCTCTAATTCATTGCAACCGCAGAGGACAGACTTGGGAGAAGGGGCCGGCTGCCTGAAGGGCAGATGTTGGCTCCAGAGTCCCATCACCCCGTGGGGGAGGGGGAGAAGCACGTTTGAGATGGGGAAGAGGGAGGAGGGAAGGTGCAGGTTCCTGCTCCACTAAGGTGGCTCTGTCCAGCCCCTGACCTGGAAGAGGGAGCACCTATCTCAACAGGAGTGCAGCAGGGCAGCAGCTACCTCGCTCTCTGCAGGGTGGTGGGAGGAGGTGCCCTCCAAGGTGTTAAGTCCGACAAGGAAGGTGGGTTCGGCTGCTCTGAGCGGGCGTTCTCAGGCCCTGTGGTGGGCGGACCATGATCAGGGGTCTGCGGGGTCAGCCCTGCGGTGGTGCAGAGAGGGAAATGGAGGCCCCGGCCAGAAAAGTACATCATCCGCCACTCCAAGCCCACTGGAAGCCCCCCGCGTCCAAGCCTCGCTGGGCCTCAGGTTCGGAGGTGGGGCCTCCTGACCTCGAGAGGCCGCCCTCGGGTTCTGATTGGTTGCAACTCTCACCCTGACCCAGCAGGAGAGGAACCTCGACGGCCCTGGGGGCGGGGCTCAAGCTCGCACACCCGGAGCTGGGCTGGGGGCTGCGGGCGGAGCGCCCACGTGCTCCGCGGGCGGGGAAGGGCGACGCAGGGACAGCTCGGGGCCCCGTGCCACTCGGCGCGAGAGGGTGGGGGGCGGACGAACAACTCCCTAAGGGGCAACTAACAGACCAATTAAGCTGACAATAAAAAATTTAATCAAGTAATAATGCACCTTACTTTGTTTAATTAGTGTTCTGTCAAGTGAATGAATATTTAAGGCGCGGGTGGCGGTGCCAGCATCTGCCCAGCGGGCAGAGAGGCCGAGCCCACATTTCAATCGGCCTGACAGCTCCCCACGCGGGCACTGATCGCCGCCACCGCGGTCCAGGAGGCCGGGAGGGGAGGGCGCGGCGGGGAGCTCCCCACCGTGAGCGAGCGGACCGCGCTTGCCTCTGCCCCTGCCCCTGGCTGGGACTCAGTAGCTTCATCTGTAAAATGGGAGCAGGAGTCCCGCCAGCTGTGTCTGTGCTAAAAAAAAAAAAAAAAAAAAAAAAAAAAGCAACAAAGATTGATTTTGTTCCTGGAGCCCCAGAGCCCCTGGCGGGTGCGGGAGCCCAGTCTGCACCCTGGGCGCTCCCCAAGTCTACGCCCCCAGAATGCCCATCGTTCGTCAGTTGTGTGTGCCCGTGAGGCCGGCGATACCCGGGGAAGGGGACCCTCCATGCCCCAGCCTGAGGGCCCAAGAGTGGGTCCTGCTCCGGCCCGGGGCAAGGTCTGTCTGGGAGATGCTTCCGTTCACGGGTCCTTTCATTCATTCGGCCACCGTGGAGCCTGTGCTCCATGCCAGCGTTTCTTTCCCTGGAAAATGCGGGACTAGTGCCACCTCTCAAAAGCCCCGTTTTGGAAGCCTCGGGCCCCAGGTCGCGTTCGTTTCCCTTTGCTTCCGCGCGCGCCGCAGGGGGTGGGCGGCGGCCGCGGCCCGCGGGCACCCGAGGGTTAGCCCCGCCCCGCCCGCGGGGCTCGTTTGCATATTCATGAGCCTGGCGGGCATGCGCACCGCGGCGGCCGGGCTGCACCCTCACCCTCGGCCTCTTCCTCCCTTTTCCCGGTGGGAAGGGCCAGGCGCCGCCCCCAGCCCCGCGCCCCAACCACCTGAGAGCCTCGCGCTGGAAGGACTTTGGTAATTATTTGTTTCAGTTGAGTTGTTTTCCGTCTAGGCTAGGCTGAGTCTTGTAATGAGTATGGATTTGCCAGTAAATAAGTCCCCCGCTTCTAACCCCTGTAATAAATGCATTTGGAGTAATCTGGCGATCACGCGGTGTAATTGCCGGCTGTCAGGGCAGATGGATGCGCCCGCTCACTCCCCGCCGTCCGCCCTTCCTTCACCCGCGCCTCCGTCCCCGCCCCAGCTGGAGGGGAGGGTCCTTCTGCCCGGGGAGAAGGATGCGCCAGGCCTGCGGACCCCGCCCCCCGCCCCGGCCAGCCCCCGGAGCCCTCGGGTCCCTCTTGAGCCGGACAGCGTGAGCCCCAGACTCACCTGCCTCAGACCCCAGTGTCCGTCCGTCTGTCCATCCTCCACCCGTCCGCGCGCACCGAACGCCCGCCGGGCCTTGCTCAAAATGCAGGGCCCTGGGTGCCACCCGCCACCGTCTTGCCCCACTGAATTATCTGCATGTGCAAAGGCCTCCTTCTGGCCCCAAGTTAGGCAGTCATCCTAGGACCTCCCTCTGTGGAACATCAGGTTCCAATCTTACTGGTACTTGTGGCCCTTGCCGCTCCAACCATCTCCACTTGCCTCTCTCTGCTACTTTTCCCAACAAATATCACCTTGTTCCCACCTCTCAGACATTGTCCACGCCTCTGCCTGACATGCCGTGGCCCCTTCTCTGCTAGGGGATGTCCACCCAGCCTTGCTCAAATGCCCGCTCCTCTGTGAAGCCCTCCGGAATTTCCCCAGACAGGAAGTCCCTCCTCTTCACTTCTCTGGCTGGACCTACAGTTCTCGTTTTGCACAGGAGTCTGGTCCTACCACTCCATGAGGACCGCACCTCCCCTGCTCTTCTTTGGGCAGCCTTCTGTGCCTAGCACAGTGCCTGGCACATAGTAGATGCTCAAGGAACATGAGGGCCATGAATCAGTGTGCAAGTGATGAGCCCTGAATGCCTCCCCACCCGAGGGATCCCCAAGTTTGTGGGCTGACCTGGGCTGGGCTTAGGTAGAGGTCTTCCCAAATCCTGGGGTACTATATCTGCCAAGTCAGATGTGGCATTCTGGATGTGGAGGGGGGCTGAAAGAAGCATCAGAGATTGCAGCCAGTTTAGCCCAGTGATTTTTTTTTTAAGATTTTATTTATTTATTCATGAGAGACAATGAGAGAGAGACAGAGACACAGGCAGAGGGAGAAGCAGGCTCATGCAGGGAGCCCAGTGTGGGACTCGATCCTGGATTCCAAGATCACGCCCTGAGCCAAAGGCAGACGCTCAACCGCTGAGCCCCCCAGGTGTCCCTAGCCCAGTGATTCTTGTACGCTGGCACCCAGACTGGGGTGAGTGTGAGGTTTTTGTAACAACTCCATCAGGATTTACTGAATACCTACCCCGTGCAGGCACTGTTCTAGGCTCTGGGGCTGGAGCCACATTGACAGATGCTGACATTTGACAAGAATGTCAAATCCCTGCTGGGCAGGGAAGGAGCCCTGCTCTGTGTCATCTGTAGTGAAGCTTCTGAGGGGAGGCTCTCAAAGCACTTGCCCTGCTTCTGGGGCCTCAGACCCAGCCTGAGGCCCCAGTTGCCACCCTAAAACCAGGCCTACAGAGGACTGGTGTGCCTGGAGGTCCCATGTAGCAGGGGCTGGTGGGGAAGGCAGGAGGGGCCCTCTGCTCTGACACCAACTCCCAGGCTAGCCTTCCCAGCACACACGTAGGCTCTGAGCCACTTCTGTGCTTTGGCCCAGCCTGGGGCTGGAACCCCACAGCTGCATGGGGACAGATTCCTGCCCCACCTCCCTGTGGGGGTTTAAATGAGGGATTAAATGAGATAACTTGGAGGGAAAGCCACCTGGCCTGATGACAGTATGGTGTGAGGGTTTAATCGCTCCAATGCAGTCTCCAGAGGAATGAGCTTTCCACCAGACCTGCCAGTGGAAGGCCACGACAGAGCAGTCAAGGGCATAGATGCAGGAAGCAGTGAACTTGGGCTCCATGTGCCCTCAGACTGACTGCTTAACCTCTCTGCCTCGGGTTCCTCATCTGAACAACAGAGAGACTGGTACTGGTGTGTCCTCGGGAGGGTTACCAAGGGCTACAGGAATTGACGCTGTAAATAGAGCTTATGCTTATCACTATCAGGGAAACCCAGGGCATGAAAGAGGGAGAGGAGAGGGACTTTGGAGGAGGTGATGTGGGGCTTTTCTTGAAGGATGAACAGGAGTTTATGGAGGGGCAGCCTTGGGGGCCCTAAAAAATCTCCACTGCTGGCCAGTAACCCTCTGCAGCTTCTCCCCCTCTGCTCATCAAAGCTTAAAATGGCCTTTAGGGTCCTGAGCTCTGGCTGACATGGAGGGTGTGCCGGAAGAGGCAAGAAGTGGGGGCAGAGACCAGTACGGGGGGAGCGGGGGACACACCCCAGTGTGTGGGGATCTGAGACGCAGCTCCCCCGCCCTGCACAGCAGCCGCGGCTGGTTCCTGGCCGGCTGTCAGCCAGCAATCATGTTTAATAAAGGCCCCAAATTAGACAGCAAGCCTAAGTAAGAACCTTTGGTCTAACAGTGCAATTAACACAGACAAAGGCTCCCCTTCCTCCTTGGCCCCCAAGACAGTGGGGAGGGGTGGGCAGAGTTGGGGGCGGGCCCTCCCCACTGAGCTGTGGAGAGTTCTGACAAGGACCCAGTGATAGACTTAGAGGTAGCAATGAATCGCATGTGAACGACGGCTCCTCTTGTTGTCAGGCAGCCATGGGGAGAGGGCATCTTCCGCGGATCTTTCTAGGTTATCTGGCTTTGAACGGCAACACCCATACATATGTGAGGTCTCCTCCTCTCTGAGCTCCTCTATCTCTCCTCCTCTCTCCTGCATCTTCTCTCCCGTTTTCTGAGGACAGATGCAGGCTGGGTTTACATGAATAAAACATCAGGAAGGGGGAAAAAATTCCAAACTGCACAGCCCAGGCTTGGGGACAGACAGCAAGCAAGCCATGTTGCCAGCTCCATGGGCAGCCCTGTTCATGTTGGAGTGGTTGTCCCACCTGGAAAAGGCTCTGCTGGTTACAAGTGGAGCCCATCTGATACCTCTGGTTTCCCAGACTGGGGGCCATAGGGTCTGAGAGGCTGAGCACCATCAATGCTTGAACTGGGATCCCGGAATCCTGACTCCCCAGCATCTTCTTCCCGGCACTGGGACAGACAGTCTCTATTTGCTCTTGGCCAAAGAATGGGAGGCCTTAGGCCTCAGCCTGGCTGGACATTCGAGGCCAGGTATGTGTGTGTGTGCCTGACACATGACCTTCTCCTGAGACCTGCCTGCTGGCTGCTGGGAATCTGGCTTCTTTCTGGCCCTGTTCAAACCCAGAGCAGGCCCTGACACAAGAGCAGGATGCAGAGGGTGGGGCATCTGGCCAGACATTAAACAGCACTGAGTAGGGGGGGCTTTCTCTGAGTTGCCCCCATCCCTGGCCCCACAAAAGCAGCCAGGCCTGGCACCTACCACCCAGCGAAGGCTGGCAGGAAGGGGGCTACCAGCTAATACCTCGGGCACCCCGTGGCCAGGAGCCCAGAGTTTCACGAGGACCTTAATCATCCATTTGTTTATTCATTCATTTCCTGAGTGCCTCCAGAGCCTACTTAGGACAGGCAGGAGGGACACCAGGGTCACTGAGACAGACTCAGGTCCAGCCCCTCCACCATGAGCGCAGTCTAGTGGGGTGGACAGGCTAGACATGTAGCGGTGACAGTGCTGGGGACATTAGTTATGATGGAGGAGCCTGGGACAGGCACCTGACTCAGGCTTTGAGGCCTCAGAAGACTCCCATAGGAGAAGTGGGCCGAGGTGAGGTAGTAGTTCCCAAGGAAGGGGTGTGGGCAGGCCAGTGTTTCAGGAGGAGGGCTGGGGTGGGCGAGGCGGGGGAGTAAGGTGCCAAGGGGAAGAGCAGGGGCAAAGGGAGCACTAGAGAGGTGAGGCAGAGAGCAGCAGGTTCAGGAGGCCACACACAGGAGGTGGTGCTTTGTTCAGGGGTGCCTGGGGCCTTGGAGGGTTTTAAGCCAGGGCCTCACAAAGAGTTCTCTCCCTCTCTCCATCTTCCCCTCCCAAACCAAAGGTTCACTAAAGCTGCAGTGAGCGTGGCAGGGTGTATGTTCGTCCTAGGCTAGAAAATGTTTACAAGATGAAAAGGGGAGCACCCCCCCGCTCCCGCCCTGATGCACAGCCAGCCGGGTAGGAAGAAGGTGCAGCAAGGTTTATCCCAGCACTAAGTGGGCTGGGGGAATGCAGAGGAGAACACAACTAATCCTGACTCAGGAAGGCTTCCCAGAGGAGGGGGCCTTTGGGAAGGCATCACTGGGTGAATAGGAGCTTGTCAAATGGCTACAAAGGTATATTTAAAAGTTCCTCTCCTTAGGAGATCTCTGCCTCTGAGGTGGGACACGATGAGGCTTATTACCTTCCTGGTGCTTCTGAGCACTCGGGACCTATGTCATCCCCAAAGTGCTCCTCTGAGGACCCCATTGTATAGAAATGGCCCAAGTTCACACAACTAGAAAGTCACAGAGCCAAGACTCAGACCCAGGCACCCAGCTCCAGCTCCAGTGCCTACATTGGTAACCAGCTTGCCACGCTGCCCCTGGGACACAGGAGAGGTCTATCCTGCACTCGTGCTGTGTGCCAGGCCCTGTCAGATGCTGCAGAGGAGGCGCCAAAGCACCCTCAGCATCCCAGCCCTCCTCTCGCATGCTGGGCAGTCCCAGGGGAGACTGCGTGAGGTGGTTAGTGACTCCCAGTTGACTGTGCACCCCTGGTCCATTTACCAGGGGCTGGCAGCTTCCCAGGGGATGTGAGGTTTGAAGGGCAGAATGGAAGTTTGGGGCTGGCTTGGTGAGTGCTGCTGGGGGCCAGGAGGCCCACCTGTGGGACTGTGCAGCTCTAGGAGGTGGGTGGGGAGAGGTCTTGGCTCGGGGTACCCACTCCACCAGGGAGCACAGCAGTGGCAGGAGCAGGACGCCTGGCTCCCTCCCCACTGCCTCAGTCCATTATCAGGCAGACAGCAGCTGCTGATGTGAACGTGAAACATAGATTCGATACCTGAGCCTTTCACAAATCATGCCCCCCACCCCCGACCTGGCCCAGGTGACAGCCAGCACGGACGCCAGCTCAGATAACAGATGAAGGGGGGACAGATCTCACCCCTTGCTCCCCAGCAATTCTCCCTGGGGCACAGGGGCCCAAAGCAGAGACCAGGCTCTGCCCCTCTGCTGTCCCTCAGAAGGGCGACAGCCCAGACATGCCATGGCTCACACACACCACCCAGGGCCTCCAGAGCAGGTGGCAGAAGGATTGGGGTGCCCAGGTAAGGAACTGCCCCCACCTGTGGCCAGCTAGAACCTGCCCTGCAGGGGTCGAGGGCTGGTGGGCAGAGCCCAGCTTGGGAACCCAGGGTGGCTCCAGAGATGGTTGCTTTTCTGACTGCAGGTGGTTCTGCTAGGCCTGCGCTCCCCAAACTGGCACCGAGGGGGTCTGGGAGGAGCCGGGCGACCCACTTCTTGCTCCCGTCCATTTAGCCAGCGGTTTGCACTTTTATGAGTGGGCTGGCAGTGAACTCATCCCCGTTACAATGCACTCAGGGACCCTGACAACTAATTTAATTTAAAACAGCCTTGCAATAAAAGCTCAGAACGGAAAACCGCCGAGTCTTGGGGGTTATTTAACAAATTGCCTCACAGATAAATACATTAAAATGATTCTCAAACTGGAGTCGTGCGAAGTTGAAGTAAAATTAAGAAAGTCGAATCAAAATGTAAATTAATGGCGTTGAGATACAGCGTTTGAATTGGCAAGAGTCACGCTCGGGGAGCACTGGCAAGGGCTCTGCCTTCTGTTCAGGTGACGTGGCACCTCCAGGCAGTGCCAGAAACCCCTTCGGTACCAGGCATTGGGGCTGGCAGGGGAAGGCTGTGCCAACCCCACCCAGGACCCACCCGGCCCCCCACCCTTCCATCCCGCCTTCTGGGACCCTGGTTGGTTCATTCCCTGCCTCCAGCCCAGCTTCTGACAAGGCCCCAGCAGTTGTAAGATAAAGGCGCCCACTGCACTTGCCTTCCCAGGGGGCAGCAAGAAATAAAGGAGCTTGGGCATGTTAGGGCCTGGTTGGGATTGGAGCCCACTGTAAGTGTGAAGTCCTAGGGTAATGGCTATCACACATATTTACTGCTAAATGGATCTTCCAGCTGCCCTGCAAAGCTGGCTGGGTCAGCATTCCCATTTGATTGACAAATATATGGAGGCCAGACCAGGTCAGGCAGGGTGACAGGGGCTCCACTGGCAGAGGGGCTTTTGCCTCTAACTCCTCCACACGGCATGGTGAGGCCGATTTCACTTTTCTGTCTAAGTCTCTGTTTCTCTTCCCACTGAGGGCAGAGAAGCCAGGGCTGGGCTGGCTGCCAGGCTAGTGCCCAGATAATGGGCTTGGAATCCAGCTCTACCCTTACAGGGATCCCCCGCCCCTGCTGCATGTACCCTGGGGCTAGGCTACCTAGCAGCCCTCCCACCCAGGCAGGGCCAGCCTCTGGGGGAAGGTGCTCAGAAGTGGAGGGGGCTTGGCAGGAGGTAGGTACCCATGTGACACCGCCCGCCCTTCTTCTGGGCTGGAGCGACCCAGGTGCCGACAGACAGCATTGGGAACATTATCCGGAGCTGCCTTTCTTGATAGTACCATGTGCTAATCAGTCTGGGAAAGAAAAGAAGAGGGAATCCCCAGGGAGCAGTGGCAGGGAGGGGTGAAGAAGGAGGGGGCAGGAGATGCAGCTGAGGAGACTGGGGGTGGAGGTAGGGGGTGGGGGAAAGAGGAGTATGAAGGTGCAGGCGGCCGCCCCTCCCCCAGCCTTGGAATGCACCGTGATAGAGCAGAAAGGCACTGTGTGCATGTGTGTGCATGCGTGTGCGTGTGTGTGTGTGTGTGTGTGTGTGTGTGGCAGGGGGCATGGTGGATGTCTTCACCTGGAACCACAAGCCATCTGACACCCGAGACAGCTCTGAATGGGGAAGGGAAGGCATTGCCAGGGCTGGCTAAGGTGTGGGCTGTCAGCTGTGGGCATCTGGTGGGGCGGGGGGCCTCCCTGGATTCAGCAGGGCTGCTGGAGGAGGGGATGGCTATTAGGGGGAGCACAACCCCTGGAGGCCCAAGCAGCATCCCCAGATATCTGGGGGTGGCCAGTTGTAGGGGGGGGCCAGGGCTGCTGCCCCTGTCCCACAATGGTCTGGCCCCATTTTGGGCACGGGGTGGGCAGTCCCCTCCCTGCAGTGACCCGGCGGAGCTTGGCGTTGGCATGGGAGGGGGTGCAGTGACACCCCTGGGCCAGGCCTGGGCAGCTGCCTCACTTAAATGCCTTGCTGGGGAACCTCCTCAAGCTGGCGGCACTGTGGACGCAACAGGCTTCTTATTGACAGTCATTAAGTCTTTAGCAAATGGTTTAGAGAGAAAAAATAGCCATGATGTGGATTTATGTTGACCTCAGCTGTGAAGGCTGGCCGCTACCCCAACCCTCCCCTCCACCCCCCAGGGGCCAGATCGCAGGGGAGCAGGGCGTGAGTGGGGGGATCCAGGAGAGAGGCTGGAAGCTGGGGGCCTTGGGGAGGGTGGCGGCAAGCTCCTTGCTGAGCATCCTCCCAGGACTGAGATGCAGTGATCACGGTATCCCTTCTGCAGAGGCGGCAGTTCAGGCCCTCAGAAGCCGGGTTGTGTGCTGGGGGTGCGGGTGGGGGTGGGGGTGTCACAGAGCTGGTGGGTGGCAGAGACAGGCTACGCAGTGGGGTGACCGAGATGGGTGATCAGAGCAACTCCACCCACCAGCAGGCAGGCCCGGGCCCAATTCCCTGCCCTGGGGTGGAGGGAGGCTTCTCCTGGCCTCCGGCAAGTCCCCAAGCCTTCCAGAGCTTGAGCTTCCTCTCCTGTGAAGGGGAGCCGCAGCCAACCGCAGGGATGGGCCCAGGGAAGCATGTGCAGGAAGTGTTTGGGAGACTCTAAATGCCAGACAAGCAGGAGGCTGGCAGGAAGTTTCGCGCACCCTCCCTGCAGGCAGCTGGAGGCCCACCCGAGGCAGCCAGGCGGCAGGTGGGCCGCTCCAGCCAGGCTGCGGCCACTCCCGGGGAGGAGCCGCCACCGCCAGAGCCAGAGCCTGAGCTGGAGCCGGAGCTGGGAGCTGGGAGCTGGGAGCTGGGAACCCGCTTCTAACCTGGGCGGGCCTGTTGGGGCCCAGGGGGCCGCCCAGCTGATAGGGGGCAGGTTTAACAGGACTTTGAAAAATAAAAAAGGTAAAACAGCAAACGGCTGCCCGCTCCTCCTGCTGCAATAAAAATGGATTTATTTGTTCGTGGAATGAAATTTAATAACTTTGGTGGGAGATGAGGCGTGAACAATAATAGTTTTTTTGCTCTTTCTCATTTTGGAGCGGGGTAGGGGGCAGGGGGGAGAGGAGAAAGGAGGAGCAAGGCGGAGACCGTCTGGGACACTGTTGAAGGGGGGAAGCCGGTGCTCGGGGCTTCCTGTCCTCAGCTTGGTTAAGTAAACCCCAGAGGGCTGACTGTATTCATTGCTCCAAAGGCACAGTCCATACAGTTCCTTGAACCTTCACGTTTCCCATGCTGGCCATACTCGTGTCTTTATGTCCCCTGTGCACCTGTCAGCGACACCAGGCCTTTGTCCCTGCTGGATCCTCCACCGACCCTCCGCAGAGGTGCCTTTCTGCCCTCTTCATAATTCTGTTTGTTCTTTGGAAGTAGCCTTCCGGCCCCCGCCCCGAGATCCTCATCGGCACCATTTCTCTCAGGGAGTCCCCCCCACCTTGTACCCAGTGCAGGGCTGTGAGGTGCTCCCAGACACTGGGATTCCTGGGGCCTGGCACAGAGCAGCTCTCTGGCAATAGGTGTTGAATGAACAAATGAGTGAAAGTCAAGGACGGAGACTACCTTTCTCCATAACCTGGGGCTGGGGCTGGGACCAGGGCAGGTGCTGGGCTGAGGCCAAGGAAAGAGTCCCTTCTCCTGGGGGCACCGGGGTGGCTCAGTGGTTGAGTGTCTGCCTTTGGGTCAGGTCGTGATCCTGGGGTCTGGGATCGAGTCCCACATCGGGCTCCCCGCAGGGAGCCTGCTTTTTTTCCCTGTCCCTGTGTCTCTGCCTCTCTCTGTGTATCTCTCATGAATAAATAATCTTAAAAAAAAGGGGTCCCCTCGCCCGTATCCCAGGTGGCCACTGCTTCTGGACTGGACTGGGGCCAGCCTGGGGCCTCTCCCAGGCCAGGGAGTCTGCTCCTGGAAACCACTGCTCTTCCAGCTACAGCTTGTGCCACTTCACCTCTCCGGGCCTCAGTTTCTCCATTTGTGAAGTAGTTGTGGTGATGCCATGAGACCAGGGCCCTCTGTCAAGTGGGTGGCCCTCTGTCAAGCTGGGCCACTTGCTCTGTCCTCCCCAGGGCAGGTGGGACCTAAGATTATGGGGACACAGATCTTCAGGGGGGACCTGAATAGGGACTCACTCAGGCCAGGCTGTGTGAAGGGGCTGGGAATGGCAGGAGGCCAGGGGTCAAGGAGCTCCCCAACATGCCCAGTGGCACTTCCAGGCTGAGGCTCCGAGGCCTGGAGAGGCCTGAGCAGCCGAGGGGGATGGGCCGGCTCCTGAGCTGCCCTGGCAGGTCAATAACAAAACAAACGCACTATTGACCAACTGCCTCGTACTAAATCCTCCCGGCAGACAAGATGATGTGAGCCCCAACCGACTGCTGAACTCATAACCCGCTCAGCCCTGCCCAGCCGGCAGCCAGAGGAGGCAGCGGTGGGGGGCAAGGCCTCCCCTCATCCCAGGATGGAGGGGCTGCACCTACACCCCTTGCACAGATCGGGTCCCTGGGAGTCAGGCACAGGGACAGTAGCCCGTTGGGTGCATTTGGGCAGCACCCTCAGGGAGCGGGGGTTTTGGAAGCAAAGCGCAGAAACCCCAGATGCTCAAATTAGGAGGTCAGCTGATCCAGCTCTTTTGTTTTTAAGAATTACATCACTTCAGATAAATATGCAAACATACACGTGGCGCCCCTGTAAGTTGCGGAGCGTATGATAAACCACACTGAACCCACCGTGCGAATTAAGCCCAGCAGTTAAATGCCCTGACTGCTGGGTTAAAATACCAGCCGCACCACTTCCTGTTGTGTGGCCCTGGGCATGTCACTTTACCTCTCTGTGCCCAGGTCTCCACAACCATAAAATGGGGGTAATAAAGAGCACCCCACCCTGCCGCGGGTACAGGGTTGTTCTGAGGATGAAATAAGATTCTGAAGCACCAGGACTACAGGAAGAGGTGACTGTTCTCAGAATTGGGGGTTTATTTCTTCCTTGTTTTCTGTCGCAGCCTTATCCCATGTGTGGTTCAGGGCTCTCTCACCTGGTCGTCTGAGGGTCTGTGAATCCCCAGACTCCTGTGTAAACCCCAAGACTCCTGTGTAGATATCTGGTAGGGTTCATATTTTCCAGGAAGCGGATCAGGTTCTCAAGATGAGCGTTGCTAAAGTGGAGACCCCTGATCCGTCCCAACTGCCCCACTGGATGAAGGGTTCTAGGGCCCAGAAGGGGGTAGAGCCCCGCCCACAGTCAGCTGGCAGCAGAGCCAGGAGGCAAAGCTGCTGGTGGCTCAGAGCCACATGTAGGGAGCCGAGGAGGGGGCCAGAGACTTCACACTGCAGGTTTCTGGGGACCATGGGCCCCTCGCACAGGCCCCTGGGCTGCCTGATGTTGAGCACCTATTGTGTGTCGATGGCGTCTGGGTGGGACCAATGGGCCATCTCCCGCCACCGCCACCGCCACCGGCTTATGGTCTCTGCAGATGCCCCTTGCCCCTCCACTCTCCTCTCTTTCAGAGGCAGCACAGGCCAGGGTTCCCAGAGATCTGCCTTTGAACCCTACTTGCCATCTTCTGGCTTTTGCTCTGGCCAGGTTAGTCTGCCCCCGAGGGCCTCAGTGGGCATTGGACAGATGAACAGAACAAAACTGGGAGGCTTGGGGAGGATTAACCCAGGTCATATGTGGTGCTTATTAACTTCTTCTCAATTAGGACTAGTTGCCACCCAGCCCAGGGACAGGAGGCAGCCCCAAGACGGCCCCAGTGCACATCTGCGGCTGGGCTGTGAGCCTGTGTGGTCTGGCGCATCAGATGGAGTGTGAGTGCGTGTGTGTGCGTGGGTTCTCGCCTCCTAAACACAATCCTCGGGGAGTAAAAGCAGGGCCTTGGCAAGGTAAACACTGCAGCTTCCTGTGGGGAAGCCCAGGAGACTCAGGAGGGGAGCTGTGGGGGACCCCGAACCTTGCAGGAGCCAGAGCCATGGCTGGGACCTGGGTCTGGCCAGGCTATCTCTGGCCTCTGGGGTTGGAGGGCTGGTGGGGCTGAGAATCAGGGGAGTGCCTTCGAGGTCCAGGCACCGTAAAGGGGAGGCCCACATTCCCATCCCGACTACACCTGGGGTGACCTGACCTATCTGCCTAGCCAGTCAGCGCAATGTTGGAGGGAATACCTCCTCCCACTCTAGTCCTGCCTCATCCTAAGGAAGAGTCATCTAGAATGTCACAAGTAGAGTGAAGCCAGCACAGGGCAACTGTCTCCTTTTATGATGGAGAAACTGAGGCACGGAGAAAAGTAGGACTTTCCTAAGGCCCCAGAACCAAGTTTGTGAGGGTGAGTCCTTCACCTTTTCTACCTCCTGAATTCCTTTTTTTTTTTTTTTTTTAAGATTTTATTTATTTATTCATGAGAGACAGAGAGAGAGAGGCAGAGGCAGAGGCAGAGGGAGAAGCAGGCTCCATGCAGGGAGCCCGACGTGGGACTCGATACGGGGTCTCCAGGATCACACCCTGGGCTGCAGGCGGCGCTAAACCGCTGTGCCATAGGGGCTACCCTACCTCCTGAATTCCTATGCGTCCTTCAACGCCCCAGCTCTGGGAGAACTTTTCCTGATCCCTGTGCTCTCACCTTCAAGGTCTGCAATGGCAGCTTTCTTTCATTTTTTAAAAATATTTTATTTATTTATTTGAGAGAGAGAGAGAGCAAGCACGAGCAGGGAAAGAAGCAGAGAGAGAAGGAGAAGCAAACTCCTCACTGAGCAGGGAGCCCAACTGGGGACTTGATCCCAGGGCCCCGAGATCATGACCTGGCTTACGGCAGACACCCAACCGACTGAGCCACTCAGGCACCCCATGGAATGGCAGCTTTCTGTGCCAAGCCCTTGCTGTGTCCCCTCCGTGCCTGTGGGATCCCACGTGACTCTCAGAACAACTGTGGGAGAGAGGACCTGACCCTGTGTTGTAAAGGAGGAAATGAGCTCAGAGAAGTTCAGTTTCTGACCGAGGTCACACAGCAAATAGGGATGGACAAGCGACTCTGACGTCACCTCTGCCCTCAGCCTCCCCCTCTGCATGCACTCCACTGCAAGCCTTCTCACGTCCCCGAGCCGGGCTGTCCTCAAGGGAGGACCCACAGCCTTTCAGTTCATCCAGATGGTCAGACTCCCTCTCTCCCAGAAGCCAGACATTGTTAAACTGCCTTGTAGGTATCGAATCAGATCACTCCCAGGATCCCGGAGCTTGGGGTGGGGAAGGCTATAGTTGCCACAGTGATCTCTGGCCTCACTCTGGGATCCCGAACACCTCCCCCTTTCCATCTTGGGAACCTCCTGCATGGTCAGAGGGGATGCCATGCTGGGGCCCAGGGGTTACTGCCCCATCAGATCAGTCGGGTTCTTGAATTCCCTGGGGCTGAAAAGGGAGGTGTGGGATCCCAGCCATCTGCCAGGTTGAGAAGGGGTGTGAGGACCTGAGAGTCGAGGCCTTGAGGAGGCCTGGTCTCCCACGATGGCCCCAGAAAGCACTTCACCTTGGGCTTCTGCTACTCAGAGAAAATGGGAGGCAAGGCTGGCCCACGGGGGACTTAGAGGGGGCCCGCCCAGGAATCCGGCACTCTGCACAGGCTGGGCCTCGCCCTCCCGATGAGCTCCTGTCACCGGGTCTTAACAGAACCCACCCTTGCCCTGGTGGCCCTCCTGGGTCTGAACCATTCCCAGGCTACCATCTAAAGGCTGACACTTGGAGCACCTCATTTGAGTGGGCCCCAGTCACAATCCACTATCGTGTTCATTCCCTAGATGGTGAAACTGAGGCTCAGGGAGGCTGAGTGAGTCACCCAACCCGGGCTGGTCGGTGGCAGAGCCCCGGGCAGGCTCAAACAGAGGCTCTGGCAGAGGTTGGATGGATCATCGGGCCCTGCTGCTCCCACCCTAGGGGGCTGGATTCTTGTCCCATTCCATCCTGATTTGAAAGGGCAATCTTGTGCTCCCGAGAGGCAGGGGGACAGCAAGGTCCCGAACCCGGCCCTGGGCTGTGGGAGGCTGGAGGGCCCACCCAGAGGTCCTGTTGCTCCCTGTTCTCACTGCTTTCACTGCCTCCTCGCTGGTGCCCCCCACCCACACACAGGCATCTCCCTGAAGCACTGACCCTGCCAGTGGCCTCCTGGCCCTGGGGCCCTGGTGAGACTACAGAGGGCCTCCACCCCTGACCCCAGTGACCTTCTAGCTCCTGACCCAGTCTCCTGTACCCCACTCTCCCTGTGCCCCTTGCTCTTTCCAACCAACCCTGCAGATCTCTTCCTCATCAAGTCTCCACGATCCCACTGCAAGGGCCTCCCCCCACTGAGGTGTCCCCAGACCCTCCATCTCCGGGCACCAAAGACACCCCTCCCTGCATGCTGGTGTAGCAGCTCCAGGGGTGGGACAGCTTAGGACAGGACTGGAGGCCCCCCAGGTCCCCAGAGCAGCCTAGCACTCTGATCCCTGATCTGTCTCCAGGACCCAGAGCAGTGCCTGGCAGGTCACAGGCTGGCCATATGCTCTGGGTGAAGGAATGAATGAACGTTTCGTCTGTGCTGGGCCCTGGGCTGGCGCTGAGGATTGAGAGAGAGCTGACTTTGAGATTTTATTTATTTATTTGAGAGGGAGAGAGAGCGAGAGAGTGAGAGAGCGAGAAAGAGCATCCAGGCAGGGGGACGGGTAGAGGGAGAAGCAGACTCCCCCCTGAGCAGGGAGCCCCACATGGAGCTCAAACCCAGGACCCCGGGATCATGACCTGAGCTGAAGGCAGAGGCTTAACCGACTGAGCCTCCCAGGCGCCGTAGGGAGAGCTGACTTTGGTGTTACTGCTCTAAGCTTTCAGACAGTATCAGCTCATTTAATTCCCACACAGCCTTTGGTAGTAAGCACGACTGTCATCCCCATTTTCCAGAGGAGGCAGCTGAGGGTCAAGTGAAATTGCCCAAGGTCCCACAGCTGGGAAGAGGCAGGCCCTTCCTGTCTGCTGCAGGCAAACCCGGGGACCAAGGGTGGTGGGTACCAGAGCAGAGGCTGTGAAGGTGCGGCCAGGAGGGAGCAAACACTTGCTGGCCCCTCCCGCGTTAGCAGATACACTAGGCAACCCAGGGAGGGGGAGAGAGACCTGCTCCGAGGAAACAGAGTGGCCAGATTGAACAAATAAAAAGACCAGATGTCCAATTAAATTGGGGTTTTAGATAGAAATAACCAGTAATTCTTACAGCATAAGTATATCTCATGTGATCTTTAGGACTTACTTATACCAAGAAAAAGTGTCTGAAATATACATTTAAGGGAGCTCCTATATTTTATCTGCCAGCCCTGTGACGAGGTAGAAAGGACCTTAGGGGTTGAGCGCTGGGCTGTTGTGTGAGATTCAGCCCACGTTGAAGCGAGAGAAACTGAGATCCAGAGCAGGCTGAGGCTTGCTAATCGACAGAGCTAAGGCGGGAGCCAAGACCTGGACTCCCATCCCTCTTACTCAGTGGGCTGCCCTGGGAGGCCAGGCCTGGTGTCGCCCCCACCCCACAGCTCAGCAGAGCTGCCCTGGCCCCTCTGCCAGGTGCCTGCTGCAAGCCACAAATCACGGGGCGCGAGGGGCTCCTCCTGCTTGGCCTCCCCTCCACCATCCCTCTCCTGCTGCTCTGCCCATGCTCATCTCCTCGGCTTGGGGCTAAGACTTCCTCACACAGGAGGATCTGCACGGAGTGAATTTTCACAGTTGGGTTATCACCTCCTAAAAATAGGGCTGAATGATGGATGGGAGCTGTCGCCAGGCCCTCGAGCTACGGGGCATGGGAGTGAGGGAGGGGGATGGGCCAGGGTGAAGGGTCCATAGACCCCCTGGCCTGGGCCGTTAACCCACCTTCCCTGGCAGTGGGGAAGCTGCTGTGTGCTTGAGGTCTTCAGAGCTGAGTCTGAGCCTCTGGGAGGAGCCACCTGGACAGCACCAGGCCAAGCGATTCATCTGCACAACTGGTGCCCCTGCCGAGCAGCCGAGCAGCCGGGAGGGTCTGAATTCAGGTAGGGGTGCGGCCATGCCTGGGAATCAAGGACCTTGTCATGAGGCTGCCCGGCCTGCTCCCTTCCCCGGCTGTGTCCTGTTCTTCATTGTTTTAGCTTCTTGGCTTTCTCTCTCTCTCTCTCTCTCTTTTTTTTTTTTTTTTTTAACATTTTATTTATTCATGAGAGACAGAGACACAGAAAGAGAGAAGCAGAGACACAGGCAGAGGGAGAAGCAGGCTCCATGCAGAGAGCCCGATGTGGGACTCAATCCTGGGTCCCCAGGACCACACCCCGGGCCAAAGGCAGGCGCCAAACCGCTTAGCCATCCAGGGATCCCCTAGCTTCTTGGCTCTTAAAGACTCATCAGTTTGGCTTCAGGATTCAGGTTGAGAATCTGTAGAGACGTGGCTGGGCTTCAGGCTGCAGATGGGAAGGTGGGGGGCACAGGGGCTCCTTGCCTTCCACACACATACATACACACTCAGCCCAGGCAGTGATGGACACACAGACACACACAGACAGACACACAGGCACACACACACCCACCTCTCTCCCTTGGTCTGTGGAGACACTAATATTTAAGCATGGGTCTGGGTGTCAGGACTCCAGGTGGTGTCCCTGTTTGTCACTGCAGTCACCTAGCACTGGGCCTGCCTTCCTGAGGGAGGACCCAACACCCCATAGCAGGCTTGGGCCTCTGGCTGCCCAGGAGCCCAAGAAGGCTGCTGCTCAGCCAGTTGAGCCAAGAGCTTCCGGAGGCAGTGGATGAGCTACAAGAGACCATTCTGGCTCCGAAGGTGGCAACAGCATGTATGTTTTAGACCCTCAGCACTTCTGAGGATTGTGGCTAAAGCTGGCTGAGCCTCTGTGGGCCTGTGCCTGGCCTCCTTCTCCCAGGTTCTTCTCAGCTGGGGTCCCAGGGACTCCCTCCACACCCCAGGCCTGGGAGGTCCCCTGTTGTCTCTGGGAGGGGCCTGTCCCACAGTCATGCCTGCAAGTCCTCAGGTTAGCGCAGAGCACCCTCCAGGTGTGCCCAGTGACAATCCTCCCCTTGCCTCCTCATGCTCTGTGCACTGCCCAGCCACAGATGCCAAAAGGACACCGCCCCCCAGGAGATAGGCATACTGCTCTGCACAGGTCCGAGATGTGTGACCCTTGGCCTTGGTCCCTTCTCCAGCCCAAAGCCCGCCCCACCCTGTCCCATCTGCATCTGTTGGCCGATACTCTCTGGGGGTGAGGCGTCCTCGGAATTACGATATTAAATGCAGCTGCACCGAAACATGGCCTCAATCCAATTATGCCAGGAAACAAGAGGAGCCGCTTAGGCTAATCTGGTTATTCCGCCCCGGCTTCCCTTGGCAGCCCCGTAGGGATGCCCAGGAGGAGCAGCCGTCTGGGTGGGCAGCAGCAGGACCGAACGCCTGTCCCACTGCGATCTGCCAGGTGCACACAGCTCCTGCTGGCAGGGAAGCCATGGGGCCGTGGAGATGCTTCTTGGCTCCCAGCCGGGTGGGAGAATCCATCGATCATCCTACAAATGCTTCCTGAGCTCGGAGCTTCCAAGTGCCCCGGCCTCATCTGGACAGGGGAACCTGGCACTGAGGGGAGAGCCGAGGCTCTGCCCTCAGGGAGGGTACCTGGAGCCGGGGAGACAGGCCAAGAGTAAAGCCGAAGGTGGTTTCAGGGAGGGAGAACCCCAAGAGCGGGTGACACGGAAGCCAAAGCCCAGGCCAGCCATGGGGGGCTGTCTGGCAGAGAGAAAAGCAAGAGCCCAGGGAGGGGAGGGATCCGGCAGGCTGCGAACCGATGGGGGACCGAGAGATAGAGAGATCGAGTGCAGGCTGGGAGGGAGCGCAGCTCTGCTCTCGGGAGGTGGATGGGTCTGGGCTGTGGCATGGGGGTGGCACGGCTAGCCCCAAGCAGGGGAGGGTCAGGGCAGGGTGGGAGCTGCAGGTGGACAGGACAGAAGTTGTACCGAAAGGATTTATTTGCTGGTGACCGTGTTGGGGATGAGGGTGTGGGAGGCCCCACAGCCTCTCCTTGCTCCCACCAAAAAAGCCTGGCAGTCCTTGCAGTGCTTTGTGATCACGGGGGCTCGCCCACCACTGGTGGGTACCTCGGAGCACTGCGGAGGCCTGGGGCTAACAGACTGGCTCTGCCCTCTGGAGGCTGCACTTCAGGGAGGAGACAGATCTGGAGCAAGAGCTTACCCATCTGCAGGAAGGGGAGAACTATGGGGAGGTTGTGCAGGGGCAAAATCCCGCCAGGCTGGGGGTCGGGGGGTCGGGCATAAGAAGAGGGCGGGGGGCAGTACATTCAAAGGCGGGGAGGGGCTAGAGTGTGGCTGTCCCACCCAGACCACTGAGGACCACTGAGACCCCGGAACAGGCAAGCAGGAAGCAGGAGCTGAGAGCTGGGGCTCCAGGTGGGTGTTAGGGCTGCTCATAAGCCGGGTGTGGGTGGCCCGGGTCAGAGCAACTGCAGGACTCCCAGAGGAGGGCAGAACAGGAGCATGGTGTGCTCATCAGCCCGGTCACAGCACACAGCCTGTGGGGGCCACCCCACGGGGCTCCCCAACTCTCCCCAAGTCCCCACACCAACATTACCACAGTCTGCTTAAGGTCTACACTTAATGATTCTTCTCCACTCAGTTGCCATGAATCTGTTGATCCCAGGGTGTCCTGCCTGTTGGGGACTCAGGGACATCACAACACAGGGGTCCTGGAGTCTGAGCTGTTACGGGTGTGGACTGTGTCTGGTGTTCACCGGGGCCTCATGCTTCTCTCCTTGAGCCCAGCAGGATGGGGGGTGGCCCAAGCCTGTTCCTGGGTGGAAGTTGGCAGCTCAGCACCCCTGACCTCAAGGTCCCAAGCCAGTTGGACAGGCCTGTGCTTCTCCCCATCTGCCTCCTCAAGCAGCTGAGAAGCCAGAAAGAGGCACAGGGTCCATTCTCCCCAACTCACAGATGGGAAGACTTGAGGCCACGGTCCCAGGGGCTACTTGAGGAGGAGCTGGGGTCCGCAGTGGGGAGTTGCACATCTCACTGGACTCCAGGCCCTCTCCTGGGCACCACTCTCCACGTGGTGTGTTAATGGCTGTGCGGTCCCCATAGCTGTGTCAACAAATCAGCCATCCACAGAGTCGGCACCACCTCCCAGAAACAGATTATAAAGTGGGAGCTCCTTGGGGTCCCGGGCTGGAGCCGAGGGGCGGGGGGCAGGAATGGGTGGGGATCTCTGCCTGCCATGTGCCCCCCCAGAGGGGTCTGGCCAGCCTGTGTATCAGAGGAGCTGTGCTCATCTCCCCAGGCCCCTCCTGGCTGTCAGACCTGGAGCCTCCCTGGGAGGAAGATGATTTGGGAAGACAGCATGGAGGGCTGGGAACAGGTGATGGTGGGAGGAAGCCAGGCCCTGCTCAGTGTAGGCTGAAGTGATAATTGGGGCTTGGGGGCAATGGGGAGCTGGGCCAAGTGACTAAAACGCTGGGCTGGGGCCGAGAGCCAGTCTTGGGGAGTGAAAGAAGGCCAGGAAAATCAGAGCTCAAGGCCAAAGTGGGGTTCAGTTTCA
Source organism: Canis aureus (assembly GCF_053574225.1). NCBI lineage: Eukaryota > Metazoa > Chordata > Mammalia > Carnivora > Canidae > Canis > Canis aureus. The sequence continues at coordinate 2,919,666 of NC_135631.1, forward strand.
GGTGAGATGCAGGGGCCAAGGGCTGAAGTGTGCCCTCTGGGTGTGGGCACTAGGTGGGAGGGGGAGGGTCCCTGGCCTGGAACCCCAGACCTTAGCTCTTCTCCACCCTGTAGGCTCTGGACACCCCATGCAGGGCAGGTGGGGGCTTAGGGCATCCCAGGGGCTAGCTGCCCCTTTGAGAGGAGTCCAGGGGGTTCCTGGACCTGGGCATCTGAGGTTGAAGACCCCCCACCTCGCCCAGGCCTTCTTCCCTCAGCTCGGATTCTACCAGGACCCAGAAAGCACCAGCACTCAGAGAGGGGCCATGCTGCACCCTCCACCAGGCACTGCCTTCCTCCCCTACCCCATCTGTCCTCAGCCCGACTTCTCTCCCTTTATCTTCTCTCCTAGATGCGATAGCTCCATGTGCTATTTGCACCTCCAAGCACTGACTGCTGGCTCCACCTCCCTGGCATCTTCCCATTCACAAGCCTCTGGACAGCATCAGTATCCTGGCTGACAGGTGAGGAAGCCGAGGCTGAGAGCTGAAGTGACCCGACATCAAAAATCAGTAAAAAGTAGAATTTGAACCCAAGCCTGCCGGCTTCTGAGCCTGGCCTATTCCACCCTACCAAATCCCCTTCTCTTGATCCTCTCTTATGAGGTTGTATTTCTGTAAGCTGCCGCAAATCCTTTAGGACGAGATGGGAATAAATAAATAAATACATAAGTAAATAATGAGAGGTTGCAGCCAGATGCCCACACCCGGTCACAGCCCGGAGCAGGAGTCAGTGAGGATGGGACTGTTTTCAGGTCCTGCTGCTAGTGTGTGTGTGTTCAGGGGTGAGTTGGGAGTGAGGGGGGTGGCACCTGCCAGGGTGGAGGGAGGGCGGGAGTGTGGCCAGCACTGGCCTGGCTGGGATGTGTGCGCAGTATGTGTGGTTTGGGAGGACAGCCTGGCTCCTCTGGGGCTACTCACTTCTCAAAGCCCAGACCCTGTTATCATGCAAATATGTTGACACATTAATCCTTCCACCCCTGTGAGCCTTCCACACTCGGAGGATTATCTCAGCACTTGCAAGGGACAGAACTGAATCCTCAAGCAAGAGGACATGGGTAGGCCAGCACAGACTGGAGCAGAGGGTGGGAATGGCTGGTGCACTTGGAGGGAGGCCAGATTCAGGCTCCCCAATCCCTGGGGGTCTGAAGAAAGGACTCAGATTCCTGGTGGGGGGTCACTAAAGTATAAAAGAGGCCCCCAAGGGTAGGCTGCCCCCTCCAACACCTTGGTTTTAGCTCTGTGCCAGAGCACGGGGCAGCCTCAGCTAAGGCAGGAGTTGGCGACAACCCGCTCTTCAGGGCAGAGTGGCCCCAAGTGCAGAGCTGTGGGGAATCTTTTTACATAGCTGAAGGAGAGAGGTGCTGTGTTCAGGCCCAGCTTTTACTGGTCCCTCAGGAGGTGGGCCGGAGGTGAGGCAGGATGGTGGCATCTGCTAGTATCTGAAGCTTGTCTCTCCCCATTCTGCGTGTAGCTGTTTGAGTTCGTGCCTATGTGAGCATGTGCATGTGGGAGGATGTGTGCATCGTGCACAGGTACGTGTGTGCACGAGCACACTCACCTTCCACAATCCGAGATTATTGCAGCCTCCCTGCCCCTCCTCCAGCCTCCACTTCAGGCCAAAGGGACTCAGCCTCGGAAGGTGACACGGCTATTTCCGCGCCTGGATGCCTGCCAGTGGCAGCATGGGGGGTGTGTGGGTGTGTGTGCGTGTGTGCGTGCTAGGGAAGGATGCTAGGAAGGGATGCTTCTGTCCCCCAGTGGAACAAAGGGGTCTCTAGGTCCTCCCCTGCTTCTTTGTTGCCTGAGCCAGCCCAGCTCCCCCTTCCCTCTCTGTGACACTCCCTCCCACCTTAGACAGGACCTGGAAGGTGGCCGAAGTTGCAGGGGACAGTGGGAGGAGTGACCTAGGCAGCTCTGGGTCAAAGGGCCTGTGCTTGGGTCATCCCTGCTGACTTCTAGAGAGCCCCCGGGCAGTTTCTTTACCTCTCTGAGCCTCATTTTCACATCTGTAAAATGGGCGCACATTGCTAACTCAGGAGAATGCCTAGGAGGGACCCAGCATGTGGTGGTGGGAACCGCGAGAACAATGACAGTGACAAGGCCACTTAGGAGGGAATCAGCCAGGAGGAAACAGGGTTGTGCACAGGGGCTGCTCTGTCCACGTGCTTCTGCCACCATGTCCCATGCCTTGGGGGCCCCGGCAGTGTTCCTTATCCAGCCAGACTGAGCAAACCCAAAGCAGAGTGAAGGGGGGACCCCCCCAGGTCCAAAGAGGTGAAGGGGGGGACCCTATGTAGGTACCATGTTAACCCTTTACATTACCATGTCAGCTCACAGCAGTGGGTCCCATTTTATAGACTGTCCCATTTTACAGATGAGAAGACAGGCTCTGAGAGGTTTAGTTGCTTGCACAAGACCCCCCAGCATATCTGGGATTCAAGCCCAGCAGCTGTGCCCCAGTGTGGGCTGGCCAGGGCCTGAGTGCACACGCAGGGTGCCCAGGGCTGCTCCCGTGGCAGTGGGGGCTGGTGGGCATGATGAGGCTCTTCTGGAGGCAGTGCTGTCCCTGGGGACACACGGAGGCCCTGCGGAGGCAGTTCCTGCCCGAAGCCAATTCTGTCCTGTTTAATTTTGAGCTGAAGTGCAAACAAGCTCAGTGCCCCGCTGCTCCCACCCCAAATCAAATTCAGTGCTATGATTTCTCTGCGGGCGGCGGCCTGCCTTCCGGGGAGGGAGAGTTAGGGGAAGGATGGCACCAGGGCTAGTGGGCGGGAACCGGCAGGGATCAGACCGTTTGTCTGGGGGCAGCTGGCTTGGATGGCCGGGATCTTCCACCCAGATTAAATTTTAACCCAGCTCATAAATCTTCCAAGTCTGTCCCCTGCCACCCATCCGCCGGGTCTACCACTAGCTGTAGCCTGGGCAGGCCCTGGGACTGCCTGGTCCGGTGTTCTGGGGCCACTAGTGCGCAGACCAGCCAGGGGTCCCACTGGCCATCGGCCACTCGGGCTGGCTCTGTTCCAGGCTGAAGCTTGTCATCAGCCCACGGCCCTGAAGGCCAAGGCTAGGGTTCCAGTGGGGCCTTCAGTGGGCTCCACTGTTGGACCCACCCAGGTTCAAATCACAGCTCCACCTTCCGCCAGGCAGGACCAGCTTAGGTCCCTTGTACATAGGGATGTGCGAAGGAGTAAGGGAGGTGATGTGATAAAGCCCTGGGGCCAAGGAAAGGGGGCTCCTCAGGGGCCACCACCAACCCGGGCCCATCAGAGAGGCAGCCTGGGTGCACCTGCCAGTCCGCACAGCCCCTGCTCCCACCAGATGGCGAAGTGGCCTTGTCTGCAGCAGAGGGCTGGGAAGCCCACAGACCTCCCTCCTTTGGTCCCCTCCCCCAGAGCACTGGGGGGCAGGCATTTTGGGTGTGACTGGAGATGGGTCTGGCTGGGAGCCTGCATGGACAGTGTGAGCCCCCAGGGCTGGGCTGGGGAATGAAGGGCTGGTCTCCCTATCCCAGACCCCCAGGTCCCCAGGAAGGGTTGGCAGGAAGCTTCCCTTATTTATCTGCTGTTTTATGGAAATAGAAGGTACACAATCAGCCACACCAACCGAGGCGTACAGCTTGGGAAATTTTACACATCATGTGCCCTGTGACCATCTCCCGCTCAGAGGATAGAACATTCCTGTGTGGCCCCATATCTCCCCTCCCCCAGCTTTCTACTCTACAATACAACCCGTGCCTCCTCTCCATGCTCCCCTGTGGCACCCCACTTCCCCTCGGGATGAAGTCCAGACCCCACACCCCAGCTAAGGGCACCCCCCGCGCCCACCACCCTCCCCTACGTGGGCTTCTCTCCATAGCTGCATGAGGCCAGCCTTCTCCTGCCTGCTGACTCCTGCTCAGGCTCCAGGAATCACACTGTACACGCTCCATCCACGTTTAGGGAAGAAAGGGGAGGAGGTCATGCCCACAGTGCAGGGGACAGCACCGAGGGCTCTGTGGCATGCCCAGGTCCCCAGGCAGCACGAGAGCAGTGGTAGGACTTGCAGCCTCACCCTCTGCCCGCCCTATGACATCTGCAGCCCATGGGAGAGACCTGCCAACTCTTCGTGGCCCTGCAGGGGCTGACATCATCCACTGCCCACCATGAAAGGGGTGCGCGGAGGCAGCCAGGGAAGCCTTTGCCATGTGAGGCCCCCTCTCCGGCCCCACCCCCATCTGCTGGCTGTCACCTCCCTGGAACATGTCCCGTCCTCATGTGGGGTGCTTGGCTCACCCCAGTCCCATTCCTCACCTTTCCCGAACCCCGGTCCACCTCCCTGTGCTGCTTTTAACCCCACCTGGTGGTGGCGGCCACAACATTACCTCCTGGGGCGGCTGCCATGATGATCTACACCCCCCCAAATGCATATTTGTCCTCTGCCAACGGCGCACAATTAACATTCCCACCAGTAAACGATGCGGGCCATATTTCACCCGCACCCAAGTGTGGACCACAAAGGCATTAACATAAATGATGGTGCAGTTAAGTGGGGCCTGGATTTGCATGTCTGGCAGCAGCGCACCTGCACGGGGCTTGCAGGCCAGGAAAGCCGCACAGCCTTGGAGCCCCCACCCCAACTCGGTGCCCAGAGCTGAGCCCTCTGCCAGGACCCCAGGGACACAAGGAAAATAAGCCCGCTGCGATCCTCTCCTGGATGGAGGTGGATGCTGCTTCTGCTGCCTGGGGAGGGAATATGGGTGCGGACTAGGGTATTGGGGTCACACTTCACGGCGCTCCCCACCCAACTTCCCTGCTCCCCTTCCACACACTGCCTGACCTTCCCAGATGAGGTCAGCCCCCGACAGCCTGGGCTCTGTTCTCCCCAGGGCTCCCACTTAGGGGCAACAGGGAGGGGTCCCTGGGGGTGTCTGACTCCCACCCAGCAAGCTGTGTTCTTGGGAGCCAGGACAGGCTGGGTCAAGCTGGGCATGCCCCCCACCATCACCACCCCTTGCTAGAGCTTAGGCTGGGAGGCAGGGACCCAGGTCCTAGGCCACAGATGCCCCAAGGTGACAGCAGCCAGCAGAATGGGGACAGCGTCAAGCCAACCTGGATGGGGATGGCTGGAGGCTGGAGGGGAGGCTAGACTCCTGGCCCAGCAGGGCCTTCTCCCTATGGTGATCCAATGACCACTTCCCTTGGGTTGTTTTGGAAGTGAAGAGGGGGCAGGCTAGGACAGACGAAGGCTTAGCTCCTCACTTCTGGGGCAAGGGAGAGAGCCAGGTCCTGTTGGGTGGCGAATCCGGGTCTCTTCAGCTGCTAGTGGGGTGTCCCAGGAGGGCTCTGTCTGAAGTCACCCCACCCAGCGTGACTGCACAGAGAGGTCTGACCTTCACTGTGTCCCCATCAGCCCCTGCCTCTCCCGGCCTCCTCCTCTGCTCCTCCTGTGTGCACCTGGGTCCCCTAGTGAATCTTCTGCCCCCACCCCAGGGCCCCAGGGACTCTGTTACTCAGAAAGTGCTCGGCAAAAATAAAGTTGAGCCACTTGGGGGACCTCCTCCAAGGTGAGTCGATAAAAGTTGCTGCCTCCTCTGGAGAGGGCCCAGGCCAGTGCCCTGGGGAGCTGTAGCCAGGAGACAAAGTGGGTGCATCAAGAGGCTCAGCTGGCAGGCAGAGCTGGGGAGGGGCAGCAGGAACACCACCCTGCCCCTCCAAGGCAGAGAGGCCTCGGACATGGCTGCTCTGGGAGCTTCAGATTCCTCACCTGTGAGAGAGGCTCCTGGTAGGGCTGCCGTGGGTGAAAGTGAGCCTGAGCAGAGAAGCCAGCCTCTCCTTCCCCGTTCGCCCAGGACAGCAGAAGGCTAACCCCACTCTGACCTGCAGGTGGCAGCTGGGACGATGGCCATCAGCTGTGGGGCTGTGTGATGCCTCAGTCCCGAAGCTCCCTTGGGCAGAGCTGCCCAGGTCAGGGGCTCTTCAGGAAGTATCCACATGTTCCCTCCTCCCCACTCTGGATAGCTCCGTGCAGCCTCCACGCCAGCCCCGTGGCTTCTGTACCTATCTGTCTGGCAGGTACCCGCAGAGCCACATGCCCTGGGACGCCATTTGCCTCTTGCCCCTGTGGCTCCAGGGCATCTAGCCCTTTACGATTTGTCTCTCCTGGTCTGGAGCAGGTCCCTCCTCCTCTCTGGGTTTTAGCTCTCCCATCAGCACAGACTCAGAGCCAGGTTGCCTGTATCAGCTGTGTGATCCAGGGCCAGTCACTGAACCTTTCTGGGTCTCAGTTGCCTTGTCTATGTAATGGGGACATTATGCTTCCTCGGAGGGTCATTCAGAGTATGAAGCGAGTCTGTGTGGAGAGTAAAAGACTTTGAACATGCGTGCATGGCACGCAGTAGGCTCTCAGTGGGTGAAGTAACTATTCTGTTATTACAGGGGATCAGAGCATATTCACAAAGTCACGGGTATTGGTGTCAGGAAAACCAGCAAAGGAGAGTGAGGCAGGCCCCACCAGCTGTCCCAGAGACAGATGCTGAAGCTGTCGAGAGGATCACCCAAAAAGAGAGGGGATGCGGCCGGAGCACCCCAGCTCCACCAGGCTCTCCTCCCTCCCTCTGAGCCGCCGGGGCTCCCCATGGCTGAACACAGCCAGAAGCCATGGGTGTGGGAGTCCGCCGGTGACCAGCATCCTCCTGGTCCCAGAGCAAGAGGGGACTGAGCTGAAGGGAGAGCCTTCACAGCCCTTTGAAGTCCCACCGGCCTCAGAACAAGATGATGGTGTGTGGGTGACGGTGAAGGGTGTGGCCTTTCATGTCGGTTGAGAACACCCATGGGCTCTAGGTCAGAAAGAGCAGGGTGCAGCCTTGGCTCTCCTGTTCACCAGCTGTGAGACTGGGGTGAGGTGATAACTGTCCCAGGTGCCCGAGGCCTGTGCTGAACGCAGGAAGGTCCCAGGAAAACCAGGGCCTCAGACTCCTCATCTGTAACACGGACTAGGAGCCCTCTGGCTGGTGGAGTGGGACCAGGACTCAACACAGGAGAGGTCCTGGGAAAATCAGATCACACCCAGCAGGGCCCGTGGGGTGAGCGGGCGGGTCTCTAGCTCCTGCCCGCCCTCAGGAAATGGATCCGATGGTGTTTTTCCATCCAGGAGCCTAATAGTCAGCAATAATTCACCATCGCGTTTCCCAGTGGGTAGGAAAGCCACAAATAAGTAAATTCAGGCAGCAGGGCACAATTACTGAGCCCAGTGCTTTATTTCCCCATCTCGTCTCCAGCCCCAGCTGGCATCGGGTCGATAATAATTTATGTTGCAGCCCCCGCAGCAGAGGGGAGGTGGCCAAAATGTGGTTACGTGTGTTGGAGTCCCCCTCTCTGTACCAGCTGTGTGCTCACAGGTGGCTGTGGGAGCGGGGGTGGGTGGGGGGTGTGACCAGGGAGGAGGGAGAAAGAAAGTCAAGGCGAGGGCAGGGCCAGCTACCTGCAGGTGTCACTGGAGGGGAGGTGCAGGCAGCTTGAGGGCTCTGCAGCCCCAGGCCTGCCTGATCCCTGACCACCCATCAAGGCCCACGTTCCGTGGCAGAGGCATCGTAAGATTAAAATGGGGCCCGGACTGAAAAAAAAAAAATAATAATAATAAAATAAAATAGGGCCCAGAGAAGCGGTGGGTCTCTCCCCGCAGGCGGTTCTGGGTTTGTGCTGTGCCCAAGCTCCCAGGGAAAAACCTAAGGGGCAATGTGCATGGGGAAGAGACCCGTCCAGCAGTGGCCTTGGCCGGAGTCTCATCCACGGGAGCCTTAGAGTAGAAAGTGAAACAGAGTAGTATCTCCTGGGGTGTGGGGGCAGGACCTGGCCTCTGACCCCTCCTGGCATGGGGAGGGGGAGTGAAGGGGGGACAGCTGAAGCCCTGCGCTGCCAGCACTCGCAGTGCCCAGTGGAGGGCTGCGGGGTGCCCTGCGGTCTCCACAGTCTCCAGCCTGCAGGGCATCTGCCAGCGTTTACCCTGCTGCGGAAGGAGCGGGCTATGATTTGGATGGAGTTCATAATTTACGTAGCAGATTTCATCATGTTTCATGTTCTGTCATGTTTTCTGCCATTACAATTTTATTCTACCCTCCGGGGACGTTAGAACGTGACAGTGGGATGCTGCAGGGGAGGAGTCCCAGGGCCAGGCCGGGATGATGGCTGCGGGCCTGGGGGCAGGCGGGGGCCGAAGCTTTCCCGAGTGCGTTGGTCTCAAGGGTGACAGTAATGACAGCTGACTTATATTTGTGCCTGGAGTGCCAGGCTGGCCCTTCATGCTGCCTGTGTTCCAGCATGGCGCTTCCCTCACCACCCCACCTACTGGATGTGCCAACTGATCGATGCCCGGAGGTGTAACACCTGGGCCCCAGGTAACACAGGGGTTGGAGCTGCATGAGGGGCTCAACTCCTGACCCCTGACTCCGGGCTGCTGCCATCTTCGGGTAACAGCCCTCCTAACCCAAAGAGCAGCTGCACCCCAGGGTGGCAGAGGGCTCATCCAAGGTCATCCGGCCCTGAAGCGCTGTCCCTGTGCCTGCTGTCCAGCCCCTCTTCCCTGTCCCGCCTGGCCTCTGGCCTCTCTCTCAGACTGAGCCCACTCTGGGGACTCCCACACTGCTCCCGCCTCTCCAGCCCTCTCTCTGTCCCCAGCTGACCCTAGCCACACCTGGGGAGACCTCAGGCTCCATCTTCTGCCAGGAGCTGGCTAGAAACCTGCAGACAATGGACAGGGGAGAGGTTTCCTGGAGCCTACTCTTAATTAAAGGGGCTCCCTCCTGGGCAGCCCTGGTGGCTCAGGGGTTTAGCACTGCCTCCAGCCCAGGGCATGATCCTGGAGACCTGGGATCGAGTCCCACATCAGGCTCCCTGCATGGAGCCTGCTTCTCTCTCTGCCTGTGTCTCTGCCTCTCTCTCTCTCTCTGTCTCTCATGAATAAATAAATAAAATCTTTAAAAAGGGTGCGGGGGGGGCCCTCCGTCCTGAAGGCCTCTCAAGCCAGGGCCTATAGCATGCCCTGGTGTATTCAAAAGGCCTGCCTGGGTCCTTCCTCTGCTCCCCACCCACCAGAACATGGGACTACCCCACTCCTTGGCCTGTGTTAGGGGCAGGGCATGGCCCGGGGGTGGCTGGTGTCACTGAGCAGGGCCAGCCCCCTCCTGGCCCTCGTCAGAGGCAGTGTGACCATCTAGGGTGGCTGGTGACACTGCACATCCTCAAGACCAGCCGCCTAGAGAAGCTCTGAATAGAACTCTAAGGAGGGCTCCAACTTCCACCCACCGATGCCTCCCCTTTTCTTGTCTTGTCTTTCCGCCTGGCTTTTAAAAAAAATTAAACACGGATGGTTTCATCTTGGGAGAATTAGTATTCCAGGCAGGGCTGGGGGATGTGATTAGAATGTCAAGGCTGGAGCCTCAGAGCTGGCAGGGAAGGGAAGAGGTGCTGTGCCTGGCGGGGGCCCTGGGTGGGGGCAGAGGGCTCTGACCTGCCTGTGAGGCATGGTGGGCCTTCCAGGAGTGGCTGCTTCTAGCCCCTCGATGCCCTTCTCATGGGGAAGGCTGAGGCTGACATGGCCGGTGGGACTGGCAGCAGGTCCAGGCCCGGAGGAGGAGGAGGAAATTCGAGGGCGGCTTGGGGCAGAGATTGGCCAAGACATGTGGCCCTGGCCCAGCTCATCTACCCCATCCAACCCCCTTCTCATTCGGCTCTCATTTGCTGAATGTGTGTGCTTACTCTGTGTCAGGCACTGAGCTAGGTGCTGGGCGCTGCAAATGGCAGGGACGCACTTGTCCTCAACCACTGCATGTCACTGGCACAGACCACTACCTGGTACACAGCAGACACCCACCAAAGACCGGTTAAATGGACATGTGAAGCATTTCCCAAAGTGTGCTTTGAAGAATACCTGAGTCTTGGGAGGTTACCAGGTAGCTGCTGGAGCAGACGGTTAAATTGCTACCTTTGCAGCAGGACTTCTCAGAGCCTTTAACATGCTCATGGGGGTGTCTGAGTGGCTCAGGCAGTTGAGTGAGGTTTTGGCTCAGGTCATGATTTCAGGTGAGGGATTGAGCCCTGAGGTGCATTCCACATTCAGCAGGGAGTCTGCTTCTTCCTTCTTCCTCTCTCTGCCCATCCCCCAACTCATACCTGTGCGTGTGCTCATATGCTCTCTCTCTCTCAGAAAAATAAATATATATATAAATACAATGCTTATGGCCCTGTGAACCTGGGGGGAGGGAGCTCCATCCAGCCTACAGCCTCCACCTGTTTGAGCACAACCCACTAGTCCCTGGCCACACAGGAAAGGCTCGTGTGGGCATGGTGTATGGGCACAGAGCCGAGACAAGAGTGGGTGTGCACTCGGGTTCCATGGTGGACTCACTGTGTGACTTGGCCAGGCAAGTCAGAATATCTGTTTCCTCGGGTGGAGAATCGAGATGGTCATAACGGCCGGTGGGTTCAGCAAGGTGACATGTGAATGCTGCCTGCCTGGGACTTAATACAGGCTCTGTATCATTCACGCAGAGCACTTCGCTCAGTGAGCCCGGGGCTGTCCGCAGAATTCCATCAGGTTAGCCATGTCACTGCTGCTGACACCCTCTGTGCCCTTAAGAGCTCACAGCCGAAGGGGGGAGGAATACACTTAGAATCCAAGGTGGACAGTGCAAGGACCAGGGTCGGGGGAGCCCCGAGGACGGTGGATGCTGAGCAGGGGTGAATCGGAGGAGTGGCAGCGCGGCCTCAGGAGGAGGCCACAGGGGAAGGAAGCCTGTGTGTTTGCCTTCAGCCCCTTTGCCCAGGGGTCCTCCAGCCTGGTGGTCTGGGCCATCTTTGGGCATCTCTGTCTAACACCAATGTCTTCCTTGATGGAATCCCTGTCAGTACATCCGTCCTGGTCCTTCTAGATCCCCAGTCCTCCCAGAACAGGCTAGTCTTACTTCTTTGGGTCAACTGTCCAGAAAGCCAAGGACAGGAGAGTGCTGTCTTCCATCTGCCCCTTGGTCCCTGCCCAGCCCATTCTACCTGCCCCCTGCCCCTGCTCCCACTCCCCGGGCCTCCTGGCCCTGCAGCAGAGTTGTGCCTGCTGTGGGGTCCTGCACCGAACAGGGCTCCCGTTTGGTCTGATCAGCTGGGGGGCAGAAGCAGGGAAGGATCAGGGCGGAGACGACTCCCTTCAGGGCACAGCACAGACGCCGGGCCCCTCTGTGTCTGCTGCAGAGAGCCACCTTGTTCTGCAGACACAGAGAAGGCCAGCTGATAGCGAGCGGGGTGCCAGGAGAGCCCGAGAGGCCAGGGACTTCCTGAAGGAGGGGACTTGTCAGCCTGAATTGAAAGGTAGGCTCCGGGAGTGAAAACTCTTGAGTCACCCGGTCTGCCCCCATCTGACCGCAGGGAGCCTGGCACAGCTGTTTGGTCACTAACATTCCCAGATGCTGAGCAAGGGGACCCGAGTGCTTCCCCAGGGTACACCCAATGCCCCCACCCCCGCTGCCCCCGGGCCTGCTTCCCGGGAAGTGAGTGCCTGTGCTTTGGTGGCCGTGGGTCAGGGCAGCTCCCAGGCGAGGCCAGGCCCTGAGTGCTCCAGGAGCAAAGGTGCCAGAGGCCTCATTAGCCACAGCTTCAAAGAGCCTCGTTATTAACGAAAACGCGCCGCACATCCTTTCTCTTCCTCCTTCTCTCCTTAAGGCAGGCTCCCACATGAAAAGGAAAGTATACAATGAGCAGCAACGAGGAAGCCTCGGAGGACAGGCAGGCGTCGTCGCGCCGGAGGGAACGCGGGTCTACCTCGCGGGGCGCGCACGGGTGGGCTCCCTTTCTTCCTTTATTTTAAATAGTCTCTCTTTTTTCCCTTCCTCCTCATTCAGCTGGTCGCTCAGACTGCGCTTTAAGTCCTTTTGAAGTGTTACAACCATTTTCTCCTCTTTCAATTAACAAGAAAAGGAAGCTAATAGCTTTCTGAGCCACTCGCTGTAAATATTAACAAAGTCTGGCCGCGTGGCCGGGGCCCATGCAGCGCTGCTGGGCCGGAGAGTGTTTACGGGAAGGAGGGGAGGGTGGGTGATTTCCAACACGGAGATGAAAATCCCTTGGCATGGGCTTCCATGGTTCAGGGAAACTGGAAAGCTGGGGGAGCCAGGCGAAAGGGCGCCTGTCCCTAGGGGCCAGAGGATGGCATAGCTGGCAGGAGGGAGGTAGACATTTCTGGAAGAAAAGGCAGCTTCTGTCAGCTGCACACCCAGGTGACTTGGATGGCCCAATGCATGGCCTGGAATCCCTGGCTTGTGGCTTTCAGTGTGGTCAGTGGTAGAGGTCTTCACAGGACTGGCTTTTTTGTTTTTAAAGATTTTATTTATTCATTTGAGAGAGAGTGAGAGAGAGAGAGCACGCATGCGCACAAGCAGGGATGGGGGCCGAGGGAGAGGGAGGAGCAGACTCCCTGTTTAGCAGAGAAGCTGACTTGGGGCTCAATCCTAGGACCCTGACATCATGACCCAAGCTGAAGGCGGACACCCAACAGACTAAGCCACTCAGGTCCCTGGAGGACTTGCATTTGAACACAGCGGCTGGAGGGTGGGTACTGATGATCCACCAGACCATGGCACCTTCCTCTGTATGGTGTAGAGCTCCTGATGGACTCTGAGACTGAGGAGTGGGCTGAGGGAAGGAGTGGGCAGAGGAGGGAGCCAACAACTCCTTGAGCAGAGCCTGGGTTCTGAAAGGTCCTTGGCCTTCTCCCTAGAGGGCCTGCGGCTGTGACCCCCCTCACACATACACACACACACACCCCATGCCTGCCAGACACACCAACAAAGTGCTGCTTCATACAGGGGCTCCAGAGCTACCCCATGTAGGCCCTGTAGGGCCCGTTTCACAGCCAGGGTGGCCAGGGACCCCGTGTGAGAGCACAGAGGCACTGCTGGCCAGGTCAGAGCCAGTCTCTTCTCCTCCAGACTCAGCCGAGGGCCCAGGTGTGGGGAATTCACAGCCACTGTTCTGCTAGCAAAAGGGGGCCAATTTCCTGATAAAGATCTGGCCTTTGCTGGCAGCACCATGCTCCTCGCTCCCAGGGATCCCCCAGGGCTAGGCATAGACCCTTGTGTGTAGGAGCTGAGTTACAACAAGGCCTGCTAGCCAGGGCCAGGCCAGTGAGCAGCTTCCCTCCCGGGAGCCAGCAGGCAGGGGGCCTCAAGCAGGCCTGGGCCACCATTCTTGTCCTGTCATGTGTGGGCAGGCTCCGGCCACTATGCCTCTCCCTGTGGGCAGAGGGGCAGGCCCGTGGAGGGCTGTGTGCTCCCACTCCTCTCTGCCCCGCCTAAGCCTTCCCCTCCAGAGGCTGAGAGCAGCCATCAGGAGCCCAGCTGAGCCTAGCTGCCTGAGGCTGGCCCTGCCCCCTCTCCCACTCTTGCAGCTCTCCTGGGCACAGGGGGGTCCTCCTGCCACCTCCCTCTGCTAAGGGGAGACTTCCAAGGCACGCAAGGACTCCAGGTACCAGAGGTTCCTTCAGATGCCTGCCTGCTCTTCTGTCTCGTTGCTGCCCAGGGACGATAATACCCTCATGGTGGACTTTCCAGGCCCCCACGGCTCGGCTACACTGTTGGGGCAGCACCCTGAAAGTGTAGACCAGGCCTTGAGAGCCCCCGAGACGGTGCGGGGGACAGGCTGCCAGGCCCAGGGGCAGGCAGGCAGGCAGGCAGTAGGTGCCAACAGTCTAGGCCGGTTGGGTCCCTGGGCTGCTCTGCCAGGCCACCACCAGGAGATGGGAGTGAATTCTAGACCACCTCTGGCCACAGCTGCCCTTGCTCCCCAGGTCCTGGCTTCAGCCCACTCATGGAGAGGGAGAGAGGGAGGGAAGGACCTCCCAAGGAAGAAATCCTTTCTCCAAGAAGCTGTCCTAGAAGAGCAGCCCCCTGGGACTCTGTAGCTGTTGGCCTCTCTGCTCTGGGCCCTGCCCGCCCTCAACACCCCCTCACTCACCTTCCCCAGGGGTCTGTCTCTGAGGGTGGGTGCTGGCAGGGGTCCGGGCCTGCTGGCCAGGCAGCAAGGGCTCCTGTAGTTGCCCACAGACTGGCTCCCACACCCACTCCCACACCCAACTGACAAAGTCTGGGTTTTGTCGGGAAGTGGTTTAATTAGCGGAGTGGAGGCTTGGGGGTTCGCACTGTATATGCAGGCTCTCTCGCCTCCACCTCTTCTCACCTGCTCTGGGGTGCCGTGCTGTAGTGCCAAGCCTGGGGGCCAGAGTGAGTGAGAAGAGGGCAGGAACAGGGCAGAGGGAGGAGCTGGAGCCTCCAAACATGCCCTCCTGCAGAGGCCTGCTGCGGCCCCCGCCCCAGGCACCCAGAAACACCCCCACTCAGCCAGGCTCCAAGCCCCACGGCAGGCTGGCTGTGCATGGTGCTGCTTCAGGCCACCACCCTCTAGCAAGGAGAAAGGGGCGGGAACGCACTCAGCCTCCAGGCCTGTCTTCAGGTAGCCTGCCTAGCCATCCCCTTCCCCTGAGCCCCCCAGTATTCCCTACCCCCAGCCCAGGCCCCCACCCCTTCCTGCTGCTGAGGACAAGTCCCAGCTTCTCACTGGGTCCCTCTCATGTACCCCACGCCCTCCGATTCTCCACGAAGGTCTGGTCATGCTTCCTCCTGCCTGAGTACATTCCCTGACTCCCCACTGCCCTCAGTGTGAAGACCAGGCCCCTCAGCAGAACATTCAAAACTCCCCCCAAGGCCAAAATCCCATCTCCCACTTCTGCTCAGATCACTGTCTCCACCAACTCCGAGCTTTGGGACACCAGCCTTCTCACCACCAAGCCCTCCCACTCTGAGCCACTGCATATGCTGTTCCTTTACCCGAAGTGCCCTTCCTGCCCCACCACTACTGTGCTGGCTCTGATCCAGGAGCAGTCTGTACTCCCAAATGGAAAAGCTCCCCCTGCCCTGTGGCCCCAGCCCCCAGCCCTCTGCCCCTGGAGAGAGGGATGTGGCCGTGACAGCTCCCAGGTCCGTGCTGCCACAAGAGAGGAGTGACCCACACGCCGTGGTCACTGTAGGGAAAGAGGAACAGGCCCTGTGGATGGCCGTCCTGGCGGGAGGAAGTCAGCAGCCACAGAACAAACTCTAGGTTTGAGTCACAAAGAGCCTTTTCATCTATACAGGTCGGATACAGATGCTGACCTCAGCCTGGAAGTCCTGCATAAAAGAAAACCCTGGGTCTCCTAGCTTGCACCAGCTTTGACCTGCTTGCAATGATCTAAACTCTGCCCTCTTTGCCACAGGGCAGCTCTGCCCTGGGAGCGGGAGGCAGGTGTGTTGTTCATTCAAAATGCCACTCGACCTAAGTTACCAGCCATAAAGCCCACCTGGGTTTCCAGCAGCACATACCAGCCATCTGATTAATGACACACACATAATAATCCATCCCTAAGAGCCATAGGTTGAAATGAAGCAGGAGGGCTAATTGCTAATATAGGAATTAATATCAGCGAGTACGGATCATCAGGGCAGCTAGAAACTGCAAAGCCGGAGAGTGTTTCCAGTTCGGGGGGAAGCCCTGAGGTCGAAAGTTAGGACAGGGGCCCTAGAAGATGGACAGGCTAGGCTGGTGGTTGGGAGAGACCCAGCCTCACCCACCTGCCCCTAGCTTGCCACTGAGTTCACATGTAACTATCATGATGTGGGAGTCTGGGGAACCCCAGAACCCCAGCACAGTGTTACCTTCACCATCAGGCCCCCAGTGATGGGGCTGGGCAAGGCGGGTTTTTGCCACCATAGGGCCCTGTGTGGGTCACCTACTGTGGCCCTCCACCAATCAATGGCCTTCCCACTAGACTTCGAGCTCCTGGGATTCTCTGGATCCCAGCATCTTGCATGGTGCCGCTGGGAGCATGACTGGATGCAGTACACGTTTATACATGTTTACTGGATGGATGGAGTGGGGGAGAGAGATGGACAGACATGTAGATGGATGGAGGGATGGGGAGAGAGAGGGAGGGATTGATGCATGGATGGATAGATGGACAGATGCATGATGGGTGAATGGAGAGAAGGATGGATGAATGGAGAGACCTGGATGGATGGACAGATGACTGCCCAGGAGGGCCACAGGAAAACCCATGTTCCCTCAGTACAGTGGGCCCAGGGGCCACCATGTGTTTGGTTAATGGCGGGTTTCTGTTGCACTGAGCCTCAGTGTCATGCAGAGAGAGGTGCACTGGCCCAGAGTTCCAGGCCATGGATGTCTGTCATGCAGGTTGTGCGATCTTGGACAAGTGGCCCCTTCTCAGGGTCATGGTCTGCCCTGCCTGGCCAGCTATACTGGGTTGTCCCAAGGCTTAAGAGAGACAGCAAAGCAGAAATGACCTGGAAAAGGATAAGGCGCATGCACTATCCCCTTGCAGACAGTGTATGTGTATGGGCTGATCCAGCCAAAGTGGAGCAGCGTAGACATGTGGGATTGTGCACTTGGCTTTCTATCCCCCTTTCAAATTTCTTTTAGTATGGTTATGGTGTTATTATTTATAACACAGAGTAAAATTGTAAGCATCTCAAGTGCATACAAATGGAAGCTTTTATTATGTTCACCCAAAAAATGGTCCATTTGGCAGAGCAGAGACCTGGGGCTTGTGGGAACAGGGAAGCCGAGGCGAGGGGTGGTGGGCAGAGAATGCCCTGAAGGGGGAAAGGCCTACATGGCCAAAGTGGCCTGGGGCCCAGGAGGAGCTCCCATGGCTGAACCCTTGGGATTCCATGGATTCAGTTTGTCCTATTGACCACCCGCTCAATTTGACCACATAGAATGTCCGCATGGAGCATTCATTCTGCATTGTGTGGCCTTGGCCTGCCTACACGATCCAATAGTGCACCTGCTGGGGTAGGTAGATGTTCTCCAGGAGGGCACATATTTTACATATTTATTCCTGGGCCTGGTTTGGCTCAATGAGCGCAGGTGGCTACTAACTATCATCACTACGCACCCACAATGAGCAGAGCTCACACCTCCCAAGCACCGCCAGCCAGGCCGACCCAGGACAGACAAAGTCGGACAGGCCCAGCAAGAGCCTTGTTTAGACCCCAGTTTTTTAAATGAGAAAGGAGAGAGGGGAGTTCACAGGGTACACTTATGAAGCGCCTACTGTGTGCAAGGCACTGAGCCAGGTACTGGGGGATCTGCCTCAGACAAGCAGACACAGTCCTTCCTTTCAGGACACTATGGTTTGTGTGACCACGTACCCCAAGGAGAAGGGGGCTGCAGGAGGTGAGGGTGATGCTGGGTGGACCCCTGAAGGAGCGGGGACTGCTTGGGGGGAGGGCCTGGGGAGAGCGGGCTTGGGGCATTCCAGGGACTCCAATGTACAGGTGGGGCTGTGCCATGTGGGGCTCCAGAGGCTGCGTAGGAGCCTTGCCTTTTTATCCCAAGGGCTGTGAAAAGGGCCTGGTGCCGGCAGGATAAAGCTGCCCTCCTGGTTCCTAACTTCAAAAGCAGAACTTAGGCCGTTTCTCTCTGTCGTGGGGGATCAGCAGCCATGGCCGGCTGGAGCCTCTGGGCTCCAAGGACACTGCCAACATCCTCTCTCCATACAGTGGCCCAGCCACCTCCCCTCCCACCCCTCAGGGGTACAAAACAATTTGCTCGTCCTGGCCAGGGAGTCAGATGACCTCATTGGACTGTTTCCATTTCTCACTTTCATAGAGAAATTACAATTTATAATCCGATGAAATCACGCGGGGCTAATAGCAATAAGAACCCACGCCATAGCCATCAGTCACCCCTCACGCAGGGACTATCCTGTCCCTCCCTCCTGCCCAGCCCCCTT
Source organism: Canis aureus (assembly GCF_053574225.1). NCBI lineage: Eukaryota > Metazoa > Chordata > Mammalia > Carnivora > Canidae > Canis > Canis aureus. The sequence goes on from NC_135631.1 coordinate 2,937,511, forward strand.
ACCCCCCCCAGGGGCCACACCCTATCTGCCCACTGGCACCTCAGGGCCTGGCCACACAGGATCCGTGGGGTTTGCTGGTTCTTGTACCTCTTTCCTCCTGGGGAGGCTTGTCCCAAGATTCCCCCACTTATCCTGTCAGCCAGGTGAGCCTCAGCCTGCACTCCACCCCTAGTCCCATGTGCACCCCTGCCAGGCTGGACATCCAGGGGGGCAGTGCACTCCGCCCCTGCACCCCTAAATATCCTTGGTTTTATTTGTAACAGCCCCAGACAACAAGCATTTCTCAAATCAGCCACCTTCAGCCCAACAAAGGAGAGTGCCCAGATGCAGCGGAGCCCATCTGGATCCGATTTCAAACCAGAGCTCACACTCTCAGATGTGTAATAAAAGCTCTTTTGCAAAGAGGGGCTCCCGCAGGGGGAATGCGGACACTGGGGCACTGCAGGGCTTCAGCACGCCACGCTAATGAGAGGTGATCGGAGGGCTTGGGTTTTGTTTTGGATTCTGAGGAGCAGCCAGCCCTGCCTCCGGGCCTCTGTGGAAGGGGAGGATGGCCTCTGAGGGCACTGGGGGCGTGGAGCCCTGACCCTGGCCTAGGAAGTGGGGCAGCTGCAGGATGGAGGCCAGGGACTCTGAGACCTAACTTCTCCGCTTCCCTGCTGCTCCCGCTTCCCATGGTGAGGAAGGCAGTGCTGCTTCTGGAAGCCGAGACCGAGGTGGCCCAGTTGGATCCTTTGAATGACATTTTAGCAAGAGGAGCAGGTGCTGGGGGAAGTGGAGCCAGCTCTGGGCCGGGCAGGCAGCCCCTGCACAGCCAGGAGCCCTCAGAACTTCATGTCTCTTTCCGATCCTTCCTCCCCAGCGAAAGGAAACTGGGGAGCTTTGAGGAGGGTGCTCTGCATGGCCCCCTGTTTGTTCTCTGAATTTGAGAGAAGGGAGATGATGGAGAATCATGCCAGCCCCCTCCGGCTCACTGGAGAGTGGTGTTCAAGAAAGCGGGTTCCAGAGGGATGGCAGGAGAGGGGGCCGTGCAGCCCCAGCCGCCTGTCCCTGCGTGGCTCCTCATTTTCCCGGCCTTAATCGCTTGTATTGTTTTTTGGCAGGTGAGGAGGCAGGGAGTGGGTGAGCAGAACTCTTTTTTGGACAGACAAGACCAGGGGGTGAAGCGGGACTAACTTGTCCCTCCCCAACCCGCCTCCCCAGCAAGAAAACCTTCTCAACAAACAGGAGAAGCCAAGCAGGACTGAGCACGCCCCCCCACCCCCCCACCCCCGAACATCTTTCCAAAGAGAGGCCTGACAGCTCAGTGGCGCATGTCAGCGGCTCCAGCCCCCCGTGAACGTCTGAACTCCTCAGCGGGGTAATGGACCCCCTCCCTCCCCACCACCGGAGACACAGCCTGAGTGGCAGGAATACAGATTCTTTGGAGAGTGGCTCCCCCTCAGCTCTGTCACGCAAGAACGCTCTCTGCACCGGAGCCCATTCTGCCAAGTGACTTCAAGGGATAAAAAAAAAAAACTTGGTGAAGAAAAGAGGGTAAAAGCCACGCAGAAGCCTTTCAGAGGAGGTGGCCAACAGACAAAAGGGCAAAAGTTGAAAGAGGACAGTGAGAGGCCACCTGGGCAGGATGGACCCCAGGCTCTAGGGCATGCCTGGGGAGCAGGGGCCCAGAACCCCTTCAGGCTGCACGCGGGAGGCCCTGGCCTGCAGGGAGTGCCTCTACGGGCCCCTCGCGCCCACCCCTCACTCCAGGGGCAGAGGCCAGCTGTGCCTGAAGCCTACCGGACAGAGCATGCGACGCCAGCCCTGCAGCCACGTGTGAGCTCCAGGAGCCCGGCAGAGCAGAGCACAGCGGGGGTCTTCCCCCGCTCCCGGGGGAGCCCCTAGCTCCACCCAATACTCCAGCTCTGCAGCCTGCCCCCGAGTGCCGGGGCCACAGGGTCGGAATGTGAGTGTGTTCAGGTCCACCTCAAGTGGAAGCATCCAGAACAGAGACCCCAGCAGGCTCCGGGGCTGCAGCTCAGGAGGTAAGGCAGATGTGGATGGGCTCTGGGTGGCCCAGGAAGGCCCAGCAGCTCCTAATGCCCAGAGACAGTGTGGCGCATGAGGCGGCTGGGGCCTGCTCTCTTTCCAGCTGGGTTGCACTGGGTATCACAGACCTCCCCAGGTCTGCAGCTCCAGCCCACCCAGCCCACCCACAGTCAGGCAACTGACAGTTTCTGCTTGCTAGGGGATGGGTCTTTTGCTACCCAGTGGCCATGCTTTACCCCGGGGTGGGTGGGCCCAGGGTATATGGGAGTACCCTTTTCTCAAGTAACCTGCTGCCCTACCAGACCCTGTTGCTCCAGAGGAGAGGTCTCACTTTGAGCCCCTCTGAGTTCTGCCCAAAGGGGGCAGTAGTGAGGCCTCGGGGGAGGCGGGACCTTTGGTGACCTAGGTCACTAGCCATGGCACCTGCTGCCCTCCAACTGGAGGTAGTCCCTCCATCCAGACTGCCCCTGCCCTGCTCTGGAGGACCAAGGGTGGGGTTGAGCCAAAGCCACCACCAAAGGCCTTGTGCCCGCTGGCCTTGGGCAACAGTGATCTGGCTTGCAGTGCAGCCCCTCTGTTGGTGAGAGTGGCAGGCTGGGGTCCCAAGATCACACAGCAGGCCAGAGGGCCCCTCCTCCTCACTGGAGCTGTGGGCTGCTGCCGAACTGCCAGGGCCGGTCAGGTGGGGAGCTGGGTCCTGCCTGGGGGGGGCGGTGCCCACTCTTTTGGGCTCCCCCGAGGCCAGGAGGGAGGGCTCATGCTTCTCCAAACACAAATCCCTGGCAACTTCTAGCGGCAGCACCCAGGGCAGGGTAGGGAAGCCCCAATTCATTACCAAGATGGAAAATGACACTTCTTTGCACGCTTCCCCAGGAGAGGGGCTGATTTATGACTGCGCCAGGGCCCGGGACATTCGTCAGCCCGGCGCGACACGCACGCCGTCTGCGGGGGCATTAATAGCCGTGTTATTAGCCACCGGCGTGAAAGATGCCCTGCGGAACGGCTATTTGCTGTTATTTATTATAAAGGCGTGCCAGCCCGGCAGCAGGGCCGACAGGCGTCAGGATCGCAGGGAGCCCGAGCTTAGCCCCTGCCCACCTGGCCTCCCCTTGCTCACTCCTACCATGCGTCCCCCACTATCCAATCATTTGTCCCTATTTACCTCCCAGCCCCCAAGAGGGGCTGGGGAGCAATTCCTAGGGCCCGCTCCTGCTCCCTAGGCCTGCACCCCTAATATTTATGGAGAATCTGCTCAGTGTGGGCCTCTGCCTCTGGGGAGCTGTGGAGCTTCCTTCCATCCCAGGGCAGAAAAGCAAAGAGAAACAAACCGGGGGCCAAGCAGATATGGGTTTGTGCCCTCTCCCTCCTGTTGTACGCAGTGTGACCTTGGGCATATCCCTTCCTCTCCCTGAATGTGCTCCCTGTTTTTGCACACTGGGCATGCAAGCCCTGCAGGGCAGCGGCCAGCTGGAGGGGAGAGGAGGTCACGAAGAACTGAACATGCAGCAGGGGCTCCCCTGGCCAGTCACTGCCACTAATGGGCCCCACTCCATGGGGCTAGAGGGGTCTGCAGACCTGCTGACAGGGGAGGCAGCCCCAGGAGTCCCTGTGTGAGCTGGATACTGTGCATCATCATCCCCTCTGTGCCAAACCTCTGGGAAAGGCTTTGAGGGTTCAGTGCCGGGAGGAGGAGGGTCCTGGGCTGCTGGATCAATCCCTTCTGCTCTCTGGGCCTAGTTTTTCCTTCCCTGTGAAAAAGGCAGATAATCTCCAAGGTCCTGCGCCTCCCCCATTCCAGGGTCCTGAGGACAGGGTCCACCCTTGTGCATATCTGTGGGGTGGGAGGGGAGGGGCCTTCTCTAAGAAAGTGAGGTTGGCCTCTAATGCCTGGAAGTAGATCTGCAGTTGGGCAATGCCAGGTCAGCCTCTCCATGTCAGACGAGATGAGCAGCGGGGCAGGCAGGAGTCTTCCTCAGGTGTCTCCCTCTGGGGTGGGGCACGGCCCCCTGGGCAACTGAAAGGGCAGGAGAGAGCACTGGACAGCGAGTCCAGGCCTGGGGCTGTGTCTGGCTCCTCTACCACTGGCTGTACAATTCAGACCAGTCAGTCCCTCTCCTTTCCTGGGCTGCCGTGGTAAGGGCACCTGGCTGGCTACCACTTCCTGGGGTGGGGCTGAAGGGGTGCCAGCCTCCCTCTTCTCTCCCTCTCCCTGTTTCTAGGTTTCTAGAAACCTAGATTGGCAGGGGCCTTCCTTGGCATCTTTATTCACTCACTCATTCATTCATTCACCAGATGCTTATGAGCACTCCTGTGCCAGGCTCTGCTGGGCTGGTGAACGGGACAGAACAGATCCTGGCTTAGAGGAGTTTACATTCTAGTGTGAATGGTTGGAGAATCCACTCATGATACATGATTGGGGGAGGGCCTCTCCAGGAACAGGGCAGTGGGGGGTGCACAGAGCCCCAGGGGGCCCCACCCCCAGCCTGCTCCCAGCCTGCTCCCTGCCTCTGCTTCATTATCAACAAACATCACCCTCCCCAGCCTCTCCTGGTCACCCTGCTCCTCTCTCTCTGCCCCTGGCTGCCAGGATCCTGCTGGCTGCTCAGAGGCCCAGCAGCCCTGACCCTACAAACCCCTGGGGTTCCCTCCCGGCTGCCCTATTTCTTCCTTCCCTCTGCCCCCACCCCAAATAAAGGCCCTCCAGCCCTACTTCTACCTTCTGAAACTCCCCTGCCCTTTCCTTTTTCCTTCCCCAAAGAAAGGAAGCCGCAGTCTAGGCAGCTTTACTAAAAAATGCACGCAGACAGACAGAAATATCAGGTGCGGGAATATCTTATTCAATAATGTGGGGAGAGAGAGAAACAAAATTACACGTGTCTCCTTTCATCCCCCCACCCCCTCCTGGCCCCGAATAGTTTAATATCGAACCCTGTTATCAATATAATTAACCTCCTAAGACACAATTTTAAAGTCTTATTTTTGAAAGGGATTTGCATTCTCTGAAGTTCAGGACATCCTGCCGCCCGGCACCGCCCAGACGGCCTACGCCGTGAGGTGAACTCGAGGTACATTTTTAGTGGATTTGCATACCTGTCTGCAATTACTGCTAGTGATAACAGCTGATGCATAATGCATGCAGCATGAAATTAGAAAAATAATTAACTTTAGGTTTTAAAAGAATCCTCTACCACCACCACCCTAGCCCTCTCCCCCTTCTACTATAAGTTTTCAGTGGCACCAGGGGATGAGAGCAGGGGCACTGTTGTGCAGGGCAGGCTTGGAAGGGGCTCCAGGGTCATGGCAGCTGGCTCCCTGCCAGAAGCAGGTGGCTTCAGTGGGCTTCGGCTGGCCTGGGCCCGAACTAGGGCTAGGAAAAAGTGCGCTCACACAAAAATGCCAGGGTCTCCCCCTGGCCCTTGGTTCCATCTGGACCTGCCCAGAAGTGCTGCCTGCTGCTAAGACGAACATAGCTTATCCTCACGAAACCCAAGGAAGTGGATCATTTATGGTCCCATCTTACAGAGGAAGGCCTGAGACCTGAGGCTACCCTCAGGAGGGGGAGCCGCTGTACTGAGCCCAGGCAGGCCCCCTTGGCTGTTGGCCTTACAGGAGTGGGGGTGGAGGGCTCGCTGGAGGTGGCAGCAGGGGAGCTTTTCCCAGCCCCCCTGCCTTATGGCCCTCCTCCTGTGCTGCTTGTAGCTAAGCTGGGAAGGTAGTGCTGGCTGGTGGGGAAGAAAGTGTGGGACCCCTCGTTAATTTAGACAGAGGTATGGAGGTGAAGCTCCCTGCCTGCTGGGGGGAGACCATGGCTCCTTTCACTCCAGTTTGCCCCGTACGCTTTGCTCCTGCCTCGGGCCCCGCTCTTCCAGGAAGGACCTGAGGACCTGGCAAGGTTTAGGGAAAATACAGTGAATTCTTGTTGCTGAAGAGGGCCGGCAGCAGGGACACAGGAAAGGGGAAGGCAAGGGGCTCCCTGGCTCAGTTGTTTCTGAAGCTCCACCAAGACAGGTGGGCAGCTGCGCTGAGTGGGCCATAGAAGCACCTCGGGGTCCCTCCCCGGGACAGAGTGAAGCAGCCTTTCTTTCTAAAACCACTCAGTCCTGTGCTGGGCACTCCACACAGCCCCTCTCCTGTTGTCCTCCCCAGAGAGTGGGGTTCCCGGCAGCTCGTTACAGATGAGGAGGCCAAGGCCCAGAGAGGCATCGCCACAGGCCACTCAGCCGAGAACTGGTGAGGCCAGGTTCGAACTTAGCTTTGTTGTCTCCTCCCTGATTCTAGTCCACATGCCTCCATCTCGGGGTCAGCACCACCTGGAATTCTCTGATTCCTAAAGTGGGGGCTGAGACTGCCCCCCCCTTCAGGGGACCAACCCAGCATCAGGACATCCCTTCATTGATGAACATGAGGCAGCTGGGGGCTTGGGGGTATGAGGAGGCCTGCCCTGCTTTCCCTCTCCTGCCTGGGACCTCTAGCTCCTTCCAAAAACACGCTCAGCCCCCTGGTGTGCTCATGTCTAAGGGTGCGCCAAGAACCTGAAGCAGTAGACATCATGTCCTACCCAGCATGCCAGGGCTTGTGCTGGGCCTTGTGTGCTGGGTCTTGTGTCCTCTAACTACCCTCACTCCAACCCCCGCTCCCAAGTGGATCCCCCAGCAGTCCCTGGGCCTCTGGCAGCCTCCAGCTTGATGGGATTTGGGGAAGACACCAGGCCAGGGGGTCTCCAACAGGGAAGCACTTCCATCCAGCTGGCAGATAAATATCTCCCACCAGTGAAGTGGTTGTAAGCAAAGCCAGCATGGGGTCAGCTTCGCAGAGGATCAGAGAAAGCTTGGGGGTGGGGGGCTCTAAGCTGAGGTCTTGGGGAGGAGTAGAAGCTGGCAAGGTGTGAGCAAGGGAGGGTGTACTGGTGTCCCGTGATCATGAACAAAGGCCCAGAGGCAGCACGAGGATGGTCAGGGCCTTCAGGAACCGGGGTAGGCTGCCTCTCAGACTTCCAAGGGGACCGAGGCAAGAGCTGAGCTGTGGGCTACATCCATTCACACCCCTCCCTGGGCCTGGAGAGTTAGTTCCTCATGAGAGAGATGCTGGAGAGCAGCCCAGGGTCACACAGAGTGGTCCTGGTGTTGAAGGGCCAGCTCTGTGTGCCCCAGCTGTAGATCAGTGCTTCTACCGTGGCTTGGGGTATGGGGCTGAAGATACACAATTAGAAGGAGTGGGGACCCAGCATCACAGCCATTGACAAGGAGTCCCTATCAGAAGCCTGGAAGTGGCAGAGGCAGGACTCAAACCCAGGTTTCTCTGTCCTAAGGACAGCAGGAGCCAGTGACTGATGGAGAATGCCAAGAATGATGCCCCAGGTCCCCCCTTGGCAAATGGCCACCCTGAGCCCCCTCTCTGCTCCCTTCCCCTGCCCCAGAGGGCAGGATCGTACTGTCAATCACGGAGCTGGCAGGTCAGAACTCCATCATGCTGAAGTCTGTGGAATCCACAAAACAATTAAGTGACCCCGTAAAAGACGGGCGATTTACCAGGTTTAATGTGATGGCCACATAAACCATCAAACACACAACAAAGGAATAAAAAGGCCACCTGGCCCCCGGGCAATTAAAGGTTCTTCCAGAAGGTATGCTCTCTTCCTCCCCACTCCCCTCCCTCAAGCTGTGCCCTGCTCTGCAGCCTTGGGGAAGGGGCGGTGGAGGGAGCTTCAGCCAAGATGGATGAGGCCTGCAGACAGGGGAAGGGAAAGGCCTTGGGTCCCTGCTTCCCACCTGCTTCTTGGTTATCCATCAGGCATCTCTGAAAGGTGCAATTTAGACTCTATTATGATGCCAGGGCTTCTGGAGGCTGAGGGCTGCGGCCCTGAGCTGAGCGGGCACCAGGAACTAATGTGTGTGCCAGAGAATGTGGTGGCTGGCCTTGGCTTTGGCCTTAACAAGTCTGCGCCATGCTCAGGACACTGCCCCCACACGGCCAAGCCCAGGCCCACACGTACCCCATGTGCCAGGTCTCAGCAACTGACAGGTCAGAGAAGGCGTGTGTCCTCTGACCAGATGCTGGGGCCCTTGCTGGAGGAATTCAGACTGGACCTCTGAGACAGAGGCAAGGTGGCCTTTGAGCAGACCTGAGCCTTCCTGTCCCCAGCACCTGCCCCAGCCCCAGCTCTTTGCTCCTGAGCATCTTGAGACGGGATAGCCAGGCTCCATAACCTTCATGTGTACATGATAAGCCCGCACAAGTACAAACATGCCTCTGTGAAGGGGGCTGGGTGAGACCCGGCTGGCTGGTCCCCCGTGTGCCTGGGTTTAACCTGTCCTCTGAAGGCTGGCATGTCCAGGTCTACGCAGCAGCCCCATTTTGAGCCTGTCCTCTTGGGTAGTTTGGGCCAGTGCCCTTCTCAGTCCTAAATGTAAAAAGAGATGAGGGGATCAGTGGTCAGATAAAGGCCAGGCAGCCTGGGATGCCCATGTTCCAGCCAGATTTTATAGGATGACTCTTGCTAACACAGAGGAAGGAGGGCAGACCAGCGTGCAACAGGGCTCTGGAGGCAGATGAGAGGACAGGAGTGGGCCAGGGCCACCAGGTCAGGGAAACAAAGCTGACAGCTAAATCCCCCGAGAGCAAGCTCAAGTGCAGGAAGCAAAGATCCTCTCCAAGTCCCACGAGGCAGAGCTGTGAGTGGGCTCAGGATCCAGAGCCTGGGCCAGGAGATGAGTTAAGGGAGCAGCCAGAAATAAGCAGGCAGTGTCCTCAGCCCCTCCAGCCAGCGGATGCTCAGAAAAGGGTGCCTAAGCTGGCTTCAGGAGCCCAGAGTGTTGGGCAAGGTCTCATCAGGCCCCCTTTCTCTCGGCTTTCCACGAGGCCTTGTCCCCTCTGGCTCTGTGCACAGACCCCATGCACCCTTCCCATTTGCCCTCACTTGCTTCTAGCCAGCTGTCCTCTGCCCACCTCATGGATGAAGCTTCCTGCCTGACAGGCCCTGAGCGCAGCTAGTGTGTTAACCATGGGCAAAGCCTGAGCTTACTCCAGGAGGCCTTGGGGCTGGCTGTCCAGAGGCCGCAGTAAATGCAAATGGTGCATGAGTATGTAGGGGGCAGTGCCTGGAGGCATTCCTGCCTTGCTCAGCACCTCGGGTGGTTGCTGATGCCAAGCCACACGGCCTACATAAGCCCATCTTGAGTACCTAAAATTTCATCAGGGACATTAAAACACTAACTACCCACCAGTGCAACCAACACCCCACAGAGAAGGGCATGAGATGTGGCGCCACGAGCCTAGTGGCCAAGGTTCTGGCCTGGGCTCCTCCCCACCACTCCTCAAGTGGTCTGGAGTGCATTAATGCCTCTGAGCCTCAGTTTTCTCATCTGTTAAGTGGGAAGAGGAGCATTGACGTCAGGTTTGCTGGAAGGGTTAAATGACATAAATGCTCATAAAGCCCTAGGAGCAGTCTTTATCATAGTGCGAGCTGCTGTCCTGCCAGAATGGGATCCCAAGGGGCTAGAACCCAGGCTGGCTCATGAGGGGTGTTCCACAAAGATCTGCTGGATGGCTAAGATGGATAGCTGCATGGATGGACAAGTGGTGGATGGGTGGACCGATGGATGGATGGAGATAGAGAGGCTCTATCTCCACTATCTAGGAAGACCTGGCAGAGGAGGGGACATGTAAGCATGGTCCTGAAGGATGAAGAACAGTTTGCTAGGTGGAGAGGAGCAGTTCTGCAATAGAGAGAGACAGACGAGGGAGAGGTTTGACGTTGGATGAGAAATGGAGGTAGGTGTTCAGTTCCCCGGGTGGGCCAGCTCAGGCTAAGGGAGGCAATGGTTATGTCCCACTGTTGCAAAGCCTTCGTGAACCTAGAGTTACATGGCAGACCTTTGCCGGTTGCACAAAGACACCTTCTCAACTGAGGTTGAAAGATCATTTCTCTTTGATTGGTTTTTTTACCATTATGAACAGCAAAATAATATGAGAAAAATCTATGCAGCAATTTTTCCATTTCCAAAAACCGAAACGACACCTTGCAGCCGATTCCCTTGGCATGGACCCCTCCCTCCTTTTATTTGCATCATTTCTTTAAATGCAAGAATACAGATAATTTTCTTTTCCAAAATAGCCGAAAGCTTCACGATTGGGGAAGGGGGCAAGTGTGGATTAATTTCCCACACGACACAGAATGCAGAGCTAGGGAGGGCACCTCAGATAAAAAGAGTTTTCTGTAAATACACAAGAAAGTGATCCCGTTGACACCTCATTCTTCTGTCTGTAAAATGCATGAGTGACAAACGGGACATGTTTTAACACCAGACAATGAAGCTCCTCGCTCTCCACTGCTCACCAGTGGCAATGCCAGGCTTCTTTTTTGCAGGTTCTACTGACACCCCCCCCCCTTCTTTTGAACTCACGGGCCTCTCACAGAAATGAGCTTCTCCCTCAGACCCTGGGTACAAGCCAGATAGGGATGCGAGTTTCTGTTCCAGTGAGAAATGGTGGCTTTGAATCCATAAAACACGCCTTAAATCCATCCCATCAACACTGACCAGCCACTTTTTAGCATTAGCCATAAAGACTGGCTTAGTGTGAAGTCTCAAAAAGAAGAAACAGAAACCACGGCGTGGCTCTCACTAAATTAACCTCACCCGAGGCTTGAAATCACCATCCGGGAGCCGACACTGCAGCCGCCTAATTCACAGACATCTTTGCTCCTGATGAGATTTCGCATTAGCCAGATGTCGTTAGAGGCTGACCTCAGCCCAAGGATCGCCTGCAATGTAAGCCTGGCACAGAAAGGGCTGCGGGGTGTGCACCCCAAGGCTTGGCCTCTGCCCTGCGGCGACCCCTTGGCGGCAGGCGGGTGGGCGCCGAGACTCGCTCTCTCACCCTACGTGTCTTATGCTCCTTGCAGGTGTTGAGGCTCCAGATCAGGCGGGGCCCGGCTCCCCCCAGCCATCCACCATGGTGGTGGCACACCCGGCCACCACCGCCACTACCACACCCACTGCCACTGTCACAGCCACTGTCATGATGACCACGGCCACCATGGACCTGCGGGACTGGCTTTTCCTCTGCTACGGGCTCATCGCCTTCCTGACGGAGGTCATCGACAGCACCACCTGCCCCTCAGTGTGCCGCTGTGACAATGGCTTCATCTACTGCAACGACCGGGGACTTACCTCCATCCCTGCTGACATCCCCGACGACGCCACCACCCTCTACCTGCAGAACAACCAGATCAACAATGCTGGCATCCCCCAGGACCTCAAGACCAAGGTCAATGTGCAGGTCATCTACCTGTACGAGAATGACCTGGACGAGTTCCCGGTCAACCTGCCCTGCTCCCTGCGGGAGCTGCACCTACAGGACAACAACGTGCGCACAATTGCCAGGGACTCACTGGCCCGCATCCCACTGCTAGAGAAGCTGCATCTGGATGACAACTCTGTGTCCACCGTCAGCATCGAAGAGGATGCCTTTGCCGACAGCAAGCAGCTCAAACTGCTCTTCCTGAGCCGGAACCACCTGAGCAGCATCCCCTCGGGACTGCCCCGCACGCTGGAGGAGCTGCGGCTGGATGACAACCGCATCTCCACCATCCCGCTTCACGCCTTCAAGGGCCTCAACAGCCTCCGGCGCCTGGTGCTCGATGGCAACCTGCTGGCCAACCAGCGCATTGCCGACGACACATTCAGCCGCCTGCAAAACCTCACCGAGCTGTCACTGGTGCGCAACTCACTGGCCGCCCCACCCCTGAACCTGCCCAGCGCCCACCTGCAGAAGCTGTACCTGCAGGACAACGCCATCAGCCACATCCCCTACAACACGCTAGCCAAGATGCGCGAGCTGGAACGCCTGGACCTGTCCAACAACAACCTCACCACGTTGCCCCGTGGCCTGTTCGACGACCTGGAGAACCTGGCGCAGCTGCTACTGAGGAACAACCCCTGGTTCTGCGGCTGTAACCTCATGTGGCTGCGGGACTGGGTGCAGGCGCGGGCAGCCGTGGTCAATGTGCGCGGCCTCATGTGCCAGGGCCCCGAGAAGGTCCGCGGCATGGCCATCAGGGACATCACCAGCGAGATGGATGAGTGCTTCGAGACGGGCTCCCAGGGGGGCGCAGCCAACGCGGCTGCCAAGACCACGGCCAGCAACCATGCCTCTGCCACCACACCCCAGGGCTCGCTCTTCACCCTCAAGGCCAAGAGGCCAGGGCTACGCCTCCCTGACTCCAGCCTCGACTACCCCATGGCCACAGGCGAGGGCACCAAGACCCTGGCCATCCACGTGAAGCCGCTGACGGCAGACTCCATCCGCATCACATGGAAGGCCACACTGCCGGCCTCCTCCTTCCGGCTCAGCTGGCTCCGCCTGGGCCACAGCCCTGCTGTGGGCTCCATCACGGAGACACTGGTGCAGGGGGATAAGACAGAGTACCTGTTGACAGCGCTGGAGCCCAAGTCCACCTACATCATCTGCATGGTCACCATGGAGACCGGCAACGCCTACGTGGCCGACGAGACGCCCGTGTGTGCCAAGGCGGAGACGGCAGACAGCCACGGCCCCACTACTACCCTTAATCAGGAGCAGAATGCGGATGCCATGGCGGGCCTGCCCCTGGCAGGCATCATTGGTGGCGCTGTGGCCCTCGTATTCCTCTTCCTGGTCCTGGGGGCCATCTGCTGGTACGTGCACCGGGCCGGCGAGCTGCTGACCCGAGATCGGGCCTACAATCGGGGCAGCCGGAAAAAGGATGACTATATGGAGTCAGGAACCAAGAAGGATAATTCCATCCTGGAAATCCGGGGCCCCGGGCTGCAGATGCTGCCCATCAACCCTTACCGCGCCAAAGAGGAGTACGTGGTCCACACCATCTTCCCCTCCAATGGCAGCAGCCTCTGTAAGGGCACACACACCATCGGCTACGGCACCACGCGGGGCTACCGGGATGGGGGCATCCCTGACATAGACTACACCTACACATGATGCCAGCCACGAGGGCCACCTCTGCCCCAGCTCCCGCCGCCTCCTCCCAGCCTGGCGACGCCGTGGCTTTGCCCAGCCCGCTGCCATCCCATAGAGCAAGGAAGAGAAATTCCATGATGACTTTCTCAGCAGAAAGCAAAGTTTGGGAAGGGTTGATGATTTTATAGAACACGACAGTGAAAAAAAAAAAATTTTTTTTTTAAGAATAGAAGGTAGGAGGGGGATTTGACGTTGCTGAAGACATAATTTATACCAAATTATGCCAGTTGGGGAGGGAAGAACTAAAAATAATATGGCAGGAAGGGTTGGGTCAGGTTTTTTTTTCCCCCTGAACTGGAAAGATACTACCTGTACAGCATCTGTGTACGCCTCATGCTCTGTTTAGGGCCGTCACAAAAGAGCCGTCAGAGAGAACAGCCACCACTCGAAGCCCCCACGCAGCTCTCGCTCGCTGCCAGCTTCTCGTTGGCGACAACCGACAACGACATGACATGATGGAAGGTTTTCAGGCTCCTCACAAAGGAGAAAGGGAAGAAAAGATCTTTTGCTATGGAGATAGTGTCCTGAAACCTCTTCCCCGTTCTTTCCATAGCATTTCCCTTACAGATTTGCAGAAAGAGCACGCCTTTCACTGCATTCTTTGAACAATGGTGTAGTCAATTAAAAAAGCGAACTTTCTTTTTCCTATACCAAAACCCTCGTCAGTCCCATGCACCGCACTCAGCACTCGGTGGAAGCCCCAGGGGAGCTGCGGTTTCCCAGCCACTCGGAGGTGCATCTACCTCCCTGTTGATCTCTATGTCGTGTCTCTCAATACAGATGGGTAGATAGAGCCACATATACGGTCCTTTCTACTTCTTGGGTCAGTTCGTACAATTTCCTGAGAAAATAGAGTCATGAAAATGTTGCTTTCTCCTAGAAATCACTGAGTAAGTAGACAAAGCGTGTTGGGGGAGGGTTTGGGATGGGGGACAATGCTGTTTGTAAAGGCACAGGTGTCTCTGTCCCAGTCGGGTGGCCAGGGAGACCCCGGGAAGGGGGTGCTCTCAGCTCAACCCTATCTCAGGTTGGCCAGAGCTGGGCCAGAATCCTTTCTGATACAGAGAAAAGCTTTCTTTGACTGCCGATGTCCTTGTGTCTCTCCCCGCCACCCTCCAACTCCCAACACACAGATGCAGTCACCTCAGCAGTGACTTTCTGTTTCCTCTTGCTGTATGCTTCCTCCCGGGACAGGTAATTGGCACAGGGACTTTTTTTTTTTTTTTTAATCAGCTGATTAGACCTAATGGTTTCCATGGCTGCTTAAACAAAACCCAGAAAAAGACATGAAAATTCTCAGAAGAGCCCTGGGAGACAGCAGCAGCCCCCCAAACGCAGAGCACTCGGCCGCACCCGCCCCTGGCACTCTGCTCTGGAGAGGGAAGACCAGACCTCCAGAGATGCCAGCTCCAAAAGGGTACTGACCGGTGCCCTCGGGAGAATCCTGGTTTTACTTCCTCCCCCTGGAACCCGTGTGGCCATCATTTATCAGCTGGCAGTGTGGTGTGGTGGGCCATGAGATTAAAACAATAATGAAAGGATGACAGCAAAGCTGGAAGGAAGGGAGGAGTGGCGCCTGGGGTTCCGTGGTCTCCTGCATCCCTGGCCCTCGGGGAGCTTGGGCCACCACCCATCAACGTGCCACCAGTGTGGCACCAGGGAAGAGCCATGTCAGAGACACTGGCCCGAGGGCAGGGGAGGTCAAGAAGGTGGCTGGCTTCTGGTGGTGGTTTCAAAGGCCTCAAAGGCTTTGCCAAAAGCCAAAGTCAGGAAGCATATGCTGGCCGGAGGTCACAGGGCTGCCAGGACGGGCTGCGGGAGGCCGGCCACTCACAGGCCATGAAAAGATGTGACGGCCCCTTCAGGGAATGGCGGGGTCGAAAGGAATAGCCACAGGGCTGTGCAAGTAGGGTGGAGAAGAGGCACCCCCATCCTCCAACGGGAACCCGGCTCCCCCAAGCCTTCGGTGGAGGCGCGAGGCATGGACACACTTCGCTCCAAACTAAGCCTTCCCCCGACTTGGCCCACTTGAATCATTCTCTCGTTCAATGAGATCAGGAGAGAGATTTTTCCAAGCCTTAAATTTACGTCTCTGTGGAGGTTGCCTCACTTTGGCCTCAGGCACCCCTGATACAAGCCGTTAGGGCAGCTTGGAGAGGAGCAGAGGATGTGAGAGGATGTGGGGCAGTGGCTCAGGAAGAGGGGGGAGGGAAAGAAGCCCGAGGTCCCCTCCCTCACGGCACCACCCATGCCTTCTGCTGGTGTCCCCGTCACCACAGCCCCCAAATTCCCACTGCCTACAAGCTTGGTGCCCCCTGATCTTAATCTGTCCTCCTTTCTTCTCCTGACACCAGGAGGGGGTCAAATCATCCCCTTAGAGGTCAGGAAGGCATCTGGGGAACATCAGGTGGCCCTGGAGTCAGTGAAGGGTAGAAAGGCCTCAGGCCTCCGTGATCCCCGCAGCACAGGGCAGGCCAGGCCCACCTGGGCCTGAGGACATAGGGGTCTCCTGCTCCCCTGGGGGGCTCAGGCAGGAGCTCACGGTGGGTGGGCTCTCTGCAGGCATCCTCCTGCCCTGTGAGAGCTGAGGATAGTGGGTCTGCTCTCACCTTTCCTGCCCTCAGCATCAGACATCCCCCCTGGAGTCCTTTCTGAGCACGAGCTCCCGAACGTCTGTCACCTCACAGCTCCCCAAGCCAAGGAGGGGACCTGAAGCCAGGTCTCCTCTGCAGCCCTGTCCTCTCCTGGTCCAAGTCCTCTGAGTGTCCTCATAACACAAGAATAGAGATGCAGCAGGATGCCCAGCCTCCCCCAGCCCCTGATGCACAAAGTGAGGACAGGGCCCTGGAAGACAAGCCCGGCACCCAGGCCACCACTTCTGTCTGGCATCTCCCTTCTCCGGGCAGCCGACCTGACCCCGGCAGCCTCTAACTAGCCAGAACAACCTTGTTGGCCTCAGTGTTGATGAGTGTATTTTGTGGCATTTATAGCAGGTCTTAAGTTTTTAAAAAAAAAAAAAAAAAAAAAGAGCCCATGACACTTCTTTGGTTAAGTGGTTTACCCTTCGTAATTAGATGTGGTGATTAGAATCTCTTTTCTATTACATGGCAATTTTGCTTTAAATTTCCCCTAAAGAGAGAGAGAGAGAGAGAGAGAGAGAGAGAGAAGGGGGAGAAAAGGCAAGGCAGGAGGGGAGGCAGCAGGGCCAGGCGAGTCATTTGCATTTTGCGAATGAGGCCTCTTGTAAGCTCAGCTCAGGCGTGGGGCCCAATGTATGGAATGCTTAAGAGATTACTAAGAATAAAATCTATTAATTAGTCATACTCAATTCCGCAGACATGATGTGCATCAAAAGCTTCTTTTCTTCCTCTTTCGCCTTCCCTTTTCCTGAGGCCTCCCTGAGGAAGGCTCCATCTTCTGTAAATTGGCTCCAGCTTCCTGGGCCGCCTCCACAGGAACATAGCGGTCACATGGCTGACTTGAGGGCCTCCCCACCCAGAGTGGGGTGCCAGGTCTGGGGGCAGGAGCGGGGGCACTGGCCCTTTCTGGCTCCAAGTGACGCTGGCAGGGGAGGGACCCCGGCTAGGAAGACGGCCTGGCTGGGGCTGGTGGAGAGGCCAGGCTTCCCCAACCAGAGCCCAGAGCCCATGTCTGCCTTGTGCCTCATCTCCTTCCCTCCTCCTCCTTCCCTTAGGGGCCCAGGGAGGCCCACCAGGAGCAGCACTTGAGGAGGGATCAGGAAGGGTTTCCAGAGAGGCAGAGGGAAAGCATGTTTTGTAAATCCACAGCCTCTGTTACCCCTTCTGCAAAGTGGAGGCTGGGCTGAGGCAGGAGTCTGGCTTCAGAGAAGCCAGAAAAGCTGGAGGCTCCAAAGACCACTGATTCTGGAAGGTGCTCGCTGATCCACAGCAGGTGATGGAGGCCCAGGTTGGGAGGGACAGGCCAGGTGAGGATCCCTGTGGGGTCTGAGGTGGCTGACGGGGCCTGGAGAAGCACCGGGCAGCATGCCCAGGATGCACCTGAGCCTCCCTCCTTCACTTTCTTGGAGCCGAGGCAGGAGGAGAGGGCACCTCCCCCAGCCCGCCAGTGGCAGCTCAAGTCCCAACGCCAGCCCTCTCTACTCCAGAAATCTGCTTCTTGCAGAACACACCAGGGAGGAGGACGGGGCTTCTGAGCCTCAAGCTTATGAAAAATACAACAAGGAAAATTGGATGCGGCAGACAGGGAGCAACGGGGCTGGGGAGACAACCAGGAGAGAGCTGGGGTGTTTGCTGGAAGGAGGGGTCCTGGGGTGCCCAGTGGCCTGCATCCCCAAGGACGGGACCTTGCTTTCAGGGCCAGGAGCACAGCCAGCGTCAGCTGTGGGGGACCTGCATGCCCACGTCCCCTCCCTGAGCTCGATCAGTTGCAGGTGACGGGCGGAGGCCTGGCGCTGGATCAGTGCCAGGGTGAGTGCTAACAAGCAATTCACAGCCCTGCACAGGCCTTCCAGAAGGCAGACAGAGGAGGCATCTTTTTTCTTAAAGAGGCATAAAAAGGCTCAAAAATGCAAATCATTACCGTTTACAACCAAGCGAGTCTGCTAAATTGATTAGAAGAGATTAAACTCCTTGGAGGTGAAAGGAAAGGGGGATTTTTTGCATTTTACAAACCTGCCCCCAGTGGCAGTGTGCAAAGCAGGGATTTTCCAGCCTGGCTCGAAGGCTGCCCCTGCACAGCCCCCAGGAGGAGCCGGGGGTCTGCGAGGCTGACACCGCACAGGCCAGAGCACTCAGAAACAGGCTGGGCTGGACGGAGCCTGGACTCCAGCACTGTTCTCAGGGAAGGCAGTCCTGCCTCAATCACGTGCCTTGTGCTCAGACCTTGGAGACAGGGAGGGTTCCAGGGCCCACACAGGTCATTCAGGAGCTGTCCCAGCCCCCAGCAGGGACTCCCCCACCCCCCTCCAGATTCTGTCTCCCTTCAGGGGTGAAGAGCAAGGTGAAGTAGCTGATCTAGTCACTTAGTAAGACTCTAGATGTGCTTTTCTGCTTCCTTTCTGTCCCGGGGTAGGTCTGTGATTCATTCCCTATGGCCAGTGAAGGGGAGCAGGGCCAACTGGAAAGGGAAAACTGAAGGTCAGGGAAGAGAAACTCAGCCAGCAAAGGAATCAGACAGTGAGCTCTCTGTCACCAGGAGCATTCAAGTACTTGATGGGGATATGGCAGATCTTTTCCACCCTTAGCCAAGGCCTGGTTCTTTGACTAAAAGATCCTGGTTCCTACCCTTACTGTATCATCCCCCAGGACCCTGTAAGGAGCATATCAAGAGATGTTTACCGCGCTGCTCAGAATGACCAGTATCCCCTGAAAATCCTGGGTCAGGGCCATCCCACAGCTTGTGCCACCAGAGATGCTGCAAAATGCCCATCCTCGGTGTCCAAGAGGCAGCGGGAGAGGAAGCACAGACACGCTCATTCCATCCTAGAGTCTGGTCAGAGGGTCCACCACCCACTGTACTGGTCCCAGGCTGCCCCCCCCCCCACCTGCTGCGTGCCCCCGGCTACCCGCCCCCACGCCCTGCCGCACTCCACACTCGGCGCTGCTGTCGGCTCTATCCATCCTTCCCAGCCAGGTTGACGGCTGCCTGGGGCATTTTTCACTCTGTTTTCAAGCATTTACCATTTCTTTTGAAATGGTCCAAGTACTTGCCTGAAATACCCACACTTGCTTCTCTAAAAACACTCAGAAAAAGATCCCCTTGGCTCTTGAGTCCCCTCCCACCTCCCCTCACTCTGCATTTTAAATATATTGTTTCTCTAGATTCGGAAGTTCTATTGTCACTGGGGTCAGGCCCGCTTCTCACCACCAAGTGGGTGTGCAGGTGTGCCCCGAGAGCCCGAATCTGTGGGGCAAGGCCAGCCCTTTCTTCACGTCACCCCTGAAGACACTGTGCACAGGCCAGACCTTCAGTCTCCCTGCTGGAGACCACTGTCACTGCCCCCTCCCATGTCTCTCCTAAAAATGTCCGGCTTCTGCTAGGAGAGCAGTGTGGGCATGATGAGGGCACACGGCTGCCTGTGGAGGGCTGACCGGGCCCCCACTTCCTAGCAAAGCTAGCCCCTAAGGCCCCTGTGGCCACCACAGTGCCCTGGCCCCTGTCTTTCCCACACCGCCCCCATTTCCACCTGAAAACCCAAAAGCTGGAGTTTTGGAGAGTCCTTGTGGGAAGGTCCTTGCTGTCACCACCCCTAAATCTCTTTTATGGCCATCAGGGTGAGCAGCCACCCTGGCAAGATGCCAGGTCCCTGTGCTCCTCTGTGCTGGGTCACACAGAGGAGTTCTAGCTTCTCTCTTCTGAGTCTCCCTTCACTTCTTGTCCTCCTCATTTGCTGTCTGCCCCCTTGGGCTCGTGCAAAGAGCCTAGGCAGATCTGTTGGCAATGGCCTTCCTCCTATCCTGCACCTGCCTCGCCGGCAGCCAGCCCAGAGAGGGGCTCCTCTCAGTGGCTTTTCCTCCCAGAAGCATCTCACTCTGCTGTCCTTTGGACCCACTGATCACCAGCTGTGAGCCTGAGGGGCAAATCCAGCCATTGGGCAAGATCTAACAGCAAGCTTGGGTGACTCAGTTTCCTCTCTCCGAGCTGAGCCTCACACGGGTAACGAGAAGGGCAGAGAACTGGGTGTCTCACCTTGTCTGACACTCCCATCCAAAATCCTTGCTCCCAGAGCCACTCACCTGGAAGAACTAACCAGGCTTTCTCCTCAAGACAGAAAACCAATGCAACTGGAACCTGACAATCAAAGCAGAAGCAGACATGCTCACCTCCCTTGAGCCAGACCATCTGGGGCACCTGTCACCTGCCCCATGCAGGGCGCATGTTCAGAGCGTGGCTGGTCCAGTTTTCGAAAGGTTCTGGATACCCAGGAGGAAGGCACAAACCTCTGAAACTGGCCTTAGGGTTTTTTGTGGGTTTTTGTTGTTGTTGTTGTTTGTTTTTGTTTTACTCAACCCAGCTGAGAAACCCACCCTGGCGTCCAGGGCCACCCACCAGGCTGCAGCATGGGGGGATTCTTTGGATGGAGGGCCCTGGTGCCTTCCAGCTCATAAAGAGATGCTGAGAGTGGTGGGGAGGAAGCCAAATAGCCCAGCATTGGAGGTTTGTCATCTGACAGGGAGAGAGATGGCAGGTTGGGGGAGGCTGTGGGGTTGCGAATGCAGGTGAGCCAGAGAGATGGCTCGGGTGCCTGGTTCAGCTACAGGAGTGGACACCTGCTAATTATGAATGTCACCAGGCAGGTGTGAACAGGGAGGTAAAGGAAAAAAGTAAAGAAACTCCACGCATAAGCACTGCAGAGTGAACATTTTTTTTAAGAGCCACGGACAGCAATTCCCCCTCGGGATGTTAAAAGGTTGTTTGTATCTCATTTGGTATTGTAAAGATTTCTGGAGCCACTCAGGCTTCGCTCAGTGGGATCTATTTCCAGCAGTCTAAGGAGGAGGCGGCCCAGGAGAGATCCTTGGCGGACCCTGGAGAATGAAGTGGGGCTCCCTGTGCTGCAGAAGGCAGGGTTCCCAGCCAAACAATAGCTAGGGGAGGGGGAGGGGAGGCCGGCCCCAGGACCAAGGCCCCTTCTGTCTTCCTGGGCTCCCCTGAGCCCCGGCCTTCCTCGCCTGCTGAATCAGCCCTGTGAGGCCACTCGGCCGCCCGTTCCTTGTCTTTTTTTCCTTTTTCTCTGAAAGGTAAAGCAATCTCTTGGGGGTCTGAGTGATGGGACGACTCCCACTGCTGCCTGCTGCCATCTGAAACCCGGGCCTGCCTGCCTCACTCCCCACCTCACCACCAGACAGGGGTTTTCAGAAAACCAAGACCCACAAACACCCACCACGACGACAACACAAACCAAAGTGCACTGCGAACCGCCCTTTGGCCTCCTTGTAGGTGCCTTGAAACTTCAATGTTGAGATGAATGTGATTAACTACTTGGTCCTTTTTTTCTGTTTGTCTGTTTTCATATAAAATGTCCAAGTCCACTTTCCTTGTCCTTTCTTGAAATAAATAGAAAGATTTAACTTTTACAGTCATCTTGGCTACTGACTCGGCTTGGGGTCTGGTGTGCCAGGGGCCAGGTGTCTGCAGCACATGTGGTCTCCACTGCCTGTACCCCTCCCCCAGCCCCACCCCCTCTCTCCGAGGTCAGCTCTGCTGTTGGGGCCCACCAGCGGAGTGGCTGCCAGGCGGGATAGACACTCTGGGCTAAGTTCCCTGGAGCACCATCGAGGATCAAAATAAAGAATCCACAGCCGTCTAGGGGGACCTCTGACCCCACCCCATAGGCCCTGGGAAGGTGGACTGCTGGCTGAAGGCCAACTCCAACCGAGACGGTCTCCACGTAGCTGGTATTCATGGGAGCTGCAGGTTGTCCCGAGAGCTCTAGCAATCACGTGCACACCTAGGTAGGGCTGGAACTGTATGGGCGCTGGGGACACGTGCCATTCCTCCACCTGCTGAACACTTGGCCTGGGTCCTTCCCCACCCACCCGGACACCCCTTGTCCCCTAGAGGCACCCTAACATTCACAGCTCCCTAAGCCTTATGTGGTATCTCATACCATTGAGGGGAAAGGAAAAAATGATGATTTTCCATGAAAACAATGGCAGTTTCTGCTAAATTTAACATAAAATAACTCATTACTTCTGCCTTAAATCCGAATGCGTGTCTGGATATGGGTTAATGAGTTTTTCCTCATATTCCAAGGAAGCAGTTATTTCTCGACATGCCTTGGTGGCGGGTGGCTCTGCGGAGGTGACACAGGCCCCTCTTTCTCCTCAACTCCTAGTCCTCACCTCTCACCTTGGTAGGAGCCAGACAAGAGAGAACACGCCAAAGAGCAGCACCTGATGTGGCCTCTGGGAAAGGGCCAAGTCTGTTCCCCAACCCCTGCCTAGGCGCCAGCACACAGTGAACGCTCAGGAGGCCACTCAACCCTTTCCTACATGAGACCCATTCTCCAGGGCTGCCAAGCAATCTGAGAGCACAGTCAGCCGGGCAGTCGGTAAATACATACAAAGGGCCTGCTGGGTGCTAGGGCTGAGATGGGGCATCCTTCTTGCCTCATGGAGGAAGAGGAGATGGGGGCCCAGCCCCAGCCCACCGGTGGGGAGGTTCTCCGTGGAGCCATGTTTCCACTGATGATGTTTCCTCAGATGAGGAGGGAGAGCAAGAGAGAAGGCCCGAAGCAGGGAACAGGAAGATAAGTCCAATTCTGGACCTCCGTCTGCAAAGGCTCAGCCTCCTCCGTATCCCTAAGCACGGTAGCCGTCCGCTAGCCCAGCCTCTGGCCACACTGAGCACCAGTAATTCCCCAGGCAGGCCTGCCCTGACTCAGGCTCCCAGTCTGGGCCTTGTGATCTCTGGGCTCAGGGTGCCCATGAAGGCCCTGCCTGGAAGGCTCCATTGGGGGACTGTGTCTGGAAAGGCTGTCCCCTCCGGCTCCACCCCGGGCCCCACACTGCACAGGTGACCAGTTTCCATCCCTCCCTCACTGGGGGCCCCTAGCTGGCACCCCTTCCAGTCCCCAGAGGGCACTTGCCTGGTACACAGGAGGCACCCGTAAACGTGAAGTGAAGGGTGAGTCAATAAACACCAGTAAATCAATCCGCCAACTGATCAACTGATCGATGCTGAGTCCCAGGAGGGGCAGCCCTTGGCAGCCCCAGCGTCCCAGTAATCTGACAGTTTTACTTCTCCCCTGCACCCCTCTTCCCACGAGGAGGGCAGGGGGAGTGGGGAGCAGAGGACGAGGCACAGATGGGCCTGTCCCTAGCTCATCGTACTCCATACACAGTGGTAGCTCCAAAACCAGTGCACCCACGGGGTTCTCTTCAAGCTGGGGCAGGAGAAACTGTTCCTCAGCTCCTAGAACTACTGAACTTTCTGCCCGGGGAGGGTTCAGAGTCACATGCACTTGGGATCAACTGGATTAATGTCATTGCTGTTTTGGGGGGCTCCTCAGAGTGGGCCTTGGAGTCCCTCAGAAGAGGGCTATGCCTCTTACTCCTGTGCTTCAGTGTTACCCTCTGTAAAATGTGTGCATGATAAGAGCTCACTGCTCTTACTTTCACAATCATGGCAGCATTGACCCTGCTAATGTGTGCTGGAGCCTCCTTGGAGGGTACAGAATGCTGGGGGCCCCTCCGCTTGTCCAGGGAGTGCAGGCCCCCCAACACTGGCATGCCCGCCCCCGGGGTTTACTCAGCATCCCTGGCCCACCAGCACTGAGCTCGCTGGCATTTCTTGCAAGGAGGCTCAGGTATCTCAGCAACACAGAGGAGAAGCATCCAAATGGGGCTGGGGGCGCCTGTTCCACAGACCCCTCGAACCACAGACAGCCAAAGTCTGCAGCTGCTCTTTGAAACCCGCTAGGGGCAATGTCTAGCTGATCCAAGCTTTCAGCTTCAAGAGGACAGGGCAAGGGGCTGGGGCACCTCAGGCTTTAATAAATGCCCTCAGAAACCCAGATGAGGTTGGGTCATAGGAGGGACCCATCAGGACCTGTCGGGGAGGCTCCAGGATCTGTACTTTGGGTCTATAGAAAAAAAGATCTTCCAGACATAACTAACCCTTTCTGACGAGGAGTAAGTGGTCTGAGAGGCAGTGAGCCCCGTCCTCCCAGGAGAGCAAGCAAAGCTGGCATGAGTTCTGGGTGGTAGAGGGGACCCACTGACCCTGAGGACCCCTGTCTCTTACCATATCTCCAAATGGACACTGGGAGATGGGGACTGACCCCCCTGCCCCATCTGCTTCAGCACCTGCCTTGCCCTGCAGCCAAGCAGCTTCTGGACCTCTTCTCCCCAAAGACATCTCAGGATTCACAGACACTGGGGTTACAGGCAGGTATGGGGTGAGACCCCAAATGGCTGCCCTGTGGCCAAGGGATAACCCCAGGGCCCTGGCTTTATACATCCAACTCCACCTGTTTGGTCAGATCCAGGACTAAAAGTTCTAGTTCAAATGGGACAAAGAAAGAGTAGCCACGACCCCTGGACCTGGACCCTGCCTTTACCTGGCCACCACCAGGCTCCAGAAACTTCCCCCTTCCTGTGCCTCCACTTCCCGGGCGGTGGGGGTCAGAGCGACCCTGGCCTCACCAAGCATCCTGAAAGAGAAGCAATCAAACCCAGGAAGGAATTCAAGCCCCAAACTGCACCCCTCACACCTAAGCTCTTTGGCCAGTTCTTAGTACCCTTAGGAGGTTCCACAGATGGAGCAGAGGACACCCAGTCAACCCCAAAACACTCCATCAGTAGATCTGGGTGCAGCTTGCTCACCTATTTCTGGGCGTCCAAAACAAAGTATGCTCCCAGGCCGGCCCTGACGCTGGCTGCCTTTCCCTCCTCACCACCATGCCCCAGGCCCGCTTCAGCACCTGCCTCCCCACGGGCCCGCCACCACCCGGCACCTGGCACCTCCGAAGGACCCTCTCCTCCCACGGCAGAGTAAATAGGCTCTCTCAAGCCACTAACTGACAGCACAAATGAAATCCTGGCGCTCCCCCTCAGAGATTTACAGGGGAAGTGAAATCTTATTTGCACTGCTGCCAAACCTGGACCGCGATGAAATTATGCCTCCAAGAAGAGACCTGGCCGGCTCCTCGCGGAAACGGCTGCATCAGAGATGGGCTTATTAAAAGCCACAGTGGCCACATTTCAACCTGTTTCAGGTGTTAAGTAATTTACTGCCACCCAGAATTCACTGGCAGGTTTTTGTCATTTTTTTTTTCTGTGATGCAAGCAAGTGCCCCCCGAGGTCCCTACATAGGGAATTGTGGGTCTAAATGCTGCCTGCCCCCCGGCCCTGCAGAGGGAAATGGGGGAGCAGAAGCCAGCCGGGGTGGTAGCAGACAGCCCCAACTCTCCCCAGAGTTATACCAGGCCTGGCCAAAGCTCAGAGTGACAGGGAGACAGGCTCTAAGATCCCACACCCCATTTGGGGAGCCCAGTGATCCCCTAAAGACCCCGCAGGCATCTTGCAAAGGCAGCAATGGTATAAGCTCTGTGAGAGCAGAAACTACCTCTGTCTCAGGACCTGGTGGCCAACCCCACAATCAAGTGTTTATTGAGCACCTACTATGCGCCAGGCCCTGCCCAAATGGAGGACACTGCAATGAGTGGGACCCCAAAGGTCCCTGCCTTGTGGAGCTCTCGTTCTACTGGTAATATTTGTGGTTGGTTGATTAAAATCTCTGAGAGGCAAACAAGCTCTTGAGAGGAAAGACATGGGCAGGCAGGGCACCAGAGGGAAGGGGCAGGAAGGAGGGAGCCTGTGCTACTGAGCTACATGAAAGCTGCTGCCACAGCCTTGGGTTGGGACCTGTGTCCTTCACTGCCCTGGAGCACATGCAGCAAGGGGTTCATGTCCTGCCTTTCCCCTCTCCTGGCCCCCCAAAACTTCGGGGAATACACAGCCTGGCATTCACGGGAAGCTAGGACAGGGAGCCCTCTGCAGTCTGGGGCTCACGAGGTCACCAAGGGCCCCCAGTCCTCCTCCTCCGAGTCCCTTCTCTGCAGTGGGGGGTGAAGGACTATTTGATGCCTGCTGGCTTTGGGGGGATTAAGCCTATTACGGAGACTACCGGGGGCTTATCCGATGCCCTTTCTGACACCCCTCTTCTCCACCTGTTTTCAGATACTCAGGAAGACCAAGGGGAATCTTCAAAGTCCAGGCTGAGCCAAGAGCAAAAATTCTTTAATTAGCTTTCTCTTGGAACGGGGCCCTGGCAAACGGATTAGTTGTGGTGGGGTGGGAGAAAGGGACTAGAATCCTCCTTAAAGCTGAGATTACAAGCCTGGGGTGAAAGGCTTGCGGGAGAGCCCATCATCAGGGACGGCAGGTCCCTGAGCAGGCCCTCCCCGATCAGCGACTCCTCAGGGGCTGGCAGATGGAACCTGTCACCAGGAAGGCGAGGGAGATGCACTCTCAGCGAGGCCGTGGTCCTCGGGAGCTGGCTCAGGAAGCTGCTTGGCATGGCCGGGCTGTATGCCTGGGTTTCCTAATGAATGTGCTTCCTTCCCGGGTGGCCGCCCAGATCTGGAACTTCATAATTAAGGGGGATTTCCTAAAGGGGCGCCCATCTGTGAGGGGTAAGGCAGCACATGTGGACAGTGCCAGGCACCAGACATATGTCACCATGTTCCATCTTCACTTACTCCTATTTTCATGCAAGTAAACTGAGGCCTAGATCTAAGGAGCTTGCCCGAGGCCACGGTGGCAGAGGTTACAGTTGGAACCAGGTCTGTCCAGGTTCGTCCCACTGCCCCAAATCCTGGCCCACAAGGCCCCTTGAGGAGGCCTGAATGGAGGTCCGTGAGCCCGGAAGAAAAGGTATAGGTGGGGATCCCTGGGTGGCTCAGCAGTTTAGCGCCTGCCTTTGGCCCAGGGCACAATCCTGGAGTCCCGGGGTCGAGTCCCACGTCGGGCTCCCGGCATGGAGCCTGTTTCTCTCTCTGCCTGTGTCTCTGCCTCTCTCTCTCTATGTCTATCATGAATAAATAAATAAAATCTTTGGAAGAAAAAAAAGAAAGAAAAGAAAAGAAAAGAAAAGAAAAGAAAAGAAAAGAAAAGAAAAGAAAAGAAAAGAAAGAAAAGAAGAAAAGAAAAGAAAAGAAAAGAAAAGAAAAGAAAGAAAAGAAAAGAAAAGAAAAGAAAGAAAAGAAAGAAAAGAAAAGAAAAGAAAAGAAAAGAAAAGAAAAGAAAAGGCACAGGTGAGCCCCCACCCCACCAGAAAATGCTGCAGGGAAGTAGGCCTCCCCATGCAGGCCTCTTCCAGGAAGACTTCCCTGACCAGCCCACAGCCCTTTGGATTCCCCATCAAGGCACTTACAGCCTGTGTTGTATCCCTGTTGCCCCCACTATACACTGAGCCCCTTTTAGAGGCAGGAACTGGGTCTTCATCACCCATATTCTCTGAATGAAGGAAGGAGGGGTGTACCCGCCTCAGTCTGGAGACCAGAACAAGAAGCCTGGTAGGAGGCTGGGCCTCAGGAGCAGGAGGAAGGGAAGGATCCTGGGAGCTCCAGGCTGGTGTCTCTCCTAGGCCCGGGTTCTCCTGCTGGCTGGCTTTGCCCAAGGAGGTGCACAAGGGGTGGGTGGGTGGGTGCGAGGATGATTCAAGGACTCAGAGACCTAGATTCCCCAGACCAACGCTGTTTGAAGTACAACTCATGCTCTCCCCCTTGAGCTCTGCATCAAAGGCAGCTCTGCTGTGGTCCGGCTACACTGTGCTCTACAGATAAGAGCCACCCTCAAGGGGCAGGCTGAGAAAGGGCATCTGGGCCACCCCCAGCTTTGTTCGGCCTCTCTGCTCCTAGTGCAGCAAGCTGAGCCACCCCAATTCTAGTCTAGGGTGTTCCTGTTGGTTCCCCTTCCTGACCCTCTGGACAGGTCTGCCCCAGAGTCAGGTCACCATAGGTATCCCAGCTCCCTGGGGCATCTCAGCCATCTAAGCCACATCTCCCTTGCAGCCCCAGCACCTCACACCTGCTGAATGAACGAACACAAAGCTAAATGAACCACCATCTATGGAGCAGATGGAAGGGAGGTCTAACCCAGGAAAGCCCTGGAGGAGGTGACATCTAAGCTGGGACTGGGAGAATGACCAGTGTCAGCCCAGTGGAAGAAAGGGGCAGGGGGAAGAGCCTGTGCAAAGGCCAGGAGGTATAAGAGCACATACATGCTGCTATGAGACCCCAAATCATGGATCTGGGCTGGAATGGAGAGGGTAGGAGAGAAAATCAGAAAAGGCAAGAGAGGTTCCAGGGCCAGATGATGTAGGTATATCAGCTAGGATGCCCAAGGTCACTACTAGGACAAGAGCTAACCCAAATTTAGGATCCCAAGGATGTTGGAAGAAGCCATGATAACAGCCAAGGCTGCCCACTCTGGGGGTCCCCACTTCCATCCAGTCTCTATGCATACCCCTCACCGTGTGGTGCCTGGCACCAGCCGAGCTCCAGGTGCAGGGAGTGCTGAAACCAGAGGCTCTGCTGAGCAGCAGAAAGTGGCATCATCCCACGAAGGGCCAGGCCCAGAAAGACCCAGGATGAGGGAGTTGGAGGGTGAGGGTAAGGGGGGGAGCCAACCCCCCCAGGAACATCTCCAGTGGCAAGCAGGGTGAGCCAGCGACACAAGGGCAGTGGCAGTGACCCTACTGAGACTTAATGGGAGCAGAGAGTTCTATGTGTTTTCTGGCTTAAAGCAAGTATTTCCAAGCTCCTACTATGTGCTGGGTTGGTGCAAGCCACCAGGGGTGAGCCTGAGGGAGGGCTGGCCCCCTGCCACCGCTGCACCACAAGTGCAAGTATCAATACTTGCAGGCACTGCACTCCCCGGCAGTGAAGAATGATGTGTCTCATTTCAATTAGCCTTTTCCTGATTACTAGCGAAGTTCTGCATCTTTTCGCTTGTTTACCGGCCATTTGTTTTTCTCCTACCGGGAATTGCTTGTCCACATATTTTGCCCATTTTTCTTAGTGATTTGTAGGAGCTCTTCACATATTGAGAAGCAGAGAAGTACCCTTCTCCTGGGGAAGACTCCCAGAGCCTCCCTCCTGGGTCCTTGGCCCCAGGACAGGGAAGATTTGCATGGGTTTCTGGATGCTCCCACTGATTCTCTGTACACTCATACACTCATCCAGCTCCCAAATGGCCAACTTTGTCAGAAGATGAAGCACCTTCTACAGGTGGGACTCCCTACCAGGCCTGCATCTCAGCTGGCAAAACCCAAAGGGCTTATATTTCACTTACACTGAGAAGAATACACTGTCAGTGGCTGGCAGGGTGCTCCTAATGACGTCCAAGGGGAGCCAGCAGGTGTAGCCAGGCATCTAGGAGGAAGGGGGACTTTTGCCATTCCAGGCCAGTTCAGTGGGGGCCATCCAACGAAAGGGACAGGTTCCCAAAGCCTCAGGCTGACCCTCCCACCAGAATTCCAGGGTCCCCTCTGGCACACACCATCCCCGCACCCCTTCCAGCTATGACAGCTCCTAAAGAGTGACCTGGGCCTGAGAGGACACTTCTGAGCCCTGTCCCCTCACCCTCTGCCACCTGACCTGCAACCCCATGGCTTCTTTTTTTTTTTTTTTTTTTTTTAAGATTTTATTTATTTATTCATGAGAGACACAGAGAGAGAGGCAGAGAGGCAGAGACACAGGCAGAGGGAGAAGCAGGCTCCATGCAGGGAGCCTGATGTGGGACTCGATCCCGGGACTCCAGGATCATTCCCTGGGCCGAAGGCAGATGCTCAACTGCTGAGCCACCCAGGCGTCCCCCCATGGCTTCTTTTGTCTCCCATGCTTTCCATGTCTCAGCGGACAAACAACGCAGCCTATAAAACTGATTTCCAAAGCCTATAAAGGCAATAACATTTAGGGAGCTAGGAAAAATAAGGCCCCTCCTTTCCTGGAGTAATGGGCTGCCAGGAGTCCTCCTGGGGCCCTTTCTACAGCTGGGGCCAGCACAGCACAAGACCAGCTCACACACTTTCTCGAACCAGGTGGTAAATGGCCCTTCTGCACATGTTCCAAAGGGCCCATGGCAGCCAGGGAGGCTGCAACCTGACAGCTTACCTCTTCTCTGATGCCTCAGCCATGGAGTCTGGGAAGACTCAGTGGCACCCCACACTACCCCCTTGCTTGTCCTCCACCAAGCACCTGGCAGAAGAGCCAGACTGCAGATTGCAGGTCACTGTCTAGAGCCGGCTAAGGTCACCCCACTGTAGTCAGAACGGGAGCGAAGGCCCACCCTAAGGGTGGCCTGGTATACATCCTGAGCAGTCAAGCCCCATCATCCTGCTCTGTACCACGCATGGGTGTGCCCTTCAGGAGGGCAAACGATACCTCCATAAAGGCAGCCACCATGACCCCTGGATAACAAAGGGGATGAGGTCCCAATGGGGACCTGGAAAGCTCAGTTCTCCACCTCCAAAGCTCTCCAAACACTCTCCATGTTGGTGTTTGCCCACCAACCGACATGCCCACCAACTGGAATGACACCCAGAATTCTAATTGGCTACCATGTGCCCACTCCCTTTCATTCATTCACTTACTCATTCATTCATGCCAGGGTGATGTGACATAGTGGAAAGTACCAGGATACAAAGTGAGCCCTGGTTTGAGCTTCCTGAGGAGCCTGGGGACAAGTCGCTCAACAGCCCTGCACTGCAGGCTGAACACCTGGAAAGAGGGCATACCAAAGCCACCACCCCCAGCTCACCGTTATGAGGATCATCCTGGGCTCAGAGAGTTGCTGGATGAGGGTGAGACCACTCCCTGATGCTGGGGGGCGGTGCAGGAGGCTGGGCCAGGGATGAGGGCAAAGCACAGAGGCAGACACCAAGGAGAGGGCCCACCTGGAGGCACCAGGAAGGACCAAATGACCCCAGCAGTCATTCCAGGCAAGGATGAAGCAAGTTTGGGAGACAGGGCATTCAAGCATTAAAGATCTACCTTCGGGGAAGATCTGCTGTGCGACCCACAGATCCACAGACAGGGGGAAACGAGGGATTCCTCGCCCAGGGCCTGTGGGGGCCCCCTCTCAGAAGCCACTCATCCTCTTTCTCCTCCAGGATCAAAAACATATCATGACATGGAATTAGCTCAGCCTCCAGCTTAACCACAGGATGTGGGGAGAAGCAAGGATCTTCTAACCAGGGACAACCCCTGCAAAGGGGCCGCAGGGTTTCTGTGGGGCACCAGAGGGATGGGGAAGTGGGGCACCAGCCCATGGGAGCATGCAGGCAGCCTCGGAGGAGCTGTGAAGCTGGCTGTGGGGCTGAGAGGCAGCATTTGCATGGAGAGCGCTTGGTGGCTCTGGAATTTATGCAGCTGCCCTGTGATTCTGGAAGCGAGAATCTCTGGCCGCTTTTCTCAGCGGGAACAAGTCTTTTCTTCAAATCGATGGTGACACATTTTTAAACTCTGATATTAAGGAGGGAAAGATTCTTTTCTGGCCCCCTGGGGGCAACGCTTATTAGTCACTGGCTCATCTGAGAGAAATCGCAGAGGTAGACCCAGTGGGCCTGGGCCAGGCAAGAGGCCCAGAGGCCAGCAGGGAATGGACAGCAACAAATAAGAGGGCAGAGGGGCCTCCCAAGTCAGAAGCAAAGCTGCATCAGAGAGACTTGAACAGCAAGGCTGGGGGAGATCTATAGCAGGGTATGCAGTGTCCGTGGGGAAATAAAGAACCACTGGTAAGGGTGATAGGGAGGGAGAATGAAGAGAAAGGAAGAGTAGGAAGAGGCATTAAGCTAAAGTACAAATTGATTTCCGACTACGAGGTTCTAGAAACTGAAATCTTATTCCCCATCTTGCTCTGGCCGTCAGGAAGCTCAAAGCCGCATTTTACATTCAGTAGCAATAGACTTGTTCAGCCTAGGTTTGAGGTGTCATCTGGGCAGGGCCAGGGTAGGTGCCAGGAGCCAGGCTGCCCCAAACAGCCCCCAAAGAGCATACAACAGAAGGGTGGGCAGAATTGTGGTCTCTCAGTAGACCAGGCACCAACATTGAGGGGCAGGTGCCAAGGGGCCCCAACCAGGCACCCCAACCTGCCTCTGGCCAGCAGGGTAGAAAGCACATGCTCAGGGCGTCCAGGCCAAAGGCTTCCAGGTATGGCCAAAAGCCCAGGGCTCAGTGGCCTCCCAAGTCCCTTCTGTTTATCCCTGTTTTAACGGTTCCCTAGTTTTATTGTACCTATTTTTCAGTAGAAATAGGTGGGTTAAACATTTTTAAAAAATCAATCCCAGCTCAAACGCCCACTTCCTTGGTGATAACAGCCACCATTTATTGAGTTCCAAAGACTTGTCGCATTTGCATGGGCCTGCTCTATCCTCTCCATCACCTTCGGTAGGGACGTGACTCTCCTGGGTTTACAGATGAGGACACGCAGCTCAGAAGGCAGGTGTATCCTGGTCAAGGTCACAAGAGCTCATAAGTGGCCATGGCAGCCCTGTCCAGTAAATCCCCTGGCACATCCCCATTCCTATTCCTGGAGGAAGGCCAGCCCCAGAGCCCCGGAGCCCAGCACTCTGCTCTGTGCACCTGGCGGGGAGTGGGGGCTTTTGCCTGCCTTGTTAGCAGGAAGAAGAGGCTGAGTCAAGGTCAAGGCCTGGAAGGCACGAAAGACAGTCAGGTATCCCACAGAACTCCATCACCCCCTGACTCCGCCCACGACACCAGGGTCCCCTTTCTGCCAAGCCCCAAGGCTTCAGCCACAGCCCACCCCACCTTCCTGTGACCCTCACCAGGAAAGTTCCCCGAGGCTGCCAGACAGGATTTAGCTCCTTTGACAGTCAAAGCTGCAAAGCTCCTGTCGCAAATGTCAATTCTGGGCCATTTGCTTCGTAGATTTTAATGTTCCTGTTTCTCCTCAACATCCTCAGCAAGGTAGCTCTTGCTTTTCAAAAGGGATGTGGTGTTTGATGATGTTTAAACCGTACGTGAAATACAGCCAGGCGGCAATAATAAAACAGACGCGAGCCCTGCTGGCAGGGGAATGGCTGACAGCCGGGCCTCTCTCTTCCCACATGCTACTCCACAGCTAAGCTCCTATTTTTATGGCAATTACAATGTCCGAAGAGGGGGAGGAAGCAGCGATGGAGAGGAAGAGAGTGGGTATAAGGACCACTTGTTGCTGTTGGGAGCGGGGTGCAGCTGATGGGGTTTTAATGAAGCAGAGCGGGCGATGCCAGCTGGGTGCCCTGGCGGAGGGGGCCCCCCCGCACCCAGCACTGGCCTCCACCCCCCCCCCGGAGCACCGTCAGATCTGGCTCCACACCCCAGGACCCGTCTTCTCCTGGACCCGAGTCCTTTCCTGGACCTGAGTTCTCATTGGCTTCTGTCTCCTGACACCCCACGAGGACACCCCTGGGGGGGTGCAGGGAGCAGGGTCCCTGCCCGAGTCCCCATGCCGGGCAGCTTGCCTCCAGGGGGACCTCAGCCATCAGAGAGCTAACGGGCTGGCATCCTGGGGCCACCCCCACCACAGGTGGGCCCTGTCCGGGGATGGAGACGTGGGGCCAGGGGACACTTGCTCCAGTCTAGTGGTGAAGTGAGGTATCCCACCCAGCCCCTACAGCATGCCAGGCACTCATCCGGTTTCCTCCCTCCTCCCACAGGGCATACCGTGGGAACCAAGGCTGGGAGAAGCGGTCCATGGATTTTACCCTGGTCCATTTTGTAAGCAGCCACAGAACTGGCCTCGAGGGGCTGCCCATGCCACACACCTAGGGGCCCTCCGGCCCCAGTCTGGCCTCCCTCCCCAAGGGCAGCTGCACTCTCTCGACGGGTGATCACTCAAGACAGCAGGGAGAGGGAGTCTGGGATGGGGCCACACACAGGCAGCTACCAGCAGGGCCTGAGGAAGCATCCAAACAGCAACTTGCAAAATAAATAAATAAGCCCAAAAGGTGAGCTTCTGAAGCACACAAAGACTCTGAGGAGGGAGAGGAAGAGAAGGCCAGAGGCTGCAGGGGCCCTCGGGTGGCTTTGGCTCTGTTAGCTCCGACCGGGAGGGTGCCTCAGTCACCAGCTTCCTTGAGGTGGAGAATAGCCCCAAGCCTGACCCACCTCCTGGCTCTGCACAGGCTGTTCCCATGGAACCACACACCCTTCCCCACTGATGGCCCTGTACCCTACAGTCAAGAAACCCCAAATCAGGAAGGGCCCCTGCCTCAGCCACCTCAGGCCCCAAAAGGGCTCAGTTTACCACAAGAAGGACAAGAAGGAGGAACGCTCAACCATCCCATCCCCAGCTCCTGCAAACACTATACACAGCAGGCCCCATCCTGCAGGTCAGAGCAGCCCTCCCAGAGTAGCCACAGCAATGAACACAGGAGCTGCATTTCTTCAGGGTTTACTCTTTTTTTTTTTTTTTTTTAATTTTTATTTATTTATGATAGTCACACAGAGAGAGAGAGAGGGGCAGAGACATAGGCAGAAGGAGAAGCAGGCTCCATGCACCGGGAGCCCGATGTGGGATTCGATCCCGGGTCTCCAGGATCGCGCCCTGGGCCAAAGGCAGGCGCCAAACCGCTGCGCCACCCAGGGATCCCTGGGTTTACTCTTATAAATCTTGGACATTGTACTATCTCCTCCCAAACTCACAGCAACCCTAGGAGGCGGGTCCTAGTGGACTCTTATTCCCATTATACAGACAAGAAAACTGAGGCCTAGAGGGTAAGTGACTGGCTTAAGGTCCCACAGCCTGCAGCCTATGGAACAGAGACCCATAGCCAGGCCAGCACCTCCCGCCACAGTGCCCTGAGATGGGGCCGTCTGGGAAGTGGGGGGTGAGGAGGCAGAGTTAAGCTTTGGACCCTCTTTCAGGCCATGTTACATCCTACAGACCACCCCACACTGGGGCCAGGCCAGGCCTCAACCAGGAGTCAGGTCTGGGAGAAGGTATGAGCCCACCTGGGGGTCTGGAGAGAACAGATTTAACCCAACACCCCTATGAACAGCATTGGCTGCACAGAGCTGGGTGTGGAGAGGAAGGAAGGGGCCCTAGTGCCTGGGAAGGGTCCATGGTGTCCATGTGCTACATCCAGACCCCTTCATCTTGTAGGGACACAGGGTACCATCCATTTCATGGGCAGGCAAGCCACAGCCTCTGGAGAGGCCTGAAGCTGGCTGGGCACCCCCTTGCCAAGGCGCTGGCAGATTATTCTGGTAGAGCAAGCCAAGGGCTGCAGATACAGCCCTTTTCATGCTTGGCCAATTTAATGGTCTCCATTAATTTCAAAACACACACATTCCCACAAGCTCCAGCCTCGTCAGCTCAGTGCTCAGGGTGGAGAGCGGACAGGCAGGCGCGCAGGTGCAGGTGCTTAGGCCAGTCGGACTCAAGGACAGGGAGGAGCTGCTCGGCAGGGGGCGGGTGAGCAGCAGAGGCCTAACTGCTGCCTCCTGACCTTGGGTCTGTCGTGACGGGGAGAAGAAAGACAAGGAGAAAGGGCCCAGTTCTGGGAATCAGGAAGGTCTGCTTTGCCACCTTCCTGCTGTGTGACCCTGAGCAGGTCACTGTCCCCTTCTGGCTTCAGACACTCTCCCTGTCCAAGCTGGGAAATGCCTTGAGGGCATGTACCGGGCCCTATGGAGCCTTGTATCCCCAGAGCCTCACAATGAGCCAGGAACCTCACAAGCAGCCTGCACTGGGTACCACTATTCTCACCTGTAAAATGCATCAGCCTCCTTTGGGCCCCGGCATCTATGACCAATCATGAGGGGCAGAGTGGGGTCTTGGCTGGGACAGGAGGAGGAGACCCAGATGGGGTCACTGGCACATCCAGTCCCTCCTTCTGTCTGACTCGCTCTCAGAGGCATTCAAACAATCATTTATTCAACAAACTTTCATTGAAACCCAGGCCATAGGGTCACTGGGTCCAGGTCCATGGCCCACCTTCGTGTTCCCTGTGGAAGGATGGGAAGGATCCAGCTAATACACAGGAAACTTGGGAGAAGACCTTGGGGTAGAGGGACCTTTCCAGGGTCCCTGAGTCCTGCCCACAGCCAAGCTCAGCTTGCTGGACCAGGCCCTGTGAGCCCTCAAGGGAATCTCAATAATTCAGGAGGGATCCATCATTTATGAATTTATGTAACCGCTTCTCGACCTTGTGGAAATGAGCCGCCCTCCTCCTACAGCGGTGGAAATTAGGCCTTAGCACCATCCCAGGTGTTCTGGGGAGGGTGCCAACTGGACCCCAGGCCTCCCAGCTGGCCTTCCAATCCTCTCTGCCCCTCACCCCCAGACTAGAAGCAGAGGGAGCTTCTAAGGAAGGAGGAGCTTCTAAGCATCCCCCTTAAATTCCAAGTCTGAAAGGTGAGGGTTTGATTCCTGGCTCAGCCGTTTCCCAGCATTAGGGCCCCATGTGGGCCTCAATCTCTTCATCTGTAAAATGGGGGAAATACTAGTATCTACTTCAGAAGTGAGGCAAAGTTGGGGGCAGCCCTTGGCCCAGAGGCAGCACTGAATAACAAGCTGCCCCCGCTTCAGAGCAGGTGCTCCATTGGGTGAGCCGAGGGCAGGGGCTGAGCAACAGGTCCACCAGGCAAGCCACAGGGGCTCGAGCCCATCACAGGGCTTCATGGGGCCAAGAAACCCAGACTGAGATGTCAGGACCATCTTTTCTGCACTGACCACCCCCTGCACCAAACACCCAACCCTCCTATAGGCAGGGCAGAAGACAACATACCTATTCTTCGACCAGAAAAGAAAAGGAACAAAGACAAGGTTATTTCCATCCACCCTCAAAAATACAAGGATTTGGGATCCCTGGGTGGCGCAGCGGTTTGGCGCCTGCCTTTGGCCCAGGGCGCGATCCTGGAGATCCGGGATCGAATCCCACATCGGGCTCCTGGTGCATGGAGCCTGCTTCTCCCTCTGCCTGTGTCTCTGCCTCTCTCTCTCTCTCTGTGACTATCATAAATAAATAAAAAAATTAGGGATCCCTGGGTGGCGCAGCGGTTTGGCGCCTGCCTTTGGCCCAGGGCGCGATCCCGGAGACCCGGGATCGAATCCCACATCAGGTTCCCGGTGCATGGAGCCTGCTTCTCCCTCTGCCTGTGTCTCTGCCTCTCTCTCTCTCTCTCTGTGTGACTATCATAAATAAATAAAAAAAATTAAGAAAAAAAAAATTAAAAAAAAAAATTAAAAAATTAAAAAAAAAATTTAAAAAAAAATTTAAAAAAAAAAAAAATACAAGGATTTCCTGGAAGCTTTAGGGTCTGGCAAATCTCCCCTCCCAGCAGCACTACCAGTTAGCTGTGTGGCCTTAAGCAAGTTGCTTCACATCTCTGAACCTCAATTTCACCATTGACACCGTGGGCTAATATAGTAACACCAAGAGGCCAGGGGAGGTGTCATGGGATGTGCATATAGCCCAGATCTGGAGGGAGACGCTCGCTCAGGACTGGCCATGGCTCATTCCAAGCCCCTCAGAGCTTCCCCCAAGTAGCGTCCCCCTCCACAGCCTGCCCTGCTTCACCCTTTCCTGCCAGGGCTCTCCGTCTCTGCCCCTAGAACGCCACCTCCCAGCTTCTGATTCAGCACCCCCGTTTTTAATTAGAGATTTATTTATTTTAGAGAGAGAGTGCATGTGAGGGGGGGCAGAGGGAGAGAAAGAGAGAGAATCTCAAGCTGACTCCCCACTAAGTGCAAAGCCTAATGCAGGGCCCCCCCAAGATCATGACCTGAGCTGAAATCGAGTTGGCTCCCCAACCAACCATACTACCCAGGCACCCCTACACACACACACACACGCCTTTTTAAAAAAGATTTATTTATTTATTGGAGAAAGAGAGAGAGAGAGAGATACAGAGACAGCACTCCCTTCTCAGCACAAGCACTGCCTCTACTTTGCCTCCTCCAGGCAGCCTTCCAGATTACCTCCCACCCCTGCAGCCAGGACTCCCAGCCCTCACAAACTTTCTTATCCCTTTCTATTCATGGGTCTCACCTCACATTTGGGATTATAGAGTGTGTTTTTTGTAGCCCAGGGCCTATACCAATGCCTGGTGCAACAACAGGCCTGCTGCATAGTCTGCAGAATGAAGGAAAGACCGTGCGTGAGTTCAAATTCCAACTGTCACCTGCCAAGACTGGCGGTCTGATCACGGAAAATGGGGATCACAGCCCTGCCTGCCTCAAGGATGCCTCGAGGCCAGTGCCACAGGGTGGGCGCTGAGTGGTGGTGGGTCCTCACCGTGTGCCCCCAGGGGCCCTGGGCCCAGCAAGGGCCCAGCCGCCCGCAGGCTGCCCCACACTCGCCCTCCCTGCTCACTGCGGAGAAGTGGCTGCCGTCGGAGGCAGCCGGCAAGCCTCAGCAAACACATTTAAATCTGAAGTGACAGATAAAGCGATTTACGGCGACAGTTTAGCGTCAGATCACTTCCCACAAGGCAGCCGGCGTCCCTCAGCCCCTCCTGCCTGCTAGTCCATCAAGGCGGTCTCTAAATCACTGACTCTGAGCAGTGGCCCAGGGCCTGCTGGGGCTGGGCTCCTTGGAGCCCCTGGCAGTGGAAGGGATGAAGGACGACGGGGCTGGCTCGAGAGGAGGAGGGGGCACTTAACAGCTGGCAGATTTTCACAAATCAAAAACCCAAGACTTAAGGAAACAGAGCGCCACTTCATGCCTTATTTTAAATAAATAAGCAGCTGAAAAGCACCCAGCGAGGCCAGCTTGTGGCTGTGACACAGCTTCCCACCCGCTCTGCGCATCCTGGCCCGC
Source organism: Canis aureus (assembly GCF_053574225.1). Taxonomy (NCBI): domain Eukaryota; kingdom Metazoa; phylum Chordata; class Mammalia; order Carnivora; family Canidae; genus Canis; species Canis aureus. The sequence continues at coordinate 2,975,816 of NC_135631.1, forward strand.
GGGCCTAGGCCCCTCAAAGGCCTCACTGACCTGCGTTGCCTCCTGCCACCTCCTGGCAGAATTAATTGGTCCCTGTGGTGTCGCATGGCACTTTGTTCAGACCTTGCTTCCAGGGCTTTGTCACATTATATTCTACTTAGCTGCTCTCGCTCTTGACTTCCTGATAACAATTTACTCAGGGCTCGTTTTGTGCCAGGCCCTGGGCCCAGCACTGGATGGGCCTGAACTCATGTCATCCTCACGCCCACCCTGGGTGGGGCCAGGGATGGTCCATTTTTCAGATGAGTAAACAGAGGCTTGGAGCCTCCTAGCCAGAGGACCCTGGGCTACCAGCAGGAAGACTGGGATTCCAATCAGCTCCTGGCTTCTGTGCCCACAGCCCTGACTTGCCGACCTGGGACGGCTTTGAAGTGGAAGATTCCTTCTGTCTGCACAAAACATCACATTCATCCCTGCTCTGTCCCATTATGCCCTGAAGGCCAAAGCTGGCAGCTGGGCCCCGGGGCTGGCCAAGAATAGGGGTGTTTCTTTCTACCGGGACATTTCCTGCCCGGGACTCGGCTGTCTGCCGAAAACTAGGGACCTGCAGGCACAGGCCTGGTGAGCTGGGAGCTTCAAGGGCAAGAAAGTGACCCAGTCAAGGTCACCCCTCTCTATGGCAATGAGATGATATGGCAATGCCTCTATGGCATTCCACAGCTGAAGCACCTCCCCCAATACCACCCCTGTAAAGACTCCCAGACCTGAGCTTTCTCTGGAGGAAATGCTAGGCACAGTGTTCCCAGACACAGCCTGGGTAATCGGAGGCCAACCTGCAGCAGCAGGCACTGCCCCTAGGAATCTTCTGCTCCAGAATGGGGGCCTGCAGGGGCTCCCTGGTTTATCTTGCCAGCATGGCAGCCCAATTTAATTAAGATGGATGCAGCATGCCCCCGTGGGTAGGAGCCATGGCTGGCTACCAGATGGTGGGAGCCTGAGACTCCCTGGGTACTGCCAGAGCAAGCAGCCTCAGCAGCAGCCTGTGAACACAGAACCAAGGAAGGCCTAAGGCTGCCTGCATGGCACCTAGGTGCCTGGGGGGTCTGATCCTGGCCCTGTGACCTCTAGCCCTGCCACCCACCTGCCAGGCATTCCCCCACTGGACTCCGTGCCCCAGCATACTCCGTGCCCTCCACATACTATACAACACACTTCCTTTTTTTTTTTTTTTAAAGATTTTATTTATTTATTCATGAGAGACACAGAGAGAGAGAGAGGCAGAGACACAGGCAGAGGGAGAAGCAGGCTCCATGCAGGGAGCCCGACGTGGGACTCAAACCGGGACTCCAGGATCATGCTCTGGGCCGAAGGCGGCGCTAAACCACTGAGCCACCCAGGCTGCCCCACACACCTCCCATCACAACACATACACATCCCACATACATCTACCATCACAGACACCACACACAGTACACACGTGCTCCAATCACATCTCAAATACCAACACAGTGGGATCAAAGCAGGCCTGGCCTTCAAAAGCCAGAGGACCGGTTGGCAAACAGTCTGATTGCCCAAAGTCTTGAGAAAGGCCACGGGCAGGAGGGAGGGAAGGGATGTTGGGGAGGGAAGGAGGCGGGCAGGCATGGAGGGCACCTGGCCCCTGCCATCCCCAAGGATCCCCCGGGGCCTCTGAGGGGGGTGGGAAGGGAGCCTGCAGCCAGACTGGAGACACCCCTACCTCCCAGCTCTTCGGCATGGTGGGAGTTGTAAGGATTCCAACCCCTTTCCCTCACAGGTCCCTCCCAGCTCCCCTGCCATGGTTCCTGCAGCTGGAGCAAGGCCCAGCCAGCAATGGCACCTTCCCTGGCCCCGCCGCCATCTGGCCATAGGGACAAAATGAGACACCCACACAAACAAAATCCAGAAAGTCTAAAGTTGACCTTAAGTCCCCAGCCCAGTCCTACCACACCACTCCCCACGGGACCAACACTGCCCTAAGCTTCAAAAATGAAAATTTAAAAATCCCCACCCTGCTATAATTGCTCGCTCCTCTTCCCCATTGTGGTGGCTCCACGGTCGGCACTGAGAAGCAATTATTCATGGCTAATGATTATAATCAAGTCAAATAGAATTTAATGGACACGTATTCTCTTCCTGCTTGAAACTTTACATATGAATTAAGCACATATGGGTTTCACGAGGCACAGACCAGACTAATGCAGCCCAAAAAGCCCCACGTTGCCTCGACTTTTATTCTGCTAATAAACAGGCTGATTGACGGCGTCACCAGGCTTGGAAACAGCGAACTCTGCTGCCCCCTGGTGGGCGGCCGGCAGGTGCTGAGCCAAGGCTGTTGGGGGTGGGGGTCCCCAGGGAGGAGGCCCAAGGATCCGCGCTGTGGGGCTCCAGGCCAAGGCCACCAAGGACCCCTGAGGTCTGACCAGTGGCAATGCCGCCAGAACACTGGTAACAGGAAAACGCAGGGAGGGAGGCCCTGGAGGGGAAGCCAGCTCTGTGTGGGACCCCCATGTCCGGGGCCTCCCTCAGCCATTCCCTAGGCTTCCACACAGGTTCTCAGTCCTCCCTGCTGTGAGACTCTAGAAAAAGGAGATATCCCAGGAAAACCCACCAAGAGGGTTTGGGTAAACTGAGGCAAGCAGGGAGAGCTGAAAGCTGCTCCTCTGCAGGAGGCACCCAGCATCCCTTGGCATTCCTGGGACAGGGTTGATACCCAGAGAGATGACAGTGAGATCAGTTCTAGCATCCACAACAGAGGCAGGTGATGAGGACTTGGTTCATGCCAGGTGCTGCGTGAGCATCACTGTTCATGAGCTTAGGTCCCTAATGCCCCCAACAACCCAGCAGGTGGGTTTTCTATCACCCCCACCAGGTGGAAGATGAGACAGGAGCCAGGGCACGTACATGCAGAACAGGAGTCCCCAGAGAGATGCAGCAAGCTCCCACCCCCAACCTCATGCCGTTGAACGCAGCCAGGACCAAAGTGCTCTTCTGAGAGTGAGAGGGGCTGACAGCCGCTGTACTCAGGAATCTGGCCAGGTGCGGAGACACTTCAGAAAAGCCATGGATCACACCCACAGCCCCACACGCAGCCTCCTGAGCCCCCGCCCTGCTCCTGCTGCATCCCACCAACACCCTACCTTAGTCTCCGCACCTCCCTCCTCGCCTGTCAGCTACCAATCCAGCTGGGAAGCAGCTGATAAGATGCCCCACTTTTCCCTCGGGCCACTTTGTAGCTCATCAAGGAAAGTATGTCAGGGATCCTCTCATACCGTTGCCCATGACTGACCACAGGCCACAGGCACGCAGCAGAGCAGCCCCACAGACATGCAGGACAGAACCCTCAGCCATGGCTCCAAGGCTTAGTCCTTCCACCCAGACCAGCCCCTCCTGGGCTCAGGCAGCAAGAAGGCTCTTCTATTCCAGGCCACCATGACATCTGCCAACCCAGCATGACTTGTCTTAACCCCATATCTCCCCAGATGGACTCACAGGTCTGCTGGCACCCCCTGTCCTAGTGGCCCCGAGAGAAACACAGCAGACACACCAGCAGAAACCCAAAGGGGACCAAGCTCCCTCTGCCCTCAGTTGGAACTCCTGTCTTTGTGTCACTGGTCACCTGTGCACTGAGACAGACAATGTAGGGGAACAGGGACTCCTGTGTGACTACAAAAACAGGCAGAGAGACACGTAGAGCAATGCCACGGCCAGAAACGCAACCCAAACCCCAACAAGCAGGCCTGGGGCAAGCCGAGTGGCTACATCTTCCCAGGTCCCAAGAGTCCAGCCCCTTATCAATAAGAGTGTCAGCAGCCACATCCCAGGGGCACTCAGGGACACCACTCCCTGGCCAGAAAGTGGGGTCAGACATGATGGCCGCAAGCCCAAGGGCAAGGTGGAGGAGATCTGAGATGTTCCAGGGTGGGGTGGGTGCCTGAGACTGCTGTGGTGAGGAGGTGGCAGTGCACTGAGGTTTCCTAGGACCCAGGAAAAGAGGCTCTGCCTGTGTGTCCAAACCTTTCTGTAAGGAAGCTCCTCCCAGTGAAGCTTGGTAAACAGGTGAATCCAGGCTGGGATTCTGCCCCGCCATGGGTTCTTGTCCCATGAACCACCTGAGACCACCTGTGTACCAGGCAGACTTGAGTGTCCCTTGACACCCCCCTCCTGACCTCCGCCAGACAACCATAGCCCAGGAGGACACCAACCACCCTCCTGCCTCCTACCCCCAGGAGGGGAGAGAACCAGGAGGCTCCTCCACTCATCACAATAACCTGCCAAGCCAGCTAGAGCCACAGCAGGAAGCTGAGCACGCGGCACAAGGGCCTCTGCCCCCACCTTTCCCCTGACAAGCTTCCATCACCTGCTGCAGGTAGGAAGGGGGCTCAGCAGGCAGGAAAGCCGTGGTCGGGCGTCTGCAGCCCCTGAGGTCAGACCACCCTATTCTGGCCTCCGCCTTCCTGGCAGGGCAGCCCGGCGCAATTCCAGCCAAGCCCTCTCCCTTCCCAGCTGCTAATGGGTCTCAGAGCCGCAAGGCAGCTCGGCCAAGGTGCCCCCGACACAGCAGGTCAGGGTTTCAAGGGAAAGGAGTCCGGGCCGCCGACACACTGGGTTCCCGTGGCGCCAGCAAGCCATCCTCATCCAGCCACCCGAGTCTCACTGGAGCCAGATGGCGTCCACCCATGCCTGCCACAGCAGACTGGAGCAAAGGTGACGAGGCGGCCACCCAGGTCCCTGGCTCGGGCCAGCCAGAAGCCCCCACTCACCAGCATTGACAATGGCGTCCACCTCCAGCTTAGTGATGTCGCCTCGAAACAGGGAGATCTTCTCGTTGAGCTGCTTATCCTTCTTGTACTTTGGCTCCTCCACCTTTGCAGTCGCCCCTGGATAAGCAGAGGCCGAGGGGCCGAGGTCAGAGAGAGGCCCTCACTCAGGTGACCCACCAGTGCCTCCAGCACCCCCACCACCTCCAGAGGCAGGTGACTGATGAACTGTACCGGCCGTCCACAATGATCAAGCACCTCTCCTGCGAAGCATACACATGGTCCCCTTGAATCTTCTCGAGGTTAAACACAGGTACAGCATTAATGTCATCCATTCCCATTTTACAGATGTGGAAACTGAGGCCTAGGCAGGTTGAGTGACTTGCCCTGCGTGATGGGTTGCCAGGCCTGCAGTTCGCAGGGCCTGGACATTCACTGACCGCCCCACTGCAGGCCACTGGACCACGGCTTCAAATCCCAGCTCCCGGCAACTGTGTGGTCGTGACTCCGGAGCTCAGTCTCCCCATAGTACAATGGTGATAAAAACTGAACCCTTTTCAGACCATGTTCATAATTAAAGCCCCCCTCCCCCCAGCAAGCACCCAGTGGGTGCTGCTGCCATTCTCGGCACAGCCGGTACGATGCCGCCAAGACATGGGTCGGGGTTTGAAGAGGCCACCCGCCACATCGCCAGCTGCACCTGCCTGGTGCGGGGCTTACCTTTCGCCATCTCCTTCCACGTTGGGATCTTCTTCAGCCTGATGAAGTCCCTGCAGAAGTAATGTTCCTCCCGTTGCTTGTCAGTCAGGCCCTTCAGAAAGGCTACAGGGGCAGGATGGGGCAGGCAGGTAGGAGCGTCAAGGCAGGCAGGGAGAAGAGCGGTCCAGGGGCTTCCCCCACCCTCTGTTCCTCTCCCCTCCTCACCACAACGCTCACCTCATCCAAGGATGCAAACCAGCCCTATTCATCCATCCTTCCCGCAGGCACACGAGGAGGTGAGAACCAGGAGGTCCCTAGACCATCCTGTCCATCCTGCCCTGCCCTTTTTGTTCTGGAGGGGACCTGAGGCCCAGGGAGAGAGAGGGCCTCTCCCAGCTACCGCAGACCTGAGTTCAGAATCCCGCTCTGCCACATTCCGGCTGTGTCCACACCTCTGGCTCCCTGATTTCTTCATGTATAGAATGAGGATTAATTAAGAGGCCCCTTGCAGAATAATTTCAAGCATATTGGATGCACGTAAGGAGAGCAGGTTGGTGGCACTGGACGAGCTATATTCTCAGTTACATCCTCAATAGGGTATATTATCACCATGGTTATTTGTAGGCAGCAGGACACAGGGTACAAGGCAAACATCCTCAAAGAGCCAAGGAACCAACTAGATCCCTGTTCACAGCACCTCCACCCCCAGCACGGCAGAGAGCTCCCCACAGACGATGTCCACTGGCTTCTTCCAGTGTGCACCGAGGGAGCAAGCCCCTAGGATTGTCCCCATCCTACAGATGAGGAAATGGAGATCCCTGGGAGGCTAGGAAGCCACACCTGGTCACACAGCTGGTGAGTGGGAAGCCAGGCCCCCTTCTGCTCACAGGCTCTGGGTCCACCCAGCCTGGTTTCCCTGCTCTGGCTCTGCTCCCTGGGCCTGGTTTTCCCTTTGGGTGGAACCAGGCCCAGGAGGAGCGCGGAACCCCCTCTCAAGGCTTCCCAGGAGCACAGTGGTCCAGGTTCCTGGCTCGTGGGCTCCCTCTGCCGGCCCGAGGCCACCAGGCGCCCAGGCTCCCAGCCGGGCCTTGCTCCCCTGGACTACATGCTCCCCAGATGGAGCGGCCCTCACTGACCACCTATTGAGGGGTGGGCAACAAACAGCAAAGGTCACACTCAAGGAACTCAAAAAGCACCAGAAAATGTGCAGAGGTGGGGGGGGGGGCAATTAGGGAAGGTGAGAGGAGAGGCAGGGCTTGCCTCCTGGAGCCTTCTATGGAAAAGGCCTCAAAGAGCAGGTGTTCAAGAGACAGGTGGGTTGTCCACACATGCCTTTTGCCCTGCAGAAGTCAACCATCCAAAGCCTCTGTCCCTCAAGGATGTATGAGGAGCAGGGAAAGGGCCCAGCTCATGGTCCAGCTCAGTATTATGGCTGGGATGATCATAAAAGGCTGCTAGCGCCCCCCAAATCTGCTTCAACTGTGGCTTGAGCCAGAACTACACTTTCTGGCAGCCACTTCCCACTCTTTCCCACACACGCCCACAATGTGCAAGTCCTGCATATGGTACAAGGACGTAGGGGCCCTTGGGAACCTACAATCCGCCACAGGAGACACTGCCTGAGCAGGTGTTCCACAACCAAGCCAGCCATCCAAGCTCCGAGGACGTTCAGGGGGTGGGAGAGGAGGCAGCAGGAACGCCCATCCAGGGGCTTAAGAGAGAAATGGGAGGTAGGCAGCGTAGGCAAGGGCGGTTCACCACATGAACAGTATGTTAGAGGTCCTGGGTGGGTGAAATTCAGGGTGTGGGGCGGAAGGCAGGCACAGGGGGAGAGACACTGTGAGGAGATGGGGCCATCGTGGAGCCACCAAGTCTGTTAAGAACTCACGTCATCCCAGGGGCACCTGAAGCAGATTAAAAATGCTTTCACGGGGGCACCTGGGTGACTCAGTCAGTTAAGCATCTGCTTTTGGCTTAGATCATGATCTTGGGGGGTCCTGGGATGAAGCCCCAAGTCAGGCTTCCTGCTTTTCCCTCTCCCTCTATGCTCTCTCTCAAATAAATAAATAAATAAATAAAATATTTTAAAAATAAAAATAAATGGGGCACCTGGGTGGCTCAGTTGGTTAAATGTCTGCCTTCAGCTCAGGTCATGGTTTCAGGGTCCTGGAATCCAGCCCCACATCAGGCTCCCTGCTCAGTGGGGAGTCTGCTTCTCCTCCCTCTGCCCTTCCTCCCCACTTGTGCACTCACTCACTCTTTCTCAAATGATTTTTTTAAATCTTTTTATTTTTTTTTTTTAAGATTTATTCATGAGAGACACACACACAGAGAGAGAGAGAGAGAGAGGCAGAGACACAGGCAGAGGGAGAAGCAGGCTCCATGCAGGAAGCCCGAAACGGGACTCGATCCCGGGTCTCCATCACACCCTGGGCTGAAGGCGGCACCAAACTGCTGAGCCACCTGGGCTGCCCTAAAAATCTTTTTAAAAAGAAGAGTTAGCTCTTCTACAAGAATAAAAATTTTTAAAAAGTAATGCTTTCACCAAATTCATACAACTCAATACCAACAAAACAAACAAACCAATTAAAAACTGGGCGGGGTGGGGGGGCACACCTGGGTGGCTTAGTAGTTGAGCGTTCGCCTTTGGCTCAGGTCGTGATCCTGGGGTCCTGGGATCCAGTCCCACATCAGGCTCCCTGCAAGGAGCCTGCTTCTCCCTCTGCCTATGTCTCTGCCTCTCACTTTCTGTGTCCTTCATGAATAAATAAATAAAATCTTTAAAAAATGGGCGAGGATCTGAATAGACAATTTTCAAAGAAGATGGCCAACAGGCACATGAAAAGATACTCGACAGCACTCATCATGAGGGAAATGCAAATCAAAGCCACAATGAGCTACCACTCACACCTGTCAGAGTGGCTAAAATAAAAAAAGACAAGAAATAGGATGTGGAGAAAAGGGAACTTTGTGCACTGCTGGTGGGGATGTACATAGGTGCTGCCCCTGTGGAAAACAATACGGCAGGTCCTCAAAAAGTTAAAAATAGAAATACCAGGGGCACCTGGCTGGCTCAGTGAGTGGAGCATTTGACTCTTCATCTCAGGGTTGTGAGTTCAAGCCCCACATTGAGTGTAGAGATGAAAGAGAGAAAGAAAGAGGAAGGAAGGAAGGAAGGAAGGAAGGAAGGAAGGAAGGAAGGAAGGAAAGAAGGAAGGAAGGAAGGAAGGAAGGCCGGCCAGCCATATGATCCAGTAATTCCACTTCTGAGTATTTACCCAAAGAAAATGAAAGCACTAATTCAAAATTCAAAAAGATACTAATACTAATACTAATTTAAAAAGATACATGCACTCCTATGTTCACTAAAGTGTTATTTCCAATCGCTAAGATATGGAAGCAACCAAAGAGGCCATCAATAGATGAATGGATAAAGAAGAGGTGGGAGAGGGGATCCCTGGGTGGCGCAGCAGTTTGGCGCCTGCCTTTGGCCCAGGGCGCGATCCTGGAGACCCGGGATCGAACCCCACGTCGGGCTCCCGGTGCATGGAGCCTGCTTCTCCCTCTGCCTATGTCTCTGCCTCTCTCTCTCTCTCTCTCTGTGACTATCATAAATAAATAAAAATTAAAAAAAAATTTTTTAAAGAAGAGGTGGGAGATACACACGATGAAATATTACTCAGCCATAAAGAAGAATGAAACCTTGCCATTTGCCGCAACGTGGATGAAGCTAGAAAATGCTATGCTAAGTGAAATAAGTCAGATAGAAAATGACAAAAGCCACATGAGCTTACTTACATGTAGAATCTAAAAAACAAAACAAAAACAGCCTGATAAGTTCAGAGAACACATTGGTAGTTGCCAGAGAGCAAAGGGCGGTGGGGATGGGCAAAATAGGTGCAGGGGACTAAGGGACACATCCTTTAATAAGGTATGAGAAGTCACCTAGAAGCATATGTTTACATCAAGCCATTCATTGCATGTAACTATACCCTTAATGTCAATGCCCAAAATAAATAAAATAAATGTAAAAATAATAATAATAATAATAAGGTATGAGAAGTACTGCATAGGGAATACAGTCAATAATACTGTAATACCAACGGGTGGTGACAGATGGTGACTATGCTTGTAACATATACGAATGTCAAATCGCTACATCGTACACCTAAAACGAATATTGTATGCCAGCTATACTTGCATTAAAAATAAATAAATAAATTTTGGGGTGACTCAGTTGGTTAAGTGCCTGCCTTCAGCTCGGGTCATTATTCTGGGGTCCTGGGATTGAGCCCCACATTGGGGCTCCCCGCTCACCAGGGAGTCTTGCTCCTCCCCTCCCCTGTTCATGCTCTTTCTCAAATAAAGAAAATCTTTAAAAATTATAATAAATAAATAATTTTTAAAAGATTTTATTCATTCATGAGAGACACACAGAGAGGCAGAGAGAGAAACAGCCTCCACACAGGGAGCCAATATGGGATTCAATCCCAGGACCCCGGGATCACGAACTGAGCCAAAGGCAGACACTCAACGGCTGAGCCACTCAGGTATCCCAAATAAAGAACTTTAAAAAATGTTTTCACCAGATATAGATTAACTATTCCCCCAACTCTCAGCAGTGGCATTTTCATTCTAAGAGGCTAGGATATCACACTGTGGATGGTCCCCAGTGTGGATGGTCCCCTCTGTCACTAGCGTGTCCTGATGCTCACAGCCCATCTCCCTTCTCCCCCCTTCAAAAGCCTACCCTCCCCATTGGACACACGACCCCATGCACAAGCTAAGTAACAGGCCACAGGCTCCCACTTAACCACTCCTTTTTCTGTGTGTTGGGGGAGGGTATTGGTCTTTGGAAAGAGCTGAAGTGCTTCTCCAAGTCTTGGCTACCTATCCTTTTCTGCAAAGTGGGGGTAAAGAAAGCTCCCTCCTGCTCTAAAGGAGAAGCAGAACAAGCTTAGCTGGATACATAGCAAAGCACTCGGCCGCTGGTGGACAGTACCACTGAGCAAAGATCAAACAGGGAGGGGAGGCCAGGCTCCTTCCAGCCTCTGCCTCTCCCCGGCCGTCTGAGCGCAGAGCAGTCAGTTCCTAAGTATCTACTGAGCACCCACCAGGCACCAATCCTGGAGGTGGGAGGCAAGGTGAAGTCCTAGGGCCAGAGCAAGCAGACAGGAGGCCAGGACAGCTTCCCTGAGGAGGGACGGTAACTTCTCTCTGGTCTGCCCCAGGGGCTGCAAATGGCTGGAGAAAATCGCATCACCAAACAGAAGGCTCCCTCTACATTCCTGATCTCCTCCAGCTGGGACGCTGCCTCTCCTGCCAGCTGGGAAACTGCCCCCCACCCGCCCACCGCCACCCCCCACCGTCCCCCACTGGCCCTCCATCCCCCACTGGCCTTCCGTCCCTCAGCCCAGGCTGCTGGCTCACCTAGAGGACTCACTCCTACAGCTCCTCCACTGGACTGTCTTATCTGCCCTCAAACACCCTCTGGAGTCCCCTCCTGTCTCAAGGTCATAAAGCCTTCCTGAACCATGCACTCCATGCCCTGCAGCTGTGGCCTCATCTCTGTCTTCCTCCTCCACTGCCCCCACTTCCTCCCTCCTGTGCTCCCCTAAGCCCTCCCCAGTCTTGCCCACCTCTGTACAAGGCCAGAGACACCACATGGGCCCCATGACCCCAAGGTGGGCCCTTCTGTCCTCTCTTGTGCACTCAGCACCCCCCACCCCAACTTCCCCCCCAGGACCCAACCTCTCCTGGATCCCACCCCACTCATGGGTGGGATCTCCTATCTCCTTGATGCCTCTTCTTTTCCTTAGTCTATATCCTTACACATTCTAAACCCTCTTTCAGCTCACGGTCTGGTCTGGGGCTATACCTCCAGCTCCTCAGCTCTCTGCTAAGCATCAAGCATCAGATCCCCAAGGTCTGTGGCCTACCCTCATCCTCAAACTCCTCATGTGCAAATCTGAACTTCTGACTCCTTCCTCCCAAACACGGTTTTCTCTCCTTCATGCTTCCCCTTCTCAATGAACAGTCCCAGACTCTGCTAGGACCCCATAAGGTGGGGGAGGGGTCCTTTCTCTTAGTCCCCTGGTCCATCCATCTGCAGGCTGTTAGATTTATCCCCACAATACCCCCAAAGCCAAGCCCTCTGCTCACCCCTGCCAGGGACCAAGCCACTATCATTGCTCCCTAGCACCACCCAGCAGTCCTCTACTCCTGGTGGACTCCCCAGTCCACCCGATCATCTGTTCCTCACACAGCAACCCAGGAATCTTAGACACAGAATTCTATTTAAAGCTCAGCTCAAAGTCCAAGTCCTTACCAAGGCCCACGTGACAGCCCTGCCTCTCCCCCTAACCTCCTCTACTGCTCCCTGCCCACAACACTATATTCTGCCTCCCACACCTCTGCAGTCCATGCAGATCAATTACCTTTCAGTTCCTCCCACCACCAGACTGTCTCCTGCCTCAGGGCCTTTGTACCTGCAGGCCCTCGGCCTGACCTTCCTTTATAAGCCCCTCCCAGCTGCCTTCCCCACTCCACAGAGCAGCCCCTCCCCTACTGGCTATGCTTTATTCCTGTACTTGACCTTGGCCACTTGGGGATCTGTGGTATTTATGCTGGATTCCCACCATCTGGCACAGTGCATGGCATGTGTAAGCCTCCATGGGCATCTGTGGGAGGAATCGATAAATGAGCCGAGACCTGAATGTTGAGTGCATATTTGCTAAGAGAACAGTCGTCCAGGTGGAGAAGACAATATATGAAAAAGCTCTGAGGCAGGAGAGAGCATTTGGGTGAGTGGGTGAGGAAATGGATAGAAATCTAGAAGGGCTGGACCAGAGAGCAAAGGCCAGGCTGTGGCAGTCCCCTCCCCTCAGCTTGTCTCCCATCAGAGGAACAGAGACTCTGGAAGGAATGTGCTGGTCCAGGCCGCTACTATGGTTTTGATTCCTCTTGCTCCTTGGTCCCACTAGGTTTGGGCTTATGAGCTCCTGACATCACGTTCATGGGCAGGTCACTCTGTGCCTCAGTTTCCTCATCTCTAGTTAAGGGACTAGGCAGGCTCACCTGCCTAGGTCCTGGGGTGAAGGGACTGTCAGAATACCCAGACGCTGCCAAGGGCAAGACACACAGCGGATACGCAGTCCTTCCTGCGAGTGAGCGGAGACCCCGAGTGCAAAGTGAAACAAGACCAAGCTGGGGAGAGGGCTTTCTATTCCAAGTTGGAGGCATAAGTAGGTAGAGGAGCTTTTTGAATTGAATACGGGTGCCCATATTTGTCATCTTGCACAGTTGAGACCAGAGGTAGGTCCCCTAAGAGGCCCCGGCACACCCAGGTGTGGGTCCTCCCAGCCAGATGAACCCAGGGCCGGGAAGTGAACATGCCTGCCGAGGTGCTGCGGGGACGTCAGCCAGCACGCAGGCCAATTCTACAGGGCTCCTGTGTACTGAGTTCCTCTGGCTGGGTAAGCCCCAGGCACCCCATGGGATGAGTCTGGGGAGCCTGGAAATGGCTAGAGTCCCCTAGCAGATGCCACCACCTTGCTTTCCAGAAGCAACAGGTATGCTGTGGCCACAGGCAAGCCAGGAGGGGACCCTACCCAAGGCTCTCTCCTGTGCTGTCCTGCCCAGCATCCGAGAGCTGGTCTGAGGGACCCACAGCCTGCACGGACCCCTCTCACCAGCAAAGCCCAAAAGACGGCTCCACTTTCCAGAGAAGGAAGATAGCCAGGACTCCTGGCTCTGCCACCAGCCAACTAGGCGCTGACCTTGGAGACATCTGTCAGCCTGTCCCTTCCAGTTCATGGTCCCCGGCCACACACCTCCTGAAGCTAGCATGTGGGGCACCTTGTCCTCATCTCCAGAGTGAGGCTGCAGCCTGATTGACCCCTGAGGAACTACACACTGCCCGGGCCTCTGATTTATGGGGAAGGAGAAGCCAATTATGATTCTCCCTGGCTCCAAGGAACCAAGGGTCATCCTCATTGCCTTGGCTCCATCTGTCAGCTAGGCCCCATGCATTTATAACATTTTCTACCTCCTTTTGCCAGAAGGACAGATGCAGACTTAAAGCACAAGCGAGTTTTATTTTTCTATAAAAGATGCATAACATACGTTTTAATTTTCTTTCTTTTTTGGAGAGGCAAGAGAATTTCACAGCTCAGTGAGACAGGTGTTGTAAAAAGATGTTTGCAGTAAATTTTGATGGGGAGGCCTGACCCTGGACGAAGCTCTCAGCAGCTCCCGGGCATGAAAACTGAGCTGGAGGAAGCTGGCTGCACCAGAGCCATAAAGTGCAGTGGGTGAATGGGAATTCAATGATGTGTTTTAAGAAGTGTCTTTATGGCACTTTGCTAGATGGTGTTCAGAAAGGTGAGGGCAGGCTGGCACGGAGGGAGGCTCCTCTTCTGGAGAAGGCCACGTGGACAGGGCTGACAACGGCAGGGCCCTGGGAACACAGCGGCATGGGCATTAATCACCGGGGCTCAATGTCCCCTGAGAGCTGGGTCTTGTCAAAGTCTGTGGCACAAGCAATGGGAAGACAGAGCATGGGGCACCTGGGCCCCCTTGCCTCTGCCCATGCTGGGATACCAAGGCTGCTTCCCCAAGAGACCGGTAGGGGAAGACTCCCCAGTTCCCAGGTGAGCCTGCAAATTTCCCCGTTTCGGGAATCCAATCAAAGAAATCATCCGCTCTGCATGAAAGCCCAAGAGGGATGAACTTAGTCCTCATCTCTGCCCAGTGCAAAGGGGAGGCTGGAACACTGGAGCTCTAGCTTGTAGCACCAGGGAGAGGAGACATGGCTCAGAATATGCAGGTCATTAGCTCCAGCATTTGAGACCATGAGGGAGACAAGTTTACACAAGCCCAGTGCTGCTGTGGCCAAACCAGTGCAGAGAGGAGATAGACCCAAGCAGTGACAACAGAGGGGGTCACTGGGGACCCTTTATACGCCGTGGACCCTTTTTATACACCACCGGGTACAAAATGGTTTCTGATGCGATCCTTGCACAACCTACAAATCAGGTCCTGTTGGTCCCATTTCACAGATGTGGAAATTGAGGTCAGGGAGCAGGGAAGCAGCGGTGCTGGGGCTGGCCCATGTCTGATGGCACCAATTGCCCATCCTCTTCTTAGCAGCTCTGCCCCCACTGAAGGTCAGGAGGGTCTGTGGCACCCCTCCTGTGGTGACATAGTCCCTAGATGCCTGCAATGCCCAACTGCCTTTAGGGTATGATTATTTCCACAGTCTTGTGATAAATAGGCACCACCTCTGGGGATAATGAGGCTCCCCATTACTAAGGCAACTAGAGAAATAATCCTCTGGGCGGTAAAATCGGATACCACAGAGATCTCCCCAAAGGACTGACTGTCTTTCTAGCCAGGAAGATCCAGCCTGGTGGTATTTACTTACCCAGAGGGAGAATGGGTCTACAGAGGTGGCCAGTCACCTTAGGAAGGAGAAAGGAAATGCCCAGAGTAAGGCAGAATTTGGCCGTGTGTCCAGAGGACGCACTGGGCCAGGAGCTGAGGCAGCCTGCACCCAGGGCCCGGAGCAGGCAGTCAACAGTGCATAAAGACTGAACGACTGAGCAATCACCCAAGGAAGGGGATTCTTGGTAGGTAGGTCCACCCCTTGCAGGGAAGCTTGTCCAGCCTGCCCAGGGCAGTGAGATCAGCTTCCAAAATCTTTCAACCAGCTCCCTAGCTGAGAACACATGCTGCTGAGTGAACCTAGGACTATGATATGGCTTCTGTGTGGCTTTTCCACAGGGAGAAGAGGCCCTGCCTAGACACCCTTTCCAGACCTGCTGCTATCATATTTCCCACCATGAGCTGCACATCAACCTTCTGACCTACATCAGGCTCTTGTGAGTTTGGTTACTGTGCACCAGGCTTTGAGAGAGGATCATCCCAAGCACATACAGGTATTTGGAAAGCACATGTCCATCGAAGACATGTACAGGAATAATCAGAGCAGCTTTATTCCCAACAGCCCCAAAGTGGAGAACTAAATACTCATCAACAGGAGAACGAGTACACAAAATGTGGTACGGCCACACCGTGGAACACTACACAGCCATAAAGAGCAAACTGGGGGCTCCTGGGTGGCTCAGTCAGTCAGGCACCTGCCTAAGGCTCAGGTAATGATCCCAGGGTCCTGGGATGGAGCCCCGCATCAGGCTCCCTGCTCAGTGGGGAGCCTGCTTCTCCTTCTTTTTTTTTTTTTTTTTTTAAAGAGATTTTATTTATTTATTCATGAGACAGAGAAAGAGAGAGGCAGAGACACAGGCAGAGGGAGAAGCAAGCCCCATGCAAGGGCCGGACATGGGACTCGATCCTGGGACTCCAGGATCATGCCCTGGGCTGAAGGAGGCGCTAAACCTCCGAGCCACCCAGGCTGCCCTCTCCTTCTCCTTCTGCCTGCAGTTCCCCCTGCTTGTGCTCTCTCTCAAATAAATAAAACCTTAAAAAAAAAAAAAAAAAAAAAAACCAAACTGTATACCCAGTAATGTGCATGAACCACACAACTATAAGTAACAGAGCTGTATGCCTCTGTTTGTATGAAGTTCGAGGAATAGTAAGAGGTACTGACTGCAAAGGGGCTCAAAGGAACCTTCTGGGGTGATGGCAACCTATTGACCACAGTTGGATATTTACATAAAAATAAAAATATACTGACTGGGGCAGCCCTGGTGGCTCAACGGTTTAGCGCCGCCTTCAGTCCAGGGCATGATCCTGGAGACCAGGGATCAAGTCCCACATCAGGCTCCCTGCATGGAGCCCGCTTCTCTCTCTGCCTGTGTCTCTGCCTCTCTCTCTCTCTCTGTGTCTCTCATGAATAAATAAATAAAATTATATATATATATATATATATATATATATATATTATATACTGACTGTACGCCTAAGGTGTGTATGCTTAGCAAACTTCACTGTACACCGTAACTCAGCTCAAAGTGAAAACCAAACATAATGAAGAAAATTATATGGAGGTCTTCAAGGATCAAAGCTTAGTCCCCAATCAGAAGCAGAGTCCAGGGACGCCTGGGTGGCTCAGTGGTTGAGCATCTGCCTTTGGTTCACGGCATGATCCCGAGGTCCTGGAATCGAGTTCCTCAACAGCCTCCCTGCAGGGAACCTGATTCTCCCTCTACTCATGTCTCTGCCTCTCTCTCTCTATGCCTCTCATGAATAAATAAAAAATATTTTTAAAAAATAAAAGAGAAGCAGAGTCCAGCTAAGGTAGCTAGCTCCTCAGTGTGGTGACTTTAAAAATATGCCCCAAATTCTTTGATCCTCTTCCCTTCCAAAGGTAGAGACTAATTTCCCTCCCTTTGAATGTGGACCAGACACCAGGACTCCATTCTAAGCCCCAGAATAAAGCAGAAGAGATGGTGTGGGACTTTAAAAACTAGGTCACAGAAAGGCACTGTGGCTTCTGGCTTGGTCTTTTCATGTTCCCTCTCTTGGGGCACAAGCTCTGGGGGAAACCAGCTGCCATGTTGTAAGGACACTCAAGCAGCCCTGCAGAGAGACCTCCATGGTGGGTCTGAGGCCTTTACCAATAGCCACTTTGCAGGAGTGAGCCACCTGGGAATGGCTCACCCCAGCTCCAACCAAGCCCAACGGAACCACCTTGCTAAGCTACTCTCAGGTTCCTGACCCTCAGAGACAGAGGTAATAAATGTTTGTTGTTTTAAGCCATTGAATTTGGGGGTAATTTGTTATTCAATAATAGATCACTAAAACACACAGATCATCCTGACAAGCCTGCTGGTGTCTTCACACCCAGTGCTGTGGCTCCTAGGGCCTGGCCACCCTCCTCACACTGCCCCAAGTGGATTCTGGAGCTCAGGCAGCCCCATCTGCCAGGGTTTTTTGTTTTGTTTTGTTTTGTTTTTTTACCAGCATTGGCCTTTGACTGGCACCGCCCCACTGGATTGATGACATTTTTAACTGTTTCCTTCCCCTAGAGAAGAAGCTCCACTAGGGCAGGGCCCTTGCCTGTCTCACTCATGGCTGAAACCCAGCACCAGAACAGTGCTGACCACATAGAAGATGCTCAATAAAAATGGATGAACGAGGGGCGCACGGCTGGCTTAGTCTGAAGACTGTGTGACTCTTTTTTTTTTTTTTTTTTAAGATTTTATTTATTTATTCATGAGAAACAGAGAGACCGAGAGGCAGAGACACAGGCAGAGGACTGTGTGACTCTTGATCTCAGGGTCATGAGTCTGAGTTCCACACTGGGTGTACAGATTACTTCAAAATAAGCAAACTTTTTAAAAAAATGGATGAATGGAAATCCTAGCTCCAAGCACACCACAGTAGCCTGGGAATCCCTGGCCTGTCAGCTTCACAAGGCCTAGAAGTATTCAGGGGAACCAAGGAATGGGAGGGGGTGCAGAGCTGGATCCTACAACAGTGACAGATCCAGGAGCAGGTGGCTGGGCCCCTTGCCTCCCTAGTTCTCCTGTCCACCAAGCTGGCTTGCTGCTCCTGACAGAGAAGGGGAGGCAGGCTCCCTGTGGGGACAGTCCCCCTGCCACGCATCTCTGCCAGCCCCCCACTCCGAGCCAGGGCTGAGGGCATGACAGACACCCTGTGTGCGCACTAGCCACGTCAAGTGCTTTCTGCCGGTGCTTGAAGATCCCAGTGAAGGAACACAATTCATGACAGGGGTAAAGATCTTCTTGAACTCTACCTCTAATTCTGAGGGACTCCTTCCCTCTACCCCCACCCTCCCCCACCAGCCAGGGGCCAGCCTTCCCAGACCCATTGGCGGCTGGGAAGCTACCACAGGGGCCCAGCCAATGAGCTGCCTCCTCTGTGCTTTTGAAAGGGATCAAGCCAGGAAGGTTACAAGAGCTCTGGGAGCAGGCTCTGAAGGGCAGGGGCAGCTGGCTGAGCTGCCAGCCAGACTATTTGTGGCTCTGCAGGCTGGATTCTCTCCCTTTCCTGCTCTGTGTGGGGGCCCAGAGTCCAGCCCTGGGACTCACCACCTGTCCCATAGTGGGAGGAAATGGCTTGATACCTGGGGGTGCAGAGTGTCCCTGTTCTCACAGATATAATGCCCCATCTCTGCCCTGTATACCCCAGGAATGGGGCAGAAACTGTTCACAAGTGGCCAGAGGCCAGGGATGAGGGCAAAAGGGCACCAGATGACCAGGCCCAGGGAGACAGGCCTTCAGGGTAGGGGTGG
The DNA here is from genome assembly GCF_053574225.1 of Canis aureus. Taxonomy (NCBI): domain Eukaryota; kingdom Metazoa; phylum Chordata; class Mammalia; order Carnivora; family Canidae; genus Canis; species Canis aureus. The sequence continues at coordinate 2,994,488 of NC_135631.1, forward strand.
GGTGGAGGCGGGACTGGCCTGCCCAGGGAGGCCGCTCTGTGGGGCTGTCTGACCCTACCAGGTGGGGCACCAGACCCAGAGCTGTCTCCTGAGTCCAGTTCCTGCCACTCTGTCTAAAATGCCACCACCTGAGAAACCATACTATACAAAGCATGGGACTTCAGGAGCCAAACGTCAGCTCAGCCACAAACTCTCCGTGACCTTGGCTTGTCAGCTCAGTTTCCCTCCTGCAGGACGGAGTCAGGTGGCAGGTCCTGGATGATCCCTGGGGGTGTCCTGTGACCCCCGCGGGCGAGGTCAGGTCCCCCCCCCCCCCCCCCCCCGTCACAGCACCCCCGACAGGGAGCCGGGACCTTCTAGGGAGTGAGGTTGCTTGCGGGGCTGAGCACCCGGGGGGCGTGGCCATGAACAGAGGGGTCCGCATTAGGGCGTCCGAGGCCTTAACTTCCTCAGGTCTCTCGGGTGGAAGAGGCTGCTGGCGGGGTGCCGTCCAGCCGGGGAAGGCCCACGTGGGCCGCCCGCGCCCCCTCGCGCCCCCCTCCTGCTTACACTTACATTTTGCCTCCTTCCAGTCGGTGGAGGTGCTCAGGTCCACCTTCGCCGCCATGGCCAGGGGGGCCCAGGTGCGCACCCCGGCTCTCCTCTCCGCCCCACCGCCGCCGCCCCCCAAGCCCCAACTCCCGCTGGGGTCCGCGCGCCGGGGCCGTCCGCGCCCAGGGTCGCCGGGGGAACCGCACGCGCCGCTGCGGGTCCGCGTGGCACCCGCCGAGGGGCCGGGCCAGGGGCGCGGGACGCGGAGCAGCTGCTCCGCCGCACGCAGCTGTGCCAGGCGGCCGGACACTTGGCTCCGCAGGGACATGAGCGGGCGCGCGGGGAGGTTCCCCGCCCACTTGGACTCTATCTACGGTGCTGGGAGTCTCGCCCCGATCCGCTTGGGACCGAGCGGAGTGTGCTAGCAGCGACCGGCTCCGAGCTGGCGGGCCGCGCGGCCAGAAACCCCGAGCGCGCCGCTGGGCACCCTGGAACTTGTAGTCCGGGCGGTGGACGGGCCCCCGCCCCGCCCCGCCCCGCCCCGCCCCGCCCCGCCCCGCCCCGCACTCCTACACACACGTGCGCGCCCCGCCTGGGTTCCGCCCGCTCCAGGCGCCCGGGATCGCGCGGCGCGGGAGGCTCCTGCTTCCCGGAGGATCGCGCGGCTGCCTGGCGCCCCCTCTGGGCTCGCCCCCTCGGCCCCCCGCCCCGCCCCGCCCCGCCCCCGGCGCTCGGTCCCGGACTTGGAGAGCCCGGCCGCTCCACCCGCCCCCATCCCGGCCCGCCCCGGGGAGGGGACGGCAGCGCGAGCCGGTCCGTCGGGTTTGGCGACTTTCCCCAGGCAGCTGAGCCCGCCCCGGGGGCGGCGGAGACGGGACTGGAAGCGACCAGGCAAACACTGGTATTTGAAGGCAGAAAATTTGAGTTTCAGGAGGCGTTCTCAGGTGGAAGAATTGGCGTGATTTTTTTTTTTCTGATTTTTTAGGGAGACTATGAAGATAGATTTTTTTTTTCATTTTTTTTTTTTTTTATTTATGATAGTCACACACACAGAGAGAGAGAGGCAGAGACACAGGCAGAGGGAGAAGCAGGCTCCATGCACCGGGAGCCCGACGTGGGATTCGATCCCGGGTCTCCAGGATCGCGCCCTGGGCCAAAGGCAGGCGCCAAACCGCTGCGCCACCCAGGGATCCCCCTGAAGATAGATTTTTAAATACGTGTATGTTTTTCTATACTTTTAATATTTGAGAGACATAATAGTGGATATTTTTATGACCTCAGGAGGAGCCCAGGGTCCTAGAGAAGGTTCCAATACCAGTTTGCCACCCTGCGGTCCACAGGCCACTTGAGACTCCCTTCTTGAGCTGTAAATTAAGAATAAGACAAGGGCGCCTGGGTGGCTCAGTTAAGCGTCTGCCTTCAACTCAGGTGGTGATCCCAGGGTCCTGGGATCCAGCCCCTCTTTGGGCTCCCTGCTCATGGGAGGAGCCTGCTTCTTCCCCTCCCTTTTTAGCTCCCCCTGCTTGTGCGTGCGCTCGCTTGCTCGCTCTCATTCTCTCTCAAATAAATAATAAATAAGAATCTTTAAAAAAAGACAGGGCTCAGGTCTGGCTGGTTGCAGACCTGACCCTGTGTTCCAGGCCCCTCTGGCGCTGGGTGTGGCAGTAACCCGTGACAGGGTTGTGGGGAGGATGACACAGCCAGCGGGGTGGAGTGGCTGCAGCTAGCAAAACCAGAATGTCCCATAGAGAACCAGCAAAGACCTGCCCACTGGAAGGAGGGCAGTGATCAGCCTGGGATGAGGGTGGAGAGGGAAGATCAGAAGCCAGGGGCGAGGAAGGAAGAGCCAAGGGTCCCCAACATTCCAGTGAGGCCTGTACCCTCTCCCCAAAATGAGTTCAGGATATGGTAGCCAGGCCCTCAGAATGGAAGTCACGTCACCACTTGCCACTTCTCCTATAACTCAGCAAGGCAAGAAGGGCCTTGCCAGCTACAACCAGCAGCCATTTACAGGACACTAGGTACCAGCTGGTGCTGAACTAAGCACTCTACTTCCATTTGCTATACCTTTGTTACCTCGTGATGAATTCCCAACGGCCGGATGAGGCAGCATTGCCCCGTGGCACAGATGAGCAGCGGGAACTGGCTGGAGGTCAACACAGCCTATGAGGGTCTGAGGGCCTGGTCGTTTGGTTCTTCATCTGGGATCTGGAAGGCAATTGTGCGGATGTCACTGATTCAGGAAATGAAGCATGTGGATGACCCTGTGTATTTTTTATTGCTGCTGTAACAAGTGGCCTACACTACATAAATTTATTAAAGTTCTGTAGGACAGTAGTCTCACTGTGCTAAAATCAAGGTGTCAGCAAGGCTCTGTTTCCTCCTGGAGGCTCTTTCTGGTCTTTGCCAGCTTCCAGAGACACCCACACTCCTTGGCTCATGACATGCTTCTTGATCTTCAAAGCCAATAATGTTGCATCTCCCCAACCAATTTTTCCATAGTGGCTCTTGCCTCTGACTCTCTTCCGCTTTCCTACCCATTTTCAATGACTAGTGATTATACTGGCCCCACCAGCATAAGCCATGACAATCTCCTAATTTAAAGCCTACTGATGAGCAGCATTAATTCCATTTGCAATCTTGATTCCTCTTTGCCATATAATGTAACATATTTGTAGGCTCCAGGGATGAAGGTGTGGACATCTTTGGGGGACCATTATTTTGCCTACTATACCCTTCCTGGCAAGGTCTGGAGACAGGGATATAGGAAGAGGCACGGGCCCCAGCCATAGAAAGTCTTCGTGCCCAATCAGGAGGCTGCCTTTGTGCACCGAGCCTGAAATCCACATCCCCTACAGCCAGGCCTTTGAAGTACCCTGCACACTCTGGACATGTCACATGGCAGCCATTAGAGAGAAGGTTCTAGCTCACAGCCCTCCGCTGTCCAGTCTAAGAAAGGCCTGGGTCCCCCATACATGGCTAGATGTGGGCAGGGAAGCAGGGTTCTGATGGGCAAGGCAAGACCTCCTCATAGAGTCAGAGCTGGATCCTTTGAAAAAGATAAAATGTTGCCAGGCTCCAAAGGTGTGTATGTGGGGGTCAGAGACATTCCAGGCAGAAGAACACCCAGAGGCAAAAGCAAGGAAACTTATGGAAGGCGAAATCTTCCAGCAGGGCTATCACGTCATCATCAGAGATGGTCAGTTGAGGATTTCTAATGTTGGAGGGAGGCTATCGTGCAGAAAAAAAGCTATCTACTGCTGCTTGTGTTTAAATACTGTATTTATTAAACTTATAAATTAAAAAAAGAACTATTTTTTCTTAAACACCCAAGTGCAACCTGCAAATCTAGTTTTCTATTTATAAATCTAATTTTTACATAAAAATAAGAAATTGCTTTCACTTATTCTTTGGTGAATATTTAACTCACAGGTTCAACAGATTAAATTCTAAAAATGAATGCCAATTATAAACTTAAGTAATTAAATTCCCTAATAGATTTCAAACTACATGTTACATTGTTGAGATAGCTGGTCTTCTCAAACACCTCAAACTCAAAACTAAAAGGCACACAGATATATATAGTTCCTTTCTCTTTACCAACAGGGAGGGGGTGAGGGCACTCTTGCCCCCCCTCCCTCCTCCCCCCTCCTTACTTGCTCTCCCCTGCTGAGCTTATTTTTTTTTCCAGTGAAGCAATCCTTATATACTAATAGGTTACACTTGTAAATATGGTAAATCAATTTTCTTAAATGTTCAAATGCTGTTTATAAACTTAGATCCTTTTGCACTATCTCAGTTATCTATTGCTGCAAAATGAACTACTGAAAATTTACTGGATTAAAATACTGACCAGGGCATGAAGTCAGCAGTTTGGTCTGGGATAAGCTTGAAGACTCATCTGCTGGTCTTGCCTAGGTCACTCCTGTGGCTGCAGGCATTTGACCACCTAATGGGCGGGGGCTCAGGATGGCCTCACTCCCATGACTGGCGGTTGGTGCTGGCTGTCAGCCAGGCCCCTTGGTTTTGCCCCACAGGCCTCTTACCGTCCCAGAGACTAGATGAGGGCAGCTTCTTGGCATCCCGATCTCACGGACCTGCTCTAAGAGGGTGACCACAGAGGCCACAATGCCTCTTGGGGGCTGACTGGGAAGTCACAATACATCACTTCCACCACATTCTGTTATTTGAAACAGGTCACAAGGGGGGCAGCCCGGGTGGCTCAGCGGTTTAGAGCCTGCCTTCTGCCCAGGGCCTGATCCTGGAGACCCGGGATCGAGTCCCATGTTGGGCTTTCTGCATGGAGCCTGCTTCTACCTCTGCCTGTGTCTCTGCCTCTCTCTCTCTCTCTCTCTGTGTCTCTCATGAATAAATAAATAAAATCTAGAAAGAAAGAAAAGAAAGAAAAGAAAAAGGAAGGAAGGAAGGAAGAAAGAAAGAAAGAAAGAAAGAAAGAAAGAAAAGAAAAGAAAGAAAAGGGAAACAGGTCACAAGGCCAGCCCAGAAGGAAGGAAGAAAGAAAGAAAGAAAGAAAGAAAGAAAGAAAGAAAGAAAGAAAGAAAGAAAGAAAGAAAAGAAAAGAAAAGAAAGAAAAGGGAAACAGGTCACAAGGCCAGCCCAGAACCAAGGGCATGAAAAAAGAGACTCAACCTCTTAATGAGAGGAACAGCTGAATCCCATTGCAAAGGCAGCATACAGGGGTGGGAGAAATTATTACAGGCTATTTTATCTAATTAAAACGACAAATCAGGGGGCGCCTAGCTGGCTCAGTTGGAAGAGTGTGTGACTTTTGATCTCGGGGTTGTGAGTTGGAGCACCATGTTGGACACGGAGATTACTTTTTTAAAAAACCCACCAATCAAATAGGACAGATTGACTTTAAGTGTCTCAAAGCCTTAAGTAAACAATCTGATAATTAGCATGATGTAACAAAACATATTCCGTTTTTCTTTTTTTTTTTAAGATTTTATTTATTTACTCGTGAGAAACAGAGAGAGGCAGAGACACAGGCAGAGGGAGAAGCAGGCATCATACAGAGATCCAGGGTCTCCAGGATCACGCCCTGGGCTGCAGGCGGCGCTAAACCACTACGCCACCAGGGCTGCCCATATTCTTTTTTTTCTTAAAAAAATATTTTATTTATTTATTCTTGAGAGAGAGGGGGAGAGTCAGAGACACAGGCACAGCGAGAAGCAGGCTCCACGCAGGGAACCCAATGTGGGACTCGATCCTGAGTCTCCAGGATCACACCCTGGGCCAAAGATGGTGCTAAACCGCTGGGCCACCCTGGTGCCCTGGCCACCCTGGAATATGTTCCCACAGAACATATTCCTAAACTGGTACCAAGATTCTGGGTTTGCTTTGCTGGCTTCACACCGTTCAGGGTTGCAAAGCCATCCAAAGAGCAGATTCCCTGTCACAGCAGGGCTAAAAATGCAGTGGGATTTGGGACCACAGTACAGAGACGGTTTCCTGCTACTGGTGTGAGATCTAAGAGCAGAGCAGGACCCAGATCCTGCCAGGTCTAAAGGGACCCCCAAGCCCATTCCTCTCTCCAGGAGCTTAGCTACAGAGCCCAGGGCATCCCTGTTTCCTGAGTTCCTCAGGGTTCAACTCGACTCCATTTTTACCAGGTCACCTTCCTTCTTTGTTGTGCTTCAGTGCAGGTGGCCCAGTGCCTCCCAGGTGCCCCCCTAACATCTTCACTGTGTGATTACAACTTTGTGCCTCCCTCCGTCCAGGCCGTGATGCAGTCTTCATATTTTATCACCTGCCTGTGTTCCATTTTGCTGTCTGTATCCTGGGCCAATACTGTGCAGTCATAATGGGAGGCCTGGGGACCCCTGGATGGCTCAGCAGTTGAGTGCCTACCTTCAGCCCAGGGCATGATCCTGGGGTCCTGGAATCGAGTCCCAGATCGGGCTCCCTGCATAGAACCTGCTTCTCCCTCTGCCTGTGTCTCTGCCTCTGTCTCTCTCTCATGAATAAATAAATAAAATCTTAAAAAAAAAAAAAAATAATAGTGGGAGGCCTGAAAGGAAAGAACGGATTACAAGGTACTGTCTGGCATGTGTAATTGTAAACCACAGGTCTGGGCAGCAGAGGGCGCCCCTCCCCCAGCGGGTCTGGGCTGCCTCACCAGGGGAAGGACCCTCCAGGACTCTGGAGCTGATGCCCGCAAGCTTCAGTTGCCCCTCCTCTGACTCCAGAGAAGGCCTGGGAAGGTGGATGCTCTGCAAACCTCGAATAGTAACATTTATTGTAACAAGTTTTCCAGATTTTATTTTTAGTTATTTTTTTTAAAAGATTTTATTTATTTATTTGACAGAGCACAAGCAGGTGGAGCTGCAGGCAGAGGGAGAAGCAGGCTCCCCGCTGAGCAGAGAGCCTGACACCAAGCTCCATCCCAGGACCCTGGGATCATGACCTGAGCTGAAGGCAGATGCTCAACCAACTGAGCCACCCAGGTGCCCCAAGATTTTATTTTTAAGCAATCTACACCCAACGTGGGTCTCAAACCCACAACCCTGAGATTAAGAGTCGCATGTTCCACTGACTGAGCCAACCATGTGCCCTGACTGTGACAAGTTTAAACCACACAATGAAAAATGGAAGCCCTGTTATGAGATGAATTGTGTTCCCCCCCAGATTCATACATGGAAGTCCCAACTCTTGGCTCCTTAGCATATGACTGTATTTAGAGACAGGACCTTTGAACGGGTGATTGAGTAAAAAATGAGGCTGTTAGGGTGAGCCCTCCCCCAATCTGAGTAGTGTCCTTGTAAGAAGGAAGCTGGACACTCAGAGGCACAAAAAGACCACATGAGGACACAGTGAGAAGGTGACCATCTGCAAGCCAAGGAGAGAGGCCCCAGAGGAAACCAGATCTGCCAAAGCCTTGATCTAGGACTTCCAGAACTGTAAGAAAATAAATTTCTGTTGTTTAAGCCACCAAATCTGTGGGATTTATTTATGGCACCCCTAGCAAGCTAATACAACACCCTCTCCCCATCCCTAATCCACAGAGGTATGTATCAATTTTGGTAGCCAACTGGCATCCTTCTACTCTTTCCATGCATTTATAATCATGTGTGAAGATACACACATACAGTTTCTTTCTTTCTTTTTCTTTCTTTCTCTTTTTTACAAAAATAGGATTTGGCCATATACACTGTTCCACAACTAACTTTCTTCATTTCATAGTACATCATGGGCATGTGTCCCTGTCAGTATCCATCTGAGCCTTTAAAATTTTTTAAATTTTATTTAAATTCAATTAATTAACATATAGTATATAATTAGTTTCAGAGGTAGAGTTCAGTGATTCATCAGTTGCATGTAACACCCAGTGCTCATTATATCACATGCCTTCCTTAATGCTCATCACCCAGTTACCCCATCCCCCTCCCCTCCACCAACCCTTAGTTTGTTTCCTAGAGTTAAGAGTCTCTCTCTTTTTTTTTTTTTTTGAGTTAAGAGTCTCTTATGGTTTGTCTCTCTCTCTCTGATTTCTTTTTTTTTTTTAAGATTTATTTATTTATTCATGAGAGACACACAGAGAGAGAGGCAGAGACATAGGCCAAGGGAGAAGCAGGCTTCTCGCAGGGAGCCCGATGTGGGACTCGATCCCAGATCCTGGGATCACGCCCTGAGCCCAAGGCAGATGCTCAACCACTGAGCCCCCCAGGTGTCCTATCCCTCTCTGATTTCATCTTATTTTATTTTTCTCTCCCTTCCCCTATGAGCCTCCATTTTATTTCTTAAATTCCACATATAAGTGAAATCATATGATAATTGTCTTTCTCTGATTGACTTATTTTGCTCAGCATAATACCCTCTGGCTCCATCCACATTGTTGCTAATGGCGAGATTTCCATTTTTGATGGCTGAGTAATATTCCATTGCATATATTCACCACATCGTCTTTATCCATTCATCTGTTGATGGACATCTGGGCTCTTTCCATAGTCTGGCTTGTGGACATTGCTACTATAAACACTGGGGTGCAGGTGCCCCTTGTGATCACTATGTTTGATCTTCTGGGTAAATAACAAGTAGTGCAATTGCTGGGTTATAGAGTAGCTCAATTTTTAACTTTTTGAGGAAACTCCTTACTGTTTTCCAGATTTTGAGCCTTCTTTTTAATGCTCGCCAAAATTTCTTTCTATGGAGGCAGCATTCCTGGTTTATCTTCTTTCCTTTTCTTTTCTTTTTGGCTTAAATGGCAGAAGTTTATTTTCTCCCAGTAGTGGAGGCTGACAGTCCAAGATTACGGTACCACCCATGCCCAGATTCTGGTGAGAGCACTTTACCTGCCTTATAGATGGCTGCCTTCTTGCCTGGCTTGCTGGCTTGTCCTTCCATGGCAAAGAGAGAAAACAAGGTCTCTGGTGTTTCGTGTTATAAGGACACTAATCCTACCATGAGAGCCCCACCTTCATGGCCTCATCTCAACCTGAACTCCCAAAGTCTTCACCACCAGTACCATCACATTGAGGGTTGAGGGCTTCAACACAGGAATTTAGGGCACACAATTGAGTCCTGCATTGGGCTCCCCACAGGGAGCCTGCTTCTCCCTCTGCCTATGTGTTTGGCTGTCTCTCTGTGTCTCTCATGAATAAATAAATAAAATCTTAAAAAAAAAAAAAAAAGAGGAGAACCCAGGAATAGCTCTTGGGGGTGACTCTAATGCTTGTCTGTTTGTGTAACAAAGTACCTTAGGCTATCTTGTTTTGGTGGCTGAAAACAACAGCTATTTGATTCTATCTCATGATTTGTGGGTCAGGGCTCAGCGCTCAGCCTGGCAATTCTTTGGTTCCATGTGACCTCAACTAGGGTCACTCAGTGGTATTCAGCCAGAGATGAGGCTGCACTGGAGCTGTCCAAGATAGCTTTCCTCCCATACCTTGGCTGGAATGACTCAACAGCTGGGGCTCCCTGTGTGGCTAGCTGGGGCGTCCTCCTCAACCAATCAACCATGGCAGCCTTGAGTCAGATTCCTGACATGGCAGCACAGAGCTCCAAGAGAAAGCATCCCAAAAGACAGGAAGAGGAAGTGCCAGTTGTTTTTTGTTTTTTGTTTTTTTTTTTAAGATTTTTATTTATTTATCAATGACAGAGAGTGAGAGGCAGAAACACAGGCAGAGGGAGAAGCAGGCTCCATGCAGGGAGCCCGAAGTGGGACTCGATGCCGGATCTCCAGGATCACACCCCGGGCTGCAGGCTGTGCTAAACCGCTAGGCCACCAGGGCTGCCCAAGTGCCAGTTTTCTAAGGCTCAGAAACTGGCAGGGCAACATTTCCAGTGTATTCCATTGGTCAAAGTAATCCCAGAGGCCAAATTTAAGGGGAGGGGACCTAGATTCTCTTTCGATGGGGAGGGGGGCATGTGTCAGTGAATTTCTATTTATCTGTCATCTTCCAGAGTGCCCCGATGGCCTTCTCATAGCCTTGTGTGTCATATTATGGGCTATGATCAATTTCAACCTACTTGTCAGGTAGCAGGTTTTACTCTCAGGCCTCAGCCAAGCTCAGTTGTGCCAGAAACACGACATTTATTTACATGTCCTTAGGTCAAGGTTTCCCAGCCTCGCACAGAATTGCAGGGAGCAGTCCTGGGGATTGTTGGATGTTCAGCAGCAGCCCAGCCTCCAAGCTGTGACCATCAAAGATGTCTCCAGACATGGCCAAATGTCCTCTGGGGGCAAAATCAGCCAGGTGGAGAAACAGAACCTTGAAACCAATTCCTTCTGACTCCAAGCCCCCATCCTACCCAGCTGTGAGGAAATCTTACCCCCAGTGACAGCTAGGATTCTCATCCAGGTGATATCAGACTGGAGGCAGGGGGAGTGTGTGGTGCCCTAAGCATGAGGAAGAGTGCCAATCCACTACCACGGCTGTCGTCAACATCCTCACTGGGCTCACCTCAGTGGTCCCCTGAATACAAAGAAGCTCTTCTCTCACCCCCCACCCCAACCCTGCACCTCTCCTAAGATATGACCTATGAGCACAGCCTCCCAGGGGTCTTCTCATACATTTTGCAAAGTTGCCCCCTCTGACTCTGGTCGCCACCAACTCAAAGTTTCCCAGCCAAAGCTAGAGATGGCTGGGGAGTCTGTGGGGTATGTGTGTGTGTGTCTGTGTCCAGCTGACAGACTGGACATGGTTGTGAAAGACAGGGGTGAAGGACTTCTCCAAAGTTTTCAGCCTGAACCAGTCCAAGAATAAGGAGGTCATTGATGGGAAAGAAGTCAAGGGAGGAACAATTTGGGGGAGAAACTATAGGGAGCTCCGATGTGAACACATTGGGAAGGTCATTAGCCATCCAAGTAGAGACATCAAGGAAACAGCTGGGTAGATAAGTCTGGAACTCGGGAGCAAGATCTGAGCTGAAGATAAAAATGTGGGAGTCATCTGAGGTGGTATTTATAGCTATGGGACTGACTGAGATTACCCTGGGAGGGAGGAGTATGGGTGGTGCGGTCCCGGGCTGGGCTCTGGGGCTCTCGTATGAATAAATATCAGATAATAATTACCATCATTTTATGCCTTGAAGTATCTGGCACAGTGCCTGGCTCTCCATACAAGTTCTCTGAATGCAACAGAACACTATGGCACTTGATTTACCCTCACGCTTTCCCCGCTCATCAGGATTTAGATTCTACCTTAGCAGGTAGTTAGAACCACTCAGTGAAGTGGGAATGAAAATATCCTTGGGGGCACCTGGGTGGCTCAGTGGTTGAGCATCTGCCTTAGGCTCAAGTGTGATCCCAGGGTCCTAGGATCGAGTCCCACATCAGATTCCCTGTGGGGAGTCTGCTTTTTCCCTCTGCCTATGTCTCTGCCTCTCTCTCTGTGTCTCTCATGAATAAATAAATAAAATCTTAAAAAAGAAAGAAAGGAAGAAAATATCCTTTAGGAATTTTCCAGAACCCAGAATGGGACTTTGCTATCACCTGCAGAAGGAAAATCAGGCTGTCTTAAAGTCCCATTCCAAAAATGAATGTTCTTACCAGCACAAAATTCCACATTCCACAGACCCCAGAGTTCTGAGCTGTGACCACCCCTAATCCATACCCCATACTCTCTATACTCTCACCCTGAGTCTCCTGAGCCCCAGCTGTTTTCCTGTCCCTCATTCAGGGAGAACTTTAAAATCGGGGGTTTGTTCTGCAGACAATTTGTCACACACGTTTACTCCTTCAGTCTCTCAAACGCTCCATACGACCTCAGACTGACTCGGAATAGCCCTCACCATCTTGCTCCCCACCCTCGAGGACAGCAGCACCAAAATAGCAGCATGAATCACTGGGAACTGTCATGTAATGCCTGGGCCAGGGCACCTTCTGTGGTGGCACCTTGGCTTCTGTTCCAGGGATCTGGGGAAGGGGACACTGGCCAGCCATCACCGTCTCCGTGCCCCACCTGAGAGGGCTCTGAGTCTACCAAGAGATTTGAAGAAGCCCAAGTTGGTATAAAGTGTAAAAGCTAACATTTCTGAATGTCCAGGAGTGGCTTTACCGTGACCCTGAATAAGCTTAAGCTTTAGGGTCCCCTAGTCCTATCTCTCCTAAAAGTCTAAACCTTTTTTAATTTTTTTTTTTTTCCTCAGAGGAGTCTTTCAAAATTTTATGTTTTGGGTCTGATGAGACTTGAGGATGGATGATTTTGTTCAACTCTGATAGTAACCTTGAGAAGTCATTGGCACCTCATCATCCCCATATATGACACTAGAGTATAGAAGAGCCTTCTTTGGCTTCTGTGAAAATTTCAAATTTGTTTTAACCTTATAGCCTTTACACCTTCTGCTTTCCTGTCTAGAACCCTGTGCCCGGCAGGCTTCTCATCACTTCAGGTCTGGTCTGAGGGTCCTTCACTGGCCACTCACCTCTAGGAGCTCTTTCCTTTCCTGCCTCCCTACTTGCTCTCTAGCCCTTACCTTCCCCCCTTCCTTTTTTTTTTTTTATGGCACTCCTCACTCTTTATTTTCAATTCTACATGTTTCTATTTAACAAATGCATATTAATTAATTTAATCCAAACAATTTAATTCTCACAATTACTCTGACATCAAAACTGTTTCACCTACATTTTATGTAAAAAAAAATTTTTTTTAACAGGGGGATCCCTGGGTGGCTCAGCGGTTTAGCGCCTGCTTTCGGCCCAGGGCGCAATCCTGGAGTCCTGGGATCGAGTCCCACGTCGGGCTCCCTGGATGGAGCCTGCTTCTCCCTCTGCCTGTGTCTCTGCTTCTCTTTCTGCGTCTCTCATAGATAAATAAATAAATAAAATCTTAAATATATATATTATTTATTTTTTTAATTTTTATTTATTATTTATGATAGTCACAGAGAGAGAGAGAGGCAGAGACACAGGCAGAGGGAGAAGCAGGCTCCATGCACTGGGAGCCCGACGTGGGATTCGATCCCGGGTCTCAAGGATCGCGCCCTGGGCCAAAGGCAGGCGCCAAACTGCTGCGCCACCCAGGGATCCCTTAAATATATATATTAAAAAAACTTTTAAGGAGTTTTATTTATTTATTCATGACAGACACACACACACAGGGAGAGAGACAGAAAGAGAGAGAGAGAGAGAGGGTGGGGGGGCAGAGACAGAAGCAGGCTCCACGCAGGGAGCCCGATATGGGACTGGATCCTGGGCCTCCAGGATCACACCCCGAGCTGCAGGCAGCGCTAAACCGCTGCGCCACCAAGGGCTGCCCTCACTCACATTTTAAAATGGAAATGGAAAAATAAAAAAATAAAAATAAATAAATAAATAAAATGGAAATGGAAACACAGAGAGGTTAAGCAGGTTGCCTGAAGTCACACAGCTGATGAGCATCTCTACTATCTATCTCTCCCACTAAAAGACAAGATCCACATGAGCTGCCTCTTTGAGCTGCCTTATTTGCTGTTGAGCCCCTGCATCCGGAGAAGTGTGCCACATGTAGCACTATATAAAAGATGTCAGTGATGCTAAGACCAGGTTACACAGAGGGAGAAACGGGAAAGAAGCCTGGAGAGAAACAGTGGGAAGATGGTGGAAGATACTGGGGGGGCAGCAGTAGGACTGGTAAGAGTGTGGTGGGCTGGAGACAGTGTCAAGGAAAAATGACAGATCCTGTGGACTGGTTTAATTTTAGCAGATTAAGAAGAGAGGCCAAAAGCCTGAAGTTCACCTCCTTCCTTCCTGTTCTGAGTCCAGTGTATCAACAGATACTGTTGGCTCCTCCAAAAGTTGGAACTGTCTCAACCCACAGCATTCTCACAGCTCTCCTGGAACATGGCAAGAGTGTCCTGAGGGGTCACCTACGCTGCAGCCAGAGGAATCCTGATAAAACTACATCAGATCATGTCCCTTATCTGTTCAAAACAGGCTGGCACAAACACAATGGCCTCTTGCCCTGCAGGACCTGGCCCCTGCTTCCTCTTGGCCCCACTCTCACCGTTTTGGCCACCTCAGTGCAGCTCCCACCCAGGACCTTGTATGTGTTGTTCCCTTTGAGTGCAAGGTTTGTCCCTAGATTTTCCATTAATCTCACTCTCTTATTTCTTCAGGTCTTTTCTCAAGTATCAGCTTCTCACTGAGGTTTGTCCAGGCCAGCTTATTAAAAATGCAACACAGTCCCCCTCCCCCAACACTCCTTAACCCTTTCTCTGCTTTTTCTCCACTGCACTTGAGCAGATATACCCTACAAGCTTTTTTATTTTTTTTTAAATTTTTATTTATTTATTTATTTATGATAGTCACAGACAGAGAGAGAGAGAGGCACAGAGACATAGGCAGAGGGAGAAGCAGGCTCCATGCACCGGGAGCCTGATGTGGGATTCGATCCCCGGTCTCCAGGATCGCGCCCTGGGCCAAAGGCAGGCGCCAAACCGCTGCGCCACCCAGGGATCCTACCCTACAAGCTTTTTTGGCCTGTCTCCTTCACTACAATGAGCACCAGGTGATTTTTGCCAGGTTTGTTCACTGCATTTTCCCCAGCACCTACAAGCTCATCGGACACATTCAATTATGTGTTAATAAACACCTACTATGTGCCAGATACTGTGCAATACACTTGGAAGACAAGAATAAAGAAATACGGACATGAGGTCCCCGCGGACCTTGCAAAATGTGGCAATGATACCAAAGTGGCCGGTTTAGTTTATGATTGGATACATGTAGAACCCACAGTGCAATAAAACCAAGTGACCAGTGGGCAGAAATCAGTGTTCTTGTCGGGGGGTAGACTGTTAAGGAAACTTGACAGCTCATCTCACCCTGAAAGACCGAATTAACCTGGCAGCGTTGGTGGAAGGAGGACCCAGTAGTGAACAGTTTGGAGGCAAGCCCCGAGCGAAGAAGCCCACCTAGTTTAACCAACAGAGACATCAGTGGGCTAGAGTTTGGTGCTGAAGATGGGGGACAGGGAAAGAGGTGGGAAAAGCAGGGCTGCCAGATTAGACAGGCCCTGAGCCCCAATCTAAAGCCTCCAGGAGGGTTTTTTTTTTTCTTCTAAGATTTTATTTTTATTATTTATTGATGAAAGAGAGGCAGAGACACAGGCAGAGGGAGAAACAGGCTCCATGCAGAAAGCCGGACACGGGACTCGATCCGGGGACCCCAGGATCACACCCTGGACTGAAGGCAGCGCCTAACCGCTGAGCCACCTGGGCTGCCCACCTCCAAGAATTTTTTTTTTTTAATAATTTTATTTATTTACTCATGAGAGACACACACACAGAGAGAGAGAAAGAGAGAGAGAGAGGCAGAGACACAGTAGGACACTGGCAGAGGGAGAAGCAGGCTCCATGCAGGAAGCCTGATGTGGGATTTGATCTCAGGTCTCCAGGATCACACCCCAGGCTTCAGGCGGCGCTAAACCGCTGCGCCACCGGGGCTGCCCTTTTTTTTTTTTTTTTTTTTTTTTTTTAACCTCCAAGAGTTTTAAGCAAGGGATGTGGATATGCAGTGACTTGGGCTGCAGCGCTGGGACTGGATCAGGGACAGCTGGCCTGGAAGAGGAACCCATGGAGACCAGTGCTTGCCAAGGAGTGGGCACTCACAGCCTGGCACGGGGGTGGCATGACCCAGACGGTAGGACAGAGCAGGACCCCGCGGCCCCCGAGACCCTAGTCCAAGCCCTCTCCGGACCTGGCATGCGGCTGCCTTGTTCCAAGAAGCACACACGGGTCCGGGAGGGAACAGCAGCTTCTCTCCTGCGCGCCCTCAGCCGTCCGGCTTCCCAGGGTGCTCTCTCGAGGTCGACCCAGAGTCACCCCCCCCCCCCCCCCCACCGGCTGCGACTCGGGGCGGAGTGGGTCGTCGGGGCCACCACGCTCGCGGGCACCGCAGCTACGGCTGCAGAAAGCGACCGCTCTCTCGGACTCCCATAAACCACCGCAGCGGCGAAACTCCACGCTGCCTTTGAAGGATGGCCTTTTAGACCTATCAGCGCGAAGCCGCGGCGACTCTCCGCCCAATCGACATTCTTTTTTGACCTGAAGGCGGTGCCCTCACGGACCCCGTCAGCCCAATGGGAGAGGTGGAAATTTCCAGAAAGAACGGGACCAATGGGCGCGGCCAGCGGGGCCACGATTGGCGGACCAAGCGACCAATCCCTGTAGCAGAAGTTCGCCCCTCCCTCCAATCATAGAGCTTTGGGCAGGCGGGGCTTACCGGGAAGAGTCCAATCCGGAGGCGCGAGGGAGGCAGGGCTTGAGGGGATTACTCTCAACTGCCCAATGACAGAGGAGCAAGGATGATGGGCTAGACTTCAAGCCAATAGTAGGGAAGCACTGAAAGCCCCCTCCGGGAGCTCAACCAATGAGCAGGCGAGGAAGGGGTGGGATCCAGGGGTCCCGGCAGCTTCTAGTAGGTTCCAGAAGGCGGCGCGTGCGGTTGGGAACGCGGAGCGGACGGAGTCGATTCAACGGGGTTCCGGGCTGGGCTATGGAGCAGGTGAAGGGGGAGGGGCGGGCCGAGGCCCGGGGGCAGCTCGGACACCGGCGGAGGCCCGGCCACGGGTGGAGGAGCGGGGCGGGCGCCGATCGGGGAGGCCGGAGCGGCGGTGGGGGGAGGACGTGAGGACGTGAGGGCCGCGGCCCACCGAGCGGGAGGTGAGCAGTGTGGTGAGGCCGAGTTGTGGGGGCGCCGGGTCCAGTCAGCGCCCGTCGCCTGCCCGCTCGTGAGGAGGACCGGGGGACCGGCGACGGTTCGGCCTAAGTCGGACGGGAAGAGAGGCCGTGGCTGGGCCCCGGAGGCCTCCCGGGGGGTGGCTCTCAGCTCAGCGGGGAACGCGGGGAGGGCTGACGGTGGGCTAGGGGCTTCGGTAGAGGCGGGGGGGGGGGGTCCGCACCAGCGGGGACTGGAGACGGAGAAGAGAAGCCAGCGGGACTTGGCCACAGTTAACTTGGGAGAACGCAGGGAGCGGACGGGAATCCGCTGGAAGTAACCGGTTGGGGGAAATACTACTTTTCTGCCCACGGAAGGACGTTGAGGGAAGGTTTGATGCGCGGCGGGCCGGCAGCTCTGCCTGATGCAGGAGAGGGATGGTGCCGCCGAGGTCCTCGGATGTATGTGCCGCCCCTCCCTTTTCTTTTCTTTTCTTTTTCTTTTTTTTCTGTCTTGAGTGTCTGTGATTCGAGAGTCACCGAAGATTGATGTTTCTGGAAGGTTGGTTTCTGGTTACACAAGGAGGAACTGGTTTCTGTAGAAAATCTAGGCTATGTAGATAAGCAGCAAAAAGTAAGTTATTTGTCTCGGCTCAGCATTTTTAGGGGACCGCGTTTGTAGCTGCTGCTGGTGGTTGCCTTCAGCGGCTTCATTTTATCCTCCGCTGCCTGGAGGTTGTAAACAGCCAGAAGAGATTTTGTTCTATTCGAAGCTGTCGTTGAAGTGTAGCAGTTCTTGGGAGGGGGAAATGGCTCCTTGTTTTTTTTTGTGTGTGTGTGATTTAGAAAGCCCTAGTGTTACTTTTCTCAGGTAAAGCCATTGCTGCTTTAATCAAATCTGGAGCCTCTTGGGTAAGTTTTTTTTTTTTTTTAAGTTGTAGAATTGGAGGGCTGAATAGTTGTTTTTTTTTTTTTTTTTTTGCTCACTTGGGATAATTAAATTGTATCTAAGACTAAGTAGGCTATGGTAAAGACAAAACAAAGATTTTTGGAGTGAAAAGCTCGTTACTTGGAAATTGGAGCAAAGGGTTTCTGTGCCTCTTGTCAAAATAGGGAAAAAACTTTTTAAAGTGGTGCTGTCCATTGCAGATGGAGCGGGTATGCAGGTAGACTGTAAATGAATGACTAAACTCAGGGCTGCACACTCCTGCCTTGTGTGGAGGCAACTTAGAATTTTAACTCCAGGTGTGTCCCAACCTACTCCTGAGCCCATTGATCATGCAACTCTGCCTTTGGTTTTCATTTTCAACTCAGATCTGTATTTCAGGTTTCAGAAGTATTCAAGTTGGGCAGATTGGAGTGTCCATATTCTCTTTTTAGTGCCTTTCGAATCCCAGGGTAACGTACTTTTTGCATTAGACTTAATGCAGACGTGGAACCGTGGGAGATATTTAGCAAGATAGTGTTCGCTATTAATGTGCATTGTGGGCTGGTGTTTTCTCTTCTACTTGATGTTTTATTTTTTATTTTATTTTTTTCTACTTGATGTTTTAAAGTGCTGATCATGACCTCCAGACTTGACTTCCTGACCGACTGCGGGCCGGTACTCACTTTGGAAAATGATGTTTTGTAGGATAGGGAAGAACCTTATGGAGCTGTTCTCAACTGTCTTGATACTAGTTGAGTTTTTAACTTTTTTCTTTGTGGTCTCTTTCCCGGGTTCTTTTTTTTTTCCCTCCAAGATTTTTATTTATTTATGTGACAGAGAAAGAGAACACCAGCAAGAGGAGAGGGGGAAGCAGACTCGGGAGCACTATGTGGGGCCTCCGTCCCAGGATGCTGGGATCATGACCTGAACCAAAGGCAGATAGATGCTGAGCCACCCAGGCATCCCTCCTTTCCTGGGTTCTAAGATGTTTATCCTGTGCTGCATTTGGCAGCCTTTTCTTACTTTGTCCTTTTTAAGGTGTCTCTAATATTTCTGGTTAATGGAGGGAAGTTCCCGATTGGTAAGCCTCAGGGTTCCAAAATCACTTGCATGAGTAGGTAGGTACTGGATCATGGCTGGGTGATAGACTCAAGACAGAATGATTTAGTAACTTGAATGACATACTTGATCTCACCAAATGTGTGCTTTTGAGATGTGGCCCTTTTTCTCTTGAAGGGCTTCCCAGGTTGGAAGAAGCCTTGAATTAGGACCGTGGTCTGAATATTTGAGAGGATGGGATATTAAACCACGAATAGTGTTTCATTTTCTTACATAGCTTGTATAATATGAGAATGCTTAAATGTGACAAAGACTGATTTTCAGAGGCTAGCTCTCGTTTACTCATTAAGAGCACAGTAATCTACCACGTTGTGACATATTACCACAATTATGAATGGAAATAGATTCTTCTCCGATCGTGGGTGAGCATCTCCATGCTCCCAGAGAAGCTGTCGTGAAGCCTGTGGGTTGTGGAGCATGTGTCTGTGCACACTCCATTCACTTCTTTCATGACTCCCTTTTCTGTGAGGAGCAGTAACGGCCTGTGTTTGGTTTATCGTTTGGGCCTCTTGGCATTCTGATGGCAAATGAATTTGTTTTTCCACGAAAGGAACTCACGAGTGTGTTCTTAATCAGCCCTAAGTAGAGACTTTGGAAAGAGTGGCAAGAATTCTAATTCGCACTGGAGACAGTGGAGAGCCAAGGGTCAGGCTTTATTTCTTTGTTCCTTATTATTTATTGGTTGGTTCTGAAAGATGTGGGAGATGGTAAACGAACACATTGAGTGTTTTCTTTTGGTTTATAAAGTAACTTTGTCAATAACCACCTTAAGTCGGGATTAAGCAAGTGTGTTATGGGGAAAAACTACATTGACCTTTTTTTTTCCTCTTAGGTAAATGAGCTGAAAGAGAAGGGCAATAAGGCCCTGAGTGCGGGCAACATTGATGACGCACTGCAGTGCTACTCTGAGGCCATTAAGTTAGATCCCCAGAACCATGTGCTCTATAGCAATCGCTCCGCAGCCTACGCCAAGAAAGGGGACTACCAGAAGGCTTATGAGGATGGCTGCAAAACCGTGGACTTAAAGCCCGACTGGGGCAAGGTAAGCTGTGGATGCACTGGGACTTCAGAGTTCACAGAAATGCCTTCTAGAATGCTGTTAAGTACAGGGCCCTCCTGACCTGGCTGGTTGCGATCCCTGTAGACAGGTAGTTGCTGGCCCATTCGTTCTCCCTGTCTGCGTCTTTGCCTCAGACTGATGGCACAGGTCGCCAAGTCTGAGATCCCATCTGTCACTGAGACCGCTCTTCTCCTTTGTACTGCTGAGAGACGAAAGGCTGCTGACGGACAGCCCTGGGTCATAAGATAAACTGAGGTGGGGAGGGTAAGCATCTTTGAATTGTGGCTGGATTCTTCATCCTTGGCACCATGTGCTCCTCTTCCTGTTCTTTGGTCCTCACGTGAATACCCATTTTGTCCTGTGAAATGTAAAACAGGTTCTTTGGAGTTCATATTCTGGACTTAACTCCTGGTGTCCTTTATTTGTTTTTTTTTTATTCTTTCTTGCTGGCTTAAGGGCTATTCGAGGAAGGCTGCAGCCCTTGAGTTCTTAAACCGATTTGAAGAAGCCAAGCGAACCTACGAAGAGGGTTTAAAACATGAAGCAAATAATCCTCAGCTCAAAGAGGGCTTACAGAATATGGAGGCTCGGTTGGCAGGTAGGCGCCAATACACTGTTGGTGGTGTGTTTTTGGGGGGTTTTGTTTTGTTTTTAATGGGGTTAACTTTGAGGCTCTCCTGCCTAAATATCAGGCTTAAAGGCTAAAGATGCATCAGGAATCAAGGGAACCGATTTCTGATCACGTGCTTTTTTTGTTCGGAACAGAACGGAAATTCATGAACCCTTTCAACATGCCCAATCTGTACCAGAAATTGGAGAGTGATCCCAGGACAAGGACACTGCTCGCTGATCCTACCTACCGGGAGCTGATAGAGCAACTACGAAACAAGCCATCTGACTTGGGCACGTAAGTCAAGGCAGCATGGTTTGTGTCTGGAAATAGACAAGAATATGGTGCTTTCTTCCTGGCATTTTATGGCTGGGCATAGGGAAAGAGGGTGTCCCTCAATCAGACAGCAATGTTTCTGCCTTTGCTTTTTCTCTAATGAGCGGTAGGTGTTTGTTGGTTTGTAGTTTATTTGTATTTCAAGAAAGGGTCAAGGGGGACATGTTATCAGAATAATTTAGAATTTTCATTTTTAAGTCTCCATGACTATTCGCTCCTCTACTATAATTCTGATCTGGCACCAACACTATCTTTTGTATACATACCAGATGCTGTCTCTTGGGACATTGACGAGGACACTTGTGGTTGAGAAGAGTGTCAGGTGTAAAGATGTGTTTAAGTCCTAATGGTATCTGTGGCTACCTGAATCTCTGTGGTTCCTGAGATGAGATGGAGTACACCTCTAACTCATCCATCTGTGTGTCTTCTGCCCTCAAGAAATAACCCTGACCTCTCTTACCTCGATTTATGTGGATTGTCGAGGGCTGGGGTATTCCCCAGTGGTACCTCATGGATAGTGCAGAATCTAGCAGTTTCTCTGTGGAAGAGAAGCTCTCAATGTAGTAATCTAAGACTTAGCAGTAAATAGCTTAAAATCGGTTGTGAGGAAGAATATCTGTGACTTTCTTTCTTTACCAATGCTAGGAAACTGCAAGATCCCCGGATCATGACTACTCTGAGCGTCCTGCTGGGTGTGGATCTGGGCAGTATGGATGAGGAGGAGGAAGTTGGAACACCTCCCCCACCTCCTCCTCCCAAGAAGGACACCAAGCCAGAGCCAATGGAAGAAGATCTTCCAGAGAATAAGAAGCAGGTCTCGTTTTTTTCCTCATTGTCACATGTTCCCAAGCAACCTAGTTAGGAAGCCCCTGTCAGACAGGAGTGCCATGGGTCAGGCCGGCTGTGATTTTTGAGTGCACGGTGGTTGTTGTTAATGAGAATGGTCAGTATGTTGAAAGGTTGACTTGCCAAGAGATTTAATAAGAATGGTGTATTCTCAGACTTGCGGCATGGATGTTGGTCAGGGCAAGCTGGTAAAATTATGTGATCTTGTCCTCGCCGGGGTCCAGAGGGATATTGTCCACACCCATCTTCAGGCTTCTGTTTTCTGGTTGGATGTATGTAGTTGAAAATTGTCCACTTAGCAACATTGTCTTCCAGAGCAGGAGGCATGTGGTTACACGATTTTATTTCCCTTCTTATAAATGGGAACAGCAGATTGTTGCCGTATTTAGCACCTTCAGATGGGTAAGCGTTGGTTGCTCAGGGTGTCTCTAAGCTGGGAAAAGGCCCTATGATGTGGGTGTTAGCGAGCTGTGCTGAAGACTTCTGCCACCGGGCCAGCCCCTTCCGAAGCTCCCACCACCCCTCTGCTGCTACTGTACCCTGACCGCAGAGGCCCCAGGGTAGCTGTGTGACAAACTGACTTGGCACCGCCTCTCCCAGTAAAACAAGGCACGGAACTGCTATCCTTTTTTAGGCTGGCACAAGCTGAAGAGATGTCCTCTCCCCTGAAGCAGCTCTCTGCTCTCTGATGGAATCCAGGACTGTGGATGGAAAAGGGAGAGTTTCAGAGGAGGTGGAGATGAAACTTTAACTTTTCATTCCAACAGCTAGTCCTTCACTTTTCAATCTCTGGCTGGTTGGGAAAAGGCTGGTAGAGGTGGAGACCTTGCTTCCATAGACCTGTTGGTCATACATGCTGTAAGGTCCCTGTGATGGGTTGCAAGCTCGCTTTCTTTGCCATCTGGGTTAGATTTGCTCAGTGCCCTTCCTGTACCTTGTCTAGGCGCTGAAAGAGAAAGAGCTGGGGAACGAAGCCTACAAGAAGAAAGACTTTGACACAGCCTTGAAGCACTATGACCGAGCCAAGGACCTGGACCCCACCAACATGACTTACATGACTAATCAAGCAGGTGAGGCCCAGGCCAAGGGGTAAGTGTGTTGTCAGGGGGTCCTGGGGAATGACAGAGGCTGACTCTTCCTCAATCATCCTGCCTGGCAGCCGTGTACTTCGAGAAGGGTGACTACAGTAAATGCCGGGAGCTTTGTGAGAAGGCCATCGAAGTGGGGCGAGAAAACCGAGAAGACTATCGACAGATTGCCAAGTACGCGCGACCTTCGGCTGTACTTCGAGTGGTGTGGAGGGGTCGATGTCCGAGACTTAAATTTCCCTGCATGGGGAGGAGGGTTGCTGGCCACACGACCTGCTCTGTTAACTGTGGGCTGGAGAGGAGGCTGCAGGCATCGAGACAAAAGGTGTTTGGAGGGCGTAGTGTCCCAGCAGTGAGGGGGGGCCTTGTTCCTAGCTGTTGACGTCATTTCTCTGCAGGAGATGACCTTGTGCCTGCTCCACACTTAGCAAATTCTTTTTTCACTTGTTTCTGTCAGAGCTTATGCTCGAATTGGCAACTCCTACTTCAAGGAAGAAAAGTACAAGGATGCCATCCATTTCTATAACAAGTCTTTGGCAGAGCACCGGACCCCAGATGTGCTCAAGAAATGCCAACAGGTGGGTACGGAGAAATGGGGGTGTTTCGTTGTTAACTTTATCTTAGAGTTGTAATTAATAATGAATCTTAAATGGTTTTACGTAGTGTTTTTGATCATTTTATGTAACATCCTTGTCCATTGAGAACAGATAAGGAATAATCCTAGGTTGTCTGTGTACTTTTTTTTTTTTTAAGATTTTATTTATTTATTCATGAGAGACACAGAGAAAGAGAGGCAGAGACACAGGCAGAGGGAGAAGCAGGCTCCATGCAGGGAGCCTGACGTGGGACTCGATCCCAGGTTTCCAGGATCAGGCCCTGGGCTGAAGGCGCCGCTAAACCGCTGAACCACTCGGGCTACCCTGTGTACTTTTATGTCAGCTCAGATCTTAACTTCAGTAGGGGGGTCAGTGAATGCAGAATGTTATTGTTCTTACTGTGACTTAATTTTTTTTGCTTTATACAACTAAAGTGGTGTGTGTTTTGCCTGTTATAAATTATGGAGGGGGCTGATTTTATTGACAAGTTTGGTCAGGAATTTTTTTCTTTAAAATTTTATTTGAATGGTTGCATATGCACAAGTGGGGAGAAGGGGAGAGGGAGAAGCAGACTTCCCCACTGAGCAGAGAGCCCGACTTGGGCTCATCCCAGGACCCTGAGATCATGACCTGAGCAAGTCAGATGCTTCACCAGCTGAGCCACCCAGGCACCCCAAGATTGGTGAGAAAGCTAATTGTGTTATTGACACATGAAAGAGGGAAAGGATCTTAAGCAGGCTTTACTCCTAGTATGGAGCCCAACACAGGCTCAGTCTCACAACCCTGAGATGACCTGAGCCAAAACCAAGAGTTGGATGCTTAACCAGTGAGCCACTCAGGTACCCCACAGTATACCTTGATAAGGAGTGTGGTTTGTTTCTGTTTTTAAGTAATGTCTACACCCATTGTGAGGCTTGGGCTTGAATTCAGAACTCTGAGATTGAGAGCTGCATGCACGGTACTTCTTGAAAATCAGAATCAGCCCATGGCTTTTTTCAGTGACATGTTCATGAGTGTTTATTTTTTTATTTTTTATTTTTTTTGAGATTTTATTTATTCATGAGAGAGAGAGAGAGAAAGAGAGAGAGGCAGAGACACAGGCAGAGGGAGCAGCAGGTTCCATGCAGGGAGCCCGACGTGGGACTCGATTCTGGGTCTCCAGGATCAACCCCTAGGCTGAAGGTGGCACTAAACCACTGAGCCATCAGGCTGCCCATTTATGACTGTTTAAATAATAATCTGAAGAATTGTTTTTTCTTAGGCAGAGAAAATTCTGAAGGAGCAAGAGCGGCTGGCTTACATAAACCCAGATCTGGCCTTGGAGGAGAAGAACAAAGGCAATGAATGTTTTCAGAAAGGTATGTTCCAGCTCAGGTGGGTGGAGCCTTTGGTAAGAGTGGAACAGACCTGTCTTCTTCCTTGGCTGTCTGCGGGCTGGATGTGCCCTGTGGGGAGGGTGGCCTTTTGCTTTCTAAAACAGTTTTATTCCTTATCCAGGGGACTATCCCCAGGCCATGAAGCATTATACAGAAGCCATCAAACGGAATCCAAAAGATGCCAAATTGTACAGCAATCGAGCTGCCTGCTACACCAAACTCCTGGAGTTTCAGCTGGCGCTCAAGGTGGGCAGGTCTGGGAATGTGGAGCAGCCACTAT
Organism: Canis aureus; assembly: GCF_053574225.1. Lineage (NCBI taxonomy): Eukaryota > Metazoa > Chordata > Mammalia > Carnivora > Canidae > Canis > Canis aureus. Next base: position 3,019,356 of record NC_135631.1, read on the forward strand.
TGTCATTAACCTGTATGTGAGGAATGTGTTTTTTCTCTTCACGTTTTCATTGACATCGGTTTGATGTTACTATTTTGATCTTAGAGTCAAGGTAATGGTGCATGAACATGTGAGTTTTGTAAATACAGGAATGTCTGCTTAGACCCGGCCCATCAAGTTGTTAGTGGTTGGAAGATTGGAAAAGTGGATCTTTGGGGCGCCTGGGTTGGCTCAGTTAAGCATCTGCCTTTGGCTTGGGTTATAATCCCAGGGTCCTAGGATCGAGTCCCACATTGGGCTCCCTGCTCAGCGGAGAGGCGTTCTCTCACAAATCTTCAAAAGAAAGAAAAATGGATTCTTTCCTACTTTTTCTGATGATAGATTCTTTTTCCTTCCTGTTAGTTTTCTCTCTCCGTTGCTTTTTTTTTTTTTTAAGATTTTATTTATTTATTCATGAGAGAGGCAGAGACACAGGCAGAGGGAGAAGCAGGCTCCATGCAGGGAGCCTGATGCGGGACTTGATCCCAGGTCTCCAGGATCACACCCCGGGCTGAAGGCGGCGCTAAACCACTGAGCCACCTGGGCTGCCCTCTCCCTTGCTTTTTAACCTTTTAAGTGTACAGTTCAGTGGTATCCAGTGTATTCACACTATGCAACCCTCATCGCTGTCCACCTCCAGAACCTTTTCATCTTACCAAACTGCATTGTTTTTTTTTTTAAAGATTGTACTTATTTATTAAAACACAAGTAGGGAAGAGAGGGAGAAGCAGACCCTCCCCCCCCCCCCCCCCCACTGCTGAGCAAGGAACCTGATGGTAGGGTTCAATCCCAGGACCCCAGGATCATGATCCAAGCCAAAAGCACTCAACCAACTAAGCCACCTAGGAGCCCTGAAACTGCATCCTTTAAACACTAACTCCCATTCCCTCTTCCCTATGGCCACCGTTCTCCCATGTCTTTGTGACACTGACTCCTCTAGGGACTTCCTATAAGTGGGGCCATCCAGTGTTCTTTCGTGTTAGGCTTATTTCATTGGGCACTGTGTCTTCTGGGGTGCCGTAGCAGGCATCCGTGTCATCTTTTGAAGGCTGAGTGCTGTTGGGTCACAAGTACACACCATCATCCATCCATCATCAGATGGCACTGGGTAGTTTCCACCTTGTGGCTACTGGGGTATTGCCTCAGTAGCCTGGGTATTGGACAGGGGCATGCAGCATCTGTTGGGAGTCCCTGCTTGCTTGCTTGTTTTCTTTCTTAGATTTATTTATTTATGAGAAACACAGGCAGAGGGAGAAGCAGGCTCCCTGGGGGGAGCCTGATATGGAGACTCAATACCAGGACCTCAGGATTATGACTTGAGCTGAGGCAGATGCTTAACCACTGAACTACCCAGGCACCTTCAGTCCCTGCTTTGTTCTTGTAGGTGAAGGGCTGTGTCGGGAGTCGTTCAGTGTTTGTTTGTTTGTTTGTTTATTTATTTATTTAATTTATTGCAATATTGTTCTCCACAGCGGCTTTGTCATCTGCCCTCGCTTTTTGATTAGGTCAGTTAGCAGGTGTGCTGTGAGTGTGGCCACATGTGAGTCTGTCAACCCCATGATGAGAGAGTAGTTTGTCCCCATTGCTGTCTTGAACACAAGCTGTTGGATACCTCTGTTGGTGATGTTTAAACCATTTTCTGGGCTCATCCCCGGTGGCTCAGCGGTTTAGCACTGCCTTCAGCTCAGGGTATGATCCTGGAGACCCGGGATCGGGATCGGGATTGAGTCCCACATCGGGCTCCCTGCATGGAGCCTGCCTCTCTCTTGGTCTCTGTCTCCCTCATGAATAAGTAAAATCTTAAAAATAAATTAAACCATTTTCTGGATTTTTAAAAAGTTCCAAGTCCAGGCCACCTTATGGGAAGGTGACCAAATGTGACCTGTAGAGACGCAAGTACTTGAATCCAACATAGTAGTTGTTTTATTCGCTTTATTCACGAGAGAGACACAGGCAGAGGGAGAATGGTGGCACTCACTTCAGGACTCCCGGATCACTACCTGAGCCACTGAGCCCCTAGGTGCCCCAATAGTTTTTGTTATTGATGCCATTGTTTTCTGGGCTTATGTCTGGCTTAGAGACATCAAGACTAGTCAGTTTACTCAGCCATTCGAAACAACAAATACAAAAAAAGGAAGGAAGGAAAGGAAGGAGGGAAGGGGAAAGGGAAGGAAGGAAAAAAGAAAAGAAAAGGAAAGAAAGAAACGACAAATACCCACCATTTGCTTCGACGTGGATGGAACTGGAGGGTGTTATGCTGAGTGAAATAAGTCAATCGGAAAAAGACAAACATATGGTCTCATTCATTTGGGGAATATAAAAATTAGTGAAAGGGAATAAAGGGAAAGGAGAGAGGATGAGTGAAAATATCAGTGAAGGTGACGAAACATGAGAGATACCTAACTCTGGGAAACGAACAAGGGGTAGTGGAAGGGGAGGTGGGTGGGGGGTTGGGGTGACTGGGTGATGGGCACTATGGGGGGCACTTGGCAGGATGAGCACTGGGTGTTATGCTATATGTTGGCAAATTGAACTTCATTAAAAATTAAAAAAAATAAATAAAAAATAAAGAAAACTAGTCAATTTGCCAAGTGAAGAATAGCATTGGCGGTCACCTGGGAGATAGACCAGTACTTCCCGAGCTCCACGGAGGGGAGCAGTGAACTGAACCATTTGTGGTCTAGGTTTTTGCTGGAATAGTTGGAAGTGGACCTGGTTGTGAAACTATAGTGCATAATAGCATTTTTTTCCCCAGAATTTTTCATTTAATAGGCACTTCAAATCCAGAACACCTATGTGCCCTCCAGTGCTTTGAGTGATAGGCACACTGGGGGTGGGGGTGGGGGTTGCCACACCCTTTGTGAAAAGAGGGGAATGTTTGGCGCTCTGTGTCAGAGCTCTTGAGTGCGCTTTAGGAGTCATTAGCGTTTGATAATAGTGGAATGAAGGTTGCAAGGCCACATACTGTGGGTCTCTTCAAAAATTTCCCCACAGGGATCCCTTGGTGGCGCAGTGGTTTAGCGCCTGCCTTTGGCCCAGGGCGCGATCCTGGAGACCCGGGATCGAATCCCACGTCGGGCTCCCAGTGCATGGAGCCTGCTTCTCCCTCTGCCTGTATCTCTGCCTCTCTCTCTCTCTGTCTCTCATGAATGAATAAATAAAATCTTTAAAAAAATAAAAAATAAAAAAATAAACCACTCTTCTTAAAAAAAAAAAATTTCCCACAAAATAAAATAAAATAAAATTTCCCCACATATCCAGAAATACATTTTAAAGCTGTTAGGATTAGGGCCTGTGCATTTCATTTGGTTGGCAGGTCCTCTTCAGTTTCTCAAACTAGAGGTTTCCCTACCTTTTGTGGGTTCTTCCATAATCTTAGCTCTTTGAAAAGTCCAGGCCACTTGTCTTCCTTAGGGTGCTCCATAGTCTGGAGTTGTCAACCCTCGTGGTTTTGCTTGACTTGTTCTTCTGTCATCCTTGGCTGGGCCTTCTGTGAAACAGCCCAGATGCCTGGGTTAACAGACGCTCTGGACACAAGAATGCTGTCATGGGTGTGGCCGAAGCATTAGATCAGTGATTCCAAATGACCAGCCTGCCTCCAGGTAGCTCATCTGAAGGAATGAGCCGCATTTTTTTTTCTTTCCTTCCCAGGACTGTGAGGAATGTATCCAGCTAGAGCCAGCCTTCAGTAAGTACTTCTCCATGGCATCTCCTTGTCCCTTGACACTGGCCCAGAGGTGGAGCGGGGAGAGGACATGCTTGCCTCCTTGTATCTGGGGGCCTGTAGCATTTAGCTAGTGTCAGCAGGCGAGACAGGTGTTGGGGTTCCCATGGAAAGGTGGCAGCAGCATCCTTCAGAGCCATGTTCTACTAACGCCTCCCCTTCCCCACATCCCTGCAGTCAAGGGGTACACCCGGAAAGCAGCTGCCCTGGAGGCAATGAAGGACTACACGAAAGCCATGGATGTCTACCAGAAGGCGTTAGATCTGGACTCCAACTGTAAGGTAGGGCTCCTTCTGGTCTCCAGGGGGTCTCTCCCCTACCTCCATTGTCCCTTGGGTCCTTTTGGTGTTGTTTTGCTGGTTTCTCCCTCTTGCCTGTTTCTTTGTCTCCTTGCTTCTGGTTACCCCTGATATCTCAGAGCTGCAGAAGCAGTGAACTGGTTAGTGCTAACACCCTCCCTTTTGGGCTTTGCTGGGACTCAGGAAGCGGCAGACGGTTACCAGCGCTGTATGATGGCCCAGTATAACCGCCACGATAGCCCCGAAGATGTGAAGCGACGGGCCATGGCTGACCCTGAGGTGCAGCAGATAATGAGTGACCCTGCCATGCGGCTTATCCTGGAGCAGATGCAGAAGGACCCTCAGGCACTCAGCGAGTAAGTGGAGTTGGGGGAGATGGAAAAGGTGGAGGCGAGCAGGGAGCCTGAGCTTGGTGGCCATGTTACCCGTCTAAGGGGAGTGGTTACTGTGTATTGCCTGCTTGCAGTTATAAAGGCTGGCTGCAGGTGGTTAGCTGGGATGGCTCTGTCGCTGCTAACTGGGTTGGCTTGAGTGATCTGGTGGGAAGAGCAGCTTTGCTGGGAGAGCAGCCTCAGACTTGGGCTGTGTCGGCGGGTTCATGTGGAGCCAGCCATGTTCTGCCCGCAGGCCAGGGCCTTCACAGAGCGTTCTTTGCCAGGACTCCTGTTGGTGCCTTCCATGGGGCTTGAGGAGTCTGCATTGGGGCTGCTCTGAGAGCCAGTAAGACCTTTTTAGGGAAAAAAAAAAATTTTTTTTAGGTTTAAATCTAATAACTAAAAACTTTGCTTTTTTTTTTTTTTTTTTTTAAGACACTTAAAGAATCCTGTAATAGCACAGAAGATCCAGAAGCTGATGGATGTGGGTCTGATTGCAATTCGGTGATGACTTGCTCATCATCCCCTTCCCTTCGCCCTCATGTGGAAAGAGGAGCTGGGACCGCGGCAAGCCGCGCGGAGCAGAGGGGAGAGCAAGGGAAAGTGAACAACTTCTCTCTATATATTTATATAGACCTATGTGGAAGACACAAGAGACTCGTACTCATGTTACTCGCACCGCCGCTGCCTCTGGGCCCTCCCAGCACACGCATGGTCTCTTCCACCACCCCCTGGGTTCCCTGTTCCCTTCCCCAACTTCAGTCACTGTCTCAGCTGCTCTCCCATAGTTGGTTATTTTTTATTTGGGGCAGTGGGCATGTATGGGGAGGGGGTGCTGTTCTTCCCCGACCTCAGGTCCCAATTGTCCTCACGTTGTTAACTCCACATGCCCTTCTCCAATAAAACAAGCCAGTCGGGCGTGGTTATACATTGTCCTGTTCTTGTAATTTTTTTGCCAAATGACTCAAGTGGTTGCCCTGTAGGGATTACAAACTGAGGTGTGGGAAAGGTGGGAGTAGGAACTGAGTGGGAACCAGAGCCTCTTCCTCAGGTGGCAGATCTGTGTCACCTTGGTATGCTTTGGTCGCTAGGTGGCGCCATAGCCCAACGAGCAGCTGAAAGGGAGTTGGGGGGGGGGCTTCCCTCCCCAGAGTGGTACCCCCAGAGGTCCAGGTAAACAGATGCTCCCAACCTTGCCCATTCATCACACTCCAATCTCCTAACCAGAAACCAGCTAGATGTAGAGAACACTGGTCCCATCCCAGAACAAAAAATGTGTTCCATCACAAGTCTCAGACCAGTCTGAAGGTCAGGAGACTGAACCTGTCAGCTGCTCTATGTTAGAGTTTTTAAAGAACTCCGCTTCCGAGGCGCCTGGGCAGCTCAGTCCATTAAGTATCTGACTCTTGGTTTTTGGCCCAGGTCATGACCTCAGGGTTTCGGGATTGAGCCCCATGTTGGGCTCCATGCTTAGAGGGGAATCTGAGGGTTCTCTCCCTCTCCCTCTGCATTTGTGTATTCTCTCTCAAATAAATCTTTAAAAAAAGCTTGCTCTTGCTCTTGGCCCTTTGCTCAGAGGAGGCCCCTGCGCATCTTTAACTCTGGGTTCATCCCACGCCAGCTGCTTCCACCTTGCTGCCTAAAGTTCAAACCCAGTGAGCTCAAGGTCCTCTACCTGAGGTCCTCTGGTGGGGATGCCATGTCTGCCCTAGCCTCCTGTCTGTTGGCCCCACTGTCACCAAAAAGTTCGGTGATGACCTTGCCAAGGCAGCTAGTGACAAAGGGCCTGAGGATGATGGTAAAACTGTTCAGAACAGGCCCAGATCTGGTACCTTCTGCTGGTGCCTTGATCATCAAAGCCCTCAAGGAACTGCCAAGAGACAGAAAAACATTAAGCCCAGTCAAAATAACCACTTTTGATGAGATCGTCAACATTGTCCAACAGGTACCACATCAGTCTTTAGCTAGAGAATTCTCTGGAACCATTAGAGGTCCAGGAGACTGCCCAGTCTGCCCACCACAGGTGGCGTCGGTAAGTGGTGCAGTGGAGTGCCCAGCTAGGTAAGAGCTGCCACGGGAAATACTTCAGTAAACCATCATTTGACAACCAAAAAAGACCAAACAAACCTCACTGCTCAACTGAAAGATTTTTAGTTTCGTTTGAACATGGTTACAGCAAGCTATTTCTAAAACCCTGGACCAGGGTGGGAGTAAAAACTTCCTCATTTGCTCCAACAGCACAGCTTTCTGAACTAGGAAGCTGCTGAGGCCAGCAGCTGGCTGCACTTCCGGTCCCTTGACTTTGCATAAGCTGGCCTTCCCCCGGGAATCTCCAGCAGGCCCCTTCCTCCATTTGTGTGGCAGGTTCAGAAAACCTCCTCTCCACAGGCATGCTGCTGCCCTTCGGTGCTACTCATTTCTCAGGTTTTAGCTAAACTGATTCTCTCTGGGCAGCCCGGGTGGCTGAGTGGTTTAGCGCCGCCTTCAGCCCAGGGTGGGATCCTGGAGACCGGGAATCGAGTCCCATGTCAGGCTCCCTGCGTGGACCCTGCTTCTCCCTCTGCCTGTGTCTCTGCCTCTCTCTCTATGTCTCTCATGCATAAATAAATAAAATCTTTAAAAATAAACAAACAAACAAACAAACTGATACTCTGTGAAAAGGCTCAGTTCCTGTTGGGAACCAGCAGTGAGCAGAGGCCTTTGTGGTCAGGCCAAAGCTGACCTCCCAGGGCAGGTGATGGGACCATCCAAGGTCACATTTGAGTAGGGACTTGACTGACGGGAGGGAGTGACCCTTGGGATACACGGTGTGAGCAAGAATGTCACGTGGAGGGGTAGAGTGGCCGCGCCAGATTTGAAGCCTTAAGCCCTGGAGGCGTCGGGTGGGGAGGTCATGAATGAGCAGAGGCCAATTCCTGTGCAGCTGTTCCACTGGGCAGCTCTAAGCTTTTACATGTTTGGAAATAGGGGCCCTTACTGGGGACAGGAAAGACTTAAGGAAGTGGTTTCCCTCGGGGATCTTCTTCAGGGATCTACTTCGTGGTGATAAGGGACGCCCTGGGGTTTGAGCTTGCTTGACTTCCCGGTTCCTAAATAACCTAGACCTGATCCTTTCAGCTGTGTGGCTTTCCCTCTCGACAGCACAGTGATGTTTCATGTCCCAAAGCCTCGGCCACCCCCACCCCCACCCCCACTTTGTGACAGCCTGGAGATAGAAGATGACCCTCTAAGTGGACAGTGTGTGTAGACAACGTGAACTGGGGGCTTTTCTAGTTTGAACTGAGCTTCTTCCCTCCAGATCAGGGGACTGATCTTTGTGTGGTGCTGGTGGTGGGCCCCAAGGCTGCTCCTTCCTTGCTCCCTGTGCTCCCTGGGAACAAAGGTGGGGCCACCCCTGAATCCTCAGCCTACTGGCAGTTGCTTCCTGCACCCAGCGCCAGCCCGCCCTGGGGAGGGGCTGAGCCTCATGATAAGACGGCAAAGGCTGCCCTCTAAAGAAAGCTCCAGAGAGAAAGCAAAGGGGGAAGGAAACCCTGAGCTGCAGGTGTTTTACACTGAGGTCGGGAGCGGCTGACACTCCAACCCCGGCACCTGCAGCCCCCAAGCCCTTCCAGGCCAGGTAAGCTGGGGCGGAAGCTGAAAGCCCAACCACCCTTTCTTCACTGTCCTGCAGCCCCTCTGCCCAGCATGCCTCTCTCCATGCGGCACCCTGGACTTTTCACAGCCCGAGAGAAGCCCTGGCTGGTTTGGGATGTCTGGGTCTGAGCTCCTGGCCAGGGTCGGAAGTATTTTCTGGTTTGGGCTCACCACCATTTCCAGGGTGGGCAGTTGTGCGTGTGGGCCTGGAGGTGAAATGGGAAGCAGAGGGAGGCGGTACCGAGCTCTGGCATCAAGCTGGGGGATGAGTGAGCCCCCCCTTACTCTTACTGGGCCTCGGTCTAACTGGAAGATGGGAGCGCACTGGACTGCGCTGTTCAACTAAACCACTGATGATGGTGAGGGTGAGGGTGAGGGTGAGGGAGTCGGAGGTGTGCCCGGAACAGTTGAGCACCCGCGTCTCGCTGCTGCCGTGACACACTGGCCTCCGGGCTCCTCTCTGCTCTCCTGCCCATCCAGATCACCACAGGGCCACGTCTGTCTGAACGCAGGCCTGCCCAGGCCCGGCACCCTGCCTACTTGACCACCTCCCCACCCGCGAGGGAGCCACCACAGACATGGCGGGGATGAAGACGGCCACCGGGGACTACATCGACTCGTCCTGGGAGCTGCGGGTCTTTGTGGGAGAGGATGACCCGGAGGCTGAGTCGGTCACCCTCCGGGTCACAGGGGAGTCGCACATCGGTGGGGTGCTCCTGAAGATTGTGGAGGAGATCAGTGAGTGCCCCGCGGCCCCCCGTTGCTGACCTCAGCACCTTGGAGTGGCCCTAAGTGGGTCCCTAGGTGCTTCCGGGCCCCCCAACTCTGCGGCTCTTGATAACCCCACCACAGTGACTCAGGCACCAGCTTAATCATTTGGTTCCAAAAAAGACATTTCCCCAACTTCCCCTCCCTCCCGCAGTTCTCCTTCCCTTCCTCTCACTCCAGCTGGTTCTGCTAAGTCCCCACAGAGCACAGAGAGGACTGCCAAGGTCCGAGGGGCAGAAGGGGCCTTGCCTGGGCCAGGGCACGGGCTGCACTCAAGGTCTCACGAGACTGGGGTGGGGGGTGGGGGGGCCTGGGGCCTGCTCCCATACCCTGGGCCAGGGCGGAAGCCCTCAGCAGGCTGGTGACAGGCCCAGTGGGGTGGGAAGGCCCTGCCCCCACAGGAAGTTACAGCACAGCGGCCTGTGGTATCAAGCGTGGAGAGGACCAGGGCTAGGCCCACGGGGGCTTCTCAGCCCCTTTCCCTGCTGGGGGTGGGGGCTGCCCCTTCCTGGGAGGGCAGCTGGCACACCCCGACAGGCAGAGCCAGAAGGCAGGCCCCGATCATTTCAGCCAAGAGTCCCAGGTCCCAGGTCCCAGGCCCCCTGTGGGGAAGGTAGGCCGGCTTCCTCAGACCCAGCCAACCCAGCACATGCAGCCTGGGAGGCAGGTCCGTTGGCTTCTGGACAGTTGGAGCCCTGGGGACGGCCTAGCCACAAGGCTCGAGGTCGTGAGGGAGCTTCCAACAGGCAAGGCCCGAGGAGGCTGTGAAAGCAGAAGTGGAAAACAGAGGGTCCCTCAGGAGACCGGGCGTCAGACCAAGCTGCAGCCAGGCCTGGGCTGAGTCAGGGCAGAGGGGGTGAAGATACAGGGCCCCGAGGGGCTCTTGTGTTGTCTCCTGGCCTCTTCTCCTGGCCTGTCCCTGACCTTCTTTGGGTCAGATTCCCATCCCTCTCCACGTCCTCCTCTTTCCAGGGCTCCTGCCTTGTTCCCCAGACACACTACACCTCAGGACCAGGCCCCAGGCCAGAAACTCACATACCAGGGCCTAAGGGACATGCCCACCAGGTCCAGGCATTCCAGAAACATGTTTACCAGCCCCATGCCTGCCTCTGGGACAGAAATGCCATGACTTCTACTTCCAGAGTGAATCTCGCTCTGCCTGACGCGGGATGGAGGCTTTTCTCCCTCCTTGCTGGCTCCAGCATGGGGGACTGGGTGACAGGACTTCCCTGCCAGGCCCAAGCATCATCTTTTCACTTTTAGCCACCACTTTTCATCGATGCCGATCTCAGCTCCAAAATCCATCCTCCTATCCATCCTCACTGCCCACCGTGGGAGAGCCTCTCTCCCTGCCTTCAGCCCACCCCTACCTGGGGGCTGTCTAGACGTAAGCCACTGTTGAAGACCCTTCCGTGGCTGCTCTCCACCTGCAGGGTACCATAAACTCCTGATGGCAGCTACCCCGAGCTCTTGTTGGCACACTCCAGGCGTTCAAGAGGAGATGGGGAGAGGGCACCACAAAGCCAGAACAGAGTGAGGGGCAAAAGCTCACAGGACCCTGAGAGGCTGGATAGATGGAACCAGAGAACTTCTTGCCCCTGGCAGCTCTGGTGACGCTGGGAGGGACCAGGGGAAGGGGGTAGCAGGAGTGCGGGTGGAGCTGGGACCAGACCATTGGTGAGGAAGGGCCCTGCACACCCTAGAGAGCTGTGTCCCTGCCTCGTCTTTGTGCTCACCGCACAGCAGCCCACCTGGGGGTCCCCAGAGGGACACGTGTCATCTATCACTAGCTGCAGGAAGAGTGAGGTATTCGTGTTCCTAACTGGGTCGTCGCTCACATGCATCATTCACGTGCCCGCGTAGCACCGGGCACGGCCCCCCGTGGCTGACGGACACCCTGCCTCCCCCGTGGCCCACAGAGCGCAAGCAGGACTGGTCAGACCATGCCATTTGGTGGGAACAGAAAAGACAATGGCTTCTGCAGACCCACTGGACGCTGGACAAGTACGGCATCCTGGCCGATGCTCGCCTCTTCTTCGGGCCCCAGCACCGGCCCGTCATCCTGCGGCTGCCCAATCGCCGGGCCCTGCGCCTGCGAGCCAGCTTCTCCCAGCCCCTCTTCCAGGCTGTGGCTGCCATCTGCCGCCTCCTCAGTGAGTCCCCTGCTCTCCCTCTGGGCAAGGGTCCTGCAAGAGGGCAGCTGACCCTGCCTTATGGGCCCAGCCATTGTCGCCATGTCCTTGCCGCCTGGTCCCTGTCCAGCCTGCAGGGCTGTGATCTGTTCCACAGGACCCAGGAGTGGGGCGAGAGGTTCGGGGGCAGGACCCCGGCCCCCTCGCTGAGGTCCCAGCTCCCCTCAGGTATCCGGCACCCTGAGGAGCTGTCCCTACTCCGGGCTCCTGAGAAGAAGGAGAAGAAGAAGAAGGAGAAGGAGCCAGAAGAGGAGTTGTATGACTTGACCAAGGTCGTCCTGGCTGGAGGTGAGCATAGGCTGGGCAGGCCGGGGGTGGGGGTGCTGGGAGGGGGTGCTGGGTGCTACATGGCCCTGGAGGCCGGGGCTGGGGGCCGGGCCCGTTTCACCCTGTCCTGCACTTCAGGCGTGGCACCTGCATTGTTCCGGGGAATGCCAGCCCACTTCTCAGACAGCGCCCAGACCGAGGCCTGCTATCACATGCTGAGCCGGCCACAGCCACCGCCGGACCCCCTCTTGCTCCAGCGCCTGCCTCGGCCCAGCTCCCTGTTGGACAAGACTCAGCTCCACAGCAGGTGTACTGCGTGCCGAGGACACCCCGGGGCCAGGTCCCCTTGCGTCTGGGCTCCCACTTCCAGGGCCCGTGCCCTCCCTGTATCCTTGCCCCCAATCCACACTGCCTGTCTCCAGGCCTTTCTTACATGTGTGCCTGCCCTCGGGCCCCCTGCCCAGCCCCGCCCCACCCCTGTCATGCCCCAGCACTGTACCTGCATAGGCCCTGACCTCTTCCCCGTGCTGTGGACCAGGTGGCTGGACTCCTCACGGTGCCTCATGCAGCAGGGGATCAAGGCCGGGGACATGCTCTGGTTGCGCTTTAAGTACTACAGCTTCTTCGACCTGGATCCCAAGGTGGGCTGGGTCAGGGAACAGTGGGGCTCTGGGTCAGTGAGACATGGAAACTAAGGGTCAGGGCTCTGGGCCCTGGGAACCTTAGAGACTTGCAGGGCGTCTGTCCATCTATCCATCGTCCATCCACACTCCTATTTGTTAACTCTGCCAGCGTGGTGCTGAGCCAGGTCTGACGGCAGGCCCATTTCTCCAGGGGCATTCAGGTACAGGAAGACCACAGGGCAGTGGAGACAGTGGCGAGTGCCCCCAAGAAACCTGCCCAGGTGGGAGATGCCAGCACCTAGATTCAGACCTGCAAGGGGTGTCACTGGGATCTGCAGGTTTAGGGTGGGCGAGCGGCAAGGCTGTGCAGGCAGGGGCCGCAGGCATCTCCCTCCCTGCCTCCTGTCCCTGCTGGCAATCAGGTGATCAGCGGCTCCATGCAGCCCCCTCAGAAACCTTCCGTAGCTCGTAGGCGCGCCCTCACCCCCGACCCCTTTTCTCTGCCCCCCTTTACTGTGAAACTTCTAACTGTTGTTCTTTACTGAATCCTTGCTCTCCACAATCCCACTTCCTGCTCCCTGTGGGTGCTCCTGGACTCCCCCTCTATGTCCTCAGCCATATCTGTCCTGGTGTCCCCAGTCCCCTTCCACACACAGGAAGCACACCTGCTGAGGTGACCATGCCCTGCATGCTCTGTGTCCCTGCTCACTTCACTCCTGCTTCTTACCAGACCACTGGTGACCCCTGCGGTCTGGGGCGGGGGTGTGGATGGGGGTCTCCAGATGCCCTGTCCGGATTCCCTAACTCTCCCTCCTGCCTCCACAGCCTCCAGGGGTGGCAAATCCACAGCTCCCTCCACAGCCATCCTTATCTCCCTGCCCCTTATAACTCCCAAGTGTGTAATCTCTGGTGTAGACATTCTACCTCAAGGTCTGTCCTCGAGTGTCCAGGTGGCCCAGCTCCGCTCACAGACCCAACGGGCACCTCAGACTCCTGCCTGAACCGGAAGTCTTGGTTCCCCCACTGCCCAGCACATCCTCCCTCCCACCTTTCATGGATTCGTTGCCAAAGCCTGCACGCAAACACCATTCTGGATCCCTCCATTTCGTTCCCACCCCATCCATCTTTGTGTCCTGTTCATCCTCCCTTGAATTAAAATCCCAAACCGCCCATCCTCTATCTCTTCATCTCTCTGTCTGTCCAGCGGTCAGCCTGTGTCCTGTTGGTAGTGCATTCCTGGCGCACCTCTCTCCTCTCTTGGCCTCCCCCACCTCCATACCACACCTGGATGAACAGACACTAGGTCAGGGCCCTCCTGTGGTTGCTGAACCCCGAGTTCCTGCACGATCTGTTGCCTGCCAGCCTATCTGCCCTGTTCCCTCCTTCCACATCCGGCCTTTTCCTCTCCTGGGGACTTCTTTGTTGCCTTCTCCAGCTCTTCCTTCCCTACATTGGATTGAGTGGTTTACATGACTCCATTTTATTTCCTTTATGTTAGTTTATTACTATAAACTTTTTTTTTAAAGATTTTGTATTTATTTATTCACGAGAGACACAGACAGAGAGGCAGAGACACAGGCAGAGGGAGAAGCAGGCTCCCGGCAGGGAGCCCAATCACGCCCTGGGCCAAAGGCAGGCGCTAAACTGCTAAGCCACCGAGGCATCCCCCAAATCAGTTTTAAAATATTTTCATCACCCCAAAAAGAAAGCCATACCCATCAGCAGTCACTCCCCATTTGCCCCTCACCTGCTTAGCCCCAGACACCTTGTAATCTTTTTCCTGTCTCTATAGACTTGCCCATCCTGGACATTTCCTAGAAATGGGATCATACAATATGTGGCTTTTTGTTGTTTCTTGCCCTTGGCATCATGTTTTCATATTTTAGCATGTCCAGTGTTTCATTCCTTTTTACCGCAAAAGAGGATTTCATTGTATGGATACGCCACATTCTATTGATCTATTCAGCAATTAATAGACATTCGGTTCCCACCTACCCCCAATGTTGCCTATTACGAATAATGCTGCTATGAACGTTCATGTACAAGTTTTTGAATGGTTGTATCTTTTCATTTCTCTTGGGTGTAGACCTAGGAATAGGATTGTTGGATTGTTATCACTATTACTTTTACTTTAAACAATCGTTTTTTGTGTGTGTGTGTGGAACTTTTTGTTTTGAGATAATTGGAGATTCCCAGACAGTTGTAAAAAGTAATACACAGAAGGCATCTGGCTGACTCAGTTGGTAGAGCGTGTGACTCTCCATTTCAGGGTTGTGAGTTCAAGCCCCACGGTCATGGAGCCTACTTAAAAGTAAATAATAATAATACACAGAGATCCTAGATACCTGGGTACCTTTTATTTTTTTAAATAATTTTTAAAAGATTTTATTTATTTATTCATGAGAGACACATAGAGAAGAGAGAGAGGCAGAGACACAGGCAGAGGGAGAAGCAGGCTCCATGCAGGGAGCCCGATGCAGAACTCGATCCTGGAACCCCAGGATCACGCCCTGGGTTGAAGGTGGCGCTAAACTGCTGAGCCACCCGGCCTGCCCCCTGGGTACCTTTTATCCCAGTGTCTGCCAATCCTCAACCAGGATGTTTCAATATAGTCAAGATTCAGCTCATCAGCCAACGGCCCTGTAAAGACACTTAAAAAATACGAACAAAGTCTTGTATACCTGCTCCCACGCTCACCATTTCCTGTGCTCTTTATTCCCATGTATAGATCCAGATTTCCAGCTGGTCTCATTTTCTGTCTGCTTAAAGGACTTCCTTTAACATTTCTTGTGGTGCTAATCTACTGGTAATGATTCTTTCAGCTTTTGTATGTCGAGTAAGTCATTATCTTGCCTTTAATTTTGAAAGATTTTTTAACTCAGTGTAGAATTCTTGGTTGATGGTTTTGTTTCTTACGATACTTTATTTCTTTTTAAGATTTTATTTATTTATTTGAGAGAGAGAGAGAGAGCAAGAGAGAGAACGCACAAGTGGGGGAAGAACACAAAGGGAGAGGGAGAAGCAGGCTCCCCACTGAGCAGGGGGCCAGGCTCAACGTGGAACTTGTTCTCTGGACCCTGGGATCATAACCCGAGCCTAAGGCAGGTGCTTAACTGACTGAGCCACCCAGGTGCCCTTATTTCTGATTTAAACAATGTGATTATTATATGCCTTAGTTCCCTTCAGGTTTTTCATACTTGGGGTTCAGTGAGCTTCTTGAATCTGTGAATTGATAGTTTGCATTAAGTTTGGAGTCATTTTTTTCAGGTGTGTTTTTTTTTTTTTCTCCCTCCCTTGATCAGATTCCAATTATACTAACTATTAGACTGCTTAGAATCATCCCACAGCCCATTGATGCTATGCTCAGTTTGGGCTTTTTAGGTGATTTTTCCATTCTTATTTTTCTGTGTTGCATTTTGAGTAGGTCTCTTGCTCTATCTTCAAGTTTACTAATCTTTCTTCTGCCATGTTGAATCTGCCATGGATTTTATGCCTACATAAAATTCCATGACTCTCCTCACCATGCTCCTGTATCTCTACTTCCTTGAACACATGTGATGTATTTATAGTAACTCTTAATGTTTTTATCTGCTAATTCTATCACCTGTGTCATTTCTGGATCTGTATCTATAGATTCTCTCCTCGTTATGAGTTGTATTTTTCTGCTTGTTTTCATGCCTGGTCATTTTTTCCTCTTTATTTTGGGAGTTTTGTTTTACTTTGTTGGGTGTTTTGTTTTGTTCTTTTCCTTTTCTATTTTTGTGTCATTTTTTATTTGATGCCAGACACTACAAATCTTACATTCCTGGGTGCTAGATTTTTATAGTCCTTTAAGTATTTTTTTTAAAGATTTTTATTTATTCATGATAGTCACACAGAGAGAGAGAGAGAGGCAGAGACACAGGCAGAGAGAGAAGCAGGCTCCATGCAGGGAGCCCGATGTGGGATTCGATCCCGGGTCTCCAGGATCGCGCCCTGGGCCACAAAGGCAGGTGCTAAACCGCTGCGCCACCCAGGGATCCCTCTTTAAGTATTTTTAACCTTGTTTAGGGGGTTCCTGGGTGGTTGAGTGTCTGTCTTTGGCTCAGGTCGTGATCCTAGGATCCTGGGATCAAGTCCTGCTTTGGGCTCCCCATGGGGAGCATGCTTTCCCTCTGCCTGTGTCTCTCAAGAATAAACAAATAAAATCTTAAAAAAAAAAAAACAAAAAAACCTTGTTTAGAGATGAAGTTAAACTACTTGGAGACAGTTTGATCCTTTCAAGGCTTGCCTTGAATGTTAATTAGGCAGGACAAAAGCATCCTCTAATCTAGGACTAATTTACCCCATTACTGAGGCAGTTGCCTTCAGAGAACTCTATCTAACGCGCCATGCTATTAGAGGTTTCTCTAATCTGGCTTTTGGGAGTGTGAACAACTTCCACCCTTAGAAGAGCTCTGGTTAAATGTTCCAGCTGCTCCTTTCAAGTGTTTTTTACTTTTTCTGTCAGCCTTGGATAGTTTCTTTATATACATACACTGATCAGTGCTTAAAGACTCAAGAGGAGCCCTCTGCTGATCTCCAGAGCTTTCTCTTTGTGTCACTCTCTCCTCTCCAGGACTCTGTCCTGTGAATGCCAGCTGCCTTGGACTCATGAAATGCTCAACTACATTTCTTCAACCTGGGGAATATGCTGGGCTCTGTTTGGGGTCCCCCTCCCTGTGCACCTGTCTCTGGGCAATAAGCTGGGGCAATCAGGATTCACCATGTTTGTTTCCCTTCTGTCAGGGATCACTATTCTATGTAATTTCTTGTCCAATATCTAAAAACCATATCCGTGTTGCTCTCTGCGGTTTCGTGTGTGTGTGTGTGTGTGTGTTTTAAAGATTTTTTTTTTTAAGATTTTATTTATTTATTCATGAGAGACACAGAGAGGGAGAGAGGCAGAGACACAAGCAGAGGAAGAAGCAGGCTCCATGCAGGGAGCCCAATGCGGGATTTGATCCTGGGTCTCCAGGATCAGGCCCTGGGCCAAAGACAGCACTAAACTGCTGAGCCACCCGGGCTGCCCAAAGATTTGCTTTTTAAGTAATCTCTGCACCCAACATGGGGCTTGAACTTATAACTCTGAGATCAAGAGTTGCATGCTCTACCAACTGAGCCAACCAGGTTGCCCCTGTTCTCTTTGTTCTCAAAATAAAAACTTAAAAACAGAATTTCTTTTTTATTTAATATTCTTCTTTTTTGTAAAGATGAGGTTTATTTATCTATTTATTTTAGAGATTTTATTTATTTATGAGAGACACACAGAGAGAGGCAGAGACATAGGCAGAGGGAGAAACAGGCTCCTCACAGGGAGGGTGTTGTGGGACTTGATCCCCAGACCTGGGATCATACTGTGAGCCAAAGGCAGATGCTCAATCAATGAACTGCCCAGGCACCCCTATTTAATATTCTTTTTAAAAAGTTTTTTAAAATTTATTTGTTTGTTTGTTTATTTACTTATTTATGTATGTATGTATGTATGTATGTATGTATGTAATCTCTGCACCCAACATGGAGCTCAAACTCATGACCAACCCCAAGATCAAGAGTCACATGCTCTGGGATCCCTGGGTGGCGCAGTGGTTTGGCGCCTGCCTTTGGCCCAGGGCGCGATCCTGGAGACCCGGGATCAAATCCCACGTCGGGCTCCCTGTGCATGGAGCCTGCTTCTCCCTCTGCCTGTGTCTCTGCCTCTCTCTCTCTCTCTGTGTGTGTGTGGCTATCATAAATAAATTAAAAAAAAAATTAAAAAAAAAAAAAGAGTCACATGCTCTTCTGACTGGACCAGCCAGGAAACCTGCCCCTCCCCCCCAATTTTCTTATAGATCACAGTTGTTATATTTTATTTACTTTCTTTTCTTTTTTTTTTTTTTTTTTAAGATTTTACTTATTTGTGAGAGACACAGAGAGAGAGAGAGAGAGGAAGAGACACAGGCAGAGGGAGAAGCAGGCTCCATGCAGGGAGCCAGATGTGGGACTTGATCCCACGACTCCAGGAGCATACCTTGAGCCAAAAGCAGGTGCTAAACCGCTGAGCCACCCAGGCAACCCAATTTACTTACTTTTCTATTAACTGTGCATAATAGTCTTTTTGGAGGTCTCTCTTCTGATGGTAAATGACTTGACATCCTGTATGTCTGAAAAGGTCACTATTCTACCCTCCCTCTCACGATAGTTTGACTAGGTATAGAATTCTAGGTTGAAAATATTTTCCTGCCAAATCCAAAGCGACCTTTTCATTGTCTTCTAGATCCCAGTGGTTCTATTGAGGAGTCTAATGCCTTTTTGTTGTTAATCCTCCCATGTGAGACCTTTTTTTTTTTTTTTTTTTTTTTCTTGGAGAGGAGGTAGATACTAAAAGCTTTTAGAATCTTCTCCGTATCTCATAATGCTTTAAATTCTCTCAATAATATGTCCTAGTATGGATCTTTCCTCACTGATGGCCTGCACACTTGCTGAGCCCTTTTAGATCAGAAACTTGAGTCTTTCAATTCTGGAGAAATGCCCTAAACAATCTCTTTAATCATTTCCTTCCTACCACTTTTCTGTTCCTTATGGAACTCAGTAGATATTACACCCCCTGGATTGCTTCTTCAAAGAAAAAACAGACATTTATCTTGTCTTTCTCATTTCTTTATTTATTTTTATTTATTTTTTTAAAGATTTTATTTATTTATTCATGAAAGACAGAGAGAAAGAGAGAGAGAGGCGCAGAGACACAGGCAGAGGGAGAAGCAGGTTCCATGCAGGGAGCCCGATGTGGGACTCGATCCCAGGATCACAGGATCACACCCTGGGCTGAAGGCGGCGCTAAACTGCTGATCCACCCGGGCTGCCCTCATTTCTTTTTTAAAAAGATCTTTCATTTTTAAGTAATCTATGCACCCAACATGGGGCTTTAACTCACAATCCCAAGATCAAGAGTCACATGTTCCATCAACTGAGCCAGCCAGGTGCCCCTTGTCTTTCTCATTTCTAAGCTTGTTGTCTTCTTATTTTACTTTCTGGAGACTTATCTTTCAAATGATCTATTGAATTTTTAATTTCTGCAGCTGTATTTTTAAGTTTTAAGAGCTCTTATTTTCTGAGTGTTCCTTTGTAAAGTTGTGGTTTAAACATACATTTTGGAAAATGTATAAATGTATCCAACACATCAAGCAGCAGAACTTTACCAGCCCCCAGAAGACCCCTTCATACCCCTTCTAGGCAGTATCTCCCTTGGTGGGGGGGACACTAATGTCAATTCTGACACCTTGCTTGTGTTTGAAATCTACATAAATGAAATCACATAGTCTGTACTCTTTTGCCTGGCCTTTTTTCACTCAGCATTATGCTTGTATGATTCGTCCACACTGCGTATAGCTGTAGCTTATTCTTTTTCATTGGTGTGTGACATTCCATTATCTCAGTATACCACAATTAATTTTCCATTCTACTGTTGATGGGTATTACACAGTTTCTAGATTGGGACTATTATGAATAGAGATGCTATGAACATTCCAGTAATGTCTTTTGGTGAACATATGTTCACCAAACACACATTTTTGTATGGTATGTGCCCAGAGGTGGACTTGCTGGATTACAACACTGATTTAATTGTAGCAGATAGCTGTTAAGCAGCTTTCCAAATTGGTTGTACCAAGTTACACCTCCACCAGTAGTGTACAAAAATTTTGCTTGTTCCACAACTTCACCAGCACTTGGTATTTTCTATCACTTCCATGGTAGCCACTCTGGTAGGCGTGTAATGGTATCTAATACGTTTTTTTGTTTATCTGTTTTTTTTTTTTTTAAACAGCTTTACTTAGATATAACTTAAATGCCATAAAAATCACTCATCATAAGTATTCATTTTGATTATGTTCAGGAAATTTATACAGTTGTGCAGCCATCACTGCAGTAAAGTTTTAAAACATTTCATCATCTTAGAAGGTTCTCTAGTACCCATTTGCAGTCATTCCTCCTCCCACGCCAAAACCCAGACAGACACTGGTGTGCTTTTTATGTGGCTTTACTTCACATTTCCCTGATGACTAATCAGGTTGAGCCCTTTTTCATATGGCTACTAGCCATTTGGATGTCCTCTTTTGTGAGGTTTCTGCTCAACTTTTTATGCCAATTTTAACAATTGAGTTGCTTGTCTTTCATTTTGCGTTACAGGAGTTCTTTATATATTCTGTACATGAGAAGTACTTTGTCAGATAAATATATTGTGATTATAGTTTCCTACCCTATGTTTTGCCTTTTTGTTCTCTTATTGATTTATTTTGATAAAAAAGTTTCTAATTTTAATATAATTTGACTTCTATCTTTAAATATTTTTCTTTTATGATTAATATCTTTTGTGTCCTGTTTAAAAAATCCTTTTTATTCCAAGATCACAAAGATGTAGTCCTATTTTTCTCTAAAAGCTTTTTTGTTTCAACTTTCATATTTAGATCTGCAATCCAGTTAGAGTTGATATTTGTGTGTGGTGTGAGGTAGGGGAACAAAACCTGTATTTTTTTTTTCAAAGATTTTACTTATTTATTCATGATAGACACAGAGAAGGAGAGAGGCAGAGACACAGGCATAGGGAGAAGCAGGCTCCATGCAGGGAGCTCAACGTGGGACTCGATCCCGGGTCTCCAGGATCACGCCCTGGGCGCTTAAACCACTGAGCCACCCAGGCTGCCCTGTATTTTTTTGTTTTGTTTTGTTTTAATACAGGTATTCAGTGGACCCAGTGGATATCATTTACTGAAAATAGCATCCTTTCCCCAGTGACTATGAGGTCATCTTTGTTCTAAGTCAGGTGAACATAAATGTATGGGTCTTTCTCTTTCAGGTTCCATTGATCAATTTGTCTCTCTTCATCGATGCCATGCAGTCTTAATGACTATATCTTCTTTTTTTTTTTTTTTTTTTTCAAAACACAGCATCCTGTTCTCGTTTTACAAGTATTGCATTTTGTCTCTCAAAGGATTTTGACTGGTTGAACTTTTCTTCCGCTCCCTACTGTCTTTATTTCCTCCCAGCTCTCTTTTCTGTTTGTCTTGCTTGATCTCTGTAGTTGCTGCCAACAGCTTTCCTTGCACAAGGGTAATCCCTGCCTGCCCCTTCATATTGAGAGGCAAGGCTCTAGGAAGTCACTGAAAATCCTCAGTGGATGAATGGGGTTTAGCACTTTGGGGGCTTCCTGGGGTGGGGTAAGTATGTTGTTCTTTGCTGGGGGGTGGGGTGGTTTTCTCTTTGGCTCATCAGTTTCTCAGCAGCAAACCCTCTGATCTCCAGACTAGGAATAGAAGGCTCACTATCATCGATGTCTTGGGTGACAAGTGGGGAAGGTCCAGGGGTGACCCACCTTTCAGAATGTCAGCCTTTGCTTGGTTCACCTGTATTTAGCACAGTACCTGCCCTCACCCAGCTGTGCCTAGAGTACCAAATGCAGGGGTCCTCTGGCTCACCATCTCCAGAGAGTAAATCTCTGGCTTCTGCCAGCCTGGCTGTCACTTGGCTGCAGGGAGTAGGGGACACCTGCTCTTTTTATACACCTTCTACAGTCCTCATTTCAGCCCACCCTCACTTCTCAGCCAGAGGTTCCCAGTCCAAAACCTGTCAGAGAGAGCCACATGCCTGGATGCCTTTGTCTAGATATCTGTTCTTTTTGCCTATTTCCAGAACTCATTAGTGCCTTTACCACAGAACAAGAGAGGGGAAAGAACAAGAGATCCTATCTCTCTCACCGTAACTCATTTCCCGTTCATGTTTCTGTGTTCCATCTTCTGAAATGTTGTCAGCATCCCTTACCTGCGGTGGTTCCCACTCTTCTTTGTCCTTTTGGGTTTACCCTTTTAGGTCTTTGTTATCAATTTTGGTAGATTTCAGAGGGAGCAAGGGCTTGGTCTTCTGTGGGTAACTGGGGTCCCCCTTTGAGCTTTGCACTCCCTGTTCCTTCTCTCTGGAATGTTCTTCATCACTCTTCCCTTTAGTGGCCCATTGCCATCCTTCATGTCTGGGGGCAGTCTGTCACCTCCTCAAGGAAGACTTCCCTGAATGCTTCCTCATGTAGAGCAGCCCCCTGCACCCCAGTTCCATTTCTTCTCATCACCGTCATCCGTGGGGTGTCCTTGCCTGAGGGCATGGATGAATGGCCCCATGGAAGGTATTTCCTTTATTACTTTTTTTTTTAAAGATTTTATTTTATTTATTCATGAGACACACACAGAGGCAGAGACACAGGCAGAGGGAGAAGCAGGCGCCATGCAGGGAGCCCGATGCGGGACTCAATCCCAGGATCACAGGATCAAGCCCTGAGCCAAACACAGACACTCAACTGTTGAGCCACCCAGGCATCCCTGTACAGAAAGTTCTACAGGGGAAAAAGTACTACTTGTCTGGGCAGACTGGAAGGCTGGAGTTGAGGTCTGCTGTCCATGTGGAGCCAGTAGACGAACTTGCCACTGCACAGAAGGCAGGGCTGGAGGCTGAAGCTCCCGGGTCCCTTTGGCCCCTGACCAAGCCTGGCCTCCCCTGCCCCTGCTGCAGACAGACCCGGTGCGGCTGACCCAGCTATATGAGCAGGCTCGGTGGGACTTACTGCTGGAGGAGACCGACTGCACCGAGGAGGAGATGATGGTGTTCGCAGCCCTGCAGGTGCCCGGGGTGGGGGCTGGGGGCCCCAGGGGGTGGGGTGCAGGTCAAGCCCAGGGTGGTCTCCCAGCCAGGGGGCATCTCCGGGAAGCCCCACTTAGGGCATTGTGGGCTATGGGGCAGCCCACTCAGCCCCCCTGGCCATGTGCCCCTCCCAGTACCACATCAACAAGCTGTCCCAGAGTGGAGAGGTGGGTGAAACTGCTGGCACGGACCTGGGGCTGGACGACCTGGATGCCGCCCTGAACAACCTGGAGGTGAAGCTGGAAGGCTCGGCCTCCACAGATGTGCTGGTGAGGAGGGACTCTAGTCAGGCTTGGGGTCGGGGTCAAGTGCGAACACCTGGTCCCCCTCTAACTCCCCTTCTTGGCAGAACAACCTCACCACCATCCCAGAACTTAAGGACCATCTCCGGATCTTCCGGTGAGTTAGGGCCAGAGTTGGCAGCCCTGCCCGAGGGGCCCAGTGTGGACAGAGAACCCAGGAGAGAGGGAGGCAACTTAACACAGACCTCCTGCCTCGCCTTCAGGCCCCGGAAGCTGACCCTAAAGGGGTATCGCCAACACTGGGTGGTGTTCAAGGAGACCACCCTGTCCTACTACAAGAGCCAGGATGAGGCCCCAGGGGACCCCATTCAGCAGCTCAACCTCAAGGGTGAGTGAAGGTGGCCTGGCAAGGACACGGACAAGGACAGGTGCTGGCTGGGGGCCCATGTGAAAGCTCTCACCTCAGTTTCCCCCTGGGGGGCAGAAGAAGACGCCCTCTGTCCTGAGCTATTGCACTGGGCTGGCCTTCGCCCAGGGATCTCTCAGGCAGGGCCCCCCCACCCTGGCCTACCCACCCCTTCGTCTCCCTCTAGGCTGTGAGGTGGTCCCTGATGTCAACGTCTCAGGCCAGAAGTTCTGCATTAAACTCCTGGTACCCTCCCCTGAGGGCATGAGCGAAATCTACCTGCGGTGCCAGGATGTAAGTCAGGGCCAGGCTGAGGCTGGATGGGGATGGGAACAGGGGCAGGCGGCTGAACCGAGCCTGTTCCTCATCCCCCAGGAGAAGCAGTATGCCCGCTGGATGGCCGGCTGCCGACTGGCGTCTAAGGGTCGCACCATGGCGGACAGCAGCTATGCCAGCGAGGTGCAGGCCATTCTGGCCTTCCTCAGCCTGCAGCGGACAGGTGGCGGGGGCTCAGGCAACCACCCCCAGGGCCCTGATGCCTCTGCCGAGGGTCTCAACCCCTATGGCCTTGTTGCACCCCGCTTCCAGCGAAAGTTCAAGGCCAAGCAGGTGCCAAAGGAAGTGGGTGGTGGGAATGACCACAGTGTTTACTCGGCCACCTTTGGCCCCTGGATCTCCACAGAGCCTTCCTTTAGGAAGCCATGTGCTCGCTCATTCCTTCTCCTCCCCACGTCCTTAAGACCGAGCACGCTGGTCCCTACCCTCTGGGAGGGGTCATGGTCCACCTCGGGCCTGGCTCAGCTCCTATCTGCTGAGTGGTGAGAGGGTGCACTGTGGTGGCCCCACATGGGGCCCCACCCCTGCTCCAGGCTCAGCATCCTGTCTCCCCAGTGGGGACAGGCAGGAGGTCTCAGGGATTTTGATGGCTCCTCACCAGTGTGGTCCCGCAGCTCACCCCACGGATCCTGGAAGCCCACCAGAACGTGGCTCAGCTTTCGCTGTCTGAGGCCCAGCTGCGCTTCATCCAGGCCTGGCAGTCCTTGCCTGACTTTGGCATCTCCTACGTTGTGGTCAGGTACGGGCCTAGCCTGCTCCACTCTCCTTGTGGCCTGCTGAGGCACCCTGAAGCCTCCCTTCCTGTTCTTTGTGGGCGCTCCGTGGGTACTCAGCCATCCTCTGCCCCTGGCAGCACACACCAGAGTGAGAGATCAGGCCGAGACGGCAGGAGCCCTGGCCCTCCTTGCAGCTCCAGAGACCAGTCCCTCTGGAGGCTGCGGTTCCCTGCTGTGACAGGGAGCGCCCTCTGCCCATTTCCCAAGCCTGCAAACATAGAGCCAGGCAACAGATGATGAAGATACCAAAGAAAGTTGTTCTTGAAAGGCACGGACAGTTTGCCTGATGCTGTCAAAGGCTATTATAATGACTTTATCAGCTAACACTCATTTTCTAGACGAGGAACCTGAGGCCCAAGGAACCTAGCTGACATGTGCCCAGCTTGCTCCCGGGCACCGTGCCAGGCTATCTGGGTGGGCTCCGGGGCCATGCAGGGCAGGGCTCTTGCTCACACTCTCTCCCCGCCCCACCGGGGCTAGGTTCAAGGGCAGCAAGAAGGATGAGATCCTGGGCATCGCCAACAACAGGCTGATCCGCATTGACCTGGCTGTAGGCGACGTGGTCAAGACCTGGCGCTTCAGCAATATGCGCCAGTGGAATGTCAACTGGGACATCCGACAGGTGGGCTGGGACTCAGGGTGGGATCAGGTTCCCGGGGGCGGGACAGGCGCAGCCAGGGGTGCAGGGGGGCGCGGGGGCTGCTCCCTTATCTCACCTCCTCCAGCCCCTCTGACTGCCCGCTCTGCAGGTGGCCATCGAGTTTGATGAACATATCAACGTGGCTTTCAGCTGTGTGTCCGCCAGCTGCCGCATCGTGCATGAATATATCGGGGGCTACATTTTCCTGTCAACCCGAGAGCGGGCCCGTGGGGAAGAGCTGGACGAGGACCTCTTCCTGCAGCTCACAGGAGGCCATGAGGCCTTCTGAGGCCTGTCTGATCGCCCCCACTTTGCTCACTGCCTGCTATGGCCACTCCTAAGCCCACACTCTCTCCAGACATGTACTGAGCTGGCACATTCACCTGCTGTCACTGGCTTTATGCAGACCAGGGACCTAATTGGGCCAGACTCTGCCATCCCCTAGGCTAGGGAGAGTGGATTATGAGCTCGAACAAGGTCCGCCCTTCCCTTGTCTAAGTGGCCAAGACTAATACCCCTGAGCACAGGAGGAAGACCAGCTGTAACTACAGGATGAGGATAATTCATGGTTTCAAACTGGAGCTTCTTTTTTTGTTACCTTTTAAACTTTTTTTTAATAAATATTTTATTGTTGGATTATCCTTCTTCCTCTGGAGCTATGCTTGGGGGCCACTCTGACACTCTGTCTCTTCATTACCAGCCAAGGAGAGGGACTTTCCTGAGATAGAGACAAGAGGTTAGGAACGGGAGACCCATCAGCCTGGGACTGGGAGCTGGGAAGGAGATGGCAGAGGGCACAGGCTCAGGCACCCCGAATAGGAGTAAGGTGGTGGTTCTCACGAGAAGGGCGGAGCTGCAGGGCCTCCTTGAAATACTTGGGAAGCAGGAAGCCATCAGCATTCCCTGGAGTCAGGATCACTCCATTGGCCGAGCGGAAGAAGGGGATTCCATCTGCAGACAAAGCCAGAGATGTGACTCCTATCCTCTCTGAAGCCCTAGGGCAGTCCTGCTGTGTCCAGACTCACCTGCCAGGGCCAGGGGCCCATCAATCAGCACAGCCACTTCACAATTTGGTCGCATGCCTGCAGAGACAATTGGAGCTGGGACCTGGGGCATGTGGAGTTGCAGTCATCAAACCTGGGCAGGCTCAGTGGAAGGTCCTGGGCTCAGGGGGGGGGATGGGGTGACTATAGCATGCAGAGCATGGAATGGCCTTAGATGAGAGAAGCTATGATACTTGGAGAGGGACGTGGTAGGACAACAGCTGGGAAGGGCCACTGACCACTGATGACACCAGGATCCCCAGGAAGTCCTGGGGCCAGGTGAATATGTGTCCTTCCCCGGCAGGACAGACCCTTGAGCAGGATGGATGGCCAGTGCTGCCAGAATGTGCCATGGACAAGCATGGGAGGCAAGGCCTGTGGGGTCTCCAGGGGCATCAGCTCCAACTCCGGTACCTGGGATGGGTTGGGGAACGGACAGCAGTGAGACCCTCTCCCTGGAGGGGTCCCACATGGTTCTCTCACTTGTCCCCTTAGCTCCCACCTGCAGGGAGTGACCCTGATTCGCCCGGATGAGAGGGCCAGTGCTGGGGTCCCCTGGCTGCAGGGCAAACCGCTGCTTCCGGTTGGTATCCACCACGCGCTGCACATCTTCAGCAGAGAAGCTGTGGAACTGGGGCAGCTGCAGGAGGGTGTCCAGGGGCACGAAGCCATCTGCAGGCAGGCAGGGTGCTCAGGAGCTGAACTTGTTCTGGCCTGGGCCAGAGTTAATAGGGCAAGCCACAGGTAACCAGAACAGAGTCTGGGCTTAGGGCTTATCTGTGAGAGTCTCCCCTTTCTGGGCCTCTCTTTCCTTAACTTACATGGGAATAGGATCTGGCTTGGGGAGGGTCACAGGATAAGAGACTCTTCTATAGCATAGTACCCTGCCCAGAAAGGACTCAATAAACACCAGTTACCTTGACACCCCCCCACCCCCATACCCACTCTTGGGTGTTTACTGGGCCACATGCACCATTAGTATTGCTGGGCCTGGACTAGACGGAAGGTCCTCTCCCAGTTTGCTCTAGACAGGATATCGGGCTCTGGGCCTCGGTGTTCCTTGCACGTGGAGGGGATGTGCCCTCTGTGCTGTCCCCATAGGGCCATGGGTCAGGCAGTCACAGATAGGCTCACACTGCTCCCTCATCTCCAACCACTCACCTCAGTCTTCAAGACTCTCACTTACCAGCCCTCATGGGAAGCCCCAGCTTCAGAGCCCCGTGACGCAGGGCATAGGACAAAGCCTTGGACAGCTGTACATCTCGGTCCTGTAAGAGTCCAGAGGTGACCCCTGGTCCCTGTAGTGATGCTGCCCTGCTGCCCACCCTGCACTCTGGGTGACCTGCTGCAGAGGGAGGCCACAGGGAAAGGAATCCCCACTTTCTGGGAAGAGAGTGTGTGACGCATCAGCCCCCACTCCCACCCACCAGCATATTCCAGAGAGCTAGGGCATAAAGTCCTCCTCCAATTACCACCAAGAAAGTGGGGATTAGGATGGGGTGGGCACACCTCTTCCCGGGGCCTGTGAGGCCTGTGAGCCCTTCGACTCCGGGGTCCTGTGGTTTCCGGCCTCCTTCCTCCAAGGGAGCTCATGGCTAAGACCTGAGGGGAACAGTGATGGGCGGGGACTGTCGAGGACCCTCTCCTGTCCCCACCCAGCCCAGCAAGTCACGAAGCCACAGGACCAGTGAGCTGCGAAGGGGCTATTCAGCTCCTTAAACTCACTTCCCACCCATCTCCAACTCCCTAGTGCAGATGGGGAAGCTGAGGCCCAGGGAGCAAGGTTGGCCCAAGGTCACACCGTGTCCCTCGCGAATCCCAGGGAAGCCCGCAGCCCCGCAAGGCGGCGGAGCGTCCCGGCTGACCGGGCGGGGGGAGCCCCGGGCCCCAAGGTCAGACGGCGCGGGCGGGCGGCAGCCGG
Source organism: Canis aureus (assembly GCF_053574225.1). Taxonomy (NCBI): domain Eukaryota; kingdom Metazoa; phylum Chordata; class Mammalia; order Carnivora; family Canidae; genus Canis; species Canis aureus. The sequence continues at coordinate 3,047,301 of NC_135631.1, forward strand.
GGACGGCGGAGGCGCAGGGAGCGGCCAATGGGAAGCCGAGGGCGGGGCCGGGCACTTCCGCCTCGGGGAAGGGGCGGGGCCTGCGCGGGGGCGGGGCCGAGAACCGGCTGCAGCTTGGAGCTTCCGGGTCCTGCGCGGGCTCCCGGCGCCTCAGGGTTGGTGGCAGGACCCTGGGTCTGGGGGAAGTGGACACGGAGGGGTGACCGGACTCAGCACCTCTGGGTGGAGGAGATGCGCGGGATTCCCGGGGATGGCCGGCGGCGGGAATCTCGGGGCTCTCGCAGGGCTAAGACACGCTCCTGCCCAGAGCGTGGTCACGGGGGTGCCCTAAGGAGGTCTGCGGCGGAGGCGCCCAACTGCCGGGCCCAAGGGTCGCCCTGGGGCGCTCGGGGTGACAGGCCCGGCTGTGTCCTCCCCCAGAGCTGCCCTGTCCAGACCATGGACCCCGAAGTGTCCGTGCTGCTGCAGTGCCCGCCGGGGGGGCTGCCAGAGGAGCAGGTGCGGGCTGAGCTGAGCCCAGACCATGACCGGCGCCCACTGCCAGGAGGGGACGAGGCCATCGCCGCCATCTGGGAGAGCCGCCTGCAGGCTCAGCCCTGGCTCTTTGACGCCCCCAAGTTCCGCCTGCATTCAGCCACCTTGGCTCCCACTGGCTCACAGGGGCCACGGCTGCTCCTGCGCCTGGGCCTCACTTCCTACCGGGACTTCCTGGGCACTAACTGGGCCAGCTCAGCTGCCTGGCTGCGACAGCAGGGGGCCACTGACTGGGGTGACAAACAAGCCTACCTGGCGGATCCTCTGGGGGTTGGTGCCACACTGGCCACTGCAGATAACTTCCTGGTCTTCCTGCGTCGGTCTCGGCAAGTGGCCGAGGCACCTGGGCTGGTGGATGTGCCTGGTGGGCACCCTGAGCCTCAGGTGAGATGCCAGGCTGGGTGCAAAGGCACAAAGGCTCAGCTCAGCTTTGCTTTCCTAATCCCTTAAAGGGAGGAGGGCGTTTGGGGTTGGCCTGGTGCTTCTCTGAAAGACTGCTCCGGGCAGCACCTCACCCTCCCCACTGACCTCTGATTCAGACCTGTGGGAAGCTAGGGAATGATGGGGGTGGGGCGGGGAGCAGAGGACTAGCTGGATCTCTGGTGGTCCATATTAAAATGGTGGGCCTGGGTCAGGGGATCACCGAGACTCTTACTCTGTGCCTAACCAGGCCCTCAGGGCCAGCAAATATGGGGGGAAGCAGGGTGGGAAGAGACGGAGAGCAGGGGCCGAGCCTGACCTCTCCTAGGCCGTGTGCCCTGGTGACAACCCCCTGCACAAGGACCTCCCTGGGGAGCTGGTAGTGCATGAGCTCTTCTCCAGTGTCCTCCAAGAGATCTGCGATGAGGTGAGTGAGGGGTGGCCCAGACAAGTGGGCAAGAAGGGAGGGGGTACAACATGCCAGAATTCCACAGGTGTGGCCTGGCAGGAGGGTCTGCAGGCATCTGGCATTGGGGGAAGGGCTTGGCTTTACAGCTAGGCACAAGGGGAATCCTAGCCCTCATATATCTGTGTGCCCCCAAGCTCTTCCTTTTTAAAATGGGAGTAATAAATGTCTTGTCTACTACCCCTCTATCCTTCCCCTGTTTGTTGAAAAGAGCTGTAAATGAGAGTCTTAGTTACTTTGGCCTTCCCTTGGGTGACCCTGAGCAAATTGTTTGGTCTCTGCTTTCTCATCTGTAATATGAACATGCCCAAGATCTGACATTTTGTGACTCTGGACGCTTGAACTACAAACTATAAAATGCTGTACAAGGGTAATGTTCTCCACTGAGAGGGGCAGGGATGTGGGCCACGGGCACTGACAGGTGGACCCCCTGCACCAACCAGGTGAACGTGCCACTGCCCACCCTGAGCCAGCCGCTGCTGTTGGGCATTGCCTGCAATGAGACCAGTGCCGGCCGTGCCAGTGCCGAGTTCTATGTCCAGTGAGTGAGCTCTGGGCTACAGGGTCCTGGGTCCTGGGGTAGGCGGGTGCTTCAGGGGAATGGCTGAGACAGCTGGGATTCCATGAGGACATTCCAAGGGCCAGGCACTCTCCCAAGCCACTCTCCTGTCCTTTTCCAGGTGCAGCCTGACTTCTGAGCAGGTAAAGAAGTTCTACACCAGTGGGGGAGCTGAGGCCCACGAGTCGACGGGAATCATCTTTGTGGAGATACAGGTGTTTAGTGCCAGAGTGTATCTTGCTTGGACAAGGAGCTGATGATGCACAGGCCTGGTGATGCATGTCTACCTCCCTGGGGCTGGGTCAGATAGGGCTGCTAGATCTCTTAGAGCTTTCCTCCAGAGCCACAAGGCCTCCTTGAGGATGCCCTCAGCCCAAGAGGCCAGGAGCCTCTTCACCTAGGGACGGTGAAGTGCAGAGGGATCTGAGGCTCAGGAACACTGGGCACAGCTCCCGCAAGAGACCTGAGGGCTGGATGTCAGGGATCTTACTTTCTCCCGCAGAGAGTGCAGAGGTTGCAGGAGACCAAACTGTGGGCTGAGCTCTGCCCCTCGGCCAAAGGCGCTATCTTCCTCTACAACCAAGTCCAGGGAAGTCCCGCCTGAGTCATCCTAGGGCCCCCAACCCTAGCACAACCTGGAAGACAATAAAGGACTTTATTCTTGGATTCCGTTGGCATCTGCTGGTTCCGTGAGACAGAGATGGACCGGTGGGTGAGACTGGATAAGTGTCTTGGGAAACAACCCCCACCACCCAGCCTCAGTTTTCCCCTCTGCAAACTGGGGTGAGGACCGCGCCCCCTTGCCCCGCTGTGGTGAGGGCCCGAGCTTCCCATGAGGTGGAAGCTGCTTTATGAAAGATGTCTCGCTGGAAAGCCCAGTAACATCCCTGTGCCGGAGACCGCGCCGGACGCTGGGTGGGCGGGGCAACATCCCTCCAGTTTCGCGAGCGGGCGCCTGAGGCTCCGCGGGCCTCCACGTCGTTGGGTGGGCCCGAGGCGCCAAAGGCCAATGGGCGTGCGGGGGTGTGGCCTTTGACGCACTTCCGGGCCTTCCGATTCGGTGGGTGTAGCTTGGGCGTCTAAGCCAATGAGAGCGCGGGGGCGGGGCTCGCATAGGCGTAGGGGGCGGGGCCTGGCAGGCCCCTCCTTCCCCCGCCGCCAAACTCCCAGGGTGGAGAGGGGGTCCCGACGTCTGGGACCGGTTGTCTGGGACACCGAGACCAGTGGGGGAAGCGATCCGGACCCCCGGGCTAGCGGCAGGGGCAAGTCCAGGTCACTGGGGTCTGGGCCTGAGTGAAGGAGGCCTCACCGCCCCTGGGTCCTCTAAGGCTGGTTCCGTTTGCCGACGCTAGTAAACGGAGCCAGGCCCTTCCCTTTCCCCCCGGAGTGCTCGAAGTGTGGTCCCATCCTGGTCCCAATGCACTTTGTGGCCTCCTTTCATCAGCCGCCTGCCAGTCGCCATGCTGTCCCTGTGCCTGTGCCGGTTCTGGCCCCGCAGCCCTTCCACCCGGCTCTTCTCGGCGGCCACCAGGCAGCGGTGAGTCGGAGGCCGGGGAACCCCCGGGGAACCCCCGCCCCCTCCCCGGCAGTCAGTGGGTTTTCGTTGAGGAAGGCCTGCCCAGCTCCAGGGCTGGACCTAGGTACTAAGATAGTTGTGATCTCTCTACTCTGTGTCAGGTGCCTTACAGGCTTATTTCAGGTAACCCTCACTTTGACTATAGAGGACACAAGATCAAAGATGAAGAGACGACCCTCAAGGTCATACAGCCAGTTAAGAGGCAAAAGTGGAATTTGAGCCCAAGCCAAACTCAGTGCTCTTTTCACGACTGTCGTGGTCGTGGTCGTCGAACATCAGCATCACTGCAGAACTCACTGGAGGTGTAGGGGCGGAGGTGGCTTACAAAAATGCAAATTCCTAGGCCTTGTTCTGGAGATTCTGATCTGCAGGAATGAAGTGGGTTTTGGGAATCTGTGTGTGTGTGTGTTAAGATTTCATTTATCTATTCATGAGAGACACACAGAGGCAGAGACCTAGGCAGAAGGAGATGCAGGCTCCATGAAGGAGCCCGATGTGGGACTTGTTCCCAGATCCCAGGATCACACCTGAGCCAAAGGCAGACACTCAACTGCTAAGCCACCCAGGCGTTCCAGGAATGTTTTTAAACAAGCTTCCTGGGTGTTTCTGTTTCAAGGGGTCTGAGGGCTACACATGGAAATGTTCTGATCTGCACCATACTTGAAATACTCAAAAGGGGAGGGATGATTTGGAGATGGATCTCCCTTGGCACCAGCCTCAGCTTCCTCACCTCCTGGTTTCTTTTTCTCTCTCTCTCTCTTTTTTTATCTTCCTCCCAGTTTCTGAGTTGAGGACTGTGGCCCAGAGGTGCTGGGAGGGGGAGGGGAGGAAGAGCCTCTGTGTTTCCACAGCCCTTGCAGTTTCTGGCCTATTTCCACAGGTCTGGCCCCAGGAACTACTATGAACTGTTAGGGGTGCATCCTGGTGCCAGCACTGAAGAAGTTAAACGAGCTTTCTTCTCCAAGTCCAAAGAGGTACCAGTGGTCCTAGGCGGGGAGGAGGGAGGATAAGGCTGAGCAGATAGGGTACACTTCAGATTGCCAGGAGTGGAGCCGAGGGGCTCACTCTGGATGGTGCCACATTCCCTTAGCATGTATAGAGAATGGCAGGTGCCCCAAGAGCAGTGGTCTGGCCAGCTGGGAGGAAAGGCTGGGGACGGGAGCCAGGGGTTCTATGTGATGGGCTGGGCTTGGTTCTGATCTGCCTGCTCTTGAGAAAGCCAGGGCATATAGTGAGAGCCAGGCAGCAGGTGGGAAGGCCTTGGACAAGGGGAAGGGGAGGAGTCTGTGCTCCCTGACTCTGGCCTTCTAGAGGGGTGGGCAGCCCTAAGAGTGAGAGTTCCTCTCCAGGCAGGGCCTCCAGAGATGATTTGAACCTTTGTGGGTGGACATTATTGGGATGGGTTCTGTGATGGGGCATGGAAAAAGAGCTGAAGAGAGTCCTGCCCCACCCCAGCTGCACCCTGATCGGGACCCTGGGAACCCAGCCCTGCACAGCCGCTTTGTGGAGCTGAGTGAAGCATACCAAGTGCTCAGCCATGAGCACAGCCGCCGCAGCTATGATCACCAGCTCAGCTCCACAACTCCTCCAAAGTCTCCAGGAACCACAGTCCATCCCAGGGCTGCTCATCAAGCGCACAGGTGCAGTAGTCCTGCCCCTGGCTTGCCCCATTCCCCAAGTCTCCTGGGGCACCTCATTCCCATACTTCCTTTCTTCTCCCTCTCAGCAGCTCCTGGGCACCCCCCAATGCACAATACTGGGCCCAGTTTCATGGTGTGAGGCCTCAGGGACCAGAGTCAAGGCAGCAGCAGCACAGACACAACCAGCGGGTGCTGGGATACTGCCTCCTGATCATGTTGGCAGGCATGGGCCTGCACTATGTTGCCTTCAGGTACATCCCTGCCTTCCGCCTGGGGTGATGGGCAGAGGGTGGAGGGTGGGTGGAGCCCAGTGTGGTCAGCCATACATCCACACTACCCCTGCAGCTTGCGCTTTTGTGTCTCTCAAGCTAAGAATTGCATGAAGTAGCTCCTGAACCTCTCCTTACTTGGCAAAGACATCTCTACACTAACTAAGGGCTAATGTCATTTTCAGGGTTTTTTTTTTTTTTTTTTTTTTTGTCATTTGAATGTAAATCTTTGGTGCTGCTGATAGGATGTGCTGGAGCCACCAAGATCCTGCACAAGGAAATATGTTGTAACTGGGCCTCACCGGCAACTACCCTCAGTTGTTTGGCAATCGGCTGTCTCCCCGCCATCCTTTTATGCATGCCATGAATACCAGGGTTCTACCACAAAGATATCTAAAGGCTGGTGCCCACTGCTAGCAGCCTGCCTAGCTCCGTGATGCATTAGATGTATACCCTTTCTAGTCTCCTGCGAGGAACATTCTGATGTTCAGAGCTGCTATCACCACCTTCAACAAGACAGAGACCTGGGTCACCCATGGACCCTGGATAAGCCCCTGCCCTTCCATGCCCCTCTGCCCACCTAGCACAGGCAGTTAGGCAGAGGTCCTCACAGATGTAAAGCTGTGAGACCCTAGAGTTGCCTGGATGGTGGGGGTTGGATTTGGGGGACAGCAGGGATTGGGGTTAATTGTAACCCCCTTGCAGGAAGCTGGAGCAGATGCACCGGAGCTTCATGGATGAAAAGGATCGGATAATCACAGCCATCTACAATGACACACGGGCCCGGGCCAGGTCTGTCCCTGCTCTCCCTTCACTGTCCTGGCACCACCCTCTGGGATCCTCTGCCCTGACCACCCGGGTGCTCTCTCCTGCAGGGCCAACAGAGCCAAGCTCCAGGAGCAACTGCAGAGGCAGCGGCTGCAGCCACCACCTGGAGGCCCAGGGATCGTGCCTCCGGGCACAGGCACCCGCCCGTGAGCAGCTCGCTGGGATGGGGCCTTGCTACCCCATGGGACTTCCCACTCCCCAAAACGCGTGCAATAAAGTGATTCTCAGAGCTCGTGTCCGGCTCCTTGCTTCACGCCCTGCGGCCCCCGTCCCGGGCCTCACCGGGGAACGGCACCCCGCCCTCGCCGTCCCGGCGGCAGCGACCCGGGAGCCCGGCCCCCTGGGCGGTGCGTCCCCTTTCCCCTGCTGCGGCGGGAGGGGGGTGTGTGGAGGGGGCGGGCCCCGGCGGCGGCCTCGCCCCCCCTCCCCCGCCCCGCCCCTGCCCCGCGGCCCGGTGGGGAGCGCGTGTCTGGGTCACATGAGCCGCCCGCCCGCCAGCCCGGGCCCGGCCCCCCGCCGCCCCCGCCGTCCCCGCCGTCCCCGCCGCCGTCGCCTGCCGCCACCGGCCGCCTTCCCGCCCGGCTCCTCCGGCCGCCGCCGCTGCGCTGCGCTGCGCTGCCTGCGCTCAGGGCTCGGGAGGGGGCCGCGGAGGAGCCGCCCCCCGCCCCCGGCCCCCGCCCGCCGCGCCCGGGCCCGCGCCATGGGGCTCTGGCTGCCGCCGCCCCCCGCGCCCCCGGGCTAGGGCGATGCGGGCGCCCCCGGCGCGCGGCCCCCGCGGGCACCATGGGCCCCCTGCTCCGCAGCCTGCTGCTCGCCGCGCTCCTGCAGCTGGCCCCCGCCCAGGTACGTGCGTCCCCGACATCCCGCCGGGCCGCCCGCCTTGCCCTCTCTCAAGGTTGGCGGAAGTGGGGAGATGCGGCGCGGCCTCTGCCGCGGGGACCCGCGGGGTCGGGCTGCGGGCCGGGGCGTGGCGAGGATCCGGCCGGGGCATCCCCCGGGAGGAGTCCCTCCCCGCCGGCCCGCCAGCCCAGCCCTGGGCCACTCCCCTGCCCCACCCCGTCCCCTGGGCTCGGACGGGGGTGGGGTGGGGGGGTGGAGCCGCCCGGTGCCCGCAGGACTTGGCTCGGCGCCCACTGTGCCCCGGGGGCCCCCAGGCTTGGAGATTGGACGTTGCTGCGCCGCCACCACCACCACCGTGGCCAGGGCAGGTCTCAGGTGGCCAGGAGAGGCCAGGTAAAGCTAGAGTGACCCCAGGAGCAGAGCAATCTGGAAAAATGCCATAGAGGAGTTGAAGCCCTTTGATGGCCAGGGCAGAGCCCTGGGGACAGCGACAGGGCTAGCCCTTCCTTGAGTGCACCTTGGGTCCAGGTCCCTTCTCTCCTACAGGGCCCTGTGTCCCAGCCTGATGCCCTCAGCCACCAGAAGAAAGGTAATAGTAACAATAACCACCCTAACCAGCCCTGAGGAGGTTAGCCCGTCTAATCATGAGTGACTATTCATTCTCCAAGATGCAAACTCTTATTCTGCCCATTTCACAGAAGAGGAAGTTGAGGCAGTGGGGTTCCTGGGTTCCTGGCCAGGGGAAGGCAGCTTGTGAGGGCAGAAAGGGCCAGTGAAGGGTGGCTGTGACACAGGAATTAGGGAGAACAGCTGTGGGGTACAGGGGACAGGGCAACTGGGGAGCAGCTGCAGTAAACCCAGCGAGGACTTAACCCTTATGCATCTACCCCCAGTGGTGTCATGGATAGATGTATATGCCCGTGCCACCTGCCAGCCACGGGAGGTGGTAGTGCCTCTGACTGTGGAGCTCATGGGCACGGTGGCCAAGCAACTGGTGCCCAGCTGCGTGACAGTGCAACGCTGCGGTGGCTGCTGCCCTGACGATGGCCTGGAGTGTGTGCCCACTGGGCAGCACCAAGTCCGAATGCAGGTACTAGGACAGAGGGAGTGAGGGAGTGTGCCCAGCTGGGGTGGATGCCAGTGCTCTGGGGTGGTGGGGGTGGGGGAGTGGGGGCAATGGCCAGAACCTTGGCTGGTGGGCAAGCTGTTCTCCCTCCAGCCTGTGGAGCATTCGTTTTCTCTCTCTCTCATTGTCTCTTACACTGTCTCTTCTCCATCTCTGGAATACAGATCCTCATGATTCGTTACCCAAGCAGTCAGCTGGGCGAGATGTCCCTGGAAGAACACAGCCAGTGTGAATGCAGGTGCCAGCCAGGCCCCGCTTCTGAGCTCACAGAGACCAGGCTCGGGGGGTGCCGGGCATAGTGGTACACCACGGTGGGGACCAGATCTCCAAGACTCGAACTTGGGGTAGGCCTGGGATCTGGGCTAAGAGAGTAGGATGCTCGGCTTTTCTGATCCTCTTCCTCGTTTCTGTCCCTCCCTCTTACTTTTCAGACCAAAAAAGAGAGAGAGTGCTCTGAAGCCAGACAGGTGAGTCTCTTGGGCTCTTACTGAGATGGGGTTGGAGCCCAGGCCCAGCAGCCAGGATGTAACCTGTGGACGGGGCAGGGGGGTGCAGTCCCAACCCCTTTCTCCTCCCACCGAGTCTACCTCTCTTTTCCTCTGCTCCCCGAGTCTGTGTGCTCTGACCCAACCCCAGCTCCTGGGAAGGCTTTTCTTTCCCACCCCAGACATGTTGCTTCTCCTCCTAGGGCTTCCACTCCCCACCACCGCCCCCAGCCCCGCTCCATTCCGGGCTGGGACTCTGCCCCCGGAGCACCCTCCCCAGCTGACATCACCCATCCCACTCCAGCCCCAGGCCCCTCTGCCCACGCTGCACCCAGCGCCGCCAGCGCCCTGACCCCAGGACCTGCCGCTGCCGCTGCCAACGCCGCAGCTTCCTCCGTTGCCAAGGGCGGGGCCTAGAGCTCAACCCAGACACCTGCAGGTGAGGAGCCGAGGGCAGCATTTGCTGGGGAAGGCATCAGGGCCTCTGGAGCGGGTCCAGAGATGAGCCTGCCAGGGAAGGGGAAGCTGCTGAATGTGTTGAACAAATATTTGCCAAGCTTCCACTGGCACTGGGATCAGTGTAAACAAAGTTAACATTCTCATGTGAGTCAGACACGAGATATGCGATGCCAGCAGAGGAGGTCAAGGGCTGAGGTCAGGGGCACCCGAAATGGTCTCCAAGAGGTCACAGATGCTCTGATGGGAACATCTGCCTGTGGTAAAGATGAAAGCCATGGCTCTCCAATTTTGGAAGCTCTGGGCCTTCCTAAAAGCCCCTGTAGGAGACATTTGTCCCACCTTGTGGGCTCTGTGAGAGGCCAGGGGACACAGTGGAATCCTTGTCCACCTTCTCTGAGGTGCTTCTCACCACTCCTCCCTTCCACAGTGAGGCCCCGAAGTGGCGTTATGTGGGCCAGGCCAGCTGGCGCTCGCCAGGTGCGTTAGGAGAGAATGGGGGTTCATAGAAGGTAACAAAGGGGTGAATTGCCAGGAGTAGGGGCCGAACTATGCCTGCATGAACAGATCTCTTCCTTCCCTCCCTCAGGTGCCGGAAGCTGCGAAGGTGACACGTTGCTTTTCAGACTCAGCAGGGCCACTAGCCTCACAAGCCACCCCCACAGAGGGGGTACTGGGGGCAACATGTTGAGAATAGCCTAGTCCCAAGACCTCGGCATGGGCAGAAGCTGCTCCAGGACCTGGGCCTCTCGGAGGACTTTCTAGCTGTCCCGGGTCTCTCCAAGGCTGCCAACTGACAGGGTGGGCAGCTGGCTGGGAACATGTGTAGGTGGCACCAGGGGTCGCAGACTAACTCTGAAAAGAAGGGGTACCGTCTCAGTGTTCAACCACCATGTGCAAGTGAGATCTTACAGCTGGCTCCTCTGTCCCCTCACTAAGACACTGATCCTCTGCAAATACTGGGAATTGGGCTTCGGTGTGAGAACTGTGACCCCCAACCCTGATAAAGAGAGATGGAAGGAGCTGTCCCTGCCTGTGTCACTGTTTGTCACTGTCCAGGCTGGGTGATCCAGGCATTCTGCATCACACTGCCTCCCAGACTTAGAGCCGGTTTTACTCCCTCATTGTGCAGATGGAGGAAATGAGGCCCAAGGTCCCCCAGCAGGTCACAAGACTGAGCCAGAGTTGTGTATTCTTCATGGTCCTGCTGTCACATCTAGGCCCTTGGGGGCGGGGGGGGGGGGGGTGCTCTGCCCCTTGCCATCACAAAGGCTCCTTTCTGGAAGGAGATGGCCTGCTCTGGCCAGTGAGCTCAAGGTGGGATCCGGATCTGCTGAATCATCTTGGTTGTCACTGGCCCCTCTCTGAGCTTCACCTTCCACATGGGCACATGGAGGGAACGGATGATTGCTATGGCCCCGGCCTTGGGACTTCAAGAAAGTCCGAGTATGTCTTCACTTGATAGAAAAACCCCTCTTCTCTGCCGGGCAGCACTCTGCATGTAAGCTACTTCATATAGCTTAACTCTAAAGCCACACACCTGCCCTGTCCCCACATCCCTGGAAGGGAAGTACAAAAGGGCTGTGGCTGGTGGGCTTGCCTTGGGAGATAGGCCTCCTCACCTCCAACCACACGTTTTTCTCCACCTTTCTCCGCCCCTTTGCCTTCGGATCCCCTCAGCAGCTCCTGCTTGGGACTGTCCTGACTTTTGTCTGACCCAGCCGAAGCCGAGCGCCTGCAGCTTCCAGTGTCCCTGGGGTGGAGCTGTGAGGGGCCGACCAAAGGCCAACCTCGGCTACCAGCGGTTGGCCTTGCTGAGACAGAACATTCAGGGTTACAGGTTAGCCCGGAGTGGCTACCCTAATGGAAGCCTTCTCTGAGGTGTGAGATTGGAGGGCATGGCCGGGATCTTGCTGGACCCAAGGCAGGAGTGGGGTTAGACCAGAAGACAATTCCTGATAGTGGTCACTACTTCTCAAACCACTATTCTCAGCTATGGCGTCACTGGAAATGCTGTAGCGCGACCAAAGTGAGACAGATGAGGGCTGGGGACTCTAGAGCTGCCACTTCCCCTGCCCACTTGGTGCTGGACAAGCACAGCGCTCCATATGCGCCCCTTGCTTAGTCCTCAATTCTCCGGTCAGCGCTGCTGATTATCTTCCTTTCCCAGGCCCAGCAAGGCTGAGGGACCGGGGATGTGCCCTCAGGTCTGGGGTCTCTAACACTGCTCAGGTTTGGTCGCCTCGCGACTACAGGTTCATTCCTTCAGTGGAGAGATGTCGGGGCACCTGAGCACGGCTGTCGGGGTGGGGAAGGGCCCGGCCACAGCACCACCGCCATGGCTCCGTGGTCCGCGTGCGTCGGGTCGAGGCGGGCCCGGACGTTGGCCAGGCCGAAGGCAGAGCGTTAGCTGTGGGCCAGAGCCCGCCGGAGCACATGGTGGCAGCAGTCCGTCCCTCCACGGCCCTGCCAGCACAGGGACTCCAGATCCTACCAGGCCCGGCCGCTCGCTCGAGGTCACGCTGCCAGTCAACGCACGGCAGACCCCACGTTCAAAGCCAAGTCTGAAGCCTGGAGCCCGGGGAGGCCCGGGGGCAAGCGGGAGCGCTGTGGTAGCCAGGGGACGGAATAAAATGGCGTCCCCAGACCCCTTCCGGGAGCCTGCGTCCGCCTGACCTTACCCTCACCTCGACCGGAAGTGCCGGAGGCTCCTTAGGAAGTCACTTTCACCTAACTTCACCGACGACCGCGCCGCCGGAAGTAGCGCGCCGTCACTTGGCGCGGGGGCGGGGCTGGGGGCAAGGCCGCCGCAGCGGGCGGGTGGCAGCGGGTTTTGCGCAGTCCAATGAGGGCGGGCGGCGTGGCCCGGCCTGGTAGCGACGCTGATGCGCCTGCGCAGAGGCGGCCGCACGACTGGGGTTGACTCCGGGGGCGCGGCGAGGAGGTGAGCGGGGGCCACAGCCCGGGCTGGGGGGAGCCGGGGCGCAAGGGCCAGGCTGGATCAGGCCGGGCAGGAGCGGGCGGGGCTCCGAGTGTCAACGAGGGATAGGTTAGGAGGAAACTGGGGGTTGGGGTCGGAGCTGTCTGGGGATGCCGCAGGGGGAGGGTTTTCACGCTGCACGGGGCGGAGCCCCGGGAGTCGGGGCGGGACGTGGAACCTCTGAGCTGGTGCCAGGGGGAGGCGGAGCTCCGGGGCGGGGGGCGGACCTAGGACAGGTGGGGGGCGGAGTCTGGCCCCTGGAGGAGGAGCTGGAACAGGCGGAAGGCGGAGCCTCGGGTTCGGAGACCGAAGGGGACGGAGCCCAGGCGCTGGGGGCGGGCCTTCAGCCGGTGAGTGGCGTGGCTACCGTGCAGGAAAAGGGGCCTGGTTCTCTCGAGGGCGGGGCTCCAGCGCAGGGGGCGGAATTACGTCCCTTGCAGGGTGGGGTCAAGGAGTCAAGTGAAGGTGTAGGCCCAGGTAATGGCCCGGGGCGTCCACGCGGGGGCGGTCTCCGCGGGGGCCGGGCCTGGGGACGCGGTAGGCCGAGAACTCCCCCGGGAGAGGTGGTGTGGGTGGAGCGTGCTCGGCGGCCACCCGACACGGGGCCAGTCTGGGTACCCCGCAGGCCCCCGAGGGCTCAGAGCTGGGGCGGCGCCCCGGGCGGAGGCGCAGGCCCCGCCTGGGGGGTGCCTCCGGAAGATCGGGGCTCCCCGGAGCCACCCAGCGGCGATGTGTGGGTCCCTCGGGGCAGGCCCCCTGCAGCGACCGCAGAGGTGTGGGTGTGCTGGGCAGGGGGCAACTGGGTGTGGCGTGAATGGGGTCGCCCGGTCGAGACAACTGCTGGACAGCCAGATAGGGTTTGGACTTTGCGTAAAGGGGCGGGTGGGAACTGAAGAGCGGAGATGGGGACCGGGAGGGAAGGGAGGGCTGGGGGTGAGCAAAGGGGCGGGGCCCTGGCTGCTGTGGCCTCCCCTGACCCCCTCCCCCCGCTGCTGGGGTCCTCGGGCAAGCCCCCTTCTCACTGGACTGGTAAGTGTGGCCGCGGAGCCCGGGGGAGGGGGCGGTGACCTGGGACAAGGGAATCCCCCAGGGGCAGGCAAGGTACGGTGGGGGTGGAACCTCCTTGTACCTGCCCCTATTCCATGCCCTCCCCGTCCCCTCCTCCCCCCCCCCTTCCCCGGTCGGTTGGTCGGTCGATCGGGGTCTCTTCCCGCAGAGACATGAGGCTGAGCTGGGTTCTGACAGTACTGTCCATCTGCCTGAGCGCCCTGGCCACTGCTGCGGGGGCCGAGGGCAAACGGAAGCTGCAGATCGGGGTCAAGAAGCGGGTAGACCACTGTCCCATCAAATCGCGCAAGGGTGACGTCCTGCACATGCACTACACGGTGGGTGAGGAAGTGGAGCATTTGGGGTGGGTGGGGCTTCTAGGGACCTGAGAAGACTTGGAAGCCGGATTCCTCAGCCAACAAGGTGGGTGATCTTGGGCAAGTCCCCTGTCCCTTTTATGCTAGTTTCCATAATTCTACCCTGCTGTTCGCTGTCTGACCCCCCAGGTTGGCACCAGCAAGCAGTGACAGTATACTATGAGCTGCCCAGGGCTCTGTGTCCCCTTCTAGGGCTGTGGCTGCCATGGGGGAGCCAGCTTGGGGAGAGCAGCTAGGTGGGAAGGTATGTCAGAGTGAACCCTCCTCTTCACTGGTCTTCCCATGGTCCCACAGGGGAAGCTGGAAGATGGGACAGAATTTGACAGCAGCCTGCCCCAGAACCAGCCCTTTGTCTTCTCCCTGGGCACAGGCCAGGTCATCAAGGGCTGGGACCAGGGGCTGCTGGGGTGAGTCAAGGGGGCCACGGCTGCGGTCAAGGAGGTTGATTATGGGAGGCAAGCCCCAGGGATCGGGGAGGAGCAGGGAGCCTGGGTGCTTGCCATGTGCTGAACATGTGTTGTCCTGCAGGATGTGTGAGGGAGAAAAACGGAAGCTGGTGATTCCATCAGAGTTGGGTAAGAGGCCCTTCCTGAGCCTGGATACGGGAGTTTGGGGTGTGCTTCTGGGGAAGAGTAAAGGCTGGTTTAGCCTCTGCATTGGTTTTCACCCCATCTATTCATTATGGCTCAGGCTTCTTCCAAGTCTAGCTACGTCCAGCAGTGAGAACAGAACAAGACCCTTGGGGCACTTGGTTCTGATGCCCACCTCTGTCCTCTGCCAGACCTTTTGTAGCCCCTTCCCGTCTCCATTACACCTTCTCCATTTCTGGCTATCTTGTTGAGATGGGCAGAGGCCTGGCTTCAGCCTGGATGTCTGCAGAACACCTCTCTCCTTTGCCCAGCGACAGCTCAGTTTCTTTGTCCATCTCTGACAGGGTATGGAGAGCGGGGAGCTCCCCCAAAGATTCCAGGTAATATACCTTCCTGCCCCGTGTCCTGCCCATCTTGTCTCCCTGTGGTCCTGGTTCTCATTCTGTTCCCTCCTCTCCCCTGCAGGTGGTGCAACCCTCGTGTTTGAGGTGGAGCTGCTCAAAATCGAGCGACGTTCAGAACTGTAGCCAATCTGGGGAGGGGCAGCGGAGAGGCCCCCACATCAGGGACCAGACTGTTTAAAAAAAAAAAACAAAAACAAAAAAACAGAACAAACAAACAAAAAAAACAAAAAGCCCTGAAAGCCCATGAAGTGAGCCTGTGTTTGTTTGTGGGCCCCAGGACTTAGAACCCACAGCTTCAGCCTGCCCTCTCCCTTGGCACCAGCCATCTCTCTCCTTTCTTGGCCACAGAGAACCTTGGGTGTAGGCTCGGTGGTATGGGGATCATGATGGACAGGCCCTAAGTGGCATGGTGGCCCTGGCCCAGAGGAAAAGGCATGTTCCTGCCTACCAATACCACCACTACTTCCCCCAGTTCCCCAGCCACTTCCAGCTCTGGGTCTGGGAGCCAGCACTGAGCTATCAACATGGTTACAAGGCCCTCAGGAAGGCCTGTGGTCACCTGGGAAGAAGTTGAGCTGGCAGCAGTGGTATAGCGGTGTGTCCCCCCTAAAAGAGACCAGCTGAGTCGGAAACTGCACCAAAGGCATATCCTAGTTTTATTAAAGGGCCGCGCCGCAGAGTCAATATAAAAACACAAAAAGTCCCATCAGTTTAATAACAATAAAAAACCCCAAAAATGGAAAACTGAGGGGGCAGGGATGAGGCCCCTGAGCCAGGGGCACAGGGAGCCCTGCTCATGGCACCAGGCCTGGCCGCAGGGCACCCTGGTATTGCTGTTGCTACGAGGTCGGGGAGCAGCGATTGTCCTGTGGGAGCCACCATTCACCTGGATCGAGGACCCTACTTCTTCTGGGGTGTGCTCAGCTTCTGCATGCCCCGTATCTTGTCCAGCAGGCCAGAGATGAAGGCCTGAACAGAAGGGAGAACATTAGGGAGACCAGACCCCAAGATGACAGAAACCCAGGCTCCTTTCACCCCACCCTCTGGGGAAACCACTCAACTCACCTCAGTGGGTTTGTAACAGTCAACCAGCAGCTCCTAGTAGGGCATGGGGTGGGGGTGGGGAGAGAAGTATAGCTGTGAGTTCTGAGGAACAGGGGCCTCAAGTTTACCCGTACCCACCTCGGAGGGATGGGGACACCCCCAGGCACAGGCGATGCCACAGCCACTCAACCGCTAGGCAGGCACCATCAGCCTCATTTGACAGAGGCAGAAGCCGAGGCGCAACATCACTACGCTGAATGACTAAAGCAAAGAAGGCTGAAATCTAGAGCCTTGCTTACCCACGGGTGGTGCCTCCAGGAAGCCCTCTCTTCCCTGATCCCCCAGCCCAGCTGTCTCCCAGGCTGTCTCACCTTGACCCTGGCGGCCCGGGTATCATCACTTTCCATGTCCAGGAGTTCATCTACATCAATCTCTAACTCTGGGATCTCTTCTTCCTGGGGTGGGGTAAGGGTGGGGGAGGAGGGAGAGACAAGGACCTGAGTTGGGAGACAGTGTGAGAGGGGCTGCGGCTGAGGCCTCTGCCCCACCGCAGGATAAGCCAGCCTTCTTAGCCCAGCAGACAACAGCAGCTGTCCGAGGAAGAAAACAGATCAGGCTTGTGCCAAGGCAAAATGCCCAATGAGGGGGGAGCTTCCTGTCCCTGCCAGTTGGGCACCATGGGCGCCAGACAGGGCCAGACAGCTAGGGCTGGGGGACCCTGGGCTGAGAACCCGGCAGATGTATTGCCCAACTTCCCGGGCCCCCTTTCAGCCAGCGCACAGGTGGGGCCAGCTGTCTCAACTCCTCACAGCCCCTCCCCCTCCCCCAAACACCTGTCACAGCTTCCCAGGAGTGGGGAGGAAGTAAAGGGTGAAAGGTCAGTGGGAAGGACCCAGGCCTGGTAAGGGGGAAACAAAGAGCCCATGCTTTCCTGAGGGAGGGGGTGCCTGCCACCCCTCCTCCCTCAGGAAGCGGCCATCCAGTCTGGAGCCAGCTGCATTCCAGGGCTAGTCTAGGGGAGGCAGCACGGGGCAAGCCCACTCCTCCGCCCTGCCCCCCGGGGCCTGAGTCACCATTTGAGCAAGGACGGAGTCATGGGGTGGAGAGCCGGAGCTCAGAGGGCGGCAAGCGTGCCCCTACACCAAAATGGAGAGCTGCAGGCCGGCCCATGAGAACAGCCCTGAGCCTTTACAGTCCAACCAGTCTTGCGCCTTTTAACCGGCTCAGGCTAGCCTCCTGCCTCCTGCCTCCTGCCCATGGCCCAGGCTATCCCTCCAGGCCTCTAGAGGACCCCAAGCTTGGCCAGAATAGTGACACGAGGGAGTCAGGAGGGAGAAGATAGGAGTGACTTAAGGTCAGACAAGAAAGAGCACACACTGGGGGCGGGGAGTACAGAAAGGGAGGGGAGCACGCGGAAGCCGAGCGCCCATTGACTCCGGGTGACAGGCAGGCGCAAGGTGGGGCCCCCAAGCAGCCCGACTAGGGGACGACTTTAGGGTGTCGGCGCAGAGCAGGGGACACACCTGGCAGTCATAGAGGCGAGTGAGCTGCTCCAGGATCCACTCCTCCAGGTTGAGGCGCTTCCGTAGCTCTTTGCGGTCGTACTTGACCGTGACCTTCCCTTGGCGCCTCACCGGGCCCTCGTCGTCCGCACCGCCTGGGCCCTCGCCTGCAGCCCCAGGGGGGCTCTGAAAGTAGACGCGGGGCCCCGGGCCGCTGCTGCCCGGCCCTGGGGCGGGGGCCGCTAACGCCGCGCCCCCCGCGGGGCCGCTGTCCGCCATGGCGGCCGCCGGGGCCACGTGCGCGCCTCGGGCCCCTCCCTGCGCCGCCGCCTCCCGGACGCCCGCCGGCTGGCTCCGGGCCGCTGGCTCGGGTTAGCTCGCGGGCTCGGCTCCGCGCGGCTCCGCGGCGAGGGCGGCGGCGGGGGCGCCCGGGGGCAGCTGCAGCATGCGGAGCCCCCGGGCCTGGCCTGGCCGCGCCCCGCCCCCTCCCCGCCGATCCGCCCGCCCTTTGTCCCCCGCGGCCGCCGCCCGAGCCGCCGCCGCCGCCGCCGCCGCCGAAGCCGCTTTCTCTGTCTCGCTCTCTTCCTCCGCCCCCCGACCACACCCCCTTAAAGGGCCAGTCCCGCTCCGGGCCCCTCACTCCCACCCCGCCCCCGGGCAGGGGCTCGGGGAGGGTCTAGTTGTCAGGGGCTTGGGCCTGGTGGCCTGCAAGCCCTTGTAACCGATCTGCTCAAGCTCTGGCATTCTAGGCGCCCGAATCCCGGGGTTCGGTCTCCCCCCGGGACCCTAGTGTAATGTCCTCACTGACGAAAAACAGGGGTCATCTGGGAATAGAAGGGAGTGAGTAGTACGCGCAGGGCGGGGGTCTGGAGAGGAAACACTGGCGCCCTCGACGTCGGGGTCCTCCGGTTCCCGGCCAGAGGAGGGCAAGCAGCCTTCTCCGCGTGCACCGACACGTGGACCAGGCTCCCCAGGGTGGAGCGGTGGAGAAGCGGGCAGGAGCTGCCCAGGTCCGCGGACGCCCTACTGGGCACGGGCACGCTCCCCCTATGGTGGAAGCCCAGGTTAGGGGTGAGCGGAACCGGCTCGACCGCCAGCAGGGCTAGACCCTAGACTGCCACTGCCACCGCCCACCGGCCAAGATGGCGGCGAGGAATGGGATTATGGGAAATGTAGTTCTTGAGGTCCGGCCGAGCCTGGCCGCCCCTCCCCCTCAACGGAGCCAGGGCGGGGAAGCGCAGAACTCGTTTGGGGCGCCCTCGTTCGGCTGGCTTCCATAGGGCGCGGCCGGGCGCGGCCCTTCGCCCCCCTCCCGCCCCTCCCCGCAACGTCTCTGTGTACAGAGGGAACTCAGGAGTAAAGAGCTGGGACATGCGGGAGCGGGTACCCTTGATAGTAAAGATGATGATAACAGCTGACCCATAAAAAGCGTTCCTCGAGTCGGTTCCAATACAGTCGGATCCAGTGTGAGGCCCGCTTCACTGGCTCTTCCACAGATCGTGGCCCTGCAGCGTCTTCTGTCCTTCAGATCTCACAGGCACCTTACCGGGCCCACCTCTCTCCAGTAGAGGGGCATTCCATTACTGCACCCCATGGGAGCTTCCGTATCTCTGAACGGTCTCTCGCCTTCATGTGATTTCTGTCTCCCACTCCTAGACTGTGAGTCCCATGCGGCCGAGCCCTGGGTGGCCCTTGCTTAATGCTGATGCCCAACGTGGAGGGACCAGCTGGGCTTCAGATCCCCGTGTAAGGAGCAAATGACCCTATTCTTGCTGAACTCCCAGCACGGGTGTCAGACTTGTAACTGTTGGCTGAACACGTGACTGAATGAAAGAATGAATGGCTTCCTCTGTGCCTAGCATTTCCTGAGAAACTTGAGGCAAAGAGCCAAAGAGAAATACGTGGAAGGGCCGATGACAGTATCAGAGGTCGAGTCCCACAGCTAGAGCTGGAGCTCAGCTTGCAAACCCAGGCCCCCTGACACTTAAAGTCTCTACTCACCCCCATCCCTCATGCTTATATAGCACCCAACAAGGGGGTGCAGCTCCTCTGAGATGTTTCCCATGGGTGGCAGGTTCGCCCTCCGCAGTCCCAGACTGGGTCTCAGGATCTGAGAGGTGACAAGTGTTTCTGTCCCAGACTCTCACAGATACCTTCTCTCTGGATGCCAGATAAGCCCACTGCAGGTAGGGTTCAGAGAGAGGCTGACTGGCCCAGAGTCACACAGCTCGCGTGGTAGCCAAACTCAAACCCAGAACTTTGAGCTTACTCTGTAGCTGGGAAAGAGAGACAATGAGTGCAGAAGCTGGGAATGGTATGTGTACAGGAGTGGCAAGGTGGGCTTCTGGGTTGGGGGTAGGCTCTCAGGGCTCATTCCGGGGCAGGTAGAGGGGGGCTCAGGCCTCCTCCCTCCCCAGCCCTGCTCCTGGACTTATCCTCCCCTCAGCCAGCCTGGGGAGTCTGTGGAGGGCTGACCCTTGCTCTGGCAGATTAAGCAGGACCATTCTTTCCACCAGGAGCCCCATCCCTGGCCTGTAGGAGGAGCAATTTGCCCAAGTCCAAATTCCCAACCACACCCGCACGCACCTCACCCCACCAGGGCAGGTCTGCTCTTTCTGAACTTCAGCATTGATTTGGGCCTTAGGGCTGCTCAGTAGTTGAGGGGAGATATGTATACCATAACCTGGTATGGGATTGGTGCTTACAGGCCATAAAGATCTGGGTACTAGCCCCAGCCCTGCCTCCTAGATGCTGTGACCTCTAGTGATGACTTTCCTATTCCTCCTGCCATGAGAGCTAGTGTGAAGGAAAGCCTCCTGATCTCCAAATATTAGGGCACCCCTGGGAGTTCTCTGGGCAGGGTGGGAAGGAGCTGGGGATGTTCTTCCTGACTCTCTCTCTTTCAATATTCTATGCTATCCCCACTGCCCCACTGCCTGTACAGTCCCTTCCCATGGCCACCCACCCTGAGAACAGCACAGATGGTCATGCTGGCCTCCAGCCTTGTTGGAGGCTAGGCTGCCCTGCACAGAATCTGAGTGGAACAATTGGGTTCAAATCCTAGCTCTGCCCAGCATGTTGAGAGGCCATGAGCAAGTCACTTACCTGCTCCAGGCCTCTTCAAGGAGGCTGATTCTTCCAATCTCTGGTGGCTAAGGGCTGAGAGCTCAGTGCTGAGGGCCCACATGCCAGCCCTTGCTCTTCTGCCTAAACCCTCCTGGGACTGGAGTATGCGGCTGCCGCTCCTCATCCTGCCAGGCTCAGACTGTGGCCTCCCTAGCCCCACCCCACCTGAAGTCCCAGCCCCCTCTCTACCAGAGTGCAGCTAAGGTTGCTTTCAGCACCTCTTTGAAGCAGAAGCCCCGGAGATGGAGGGTCCCCGGGGCCAGGACCGCTCCTTTAATCAAGGGTACAGGCAGAAAGGCTGCCTTCCTTCCACCATTACTGCTTGCTGAGAAACCCTATTACCATTACCAAGACTGGAAGAAAGTGTCCAAGGAGGAAGGAGCCCTTTAATGGGGGCTACCCTGGTCTCGGGAGACATTGGGGGGGGGTGCAGAGAGGGAGAGGCTCAGGCTCAGGAAACAGGCTCCCATCCTGTTTTCCAAGGAACTGCTGCCTAGCATTTCTATGAAGTCTCCCTGTCCAAGACCCAGAACCCTGGCTCTGGCCCTGCTAGCCCTGGCACTGGCTGGCAGGTCCCCTGCCCCAGAGCTGGTCTGTGCCCTTCTCTCTTCCTCCTGATGCCCCCCCCCCCAGTCAGCTAGCCACTCCTCAGATGGCCAGCTGCCTGCAGATAAGGGTTATGCACCCATTTGCTTATTTTATGCTCTGACAACCTCCAGCTTCTGGACAAGGTGACTGAGGCACA
Organism: Canis aureus; assembly: GCF_053574225.1. Lineage (NCBI taxonomy): Eukaryota > Metazoa > Chordata > Mammalia > Carnivora > Canidae > Canis > Canis aureus. The sequence continues at coordinate 3,068,315 of NC_135631.1, forward strand.
GAGGGGCTCGGTGCTGGTGGTAGACTTGAACCCAAGCCTGTGGGGGTAGAGGCCACTCTCCACCCTGCATGGCTCTGCCCACTGAGACTTGGTGGTCTCTGGATCTCTGAAGGGTATGGCTCTGCTGTTCTTGTAAGAGAGGACAAGAGGATCACAAGTCTTGTCCCCCTTTCTTTGTCTCTTCAAGGGCAAGGTGTGGAGGCAGGATGAGCCAGCCTTCAAGTCAGAGGGCTAAAATCCTCTTACAAAGTTGTGTGACCTTGGGCAAGTCCTTTCCCCTATCTGGGCCTCAAGTAGATATAAAAATCCCACCCCACTGGGCCTCTGCCAAAGGCAAGAGACTCCTTAGGTTAGAGTCGGCATCCAACAAGGTGGGGATTTTGAGGATGGCCAGTGCCAGGCAGGGCTCCCCTTAGGGGCCTGAGAGCTTGGGGCGAAGGGGCCTGCAGGGCTGGCTCCTTCTTGGCTGACCCCTCCTCCCCCAGAACCAGCTCCAGTCTCTTTCTGGGTTTCTAGGTGACTTGGCTGGCCCCTCTGGATGAGTTCTACTTTAAACCTACTGCTGCTACTGCCTCTGTATTGGGGGGGCTCCCACAGGGGCCCTCAGGCAGGACCCCCCCAGCCAAGCCCTACGGGAGGGGCTGCAGCCCCCACCCATTCCAGTGCCCATGCGCCTTCCCTCCTCCCTCCCTGGAGCGCAGATTTCAGGGCACCTGCTGTAGGCCAGCGACCGCAGAGACTCTCCTCAACCCCCCCCCTTGTTCGAGGACACCCACCAGGCTCCAGAACCCTCTGGGCAAACGAGCAGTTGTCTCCTTCCCTATGTTCAGTAGGAAGTCCCATAGAGACCGGCTCCGTCACGGGGGTCTGCAGAACAAGGGGGTTGTTCTAGGGCTCTTTCGGGAAGGCCAGGATGCTTAGGTCCTTAAAGGAGTCTGCTAGTGCCTGGCTCCTCCCGGCTAGGGACGGGGGAGGGGCGCCTGCCGGCAGGAGGCCCATTAGCCAGTTAAGTGCTCCCAGGGAGGGGGGGACGGAGCTGCTGCAGGAGGGCATGAGGCGAAGTGAGGGCAGAGGGGGGTGGGGTGGGAGTGGCTTTTCCAGCACCCATCTGGGTGCTGCTGGAGTGTGGAAGGGGTCAGGCTCTGCGCCCCGGCCCCTGCCCCGCCCTCCCGCGGTCCCCTCGCCCGCGCGCCTCCGAAAGCGAAGCGGCCTGGCGCCCTCCCAGTCTTCAGCAGCGCCCGCTACGCCAGTCCCTCTGGCTGCACCCCTAACAAGCACCCTGGCCCTAAGCTCTCGCCTCCATCCCCAGGCGAGTCCGGAGAGGCTCTGCCCGCCCCCTCCCCTTTCTGGCTGCAGTCGCCGCCCCGGCCGCCAGGGGGAGCCGCCGCCGCGGGGCGGGCGGGCCGACGCGGGTGGGAGGGGCGGGGCCGCAGCTGCCCCGCCCCCGCCCCGCCCCGCCCGGGCCCCGCCGCTTCTCCGGTGCGTCCCGGACAGACTGGGCGGGCGCTGACGCCGCGGGGCCGGAGCGGGCCGCGCGGGAGCGCGCGGAGGGAGCGGCGGCGCCGTCGGTCCTCGTCGGGGCTCCGAGGGTCCCCGACTCGCCCCCGGCCGGCCATGGCGGGCGCCAGGCCCGGCGTCCACGCGCTGCAGCTGGAGCCGCCCACCGTGGTGGAGACCCTGCGGCGCGGGAGCAAGTTCATCAAATGGGACGAGGTAAGCGCGGGGAGCCCCCGCTTCCACCCAGTTCCTGGGACTCCCTCGCTCGAGCTCAGACGCCGGGGACCCTCACCGAGCCAGGCCCGGCCACGGCGCCCCCCCGCCCCGAAGCCACCCCGGCTGTGCTCCGGAAACTTGAGTCCCCAGCGTGCCCGTGATGAAGACTTTGTCCCCCACGCCCGTCCTTTCAGCTCTGGAAAACTGGGCTTTCTGCTCTGTGGCCCGGAGACTTCGAACCCCGGTGGATCCCGGCCCCCCACCCCCTTTTCACACGTCCTTCCCACCCCTCCCTGCCTGACGGTCTAGTTCTGGTTCCCCCCAACCCTGGCCTGGTCCCCAGACCGCTGCCTGGCACTGGACTGTGCCTGAGGGATCCTGGACCCCAGCCGGGCTCAGCGCTCCCCGGTTCTTCCTCGTGCCCTAGCCCGAACATTGTGCTTCATTCATCACTTCTTCACCCTCTTCTAGCTGCACCCCTTTGCCCTGCTTCAGGAGCCCATCCCAGCTCTCTGTTCGGGAGGGAGCACCAAGTGACCCCCTAGTGGAGGAGTCTTGGCCCCCACAAGTTCCTCCACCCCTGGAGAACTTTGTTCTCCATTTCTTAGCATCAGGGACTTTGAACCCCAATAAATCCTTGCCCCCCCTTTCTACCTGCCCTGCCCCTGGGGCTTCCCAGATGCCGCGGCCTCCACCTGCGGCTCCCCGTCCCGTCCCGCACCCCACCCTCGTCTTTACACAGTCCCCTCCTCTGCCCCCTGGGCCCCTCCTTCCCCAGGAGGGCCTCCACCCGGCCTGCCTGAGGTTCCCCGCTGCTCCTTCCCAGTCAGGCCGGAGGCCTGGAAGACTCTGGGTTCCTTTCCGGCTGGGTGGGGCGGGTAGGCGTGGGAGCCGGGGGGAGGGGCTGGGGGCGTGGCCTGAGGCAGCAGGTGTGCCTTAGAGGGGTGCCTGGGAGCTCCAGAGACCGGGGAGACCCTTCTCCCCAGGCCTGCGTGCAGGGAAAAGTTTCTCCTTTTCTTTCCAGAGTGATAAACCCAAATAAGGAAGTGGAAACTGGGAGAGGGCCCTGGGGGTGGGGTGGGGGTTGCTGACTGAGACTTAGGGCTGAAGAGCAGGGGGCCTGGGCTGGTTTTGAAGGCCAGATACCCAGGGAGGGGCAGGGGAGGGTCCTGGGGTCAGTACCCATAGAACTCCCCCCTCTCGAGCCAAGCTGCGGGGCAGGACTGGGAATTCCAGAGGGGCTGAGGATGGGTGTCGGCACCATGAGGCCAGAAGGCGCAGGCACCCCCAAAGTTCCAAGGCCTCCTGGCCTTTGTAAAAAAAGAGATGGGTGGGGCTGGTGCAAACCCCAATTCTCCAGAAAAGGAAACTGAGTCTGGAGAGTGGAGACTAATCCCAGTCCCCACAGTGGGGTTGCAGCTAAGGCCAGGAACTGGGAACCTCGCCGGGGTCCCGCTGCCTTCCTTCCCAGGCTTCTGGACTCTGGAGCCATACCGCCTGCGAGCAAATCCTAGCGCCTCATCTTGACCTTAAGCCAGCCACCTAACCTGCCTGAGCTCAGGCTCCTCATCTGTTAAATGGGAGCAATAGTAGCACCTACTTCATCGTGAGATCGTTAGCTCCTAGAGGGCCACTTGGCCCTGAGGACCGCCCCACTCTGCCCCCCCATCCGCTGGTCCTGAGTCACACGGGTGGCCCTGGGAGCCTGCCAGCGACCAGAATCCGCCTCAAAATGGGGGTGGCCTACCCTTCCCTGCCCTCCTGCCAGCCATAGGGCTGTTTGAGGGAAGACAGAATTCACCATCCAGGCCCAAGGGCAGAGAGAGTCCCCTTCTGGGGAGATTCAGTCTGTATTCTGTAAGACGTGAGCTGCAGGACTGAAGCTCCAGTGGGGTGCAGGGTTGGGGGTCATGGGCTTTGAGACAGGCGTAAGGGCTGCTCTGAGGAACCCAAAAGCTGTAGAAGTCAGACTTCTGAACCCTCTGCTTTCATCCTGTAAATATTCTCGAGGGGGCTTCAGAGTGCTCTGACCACCAGGGAGCTGCCAAACCCTCTGAGGAAATTGAACCCAGGACTGGGGGCTGGGGAGGCCTCCCCAAGGAGGTGGGTCAGATTTCATGGGTTTGAGAAGGAAGGAGAGAAAGGCTATCCCAGCAAAGGAACAACAATGTAAAAGCTAGAGGAGGGGAAAGATAGTGGTCCGAGTGATGGAGCCCTAGGGTCAGACAGGTGAGACTGGGAGGGGCCCTGGGATCCCAGATGTCACTCCAGGGACAGTTGCGTGAGCTTTATCCCAAGGACTGTAGGGAACCTTCCATAAGGGACCTGTGGGCTGGATGAGGCTTCATCTTCATTCACTAGCAGAAACACTGGGGTGGAGGGCCTGAGGGGAGTCCAGGGCCCAAGCCTAGGCTACAGGCCTCACTCATCCCTGCCTTCCCGTCCCGTCCCCAGGAGACCTCCAGTCGGAACCTGGTAACCCTGCGTGTGGATTCCAATGGCTTCTTTCTATACTGGACTGGACCCAACATGGTGAGGGTGGGCACTGGTACAGCTTGCTCAAGTCTAGGGGCCCTGGCCCAGACCCCCAAACCCCTCCTACCCGCCCAGGAGGGTGGGGCCCAGCTGCTGGCTGACCTCTCCCATGACTCCCTGGACAGGAAGTGCTAAGGGTGGGGGCTGAGGCTGGGGCTACAGGAGGTGGGGGGACCCTGGGTGGAGATCTTGGGGGCCTTGCCTGGCTCTTGCCTCATAGCCTCTCAGACCTACCCTGGTGTCTGGTTTCCCCAGGAGGTGGACACACTGGACATTAGTTCCATCAGGGACACGCGAACAGGTCGTTACTCCCGCCTGCCAAAGGTGAGCAATGGGGCCTGAGCTGAGGATGGCTGTGAGGGCTTGAGGGATGGAGACACCTCTCTTTACCCTTGGCTTTCAACTACTCAGGACCCCAAGATCCGGGAGGTGCTGGGCTTTGGGGGCCCTGATACCCGACTAGAGGAGAAGTTGATGACGGTGGTGGCCGGGCCAGACCCGGTGAATACAACATTCTTGAACTTCATGGCTGTGCAGGATGACACAGCCAAGGTGAGCTAGGGCCCAAGGGTTGGGCCTAGGGAGCCACCACCTCACTTGCCGAGTCAGCCATCACTTAGCGTCTGTTGTGCACCAGGCTGTTCTCTGCCCCTATTTCTAACCATCCTCTGACAAAGCAGAATTTAAGCACTCACTGTGGATCATACCCGATTCTGAGTGTGGGCTGGGGCTGGGCCAACCTCTCTGTTCCCCATTCACCCCCCACCCCCACCCTCACCCAGTCTCGTGACCCCTCAGGTCTGGGCCGAGGAGCTGTTCAAGCTGGCTATGAACATCCTGGCTCAGAACGCCTCCAGGAATACCTTCCTGCGGAAAGCGTGAGTCCTCGGCCTGCCTACGGGGTATTGGGGGTTCAGGTGGCCATGCCCAGCATGTGACCCTTCTGCCTGCCTCCCCAGATACACCAAGCTGAAGCTGCAGGTGAACCAGGATGGACGGATCCCGGTTAAGAAGTGAGTATTCTTTCCTTCAGCACCTTCTTCTGCTCCCACCTTGGTGACCTTCACCCCCATGACTCTGACCCCTCTCACTTGCTCAGTATCCTGAAGATGTTTTCAGCAGATAAAAAGCGAGTGGAGACCGCACTAGAATCCTGTGGCCTCAATTTCAACCGGGTGAGGAGGCAGGGGCAACATAGGGTATCTGGTCTTTTGGGGCTGGCTGCCCCTGGGTTCTCACCCGACATGTCTGACCCCCAGAGTGAATCCATCCGGCCCGATGAGTTTTCCTTGGAAATCTTTGAGCGGTTCCTGAATAAGTTGTGTCTGCGGCCGGACATTGACAAGATCCTGCTAGAGATGTGAGTGGGGCTGGGCCCACCTCCGAGCGCCTGGTGCTCTCTGGCCTCTACTGGCATTCCTTCTAGCACAGTGAGGGGAAGCAGAACTATTGAGGGTCCCAGTGTGCTGGGGCTGGGGTTGGGGTTGGGTCTATGCTGGGAACTGCTCTGTGCTGGGCCTTTGCCGGGGTTACTTTCATCAGCCTATGCATGGGTGGGGGACCGAGCAGCTTCAATGGACTGTGAGACTTGCCTAAGCTCATATAGCAAGTGACCCCTGGAGCTGAGGTTGGGTCTAGGGTCTGGAAGCAGGCATAGCAGGCCAAACACTTGGTGGCTTCCAAAGCCCTTGTTAATAGCAATGCCAGCACCTTAGGAGAGTGGTTAGGAGAGAGGATGGGAAAACAGGCCCAGAGTGGGCAGCCATTCGCTCAAGTCCCAATCAGCAGGTGCTAGAGCCTGGCCCAGACCTTCTGACTCCCGCTGCCAGGGTAAGCAGGGGCTGTTGAGGCTGCAGCCTCGCTCAGCTTCATACCCCTTCTAGAGGTGCTAAGGGCAAGCCATACCTGACGCTGGAGCAGCTCATGGACTTCATCAACCAGAAGCAACGGGACCCGAGGCTCAACGAAGTGCTGTACCCACCCCTGCGGCCCTCCCAGGCTCGGCTGCTCATTGAGAAGTATGAGCCCAACCAGCAGTTCCTGGAGCGAGGTGAGCCAGTGTGGATGGAGCCAGTTGGAGCTGCGGGAGTGGCAGCAGGAGCCCTAGCTGAGCCTGCTGACCTCACCCGTCCCCCAGATCAGATGTCCATGGAGGGCTTCAGCCGCTACCTGGGAGGTGAAGAGAATGGGATCCTGCCCCTGGAGGCCCTGGATCTGAGCGCTGACATGACCCAGCCACTCAGTGCCTATTTCATCAACTCCTCACACAACACCTATCTCACAGGTGAGTGAGCCATCCTTGGGCAGCTGGGGCAGTGGCCTCTGTGACCTCTGTCCTCCACCCTTTCCATGGCCTCCCTCCTTTTGGGGTGGCCAGTGAGAGGGATGCAGGTGGGGAACAGGCATCCCGCACCGACGGGGTTGGCAGGGGGAGCAGGGCTTCTCTGCATGGGCGCATATCCTGGGTGGTCTGGAAGGCTTCCCTGGGGAAGGGCTGAGGCCTTCGCTGGCTGGCCTATGATGAAGGAACACAGGACTCCTTGGTGGTCTTCAGCTGGAAGGAGGCCGGAGGCAGGGTGGGTGCTGGGGCAGGTAGAGGTGAGAGAGGGAGTGAGAGAAGGAGGCAGGGCTAGACCAGGGTGCTGAAGGGATTTGGATTTATCCTAAGTGGATGGGAAAGACTTTTTGGAGGGTGTTAATCAGGGGGGTGGTGAGACATGGTCAGTTTTGGGAAGAATGACAGCCAGGAGCTCTGCCGAGATTGGATGGGAGGCAGGCAGGGGCCCGCCATCCCTGGGCCAGAGGTGATGGAGGCTATAGCTGGGGGGGCAGGAGGGGCAGGTGTTTATCTGTCAGAGGGTGAGTCCTGGAGGAGGAACCAGTCAGCCAGCACTGCTGGATGCTGACTCTGCCCAGTTTGGACGGGGGCCAGGGGCTGGGGGGCAGGACATGGGCCCTGCCCTGGGGGATCTCAGGAGAGACAGCGCTGGTTCCACAGTGAATTAAGGAGCAATCAAGCGCTGGCCTGGCAGCATGCCAGGGCCGGGCTGGGCTGCCACGGGGGCCTGTGCATCTCCAGCATGGCTGGTTGGGCACAGGCCTGGGGAGGAGGGTGAGGAGCCGGGCTGGCCAGGCAGCTGTGGTGACAGAGCCTCGCCGCTAGCGGGGCAGCTGGCTGGGACCTCGTCGGTGGAGATGTACCGGCAGGCGCTGCTGTGGGGCTGCCGCTGTGTGGAGCTGGATGTGTGGAAAGGGCGGCCGCCGGAGGAGGAGCCCTTCATCACCCACGGCTTCACCATGACCACTGAGGTGCCGCTGAGAGATGTGCTCGAGGCCATTGCAGAAACCGCCTTCAAGACCTCACCCTATCCAGTCATCCTCTCCTTCGAGAATCACGTGGACTCGTGAGTGGGCCCCTGAACCTGTGCGATCGGGCCAAAGGGAAGTGTTGGACCGTTCCTGTGACCTCTGACCCTGAAGGCCTTTGATCTACCCTGGGGACATTGGCTTCACCCCCAGGAACCTCTGACCTTTGATCTTGGCCCCACAGAGCGAAGCAGCAGGCCAAGATGGCCGAGTACTGCCGTTCCATCTTTGGGGACGCGCTGCTCATCGACCCACTGGACAAGTACCCGGTATGAGGGCTTGGAGCTGTGGCAGGGCATGGGGGCGGTGGTGAGGGCACCCAGCAGGTGCTCACCTGTCCGTGCCCACAGCTGGCCCCAGGTGTCCCCCTGCCCAGCCCCCAGGACCTGATGGGCCGCATCCTGGTGAAGAACAAGAAGCGACACCAGCCCAGCACTGGTGTCCCCAACAGCTCTGTGCGCAAGCGGCCGCTGGAGCAGAGCAACTCGGCCCTGAGCGAGAGCTCTGCCGCCACTGACCCCTCCTCACCTCAGCTTGGTATGGCCCCTCCCTGCCCAGCCTTCAGCCCTGATCCTGACCCTGAACTCTCCCCTCACAGGGCCCTACCTCCCTGGTGACCCTCCTTCTGCTCCCAACCTGACGCTCCCTCCTCACCAAGCCCCTCAGCTGAGGATGGGACCTCTGACCCCTGACCCTGGCACTGACCTCACTGAACTACCCCCCAACTGGATTTGGTTCTCTCCAATTCCTGATCCCTCGACCTCAGCCTCCCACCCCTCACAAAGCCCTCTCCACCAGATTATAACTGAATTCTAACCTCTGACCTCAGTGAACCACATACATCCTCATGCTTTGGTTGTGACCCTCAGACCTCGGACCCTTGTCCTGTGACCTCCACTGAGTCTATCTACCCATTGGGTTATAATTTTAGTTAACTCTCTGACCTCTCACTTCATTGAAGTCCTCCATACATCTGACCCCTGACCTCTCACTTCATGAAGCCTCCTCATTGGCTGTGGCTCTGATGGATGCCTAACTTGGAACCCCGTGTCATCTTTTACCTCCCACTGCCAAGGCCATTGTACCCCAGGCCCTGGCTTCTCGCCCTTCTGAGCCACCCTGCCTACCTCTCTAATGGCTAGAACTCTGGGCCCTGACCCTTGAGCCATGACCCCCATACTCCTGGCTTTAATCCCATCCAACTCCTGACCTCTGTTCTCTCCCCCAGCCACACTGTCCTGAGATTACTCCTTGACCTCCCGCGCCGAGTCGCCTCTGTGCACACTGGCCACGATCCCTCCTGACTCCCTGAGTGTTTGTGTTTGTCCTGACCCCCTGTGGCGCTCTCCTCTGCAGGGTCCCCCAGCTCTGAGAGCTGCCCAGGCCTGAGCAATGGGGAAGAGGTGGGCCTGGAGAAGCCTAGCCTGGAGCCTCAGAAGTCTCTAGGCGAGGATGGGCTCCCACGGGGCCCCAACACTCTTGGATCTGCTGACCGTGAGGATGAGGAAGAAGAGGAGGAAGAGGAGGAACAGGCAGATCCTAAAAAGCCAACCTCAGATGAGGTTAGCCCCAAAGGCGGGAAGAGGCAGAGGGAGCACGTACTCATTACCCCAGCATTTGCTGAGCACATACTGAGTGCCAGGCACAGTGCTGTGTGCTGGGTCTCGTCACATTCAGTGTTATCCCTGCTCTTCTGGAGTCTGTAGGGTGTGTGTACACACACGGGGGGGAGAAGGGGTCTTAGGTAAACAGGCATGGGAGCAAGTGAACTTACGCTTGTGACTGGACTGGGGAGGGGTGAATTAGGATGTGGAATTGGAGGGAAGAGGGGGAGACCGACCTGGGCAGGGAGGTTGGGCGATTGGACCTGAGCAAGAGGGACCCCATGTGCAAAGGCCCTGTGGCAGGACTGGAAGGTACCTGAAGGGGCAGTATCAGGCAAAGGAGTGTTGAGTTCTGAGGAGTGGAGGTGACAGAAATGTGAGGTCAAATTTAGGAGGGCCCAGCGTGAGGAAGGGCGTGGGCAGGGGTGGCCAAGCTCAGCATGGCAGGTGTGGAGTTCGAGGCTCCTGGTGGGCCCCCGGAGAGGAGATGGCAACGTAGTATTTGGAGATAATGGCTCATCTGCCTGGGAATAGTTGAGTCCCTGGGGTTGGGTGAGGAGTTCTAGCTTCCAGGGATCAGGGAGGCAGGAGGCAAAAGAGGAAGGTGGGGTCCAGGGCAAGGCCCCAGAGGGAAGTCCTTGGGGCAGATGGGGCCAGGACTGTGGGCCACTGGGCAGTGTGATTGCAGAGGTAGGCAGAGGGTCAGCACCTCCTTCCTGAGTGAGGGGGCAAGTGAGGGAACTTCCAGCTGATGTTTGGCGGATGTTACTTTCATGGCCCCGCTGACCCTTTGTTTGGGGGCCACAGGGCACTGCCAGCAGTGAGGTCAATGCCACTGAGGAAATGTCAACACTCGTCAACTACATTGAGCCTGTCAAGTTCAAGTCCTTTGAGGCTGCTCGAAGTGAGTGGGGAAGGAGATGGTGGGAATAGGAGCCAGCCCAGCTTTTCCAGACCTGACTCCGTCCTGTTCCTCACCCTGCAGAAAGGAACAAATGCTTTGAGATGTCATCCTTCGTCGAAACCAAGGCCATGGAGCAACTGACCAAGAGCCCCATGGAGTTTGTGGAGTATCTTTCCACATTGCCAGGGCTGGCAGACCAGGGTGGGGGTGCTCAGAGACCGGCTCAGATGTTCTGAGCCCACTTATGCCACCTGTACAGGGTCCTGACGCTCCAGCACTCTGGTCTGGGTTTGGGGTTAGCCTAGGAAACCGCACAGGGCCCCGGTCAAGAGGCGGGGGCCAGAAGGGCATCTTGAGCAAAGGCCGGGAAGTGGGTTGACAGGAACCGAGGATGGGCCTGGAGTGCTGCCCGGGGGGCGGGGACCGGTAAATGGCATGGCCCCTGACTGCCAACCTCAGATACAATAAACAGCAGCTCAGCCGCATCTACCCTAAGGGTACCCGCGTGGACTCATCCAACTACATGCCCCAGCTCTTTTGGAACGTGGGCTGCCAGCTTGTTGCACTCAACTTCCAGACCCTGGGTGAGAGCACTGACCTGCCTCAACTCCCTGGACTCCTCCAGCCTCCCTGACTCCTCTGCTCTGTGATCCTGCTAACGTTGTCCAAAGGGACCTCTGTATCTAATCCCAGATCTCCACCCAACCAGGACTTTGGCAAACCTCCACTCCTGGCCTTGGCTGACCCCAGACCTTTTCCCTGTCTGATCTTTCCCGAGTCTGGACTGCTGAGCCCATCTGATCTGACCCAATGCTCCCTGGTCTTCCCTCTGCACTGAACCATCCTTCTGACTCCTCACCTTATTGGCTTTTCTGGCCCTTTGCCTTCCCGGTATCCCCCCACCCCCCCCAGATGTGGCAATGCAGCTCAACGCAGGCGTGTTCGAGTACAATGGGCGCAGTGGCTATCTGCTCAAACCTGAGTTTATGCGGCGGCCAGACAAGTCCTTCGATCCTTTCACCGAAGTCATTGTGGATGGCATTGTGGCCAATGCCTTGCGGGTCAAGGTAGGGCCACGGGGGGCTCTGGCAGGCTGTCCTAGGAGTGGGACACGTGGCAGTCACCTTACCCTCCTGCTCCTGCCCTGCCCGCCCCCACCAGGTGATCTCGGGGCAGTTCCTGTCCGACAGGAAGGTGGGCATCTATGTGGAGGTGGACATGTTTGGCCTCCCCGTTGACACGCGGCGCAAGTACCGTACTCGGACCTCTCAAGGGAACTCATTCAACCCTGTGTGGGATGAGGAACCTTTTGACTTCCCCAAGGTGAGCTTGGCGCCTGCACCTGCCCTGCCAGGCTCTCTCGGTCGGGGGAGGAGGAAGCAGGCGCAATGGTAGTGCTCGCGGGTTGGAAGGCAGGGGGGCCGGGGGACCTCAAGCCTGGGTCTGTCAAGCCCATGTAGGCCCTGCATGTGCCAGGGTCAGGCTCAGGCTCCTTGCCCTCTGCAGGCTTGCAGAAGAGAATGAGAGAGTGAGACAGCAGGAGGGCCTGCAGCCCCCCAGTGAGGAGGGGGGTGCAGCCCGCCCTGCCTTCCAGGCAGGAAGGACTTGACTGGGATCACAGCCAAAAGCACCCACCAGCTCTTCCCCCTGCCTCCCCAAAGGACTGGACCCCGCTGGGGTGGCTGTGGCCTCAGGCGCAGACCCTGGCTCACAGTACAGTTTCTAACTTGGCAGTGACCAGGCCTGTCCCAGCATAGTGGTGCCTGCAGGGGTCTGCCTGTTTTCTCCGCTGCTCACCATCCATTTGGCCAGGCCGTGGAGGTGTGGGTCTGCCACCGGCTCAGCAGCAATATTGACTGATGGGCAGTCATGAGGTCACCTTGTCTGAGGGTCCACTGGAGTGTTGGCCTTAGCAGCTGTGGTCAGTTGTGGCTCAGTGGACACAGTGGTTGTGGGTCAGCTGCATAGCTCAGCACCAGTCTGGGCCCTCAGGTGGTGCTACCCACGCTGGCTTCGCTGCGCATCGCGGCCTTTGAGGAAGGCGGCAAGTTTGTGGGGCATCGGATTCTGCCTGTCTCTGCCATCCGCTCAGGTGAGGCCGTCTGGGCTCTGGCAAGCACAGGGGCAGTGTGTGGGAGGACCTAGCCGGGCTCAGCCACCTTGCTCTCTGGTCCTCACAGGGTACCACTACATCTGTCTGCGGAACGAGGCCAACCAGCCACTTTGCCTGCCAGCCCTGCTCATCTACACTGAAGCCTCCGACTATATTCCTGATGACCACCAGGGTGAGCTGGGGGAGCAGGGGGACGCAGGCCAGGCGGGGTAGGGGACAGGGGTGCAAACAGGGTCTGGCAGTGGTTCAGCCAGATGGCCCCGATGGAGGGTGGTAAACAGACCAGAGGGCAGGTTCTGTGGTCTCGCCATGAAACCAGAACAATGGGGAAGGTATGGCCTTGGGGGTTGTGTCTCTGAAACCCTTGCCTTCTGCCCCCATCTAGACTACGCAGAGGCCCTGATCAACCCCATCAAGCATGTCAGCCTGATGGACCAGAGGGCCAAGCAGTTGGCCGCCCTCATTGGGGAGAGTGAGGTGAGCCAGGGCAGGTCAGGAATGGGGAGGCAACAGGCTCAGGCTGACCTGGACCCTAGGGACTTCCGGGAAGGGGTGTGGTGTGGTGGGCAAGTTGGTGGAGGGCAGTGAGGGCTGATCTCTGGGCCGGGGCCTGGTGGAGCACCCTGCAGCTTTCTCCTTGCCCCTGCACTGTCCCATTCCAGGCCTGGCTGGTGGTCTGGCTCCTCTCACCGAGGAGGGCTGTTCACTGCCTTACTATAGATGCCGACTTGATGCATTTACTCACACCCTCTACCTGGGGGTTGGTTCCTCTTTCTGGCTTCTGTCATCCAGACCAGATAATAAAGCCAAGTGAATTCTGAATGCCAGGTCTCCGCCTGGCTCTTTTCACCCACTTAACTCACATAATCCCCTGCACCACCTGAGTCTGGTCCTGCCACCCCAGTGTAGAGGTGGGAACACTGAGGCTCTCTACCGGAGGGCCTCCAGCCCTGAGCTCTGCCTCCAGCACCGGCCCTTCCGCTGGTGTGGGGCTTCTGGCCTCTCTGATTCTGACTCAGTGGGCTCAGCAGCCTTGGGTTACTGTCCACATTTTAAGGAGGTGGAAACTACCCGTTCTGCATGTGAGAGCCTTTTGGGACAGACCGAGGCTGGCACTTCCCCAGCTGCAACAGGGTCAGGGTCAAAGCTGAAACGCAGGGTTCGGCTGCCTCACCAGAGCAGTTAGAAGCCAAAGAAGCTTTTAAAACATGGGGTCCTGGGAGCCATGAGATGGGTAGTGGCTTCTGTGGGGAGGGGTCAGGAGCAGAGGCTTGCCTGCACATCCAGACCTGGTCCCATGGGGCCTGTGACAGGCAGAGAGAGAGAGGCTGCATGGAGCTGTTAGCAGGAGAGGCTGGTGCCCACTCTGCGGTCACTTCCTTCGATGATTTAATCAGGAGCCAAGCAACAAGGAAGATGAGCAGCTGTGGGCAAGGGCGGAGGGGACTCCGAGAGGGGAGGAAATTTGGGGTGGGGCCAAGGCTTTCCTGAACAATCTAGAAGTTCCTGAGCACATGCAACGGGGCGTGGCATCCTAGAGACACAGTCTCCTATTACCTTTCCCACAACCCACATGGAAAAGGAGTTTAGAAATGCTTATTTTAGTCCTCTTATTTCTCTTGAAGTTGTTCCAACAGCCCAATATCATAGACGAGGAGCCCAGGCCAAACGGGCCAAGGGAAGCCAACCAGGGGCACTGGGGAGCCCCGGGAGGTTAGAACAGCATTTTTGAAAGAGCCTTCTGCTTTCTCAGGCTCAGGCCAGCCCAGAGACATGCCAGGAGACTCCGTCTCAGCAGCCGGGGTCCCAGGTGACCCCAAACCCTACACCTAGCCCCCTGGACACACCCCCGCGCCGGCCCCCAGGCCCTGCCACAGCCCCTACCAGCCCCTCCCTCAGCAGCCCAGGTAAGGGGCAGCCCAGGTCTGGGGGGTGATGGGGGTGCAGGGTGGGGGGATTGCCACCATATTCTACTCTCCCTGGGCCCCTCACAGTCCTGCCTCCGCTTTCCTCCCCAGGGCAGCGGGATGACCTCATCGCCAGCCTCCTCTCAGGTGTGGGGCAGGGCTGTTTTGCAGGGAGTGGGGCAGCCCCCCCCCAAGGCCTGTGCCTGCCCCAGCCCCGCTCACCTTTGCCCCATTGCTCACAGAGGTGGCCCCAATCCCGCTGGAGGAGCTCCGAGGCCATAAGGCGCTGGTGAAGCTCCAGAACCGGCAAGAACGAGAGCTGCGGGAGCTACATAAGAAGCACCAGCGGAAGGCCGTCGCCCTCACCCGCCGGCTGCTTGAGGGCCTGGCTCAGGCCCGGGCGGAGAGCAGGTGCCGGCATCGGCCAGGTGTCCTGTGAGTGTCACACCTGCCTGCAGGTGGGGCAGTGTGCGCTGGTGTGAATATGAGGGTTCGTGCACAGTGAGGGGGTGATCCACCAGGGGACTGGGAGCATGGCGGGATGGCCAAGGGAGCTGCTCCTTGACCCCCAGAGAGTCAAGGTTTGGTGTGAGGAGGATCAAGGAGTCTTCCCACACTGGATCCCATCCTCTCTTCCTGGGAGCCAGGCCTCTTTCAAAGTCCCGCTGAGAGCGTGTATTTCCGGAGAACCTTGCCCATGCAGGCTCCCAGCATTTGCATGGACTTAATGGGCCTCGTTGGCATAAAAGACCCTGCCCACCCCCTGGCATCGCCCCCTACCCCCGCCCCGCCAAGCTGGTATCTACCACTGCCTATTGGGATATGCCCTGTCCATCATTGCCCTCCTGGCCCAGGTCCATGTGATGACCTGAGGATCACCCAGAGGGGTTCTTCCTACAGAGGCGGGGAGAACGAGAAGGAAGAGGGAGAAGAGGTAAAGCGGTATCAGGAGTTCCAGAAGAGACAGGTGCAGAGTCTGTTGGAGCTACGGGAGGCTCAGGTGGACACAGAGGCCGAGCGGAGGCTGGAGCACCTGAGACAGGTGAGGTGGACATGTGGCAGCAAGGGAGAGCCTGCCTCTGGGACAGACCGGGCATCAGCCTGTGTCACCTGCTGGCCACCTGTGTCCACAGGCTCAGCAGCGGCTCAGGGAAGTTGTCCTGGATGCTCACACAACTCAGTTCAAGAAGCTGAAGGAGATAAATGAGAGGTGACTGCCTGGTGCTGGGAGGAGAGGAGAGCCCCCAGATCTGCCACTGACCCTCTCTCCGCCCCTACGGGCTCTTCCAGGGAGAAGAAGGAATTGCAGAAGATTTTAGACAGGAAGCGCCACAACAGTATCTCAGAGGCCAAGACTAGGGAGAAACATAAGAAGGAGGCGTAAGGGCCCTGGGGCCAGGAGCTGCTGGGGGGCCAGGAGCCGCAGGGTGGGGCGGAGGGGGGAGCAGGTACTGAGCCCCCTCTGCTCACTGCAGGGAACTGACAGAGATTAACCGTCGGCACATCACTGAGTCGGTCAACTCCATCCGTCGGGTGAGTGAGGCTCAGATGCCACCCTAGCCCTCGCCCACCCCTCTCTTCCTTCAGTCATTAGAAACTTGTCTCCTCGGTGCCTGGCCTCTTGCTATGTTCCCCTAGAGGGGCTTCTAGACCTTTAGCCATAAGGGTCATTTCAGAACCCTGGCCCCACAGCCCTGGGAGCCTACACCTGCCTGACTTGCTTACGCCCCCTTGGCTGAGCCCAGTCCTCGACCCCGCCCCTGCCCCCCCTGCAGCTGGAGGAGGCCCAGAAGCAGCGGCAGGAACGCCTGGTGGCTGGGCAGCAGCAGGTCCTACAGCAGCTGGCTGAAGAGGAGCCCAAGGTGAGGCCATGGGTGAGGCAGGCAACAGGTGGGCAGGGTGCTGGGTGGCACAGTCTCGCTTGTCCTACTCCTCCTCCTCCTCCTCCCTAAGCTGCTGGCCCAGCTGGCCCAGGAGTGTCAGGAACATCGGGCAAGGCTGCCCCAGGAGATCCGCCAGAGCCTGCTGGGCGAGACACCGGAGGGGCTGGGGGACAGGCACCTGGTGGCCTGTGCCAGCAACGGTCACGCACCTGGGAGCAGCGGGCACCTGTCTGGCGCTGACTCAGAGAGCCAAGAGGAGAATACGAAGCTCTGAACTGGCTGAGCAAGAGGTGGCCACAGGATGGGTGCTGGGAGGGCAGGAAGCTAAGACACTAATGCTTTTTTTTTTTTTTTTAACTTTTTATCTTTAGAAATTTTATTTTTTTAAACTGGGGCAAGCACCCCACACTAACTCCCTCCCTTCACCTTCCTGGGGCCAGGAGTCCCCAGGCCCTCCTTCCTGTCTTTGGTCCTGAGGAAGGCACTGGGCCACTGTGGGCCACAAGGCTTTTGCCCCCATGAGACCCCTGCCCCAGAGTGGGAGCTCTCTCCCTCACTTCCCCAGGGAACACTGGCAGAGATTTTGAGCTCTGGGAAGTAGGGTGGGGGTCACATGCTTTCTCTATCCTTTGGAAATTTTTTTTATATGAATAAAAGTGGATTTCAGGGAACCTGTGTGCAGTGTGGTTGGCGGGGGGCAGCAGTTCTGTGGGGGACCCTGGACCCGGCTCGCCACCCTCCTGGGGCTTTGGTTTTCTCATCTATAAAATGGGCTGGTGGGCACTGTGGGGTTGAGGTCCTTGAGACCTCCTTGCCTGCATCCTGCAGATCTTCCCAATGACATGCCATCAGAGTCCCTGTGGCCTCCCCTAGGCTTTCCTGCCTTTATGCCCTCCAACCATGGCTCATCCTTCTTGCCACATACCCTGCTTCCATTACTTTTCTCCCTCCTGGGCTCTTCTTGTTCTCCCTTCAGAGGCTCAGGCCTCTGCTTCAGGAAGCCTTCCCTGCCCCCCCTTCCTGTCGCCTGATATGACCCAAGAACCCAACATCTTCCGCTGAGGCTGCCCTGGGCCCCTCACAGGCAGTTGACTCTAATCAGGGATGGACCTGGTCAACTCAGAACCTGCCCAACATCAGGGGACCCGGGCTCTTGGTGATACAATAGGTGGGGAATGGGTGAGAAGGGAAGCTGACAGTCACAGACGCTCACAGGGTCTGGGAGAACCAGAATCCCCCCTCATCCCTATGAGGGAGATGTTATGCCTGTTTTACAGATGAGGAAACTGAGGCCCAGAGCAGAAGTCACGTGTGCGGGGCCACAGCTAAGTCAAGATGTCCTGACCTGGAGGCAGGGCGGGCCTGGACCCTCTATGACAGACTGTCTTCGGCCAGCAAGGGAGCACCTGCTCCATGCTTCTCCCTCCTGCTGCCGGACAGCGAGTGGCAGAGACCCCACAGCGAGGATGCGGACGCGGTGCGGCTAGATTCTGAGGCAGGGCCAGGCTGGCATTTCTTCAAGGCCTCTCCCAGCTTCCTGGCGCTTCCCAGGCTGACTGCCTCCCTCCTCCAGAGGAAGGCAGCCTCTTATCTGGGCTTATCTCCTGCCAATCGAGTGTTCTTTGTTTTTGTTATAGCCTCAGGCAAACAGGGTGGGGATATGACCGAGAAAGGGCTTCCAGAGCAGGTCCTTCCCAGGGCTGGGGGCCTCTCCTCTTTGCCCTGCTCCCTGGGGGTTAATACCAGTGCCTAGGCCCTGCCTGTTTCTGTGGTCAGGCCTGGTCCTGTCCCCAGAGGGGCCTACTCGATTCCGATTCGATTCCGTGGCCAGGCCCCTTGGCTAAGACCTATATTCCTGGTGTGGCTTACCTCTACCTACAGAAACAGCCCAGATCAGTCCCTGGGTCCTTACAGGCCAGGCTAAACTCCAAACTCCCAGGTATGACATTCTAGCCCCCTCATAATCCTGGCCTCCGCTCCTTCCCCCCTCTCTCCAAGTCCCAGTGTTAACTCACCTCCTCCCTGAAGCCCTCCCTGACTTTCCCTTTCCCCTGCCCGAGGGAGCCGCCCTCTCCCGGTTCTCAGTCCTTGTTACAGCCCTCAGCTGGCGGAAACTCCACTCCGAGGGGCGGGCTCTCCCCCCCCAGGAAGCTCCAGACAGCGGCCAGCCAGCGGAGCTGCGTGGAATTCGTCTCTGTACACCCAGTGCAGGGCGCCGGCTGGTCTATAGGGGGCTCCAATAAATGTTTCTGGGATTCAGCTCTGCTCCCAGCTCTGCTCCCAGGTCCTGGTGAAGCTTCTCAGTTCCCTAGTGACCGTCCAGTCCCAGCCCAGGGCCCAGCCTCCCCCCCCGCCCCGCCCCCTGCAAGTCCTGCCAGCTCCCTGAATAGAGCTGGCCCCAGGCCGGCCACACAGTAGCTGTTTGGAAGGAGTGACCCAAATAGGAACAACTGACCCTCCCTGGGGGGCCGCGGCACGGTTTGCCGAGCGCGGAATTCCGGCCGGCCGGCCTGCAGGTCCCAATTACCACATGAGATAAGGCCCTGGGGCCCCGCGGCCCCGCGCCGCGCCGCTTTCCCTTTCCGGAGGCCGAGCAGCCACTCTGCTCGCCGCCCCGACCCCTCCCCGGGCTCGGTTCCAGGAGAAGCCGCTCAGAAGGAGCCTCGGTTTCCCTCACGTGTAAAGCGAGGACGCTCTCAGGGTTGCGAGGCCCCAGGCGACAGAGAGAGGAGCCTCGGCGGCACAAACGCGGGCTTTATTAGCACATTTCGTTGCGAGTGACAGCCCGCAGCGACGCCGCGGAGGAAAGGGTTCTGGAGAAGTTAGGGTTTTCCTGCCCCGCAACTTGGCGCAGACGCTCGGGGCAGCCCGGGCGGGGGCCGGGGCGGGGGCCGGGGCGGGGGCACGGGGCCACTTCCGGCCGCCAAGGGCGCGTAAACTTCAAAACTTCCGACGGGGCCAAACCCCTCCGTGCTCCTGGTGCACACCGGAAGGGGATCGGCTTTGGGTCAGATCGCCTCCTTCGAGAAGGAAAGAACTGAACCTCTTTCTTACATCGAGCCTGCGGGAAAGACTTCCGCCCACACCCAAGATGGCCGCCGGCGGCGCCGAGAGAAGGGGAGAGTTTCGGGACGCGGGACGGGTCACTGGGACGGGGCGGAGCCTCCTCTCCCCAAGTTCCGATCCCACCAGGACTGGATGACGCGCGTCCAGCTGGGGCTTTGTCGCATCTGCGTCGCTGTCCCCGCGCTCTTCGGGCGAGGAAGTCCCTTCGGGGTGGGAGGAGGAAAGGGTTAAATGAGTTAGCTTGTTCTGGCAGCGCGAGTCGGAGCCCTCCTCCTCCGGGATCCCGCCGCTAAGTGAGACGCCGGCCGGCCGACCTAAAGACCGTAGCTCCCAGCATGCCCTGCACCGAGGGGCCTCCTGTCCACTTGAGGAGCCTCGAAGGATCATTTGGGCCCTTAGGAACGGGACTGATTAGGTCCCAGACACACTGTGCCAGGGGCGCGGGGAGAGAACGCCAGGACCCCGGAAGAGCCCGAGACCTAGCCTCTGGAAGCCGGGACGGCAGTCCAAGAACTGAGGAATTCTGAAGTTGTTGAAGCCAAAGAACCCGGATATCTGAAAGGGACTGCCCGGGAGCACAAATGCCAGCGCGCTCCGCGCCGCGAGGATTTGGGGAACTCGGGACCTTTAACGTTCTGACGCACGGTGTGGACTACAGATACCGGCAGGCCCTGGGACTCAGGGTCAGGGCCGACGGAGAGGAGCGGCCCCGGAACTACAGTTCCCGACATGCTTTGGGGGCCGGCGCTCACCTTGAAGGAGCCCTGGAACTCGTCGCTCATCCTGCGGAGCTCGCGGCCGTAGCGCCGTGCCGCGCAGAGGTTGGGGGGCGCTGAGCTCGAGCGCCCCCGGAAAGGGCTGAGCTCTTCTTCCTCCATTCCTTCATCCTCGTCGGTCCCCGCGGGGAACGAGCTGTGGCGACTCCGGGTCTCAGCCCCAGCGCCTGCACGGGGGACGGGGGCGACATGAGTCTCTACTCCTTTGCGCCCCCAGCCTTGCCAAAGCCCTCCGGGCAGCTCCCTCTCGCTGATGGCTCTGTGTGCACAGTACCTTCAGGGGTACCTGGAGCCCCAGTTCAGTTCCTTCATATGTAAAGCGAGGGAAGCTCCTGGGGCTTTTGTGAAGATTCGAATTAACTTCTCAGTAATCCCACAAATCTTAATTGAGCCCCAACAGTGGGCCAGGCCCTTAGAGTATCAAATGACCTGCCTCTGTGCCTGCCACAAAATAAGGCCATAAGTAGTATAATTATCAGTGCAACACCACAGGGCCCCGGGGCACTCCCTGGATGAGGTCTCTGGCCCCAGGCAGGGCTGAACTCTTAGCTGGGCAAGTGATCTGCGGGGGGCCCATCTATTTCACTGTTGTGGCCTAGGGAGACCTTGGGCCCCTGGAGAACAAGCACCTGTCTGCAGCATGTCTGTACCTCCCAGAACACCCACTTTGGAGATTGAGTCTGGAAGGGTCTATTAATTTTTTTTTCCCTTAATATTTTATTTACTTATTTGACAGAGAACACAAGCAGGGGGAGCAACAGGGAGAGCGAGAAGCAGGCTCCCTGTTAAGCAGAGAACCCAATGTGGCCCTATCCCAGGACCCTGGGAACATGATCGGAGCCAAAGGTGACACTTTAAGTCACCCAGGTGCCCCTGTCTGTTGACTTTTTAAGGTAATGATTATGGAGCACTTACTATGTGCCAGCCCTCGGAATTACCTCATTATGCTCCTAACCATCTTAAGGAGTACTAATATTGCCTCCATTTTATAGACGATAAGACAGAGACTTAGAGAAATGAGACTTGTCCAAGGTCACACAATGTGAAGCTCTCAGGCTGGAACTCCCTAGAAGTTTCTTGGACTCCCGAGTCCAGTAATTAGCCATTGAGCTACCACCCTTCAACTCTGAACCAGTGTGCTCACCTCTGTGTGGGGAGAGACCTATCCCCTACTACCAGTGGCTGTGTAGAGGTCACATGAAGTATGTGAAAGTGCTCTGAGAGTTGAAAGTACATGATAAGTTGTCATTCACAGTCACCTCTCCTGTGTTCTGACCTCTGTACTGTGTGCCATCCTTCCACTCCTGCCAATCCCACCCCCAAATCCAGACCAACAAAGACCTAGAACCACTCCCAGGAGCAAGAACCCAGAGCTACATAACAGCGTGAAACACAGCATGGGCTCAGCAGCTGAGCACCTGCCTTTGGTTCAGGGTGTGATCCCGGAGTCCCAGGATCGAGTCCTACATCAGGTTCCTTGCAGGGAGCCTACTTCTCCCTCTGCCTGTGTCTCTGCCTCTCTCTCTCTGTGTAACGCTCATGAATACAATAAATACAATCTTAAAAAAGACAGACAGACTGACAGCATGGAACAAATACACGGCAACATGCTGGGGGTCCCTGGCAAAGCCCATCTGTCAGGGAAGGCATTTTGGAGGAAGTTGGATTTAGGCCAGGCTCTGAGGCCAGGGGACAAGTGTCTCATTCTCTCCCAAAGGACCTTACACAAAGCCCTACAGGTCACTTTCAGGGGCTAAGAAAGATCCGTGGCTAAGAAAGCTAAGATGTGGGGATCCCTGGGTGGTGCAGCGGTTTGGCGCCTGCCTTTGGCCCAGGGCGCGATCCTGGAGACCCGGGATCGAATCCCACGTCGGGCTCCCGGTGCATGGAGCCTGCTTCTCCCTCTGCCTATGTCTCTGCCTCTCTCTCTCTCTCTCTCTCTCTCTCTCTCCCCCACCATGTGTGACTATCATAAATAAATAAAAATTTAAAAAAAAGAAATAAAAAAAGAAAAAAGAAAGCTAAGATGTGAAGAGAGTACTCGATTCAGAAAGGTCTAGATTAAGAGAGTGGTCAGAGCTCCTGGCTGTTCTGAGCTTCACCCAAGTCCAGGCCTGATGTCAGGAAGGAACACCATACAGCCTTTGAGAAGTGAGGTGGAAGTGGAGAACAGGCAGCTAACTCAGAAATCAGGATTGGGGATACTGCCTGAGAGTCAGGAATAGAAAGACCCCTGATAAGAACAGGCCCATCTACAGAGCACTTTCCAATTCTATGGAGGGTGAGGGTGTGGGCAGACGCAAGGGTCCCACCTCAACCAGATTTCTGTGACCTTGGGCCATTTTCTTCCTCTTTTTTTTTTTTTTTTTTTTAGGATTTAAAAAAAATTATTTAAGAGAGAGGGGAGCATGGAGGTGACTGAGAAGAGCAGAGGGAGAGAGGGAAGCAGACTCCCTGCTGAGCAAGGAGCCCGATGTGGGGCTCTATCCCAGGACCCTGGGATCGTGCTCACTTCGGCAGCACATATACTAAAAGCAGGATCCTGGGATCATGACCTGAACTGAAGGTAGACCCTCAACTGACTGAGACCCCCAGGTGCCCCACCTTGGGCCCTCTCCCAACCTTTTGGGGCCTCGGTATCTTCCTCTATGAAATGGGGGCAGTTCCTATCTCCCAGGACATCCAAGAACAGATGAGACAAGGAGAGCACCAGGTTCTGCCGCTTTTACATCCCGAAGCCTCCCAGCTTCCCAGTGAGGTAGCTGCTAAGTTCTCCCTATATTACAGATGAAGAAATGGAGGCACCTAGAGGTTAGGAATTGCCAGAGGTCCTGCAGCTGGCACACCCTCCTGGCCACTTAAGTGCTCGAGGAATGTCAGCTATTCTCCTTTACTAGTTTTTAATAAGGCACACAACCACCACACTTGACAGACACAAGGTCCAAGAGTCAGAAAATGAGTGACTTGCAGGTGGCCACTTGGTCTGGGTACCACCTCCTTGCCTAGGAATCAGAACCAGCAGAAGAATACTTGCCATGTCAAGTTCAAAGTGCTTCAACTGAATCAATTCATTACATCTCCATCACACCCCATGAGAAAGGTTCCTCACTGTCCCCATTTTATAGGAGAAAACTAAGGCACAGAGAGGGTAAGTACCTTCCCCAATGTCACACAGCCAGTAAGTGGCAGAGCTGGGATCCAAACCCAGCCAGGTTGGCTCTAGGGTCTGTGTGCTTAATGCTCATGCCCCAGGTTCCCAACAGCAACACCTTGGACCACCTTGGGGGTGCAGTCTGGGGGAAGGCACCTCTGGGCCTTTGGTGAGTGCCCACTCTATCAGGAGCCTATCAAATGGGGTAGGGTAGGGTATTTTCACCAAAGCCATGGATTTAGCAATGCCAACCGAGCCATCATCAAAATGACAATCATTTGTGTAAACTGAGCTTTTAAAAGTGCCCTACTCTTTGCTGGTCATAGCTTGAAAGAAGCCATAAACAATATATAATTAACTGTGTTGCTATATTCCACTAAAATTTTAAAAATGTTAAAACCATTCTTTTTTTTTTTTTTTTTTTTTTAAGATTTTACTTATTCATGAGAGACCCACAGAGAGAGAGGCAGAGACACAGGCAGAAGGAGAAGCAGGCTCCATGTCTCCATGTGGGGAGCCCGATGCAGGACTTGATCCCGGGTCTCCAGGATCACACCCCGGGCTGATGGCGGCACTAACCACTAAGCCACCGGGGCTGCCCTGTCAAAACCATTCTTAGCTCATGGGCTGAAAAAAAAATAGGGATTTAGCTGTGGCTATGGTTTGCCAACCCCTGCTCTAAACCCAACTGTGTCTGTCCCCTTCCTAAAACCTTCAGTGGCTCCCAATTGCCGAGGAGGTGAAGTCCAAACTCCTTAGTGTGTCTTTCAAGGCCTTTATCTTCTGGTTCTAACTTATACTTTACTTGTCCATCATCAGGAGGGCATAGGTTATTCACGTCTACCTCCATTGAAAGAATGGCAGTCCTCAACTCTGCTCAGAGCCTAGGCCAACTCATAGTAACAATAACAGCAACAATCACAGTAATAGTAAGAAGAGAGATTCCTCTGGACCAGGCACTGTTTCTAAGCATTTTTCCTATTTTTTTTAAACATTTATTTTTTTTAAATTTTTATTTATTTATAGTCACACACAGAGAGAGAGAGAGAGGCAGAGGCAGAGGGAGAAGCAGGCTCCATGCACCAGGAGCCCGACGTGGGGTTCGATCCTGGGTCTCCAGGATCGCGCCCTGGGCCAAAGGCAGGCACCAAACCACTGTGCCACCCAGGGATCCCAACATTTTTCCTATATTAATTGATCAGATCCTCCCTACAACCTAGAAGGGAGAACTAGTTCTATTCTCATTTTACAGATAAGAAAACTGACGCAGACAGAGTTAACTAGCCTGCTCAAGCTCAAACTGCTAATAGAGGGTAGTGTGGTGTTTGAACCCTGTGGCCTCACCTACTGGGCATTCCTCCTTCCCTCTCTACCATCCATCCACACACACAGCTCACCATATACCTGCCTGTCCCTGGCACTGGGCTATGTGCAGGGCCTGTCACAGCACAGAAGGTAGCTCAGTCTCTGCCCTGGGGATGCTGACAGTCCAGGCCCACAAGACCCAGGGGCCAGGGGGTATGAAGTGTGACAGGACTCTGCCCGTCTGGAGGGGGCAGTGGCTTTGTGGCTCTGGCAGGCCATTTGCACTTGTTGATTTTTATGGGAAAATCACTTGCTTTTTAGGTATTGAAAACAAAGTTTAAGAACACCTGTGCTGTCTTCGCACTTTCTTTTCCTTGCAGCCCTCCTCATTGAAGGGTCTGGAGCTAGGGGAGGTGTCCTTATCACTGCTTCAGACTATTCTCACTCCCTCCTCCTCGGTCCTTATCCAGGCCACACACCCCCTGGTGCAGGAACTTCTTCCATCCAATCCCTGCTGCTCTCTCCATCACCACATATCCTCATTCATTCACAGGACCCAAGTGGTCCTTCCCCTTCCCAACCTCTCCTTCCTTGCCCTGCCTTCTCTAGTCCTGCCCTCACTCTCAGTTGCAGGGACAGAACCTTCGGTAATTCTATCCCAAGCCTTACACCCCTACCTGGCTGGCTCCCTGCCTTGGTAGCCCACTCTATTGATGCCAGATGTTCCAGAGCAAACTGACACCCCACACCAACCATTCCCTCCCTTGCAGGCACCTCTTCCCAGCTAGGCTGAGACAGGCACAGCTCTGGTTAAACTCTAACTCCCTGCTGGCCCCCACAGGCCCCTGGTAGCCAGTGTGGCTGGAGAAAAGCACAACCATGCAGCCACCACTGAAATTCATGGCCATAGGGATGCCTGGGTGGCTCAGCAGTGGAGCATCTGCCTTTGGCTCAGGGCATGATCCCGTTTGGGGAATCCAGTCCCACCCTCCAAGGAGCCTGCTTTTCCCTCTGCCTCTCTCTCTCTGTCTCTCATGAACAGATAAAGTGAAATGAAAGAAAGAAAAAAAAAGAAAAGAAAAGAAAAGAAAAGAAAAAAAGAAAGAAAAGAAAGACCATAAAACCCAGTTGCACCCTTGACATTGCCCAGTACACTTCACATGCTCTATGTTTGGGGATGCTCGACTACTTCAAACCTGATCCTTTCTCCTTCAACCCTCTCCTGGAGAACCCGGAAGCACCCACAAGAGAAACTTCTACTACTTCCCATAAAGTATCTACCCAAGACCACGCAGCTATGTCCACCTTCCGGCGTTTAGCTGAGCTAGCCCTCCCCAGGCACCAGACCCCTCCCCTACTCAAAGACATCTCTCTAGCTAGTCTCCCTTCTCTCCTGCCTCATTGGGTAGTTTCCTGGCTCCTGGATTACTCCCATCAGCTTATAGACGGGCTGTTTTCTTTCTCCCTTCTAAAATTAAAAAAAAAAATTAAAAATTAAACAACTCAGGACATCTCGTTGTTTCAGCGGTTGAGTATCTGCCTTTGGCTCAGGGCGTGATCCTTGAGTCCCGGGATCCAGTTCCACATCGGGCTCCCTGCTTTTCCCTCTGCCTATGTCTCTGCCTCTCTCTCTGTGTCTCTCATGAATAAATGAATACAATCTTTAAAAAAAAAATTAAACAACCCTTCCTGGAGCCTCCTTGGGCCTTCAGGTGCTGCCCATTTCTCTGCTCCCTTTTCTGGAACACAGCTGCCAAGATTGGGCTCTCCTTTCTGCCTCCACTTCTCTTCCTGTCATCCCTCCCCACTGAACTGAGCTCAGCCTTCCCTCAACCTCCCCACCCAAACTGCAACAGCCCCGTCTTGGTGGTTCCAGGGCTCTGCTCCCAGTCCCCCTCCAGCCAGACTATTCCCCCTTGCTGCCCAGGCCCTGCCTGCTCCTGGTTTCCCTCCAATCCTGCTAATTCTTTCTCAGTCCTCAATGCTGCCTCTTCCTCTGCTGCTGGCCTGTCTATGCTGGCTCCCCGGGCCTCAGAGAACATTACCTCAGTGATTGAAAACTCCCATGTGTATAAATCCCACCTGGACCTATGCCTACTAGAAACCTCCATCTGGCTGCCCAAAAGGCACCTCTCACCTGCCCTGGCCCAAACAGTTCTGCCATAGTTCCGTCCTTCAGGTGCCCAGGCCAGATTCCTTGCAGCCATCCCTGGCTCCTGTCTTTTCCACCCCTGCCCCCAACATCCAGTTCGTTGGCAGATCCTGCCAGTTCTACCTTCAAAATAAACCCAGAGTCCAGCTATTTACCAACCCCACTGCCACCACCAGGTGCAAGCCACCATCCTTCCTCACTGGGACTCTTGGGGCTGCCTCTCCTGCAGCCCCATGGCTGCTTTTGCCCATTGCAGACTAGTCTTAACTCTGGGGCCCTGGTGATTCTCTTGACCCCAAATCAGACCACCCTTGCCTCTGCTCAAAGCTGTCCCATGTGTTTCCACTCAGAGTGAAAGCCAACACCCTGACACTGGCCTTCCAGGCCCTGCCCAGGGGCTCCTCCCCCCTCCCATCTATCCCTCCCTCCACTTCCAAACTCTCCTCCCCCCAGGGGCCTAGACCGTGTCCGCCCCTCAGGGCCTTTGCATTTGCCCTTCCCTAGGCCAGGATCTGTCTTTTTCCAATGATATGGACGGGGCTCACCCCTCACCCCTTCCAAGCTTTGCTGTAATATTGCTTCCTGCCAAGGCTGACCCTGACCACCCGTTAGAGTCTCCTCCAGCTCCCAATACTCTGGATTTCAAAGAGAAAGTCAATGTTTCTGGCACTGCCACCCAACGCCTGTCATCTTCTAACACATTATGGCATTTGTTTGTTTATGGCTTGTCTCTTCTCACTCTCTCACTTAACTAGAATGTAGGCACCACAAGGGCAAGGGCTTTTATCTTTTTTGTTCACTGGTGTACCCCTGGCAGCTGGGACAGCATGTGGCACAAACTAAGCACTTGATATGGAGGATGAAGAGGAACAGGGAGGTGGGGGGTAGAAACCTGTAGTGAGCAGAAAAACAGCAAGTGCAAAGATCTGGATGTTAAAGGAGGTAAAGAAAATCTGGAGTTCAGTCTGACAAAGTGGGGGGGGGGGCTGGGGGGGCTGGGGGGGGCTGGGGAGGAAGACCCGGTAAGCCTTCCTATTCCTGAAGGTGGGGATGGATGGGGTCATTCAGACTTCAGGAGGTCAGGGATACAAGTTTTGTTCACACCAGACCTCTATGGTGGTTCCAGGCGCCCAAACCTGTGTTGGGCACTGGGGAGGTGGGCACTGGTGAGAAATGGCCACCACACTCTGTGCCCATCCTTCCATCTTAGCACTGGGTTCCCTCAGTGGATGTGGACAGGCCCGCTTCCTGGAAGGGCTATCCTTGGAGTCATTTACCCCTGGCAACTGGCAAGGATAGTCCCAGTATGGGTGTGTGCCACAGGGCAGGAAAATACATACCTGGGGCTAAGGTCCAATTTCAGGGAAGGTGCAAAGCCGGGGGCAGGGCACCTTGGAGTCTTCCAGCCCTGGTTCCTACCAAAGGTAATGCCAACCAAGTGTGACCTTAGGCAAGTCATTTCCCCTTTCTGGCTGACTGGTTGTCTCTAGGTGATTTGTGTTCTGGTCCTATGCTAACAGCTACGTTCTTTGAGCATTTACTACACACGGGCCCTATAATTGCTTCCTATATAGTTCTACTAATCATCCCAACAGCCCTACAATGGTGGTGATTAATTGCTCTGGTTTACAGAAGAGGAAACTGAGGTGCAGAGAGGTTAGGGACTTACTCAAGGCCAGCGAGTGGGGATGCAGCTAGGATGCAGGGAGCTGTTGGGGCAGGGCAAGGTGGCCAGGCAGGTACCTACCTCCATGGTGTTTGCGGCTGGCTGGCTGCCCCTGCTGGTGACCAGCTTCCCCTAGGAGGCCTGGGGCCGTCTGCTGGTGCTTGCCAGGGCTTGGGGGCCGGTCCCCTGTGGGGCTGGGGCCCAAGCCCCTATTTGCAGGGCTGGAGTCTTCTTGCTCACTGGGCTCAAACTCTGGGATCTGGAACATGCTCTGGGCTGTGGGGGCAAGACAGCAGGTAGTTAGGGCACAGCTGGGGTAAATGGTGGCTAGTGAAGGGAGAGGGCAGCAGATGCCCACCTTAGAACCCCAGGTTCACTCTGCCTCCCGGGCCCCCGTTTGTCCACTGAGGCTAGCTGGGCAGGTCGCTCAGCCTGTCTACCTAAATCTCCTCTTGTGGAGCCCCGGAGCTGTGAAGCGGTTCCAGGTCCCTACCTAGGCCCTGGCCCAACCTGTCCTCGGTGACGGCACACAAGTCTTACCCCAAGCCCGATCTCGAGGCCCCTGACCCGGGCCTGCCGCCTCCCTCTAGTACTGAGGGGAGTCCGGCCCTAGTTGCCTGGGTAACGGGAACTGTCACCGAGAGGGCCCAATCAGCTGGTGACACGTCACTAAGGCGGGCCAGGGGGCGTGGCCGCCCCTGGCCCAGACCCCGCCCCCGCGGCGGACCTGCGCCCAGCCCACTGCCGTCGTCCCGGGTCCCTTCCTCTTCTCCCCGCCGCTCGGTTCCTGACTTCCTTGTGCCTGGGTCCTGCGCGGGAGCAGATGAGGGATTCTCTGGGGTCTCCTCTTGGAACCTGGAGACCAGCTTCTGCTGACAAGCCCTTCAGCCCCTTTGGGCCTTAGTCTCCACTCCTGTAAAATGGGGATGATGACATCTCCCTTGGAGGCCAGTGAACTCTGTAAACCGAGTGGCGATTACTGTGGGTGAAAGCACTTTGCAAAGCTTCAGCTGAAGCTCAGCCGTCGGATGCAGGTGTTGCTGCTGTCACTGCTCCGTGTGGACGGGGGAGTCGGGTCGGGAAGTCCCGCTCCCTCCTCCCCACAGTGGAAACCTCGCGCCGCACGCCTCGGGCGCACTACTCCGCGCGCCGGCTCAGGAGCGCTCGAGATAAGCGAGGAAGCCTCCTCCCCGGCAGGATGGCTGTCCCGGCGCGGGAGAGGGGGCCCCGCTGAGGGTGGCCGTAGGACTTAAGGGGGCTTCGCGCAGGCACAAGGCCGGCCAGGTGAGCGGGAACCGCAGCGGGCCGGGGCGTGGGGCGGCCGTGCCTCCCCGGGACTGCGGGGCCCTGCGGGCGAAGCCCAGGGGGCGGGGCCCGGGGGCCATCTTGGCTGCGGGCGGAAGTTTCCTTCGGAAGCCGGTGCGGGGAGGTTGTCGCCGCCCCTCCGCCGGGCGGCGCGATCTCAATTTGGGGATAGGGAAGAGAAGCATGGGAACTGGCGGCCCCGCAAACGAACGGGGGCAGGTGGCCGCGGGCACAGCCCACCCGGATGCGGTTCAGCCCGGGCGTCTCGGCCTCCGCCTGCCTCCAGTAACCCCTGGCGCCCGCCGGCAGCGCACCTTGCGCCAACTCTCGCACGGCTCCGGCGCGAAGCTGCGGAGCTGGTGGGGCCAGACTCTGCGCAATAAGCGTAGCGGACGCCGCCCGCGCAGGCGCAGGCGCAAGAGGGGGCGGAGCAGCGGGAGCCGGGGAGCTGAGGAGCCCTAGCCCCGGGTCCCAGCGACCAGAGCCGGCTCCCGCGGCGGCGTACGGAGGACCCGGCGTCGGCCTCCTCCCGCCCCCCGAGGCTGGAGAGTGGATGCAGCGGGGGGTGGGGAGGGGCAGCGTCCGGAATTCCGAGGACGGAGGGCAGAGGCCATCCCCAACCCGGATTATTGGGGGGAACAGAGACCCCCCCCCAGTTTGGGGAGGAGGAGAGCTGGGCGTTGAGCGCCCCCCGCAGCGACCACTGCCTTCAGTCGAAGGGTATCTGCCGGCTCTCCCCCTCCGGCCCGATCGACTCCAACGGCTAAGGCCAGGGACCCCTGTCTTTCAGGCTCTGCACGCCCCCACCCCGGCTCTGGGGCTGGCCCAGGGAGGAGACCCTGCCCACTTCCCGCCTCTGCCCTAGAGGGGCACTCCTTCCACGCCTCAGAGTGCGGGGCCCAGGGCCCAGGCAGGCTGCCTGTGCCTCTCTGCAAGGGGAGGGTCTCTCCGTTGAGGGGGAAGGGCCTGCCAGCTGCAACTTCTTTCCTCCTGAGCTCCTCATCTCTGTCGCTGCACCCTGCAACTCCCACCCCTCCGTATTTATTTTCCTGGCCCCCAGCCAGCCTCTCCGTCTCTTTCTCTGGGATTCAGGCCTCCCTTCCTGACATGGAGAGTAACCTGTCTGGCCTGGTGCCTGCTGCTGGGCTGGTGCCTGCGCTGCCTCCTGCTGTGACCCTGGGGCTGACTGCGGCCTACACCACTCTGTATGCCCTGCTCTTCTTCTCGGTCTATGCCCAGCTCTGGCTGGTGCTCCTATATGGACACAAGCGTCTCAGCTATCAGACCGTGTTCCTGGCACTCTGTCTGCTCTGGGCTGCCTTGCGCACCACCCTCTTCTCCTTCTACTTCCGAGATACCCCCCGAGCCAACCGTCTGGGACCCCTGCCCTTTTGGCTTCTCTACTGCTGCCCTGTCTGCCTGCAGTTCTTCACACTGACACTTATGAACCTCTACTTTGCCCAGGTAACCATGGTAATGGGTGGGGGTGGGCTGTGGGGTGGGAAGCCCCAAAGGCCCAAAGGAATGATGGGCATCTCTGCTCCCAGGTTGTGTTCAAGGCCAAGGCGAAGCGCCGGCCGGAGATGAGCCGAGGCTTGTAAGTACAAGGGACACGTGGGCATATCCCTCAGGCCAGGGGCAGGGAACAGCCTTGTGTCCGTTTCTTGCCCCCACCCTGTGTAGTGCCAGGGCGAGGACAACTTAGCAAATGTTTTTGAAAGAACCATGAAAAAAAAAAAAAGAAAAGAAAGAACCATGAAAGTTAGGCACGTGGTACACACGGCTCAGCAAAGGCACTGCATCCGTGAAGGGCAGCATTGAGAGAAATAGCTATGCTAAGTGTGAAGGAAAAGGCCCCCAGGGTCATCCATGATGGATGAAGAGCTGGAGGCCCCAGCCCTGGGAAGCCCCAGACTGCACTGCTGGCTGACCTTGAGCGGCAATAAACTTGTCATTTGTATAACGTCTTTCAGTGTTGTTATCCCCATCTGAGAGATGAAGAAACTGAGACCCAGCAAGGTAAAAGCCTCACGTGCAAGGTCATAGATATGGTAGGAGGCAGCGCCAGGGCCTACTTAAACCCAGGTTTCTCTCAGTCCTGTGCTCTGTCCACTGCACCACAGCTATCCCGTATGGGCCTGCCTGTCTGCAAACCTGGAGGGCTGGGGTTCAGACTGATTTGGTCTGGATTGGTTCTGATTGACACTGGAGTCTCCTGGGGGAGTTTGGGTGGTCAGGGAGTGCCAGGGATGGTTGTCTGGGGCTGACTGTGCTGTGGGCTGTAGGCTGGCTGTCCGAGGGGCCTTCGTGGGGGCCTCGCTGCTCTTTCTGCTGGTGAATGTGCTGTGTGCTGTGCTGTCTCGCCGGCGCCGGGCACAGCCCTGGGCCCTCCTGCTGGTGCGAGTCCTGGTGAGCGACTCCCTCTTTGTTATCTGCGCCCTCTCTCTTGCTGCCTGCCTCTGCCTTGTTGCCCGGCGTGCACCCTCCACCAGCATCTACCTGGAGGCCAAGGTAGGGCCAAAAGCCCTGATACCCGGTTGTCCTTTGGGGTCTTTGGGCAGTGGTCTTCAGGGCAGAGAGGAAGCTGGAGCCTTCCTGCCCTGAGGGTCCCCATTGTCATCTGTGCCAGGGAACCAGTGTGTGCCAGGCAGCTGCGATGGGTGGTGCCATGGTCCTGCTGTATGCCAGCCGGGCCTGCTACAACCTGGCAGCCCTGGCCTTGGCCCCCCGGAGCCGGCTGGATGCTTTCGATTATGACTGGTACAACGTCTCTGACCAGGTGGGCATTCAGCACATTGGCTACCTCCTTTGGAGCTGTGGCTCTTGGCCTCTTGGCCTCCACTTGGCCTTGGCTCTGTCTGGGTGCCCCTCTGGCGCAGTTGTGGATTGACACAAACCCCTGCCTTCCCACAGGCGGACCTGGTGAATGATTTGGGGAACAAAGGCTACCTGGTGTTTGGTCTCATCCTCTTTGTGTGGGAGCTGCTGCCCACCACCCTGCTGGTGGGCTTTTTCCGGGTCCACCGGCCCCCACAGGACCTGGTGAGGGCCAGCGGAGAGGGGTGGATGCTGGGAATCCCTTGGGCTGGGGTCTGGCAGGGCTGTGGGGCAGCAGAGAGCATGATGGTGGCTTTTTCTCCCAGAGCACCAGTCGCATCCTCAATGGGCAGGTCTTTGGTTCCCGTTCCTACTTCTTTGACCGGGCTGGGCATTGTGAGGACGAGGGCTGCTCCTGGGAGCATGGTCACAGCGAAAGCACCAGGTAGGAACCCTGGCCCTGAGTCAGATCCTCCTGGCTCCCAGCTTGCTCTGTTGAGCCATGGGGATCTAGAGCCTGGT
Source organism: Canis aureus (assembly GCF_053574225.1). Classification (NCBI taxonomy): domain Eukaryota; kingdom Metazoa; phylum Chordata; class Mammalia; order Carnivora; family Canidae; genus Canis; species Canis aureus. The sequence goes on from NC_135631.1 coordinate 3,101,100, forward strand.
CTGCCAACTTTCCCCCTTGACCCTGCCACTGCCATGCCCAAGTTTCCCGTCTGTACTAGGTGAGGTACCCTCTGGTTTCAACCGCAAGATCAGTTTGCCACAGTGTAGAGGACTCAACTCCTGGGTGCTGGAAAGCTGGGGTCCTGGACCCTGTTCTGAACCTCCCTCCCTCTCCCAACTCCTGTGAATGTGGCCCTGGTCACTGCCTAGGGACTGACCCTTGTTTCTCTGCCTGCAGCATGTCAGGCAGCCTAGGCTCTGGCAGCTGGTATGGCGCCATCGGGCGGGAGCCAGGCTGGTGCGGGAGCAGCCAGACACGGACCACTCCGCTGCTCTTCTCCCAGGTGCTGGGACCAGGTGGCCACCACCACAGTCTCTACTCCACCCCACAGACGTGATCCCCCTCCCTTCTCCCCTAGAACACCCAGACCCCAGTCCTCCCAACCCAGGCCCCGTGCCAAGTTCACCTGCCGCTTCTTGCCCAGGATCACGGGAGACTGTGGCCACCTCTTCCCCTGGCCGGCTCCTTGCTCCTCCTGTCGTAGTGAGCTTGTGCTATCCCCACAAGGGAACATGGCTCTGGCTGCCAGATGCCCACAGCACCTTGGCATGACCTGCCGCCTCTGCTTCTACACTGGAGCCAGCTACCTCTCCTGCACCTGCCACTCAATAAACAGTGTCTGTACCCCTCATCTGTTCACTGTCATTTGTCTGCTTTTTGTTCCTTATGTCATTGCTTACACGGCTGAAGACCGATCAGACCCAGGCCCTCCAAAGGAGCAGCTGGGCTGGGTTGGGGTCACTTACCCGACCAAGATTGGTGGGCAGGGAGAGGGAGGAGCCTGCAGTCTGATGGCAAAGGAAGCCAGAAGAGTGTTCCCACTCCAGTCCACTTCTTGCTTGAAAAATTTCTACTCTCTCCTCAAAACCTGCAGATGTCATGATCTCCAGGTCAGGGAGCCTTGTATCCCCTCGGGATAATCCGGGATATCCGGGATAATCCCCAGTGACACTGTGATTATGCATCTCATATGCCTGTTAACCCTTGCTGGATTGGGATTTCTGGAAACCCTGTTTCCCTGTCATCTTTCCCAACCTGGCATTCCAGGCCAGGGGTTAGTCTAGGGCTGTGGAGGAAGTGGCCTGTGATTGAGTATCCCCACCTCCCTACCAGGTGTGGATTTGGCCAGATAGTTAGGCTGCCCCGTATAGTCTGCCTGGGGGCCCCTTCTCTCCCCCCCAGTCTCTTTCTCTAAGATTTTTATTTAACAGAGGAGAGAGCAAGTGAGCACAAGCAGGGGGGTTGCAGAGGGAGAGGGAAAGGCAGGCTCCCCACTGAGCAAGTAGCCCCATGTAGGGCTTGATCCCAGGATCTTGGGATTGTGACCTGAGCGGAAGGCAGACACTTAACCAACTGAGCCACCCAGGTGCCCCTGGGGGCCCTTCTCTACTGCCCCTGATGCCACGTCACTGCCTTCTTTGGGGCAGTGCCACAGCCTTGTCAGATCTGACATCTGTCTTGTGGCTGGGAGTCATCTATCAGAGGATCTCTCTCCTGTCCACATACCTGGTCATCACAGCTCCTAGAAGCTTCTGCAGCCTAGCACTAATCCTGTCTTGAAACTTTTCACTTGGAATGATCTGGGAACCCAGCCTTCGGGGCTTCTGGAGAGGTCACCTGAGACTGAGAATGAGCTTGAAGCCAAACAGTCACTTTTTGTTAAAAGGAAAATTTGTTTTTTTTATTTATGATAGTCACACAGAGAGAGAGAGAGAGGGGCAGAGGGAGAAGCAGGCTCCATGCACCAGGAGCCTGACGTGGGATTCGATCCTGGGTGTCCAGGATCACGCCCTGGGCCAAAGGCAGACGCTAAACCGCCGCGCCACCCAGGGATCCCGAAAGGAAAATTTGTAAGGCGCTTTATTGTGTGTGCCAGCTTCTGTTTTGAGCATTTACAAATACTTACCTCCTTAATGCTCAGAGCAGCACTCAGGTGATAATCATCCCTTTTCTGTAAGTAGGAACTGGGAGGCTCCGGAGAGCCTGGTATCACGTCGACGCCCTCTACTGGTAGGGGGTGGTCAGACTTCGAGCCCAGGCTTAAAACCACCCACTGTCCGAGCTGAAGACCCCGGGCAAGAGGATTTGGGGGAGAGAGCAGGGTTTGAAGAAGCAAGTGGGAACACAGAGGAGAGCAGTGCCAAGGCCTGCCTGAGCCCTAGTTGTTCAGGCTGTGGGGGAGTGCTGGCTGCTGGCACTAGCTCCACGTCGGGATGGCTACGGAGGTGGGGACCAAGGGATGGGCAGGGGTGGGGGCAGGGGGCCATGACTTTCCAGAACTGGGACCCCACCCTACCACAGCCGATTCCGGGTTGTTTCAGCGGCTCGCCCACCCCTTTGTCCCGCGGGGCCGACTCCCTCAGGAGGGCTGAGCCCAAGGGCCAGGCTGTCCCCAGGGACGCCGAGTGGAGGGTTCTTCCGATCCGTAGTGGACCTGGGAGATGCCGGGAGATTAGCGCGGCGCCTGACCGGGGAGGTGAGCCGGCAGATGTCCTGGCCGGGGCCGCGCCGCTGGCCACGCTGGCCGGCCGGCGGGGCAGAAGCAGGACTCGGGGCTGAGACTCCAGGCCGGACCCGGCGGCGACCCGCCTCGGGCTCCTCTGCCCCCCACCTGCCGAGACCGGACGGAATTGGGGGGCTGGGCGGCCGCAGGTAAGGGGCCGCGGGGCACGGCGCCGGCGGCGAGGGCGCGGCACGGAGGGAGGCGCGGCGCGGGAGGGGTTAAGCTTCGGAGGAGGGGGGCTTCTGGAGGCGGGGGGGGGTCCCAGCTCCGGCTGCCGCCCGCTCCGCCCCTGCCGCCGCCGCCGCCGCCGCCGCCTCCGCGGCCCAGCCGGCACCGGCGAGGCCGCGCGGGTGCCTGGGCCGCAGCCGCAGCCGCAGCCGCAGCCGCAGCCGCAGCAGAGCCGACAGTGAGTGCGGGGCCTGCGTGGGAAGGAGTGCGGGGCGCTGGCGGGACTCCCCGGCACCGAGGGGTGCGCAGGGGGCGCGCGTGGGCGCCTCCGGGAGGCGAGCGGCCGCGCATCCTGCGCCCGCACGCTCCCGGCGTCAGCGTGGAAGCCTCGGGAGGCCGTGGGAGCGGACGGCGGGTGTGCGGTGTGTGTGCGGGAGTGTGTGCACACGTGCGCGCGGACCTTCGGGGTGCCTCGGGCGGCGCGCACGCCCCCGAGGGTCCGGGCGTGCCCGTGAGCCCGGGGAGTGCGCAGGTGGAGCGTGTGCGTGCAGCCTGGGCAGCGGGGCAGGAGCGAGCCGCAGGGCGGAGCGTGGGCGCCCGGGCCTTTGTGCCCGCGTGTGTGCGCGTGGGCGCCGCCGCCCGCTGTCCCGGGGGCCGACATCCGTCCGGGAGGATGCTGCCCGGGTCTGGCCCTGATCGCTCCCGCGCGGCTCCTTCCCGGAACGCGGCACACTCCCTGCCCCCCGCCCGGCCTCGCCCCAGCGCAGCCACGGGACCAGCCCCTGGGTTCCTCGAAAGCCCTGCGGGGCGCCGGGAGACCCCGGAGGCTACGCGCCCGGCCCCCCGCGGGTCGCGGCGGAGCGGAGAAGAGGCGCGATGGCGAGAGAAGCGCGAAGATGCTGCGGCAGCCGCGGTGGAGGAGCCGGGACCCGCCATCCCCGTCCCCGCCCTGCGCGGTCCAGCCTCTCCTCCCGCTGCCCCTTCGCGCCTCCTCGCCCCCTCCGCCTCCTGCTCCGAAGCGGGTTCCTCACGCCCCTGCCAGGCCCGGCGCGGTCTCGCTCGCCCGCCTGTCCCTTGGCTGGCTCGGGCTCTCTTCCCCGCTCCACTCTCCTTCCTTTCCCTTCCCGGGCCCTCCTCGCATCTCGAGTCCTGGAGTCCTCGGACAGGGGCTGAGGGCCGGGCAGCGGAGGTAAGGGGGAGGACAGGGAGGGGGACGGGATGTGTCCTGGCAGAGGGATGCGAAGAGAGGACACTCCCCGGCAGTTAGTGCTGGGGGCTCCAGGACCTCTGGATGCGTGGGGTTTGGAGGAGGAGGGTGTAGGGGGGAGGAGGCCAAGTTACTGACCCCCGCATTCCTGGTTCTGTCCACAGTGACCGCTGCTCCCCAGGAGCCCCCTGCCCGGCCTCCCCAGGCAGGCGGAGGGATTGGCCGGGCCCCTGGGCGCGCCATGCGCAGCACCACACTCCTGGCACTGCTGGCGCTGGTCCTACTCTACTTGGTGTCTGGTGCCCTGGTGTTCCAGGCCCTGGAGCAGCCCCACGAGCAGCAGGCCCAGAGGGAGCTGGGGGAGGTCCGAGAAAAGTTCCTGAGGGCCCATCCGTGTGTGAGCGACCAGGACCTGGGGAGCTTCATCAAGGTGTGTGGGTGGGTGGGAGCCCCTTCAGCACTTGCCTGTGACCCCCTGAAATGTAGTTGCATGCCAGGGGGGGCCCAGACCGCCACCCCCCCACCCCCCGCCTTGAGGGCAGAGTATGGCTGAGGGGTACAGGGCAGAGGCTGGAATCCAGGTCTCTGTGTTTTCAATATGGTGGCCATGGGAACACTTGTCCACCTTGCCTCTCCCGGCATTGGATTGTCTCCTTCAGTTGTGATGGTGGTTGAGTGAAGGAACAAGTGAAGGAGGAAATGAATAAATGTCCGGAGCACATGAGATATGTTACATTTTCACAGGCCTAACTCATTGGTTCTGGGTTGCCGGATGAAATCCAGAGCACCCGGATAATTGTGAATTTTAGCCACTAAAAACTTAAAAAATAAATATGTCCCATGCAAATATTTTGGCAACCCTACATTGGCTTCTCTACTTCTTTGGAATCACAGAGGACTTGGAGATGCCCAAGAACGTTGTGAACAGTCCTCTACCCCATTGGAAAATGCTCTTATAGCTATATCCCTCCCAGTGGTTTCAGAGGCTGTCAGAGGACACATTCAGAGAGTTCCAGGATCCCCTAAACTTGCCACCATGGATACCAAGTTAAGCACCCCTTCTCCCCAGGACACATGCTTATGATAAGGAGGCTAGAGGAAGGGCAAGTGAGGAACCGGTTCAGCTTTGGTTCAGTGACTAAAGAAAGTGCTGGGCTTCAGCCTTCTGGGGGTACTATCAGAAAAGCACCTTAGTTGCTTTCTGTGATTTCTGAGTAACTCTCATATAAAATCCCTAAGGAGTAACTTTAATAAATTAATGTTTATTACTTTATTGAAGAGTACCCCTTTCCTTGCCTGTTCTTTTGGAGGGAGGAGCCATCACGGCAGGGAGGCCTCAGTGTCCCCCCCCCCCCCCGCCCCCCCTTCCCAAGGTGGCAGGGCCAGGAGCAGAGATGAGGGTGGGGTGGGGCCAGGACACAGGTGACTTGATGTTGTCTCTGACACTTCCAGAATGCCCACTGAGGCTCAGAGAGGCCTGGGGAGGAGAATGTGTCTGGCCAGACCACAGGGCAGAGGGAGGAAGGGAATCTGACCTATTTTATTTTCACGATGTAAATGCTTTTGTCCTGGATAAAAAAAGAAGAAAAGGAAGGGCAGAAATTACAAGTGTGGGCGACAGCTGCTTTCTCTTCCACAATTAGGCAGTCATGCAGCAAGTGTGCACCTACTGTGTGCTAGGTGCTGTGCTATACACCGTAGGTGAGCAGGGAAATTGGTAGAGGGGTGGACCAGATGCAGGCTCTACCCTAGAGAATGTCACTCTGGGATGAGGGGAGACAGATCCATGGAGAGACCACTGTAAGATTCAGTGGAAAGGGAGCTTTCCTTGCTTCCTTCTTTGTTAAACACCTGTTATATGCTGGCCCCTGAGCAAGGTGCTGGGGGCAAGGAGGGAGATGCCAGGGACCTTTGAGAGGAGCTGGTGATTGAAATGAGGCAGGTGAGCCCTGTAGAACTTAGAGATGTGTGATTGGTTTGCAACAGACCTGCCAGCAGAGGAACAGCATGGGCAAAGGCGTGGAAGTTGGAAAGCTCAGAGTGTTTTGCAGAACTCGGATTTAGCAGATGCCTAGTCATTCGAAGCAAAAATTAGAACACACAGGATGACAAAGGATTTTTTCCCCCTAAGTAGTGAATTTATTGGGAAAGTCTTGCAAAATAAAATTAAATCACTTTAAATCATACATTTCACTTCTTGGCTTCATTTAAAAATTGTGATTACAGGAAATGGTATCATCTCAGAAAATCTGGGGGTAAAGTCACTGCAACTTGGGTTTCACATGGGGGCCCCAGGAAAGAAGGCTGGGGAAAGGAAGGTGAGGACTAGATTGAGAAGGAGCTGAAATGCTGCGCTGGGAGTGTGGACTCTATGCTGCTACAGAAGGGAGCTGTGGAGGATTTAGAGCAGTCACTTTTAGGAAGATTAATTTGGAATGGGTCTTGCTAATGAGGATTGCAGTCAGAGAGGAAGAATGTGGTTTTTGAGCTCTCCCACTGCCTTTGTGCCTTGGCTCTGTGCTCTTGGGGGAAGGGCCCCTCTGCCTCCCCTGGTCCCCCATTATGCTCTGACCTCTGTCCCTTAAGGCAGACACTCTCAAAACGCAGACTCTGTCTCAAAGAGACCTGCAAGGTGGCAAGAGGGGCAGATACACAGCCATCTCATTAATTTAATCTTATTTACTGAGCACCTACTACGTAGCACAGGGTTTGGCTTGGATTTCAGTAGGGTGGGCGGGGGTTTGTGTGTCCATGAACCTTCAAATATTGGGGACAAAATTTGATGCTATATGAAGCTTCCTGGAGAAAGGGTCCCTAACTTCCATCAGATTTTCTAAGGCAAGTTGCTCAAACTCAGCTTCCCTAGGGGCGGTGGGAGTGGTGGGGTCTGTGGAAAGCTGAAAATCATGGCATGATCACTACTTGGGACTAATTTAACAAATGCACAGGGCTTATTTTGGCGTGAGTGCTTTAACTCTTCATAACTGTCTGAGATAGACACTAGTATCATCAGGCACAGAGTCAACTTGCCTGGGGTCACACTGCATGGACATTTGAACCCAGTGGTCCAGGTCTGTGCTCCTGAGCTCCGTAAATTTGAAATCTTTTGTGTGAAATGAAGGGGCAGATAACTAAAATCTTTCTGTTTTTTCTTAAGATTTATTTATGCATGAATGTATTCACTTATTTAGAGAAAGAGTGCTTTAGCACACGCAAAGGAGCACTCTAGCACGCACCACAGGAGCTCTAGCACAAACCACAGGTGCACTCCAGCATGCAGGAGGAGAGGGGTGGGGGGAAGGGGCAGAGGGAGGGGAGAGAGAGAATCCTAAGCAGACCCCCTGCAGAGTGTGAACCCCCCCAAGGGGGCTCAGTTTCAGGACCCTGAGATCATGAGCTGAACCAAATCAAGAGTCCCTTGATTTACCGACTAAGCCACCCAGGCACCCCAATTAAAATATTTCTGAAATAATGTGGAGGTCAAACACAACTGAGCCACCGGATTTTGCAGTGTCTACTCTGAGGGGGAAGACGGGAGGGAAGGGGAGAGTGGGGAGGGGATGGAGGACACCTCTCTGGAGACTGGTGGGCCGGGGGCTTGGCCAGGACAGTAAGGAGGGACTGAGGTTCCTCCTTCTGCGCCTTGTCCTGCAGGAGGTGGCTGATGCCCTGGGAGGGGGTGCGAACCCTGATACCAACTCAACCAGTAACAACAACCACTCAGCCTGGGACCTGGGCAGCGCCTTCTTTTTCTCAGGCACCATCATCACCACCATCGGTGGGGGAGGGGACTGGGCATGGGAGGGGGGCAAGGGGCCGCTGGGTTTTCTCCTGGGGGAAGGTGCAAAGGGAGGAAGTGGGTGCCAGGCAACCCCTAGACCTCCTGCACGGCCCCTCTGCCCAGGCTACGGCAACGCGGCCCTGCGCACGGATGCTGGGCGCCTCTTCTGCATCTTTTATGCGCTGGTGGGGATCCCGCTGTTCGGGATCCTGCTGGCAGGGGTCGGGGACCGGCTGGGCTCCTCTCTGCGCCGTGGCATCGGTCACATCGAAGCCATCTTCCTGGTGAGCTGCTCCTCGCCCTGCGCGCCCTTGCGCTGAGCTTGGGTTACCCTTCCCTACGTCCCCGCCCCGCACGTGAGCGCCGGCCTCCGGGCGTCTCGGCCGCGGGAGCCTGGCGCACAGGCTTCCGGAGGAGGGGGTGTGGGGCGTGTGCCTGGAGGTTTTGGCGACTCCTCGGGTCCTGCCCATTGCTCCTCCCTGCAGAAGTGGCATGTGCCACCGGAGCTGGTGCGAATACTATCCGCGGTGCTCTTCCTGCTCATCGGCTGCCTGCTCTTTGTTCTCACGCCCACGTTCGTGTTCTGCTACGTGGAGGGCTGGAGCAAGCTGGAGGCCATCTACTTCGTCGTAGTGACGCTCACCACGGTGGGCTTCGGGGACTATGTGGCCGGTGAGGCCACCTTTCTTGTGCTGCACTTCCCTCTCCACTTTATTCATGCCCTGGGGCCCTGCACTCTTGCTTCTTCCTCCAAATTCCTTGTGGTGTGTGTGCGCTCACAGGCGCTGGGTCCAATCCCTACCTGCACTCACGGAATGCACCTTTGGAATGCACCTTTGCGTTTTTGCACGGTTGCAACACCTCATTTGCTCTTACATTCTTGCATGTCTGCACCCCATGCATGTGCACACATATATTAAGTGCACCCCTCACACATCACATTCTTATATATGTGCACCCCTTCCATATGCTCACATTTGGAGGTGTGAGCACACTCACTTGCATATTATTATGTGGCACATCTTTAGGTAATGCACACTTGTCTTGCATGCATTCACACACTCTAGCACATACTCACTGATTGCCCTGGGGAGGCAGATCCTCTCACTGAGCTGGGAAGAGGGGCCATGAACCAGCAGCTCACAGGCTTAAAGTTTGCCCCACAATCAACATTCTTCTGGCCTCCCCGGTGGTATCCCAGGCGCCAGCCCCAACCAGGGCAATGCAGCCTACCAGCCGCTGGTGTGGTTCTGGATCCTGCTCGGCCTGGCCTACTTCGCCTCTGTACTCACCACCATCGGGAACTGGCTGCGAGTAGTGTCCCGCCGCACTCGGGCAGAGGTAGGCGCCCCTGGGTCGGTGCTGCTCTTGTGCTGTGCACTGATGCATTGTACCCTAACGGCGGGTTGATCAGTCCACCTCCCTTCCAGAGTGTGGGCCTCTCAAGGCAGGGACCGAGTACCCCTGCAACGTGCATCCGGTCCAGGAGCAAAGGGTTAAACTTGGACCGGTTGCAGATGACTCCATCTCTGCTCCCATGAATAGGGTTGTGAGATTTGGAAAAAAAACAAAAAAACAGGAAGCCCAGTTAAATGTGACTTTCAGATAAATTATAGATAATATGTTAGTGTAAGTAAGTCCCAAATGTTGCCCCGAGAGAGACACGCATATATTAAAATTAAAATTTTATTTGTCCTTTATCTGAAAGTCACATTTAACTGGGCGACCTGTGTTGTGTCACCCTACTGGGCGCTCCAGCCCGAGGAGCTAGTTCGATAGAGGCGCAAAGGTCTCTAGGGGGCACCGGAAGGGTAGCTGACATAAAACTGGGGCTTTCTAGAGAAGCTCCTGGAGAGGAGCGGATGGAGGAGAGGAGACTGTGTAGCTGGGTGATGAGCCTTTCCCCCCGCCCTGGCGGTCTGAGACTGGAGGAGCAGGGGGACGAGAGGGGTCCGTGTCCGACTGGCGAACGGGCAGGTTCCCGGGGTTGCAGAGGCGGTCGAGGACCCGCGGCCGAGGGCTGCCTTTACTCCCCGCGCAGATGGGCGGCCTCACAGCGCAGGCCGCCAGCTGGACCGGCACGGTGACGGCGCGGGTGACCCAGCGAGTCGGGCCCACGGCGCCACCGCCGCTGGAGAAGGAGCGGCCGTTCCTGCCTCCACCGCCGCGCTCGGCGCCGCCCGCCGGCAGGCCCCCGTCCCCGCTCCCCGTGAAGGCCGAGCCGCCCTCGCCGTCCTCCCCGTCCACCCCGCCCTCGGCCTCCGCGCTGGATTACCCCAGCGAGAACCTGGCCTTCATCGACGAGTCCTCCGACACGCAGAGCGAGCGCGGCTGCGCGCTGCCCCGCGCGCCACGGGGCCGCCGCCGCCCCCCCAACCCTCCCCGGAAGCCCGTGCGGCCGCGGGAGAAAGGCGGACCGGTGTAGGGGCGGGACCCCCGGCCTGGGCCTCTCCAAGGGCTCGGCTCTCGCGCTCTCCCCGGCATGCTCTGTTTGTTTGACCAAAGAGGCCTCGGGACCGCACCGAGGCCTGGGGAGGAGGCTGCGGGTTGCCACTCCCCGCCCCGGCCCTCTCCTCACTTCATCCGTTTGCAGACCCCATGGCTTTCTGTCTCGCTGTTCGGCTGGGCCCGTCCCCCACACCTCACGACTGTGCCTCAAAAGCCTGCATCAATAAACGAAAAACAGTTTGCACCGCTGCGGGCGTGCGCGCTCCGGGGACGCGAGGGGCTGTGGGAGTGCTTGCGTCGGCTCGGGCCACCTCCGGGACAATCCCGGCCTCGTGTGACCCCCGAGCCGAGCCCCCCACCTCCCCCACTCCCCACGGCTTGGGCCCCTGTCTCTGCCGGAGGCTACCAGGCAGGGTCGGGAATAGGAACGTGCCAAGGTGGGCGGCGAGTCTGCGACCTCAGCACGGACTCGGGGAGGCGGGGTGGGGCGGAGATAAAGGCTCCAGGGGCGGGGGGGGGGGGGCTGCAGATTGAACTCCCTCGCGAGGCCCGCAGCGCTGCGCCATTCGGAGCGGGACCTGGCCCCTCCCCGCTCCTGGAGCGTGACCCCTTGCGGCGACGCGGTCCGTTGGGGCAAAGCATGGAGGAAAAGCCTTTCAAAGTAAGGACTCTTTCCGGGCCCCCTCCCCCGGTGAGCCCCCAGCCTGGGTCCAGCCCGGGTCCCTGGCCCGGGCAGCTCCCATCGAGCCCCGAGCTGACCCGACGATGACCCGACGACCGAGTCAAAGCCCTGGCGGGGCTCAGGGTCCCCGCCCCCAGCCTGCCCGTCTTCTCCTTCCCGAGTCCCCGCGGCCCGTGGCTGCCCTCGTTGTATGTGGCCCACAGGCGTCTTTGGGTAGCCATGGCTCAGACGACTCGAGCCCAGACAACGACATCCGGAATCTGTGGACCAGGGCCACGCTGTCGCAGCCGGAGCTGAATGTGCCGCGGTCCAAGATCTGCGATGACTCGGACGCGGAGGGCAGCAGCCTGGGCAGCAAGACTCGCCAGTGGTACAGTCGGAAGGCCGGCCGCGAGTCGGATGGCGGTTGGGAAGGATGGGAGGACGGAGAGGACAAGGACGGCTTCAGGCGGGAGGGTCTCCACGAGCACTTGTCTTTGGAGATGGAGCTGCGTCGGGGCAGCATCCTGGGAAGCCATCTGGAGGAAGACGTCGATTCCAAGACCGAGAGCGGTCAGTGTGGCCTCACAGGGCTGTGGAGATCCACAGGGCAGGGGGCTGGCCAGGACCTCGATATCTGTTGCTGTGAAGTTGAGGGTGCGGGGTGGGGTGGGGACTGTAGGATCCGCTTCCAGGATTCTCTTCCCCCGACGGGCGCCGGTTATCTTTTACGCTTTTAAATCGACCAGACATTCTTGGAGCGCCCCCTACCGGGCAGGCGTCATACAAAGTCCTGGGGCCAAGGCACGCCAGGTCCGAGAGACACCCGCGAAAATGCGCCAAGGCAGCGCGGGAGAAGCAGGACCGGGCTTTTAATGGAATTACTGGGGTAGTTAAGAGGAGGGAGTTATTTCTTTGTGTATGGATTTGCTGTCGTTGAGGAGGTGCCTGTCTTTCATTCACACGGTCATTGGCCACAGTTTTTTTTTTTCTTTTTTTTTTTTTAAGATTTTATTTATGTACTTGAGAGAGAGAGAGAGAGAACAAGTAGGGGAGCAGCAAAGGGAGAGGAAAAAGCAGGCTCTCCAATGAGCAGGGAGCCAGATGTGGGGCTTGGTCCCAGGACCCTGGGATTATGACCCCAGCCTAAGGCAGACCTTCAACCAACTGAGCCACCCAGGTGCCCCCACTGGCTACAATTTTAAGTGTCTCCTTCTTGCTGGGCACTGTCTGAGACTTGCCCCTGCTCCCCAGCTCTTACATCAGGGGATTGCAATGGATAATATTGTAATTGCCGTTTATTGAGTGCTTGCTGTGTGTGCCTGGCACTGGCACTGGACTTCCTTTGCATGATGGTCTTAAACTTCAGCACCTCCATAAGGGGATATTCTTATTACTCCATTTTACAAATAGAACTTGAGGGTTACAAAGTCACTGCTCCTAAGCTCACCTAATGGGGTAGTCAGAACTGGAATCTCTGTGGGTGGGACAATAAAGCCCAGGGAAATAAACTACTGTCCTGTACTGTTTCCCGGTAAGGTGGCACCTGGAGCTGGTCACTCTGAAGGTCACTCCCCCCACCACAAGCCTGACCATAAATTTCCTCTGCTCCAGGGAAAACCTAGCAGTTTGCAGATCACTGATCTCTCTTTTTCTCTTCTCCCAGAAGTATCTTCCTCAGAGTCATCGCTCAGTATCTCGAAGCACACACCCCATCGAGCCTACTGGATAGAGCAGCAGAACAGGGTTAGAAACACCCAGGAAGATTGGGGATTTTAGTGGGGTGGGGATGGGCAATTTGGGGTTGCAGAGGTGAAGGGGGGAGGGTGGTTTGTAGAGTGGAGGGGCAGGCAGGTTGGTTGGGGGTCTTGAGGCTAGAGGGAGCAGGTGGGGCATTTCAGCTCTGGGCAGGGCTGGGGTTCCTGGGACATCTGAGCCTCTTGCTGCCTCTCCAGCTGCCACTGCCTCTGATGGAAGTCATGGAGAATGAAGCTCTGGAAATCCTCACCAAAGCCCTCTGGAGTGAGCGCTTTCCCCCAGCTCCCACAAGAGACCCTGGGGGATTTTGCTGGGCTTGGGCCTCTGGGAGTGGGGTTTCAGGATGTGCATGCCTTGTCAGATTCCCCTAACACCCACAAGTATTCCAGGAGCCCTACCAAAAGTAAAAAATGGGGGGACTGGGCACAGGGACACCCAGTCAGGAAAAAGCATGGGTGACTTTCAGGGGCCTGGGCTCCAGCCTTAACGCAGCCCCTCTCTAGCTAACTCGGCTTTTCTAAAGCTGTTTCTACACTCCCTACTCTTTGTGTGACCTTGGCTCCCTCCCTCGGGTGCTACGAGGAACCACTGGACAATGGATTATTTGGGTAAAAGTCCCCTCCTTTGCCCTGCTTATAATTTAAGACAGGGTTGCTGGCTAATTGCTTAGAGTAGGTGGCCCAGGAGGTGTCCACAGAGCTGCCAGCTACCACAGTTTAGGCCTGCAACACTCTAACCTTGTCCTCACCATTGCTCCACCTCAACACTCGCATCCTCCTCCACATCCCCCATCTGTTTAGCGTACAGGTGTATAACTTGACCCTTAAAAAAAAAAAAACCTGTCAGGGCCCAGCACCTTGGAGATCCAGTTTCCCAGACTAACACAGAACCGAGTGCCAAGCGTTCCTGCCACCCCAAGTCACCCGCGGTTCCTCAAATCTCACATGCAGCGACGCTGCGGGGGAGGCCATGCCCCTGCTCACTGCTCTGAGCGGAGCTCTGTCCTCCAGGCTACCGGTCAGGGATTGGCCGGGATCACTTCCTGACCAAGCAGCTGCAGCGATACATCGAGGGGCTCAAGAGGCGTCGGAGCAAGAGGCTGCACCTCGTAACGTATTGAGAACGCCGCTTCCGGCTCAAGTGACCGACAGCCCGACTCCAGCCCCCCGCCCCTGTCCCGTCCCCAGACCCAAGCCTGACCCCGTCCACGTGGAATTTGAGTCCTAAAGAAATAAAAGACTGTGCACGGTCGGTGAGTCAGTGCGTGGCTGCCCGCGTGAGGCGGACGCATGTGGCTCCGCCCTTCCCCGTGACCTTCACTCGGTCACCGCAGTGACCTTGAGCGTTCTCCGTCCAGGCCCTATTGGCTCCTCCTTCCCGGGACTCGCAATCCAGGACTTCTTGCATGTTTTATGTCTGCTTCTCCCGGCTCCGGTCGAGCAGCTGTGTGGGGATATTGGCTCTGCGGTCCGAGTGCCTCATCGTGTAATCTTGAGGGAAGGGGGAGAAGGTAAAGGGGTAGCGCCTTTCCTCCAGTTTGGGTGCGCTAGGCCCCGCCCCTCATGCATATGCAGTTACACGAGCCTCCCCGCTGCCCCGCCCTCTCATTTGCATATGCAAGTCTCTCCCTGCCCCGCAGCTGCGGCCGCAGAACCGCCTCGTCCACTCCTCTCGCGCGCAGCGCGCCCCGCCCCTCGTTACGTAAGACCGCCGCTGGTTCCAACACCCCCGCGGAGCCTCCAGGTCTCCGCTGGCCTCGCCCCTCAGCCGCCGCCTTCCCCAGTGCGCCGCCCCGGCTCGGCGGCGGTGGGCGGGGCCCTCGCGAAGGTCCGCCCCCTGGCGCCGCCGGCTCCGCCCCGACCGGTCCGGGCACGCAGGCGCCGCCGCTCCACTTGTCTGATTAGCATAGAGCGCCAAGGCCCGCCCCCTGCTTTGCATGCGCAGGCCGGCCCCACCCCCGCTGTCAGCTGGAGGAAGCAGAGTAGGAAGCGGCCGCGATGTCCTTTTGTGTCCTACAAGCCGCCGGCGGCGCCGCCGAGTGAGGGGACGCGGCGCGGCGGGGCGGTGCGGCCCGAGGAGGCGGCGGAGGAGGGGCCGTTCGCGGCCCCAGGCTCACCCCGGCGCTCCGGGCCGCTCGGCCCCCATGCCTGCCAGCCCGCCTCGCCGGAGCCCCAGGTCCGGGGGCGGAGGGGAGCGCCGCTGAGGGCGGGGGACGGGCGGGACGCGGGGGCCATGTGCGAGCGCGGCTGGGAGGCGGGGGTCGGGGGCGCTCCGGCTCCGGGACCAACCGGGGTCACGGCTGGGACCGGGTCCAGGGCCGGACGGGCTTAGGGTCCGGGCGGGATCCGGTGTTAAGGTCCTAGTGCGTCGGCCTGGGGCAGGGGCCGGTTCTGGCTCCGGCTGCGGGTCCTGCCCGGGGTCAGGCTTGGGCCTCGGATCCAGCCCCAGGGCAGGGTTCACTCCCGCCCCCGGAGCAAGTCGAAGTCCTAGGGGCGGGCCTCGGTGGGAGACAGGGAGGGTTCCCTGTCGGGGAAGGGGCTTCGAGGACCACGTGGGGGCGCTCGAAGGGGCCGTGGGCCACCCGCCTCTCTGGGTCAAAGGTCATCGCACCGGCAGGGGAGAACTTCCTCCTCCTTGGCGCTCCCCATTTACTTCCTGATAACCTGATAGAGGTCTCCTGCGGGCGGAGGGGGAGGGGAGGCGCGGCAACTTTAGGCAACTTTCCGTAGGTGGGCGCAGGTTGGGGGGGCGGGGCGCCCCTGAGGTAGAGGATTCTGCGGCAGCAGAAGTGTAAGAGCGGTTGTGCTGGCGGGGGTTAGGGGGCCAGGTGGGGTGTAAGGAGGTGGACCCGCGTCGGCCGGTGGGCCTGGGATTGGGATGCCGGGCTAGGTGGGGCGGGGTGTCAGGTGTGAAAGGGTTTGAGTGTGTGTGTCAGGTGGGCGCAAGGTGAGTGTGTTTGGGATTGAGTGTGTGTGATGGTGAGCCTTGGGTGTGACTCTGTTTATGGGTTGTGCACTTTAGGAGTGTGTGAAGACAAATGGAAGCCAGAGTGAGAGCCAGGGTTTGGGGAAGGCCATGTGTGAGAGCGCGGAAGTGCCCAGTAGAGAGTGAGCATGTGTGAGCATGTGAGGATACCTGGGAACCCAGGTGAGTGGGAGTGCGTGAACCCCACCAACTGCCCTCGTGTGCCTGGTTTGCACTTTTGAATGGAGGACACCCAAGTGAAGGGAAATCACCAAGGTGTCCAACATCTGGAGAAAATTGAGAGGTATCTGGCTACTGGCTGAGGATTCCAGATGGGGTTGAAGGTCACCTGGGGACTAAGGTTACCCTGCTCCTTGGCCCTGGTGGGAGTAGGGAGTTTCCAGACCTCCCCCAGTTTTCCAAGTGGGAGACCTTGCTGTCAGTTACTGGCCCTGGAGGCTTTGGAGGCTCTGTTCCCATGGTAACAGCTGGGGGGGGCCCTCTTCATGGGCAGCCCTTCCATGGACTCTGCCCCTCCTTCCCTCCCCCTCAATGATCCTGGAAGCCTGGCCCTAGGCCTGGGGTTGGGCAACCAGGGTGGCATTGTGTATCCATCCCCCATCCCAGTGTCTCCCTGTGTGACCCAACAGGTCTCTCCCTGCAGGTGACCAGCGCCATGTCCAGCCAGGTGGTGGGCATTGAGCCTCTCTACATCAAGGCAGAGCCAGCAAGCCCCGACAGCCCAAAGGGTTCCTCGGAGACCGAGACTGAGCCCCCTGTGGCCCTGGCTCCTGGCCCAGCTCCCACCCGCTGCCTCCCAGGCCACAAGGAAGAGGAGGATGGGGAGGGGGCTGGGCCTGGCGAGCAGGGTGGTGGAAAGCTGGTGCTCAGCTCCCTGCCCAAACGCCTCTGTCTCGTCTGTGGGGATGTGGCTTCTGGCTACCACTATGGTGTGGCGTCCTGTGAGGCCTGCAAAGCCTTCTTCAAGAGGACCATCCAGGGTGAGCCCCCACTGCACTCCTGTGCGTTTTTGCCCTTCTGGGCCTAGCACTCCCCAGGGTGCACTGCTGGGTGGCAGTAGGTCCTCAGACTGCTGCAGTACCATTTGGGGTTCCCAAGTTCCTCCTACCTCCTGGGAGTGCTGTTTCCCTGCAAAGTTAAATAAAGCCACCAGGATGTGTTGATGGATTGATTGGATGTGGGATGTGAGAGAGGACTCTAGGTTTCTGGGTGCTGGGACCCTAGCACCTTCCTTGGTGGCTCTGAAAAATTTAGAAGCAGCCCCTGTCTGCTTCTAAACTGTGTTCTCGCTTCTGGCTGCTGCTGACCTCTCAGCAACCCATAAGGTGCCAGCATTGTGACCCTAGTTGCGGCCCAGGAAGATTTTTTAAAGTTTTGTTCAGGTCCCATGGGTAGAAAATAGCAGAACCAGGATTTGAACTTGGGTTGATTCAGGTCCAGAGCTGACAGCTGCCTCTGCTTATTACTTATAACTGAACTTCGGACAGATGGCTCGCAACTGATTGTGACATTCCAGTGGGTTTTGATTTGGCCAACACCCACTGCTCTAAAACCATCTGTGCTCTCTTCTGGTTGGAAGGCCGGCGAAGTAAGTGGTCCAGATCCAGGTGTCTCCTACCCACCTAGCACTCCTTCATTCTCTGTTGACTCCGTTGCCAAACTTTATTGAGCCTTAGCCATAGATCACAATCATTTATTGAGCATTTGGGCACTGTGAACCATGCTGAACACATTACCTTGACATTTCCTTCCATTCTTACTAGCTGTCTTTGTAGGAAGTACTGTTTTGATCTCATTTTACAGATGGGAGAATTGAGGGCCTGGGGGCTTAGGTACTGGACTCACTCAAGGTCATGTAGTTGGTAAGTGGTAGTGTCAGGATGGGCCCCTGGCCGCCTCCAGAGCCCTTGTTCTTCACAGACCTGTGCTTTGCTGTTCTGACCATTGTTCCAGGCATGGGGACCTAGCTGGGACTAAGCCATGTATATTCCAGCAGAAGTGAGAGAGAAAACAATGAATTGCACAAAACTGTTGTAATATAGCTGTTGTCTGGAGGGGGAGGAGCAGGATGTGTGCCAAGGAATCTGGTTGGGCTGGGGGCTCTGGAGGTCTCCTCGGAGGAGGTGTCTTGAGCTGCCTGCACAGGCCTGAATAAAGGGTATAGGAGGAATGTGCCTATGAAGCCAGGAGGGCCAACATGCCTTTACTCAGTCAGATGTTAGGAGGAGCTGCCACTACGTGCCAGGCCATGTTCCCAGCACTAGGCAGTCCTGGCCTTCATGGAGCAGATGCTAAAGGAGGAAGACAGATAATAAAATAAGTATGTGTGTAGTGGCTCAGAGGGTGCCAAGAGGTGACGAGAAACTATCAGTCTGGGCAGGTGGCAGAAGTCTGTAGAGGGGCACCCGGCATTCTCAGAGCAGGGCCAGGGAGGGCCTGCCTCCCTGAGGTGACAGGGAGTAGAGATCTGAAGGAGGTGAGGGAGCGGTGTGCCCTGAGGCTGGGGTCTGTGTGAGGAATTCTGAGTTGGCTGGGCCAGAGCAGAGTGCGAGGCAGATGACATTAGAAAGGTGGGCCCTGGAGACCTCACAGGCCTCAGGGACACTTGGGCTTTTACTCTGAGGGGGGAAATCACAGGGTTTGGAGCAGGGGAGGGACAGGATCTGACTTAGGTTGAAGGAGTTGTCCTGGCCCCTGTATTGACATTAACAAGGCAGAAGAGGAGGCCAGAAGGAAGGTGAGGTGATGGTGACTCTGGTTAGGGGTGGGAGCAGGCACGGGGTTAGGATGAGTCAGCTTCTGGACATATTAGGAGGTGAAGCTCACCAGGTCCTGTCAATGGGTTGGATTTTGGTGTAAGAGAAGAATCAAAGATGTTTCCTGGGTTTCTGCTTGAACAGCTGGACACATGGGAGTTGTAGGTTTTGGAGGGGTAGGTCGAGGGCTCCATTTAGGACAAGTGAAGTTTGTCACGCCTTCTAGATGTACAAGAGGTTGAGGCGGTGGGATGTGAGTCTAGAGTTCACGCAGCTCTATTGATAGAAATGTGAAGGCCCAAGACCGGTGAGTTCACCATGGGAGTGAGTTGATGGAGACGAGGTCCCAGGGCAGCCCTGGGTCCTTCAATGGAAGGAGTGTGTGGGGTACACAGAAACTACAAAGTGGTCAGTGAGGTGGAAGGAAGATGGGTGTGGTGTCCTAGAGGCAAAAGGTGAAAAGTGTCCCCATGTTTGTGGGAGCAGGACATGATCCATGGCATTAGATGCCCCTTTAGGCCAAGTAAGATGAGGACAAGAATGGACTATGGGATGTAGCAGTGTGGAGGCTGCTGTGGCCCTGGATGGGAACAGATGAGGTTAGTAGAGTCCAGGGACGTGGCTTGACTAGAGGCTGGGGGCAGAGGTCAGTCTGACACCTCTGGTCTCAAGCTTCCCTTGCCTAGTCAGGAGCCCCCAGCCCAGAGGCCAGTCCCCCTAGGGCTCTGGGCTTCCCTGCCACACTCTGGGCACTCCTGCTCTTCCCAGACCTGTGCTTGCCCTGGGTGAGTCCGGGCTCTCCCATCTTCTGAGCCCCCTCTGGGCCCTGGGAGGCCGCCACTGGAGCCCTGCCTCTTTCTGGCAGGGAGCATCGAGTACAGCTGTCCGGCTTCCAACGAGTGCGAGATCACCAAGCGGAGACGCAAGGCCTGCCAGGCCTGTCGCTTCACCAAGTGCCTGCGGGTGGGCATGCTCAAGGAGGGTGAGCACGGGGCACGGGCCTGGGTGCATGGAGCTGGGGTGGGCAAGGCCTGGGAAGTTCTGGTGGAATCTACTGGGCAGGAGGGCTCTGCACAGTAAGCCACCCCCAGCCCCATGGACACAGCCCTATCCTAAATTCAAGGAGTACGTCTGGACCGTGTCCGAGGTGGGCGCCAGAAGTACAAGCGGCGGCCCGAGGTGGACCCGTTACCCTTCCCAGGCTCCTTCCCTGCTGGACCCCTGGCAGTAGCTGGAGGCCCTCGGAAAACTGGTGAGAGTGCTATGGGTCCTTGAAGTTCAGGTTCAGATGGGGCCGGGACATGAGAGGCCTGTTAGGTGTCTGTCACCCAGGATGGGTATCGTGGGCATTGGGCTCTCGGTTTTCCTTTCATTTGTTGGCAATACATCTCCCTGAAGTATTTTTAAAAATACCTTTTTTTTTTTTTAAATCAGTCCCTGAGTAGTACACCTGGGAACCGGGAAAGATTTTTCTCATACTCAGAACTTGTCCATGAACTTGATTTCCCTGGGAGATGGTGAGAGCCCTTCCCGAGAGCAGTGTCCAGGCCTGGCTGGCCAGTGGCTATGAGGAAGGCTGCAGGGGAACTAATTTGGGCAAGACACTTGACCCTGAAGGGGCCTGCAGGGGGATGAATTCGAGCGCCTCTTCCATCTGTCACTGCAGCTCCTGTAAATGCACTGGTGTCTCACCTGCTGGTGGTAGAGCCCGAGAAGCTCTATGCCATGCCTGACCCAGCGGGCCCTGACGGACACCTCCCAGCTGTGGCTACCCTCTGTGACCTCTTTGACCGAGAGATTGTGGTCACCATCAGCTGGGCCAAGAGTATCCCAGGTAAAGGGCCGGGGTGATGTGGGGCTTCCCTCTGTAGGCCAGGCCATGCCTGGCTCTGGTGAGCTTGTTCAGCCAGGTCTGCTTCCCACTATCCTCCAGGCTTCTCGTCACTGTCACTGTCTGACCAGATGTCAGTACTGCAGAGTGTATGGATGGAGGTCTTGGTGTTGGGTGTGGCCCAGCGCTCACTGCCACTGCAGGATGAGCTGGCCTTTGCTGAGGACCTGGTCCTGGATGAAGAGGGGGCACGAGCAGCTGGCTTGGGGGAACTTGGGGCCGCCCTGCTGCAGCTGGTGAGGCGACTGCAGGCCCTGAGGCTGGAGCGTGAGGAATATGTCCTGCTGAAGGCTCTGGCCCTTGCCAATTCAGGTGAGTCCATGGTGACAGGTGTCTCCAGGAGGCCCTCTAGTCTGTAACCCTGATTGTGGCACCATCTCATCTCACAGATGATAAAAATTGGGGATTAGGGATGAATAGTGTTTTGTTTCAAGTCCCAAAGGTGAGGGCAGACCCAGGAACTACATGTAGGATTTGGAGCTCTAGGGCCATCCTTATGTGGACAGGTGAACGATTCAGTGGGAGGGAAGTGGGGGGAAGACAAAAGGTGGCCATAGGTGAGGAAGAAAGGGTGGGCCATGGCTCATGGGCAGGAGCAGTGAGTGGTGCTCCAATAAGCCTATCGGATCTGCATCTGGCTCCTCCTCAGGCCCCATCCCACAGTGCTCAAGCAGATGTGGGCTTAGCCATTTCTGGAGATGGTCCATGTCAACAGCATCTGACCCCTCCTTGCAGACTCCGTGCACATTGAGGATGCCGAGGCTGTGGAGCAGCTGCGAGAAGCTCTACATGAGGCCCTGCTGGAATATGAAGCCGGCCGGGCAGGCCCCGGAGGGGGTGCTGAGCGGCGGCGGGCAGGCAGGCTGCTGCTCACACTACCGCTCCTACGCCAGACAGCGGGCAAAGTGCTGGCCCATTTCTACGGGGTGAAGCTGGAGGGCAAGGTGCCCATGCACAAGCTGTTCTTGGAGATGCTCGAGGCCATGATGGACTGAGGCAAGGGGTGGGCATGGGTGGGGGTGCTGGCAGGACCCGCCCGGAATGGGTTCAGCCCCAAGGGGGCAGAGCTGGGGTCTGGGCAGTGCCACAGCCTGCTGGCAGGGCCAGGGCAATATCATCAGCCCCTGGGAACAGGCCCTACGCCCTCCCCTCCTCTCTCCCAGGGGGTCTTAGAAGCTGGGAATGTGTGCGCCCAGGCTCTGGGCACAGTGCTGCCCCTTGCAAGCCATAACGTGCCCCCAGAGTGTCGGGGGCCTTGCGGAAGCCATAGGGGGCTGCAGGGGACATGTGTGTGTGTGTTGGGGGCGGGGGCAGAAGCCTGATCTCAGGGAGGGAAGGGAGTGGAGGCAACAGTCTCCCAGTGGGTGATGCTTTTGCTGCTGCTTAATCCTACCCCCTCTCCAGAGCAGAGGGGGATTTGGAGAGCAAAGGCCCCTGCCCCCTTCGCTCCTCTCCTCATCATTTGCATTGGGCATTACTGCCCCCCCCCCCTTGAAGCAATAACTCCAAGCAGGCTCCAGCCCCTGGACCCCTGGGGTGGCCATGGCCCCCCATCAGCTCCCACCCAGCCTCCTCAGGGGGTAGTGAGAGCACTGCCTCTATGCCCTGCAGAGCAATAACACTATATTTATTTTTGGGTTTGGCCAGGGAGGTGCAGGGACATAGGGCAAGCCAGGGCCCAGAGCCCTTGGCTGTACAGAGACTCTATTTTAATGTATATTTGCTGCAAAGAGAAACCGCTTTTGGTTTTGAACCTTTAATGAGAAAAAGAAATATATCGAGCTCAAGAACATCGTGTTTCTCGTGTGTCACTGGGTCACGGGTGGGGATACACGACGGACTAGCAAATAGGCTAGATATAAACAGAAACATACACAGTTACAGACTTCAAAATTAGTATCTGGCACGATTAAGTCTCGGTTTCCTCATCACTCAGCAGCATGTTGGGGATCCCGCGACTGATGGGGAACAGACGTCCAGACTCTGGGCACTGCAGGGTGCCCTCCAACACATCCACCTGCGGGGAAGCGGGGAACAGAGCTGAGTACCCGCAGCCTCGGGCTGTGGCTGGGTGGCCGGGGAAGCAAGCGATGGGCTAGCTCTCACCTCCAGCAGCACGTGGTGCATCTGCCTCAGGAATTTCTCATCATGCTCATACCCTTCAATCGGCCCTTTGGGTACCTCGACCAGATGCAACTGTGGGCAAAGGCCTAAGTCATCTCCGGGCGTCCCGCCCCTCGCTCTGGGCTGGCGGTGAGACCACTCCCCCCCGCCCCACTCCCCCGGAAGGTGAACACGGGCGTGGGGGAGGGTCCTCACGGTCTCCGCCGCCTCCAGAAGCGCCGCCCACTCCACCTTGGGTATCATACGCGCCACGAAGTCGGGATTGAACTCCACGGGGTTGATGCGGACCTCGGTGGCCTGCAGGGTGGAGGGCTTCTGTTAGGGACCAGAGCCCGGCTTCTCCATTCCGCCCAGGGCACGGCCGCGAGCCCGCCCCCCCGCCGTTACCTGGAGGCGCAGAGGGAAGCCACGGGGCCCCACCCCCCGCACATGCGAGCTCAGCAGGTTGTGGGTGAGCAGCTTCATGTCGCGGCAACGCGCTTTCCCCAGGCCGGAACCGGAGGAAAGCAGACGCTCCTCGCGTCACTTCCGGAACCGCTCCCGTCTCTGTCCTATTGGACGGCTCGGGCCAGCGGAAGTGGCCGGCATGCTGCAAGTTCCCGAGCAGCCGGGGCGGAGGGGCTTGAAGAGCTTGGTCGGGTCACGCGCTGCTGCCGGAAGCGGCCTGGCAGAGGACTGCGGCGTAGCCCCAGTGGCTTCCATTCACTACAGATCACGCTCAGTGTAGATCACGTGTAAAGCCGCCGCAGCGCAGGGGCCTTTGCTGAATGCAAAATAAACATGCTTTTCTCCTACACGGGCGGCCTGGCACCATCGTCTGCCGCCCCTCGCTTCCGGGTAAGGAAACGCCGCGGTCAATCCGTAAATTACGCCCACCACGAGAGCGACAACCCATCCCTGCACGCAAATAAGCCGCGCGGCTGTCGAAAGCCCCGCCCGCTTGTAACTGCCCTGGTTGTCCAGCCCCAGACGCCCAAGAGCCGAGCGCCCCAGAAGCCCCGCCCCTTGCTCGCGCCCCGACGCCTGCGCAGTGGAGGAGCCCAGCCGTGGGCGGGCCTCGCTGATGCTCCGCCTCTCGCGGGATCCCGCGGGGGCTTATCCTGCTGGGCCCCGCCCCTCGCCGCGCCTGGGCCGCGGGGGCCGGGCCGTGGTGCGCAGCGGGGTCGGCGTGCGGCCGCTTGCGTTGGACGCCCTGACCGGCCGGGTGGGCTCCGGGTTCGTCCCCGCGGCTGCCTTCGGGTCTGCAGCACAGGCAGTGTCGACAGCCGGAGGGTGCGGCAGCGAGGCAGGGACTGGACGCTTGGCGGGGCCCACGGTTTCAGAAGCGCCGCCTCCGCCATGGCCCCAATCAAGGTGACCGCTGGCCGGGCCAGCTTGAGCTCCCCTCCCGCCCGTCCTCCCGGGAGAGAATCCCCCTCCTTCCTGCCCTCAGGACCCCTGCCCGCCGCGCCGGACGCTCCTCCTGCGGTTCTCCCTCAGCCACACCCTTTTGCAGTCTCGCCAGTTTTAGGGGACTTGTACCCCATCCACTGGACAGCCCCAGAGCTCTCGAGCCTTCCCCTCGCCCCCTTCCCATTTCCACCATCTGTAGGCGTCTCCTCCGCCTTCCGGAACCGGCCCTCTCCTCTGCCGCAGGGCTGCTCTTCAACCCTCCTACGTGCCCCTCCCCTGCAAACCTTCCTGCACGTTCTTGTTATATTTTTGGGGCATCACTCTTCACCCCATCGTCTGGAACAAGTGTTTTCCGTTAGAGCCCCTGTTTTGTCTCCTCCTTTCCGCTTCTCCCGCAGCTCATGCCCACCCTTCTGCCGAGTCTTTCAAACCCTCACCTGGAATGATCCTGGGAACCCTTCCACGTTCTTCTGAAACCTCCTCCTCCTTTATCTTCCTCCCACTCCCTGATTTGTCCTCCCTTCCCGTATTTCCTCTGGCTCCATGAAACATTCACACTCTTCCTAAGTAGACTAATCCATCCCCTTTGAGAAATTCCTTTTATTTTATTCCCCCTCCCCAACTTTTCACCTTCTGCTGGTCTCCCCTTTTCTCTTCCTGAGCGCTGGACACTCAGACCTGGCCAGGGGCCTCTCCCTCCCTGTTGTCAGCGTCTCCTCCTCACCCCTTAGATAGGCCCCATGCATCTCCTCCCCTGCCTGCAGATCCCACTTCTTTCTGGTAAGAAAGAGACTCCCTGATTACTCAACCCCTTGCAACACCCAGGGAGGCCTCCTCCTCCATTTTCTGTTGTCACCAACAAACCGGTGAAAGGAATAGGGCCATCTTGAAACCTGGAGGATGTGGAGTAATCAGGCGGTGGGGGGAAGAGGGTAGGTAGGGTGGCAGGGAGGGACCGCTGGAAACTGGCTGGTTAGGATGTTACAAGTCTGTCAACTCTGCTCCACTAGAAGGAACTGCCTGGTCTGGTTTAACACCTTTCCTTTGCCCTCTTTACCCACCCCCTCACTCCCCAACTCCTTATTTCCTTGTCTAGCCTATCTCTAGTCATCTTTGCTCACTTTTAAAGTAACCAAAGTAATCATGAAGCCATTCCCTCTAGGTGGGAGATGCCATCCCTTCGGTGACGGTTTTTGAAGGGGAGCCTGGGAACGAGGTGAACCTGGCAGAGCTGTTCAAGGGCAAGAAGGGGGTGCTGTTTGGAGTCCCTGGGGCCTTTACCCCTGGCTGTTCCAAGGTGAGACCACCCTTCTGGGACTCCCTGGTTGGAATCTTGTGTATACATCTGTATTGTTCCTAAGTCCTAGGGCAGCTTGCGACGAGAACACATAGATAAGGTGACAGAAGGCCTATCAGAGCACTCAGAAAATAAGTGGAGGTGGTGAAAAGGTAGTGACATCAGGAATGCAGGAGAAAAGGGTCTTGTGATTAAGTCCCACCTGTCTTATTGATGTTGCTGGTGATGGGCACCATGGATGGGCACCATGGAAGGTGCTTGGGTAAATAAAGTATAGTCATGTCCCTGGGATGAAGTTCATGGTGACTACCGAACACTCGAGTTTGGACCTGAGCTTCCTTGTGGCTTATGCGTTTCTAACGGTCTGATCAAAGATATTCAAAAGGAAATGAGGATTTCCTGGAGATAATGGGTAGGCCAATGAGCAGAGGCAATTATCCCTCTGCTGACCCTTCATTTCCCCTCCTAGACCCACTTGCCAGGATTCATGGAGCAGGCTGAGGCTCTGAAGGCCAAGGGGGTCCAGGTGATAGCCTGTCTGAGCGTTAATGATGTCTTCGTGACTGAGGCATGGGGACGAGCACATAACTCAGGAGGCAAGGTGAGATGTGGGCCCTGCAGGGGGTCAGGGGCCAGGCAGGGGATTGTTCTTTTGACCTTTACTTTCTCCTTAGGTTAGGCTGTTGGCTGACCCCACTGGGGCCTTTGGGAAGGTGAGTGCACACCAGCAACCCCCACACTAGAGGGTGGTCCCTGTGCCGGGCCTTGGATACAGGAACTGGGAGGGACATGGCTATAATGTGAGGGACAGCTGGTGGGGACAGGGCTTGGTCTGTTCTGGAAGTTTCTAAGCCTTGTCTCTGCTTTTTCTTTTAGGAGACAGATTTGTTACTAGATGATTCATTGGTATCTCTCTTTGGAAATCATCGGCTCAAGAGGTAAAAGTAGGAGGGTCTTCTGTGGGGTTCCCCTGCACCCCTTCGACCTCCATTCCCAGCCTTCAGGCCTAGGCTGTTGTAATTGGCTTGGTGTCTCTCTCTTAAAGATTTACTTATTTTAGAGAGAGCAAGAGCATGCA
Source organism: Canis aureus (assembly GCF_053574225.1). NCBI lineage: Eukaryota > Metazoa > Chordata > Mammalia > Carnivora > Canidae > Canis > Canis aureus. The sequence goes on from NC_135631.1 coordinate 3,127,210, forward strand.
CACAAGTGTGCAGAAGTGAGCAAAGGGAGAGGGAGAGAGAGTCTTAAACAGACTCCATGCTGAGTGCAGAGCCTGATGAAGGGCTTGATCTCATGAACCTGAGATCATGACCTGAGGGGAAACCAAAAGTCAGATGCTTCACTGCACTACCCAAGCGCCCCTGGCCGTCTCTCTTTCTGGCAGGTTCTCTATGGTGATAGAGAATGGCATAGTGAAGTCCTTGAATGTGGAGCCAGATGGTACAGGCCTCACCTGCAGCCTGGCCCCCAACATCCTCTCGCAGCTCTGAGTGCCTGGGCCCAGATATACTCCTTCTACTCTTTCGTGTGTTGCACCTGCCCAGCCCTGGACAAAGGGCCCACTCTGCTCCAACTTCGATGAGGTCCACCCAGTGGGAATTGTGACCAAATTTCTGCAATAAACATTTCAGCTTTTCAATGAGTCCTTGTTTTTGTTTTTGTTTTTGTTTTTAAAGATCTATTTATCTGCGAGAGAGCGCAGGTGTATTGGGGGGTAGTAGGGGGTGGGGAGAGGCAGAGGGAGAGAAGCAGACTCCCTGCTGAGCTTGGAGCCTGGACATAGGGCTCAATCTCATGAACCTGAGATCATGACCTGAGTTGAAATCAAAAGAGTCAGATGCTTAACCAACTGCACCACTGAGGTGCCCTTACTCCTCGATTTTGAATTGCTGATTTGCTGAGGGCCAGGCCTTAAGACAGTCACAACTGTGAAGGTAGTGGGCAGGGGCCTAAGGGGTACTAATGAGGTGGGGGGCCTGATTTTATTAAGGACATAGGGAGAACATTTGAATAAAGTGTTATGAAGCATCAATATACAGGTTGGGAAAGGGCCAGTGGTCCAAAGAGCAAGGGACAGAGCAGTCTGTGTAGAGGGAATAGGCCCTAGGCATACACAAACTTGGCTTGCAGCCATGATGTTTTTCTTTTTATTTTTTTTTTTAGATTTTTCTTCATTAGAGAGCTTGCTTGCACAGATAGGTGGAGTGGCAGACAGAGGGAGAGGGAGAAACAGACTCCCCATTGAGCAGAAATCCTGGCTTGGGACTTGATCCCAGGACCCTGGGATCACGACCTTCCTCGAAGGCAGACACCTAACCAACTGAGCCATCCAGGTGCCCCCATGACCTTTTGCATTTGATCTCTGGGTGTTGGCTGACTTCATGTAGACTTTAAACCTCAGGATAGGGGCTTTGGCTCTAGCTACCGCCCAACCTGTGCCAGGCTTTTGCCCCACCATTCTTTTAGACCGTGTCAAACCCCTCCCAGGAGCACCTGCACCCCAGGAAGGGCTTCTGGCACTTTGGGCCCGACTGATAGAAAGGGCTCCATCTGTGGAGGCAGTACTGGCTTAATCCAGGAGAGCTTCCTGGGAGAGGAGTCTAGGTGAGTTGTTGGGTAGAGGAGGAGATGCCAGTGAGGCCTGATTGGTGCTGGCTGTACTGTGAGGGGCTGTGGGTCAGGAAGGCCAACAGGGATTGGGGCTGCAGGCCATTGCTGTGTGCAGGCCCTGCTCTTGGGCCTCTGCTTTTTGCCTTTGGGAAGTCTTGCACTTGGCATCAGGCAGCAATCACTAGGCCTCTGCTGTGTTTAGGAGCTCATAGTCTTAAGAAGGGTGGACACTTAGAGCTGCCTCTTGAGGTGTAGTAAAAATCCTCATGATCCTGGGGGGTGTGAGCCTGAGGGTCTCAGGTGGAGAGAGTGCTGGAATCAGCGGCTAGGCTCTCTGAGCCTCCTGTCACGTTGGCTGTGTGCCCTACTGCTCTTCCCTGCAGAGCTTATGCTGCCCTGGCACCTCTCCACTGTAAGCACAAGCCAGTCTCTGTTGCTGCCACTCAGCAGCTTGTTTCTTTCACTCCCGGACTCTTCGTCTGAGGCCCAGGAAGGCCTCTGAGAGAGAGTGTCACCTCCAGGGTCCTGTTGCTATTTCCTGGGCCTCTTGGCCAGCCTGAGGAGGCTTCTAGGGCCTGTGTAGCCCCTTTGGTGAGCATGATGGGAGTCAGGTGTGAGTGAGGGTGGCCACCTATCTTAGCTTGCTGGGGTGGGTGGTGTCCTGTTAGCTGCTGTGGATATTGGAGGCCCTGGGATCAATGATCACATTATAAGAGAATGGGGCAGAGCTTCAGCTCCTGGGTGGACCTGTTGTATTTCAGGCTTGTAGATAAAGGGCAGGCCAGGGCATAGTGGCCTAGACCAGTGGGTTCTGGAGGCCTGGAGCTGTAACTGGCAGGGCAGTGTAGGCGTGAGCTTCCTGGGCTGTTGGTGGCCAAAGGGCTAATGTTTTTGTTTGTTTTAAGATTTTATTTACCTATTCACGAGAGACACACAGAGGCGGAGACACAGACAGTGAGAGAAGCAGGCTCCCTCTGGGGAGCCTAATGTGGGACTCAATCTCAGGACTCCAGTATCACACCCTGAGCCAAAGGCAGACGCTCAATGGCTGAGCCACCCAGGTGTCCCAAAAGGCTAATCTTAAACCATGAGATATTCACCCAACACATCTCCAGATAAAACTCACCCACCTGTCCTGACCTTCCCAAGGGCACAGGAACTCTGACCTGGAAGGCCAAGGATTTTACTCGGTATTAGTAGTTCTGGCCTTTTCTGGGTCAGGAGTCCCTTTGAGGAGCTGCTGAGAGTCATGCCCTTTTCCTTAGAACGTGCACGTCTTCAGGTGCCTGGGGGGCTCAGTCGGTTAAGCATCTGCCTTCTGCTCATACCATGATCCTGGGGTCGGGCCGTGTCCTGTGTTGGGCTCACTGCTCAGCCAGAAGTCTGCTTCTCCATCTTCTTCTGAGGCTCCCCTGCTTGTGCATGTGTGCTTTCTCTCTCTCCCCCAAATAGATAATAAACAAAAATCCTAAAAAAAAAAAAAAAAGCTGCCAACCTTGGGTAGGCTATTTAGTTCTCTGCTTCCCTCATCTTTAAAGTAGGAATAATCCAACCTACATCATATGGCTGTTGGGAACAAATGAGAGAGTTTAAGTAAAGCATTGGGCACAGTGCCTAGCATGCGTAAAAAACCAAAACACGGTTAAAAAGAGAAAAACAACAAAAGAATCCTTGCTCTCCACCATGCATCCTGCATGTCAGTAGAGAAAGAACTAGAAGGACACCTGGGTGGCTCAGTTTGTTGAGTATCTGACTCTTAGTTTCAGCTCAGGTGATCTCAGAGTCCTGAGACCTCATCTGGCTCCACTGAGCTCAGAATCTGCTTGGGATTCTCTCCCTTTCTCCCTCTCTGCCCCTCTGTGCATGCTCTCTCTCTTAAATAAATAAATACATACATACTTTAAAGATTTTCTTTAAAAGATTTTATTTATTCATGAGAGACACAGAGACGGGGGGCGGGGAAGCAGAGACACAGGCAGAGGGAGGAGCAGGCTCCATGCAGGGAACCTGACGTGGGACTCGATCCCGGGTCTCTAGGATCACACCCTGGGCTGAAGGCAGTGCTAAACCGCTGCGCCACCCAGGCTGCCCTTTTTAAAGATTTTTAGGGGATCCCTGAGTGGCTCAGCAGTTTGGTGCCTGCCTTTGGCCCAGGGCGCGATCCTGGAGTCCTGGGATGAAGTCCCACGTCGGGCTCCCGGCATGGAGCCTGCTTCTCCTCCTCCTGTGTCTCTGCCTCTTTATCTCTCTGTGTGTGTCTATCATAAGTAAAAATAAATAAATAAATCTTAAAAAAAAAAAAAAAAGATTTTTATTTGTTGAGGGGCAGCCTGTATGGCTCCCCACCACGAAGACGGACCTTGAATCTCATGAATTCTTTGTTTTAATATTTTTATTTATTAGGCAGCCCCCGTGGCGCAGCGGTTTAGTGCCGCCTGCAGCCTGAGGTGTGATCCTGGAGACCCAGGATCAAGTCCCACATCGGGCTCCCTGCATGGAGCCTGCTTCTCCCTCTGCCTGTGTCTCTGCCTGTCTCTCTCTCTCTCTCTCTCTGTGTCTCTATGAATAAATCTTTTAAAAAAAAAGATTTTTATTTATTGATTCATGAGAGACACAGAGAGAAAGGCAGAGGGAGAAGCAGGCTCCCCGAAGAGGAGTCCCAATGGTGGGACTTGATCCCAGGACCACGACCTGAGCCAAAGGCAGATGCTCAACCACTGAGCCACCCAGGTGCTCCATAAATAAATAAATTCTTGAAAAGAGGGAAGAGAGAGAGCTAAGAGTTAGAACAGAAGTCAAACCGCAGTCCTGTCATTAGTGATTCCTGTGATTGTGTCTCTCTGGGCCTCAGTTTCCTCCTCAGTATAATGGGCTAGTGATTCTCTTGTTATCTGTTGTATTTAGGTCCCCAGGATTCTCCATACATTGTCTGGCACCTGAAGTCTCAGAGGTTAAGGAGCTGGGAAAGCGTCCCTGTGGGGAGTCTTGGCGAGGCCCTAGAGAGTCAGAGAGAGACAGGGGTGGGAGTTGGGGGGGGTGGGGGGGGTGGAAGAGTGCTGACATTCTTGGCCCAGATCTGGGCTTGGGCTGTAGTTATATAGGTACCATGATTGGGGGGATATTGATCCCGAGGGAACCCACCCTGCTGGTCATTGTTGGGGTTTGGCCATGCAGATGTTGAGGAGTAACAATGGAGTCAGAAGATTGTGTGTGTATGCGTGCATGTGTGTGTGTATGTGCACGGGTGTTTGCACAACTTCTGGAGTAGTTTGGATAGCATCTGTGTGAATGCACAGATTTTTGGTGCTAATAAATATGCATATCAATCTACCATGTTATTAATCTGCAAGTTATTATTGCATCAAATCTCCCTACTTGAGGGACACCTGGGTGGCTCAGCCGTTGAGCTGCCTTCAGCTCAGGGCGTGATCCCAGAGTTCTGGGATCGAGTTCCACATTGGTCTCCTTGCAGGAAGCCTACTTCTCCCTCTATGTTTCAGCCTCTCTCTCTGTGTCTCTCATGAATAAAGAAATAAAATCTTAAAAAAAAAATTCCCTACTTGAGCTGAAGTCTCCCCCCCCTCCCAAACACAGGTAAGGTGCCCTGCTCAAGACATGTTTTGGGAAACAGTAAAGAAGTGAAGGAAGGGAAAGAGAGGGGGCTATCCTTTCTCCAGCATCCTGGATATTGGTTCCCATTGTTTCAGCCTAAATTTGACCATAATGGGTCTGAATTAGAACTAGATTTGCTCGAGTGAACAATCCCAGTGACTTAAGATAGAGGCTTAGCTCACAGATATGCAGTAGGAAGATTGACAGTCAAGGGCTAGTTAGTACAGCAGCTCCATGGTTACGAGGGACCCATGTTTCTCCTATTTTGCTGCTCTGGCATTTTGTTTTTATTCATTCATTTAAAAAATATTTTATTTTTTCATTAATGAGAGACAGAAGGAGAAGCAGGCTCCCCACAGAGCAGGGAGCCAAAGCGGGACTTGATCCAGGACCTCAGGATCACAATCTGGGCCAAAGGCAGATGTCCAGCCAGCTGAGCCACCCAGGTGACCAGCTCTGCCATTTTATTTTTTATTTTATTTTATTTTATTTTATTTTATTTTATTTTATTTTATTTTATTTTATTTTATTTTATTTTATTTATTCATGAGACACACACACACACACACACACACACACACACACACAGAGGCAGAGACACAGGCAGAGGGAGAAGCAGGCTCCATGCAGGCAGCCTGATGTGGGACTCGATCCTGGGTCTCCAGGATCATGCCCTGGGCCAGAGGCAGGCATTAAACCACTGAGCCACCCAGGGATCCCCCCGGCTCTGCCATTTTAAACATCTGCCTTCTATCTCACAATCCAATGTGGCTGTTTGAGTTCCAGCCACCACATCTAGATTTCAGCCAGCAAAAAAAGGAGGAAATGGGGAACAGGAGATCGAAGGTCCACACCAGCTGTCTTTTAAGAAGGTGTTCTGGAAACTCTCAATGTATCATTTCCACTTAAATCTCACTGGCCAAAACTTAGTTGCTTGGTCACACTAGCTGCAAGAAGAGGCTGGGAAATGTCAACTCTATTACTGGCTGCCATGTTTCTTTCTTTCTTTCTTTCTTTCTTTCTTTCTTTCTTTCTTTCTTTCTTTCTTTCTTTCTTTCTTTCTTTCTTTCTTTCGATTTTATTTATTCATTCATGAGAGACACAGAGCGAGCAAGAGACACAGAGAGAGAGAGAGGCTGCCATGTTTCTAGCTAAAAAGCCAGGGGTTCCATTGCTAAAGGAGAAAGGGAAAAAGGAGACTGGGAAGAAACGAGCATTGTGGGCAACACAGGGATCGTGTCTGAGCACAGGGACCTTTGGGGGCTCCATTGCCTCCCAAAGGATGGGAGCACCTGCTGCCACTCCCATCAGCATGGCAGGGACACATACTAAGCTGTCCCATGTCCTTTTGTGGTCACCTCATATCCCCAGTGATCCCTCTCCAGCCTCTCTCCTGTTCCCTGTAATTTTAGTTGCCACAGTCACCCCAGTTCCCCAGTCTTGGGGGCCTCCAGCCTCTTTAGCATCTCCTGACAATGTTCACCGCCTGGGATGCCCCTCCCTTTCCTACAGCTGGCCTAAATGCTCTACCTTTCGAGGTCCCGGTGGATCCTGTTAGCTGAGGACCATGCCTGTTCCGGCCCCTGCCTAAACTAGTCTTCGTGGGCCACCCCCTCAGCTTCATCAAGGATGGAGGAGTTTTTTGACATATAATTCACATATCATAAAATTCACTCTCTAAAAGTGCACAGTTCTGGGCACGCCTGGGTGGCTCAATGGTTGAGCGTCTGCTTTTAGCTCAGGTTATGATGCTAGGGTCCTGGGATGGAGTCCTGCCTCGGGCTCCCTGTAGGGAACCTGCCTCTCCCTCTGCCTGTGCCTCTGCCTCTCTGTGTTTCTCATGAATGAATAAATAAAATCTTTTTTTTTTTTTAAAGTACACAATTGAGTGGTGTTTAGTCTCACCAAATTGCACTACTTTCCCCACTACGAAGATAGACTTTGAATCTCAGTGACTTCTCCCAAGATGAAGTTGCTCATCTATTCTGAGCCACAGGCGTGTGCACACCCTAGTTATGAAAGGCGTGTTTCAACTTCCAGGGCTCTGCTCGCCCACATGAGCCCTTCGGGTCACATTAGGTGTCTTGCGCCTTGTGACTATTTGCCGAGCGTCATCTGGGTGCCGGGTCCCCTGCTGGGCTCTGGGGACACAGAGATGCCGGGCGACTCCAGGCACAGAGCTCCTGTCCTAATGGAGCTGGTGCTTGTCTCGACATGCCTACAGTCCCATGGGGGGTACCAAACCCTGGGTGAGCGCTTACAGTGTGTGGGAGGGGAGCTGTGAAGGGGAAGCCCAGACTTAGGTGTTCAGGGTATGACAGGATGCTGCCCACCAGCCCACCCCTCCAGGGGGTAATGACTTCTAGCTGTGGCTAGGAAATGAAGAGACAGTCCAGTGAACAGAGGCAGGAAGGGTGTTCTAGGTGGTGGGAACAGCCTTGCTACAGCCCAGAGGTGAGGGAGGGGAGCCAGGTCTGGCCTGAGTGGACCATGTAAAGGCAGGGATTAGGGGGTTTTGTCCACAAGCCACAGCCTGGTTGGCTTCTCTTGGTGGACATCTGGGTGCCTCCAGCATTTGGCTAGAGGCAGCTTCAGAGACTTTTCTATTTTTGTTTCCTCTCGGGCTCCTTCCTCAGGGCGTGTTCCCAGATGCTGGAGTGTTGGGTCTGGTGGTTTTATTGGTCTCTGGAAACTCCGAGGCTGTTTTGATAGCCACCAGTGATGTGTGAATATGCTTCTCTCCTCACCATGTGCCAATCCGAGTTTTACCTTCTGGATTTATTTTTGCTAGCTTAATGGGTATTTAATGGTACCTTGGAGCTGCCTTTAATGCATATGTTGTTAATTATGAGGGAGGCTGACAACCTTGAGGCTTGGCACTGTTCTCCCCATGCTTGCTGACTGGGTGCTGCTCTCCTGCCAGACAGCAACAACACAACAAAGAGCCAGGGAGCTGCTGTGGCTTTTGGAGTCCCCCAAGCAACCTTGGGTTTACCCTTGATTTTACTGACGCTGCGCCCCTCTGCACCTCACTTCCCTTGCCTCTGACATAGGAATTCATTTGCTCAAAAACATGACTTGGGCTGCCTTCTGTTTTTTTGGCTCTACTCTTTCTGGCTGTGTGGCCTGAAGCAAGTGACTTAACCTCTCTATATGTCATATTCTTCATCATAAAAGGGGGATGATAATCATAGCAGCTGCATTTTACATCTGTGGAGAGGATTAAGTGCTTAATACATGTGGAGAACAGAGCTGGCCCAGGTAAGTGATCGGCACGTGTTGGCACGCTCATGGTTTCTTTTTTTTTTTTTTATTTTTTTTATTTTTTTTATTTTTTTACGCTCATGGTTTCTGTGGCTCGGCACCTTGTGAACGAGGGAAGATGCAGAGAAGAATGAGTCTGGTAGGGAAAAGGACTGGGGTCTGCTTCAGAAAGGGGAAATCTTTTCTGAGAAATAGGCTATTAAGCAAGACCAGCATGATGGGAAGGAGCCAGACGTGGGGTGTTGGGGGGGAATGTGTGTGTGTGTGTGTGTGTGTGTGTGTGTGTGTGTGTGCTTCAGGCTGGAGGAACAGCAAGTCCCCAGGGGTCCAGGGTGAGAGTCTAGCAGCAGAGAGGGCCCTGCGACAGATGAGGTTGGGGGGAGCAAGGGATGAGGCTGTGTGGACAGCTGGGGCCACTCGGCAGAGCCTCTACCTCAAAGGACATGGTGAGAGGTTGGGACTTGATTCAAAGCACAGGGAGAAGCCATGGGAGGGTTTTAAGCAGGAAAGGGTCATGAGCCAGTATTTCCAAGACTCTTTGGGTGCTGGGTGGAGGCTGCCTGGAGGATTGGTGCTGACATCCGCCTCTGTAAAAGTCTCAGGGTGAGGCAGGGCGGGTGCCCCCTAGGCGTGTAGGGGTGCGCTGGGGAGAGCAAGCTGAGTGTCAGGTGCTGTGTCATGCTCTCTTCAGCTGCTAGGGCCCATGTCTTGCAGGTGTACCCTGAGTCTCTGGGGACCCGGCCTGGCACCAGACCTCCCTGACTCTGGCTTCCCATGACTTCCTTCCACCTGGGCAGCTCATTCAGGCCATTCTGCTGAGCATTTCTGCTCCTGTCTGGCTCTGGCTCCACTATTTCTACCCCTAGATGGTGGATAGGAAAACCACCCCTTTTTAGCACTTGGGTGGAGACCCAACACCAGAGGCTCAGGTGCCCTGAAGGTCCTGGAAGCTATGTTTTGTTTTTAATTCTTGAGATTGGGGCCCTGAAACTTCTGGTTAGGGAACTGGGCCCTGGCCAGGCCACAGGGGTGCCAGACGGGGCTCTGGGCCTGCTGTAGGCAAAGGGCAAAAGTGGTTCTCTGACCCAGCCCTGGTCGGTCCCAACTTGCCCTGGCCTCCCCAGCTCTGCTTCCTCAAACCTGAGAGCCCTCCTGCCTCTGGCCTTTGGGGTTGGACCAGGGCTTAACCAGACAATTCAAAACCAGATGAGCCCTGTGCAGATGGGAAACTGAACCCTGAGGGAGGAGATTGTAGTTGACTATGTTGTCCATTTGTCTGTCTGTTTGTCTTCCTCTGTTTCTTGCCTGCTTCCTGGATCCCCATGCTGGCAATAGTGGGGAACTGAATTTCCTTAAAAACTGCCAGAGGGGTGCCTGGGTGGCTCAGTTGGCTAAGCGTCAGACTTTTGATTTTGGTTCAGGTCATGATCTCAGGGTTGTGGGATTGAGGTCTGTGTCGGGCTCCGCACTCAGCACCCATATGTTTGTCCCTCTCTCTCTTACCCCTCTACCCCCACCTTATGCATGCACTCTCTCTCTCTTTCTCTCAAAACAGATAAGTAGATAAAATCTTAAAAAAAAAAAAAAAAGAAAAGGCCAGAAAAAGATAACTGAGAAGGGCAGTCTCTATAGCACTGCAAATATTTAAGATATTTTTCAACAAGACAGAGTTAAATGATGATGGACTAGGGGCACCTGGGTGGCTCAGGTCATAATCCCGGGGTCCTGGGATCAAGCCCTGCATCGGGCTCCCTGCTCAGGGAGGAGTCTGCTTCTCTTTCCCTCTCCCTCTGTGCTCTGCCTCTCTCTCAAATAAATAAGTAAAATCTTTAAAAATAAGCCAAAAAATGTCTCTATGACATAGATTTTGAAAAACATAAATGATGAGGGACTAGCAACATAGTAGAATACCACACAGCCATTACAAAGGCTAAAACCAATGAACAGAAAAGAAGCAGACTATAAAATATTTCAAGAAGGATGAAGGTACACAGCCCTGGGTGTGGTTGCATCCACCTGTTATAGATGGACATGGGCACGACATCTCAGAAGGGATACAGAACATGCTAGCAGGGGATCTGAAAGTAGGGGTTGGGATGAGGGGGGAAACTTGTGTCTTCTCTATACCGTGATGTACTCTTTTTTTAAAAAAAGATTTTATTTATCTATTTAGAGAGCGTAGTGGGGTGGGGCAGGAAGGGAGGGAGAGAAAGAATCTTCAAGTGACTCCCCACTGAGCAGGGAGCCTGATGTGGGGCTCAATCCCACAATCCTGAGATCAAGACCCGAGCAAAAGAATCAGTTGCTCAACCCACTGAGCCATCCGGTGCTGCCCCTCCTTATGCACTCTTGACATTTTTGGCCATGTTTCTGAAAAAAAGTTTCAAGGGAAAATCTAGCCAAAGGCAAGGAACCACTGTTGAACTGACAAACATCTCTCAACAGCTAACTCAGCCTTGAAATCCCAGGCTCATCCCTTGCATCCACTCTCCCCGAAGCCTCCCTCTGCCTGATTCAGCCAAACCAAGTCATAGAACCAGCTGGAGGTGCAGCTGGGCGTGTGTGGAGTGACGGATGTGAAAGCAATTGGTGACACAGTCCCTGCCTCTGAGGCTTGAGGAAGGGTGTGTGCCTGGGTGATGTTGAGCAAGGCAGGGCACCCTCCTGGCTGCCAAGGATGAGGCCCAGTTACTGTGCTTGGCTAACCCAGAGCCAGTGCTCCGGGAGGACTTCCTGGGCTGGCATCCTTGGGGGGTACAAATAGAAGTTCAGATCCACTGGGGGGCAAATCTGGACAGACCCTTGATATTATTAATACTAAAGATAACAACCACACCGGGGACCATTTAATGAACACTTCAGCAGGGTACTGGCTCCTGGAATCCACCTAAGGACTCTCTGATAGGATTATCTGCATTTCCAGATGCTTCTTGAGAGGGTTGCACAAGGGGATGTGCTCTTCTGCTAACAACCCTGCAGGGCTTCCCATTGCCTAGGGAGACCTGGCTCGCCCTGGCCACGAGCTCCTTGCTTTTTACACACTGGCCCCACTGCCTTCCTTTAGTTGGTTCTACCACTTCATAGCTGTGTGACTTTGGGCGAGTTAGTAGCCTCTCTGAGTCTGTTTCCCCCTCTGTGAATTGGAGACCTTTAGTCACATATTAATCCAACACAAATAAGTCCAGAAGTGTAAAGTACACGAGCAGGGGGATGGGAGAGAGAGACTCTCAAGCAGGCTCCCCACTGAATGTGGAGCCTGATATAGGGCCCGATCCCACGATCCTGAGATCGTGACCTGAGCCAAAACCAAGAGTCTGACGCTCAACCCGACTGAGCTACCCAGACGCCCCAAGTGTAACGTTCTTGTAACCATGGCTGGCTCCTGGTAAGCCTGTTTGCCATGGTTGTTGTTACCTTATATTTTATCAAATCTAAGATGTCACCCATCGTAAAAGATGCCACTCAGGGAAAAAAGAATGCTGCCAGTTTACTATGTCCCAAGTCTCTTTCATCTTTCATCACTAGAACCTTCATTTTATACTTCCCAAAGGTGCTCTTTTTGACCTAGATGTAGATTCTCATCATATATAATTCTAAGGTACACATAGATAGGAAAATAGAAGCAAAATGAATTGTTTACGGTGTTTGAAAAACTCCCATTTAGAGTCCAAGAGAAGCGCGATGTGTGTGTTTCAGAGCCACCTCCTCCCGTGAGCCACTGAGAGCCGCAGAGCGGCACCCTCTCAACTATCCATAAGGTAACCCTAAAGCCACCAGCCGCTGGAGGCAACTTGTAAGCCAGCTTCGTGATGGACTTTTGCCTCAAGAGTGCTACGGACAAGTCTAGTTCTCCTCCCAGGGGGCTTGCACCCTTTGCATCCTGGGCTTAAGCTCCTTGCCTCTGGGGCCTCCTTCCATGCGCTGACACTCTGCCCTTTCTGCAAGGTTTGGTGCTTCTGAAGTGTGTGCTCAGGCAAAGCAATGACAACTATGTCAGGACCACAGCCAGCCCGGAAAGCAACTCTCCCAAGTAACGTGACTTGGAGATTTAATTAATTAATCAAAAGATTTTATTTATTCATGAGAGACACAGAGAGAGAGAGAGGCAGAGACACGGGCAGAGGGAGAAGCAGGCTCCATGCAGGGAGCCCGACGCGGGACTCGATCCTAGGTCTCTAGGATCATATCCTGGGCCGAAGGCCGGTGCTAAACCACTGAGCCACCCAGGGATCCCTGACTTGGAGATTTATTTATTTATTTATTTATTTATTTATTTATTTATTTATTTATGATAGACAGAGAGAGAGAGGCAGAGACACAACACAGGAGGAGGGAGAAGCAGGCTCCATACTGGGAGCCTGATGTGGGACTCGATCCCGGGACTCCAGGATCACGCCCTGGGCCAAAGGCAGGTGCTAAACTGCTGAGCCACCCAGGGATCCCCTGACTTGGAGATTTAAATGTAAGAAATAAAGTGTCTTGGAAGCAATGAAACATGAATGATTTCTGAACTTTGCACTGGCTGGTCTTCCAGCGGCCATAGAACCCTTGCACATTCTGTTCCCACGGTCTTCCATCCTCCCCTCTTTGCCTTCTTTTTTTTTTTTTTTTAAAGATTTATTTATTTTTTCATTCAGAGAGAGAGAGAGAGAGAGAGAGAGAGATAGGCAGAGACACAGGCAGAGGGAGAAGCAGGCTCCACACAGGGATCCCGACGTGGGACTTGATCCCGGGTCTCCAGGATCACACCCTGGGCTGCAGGCAGCGCTAAACTGCTGCGCCACTGGGGCTGCCCCCTCTTTGCCTTCTTCTCCCAATCATTCCCCATCTCAGCTTCCACATGTAGCCCCCTCTGGGATGCCTTCCCTCACCATCCCAGGTAGTCATCCCTTCACAGTCCATGCACGTAGTATAGCTGCAATGATACATTCTGAGCACATGTGTGATTTTAGGAGGGTAGTCATCTCCCCAGTGTCCTGAGGCCTATGGGTGCGGGGATTATGTGGCTTTTACTACATTTCAGTACCAAGTCGTGTCTGGCAGGATGCCAGTGGATAAAAGAATGAATGGAGGCCCTGTAGCGAGCAGTTGGGGAATTGGGATGTACTCCTGGCCTGTTTGTCTATGAGATGTGCTGCTGGCCTCTGCCCTATGCTGCTTCCCTCCGAGGCCAGAGTCCAAGCCACTTTTTTATACAGATGGGAAACTGAGGCCCGTGAGGTCACATGACTGGGGCCCAGACGTCCTGTCTCAGTCCAGTGTGCAGAGAGAATGAGGGAGGGTGGGGTACAGGAGAGGGGCTCGCGCCTGGCTCGGGGTCAGAGACTTGCTGGCAGCTTGTGGCAGCATCTGCCACAGGTTTACCAAGTTGGAAGTGTAGCTTAGGTGAGTTTGAGAAATATGGGGCAGGGGTGGTTGGGGGCAAGCAAAGCCAGGCAAATCAGAAGATGCAGGTGTGGACACCCAGACTCACCACCCGAGGCCATCTCAAGTTTCAAGTTTCCAGAGAGGCGGTCTTACCTGCCATTGATCCCTGATCCCTGTGCCAGGAGAGCTGTGGGTGGCACTCCTGGGTGGTCCAGACCTCACCTTCCCCTGCTCACCTCTGTGCCAGCCCTTTGGAGATGCTGGGAGGATGTGGGGTGGTGAGGTGAGAGCTGAGGCAGAACTCTGGGGGCGTAGGGGCCCGCCTGCTCCCGGAAGGAGGAAGCTGCATAATGTGTCTGTGGCTGGGCCTGGGATCCCCGGCCAGGGGACTTCCTCTTCCTCTCAGGGCAGGTGTAGCTGCCACAGCACGACCAACACCCTGACCCTGTCATGGATGGGGGCAAGGGGCCCAGACTCAAAGACTTCCTGAGTGGAAGCCTGGCCACCTGGGTGAGGGGGCAGGTGGGAGGGGCCTGGGGGAGGGAAGTGAGCAGCAGAGAGGGGCTGGTGCTGGGTTTGGAGCAGGTCCGCAGTTGGGGGTGGAGGTGCTGAGGGCAGGGGTGGTGGGCTCCGATGTGGGGCCGGAGAGGTCTAGGTAGCTGTGGGGCAGGAGCAGGAGTCTAGACCCAGGGGCCAAGGGGAAGGAAGGGAAAGGGTAAGGAGGAAGCTGCAAGTGCGCTCAGGGGGCAGGTCGGAGGGGCTCCAGAGTCACTCTGCTGGTAGGGGGGTTCTGAATCTGACTGGCAGACCTGTCTTGGCTCCCCACAGGCACTAGGACTGGCCAGCCTGGTGGGAGAGGCCGCGGAGCCCGAGGGGGAAGAGGATGAGGAAGGAGAGGGGCCCTTTTGCCCGGAGAAGAAGCTCTTGCATCTCAGCGATGGGGCCTTACTCCTCCGGGTGCTGGGCATCATGTAAGAAGCCAGGGGCCAGCCTAGGGGTCTGAGGTGGACCCTCCCCGCACAGGTTGCTGGGAGGAGATTGAAGGCTGCTGGGTGGAGCCTGGTAGGGGGAGGCGGATCTCGATTGCTGCCCCCTCCCCCACACCTAGCCCTCTGTGCCCATAGAGCTCCTAGTTCTCGAGGTGGACCTCGGATGGCCAGGGGCTGTGATGGTCCTGCAGCCAGGCGGGTGCGAAACTTGAACCACCTGTGGGTCAGGCTGAGGGACTTCTACCAGGTGAGGGGTTTCGGAAGGGGAGGCTGGGTTTGGAGGTCCCTGCCAGGAGGTCCCCCCTCTACCTCCTGTCTCCTCTGTCCCTAGGAGGAGCTGCAGCTGCTGATCCTGTCCCCGTCCCCAGACCTCCAGGCATTGGAGTCTGACCCCTTCTCAGGTGCTCTCTCCTACCACCCCTTCCTGCTTCTATCCCCTCACCCCACCCCTAACTTTTTGTGGCCTGTGCTCCGCAGAGGAGGCGGTGGAGGAGTTGGAAGGCATCCTCCGGCTGTTGCTGGGGGCGTCAGTGCAGGTGAGCAGGGGAGGGAGGGTAGGGCCCAGCTTTGGCCCAAGAGGTGGGAGACTCCTGTGCCAGCATGTCCGCCCTGTCTCCCTGCAGTGTGAGCACCGGGAACTCTTCATCCGACACATCCAGGGCCTCGGTCTTGAGGTCCAGAGTGAGCTGGCTGCTGCCATCCAGGAGGTATTTGGTTGATAGCCTGGGCCTGCCACCTGGGAGCACCTTGCCCCTCACCTTCTTGGGCTGAAACGGCTCTCCCTACCCGCCCAGGTGACCCAGCCTGGGGCAGGTGGGGTGCTGGCGCTGGCTGGGCCTGAGCCTGGGGATCTGGAGCCACCAGAGCTGGAGATGCTGTTCCGGAACCTGATGGGGGCTTTGTTAAGGCTGGCACGGGAGCGTGATATGGGGGCCCAGGTAGGAGGTATTGTGACCCAGGTGGAGGAACAGGAGGACTGTGGGGACCCAGATATGTGGGGGGGAGAGAGTTGGGGTTGGGAATTGAGGGTCTTGGACCAGCAGAACTGCAAGAACCAGATTTGGCTTGTGGTGACTGGGGGACATGGGATGGGTTATTTTCTGGCTTCTGACCCTTGGATTCTCACAGCGTCTGGCTGAACTGCTGCTGGAGAGAGAGCCAGCCCCCTTGTTGCCAGAGGCTCCTGCCAGGAGTCCCCCCGAGGGCCCAGCACACCACCTGGCCCTGCAGCTGGCCAACACCAAGGCCCAGCTGCGGCGCCTGAGGCAAGAGCTGTGAGTACCCCAGGCTGGGAAGTGGGTGGGATCGGGCCTGGGGTTCTGGGTCCCCACACCCCTCTAGCGGCCCTTCTCTCCAGGGAGGAGAAGGCCGAGCTGCTGCTCGACTCCCAGGCGGAGGTGCAGGACTTGGAGGCCGAGATCCGAAGGCTCCGCCAGGAGGTGCGCTCAGGTGTCCCTCGCGCTGCCGCTGCCCATTCCCTAGCTCTCTCCCCGCCTCCTCTGTCCCGTCGCCTGCCGTCCCCCCCTCCCTGGGCACCTTCCCCCCCCAATCCCGGGGGCCGCGGCTGGCCGTTCCCAGCTCCGCACCGTCTGGCTCAGGCCCAGGTGCTGTCGGGACAGGCCAAGCGGGCCGAACTGTACCGCGAGGAGGTGGAGGCCTTGCGGGAGCGGGCCGGTCGCTTGCTCCGCCTGCAGGAGGAGCTGCGACGCTGTCGCGAGCGGCTACAGGTGGCGGAGGCCTGCAAAAGCCAGCTGGAGGTGAGGGGGGCGGGGCCGGAGGGGGCGGGGCCTGCTGGGGATTGGGGGGGCCAGGCGGGGAGCGAATTTGGACCTAGAGGCGAGAGGGCAAGGTCTGGTGGACAGAACAGCATCGGCTGGGAGAAGTGGGTGACGTGGTGTCTGGGGAGGGGCCCCCTGCAGAATGGGGCAGATGGAGGGGGATGTGGGGGCGGTAGATCAGGGCAGGTCCTGGAGAGGAGGGTGGGGCCGAGTGCTGGGGAGGAACTGTCTGGAGAGCTCTTTGCGACGGGGCCTAGACGGATGCCACCTGGGGTGGGAGTTCTTGGGGAGAAGGGGCAGGGCCGACACAGGACGGGGCAGGGCCAGGTGCTAGGGAAGTGGTACCTGGATACACCCTGTAGTGGGAGGGGCAGGAGGGAGGGAGAGGTGGGGCCCAGAGAGCACTGGGGTGCAGGGTCAGATGTGGGAGAAAAGGCAGGGTCTGTGGCCCTGGAGTGCTTGAGGGCAGCTTCAATCGCATCACCCGCATCACCCGTTGTCTCTGCTCCCCCACCAGGAGGAACGGGCGCTCTCCGGGGCTCTGGAAGCCTCCAAGGCGCTTCTGGAGGAGCAGCTGGAGGCTGCTCAAGAGCGCTGTGCTAGGCTGCATGAGACTCAGCGTGAGAATCTGCTGCTGCGGACCCGTTTGGGCGAGGCCCATGCGGTGAGATTGAGTGGACCACCCACCTGTCACTCTGTCATCTGTGACCCTGGTGACCTCAATGGTCCCCTAGGGTTCTCTAACGCTCCCTGTGATTCCTGGCTCCTTGCTTCTCCTGGTGATCTAGGCCACACATTAGCCTGGCCATGGTGGGGAAGGCTTGTCTGACCCTGCCCTTCCCCCAGGAGCTGGACACTCTGCGGCATCAGGTGGACCAGCTGGCAGAGGAGAATGTGGAGCTGGAGCTGGAGCTTCAGCGGAGCCTGGAGCCACCTCTGGGCTTTCCTTGGGAGGGTGAGTAGGGCCCCAGTAGAGGGGCTGGGGATGTGGGGCTGGCTGCCTGTGCTTTCCTACAACTCTGCTGAGAATGGCTTCTGACTTCATCTTCTTCCCAAGGTGTTGGAGAGGGGGTGTCTAGGGGTGTATGGGAGGAGCCAGGGATCATTGCAAAGGGTAAGGAGGGGTCCTAACCTCATCTCACATGTCCCAGCATCCGTGCCAGGAGCAGCTCCCTCACTTCATGATGAAGTGAGAGAGGCAGAGGCTGGGCGGCTGCAGATCCTGGAGCGGGAGAATCGGGAGCTTCGGGGTCTGCTACAGTTGCTACAAAGGCAGCCTGGGGGCCAGGTGAGTCCCCTCCCCTAACCATCCTTGCTGGTCCTTCCTTGCCTCCCCCTCTGGGCTTGACATTCCTCTCATGTACCCTCAGCGCCCCCTGCTGGAGGAGCAGAGCGAGGACTCCTTGGTTGCAGAGCTGGATGGGGCTCCTCAGACTTGCCTGGCCTCAGACCTGGGCCCCCAGGGTTTGGCTGGCCAGGTGGAGGATGAAGGCACCCAGGCCTCGGACCCGGCTCCCCCGGTATCAGACTCCGCCCTTGAGAGATTAGCTGTGCATCCCCAGGCTTCTGATTTAGACCTGCGGGTGATAGAGAGGCCCCTCCAGCTGGCTGCCATGGCCCCCCAGACCTCAGACTTGACGCTCCAGGAATCAGGCCCCACTGTAGCAACACAGAAGTGCCCAGAGAATGCTGGCCATGGAGCCCTTCTCCAGATTCCCACCTCTGTGGTCTCGCTTCAAGGTCCAGGGCTGGAAATTCAGGCCGAGCTGTTGGGAGGAGAGGCTGGAGAGTCAGGGCCCAAAGCCCGGGAGGGCCCTGCAAGCAAGCCTGGACCCCCAGAGGTCAGCCTACGTGTGCAACTGGAGGAGCAGGAGACCCCAGGCCAAGGGCTGGAACTACCCAAAGGGCAGAGAGATGCCAGAGGGGATGAACAGAAGCTGGAGGGGATGATTGGTGACCCAGCCCAGCAAAATCCACAGCAGGAGTCTGAGGGGGCTCTGGAGGCACAGACCTGGCAGGGGCCAATCTCAGGGGAGATCTCGTCTGGTGGAGTCCCAGAGCAAGAGGCCCTGAGGGAGGAGGTGGCACAGCTCAGGAGAGAGGCTGAGGCACTTCGGGCGGAGCTAGAGGCCCAGGCCCGGAGGCTGGAGGCCCGAGGCATGGAGGCTGCCCGCCTCTCTGAGGAGCTGGCTCAGGCACGGAAGACAGAAGCCGAGGCCCACAGGGAGGTGGAGGCCCAGGCCCGGGAACAGGCTCGGCTGCGGGAGGCAGTAGAGGCAGCAGGCCGGGAGCTGGAGGCTGCGTCTCAGGAACGAGAGGCACTGGCAGAGGCCCTGGCAGCCGCAGGCCGAGAGCGGAGACAGTGGGAGCGCGAGGCACCCAGACTCCGGGCCCGGGCTGAGACAGCTGAGGAGCAGCTGCAAGAGCTGGAGAGCCAGGATCGCCGGCACCAGCAGGAGGCTGAGAGGGAGAGGCAGGCCCTCAGGGAGGTATGTTGTGGCTCACAGCCCAGGATGGGCAATGGGGCTCTGGTCAGCTGCTGGGGTTTGGGGTATTAATCCCATCAGTAGCCTCGGGATGCTCAACACCTAGCTGTGGCTGGGGATAGAAAGGGGAAATGCACCCCTACAAGGAAAGGTGCTTGGCCTGGGACACAGCGCAGGTGTCCCCTCCCTCTGGCAGGATGGGGATAAGAGTATGGATGTGGAGCCAGACTGCTTGGGTGCTGCTCCTGGCTCTGACTGGTCGCTGACTCACCTCTACCCTGTTCCTCCTTCCATAAAACGGGGACACTATTCATCGCTGTCTCAGTGGGTCTTTTGGAAGATCAAGGGAGGTAACTGTGCGATGAGCCTAGTTCATGCTGGGCAAAGGCTCAAGGCATGTCAATTATTTATTTTTTAAAAAGACTTATTTATTTATTTTTATTTGCCGGGGAGGGGCAGAGAGAGAGGGAGAGAGTGAATCCCAGACAGATTCCACACCTAGCTCGGAGCCGGACATGGAGCTTGATCTCACAATCTGAGCTGAAATCAAGAGTCAGATGGTTAACTGAGCCACCCAGGTGCCCTGAGACATGTTGATTATTAAGAACAGGGGATCCTTGGGTGGCTCAGCGGTTTAGTGCCTGCCTTTGGCCCAGGGTGTGATCCTGGAGACCTGGGATTGAGTCCCACATCGGGCTCCCTGCATGGAGCCTGCTTCTCCCTCTGCCTGTGTCTCTGCTTCTCTCTCTCTCTGTCTCTCATGAATGAATAAATAAAATCTTAAAAAAATATATTACTAAAAAAATAAAAAAGAACAAAGTGTGCAGGAGTCCATGGCAGAGGGAGCTGGTGCCAGGGTGGGGGCAAGGAGGCTTTGGAGAAGGTTCTGAGGAATGGGCAAGATTCCATTAGGTGGGAAAACCATTTCATTCAGAGGGAACAGCATGTGCAGAGACTTGAAGGCATTAACAATGCTTAGGGGCCTGGGTGGTGGGGGAACAGGGCCAGACAGATGTTCTGGGCCAGCTTTGCAAGTGTCCGTACTCTATCTCCAAAGCCACCCAAGTATGTGGGCAAACCTGCATGAGGCTGGGTTTGAGGAGGGTCCCCTTGGTGTGCAGGGGAGCCTGGGGCCATCAGGAGGCAGTGTCAGTGGTCCAGGTGGCAGGTGCAGCTGCCTGGGGCTGGGATGGGGGATGGAGGAAAGAGACCTGGACACGCCATCATCCATGCACTGAGGCATGTTGACAGGGATCTCCTTGGTGCCAGGGACTGTACCAGGCACTCAGTATGCCTGTCCTAGGGGAGGCTCTCACAGTCTGGGGTGGAGACAGGACTATGCAGGGAGCTGTGGGAAGTCCAGGAAGCACAGTAGACTCAGGCTGGGTCATGTCAGGGAAGGCTTTCTGGAGGAGAGAGAGAGTGGCAGTGAGCCAGGAGGAGGCATAGGCGTGACTGTGTGTGTGTGTGTGTGTGTGTGTGTGTGTGGTATGATGTGGGAAGCAGAGGGAGGCTAGGCAGAGGATTCACTAGGGTTCCTACTGGGCAGGACCCCATCTTCCTTTCAAGCTAAAGAAGGAGTTGCAGCTATTCTTGGGCAGAAAATGACCTCAGTGACCTTTACATGAGGGCAATGACTTTAAACCCAGCGGAACGTTGAAGGGAAGCGGAGTAGTAGGTACTCATGTTGAGAGGCCCCCCAGGAGAAGCAAAGGAGACTAGGAGGCAATGGGAAGGATGTTCCGGCCAGCAGGCCTGTGCTTTGGGGGAGGGTGTGCTGCAGATGAGGAATTGAATCTTCCAACTGAGTACAGTTTCCAGTCTCATCCCTACTGTCCAGATGAGGACACTGAAATTCAGAGAGAAGGAGTAATTTCCCGAGAGCCCCCTCAGGCGGAGAGGAGCGGGGAACACACTGATGGGGTGACCCGGGGTTAGGCCTTCCTTGGGCCAGGCAGGCCTGGGGCATGGGAGAACAGGGGTGTGGGCGTGTGGGCGGGAAGGTAACGTGGAGAGGCCATCTTTGGGGTCCACTGTGTAGGATGTGACAAGAGATGGTGTCTTCTAGCCCAGATCCCTGAACGACTGACCCACTGTGTGGTTAGGGCTGAGTTACTTAACCTGTCTGCATCTCCTGGAAAACTGGAATACAAATGACCTGCCTTACAGGATCCCGTGGGATAATGAATGTAGAGCTGTGGAGTGGAAATGCGGGCAGGTGGACCGCGCAGGTGAGGGTAGGGTGAGGAGCAGATGAGGATAGGGTGTGTTCCGAGGAACCGAGTGGGTGGAAGCGCCTGAGGACAAAGGGGAATTTTGTGAGATTTCCTGGACAGAGCAGTTCCTGGTGATACCTGGGTGTGGTGCTGGAGGAGGTGGCTAGCCCGGGAGCTCAGGGAACCAGGAGCCAGGACTTGTCCACGTGGGCTGGGGGGAGGGCAGGAGGTGCAGTGAGGACGGGGCTCTGAGGGCTAGGACCAGCTCAGGGCTTCTGGCCAGAGGTTCAAATCTCTGCATCTCTACCACTGATCTTCCTACCCTTAGTCCTTGGGCTCTGATGGAGGCGGGTGAGAGGCCGCAGGGCCTCATGGGACTTGTAGTTTTAAGTGAGAGCGGACAAGGGTCTCCAGAAGCATAGTGGCCCCGGGCAGACTTGATGTGGTTGCAAAACTGGGGAGATCAGAGCAAAGGTTGTCCACCTGGTGTCCAGAGAAAGGATTTGGTTGACAGCTAGTCAGAGCTGGCCCTTCCTTGTGGTTTCATTCTGCCAGGACCCCTGCGCCTCAGAATGGTTTGACCTGTCTTCTTCTGAGCCCCACATGTGGACTGGGCCTCCTGCCCCCTTCCACAATGGTGCGGCCCAACCGCCACAGGATGCCTGGCCTAGCCCGTAGCATCTCTCCCTGCCCCCCCAGTCCGCGCTGTGGTTGGGCCTGACTTTCACCAGGTTCCTGCCTACTGCGGCCATCCTCCTGTGGCCAGGGCACTTTTCAGATCTGCCGCTTCCAAGCCCCTCTTTCCCTCACATGGCCAGTGTGGCCTCAGGACGTAGGGCGCGTCTAGCTGCCACTGGGCGCACTAGGAACCATGGGCTCAGAGAGGTAAAGACGCTTGCCTGGCGTCTTTTGCCCTCCTGGGCCAGGGGCCTCCCTCACCCAATGCCAGGCTTCTGATCCTAGCTCTTTCGTGGTCACTCTGCAAGGTGGCGGCCAGGCTTTGCTCCCATTGTACACATAGGGGAGTAGAGGCCCAAAGGGTTAAAGATATTTGCCTGGGGGCGGGGTAGTGGTGGTGGTGGCCCCTGGCTCCCTCAATCAGTAGGCATGTGACTTGATCTCAGGGTCCTGAGAGCCTACTTTAAAAAAAAAAGAAAAAGAAAAAGATATATGCCTAGAGTGACAGAGGAAGGACAGACTCTCAGGCCTTGGTATCTGGGCCTCCCCTGCCCCCCACTCCCCAACCCCCTCCCTGGTGAGGATGGTGGTCTTCCCTTCTGGCTCTGAGCCCCCTGTGTCTGCCCTTAGGAGCTAGAGAAGGCGATGGTGCGGGGCCGGGAGCTGGGAGCCCGGCTGGAACACCTGCAGAGTGAGCTGGAGCAGGCGGCTCTGGAACGCCAGGAATTTCTGCGGGAACAAGAGTTCCAGCACCAGAGGTGGGTGTTCCCCAAGGGGCAGAGCCAGGCCCAGCAGGGCTTGGGGAGGGGCTGGTGCTAACACTTCTCCCGGCAGGTACCAGGGCCTGGAGCAGCGGCTGGAAACAGAGCTGCAGGCAGCGGCCATCAGCAAGGAGGAAGCCCTGAGGGAGCTCAAGACCAGGGCCCTGCAGCTGGAGGAGGAGCTGGTCCAGGTGAGGCTTGCAGGCCCCTGGGTGCCTCATGCCACCTCTTCCTGCATCCTGCCTACAGATGTCCAGGGCTGTGTGCGCTCGCATCCCCATCCCGCCAGCCCCCATCTGGTTTTGGCCAGTCGCTTGCCTTGTGCCCCATCTTGGGGCCTCTTGGAGAGCACCCCTGTGCTGGGAGTCAGGTTGACTCTGCCCAGGCCGCAGTCTCCGAGGGGGCTGGTTTTCCTCATTCCTCAAACGGATGGAACTCAGTGGCTCTGCTCTGAGGTGATGGCTGTGTCTCTCTTGGGCCTCACCACTTCCTAGTGAGCTCAGTTACTGCCTCGTCCTAAGCCGACAATCGTTTCTGAGGCCGCTGCTGTGCATGAGCTCACAGCTCAGTGCTCAGCTCTGTGGTTGGTGGGGCCCAAGACAGGAAAGAAAATGGGCCACTGTAACACAGGGGATCAGGGGATGGTGGGCACCCAGCAGTGCCCCAGGTTTGTTTGGGGGAAGTGGCATTGAAATTGGGGCCCAGAGGAAGAAGAGCAGGGTGCAAAGAGTGTTCTGTGCAGAAGAAAGCGGCTGGGGCAGAACTGAATGATACGGAGCAGGGTGGATGGAGAGTGAAGGTGGATCTTTGGGAGCCAGAAGCACAGGAGTGTGGGACCCAGTGACAGAGGGATGGGGGCATTGTTAAGTGCTGCCAAAGGGATGAGGGTCCCTTGGGTTAGGTCCCTGCACCATCATGAGGTGGCCCGTGCACCCCCGCTTGACCTCCCGAGGCCTCTCCTTGCAGCTGCGCCAGGGCCCGGAGGGGCTGGGGCCAGAGGGGCACGCTGAGCCCAGGACCCTACAGGCCCAGAGTGGGCGGCTCATCGAGGTGGAGCGCAGTGTGAGTGTCGACCTTGGTGGGCCTGGGGAGGAGGTGGCCCCAGTGGCCTGGCCCCTGCTAACCCTTCTCTCTTTGGGCCAGAATGCAACACTGGTGGCCGAGAAGGTGGCTCTGCAGGGGCAGCTGCAGCACCTGGAGGGGCAGCTGGGAAGCCTGCAGGGGCGTGCCCAGGAGCTCCTGCTGCAGAGCCAGCGTGCGCAGGAGTACAGCAGCCGCCTGCAGGTGGGTGGCAGCCTAGGTGCCCTGTCCCCTGCCCTATCTCATGCCCCCTTTCCACCTTTGCTTGCTCTTTGCTCTGCCCAAGCTCCCAGCTGGCCGCCCTATTTGTGCTCTAGTCCCCACCCTCTGCCCCTGCTTTTTGCCCTCTGTCGCCACTGCTCCAGCCTTCAGCCTCCTCCACTGAATCCTCTGTCTGACTCCTCTGCCTTGCCCCTGGCCTTTTGCCCTGTGTCCCTTACCCCCTTTCTGGCCTGAGAGTGCACCCCCTTCTGTGTCCTAGGCTGAGAAGTCTGTGCTGGAGATGCAGGGCCAGGAGCTGCACAGGAAGCTGGGGGTGCTGGAGGAGGAGGTGCGGGTGGCACGGCAGTCCCAGGAGGAGACCCGGGGGCAGCAGCAGGCTCTGCTGCGGGATCACGAGGCACTGGCACAGCTGCAGCGGCGGCAGGAGGCCGAGCTGGAGGGACTCCTGGTCCGGCACCGCGATCTCAAGGCTAACATGCGAGCGCTGGAGCTGGCCCATCGGGAGCTGCAGGGCCGGTGAGCCTCCCCCGACTCCCTGGCTTCTTTCCCAAGCAGCCCCTGCCTGCGCGCAGCAGACTCCCTTGGTGGGTCTGACACCCTCCGCCTCCTGGCAGGGAAGCACCACCCCTGGACACAGCCACCTCTGGTGCCAGGGCCCCACGTGGGGTTGGCCTCTGGGGTGAGCTCACCCCGAGGCTGGTTCATCACTGGGAGAGTTGGCACTTTGCCTGGCATTCTGCCCAATGGCTTTGTTTGGAGGCTGGTGCTTAGGAGAGGGCAGATCCCTAGGTCCACATAGTCCAGCCGCCCCCTTGCCCCGGCTGCAGGTGTCTGCAGCCCTCTCAGTCCCTGTGTATCCCAGGCATGAGCAGCTGCAGGCCCAGAGGGCCAATGTGGAGGCCCAGGAGGTGGCCCTGCTGGCAGAGCGGGAACGCCTGATGCAGGATGGGCATCGGCAGCGTGGACTGGAGGAGGAGCTGCGGAGGCTGCAGAGCGAGCATGAGAGGTACAAGCTCTGGCACGGCCCCACCCCTCTAAGGCCAGGTCTCAGGGTTCCCATCTGTGAAGTGGGTTGGTGTTGAGTTATTCCCCATCCCTGTGGGGTCCTGTTTTGCCACTTCTCCCCCAGCTTGGCTCTTCTGGCCCTTATGGTTGGGGGGCGGGGGGTGGAGTGCCTTTGGAGAGCATCTCTTCTGGACTCTGCAGGGCTCAGATGCTGCTGGCAGAGGTGTCGCGGGAGCGGGGGGAGCTGCAGGGAGAACGTGGGGAGCTGCGGGGCCGGCTGGCGCGGCTGGAGCTGGAGCGGGCACAGCTGGAGGTGCAGAGCCAGAGACTGCGTGAATCCAACCAGCAGCTGGACCTGAGCGCCTGCCGGCTGACCACGCAGTGCGAGGTGTGCTGAGGGATGGCTGGTGGCTGGCTAGGGGTGGGGAGAGGGTGGGGGAGTGGGAGGATGCCACTCTGTGCCCCATTAAATCCCCCACCTGCCCTCCTGCCTGCTGCCCCCCTCCAGCTGTTGACAGAGCTCCGGAGCGCTCAGGAAGAGGAGAACCGGCAGCTGTTGGCTGAGGTGCAGGCGCTGAGCCGGGAGAACCGGGAGCTCCTGGAGCGCAGCCTGGAGAGCCGAGACCACCTACACCGGGAGCAGCGCGAGTACCTGTGAGCAGGGTGGTGGGTGGGCCCTGCTTGGCTGCTGGGAGCTGGAGTGGGGCCTGGAGACCCCTCTGGCTGCTCCTGGGGAGAGGCCCCGGGAGATCCTGGGGGAAAGGGCTGGAGCTGACCACCTAGGGCTCAGGATAGCCGCACTTTGGCAACCCTCACTGGAGCACACGGGGGTGTTAACAACCAGCAGGGTTGGAGTGGTGGGTGCCTCCTAGCACCTGAGCCTTGCTCCTGCCTGGCCTCATGCCCGCCTGCCCCCTCCTCCTGCTCTCAGGGACCAGCTCAACGCATTGCGCCGTGAGAAGCAGAAGCTGGTGGAGAAGATCATGGACCAGTACCGAGTACTGGAGCCTGGGCCCCTGCCCCGGACCAAGTGAGGGGCCCTCCTCCACCCCCAGAGCCAGGGAATCCTTTCAACCTCTGCCCCTGCCCCTGCCCCTGCCCTGCCCTCTCCAGGCCCCAGTGAGGGTTTGCATGGCCTTTGCCATCCCCAGCATGGCCCTCTTGTCCCTCCTTCCTCCCTGGCCTTACTCCCTCTTATGCCCTCTTGCCCCCAGGAAGGGCAGCTGGTTGGCAGACAAGGTGAAGAGGCTGATGCGGCCCCGGCGGGAGGGGGGCCCCCATGGGGGCCCACGCCTGGGGGCCGATGGGGCTGGCAGCCCTGAGAGCCTGGGGGGCCCCCCTGAGGCGGAGCTCTCCGAGGGCAGGGAGGCAGATAGGACAGGTGGGTCTGGGGGCCGGGTGACCAGGATGGTCCCTACCCCACATCTCCTATCCCCATGCTGGTACTTGTCAACGCCTCTGGTCTCTATCTTCATCTTGTGTGGCTTGCACATGTACCCCCATTGGCCTTCCCGCTGCAACCCCACCCCGCCCAGATGCTTCTTGTGGTTCCTTGCCCTGCATCCCTGCCACAACCCTCTCAGCTGGGACCTCCTTCCTGCCTGCGCTGCCACCCACCCAGTCCTACCCATCCACAGCGGCGTCTAGGACCTCAGAGCAGCAGAAGATTTTAGTGAGAGGTCATTTATCCCAGTCAGCAGATGAGGAAGCTGAGTCCCAGGGAGGGGACATTCCTTGCTCAAGGTCACACAGTGAGTTAGTGTCAGAGCCAGCATAGGCCCTCCTCCTGTCCCTGCCCTCCTTCACCCAGGCTTTACCTCTGGCTCTGCAGCTTCCTCTCCGTGCTCCTTGGCAGCTTCACCCCGCCGGCCCCTCCACTCTGCCCAGGCCCTTTCTGTACTGCTCCACACCCTGCCTATGCCTCTTTCAGGGTCCCCCTCACCAGCACCCATGCGCCGGGCCCAGAGCTCCCTCTGCCTGCGGGATGAGACCCTGGCAGGGGGGCAGCGGCGGAAACTCAGCTCACGATTCCCTGTGGGGCGAAGCTCTGAGTCATTCAGCCCCGGGGATACCCCCCGGCAGCGATTCCGACAGCGTAGGCCAGGCCCCCTGGGTGCACCCACATCCCATGACAAAGGTGAGAGTCAAGGATCCCTGCTCCTGTTTGCTCCCCAGCTCCCTGGGACCCACCAGCTCCTTGGCCAATGGAGCTTCCCTCCTGTCCCTTGGGTCTCCCACAAGCCCTGCCCCTGGTCCCCATGGCCCATTGGCTGCCTTGTGCATCCCTTAGGACCAGGCGTGGGATGGGATGGCTCCATTGAGACCCTATCTGAAAACCAAGCAGATGCCAATGGAGAGGGTGAGTGAGGGTATTTGCCGTGCCCAGGGCCCCTGGTTCATCCACTCATATACTTGACAATGAGGCTTTACTCAGTGTCCAGGGATATGTTAGGGATACAGCAGGGGATGCAGCTGAAGAAGCAGCAGGGGACATTCTGGTTTGGAAGGCAGACAGTAAACAATATGCACAAAAATAATAATTATCTACAACGGCCTTGCCCAGTAGAAATATGTGAGCTACATGTGTAGTTTAGAATTTCTAGGTGCCTCATCAGAAAGGTAAAGAGATAAAATTAATTCTAATAACATATTTTATTTATCCCATTATACCTGAACTATTACTATTTCCACGTGTAGTCAGTGTGGAAAGCCACCAATGAGATATTTTAATTAATTAATTAAGTCAGTCATCTTTATTAATGAAGTAGTTTATATTATTTTTTTCCTGCTACATCCTTGAGTCCAACGGCTATTTTACACTCAAGCACAGAGAAGTTCAGATCAGCTGCACCCCAAGTGCTCAGTCCTGCCCTGTGCAGCAAGATGGCCCTTGCCAGCCCCAGGATGTTAGGAGATGGCAGTGCTCTGGGAGAGACAGCGTGCAGTGGGGAAGGAAGTCAGGAGTGCTGGGTGGGGCAGGTTGCGATTTTAACTACCGTGCTCAGGGTAGTCTTCAGAGAGGAGGTAAAGTTGCAGCAAAGGTTTGGACTGTGGACATAACCTGGGGAAGAACATTCCAGGCAGAGGGAACAGCCGAAGCAAAGGCCTGGCCAGTTCAAGGACTGGGAGCTGGAGTGAGGAGGGAGACACCGGAGAGGAGCTGCAAGTGGCAGTCGGGGGCGGTGGTGGTGTAGAAGGTGGGGGGCCCTGGAGGCTGCCTGGAATGCTGGGAGCTCCAAGGGAGCAGGCCTGAGCTGTGCCTTTCCCTTCAGGCCTCGAGGTACAGGAGCCGGAGAAACACCCTCTCGCCCCTTCCCTCAGTCAGTGATACCATGTGGACTGGGGGCTTGGGCTTGGGATCTTCTCACCACTGGAGTCCCAATCGGGGCCCCCGGCAGCCTAGGAATGCGGGGATCCGGGCCACCTGGAGCCCCTCTGTGGGCAAGGAGGCCTGGGCCCCCAGCTCCTCCAAGGCCTGCCCTGGGGCCCTGAGATGGAGCTGGGATAAGCCTGTGGACAGAGGGGATGGCTGGTCCCCACAAGCAGCTCCTCGCCAGGGCTCTGGCTCTCCCATGCGGCCCTCACTGAGGAGGCCATCTCTGGGTGACCCCCCAGCGGAAGGCGACGGGCAGAAGTGGCCAAGAGAGTCCCCTGTCTGGTTTGGGCGGGGAGCCAAGGACCATTCACCGGGGAAGGTGACCTGGGCCCATCTCTGAGCCGTAGCTGGGATGCAAGGGCCATGAGAATAAAGCTGGGATGCCACCACCTGAAGCTGTGCTCTGTGTTTACCGGCTGTGTCCCAGAGTCCCCAGGCACCAGCCACGTGCACAGCCCAACCGCGTGGGCCGAGGTCTGTCCCCTTGACTCCCCTGCCCTGCCCAGGGCAGCGAAGGGCTTTCCTCAAGGGACCGGCCACTGGGGCTCACTTGGATGGCCCAGTGGGGTGGGGAGGTGGGTTCTGAGCCTCCCAAGTCTGGGTTCCAGTAAAACCCCAGATACTCCTCCCCACCCCCTCCTCCCCTCTTCTCTACTTTGCCCGTGTATCCCCACTCTCTTCCCACCCCACCTAGGGTTGAGCCCCTCCCCAGTGAGTTCTCAGCTGGTGGGACATCACTTAGTGTCTCAAGCCTTCATGCAGGGACACAAAAGGTGGGAAGGGCACCTGGTCTCTGACCAGCGCTTCCAGAATGACGCCCAGGAAAGCGGCAATTAGGCTAGGTGGCAGAACGTGAGTCAGGGCACCTGGGGCCACCCGGGGTAGGGTGGGGCTGCCAGGGCTGAGGTGAGGCAGCCTGAATTTGGGGGTGGCCAGTCCAGCCTCCCCAGGGTGCTCTGCAGAAGCCTGACTCATAGGGTTTCCACAGCCCCTCTTGGGATAACTAATGGCTCTGCCCTCCTCTCAGCCCAAGCTTCATAGTCTGGTGAGGTGAGACAGACCCCTGGCCTCCAGCTAGGCTGAGGAGCTGAGAGCCCCTTCTCTTAGGCTTCAGTGTGGGGGCCCAGATAGCCACCCTACTCTCTTGGTGGCTCTGGTCGATTGTCAGAAAGGCCAGGCCAGCCGGGGCCCCTGGACCTGACCCTGGGTGGACATGCCCTGTGTGGCTCTGACACCTTTTTTGGGATTACTTTGGGCTCTGTGCTGGCATCGGGCTGGGCTTGGGGACGACAGGGGACAAAACCATGTGAGGGGTGCTTGGCACTGGTTGGGCTGTGACAGGTGGCTGGGGGCTGAGGCGCTCTCACAGATCCACCCCAAGGAGGTTCGGTCAGGAAGGCGCCACCATCCCTGCCACGGGGGTGGGGGTGTGGGTGGGGGTGTGGGGGGTGTGTGTGGGGGTGCGGCTGGATCCAGTGCCCTGTCAGCGCCCCCTGCAGGCCCCCCTGGGTGGGCGCCGCCCAGAGCCAAGGTCCTCAGGGTGCCTGAGCCCCAGGCCCTCACCTGCCAAGGCAAGGCCCACCGAGTGAGGGGTGCTGGGCCGAGGCTGTTAGGGCAGCACCTGGACAGGGGCGTCAAGGGACCCCCACGTCCTCTCCCCTGGAGTCATCAGGCACCAGCGAGTTGAGCTCTTTACCAAATACCTCACTTCCGCCGCCGGCTAAGAATCAGGGGGAGCTCCTGGGAGCGCCCGTGTGCCCCTCAGCACCCCTCGGGGGCCCGGGCTCTGGTGGCTCGGCAGGCGCGCGGCGCGGGACGGTCCCTCCAGCGGGGCTCCAGGTCCTCCGGGCCCCAGGCCCGGCCCCCGCACGGGGTCCCCGAGCGCACAGCCCCGCGCGCCCGGGAGCCGCTGCCCTCGCCGCCCACCCGCGGCCCCGCGCGTCACGTTCCAGGCGCCTGACTCAGGCCGCGCGGGGCGGGGAGCGGGGGGCGGGGGGCGGGGGGCGGCGCCGGCGCCCGCGCCCGCCTCGGCCCCGGAGGCGGCACCAGGAAGCGCCCGCCCCGGCCGGAGCCGCCATGTAACCGGCGCCGCCCGGAGCAGAGCGGCGCGGGGCCCGGCGACCCGCACGCCATGGGGGACGAGGACGAGGACGAGGGCTGCGCTGTGGAGCTGCGGATCACCGAAGGTCGGGGGGCGGGCGGGGGGTGGCCCCGGGCGCGGGGCCGGGCGCGGCGGGGCGGGGAGGGGCATGCGCCGGCCGGGCTCACTCGCCCCCGGTGCCCACAGCCAACCTGACCGGGAACGAGGAGAAGGTGAGCGTCGAGAACTTCGAGCTGCTCAAGGTGCTGGGCACGGGAGGTGAGGACTCCGCACCCCCACAGGGCAGGTGTCCGGGGCCTGGCGCCCTGGGCCTGGCGGAGGCGCACCCGCCTGGGCCTGGGCCAGGCCTCCGGCAATGCCCCCCACCCTTTCCCGGCTCAGCCCGCCTTGGCTGCCCCGCCCTGCCGTGCCAGGTTTGCATGCCCACTCCCGGGGACATGCCCACTCGCGCTGCTCCACATTGACTTTGCTCCTCCCTGCAAGGTCCTCCGGGATTTGCCAGCACCCTCCAGGGCTTGCAGCCCTCCCAAGTGATTTGCACACCTCCTCCCCCGTGCATATGGGAGTCTGGTCTCCTGCTTTGCTCACTCGCAGCTTTGCACACTCCCCGGCCTGGGTTTGCACATCCTTCCCCTGTCCACTTTGCCCCCACCCCCCCCTCCCCGCATGTGTCTGATTGCCCCAGGTTTGCCCGTGATCTGCCCCTGCCTTGCACTGCAGGCCTCCTGGAGTTGCATACCTTCCAGCCTGGTTTGCATATCTCCTCCTTGGTTTTGTTGGCCCTCCTGGGCTGTGTGCAGCTTTTCCTTAGAATGTTCTGTCAGCTTTTTGCACACTTGCCTCTCACTCCAGCTCTTTACCCCAATTTGCACACCCTCTGGGTTGGCATCACCCCCACCAGTCTGCACCATCCTTCTGCTCACAGTCTCCCCTCCGCTCACTCACTGCTCCCACAGCCTACGGGAAGGTGTTCCTGGTGCGAAAAGCAGTCGGGCATGATGCAGGGAAGCTATATGCCATGAAGGTGCTGCGCAAGGCAGCGCTGGTACAGCGTGCCAAGACGCAGGAGCACACGCGCACCGAGCGCTCCGTGCTAGAACTGGTGCGCCAGGCCCCCTTCCTGGTTACGCTGCATTACGCCTTCCAGACCGATGCCAAGCTGCACCTCATCCTGGGTAAGGGCGGGCCCCTGCCGACCTTGGGGGCCACGGAGGCGGGTGGGGCTGCTCCATCAGGGTTGCTGCCCAACCTCTGTTCCACCCCCTAGACTATGTGAACGGAGGCGAGATGTTCACCCACCTCTACCAGCGCCAGCACTTCAAAGAGGCCGAAGTGCGCGTGTATGGGGGTGAGATTGTGCTGGCCCTAGAACACCTGCACAAGGTGGGTGAGGACCTGGCCACCCGGCTGTTGCCAGGGGAACTGGGTCCGGGCCTTGTAAGGGGCTTCCAAACACAGCAGCCTTGAGCTGCGCTCTCTCAGGCTTCCTGGGGGACTGGTGGTCCTGGTGGGGACTGGAGCCACTTCCCCGGGGGGCCTCCGGGAAGGAAGGCCTTAGTGCTGCCTGGGGAGGGATCTCTTCCCCTGCTACCTCCTCAAAGGGACTTTCCTCTGACAGGGAACTCGGGGCTACCTCCTGGGGCCATGCTCACAGAACTTCCTCAAATGGAGACCTCATGCCTTGGCTCCAAGGCCTTCTTAAAATGGGGCTCTTCACATAGGTTTTCCTCCCTCTGGGGCCTTGGGGCCTGTTCCCATGGTGTCCTCCTTCCTTGCTTTTACATCTTCAATGGCTTTTTCCCATCCTGGTCCCTGTGCCCACTCCTGTACTGGAGACCCCACCTGTAGGGGGCTCCCCTTATCCTGAGTGGGGTCTTGGTGCCTGGCCACCATAGCAGGTAGGGGCGTTGGGGAGGAAGGCTCAGTGCTCCTTTTGCTCTTGCCAGCTGGGTATCATCTATCGAGATCTGAAGCTGGAGAATGTGCTGCTTGACTCCGAGGGCCACATCGTACTCACAGACTTTGGGCTTAGCAAGGAGTTCCTGACGGAAGAGGTGAGCGAAGGGCAGTCTCTCTGCCTACTGCACCCCCATTCAAGCCTTCGCCTTCCTGTCCTCCTGCTCCATGCCAGGCTCTGCATTTCTTGCGGGGCAGAGGTAAACAGGTCTAGGTCCTGCCTTCAGGAGATTCCCTGTGTTCCAACCCTCACGAGTCCAGCGAGTCCTACTCCGAGCCTTGGGGACTGCTGGACCCATCCAAATGGGTCCTCTTGCCCTCCCAGAAAGAACGAACCTTCTCCTTCTGTGGCACTATCGAGTACATGGCCCCCGAAATTATCCGCAGCAAGTCGGGGCATGGCAAGGTGGGTTAGCAGGGGAGTGGGTGGGGATTGAGGGTGGGGTGAGGCAGGTGTGGCCACGGGCCCTCACTCCCTGGCTCTACCCCATCAGGCTGTGGACTGGTGGAGTCTGGGCATCCTCCTCTTCGAGCTGCTGACGGGGGCCTCGCCCTTCACCCTGGAGGGCGAGAGGAACACGCAGGCAGAGGTCTCCCGGTGAGCGGGGCTGGACAAGGATGGGGGCAGGGAGAGTGAGGGGCCTGGGCAGGGTTGGGGAGGGGGCTCGCTGCCCCTGACGCCCCCCCAATCCTCCCAGACGGATCCTGAAGTGCTCCCCTCCCTTCCCCCCCCGGATCGGGCCCGTGGCACAGGACCTGCTGCAGCGGCTACTTTGCAAGGACCCCAAGAAGCGACTGGGTGCAGGGCCCCAGGGGGCACAGGAAGTCAAGAACCACCCCTTCTTCCAGGTAAGACTCCTGACTCTTCCCCCACGTGTCTCTGCACACCCCCAGAGTGGGCTGCTGCCCTGGGTTGAGGGACACTGGAGGGATGGTCTGAGACCCACTGATTTCAACTGCTTTAGGAAAACCACCATATAGCCAGTTTTTCTCCGTCTCTCATGAAACTTAGTAGATGTGATCCTGGGGGAAAGAATTTTCCCAGGTTCATTGGCTGGCAGGGGCTTGAGGATGGCTTCCTCAGTCCCCTCACTGGGCAGGTTCAGAGAAGGGGCATGACCTCTCCAGACTGTACAGGAAATAGTGTAGAGCTGGAGACACATTGCAGGTCAGTCCCCTCTTGGCTCACACCAGTACTAAAAGTCACACTTGCCACTCTCAGCACCCACCCAGGCATTTTGTTCTTTGTCCTCAGTACAGTCTTTGTGCCTGTGATTCAGATGGACAGTTGGTCAGTCACTGGGGTTTTCTTCACCTGTGAAGAGCACGCACAGGTTAGAGTGCAGTGCAGCGTGAATTCTGCTTCTTAGTGAGACCTCACTGGCTTGGGTGCTGTGCATGGCCAGCATTGTTGCCAGCAGGATCCTGTAATGGTGAACACCTGCTGTGTGTTGGCTCTTTGCTTGCATCATTTCATGTAACCTTTAGAACCATTTTGATGATTGCTGTCTTTCCACATGAGGAAACTGAAGTTCAGGGAGGTTAAGGAATTTGCCCAAGGTCACCCAGCCAGGAAGTGATGGAGCTCAGATCCACACCCAGGTCTGGCTGATTTGAAGCCCATGTCCTTAACTCGTGTGTTGCATTTACCTGTGGGCATTCGATTTGCCAGTTGTCTGGCATCGTAACAAAAGTGCTCATTTATGGGCACTTACCGTGGGCTGGGCACCTGGTTACCCTTGCTGTGAGTGCCATCTCCTTCTATCTTCTCACTGAGTGCCTGCCTGGAAGGTCCTTCGGAGATGCTTTCTGGGACAGGAATCTCAGTGTTCATAGTGAAGTTGTCCTTCTGTGGGGGAAGTGGCCGAGCAGTGTCAGTTTCTTGAAGTGAATTCCCTGAGCCACCCTGAGCACATGCCAGGCCCGGGGTACTGGGAATGGCTTGACCAACAGTAATACCGGAAGAGGCCCTAAGGTCTTCAGGGCCTGATACTCACAAGAAGTGTTCCCTGCAGTCCCCCTTCTCTCAAGACAGCCTCTTTGGTGATAGTAGTGCAGAGGTCCTGGTGCCAGATCCTGGGCCTTCAAGCCCAGATCAGGCCTCTTGGCTGCAAGTGACAAGAAGTCCAACTCAGAATGGTGATATCCCTGGAATAAGTTTGGCTGCTAAGAATAGAGGTCGGAGTGAACAGTGGCTTAAAGATAGAGCTTTATGTATGTATGTATGTATGTATTTTCTGACATAGTAGGCTTGGCAGGCCAGGGCTGCTGTGGTGTTTTCATGAATACAAGCCCCTTTCTTCTTCTTCTTTTTTTTAAAGATTTTTTAATTTATTCATGAGGGACACACAGAGAGAGACAGAGACATAGGCAGAGCGAGAAGCAGGCTCCATGCAGGGATCCCAGTGCAGGACTTGATCCCAAGATCTGGGATCATACCCTGAGCTGAAGGCAGATGCTCAACCACTGAGCCACCCAGGAGTCTCTGGTCCCAGGGTTGCCTTGTGATCCAAAATGGCTGCTGAAGTGCTTGCCATTTAGGCTGTCATCTGCGCAGAAATCAGGAGCAAAAAGGAGGGGAAGGGCAAACTGGGCACGTGCCAGCTGTTCACCCTCCTCTTTTTTTTTTTAAATATTTTTATTTATTCATGAGAGAGAGAGAGAGGGAGAGAGAGGCAGAGACACAGGCAGAGGGAGAAGAAAATTGCTGTCTCTGGCAGTTCTTTCTTTCTTCCTTTCTTTTTTTTTTTAAAGATTTATTTATTTATTTATTTATTTATTCATTCATTCATTCATTCATTCATGAGAGACAGAGACAGAAAGAGAGGCAGAGACACAGGCAGAGGGAGAAGCAGGCTCCATTCAGGGAGCCCAATGTGGGATTTGATCCCAGGTCTCCAGGATCAAGCCCTGGGCCGAAGGCAGGTGCTAAACCACTGAGCCACCCAGGGATACCCTCTTTCTTTTTTTTTTTAAGATTTTATTTATTTATTCATGAGAGACACAGAGAGAGGCAGAGACCCAGGCAGAGGGAGAAACAGGTCTCCAGGATCATGCCCTGGGCTGAAGGTGGCGCTAAACCGCTGAGCTACCTGGGCTGCCCTGTTCACCCTCCTCTTGAGGTTCTTTCTCTGGATTCTCATAATTTTTGCTTGCAGGTCATCATGGGTCACACTGACGTGCAAGGAAGTTCATAAAATAATGGTTTTTAGTTGCATACATTGCTTTCTGTAATAATATCGGGGCTATGGTACTAAGGAAGATGGGGAGTATGGAAGTTGGGGAGGCCACAAACAGGTTCTGCCACCATTGATGAAACATAAAAAAGCATGTTTTAGCTCCCGTAAGTGAAAAGTCCAAGGAAAAGTGGTCTGACCTCAGGCAAGACTGCATCCAGGTGCTGGATTTATGTTAAGAATTTCTTTCTTTGTCTCTTGGTTTTTTTGCAGGAGGTCCCTAGTGGTTCCAGGCCCATGCCCTCTCAGATTTAAGTCCAGTTGGAGGAAGAGATTTGTTTTGCATGCCAGTGCTATCAAAAGTGTGGTAGAAATAAGGATTCTCTTATCAGAGGGAGAAAAACAAGCTGGGAAGGCCGGAAAACAACTTTCCACTCAAATGCCATATAGACCCTTGCCTCACTGAGGAGCTGCCCAGTGAATGTGGCCCCCTGTGGCAGATGGGGGTTTTCATTTCCTACATTTCACTCCCAGTCTCTTATTCCATCTCTCCAGGGTCTGGATTGGGCCGCTCTGGCTGCCAGGAAAGTTCCAGCCCCATTCCGACCACAGATCCGCTCGGAGCTGGATGTAGGCAACTTTGCAGAGGAATTTACTCGGCTGGAGCCTGTATACTCACCCCCTGGCAGCCCCCCACCTGGGGACCCCCGCATCTTCCAGGTGAGTGAGAGCTCACAGAACCACAGGTGCCATGGAGACAGGATACTGCTGCCAGCCTTGGCCCAGGCTGACTCAGCAGGACTCAGCATCTCCCCTGTCCACTGGTGGGTACCTGGAGTTGTCTGGTGTACAGACTACCATGGCAGGCTATGTCTTTGAATTTCATAGTTTATCTTTAAATTTCATGTTAATTTCTCTTCCACTCCATATATCTTTATTGTTATATAAAGATATTGTTGTAACTATTCAGTTGCTTCAGTGGACAACTAGAAAGAGATGCCATGTTTATACTGTGGCTTTGTATGTCCTTTGACAAACCATTTCACATTTGTGGAAGCACAGGCCCCCTGCACTCAGTTTTAGAAGCTTAGGCCTGTTGCACAAGGCCAGACTCCTTTCCTTGGCATTCAAGGCTCTGCACAATGTGGTCCTTGCTCAGTGCCCCAGCTTCAGCGCTCACCATTATCCCACTTGGTGCTCTAGCACCTACAAACTGCTCAGAGGTTCCCAAACGCACGTCCGTGCCTTTGCACGTGCAATTCCCTCCACCTGGAGTACCTTCCCCACAGTTACCCACCTGGCACGCTCCCCCTCACCTTTCAAGCCTCTTTGTGCAACGCTGCTCCTCTGTGAATTCTTTCCCACTGCTCTGGTTCTGGGTTGCCCTTTCCTTGTGCACCAGTCCCCTGTAGATAGCACTTCCTTCTAAGCACTGTGTCTGGTTGTATCCTAACTGCGTTACTGAGACTGGTCTGGAAACTCCCAGAAAGTAGGGACTGTGTTTAATTTCTCTGTCCCTTTGCCCAGTATGGCCCATAGGATCTGGCCTGTAGGATCTGGCCCATAAATATGAAATAAGAACAGGCCAATATCAAATGTAGATGGGTCCATTCTCTCTGAGGCTCTCCCAGTGATGGCTGTGCTGG
The DNA here is from genome assembly GCF_053574225.1 of Canis aureus. Classification (NCBI taxonomy): domain Eukaryota; kingdom Metazoa; phylum Chordata; class Mammalia; order Carnivora; family Canidae; genus Canis; species Canis aureus. Next base: position 3,164,332 of record NC_135631.1, read on the forward strand.
AACAACCCTCTACCCATTATCTCGCAGTTCTTTTTTTTTTTTTTTTTTTTTAAAGATTTGTTTATTTGCCGGGGTGGGCGGGGGGGGGGGGGGGTAGGAGCAGAGGCAGAAGGAGAGAGTCTCAAGCAGACTCCACGCTGAGTGCAGAGACTGATGGGGTGCTTGATCCTATGACCCTGAGATTGTGGCCTGAGCCAAAACCAAAAAGTCTGATGCTTTACTGACTATGCCACCCAGGTACCCCCATTGTCTTGCAGTTCTGAAAAAGTTCTTTCTTGTGAATCAGTGGTTACTGTCATTCATTCATTTACTTTTTATTTAATTATTTAATTATTTTTTAAAAAAGATTTATTTTTAGAGAGACAGAGAGTGCAGGAGCCTAGGGGTGCATGGGGAGAGGGAGAGGGAGAGAGAATCTCCAGCAGACTCCCCACTGAGTGTGGAGCCTGCTGCGGGCCTTAATCCCACCACCCCAAGATCATGACCTGAACTGAAACCAAGAGTTGGACTCCCAACTGACTGAGTCACCCAGGCACCCCTCATTCATTCATTTAATGATTCAACAATATGTACTGAGTGCCTGCGGTGTGCCATTGATCTGGCCCTGGATCCTGGGGCCGGATCAATGAACCCGAATCCAAGCGTGGAGTCTTCATTCTTATGCAGTGGGTGCTGTGTTTTTAGGAGAAAACAACTTGTTAAACTTGCCCTTAGAATCCCTTGAATCGCCCCATTGTATTTCCTCAGTGCCCCCCCTCCCCCTTGCAGAGGAGACCAATGTTTGGTTTGAGATGAAGGCATAAAGACCTTTTGTATTCAGTGGGTGGATTTGAATTCTCATAAACTAAGTGTGTGTGATGCCAGGCTGTGGCCCTTTCATGCATTGAATCCATCATTTTCTGGGTCACTACGTTGTGCTAGATGATGCCCTTGGCACTCGGGGTGGGGGGCAGTTTACTGTGATGAGAACTGTGGAGGCACAGACTGGTGGGGAAGCATGAACCCAAGTGATCACAGAACAAGGTAGAATGAAATGTCCACATACTTGTGTGCACCAGGATACCAAAGCTACATCCTCCGCCACCCACTAAGTCCAGGGTCTTCCCTCTGGTCCCTGCTCCTGACTGGTCGGGGCCTTCAGGGGCTCCATATGCAACTCCAGTCCCTATGCCCATAAGCTCCTGACGCTGCGCCTCCACTCCATAGGGGTACTCCTTCGTGGCGCCCTCTATCCTGTTTGATCATAACAACGCGGTGATGATGACGGATGTGCTGGAAGCGTCTGGCACTGGAGACCGGCCAGGCCGGGCAGCGGTGGCCAGGAGTGCCATGATGCAGGTGGGTTGGGCCAGGGTGGGAAGTTGATTGTCGCGGTCCTGGGCTCGGGTATTACAGACCTGGCTTCACCAGGCGCCCATAGTGTGACCTCCGTGAGGTTTGGAGCCTCTCTGAGGCGGCGCGTGGCGTGGCCGCAAGGTTCCCAGGTAGGATCCCTGATGTGTCCCCTTCGCCTCCAGGACTCGCCCTTCTTCCAGCAGTACGAACTGGACCTGCGGGAGCCCGCGCTGGGCCAGGGCAGCTTCTCCGTGTGTCGCCGCTGCCGCCAGCGCCAGAGCGGCCAGGAGTTCGCGGTCAAGATCCTCAGCCGCAGGTGGGCGGGGCCTTTCAAAGCCGGGAGGAAGGGGGGAGGGGCCCGAGGGCGGCCCGGCCGACCCCCCCTGTCTCGCCCCCAGGCTGGAGGCGAACACGCAACGAGAAGTGGCCGCCCTACGTCTTTGCCAGTCGCACCCCAACGTGGTGAAGTTGCATGACGTGCATCACGACCAGGTGACGCTTTCTAGGGCTGGGGCACAACGCGGGGACTCAGAGGGCCAGGGTGGGGGGTGTGGCGGGTGGGGAGACGGGCCGGAGGGGGGTCTAGGGCTCCGTGGGCGGGGCCTGAGGGGGGCGGGAGCCCTAGGGGGTGTGGTGGGCGGGAGGCGGGCAGGAGGAGAGGGCTAGGGTAGCGTGGGCGGGGCCTGAGGACTGGGTAGGTAGGGGCGCTAGGGGTGTGGCAGGCGGGGAGGTGGGATTTGAGCGGGAGAGTCGGAAGGCGGAGCTGAGGATGGCCAAGGTAACAGAATTTGAGGAAGGCGTGGAGGGGGCCAGGATTTAAGGTAGCAGAGGGGCGGAGGCCCAGAAGGCTGTGCAGGTAGAACCTGCCGTTGGGCCTACGGGTGGTTTTTGGGGGTGGTCTTGAGTTCTGGGCTCGAATAGCGGTAGGGACTGGACTCGGGGCGTGACCTGGCCAGTGGGTGGAGCCCGGCCGGGTCCATAGGTCACCACCAGGTCCGGGGGACCGTGATCCAGGTGGTGACCTAGGCCCACCGCTCCGCCCGCAGCTGCACACGTATCTGGTGCTGGAGCTGCTGCGGGGCGGGGAGCTGCTGGAGCACATCCGCAAGAAGCGGCACTTCAGCGAGTCCGAAGCGAGCCAGATCCTGCGCAGCCTCGTGTCGGCCGTGAGCTTCATGCACGAGGAGGCGGGCGTGGTGCATCGCGACCTCAAGCCCGAGGTGGGCGCGGGGCTTGGGCAGGGCAGCGGGGGAGGGCTGAGGCGCAGAGGGCGGGTCTCTGACTGCCGCCCCGCTGCCCTCACAGAACATTCTGTACGCCGACGACACGCCCGGAGCCCCCGTGAAGATCATCGACTTTGGGTTTGCGCGGCTGCGCCCGCAGAGCCCCGCGGGGCCCATGCAGACGCCCTGCTTCACGCTGCAGTACGCAGCTCCCGAGCTGTTGGCGCAGCAGGGCTACGACGAATCCTGCGACCTCTGGAGCCTCGGCGTCATTCTGGTATGAGACGGGGTCCTCTGGAGGATTCGGGGTGCCTCCAGCGTGGGGTTAGAGGGCTTCCTGGTGCTGGCCAGCAGGGACGCCCCCGAGGTAGAGGACAGAGATCATCTTCCTGGGGGTGGCAGGATTCTGAGACTGGGTTTACAAGTCGTCCTAATAGAGAGGCACAGTTGCTCAGATGCCCGGGTCAGGGCACCCGAGTATTAGGGCTTGGAAGTCAGGGTTCAACATCACGCATGGGCCTGGTGGAGAGGGTGAATGGTTCTGTGGGTGGGCTCAGTCAGGCTCTTGGACTCTCTTGCTTGGCCCTACAGCCTGGACCCGTCTCTCTTTTCCTTACCTCTGCAGTACATGATGCTGTCGGGGCAGGTCCCCTTCCAGGGGGCCTCAGGCCAGGGCGGGCAGAGCCAGGCGGCAGAGATAATGTGCAAGATCCGTGAGGGCCGCTTCTCCCTTGATGGGGAAGCCTGGCAAGGCGTGTCTGAGGAGGCTAAGGAGCTGGTCCGAGGTGCGAAGCAGGGGTGGTGGGGGGGTGAGGGGTGTCACAGGTCATGGTTGGGGGGGGGGGCGGCCATGGGGTCATGATGAGGCACGGATCGCCAGTGGGTGAGATGTTTGGTCTCGGGACTGATAGGGGAGGAGAGTGGGGGTCGCGATCTCTCCGGGGCGCAGCCTCCGCACGCTGCCCCTTCTCAACCCTTCCCTGTCCTGCCTCCAGGGCTCCTGACGGTGGACCCGGCCAAGAGGCTGAAACTTGAGGGGCTGCGAGGCAGCTCGTGGCTGCAGGACGGCAGCGCGCGTTCCTCGCCCCCGCTCCGGACCCCCGACGTGCTGGAGTCCTCCGGGCCGGCCGTGCGCTCCGGGCTCAACGCCACCTTCATGGTGAGGGGCGGGGCCTGCGGGAGGCAGGGGTGGGGCGGGGGCTGGAGGGGTGGGGCCTCGGGGCCACGCCCCCAGCCCAGAAGGGGGAGGTGAAGCGAGTCCTGGCCACGGGGGGGGGGGGGGGGGGGGGGATAGGCACCCTGAGCCTTGGGGAGGTCGGGAGCCAACGTGCCGTCGGCCTTGACCTAGTGGGATGGGGCCAAGCCTAGCCTCTTCCTCTTCTGGAAGTCGAGGCCCGGCCGGTGGTGGGGGGACCCTCACCTCCTCCTCTCTGCCAGGCCTTCAACCGGGGCAAGCGCGAGGGCTTCTTCCTGAAGAGCGTGGAGAACGCGCCACTGGCCAAGCGCCGGAAACAGAAGCTGCGGAGCGCCGCCACCTCCCGCCGCGTCTCCCCCGCGCCCTCCGCGCAGGGCAGGGCCCCCGCCGCCAAGGGAGCCCCTAGACGAGCGAACGGCCCCCTGCCGCCCTCCTAGCCCCCGCCACAGTGACCCCTCCTTCCCCCATAGGGGCTGTGACCTGGGAGCCTCCGGTATCGGCTCCGCCCCATCCCCAGGGATCGCCCTTCCCTCCCCCTCCCCCACCCCACTCCCAGACAGAGCAGAAGTATTTTTATAAGCAGAGAATTTTTTATGTCTTACCAGATAGAGTTAGAGATGCAGGGAGGGAGGGGCCTCTGCCAAGACACTGCTCCATCTGGCCCAAGGCACTCCCCCAGGGGCTGCTCCAGCCGGGAGGGGAAGGGCTCCTTCTCCCATTTCTTCTTCGCACTGAGTTGCCACTGGGAGAAACTGGGACCTCTCCCCTACTCTCCCCTGAGGCCCTGCCCTTGGGAGGGGGCGCCCCTCCCGCTGTCACTTTATGGACTGTCTGTGCAATTATGTCCACCAAAGACCTGTGTTGGGGGGTTCAAGGAGAGGCCCTGGGGGACCCCTGAAGCATCTCTGCCTCACTTTATGTCACCTGCTTCTTCCCTGTTAGGGCTAAGGAAGGATGTAGGCGACCCTTTAAAGGGGAGGCCCCTTCCCTTCCTCCCCCCAGCCTCCCTTGGCATAGCTACCCCTGGCTGGGGGCAGGGCCTCAAGGGTCTGGGCTGGGCATCCACGGTCACTGCCTCAGCCCAAAGGCTGTGCCTTTGACTTTAAAATAAAAGTCCATCCAGTGCTGTGTGTGGCATCTGTGTGTGTGGGGGTGCAGAGGTCTTGGGGCAAAACAAATTTCCAGCCAAGAGGGTTTAGGGCCTCTGAGAAGAGGGACAGGACAGACCCTTCTGGGTAGGACCATACCCTTTGTCCTTGACTTTTGGCCCCAGCACCCAGCAGCAGGAGGGCCCACCAACCATCTTGGTTGTGTACTTGGACAACTCTGCCAGGTATCCTTTGGGATTCTCTTGGTTATAAGCAATAGAAGACCTAACCTGGACTTACCTGAGTGGGATTTTTAGGCTCTTACATGGTGCGGGGTAGACTCAGGCAAGGCCTGATCTGGACACAAACCTATGATCAGGACACAGCTTCTCAGTCTGACCCTCTTTTTTTAAGGTTTTTTTTTTTTTTTTTTTTTTTTTTTTTTTTTAAAGATTTTATTTATTTGTTCACGAGAGACACAGAGAGAGAGATAGAGGCAGAGACACAGGCAGAGGAAGAAGCAGGCTCCATGCAGGGAGCCCGACGCGGGACTCGATCCCAGGTCTCCAGGATCACACCCTGGGCTGAAGGCGGCGCTAAACCACTGAGCCACCAGGGCCACCCTTAAGGTTTTATTTATTCATGAGAGACACAGAGAGAAAGAGAGGCAGAGACACAGGCAGAGGGAAAGGCAGGCTCCCTGTGGGGAGCCCGGTGTGGGACTTGATCCCAGGATCCTGGGGTCACGACCTGAGCTGAAGGTAGATGCTTAACCACTGAGCCACCCAGATGCCCCTCGATTTGAGCTTTTTATTCTGTTTTGGTGTTGCAGTCTGGAGGATTTTCCTTTTGGTTCCAGGATGGCTGCTGGGTGCTCCAGCGGCTACAGACTGAAATAGGGTGATAAAGAGTCTTTGTTTTTAGCATTCCCTAGGGGAATCCCAAGATGTTGGATCCACTTAGGTCGTGTGTCCTCAATGCACCAGTCACTGTGGCCAGGGATGCAGGGTGCTGCTCCCTTTAGATCCAGTTCATGGATTCCCCTCCGGCAACTCAACTCGCTGGGTGAGGAGGAGCAGGAGGAGGGGTAGGCCCTTAGAGAGAGGTCAGTTGGATAGAGCTTGGTGCCTGTCCATGAACAAATGAGTGAGGGGAGCAGCCCATATTCATGGCCCTCACAGCCATCTCACCCTTTCCAGGGGAGTGGGAGACACCCTGCTGTGTCATCCCTGCTAGGTGGCTGTGGCCCAGCATCTTTGTGGGCACCCCAGGTCAGAGCTTTTTTTTTTTTTTTATTTTTTTTTTTTAAGATTTTATTTATTCATGAGAGACACAGAGAGAGAGAGAGAGAGAGACATAGGCAGAGGGAAAAGCAGGCTCCATGCAGGGAGCCCGATGCAGGACTCGATCCTGGGACTCCGGGATCATGCCCTGAGCCAAAGGCAGACACTCAACTGCTCAGCCACCCTGGCATTGAGCTATTTGAATAGTGCAGAGAAGTCTACTCCAGGGTTGCCTAGACATTACCACTCTAGGTGTCTCTGGGCCTTCTCTTCCCATATTATCCTGTAGGGTCATCTCCTGGTGGGCCTTCCCATCCCATTCTGAGGGGAAGGTTTGCCCCTTGGCAAACATGACCCTAGAGATACTGAGGTCAGGGCAAAGGCGGGCAGGCCCCCAGGGGCAGGTGGGGTGCCATGGGTGTGGATTAAGGGCTGTTGGGTGGTGTTGGCCGTTGGGTGGGACATCCAACTGTGTCCCATCCTGAGGGTCTGAGGAGAGAAATGCCTAGGAGAAGGTCCCCAGGAGAAGAGGAGATGGGGAAAGCATCTGGAATTATGAGTCCTCTGTTACTGACTGCGGCATGAACAGCTCACACAACAGCCCCAGGCTTCCTTATTTTTTTTTTTTTTAAGATTTAATTTATTCATGAGAGACACGGAGAGAGAGAGAGAGGGAGAGGGAGAGGGAGAAGCAGGCTCCATGCAGGGAGCCCGACGTGGGCTTCGATCCTGGGTCTCCAGGATCACACCCTGGGTGGAAGGCAGGCACTAAACCGCCGAGCCACCCAGGGATCCCCCTATTTTTTTAAAAAGGGGGTCACACAACTGTTAAGATGAACTTGCAAGGGCACCTGGTTAGCTCAGTGGTTGGGTGTCTGCCTTTGGCTTGGGTTATGATCCCAGGATCCTGGGATTGAGTCTGCATTGGGCTCCTGGCAGGGAGCCTGCTTCTCCCTCTGCCTGTGTCTCTGCCTCTCTCTCTGTGTGTGTTTCTCATGAATAAATAAATAAAATCTTAAAAAAAATAAAAAGATGAACTTGCAAATGAACAGATGTGACATTGTGGTCATTCAGTCGTGAAGTATTTACTGAGATTGACTGAGGCCTTCCGATGCACTGGGACAGGTCCTGAGCACTGTACGTGGGTTATCTCCCTGACTCCTCACAACTAGTTTATGAGAAAAGCATCAATTTAGTTTCAGGGATGAGAAAGATGAACCTCAGTGATGGTCAGCACCTGCTCAAGGTCACTCAGCTAGAAGTGCATTTGATCCCGATGGTCCGATTCCAGAATTCCTTCAAGCCCAGGAGTTCCACTGTAAAGAAGGGCTTTAATTTTACCTCAATGCTGGATGTTGCAATTTGTTGAAAACTTTGTTTTTCTTATAAATGATGCTGAAACAAACAAACACATTTGTACACAAATCTGGGCATTTAAAAATAGTTTTCTTGAGATATAATTCATATAATGTATTATTCCCCCATTTCAGAGTACACAATTCAGTGATTTTTTTAGTATATTCAGAGTCGCGCAGCCATGACCGCTAATTTTAGAACACTTCTCACCTCCCTAGGAAACTCTACCCATTGGCAGTCATGCCCCATTGCCCCTCAAGTCTCCAGCCCTGGGCGACCACTCATCTGAGTCCTGTCTCAATAGGTTTGCGGGCAGACTTTGATATACATTTTGAAATATACTTTCAAATAACCCTTCATAAGTATTGTACTGGCATATAGTCTTGGAATTAGGACATGAAAATGTCCCCTTTCATTACACTCCCTGAACATTATCATTTAAAAACCTTTGCTAATTTGCTGGCTAAAAGTCTCTCCAGTCTCCTTACCCTTTTATCCTATGGTGACTCACCCTAAGAAAGAGACCTTCTTGGCCTCATTTTGTGGGTGAAGGAATTGAAGCTCAGAGGATGGGCTTAGAGGGGAGGCCGGTTGGGGGTGGAGAGGGTTGGGGCTCAGACGAGTGAGCCAGTCTTGATCTGAATCCTGTCTCTACCTTGTGTGGTTGGGATGCCTGACCACTCATCGAGGGAGACAGCTGTGACTTGGGTGGTAGGTTGGGCAGGTGTGAACCAGCAGAATGGGAAGGGAGCGGGTGGCCACAGGCCAGAGGCAAGTGATCAGAATCTGCTGTCTGGGAGTCTGCTTTGGCCTCTGACCAGGTCAGCCTTATGAGGATATGGAATCAGGAGAACAGAGGGGGCTCATCCTTCTACATTGGATCTATGCCACTCTTTTTTTTTTTAATTTAAAGATTGTATGTATTTATTTAAAGATCTTATTCATTTATTCATGAGAGATACAGAGAGAGAGGCAGAGATACAGGCAGAGGGAGAAGCAGGCTCCACGCAGGGAGCCCGATGCGGGACCGATCCCAGGTTTCCAGGATCAGGCCCCAGGCCGAAGGCGGCGCCAAACCGCTGAGCCACCTGGGCTGCCCCCCTTCCAGTTCTTATGTAGTCTTCTGTGGGCATATTTCATATTTAGTCAAACTAAATTAGTCAAACTAATTAATTAGTCAAACTAATATATATATACACATGATCAAGGAAAGTTCACCTTCATTGAATGTTAATTTTAGAAAAAAATCAGGAAATACAAGAAGGCAAAAATGAAAGACTATTGGTGGCAGTACTCATAGATAATCTTGTTAGTTAACATTTTGATTCATTCACACACAGATTTTTCTTTATATTTTTTATTTTTATTTATTTTTATTTTTTAAAAGATTTATTTATTTATGATAGAGAGAGAGAGAGAGAGAGGCAGAGACACAGGCAGAGGGAGAAGCAGGCTCCATGCTGGGAGCCCGACGTGGGACTCGATCCCGGGACTCCAGGATCGCGCCCTGGGCCAAAGGCAGGCGCTAAATCGCTGAGCCACCCAGGGATCCCCTATTTTTATTTTTTAAAGATTTTATTTTTAAGTAATCTCCACACCCAACATGGGGCTCGAACCCATGACATCGAGATCAAGGGTTGCAGGCTCCACAGACTGAGCTGGCCAGCCGCCCCTACATTTTTCTTTATTGATAGAGATTTTCAATGGATATAGCATCAAAATGTAAATAAGTTATTATAACCTGTTTTAAATAGATTTTACTACCTATGCCAATAATTACATTAAAAAATTGGAGGGGGAGGTGCTTGGCTAGTTCAGTTGGTGAAGCATGTGACTCTTGATCTATGGGTTGTGAGTTCAAGCTCCACCTTGGGTCTGGAGATTACTTAAAAATGAAATCTTAAAAACAATTTGGGGGTATATTATGATTTATTTAGATTGTTCTCTATTGTTGGCTACTTGGGCCGTTTTCAATTTCTTACTATTTTAAACAGTGCTGCAATGAACATCCTTGTGCCTACATTCTAGCTCACCTGTCCAAATATTTCCTTAGGATACGTTTCCTAGAGGTGAATTAATGTGTTAGAGGATGTGCTCATGCATGCACATTTTGAAGGCTTTCAGTATATATGATCATATTGCCCTTCAGAAAGATCCTCTTATTTTATATGACTTGCAGCATGGGCAAGATCCAAAGATACGCTGTCTCCTTGAAAATGAAACGATGCATCTCAGTAGCCCTGTGTGCCTCGCCCGGCTGTCCACATTTATGCTGGCAGAGGTCCTGGAGGTTGCCAAGGGGGCTCCTCCTTCCCCTGCCTGGAGTCTGGCTGGGCTGTGATGGTGAGGGGCATGTGGCCCATGAGCAGGGTGATGGGAAGCCCCTTCCTCTCTCTCTTCCATGCCAGTCTGTGTGGAGAATGTGGAGGGTGGGCCCCATGGAGTCCCAGGGAGGTGGCATGCAGTGAGGGCAGGTGAAGTGCTGGTGGGAACACCTGAGAACCAAGTGGCCTTGTGGTTGTGACAATCCACTGGGGCCCAGGTCTGCTTTGCTTCTCGAGTGAAGTGGGGATAGAGCAGTACCCACCTGGGACAACTGGAGGGTGTCCAGTAGGGCAGTGACAAGGTGCTCGGCACACCCTGAGCTTTTCACAGATGAAACTTAAATTGAAAAAGAGAGAGAGAGAGAGAGAGAGAGAACCCAGGGAAAATCAGAATCGGTTCAGGCATGCTATCGACAGGGACTCATGTCCAGGCAAGACATCAGGAATGTTCTGCTCATCCTTGAGCGATTCATAACTCCCTGCCTGGCAGCCTGCAGGGACCCCCTCTGGCTGTGCCTAAGCTGACGATATTGTCACCTCCAGGTGGTGTGAGGCCCAGATGGCCACCCCTCCCCTGCTGCTTCCCCCACTGAGGTGGGAGTCATCTATCCAATTTCCTCACTCGATGTGGTGTCAGCAGCTTGAGAACAAACCGACCAGCTGGGAGTGGGTGGAGGTGGGAATACACCCTCATGCGTGTGAGTACACGAATGTGTGAGCATGTGGGCATGTGTGTGAGTACAGGAGAGTGTGAGTGTGTGAGAGCACACGAGAGTGTGAGGGTACAAGTGTGAGGATGTGTGAGAGTGTATGAGTGTGTAAGTGTGAGTGTGAGGATGTGTATGCCCCAAGCTTGTGGATGTGTGTAAGTGTGTCAGCAGAGACATTTGAGTGTGTATGTATTGTGTGTCATGAATGTGTGAGTGTGCAGGTGTGTGAGTTTGTGTGTGCGAGCAAAGTATGCGTGTTGTGAGTGTGAGTACATGTGAGTGAGAGCATGCATCTATGGATGTGTGTGTGCGTGTGCTCATGTGGGCGCTCTCACTGGACACTCTGAGGGAGGCACAGAGCCCCGGGTAAAAGCTCTGCAGCAAGTACTTTATTCTTTGCTTGTTCCTCCTGGCTGCGCCTTCCTCCCCGTGGGGATTTGTGGGATTCAGATGGGACCAGGCAGGATGGACTCTGGGACTGGGTGGGACCAGGCAGGCTGCAGTGAGCTGGAAGGTGGAGCGGGGCTCTGAGCTCAGCCCCTGGGAGCCTCCCTGCTGGAGAACAAAGCCCTCTCCACCAAGTCTTAGCTGGGTCACTGACAGCAAATTACTGAGCTTCTCTGTGCCTCAGTAGCCTCATCCGCAAAATGGGGAGAACTATACTCCCTACCTCACGGGGTTGTTGGGAGGGACAGACAGAGTAAAACATGCAGAGCCCTTGGAACATGTGCCAGGTGTCACTAAACGCTGGTGACACAGCAGAGTGGCAGTTGAAGAAGAGGTGACAGAGGGTGGAAGGGTCCCTGGGAGTGAGGCAGGAGGTCCAAGCCATCGAAACGGGTGACCCCGCTGGCTCACACATGACAACGTGTGCTTGCCCCGGAGCACTGGTCTTGCACCACATCTTCACGCTTCCCTGCTTGCAGGGTGTGTGGAGTCCAGACAGCCACTCCTTTCAGATTTCTGAAAACCTCAGAGGCAAAAGAACTTCCCAGCAAGAGAAGCAAGGAGACTGACTTCCATTAGGCACACCTCCCAGCAGCCCTGCATTTGGCAGCTGCCCTGCCAGTGAGGGGGAAGATGGGTGGGTGGCCTGCTGGTCGGTGTGGGTTTGCTGCGGGAGGTGTGCACCCAGCAGCCACCAGGCCGGGGCCTCTGGGGCCCTCTGCCTCTTGCCTGCTCCCCTCTTGGACCCTTCCCTTTGACCCTTCCTGGGGTCCAGGAAGTCAGTGATGCTTGAGTAAGACCGTGGGACACCTGAAACTCCTGGCCATGTGGTGGCTAAGGGTCCTGTGTCCTCAGGGATGAGGCATGGGTGGCTTCCTGAGCCCTCTGTATCCAGCTGAATCCGAATTTCTGGGTAGAATTCAGAATCTGCCTTTGTGGCAAACTTCCCTGATGCATGTTCAGCGTTTAGGGCCACGGATCTCATCAACTTCCTGAACTTTCCTGATGGGGAGGCTGATGCACACAGCAGGGAAGGGACTTACCCAGTCACAGGGCTGCAGACAGAAAGGCAGGGCCAGGTCTCCTGGTGTTCCCAGCGGAGTCTTCCTCCTCACTGGGCCACGCTTTCTGTAACATGGGATTTTCCACAGGGACACAGGTCCAATTTTACAGCAGGAGATTTCAGAAACCAGCATTTTCTGCCAGAAATTCAGGCCATTGCCACTTTACTGGAAGAAGGGTAGTCTTTGGAGTAGGGGGTGTTTGCTGTGCTCCCTCCCCCACACCCAGATGCTGTGTCCATTCCTTTCCTGCCCGGTGGGGGCCCACAGGTGCCTGTCAGGGCCCGCTTGCCAACAGATGTCTCTTCAGATCTGTCACAAGGTCGACTGCTGGGAAGATGCTGGACACAGGAGTGAGAGAAGCTGCCTCTGAGCCTGGGGCACCCAGGTGGGCACTGAGGTCAGGCTGGGCGGGCACATCCCTCCCCTGAGGTGGTCACAGCACCAGGCCGACTGCAGCTCCGAGCTCTTTGTGGGGCCTCCCTTGTCTGCTTCTCCCCTGGCTGAGGCTTGCAGGCTCACAGCGGAGAGCTCTCGTGTGAGGGAGCCAGATCCAGATCCAGAGCAGGTGTCTTTAGTTGCCTATGAAGAGAGGAAAGACTTTCTGGAGATTTCCTTCAACAGCAACAAGAACAATAATGATGTTGAACCAATTTCTCCAGTCTCACGCGTGGGGCCCTATGTGAAGCACTGTTGTCACCAGACCAAACTAGTAATTGCTAGTGTTACTGGGACTTTGCCCCATGCCAGGAGCCAGGCACTGGGCCACGCACGGTCTATGGGTGATTTCATTTCACGACAAGGTTCTACATTATTATCCATTATGGTTCCATTTTATGGATGAGGAAAATGAGGCTCAGAAATACCAATTGCCCAAGGTTACACAATGGCATTGGGGAATGGCAGCCCTGGAACCCACATCTCATCACTTTAGACTCTGGGCTCTTTTTTTTTTTTTTTAATTTTTTATTTATTTATGATAGTCACACACAGATAGAGAGAGAGAGGCAGAGACACAGGCAGAGGGAGAAGCAGGCTCCATGCACCGGGAGCCCGACGTGGGATTCGATCCCGGGTCTCCAGGATCGCGCCCTGGGCCAAAGGCAGGCGCCAAACCGCTGCGCCACCCAGGGATCCCTTTTTTTAAAGATTTTAATTTATTTCTTCATAAGAGACACAGAGAGAGGCAGAGACACCAGCAGAGGGAGAAGCAGGCTCCCTGTGGGGAGCCCGAGGTGGGACTCAATCCCAGGACCCCAGGATCATGACTGGAGACAAAGGCAGACGCTCAACCACTGAGCCACCCAGGTGTCCCTAGACCCTGGGCTCTTCATCACAATGTTATCTCCCACCTTTAGGACATTTCTCTCTAGTTGATGTGTGTTCTTTGCTTTCCTCTGCTGTAAGCTTTCTTTACACGGAGGGTCTGGGGCTTGCCGCAACTTGCAGAGCCTAAAGCACCATAAATGCTGGCTCTGGGCTTTCTTAATGGGAGGCAGACAGGCCAGCAGCCTTTTTTTGACATAAATCCTCTCCAGAAGAAAAAAAAAGTCCTGTCCATCATCACGTGGTGTTGTGGTATCCCTCCTCTTAGCTCCGCTCTCCATTCTGTTTTTTTTTTTTTTTTTTTTAAGATTTTATTCATTTAGGGATCCCTGGGTGGCGCAGCGGTTTGGCGCCTGCCTTTGGCACAGGGCGTGATCCTGGAGACCCGGGATCGAATCCCACGTCGGGCTCCCGGTTCATGGAGCCTGCTTCTCCCTCTGCCTATGTCTCTCCCTCTCTCTCTCTCTCTCTCTCTGTGTGTGACTATCATAAATAAATAAATAAATTTATAAAAAAAAAATTAAAAAAAAAAGATTTTATTCATTTATTCACAAGAGACACAGATAGAGAGAGGGAGGCAGAGGCAGAGACACAGGCAGAGGGAGAAGCAGGCTCCATGCAGGGAGCCCGACAGGGGACCCGATCCCGGTCCAGGGACTCCAGGATCACGCCCTGGGCCCAAGGCAGGCACTAAACCGCTGAGCCACCCTGGCATCCCCAGCTGCTATTTTAAATACCACGTAGCAGTGGAATAGGATAGGGGACTTGTTAAGGGAAATACCCCCGAACAGTATTGTATCGCAGGTATAGAACGGGCTGAGAATACCTGACACTCTGCCTCTTTTTTTTTTCCTGCCATAATCATCGTTAAGGCACTTGTATCATTCTCATCTGAATCCCCCAAGCCCACCCTGAAGAAACCAGGTGAGGAGTCTGTTTAAGGCTGTTCCCTTACTTTCTTCAGCTCTCAAGAAAGGGTGCCCAAGCCTGTATTTGCTTACCCCGTAGCCACACTCCTGCCTTCCTTGGACAACAGCAACAGAAGGCCCGTGGTGCTGGCAGTGTCAACGGGCATTTTATGATACCACATTCATTAGCTTTCAGAGAGAGGTTGATAATATGTAAGTGGAAGTTATTGGGTGGGGTTTGGGGAAAGCTCTTCAAAGGAGGCCGACTCAGCAAGGAGGCATGTCCTTTTACCCTTGCGCCTTTCTACTCTGCTGCCTGGAATGTGGTTGTGATGTCTGGAGCTGAAGTAACTATCTTGGGATCATGAGGTGACTTCAACGATGGAAATCTCATGTTAATGATGGCAGAGAGCAAGATAGAGGAGCCTGGGTCATTGATGGCTGTGGAGCAGCTCTATTTTTTTTTTTCTTTTTAAAAGATTTTTTACTTATTTATTCCTAGAGACAGAGAGAGAGAGAGAGAGAGAGAGAGAGAGAGAAGAGGCAGAGGGAGAAGCAGGCTCCATGCAGGGAACCCAACATGGGACTCAATCCGGGGTCTCCAGGATCACACCCCTGGCTGCAGGCAGTGCTAAACCACTGTGCCACCGGGGCTGCCCTAGAGCTGCTCTATTAATCCTGGACTTGGAGACACCTGGGTGGCTCAATGGTTGAGCATCTGTCTTCAGCTCAGGGAGTGATCTCTGGGTCCTGGGATCGAGTCTTGCATTGGGCTCGGGGTGGGGGCTGCTTCTCCCTCTGCCTGTGTCTCTGCCTTTCTCTCTCTGTGTCTCTCATGAATAAATCAATAAAATCTTTGAAAAAAAATCCCAGACTTGACTTCTCTTTACACAAGAGGAAAATTTAACCTCCATCTTATTCTAACCATTGTGATTTGGGTTCTGTGTTACTTGTAGTCAGGTGCAATTCTTAACTGACGGCAAAGGCTTTGAACACAACTCATGCCTCCTTCCCACCTCTGTTCATGAGTAAAGAGGAGTTGGATCCTGGTATGGATCCCCAGGATGTGTCTGGGGATCCATACTGGGAGGCAGAGCCTGCTGTTTGCAGGCCTGGTGTTGGCCTGGTCCTCTTTGCAGGAACTGACATGCATGATGGTTTCATCTCTTAGGACTGGAGGACGAGAATGGAAGTGTTGGTGCAGAGGTGCCCAGGGAGAGGAAGGGAAGGCAGGAATGTGGAGAGGAGAGAGCCTTCGGGCTAAGACTTCTGAGTTGATTCTGTGAGGAGTGGTGAGCCCCAGGCTGTGTCCCTTTGGGGCCTGGGTGACACAGGACAGCACAACTATCGTGTAGGCACAGAGCCTTGCACTTCTGCTCCAAACCCAGCCTGATCCTGACTGTAGGATTGGCATCCTGGGAACACTAGGGACTGGGGTTGGATGGGTGTGTGTGGGGGGGAGCTGGGGATGGGGGTGGGGATGGGGGGCTGCTTACCTGGAGGGCGGGCCAGCAGAAGCAGGGGTTGGAAATAAGACAAGGCTGGGGTTGGAAGACAGGTTTGGGCTTGTCCGGAGCATGCGTGAAATACCCCAGAGTGTGCTGAGGTGGGCTGAGGCCCTGGGGGTGGGCCGCTGGGCACTGAGAAGCTTGGTAATTTAGCCATGGATGTGGGGAGACCTCAAATGTGGCCCCAGGAAACTGAGAAGGTTATCCAGGGAATTGGAATCTGATGAACTTAATTAACATCATCAATCTTGCCAGCTTCCAGCACTGTAGCCTTCTCCTGATTTGGTGGAGACTCACCCCTTCACAAACCTGCTTTCAGCAACTGCTCCATAAACAGTCTTGAAGTTCACCGTCTTCTTTGTTATCCTGGGGTTCACCCCAAATTTTCTGTCTGTTCAGTATTTGCTTATTGAATTAGCAATTCAGCCAGATGGATTTAAAGGCATATACGACTTTTTTTTTTTTACGACTTTTTTTTTTAAACAAAGACTTCTACCTCTGTCGAAACAGCTCTGTGTGCAACCATCTGCCCAAAGATTTTGTTCTCAACAACATCCCTTTGCCAAGGAGAGAGAGAGAGAGAGAGAGAGAGAGAGAAGAAAAAGAGACATCACTTTGCCAGTTGATACCCATAATAAAGATCTGAACCGTAGCAAGGATCAGAAGCATAACGGCCAACACCTCTGCAGTTTGTAAAGCAGAGCTTCACAGAATTGGGTGGAGAGAGATTTTTAACTTTCATTTTCCAAATGGGGAATCAGATGTAAGGTCTTATTTGTGATGATGTGGACAGTAATTGGAGGATTTAGGGTCTTTTTATGTTGTAAAAACCACCTTCCCAACTACTAGTATAGAAGAAAGATGGACTCACTTATTAACCAAAATATTTGTTTATTTTATTATTATTTTTGAAAGATTTTATTTATTTGCTCATGAGAGACACACATACACACAGAGAGGCAGAGACACAGGCAGAGGGAGAGGCAGGCTCCATGCAGGGAGCCCGACGTGGGACTTGATCTCGGGACTCCAGGATCACGCCCTGGGCTGAAGTCAGACACTTAACCGTTGAGCCACCCAGGCGTCCCGCCAAAATATTTGTTTAAATAGAATAAAAGTGCTAGCTGATATGCGACTATCAACACCGAGCCTGGCCCGGAACCAAGTGCCTTTCCTGTATGATTTCACTTAATAAGCATAATTTAGCATCCTTTCCTTCCACTTACACCTTCTTACAAGTGCTGAATTTTCTTTCTTTCTTTCTTTCTTTCTTTCTTTCTTTCTTTCTTTCTTTCTTTCTTCTTTCTTTCTTTCTTTCTTTCTTCTTTCTTTTTTTCTTTCAAAATTTTATTTATTTATTCATTTCTTTTTTTAAATTTTTTTTTTTAAATTTACTTATGATAGAGAAAGAAAGAGAGAGAGGCAGAGACACAGGCAGAGGGAGAAGCAGGCTCCATGCACTGGGAGCCCAATGTGGGATTTGATCCCGGGTCTCCAGGATTACACCCTGGGCCAAAGGCAGGCACTAAACCGCTGCACCACCCAGGGATCCCTTATTTATTTATTCATGAGAGACACACAGAGAGAAGCAGAGACACAGGCAGAGAAGCAGAGACACAGGCAGAACCGTTGAGCCATCCAGGCATCCCACAAATGTTGGATTTTCTTTTCTTTTCTTTCTTTCTTTCTTTCTTTCTTTCTTTCTTTCTTTCTTTCTTTCTTTCTTTCTTTCTTTCTTTCTTTTCTTTCTTTCTCTTTCTTTCTCTTTCTTTTTTTCTTTCTTAGACATATTTATTTATTTGAGAGAGAGAGAGAGAGAGCTCAAGTGGGGGCAGGGGCAGAGGGAGAGGGAGAAGCAGACTCTGTGCTGAGCAGGGAGCCTGAACCGGGGCTCGATCCCAGGACCTCGAGATCATGACCCAAGCCAAAGGCTGACAGTTAAGCGACAGTTTGAGCCCCCAAACACCAGATTTTCCTGTAGGTATCCACTGTGTTCCTCTCCAGCCCAAGCACATTCTAGCACACCTAGGCCAAAGTCACTGCAATGTGTGGGATACACACTCCTTTGTTTCTACTTGGCCCCCCTGTTGTCTATAGCCAGCGGTGTTGCATCAATTAACAAAAAAGCCCTGTGTGGGCGGGGGCGTGCAGCTGGCAGGGGGAGCCGGCTCAATGAGGGCAGAGTTTCCAAGGAGGCCAGGCCCAGCTGTGGGTCGGGATTCGGGGACCAGCTGGTCAGAGGCCAGAGGCCGAGACAGAGATAGAGAGCTCCCACAGGCAGCTGGTGGCCTGAGCCATTGTGCCTCAGGCGGGAGGAGCAGGTCTGGGGAAAGGTGCTGGGATGTTGGAGGGGGCTGAGGTTCTTCATTTTCCAGCCTTCAGCAGGTGCTGCCGGATGGCCTTCCTGTGGCCTGCAGGGGGCAGGGCAAGGGAGGAAGGGTGGCCTTCCTCAGGAGGAGAAGGGAGCTTGGTGGGTGACCGTGGACCTTAGGTTCCGAGCCTTGCAGCAAGGGAGTAAGGGAGTAAGGGAGATGGACCCGTGGGGAAGAGGCAGAGGCCCAGTCACTTCACAATGCAGCTCTGAGTTTTTTTTTTTTTCTAAAGATTTTATTTTATTATTTATTCATGAGAGACACAGAGAGAGGCAGAGACACAGGTAGAGGGAGAAGCAGGCTCCATGCAGGGAGCCTGATGTGGGACTCGATCCCAGGACTCCAGGATCACGCCCTGGGCCGAAGGCAGGCACTAAACCACTGAGCCACCCAGGGATCCCCTGCAGCTCTGAGTTTTGATCGGAGGCCTCAGAAATGTCCCTGCTGAGAGCCCAGGTTGCAGGGAACAGGTTAGCTCCCTGCGGCTCCCAGTAGAAGGTGGGAACTCAGAGTCCTCAACTGGAGAGTTGTAGGGAACTGCCCCCTCAATGAGCATTTTGTGAACTGTGTTCCTTGGAGCTTAAGGTATTTCTAAGACATAATAGATGCTTTGTAAAAAGATTTTGTAATCGACTGTCTTCTTTGCTGCCTCTGGGAAGGTCATAAAGCCCATTTGTATATTAAAGGCTCTGACAAGTCCTGCAGCACAATGCCTGTTTGACTCAGGGTTTCCATTGCATGCCCTTGAACGCCTGTGGACCACCAGGACTCCCTGGAATGTGGTTTGGGAAACTGTATGGATGCTGCCCACTCTGAGGCTGGACATTCTCTTGGAGACAAGCCAGGCTTGTTACAGGAGGTGATTTATGAGCTGGAGAGCCAATTCATTAATTTGTAGGAAAGCCATATCTGCCTGCCTAATCGATCTATGGTGGCAATTTGCTCGAGGTGGTCCCTCCCAGCAGGGAATTAAATGTGGGGCCAGCAGTGGCTTGGAAGTTGACTGGGGAAGCCCAAGGGGGAGAAAGGGGTGGATATTCTCTAGAAAGTATTTTTTTTTTCCCCCAAGCAGGCAGTAGCTAAAACAGACTCTTCATGGCAAGATTTTCCTGGAACTCTTTCTTCAGGTGGCATCTCCCGGGAACCTGCAGGCAGAAAGAAATCCATAGGAGCACCTACTACGTGTTGAGCACCTCACAGGTGTCATCTTACGGCCTGTGGTGGGCCTCCCGAGACCAAATTCACAGATTGGAAAACTGGGAACAGGGAGATTTCTTCTCTTGCTGTCTGGGGTGGGGCTGGGGCTCAAAGCCAGGTCTGTTGGATCCCAGGGCTCGTGTGTACCTCTGGAGTGTGGCACTCAGGCCCTGGCTAATCCCCTGGGGGAGACCCACCTTTCCTTTTAAAGCTGCTGCCCCTACTCTGCTTCTTAGGATTTCTTCTCCAGAGAGAGACTGCGTGATACTTCTTTCCCATTCCCGAGTTCCCAGGACTCTAGGAGCAGTTTGCTCTTACTTGTGACCTTCCCAGTCTTGCCTCAGGACCATATCAGCCCTCCTGCTTCCTGCCACAGTGTGGCGAGCAGAGATCTCGGTCTCTGATGACCTCAGAACAGCATGTGGGCCTACAACCTGCACAGTCTGGTGCCCACGGGGCCTGAGAAGTAAGTACTTCTTAGGTGCATTAGTAAGGCATATGCAAATGAGATGGAGAGATTTGACTCCATACAAATTCAGAGTCTTGTGGCCTCAGTGAAATTTCTGGGGGTCCAATGATCTGGAGCGTGTTAGGATATCCCCCCAGGCAAAAGGCAGGATGCTGTACCTCGTACCAGCTACTGCAACAAGGATGGTGGTTTTTTTTTCTTAAATCTGGAACCACATGCTCTACATTTTAGTGGGTTACGCCAGTCCACTTATTAGGTAGTAGGAAAGGGCCAGTTTTTTTTTTTTTTAAGATTTATTTGTTTATGAGAGAGAGAGGGAGAGAGAGGGAGAGTGGGGGGAGAGGGAGAGGGAGAAAATCCTTGAGCAGACTCCCCACTAAGCGTGGAGCACAATGTGGGGCCTGATCCCATGTCCTAAGAGATCACAACCTAAACCAAAACCAAGAGTTGGATGCTCAACCAACTGAGCCACCCAGATGCCCCAGGAAGGTGCCAATTTGAGTGGGGGCCAGGTCAGGTCCAGCAAGCCTGGGCTGCACTGCAAGACTCAGCCAACCCATGATAATCTCAAGCATGTGCAATCAAATGCTGCGTGGAGTGAATCTTTGAGAAGGAACCCCTGGGGGATCCCTGGGTGGCTCAGCAATTTAGTGCCTGCCTTTGGCCCAGGGCATGATCCTGGAGTCCGGGATCAAGTCCCACATCAGGCTCCCTGCATGGGGTCTGCTTCTCCCTCTGCCTGTCTCTGCCTCTCTCTCTGTCTCTCTCTCTGTGTCTCTAATGAGTAAATAAATAAAATCTTAAAAAAAAAAAAAAAAAAAAGAGAAGGAACACCTGGCTGGTTGTGGGCCTGGTAGAGACCAAAGCCTGGGAACCAAGTGACTATGCAGACTGACCTTCTATCTCAGACTTGGGGGTGGGGATTTGTGCACAGGAGGTTTCTTGGCGGGGTGTTCTTGGGAAGAGGGTGGCCTGGGCAGAGGGAGACGTTGAAGTGCTCTGCCAATCCCAAGGCAGCTCTGGAAAGCTCTGGAATTGAGGCAGGGGAGCTGGGTTGGGGTAGACCTGCAGTAGCCTGTCCTTGTGCAGGTTACATCCTGGGGGTGGAGCAGCTCCCTGCTGAGGGCCAGTACCTGGGTGACCCTGCCCTGAGCCATCACAGGCACCGTCCCAGGATAGAGGGTATCAGCCCTGGAGGTGAGTGCCTCACTGAACACCTCAGGGTCCTCGAGAGTGTCCAATTGGAAATTGGGTGTCATTGGACCCCCTAGGTGAGGGAGCATCTGTCATCGAATGGGGAAGTGTTTGGGCATGAAGAGTTGCATGAGTAGATGGCTCAGGTCGCTTTGACACTGACCCCAGGACATTCTCCCCTGATGCACACTTGGCCCTATGAACACTTGATGGAGGAGAAAACATCGTGGGTCTGGTTCACAGGTGATTCTGTACAGTATCCTGGCCTGGACTGGAATCGATGCCTGCAGCATTACAGTCCTACCCAGGGTTGCCCAAAAGATCACTGGTGCAGGGAAACCCTTCAGTGGGCAAATGTGCAAACAAACCATTGGATTTTCTGCTTTGTTTGGACTAATGGAAGAGCAGAACTCTGGATCGACAGTGATTCATGGGCAGTTGCTAATGGTTTTGCTCAGGGGTTGGCAAATGAAAGCCCCCAGGTCAAATCTGTCCACAGTCATCTTGGAACACAGCCACACCCATCTGTGTGCTTGTTGTTTATGCTGCTTTCAGGTTACAATGACACATGTGACAGGTAGGTGTGATGGAGGACACGCAGCACACAAAGGTGAACATATTTATAAACTTGGTAGAAAAAGTCTGTTGGCCCCTGATTTAGCCCAATGGTCAAAGATTTGGAAAGAACAGGAGTGATAAGTGGGAGAGAAAGAGGTGACGAAGAGATGTGGCTAAAGAAATAAGTGGTGAGCATTCTCAGAATGGACGTGCGCTGTGAAGATACTTGTTTCTGATGTAACTGCTCCCCAAGGGGATCCCCACTGCCGAGGAGGCTTTCCATAATCAGGTGGACAAAATGACAAGGGTGTGAAGGAAACGAATCTCTTTGTGGATGTCAGTTGGCTTCTTTCTCCAGCCAGCCCAGCGCTTGGTCAATGAATCTGTGTTTAAAGTCCACAGGGGCAGAGATGGAGGTTATATAGAGGCTCAGCAAGCAAGGTGTTCTTCCCTTTACCAAGGCTGACCTGGATGGGTGATGCTACGCCCGGTGCCTGGCCTGCCAAGAGCAGAGTACTGCCAGGGACAAGGCCACCTGGTCCACTTCTGCTTTGCGGGGTCAGATTTGTTTTCACTGGAAGACACATATATTCTGGAGATGGGTTTGCCGTCCTTGGGCAGCATTATTATCTGTGGGCTTTGGGTGCCTTGTTCACTGGCAGGTTCCACATAGCTTATTTATTTATTTAATTTATTTATTTAAAGATTTTATTTATTTATTTATGAGAGACACAGAATGAGAGAGACAGAGACACAGGCAGAGGGAGAAGCAGGCTCCACGCAGGGAGCCTGATGTGGGACTTGATCCCTGGACTCCAGGATCACGGCCTGAGCTGAAGGCAGGCGCTCAACCACTGAGCCACCCGGGCATCTCTGCTTCTTTTCTTAAATTTATTTTATTTAAACTCAATTTATTAACATATGACGTATTATTAGTTTCAGAGGAAGAATTCAGCGATTCCTCAGTTGTATGTAACACCCAGTGCTCATGACATCATGTGTCCTCCTTAATGCCTGTCACCCAGCTACCCTGTCTCCCCATCCTCCTCCCCTCCAGCAACTCTCAGTTTGTTTCCTAGGGTTAAGAGTCTCTCATGGTTTGTCTTCCTCTTTGATTTCACCTTGTTTTATTTTTCTCTCCCTTCTCCTATGAGCCTATTTTTTGTTTCTTAAATTCCACCTATGATCCACATTGCTTCTGATCAAGGAATTCATTTCATGGCAAAAGAAGTATGGCAATGGCTTTTGCTCATGGTCTTACTAAATATCTCACTATCCATGAGCAGCCGGCCTAAAAGAATGCTGAAGGCTAACTTAGGATGCCAGTTGGGATGGAGTTCTGTTGTACAGGATAAGAGTATATGCTTTGAGCCCATGAGCATTGATGGTGTTGCTTCTCCATGGCCAGAGCATACAGGCCTGGGAGCCAAGGAGTGAAGCAATAGCAGCTTCTTTCCATCCACCTAATATCCTACTTGCAGGTTTTCTGCTTCTCCTCCCAGGAGCTTTGAATGCCACTGGTCTGGAGGTTTGAGTTCCCGAGGTGGGAACATTATCCCAGGAGACACGATTATTTTACTGACTTGAGCTTGCCACCTGGCCATCCTGGGTTCCTCGCCACAGAGTCCACAGGCAGAGAAGGGGGTTACTCACTGCTGGAGTTACTGATCCCAGTTACAAAGGGAAATGGAGTCCCTGCCCTGTAATTCACATTTTCTTCCTTCTTTTCTCTCCCTCTTTCCCTGATCTTACTGTTTTATTATTTCGTGCAAGCTGGAGGTTAACCTTACAACTTAGGTAGCAGAACTTTCAGATGGGATGGTAACTGAATTTAAGAAGTCATTCTCACGTTCTGGAGGTGGGTGGGCTGTTTGCTTCCCAGGATGGGTGCCATGACTGTTGGGACTTCTCATCTTCTCATTTTGGGGAGAAGGTGAAAGTCTTTGTGTGAAGGATGGTTTCAATTTTAGTATATGTGCTGTCGAAGCGAGCACGATGGTTTCATCTTGTATGTTAGCAGAATTCTATTTGTTGTTGTGCAGAAGTTCAAATGTGTGTGGAGGGTGTAGTTGGATGTTGAGTAGGGAAAGGGTGGCCCGTTATCCAATTATGGTCTTTTAGCTTCCAAGCCATGTTTGCACACTCTTCTACACTGTGACGCCCTGCCCTCTTGGAGTCATCAGCACCAGCTGCAGAGGCTGCTGGCTGCTCCTCTGAGGTCTGCTTTCCAGGTGTCCCCCCTTCCTGGAGACCCTCTGCCCAGCTTCTGGGCTTGTTCTAGTCCCTCACTGCTGCTCAGCCCAGGGCTGGGTCTGCTCCCTGAACCTTGGACTCCCTGACACCTTAGAGTTCTCTTTCCTGCTTTTTCGGGCCTTTGATGCCTAGTTCATAATTCTTTAGATGGAATCTCCTCTGTTAAAGCAACATGTGTTTTCTGTCTCCTGGTGGGACCCTGACTGTCACAGACCTGAGACACTGTACGTTGTGCTTTGTGGATTCCCCACAGCGAACTGACATCACCAGGGTCTGTTGTTCCAACAAGGCCCCGCCCACCTCAGCCCAGCACCTCCTCTTTGTCCACTGTTGAAGACAGTGGTGAATCCATCCACTGTGGTCTGGCTTGCCTCTGGACCCCACTTCCAGGGACATTGCCCTGGGGCTCAGGCCATGCCTGTCTCCTCACCTTCCATTAGACGGTTACCGTGAAACTCCGGAGCAATCTTACAGAGTTCAGCCCCTTTCTTCTGTGCCCATTTTCCTGGCTTCCCCTGACATCCATCAACCATCCATGCATCCTCCAGCTCCTTACAGGTGGTTCCCTAAGTGCAGCCCCAGGAAGAGGGAAGCTCTGCGTGGTGCCCTGCCCTGACTCTCCGGGGCAGGCCACTCCATTTATCTCTGGAGTTTGCCCTGGTTGGGCTTCTAATCTGTAAGTCCCCTCCCATATCCAGTGACAATACAAGCCCAGTTTGTTCTCATCTCACCCATCAGAGCTCTCAGGATGGTGGAGAGCACCGTCCTCTCCATCCCATCCCCTCCATATGGGCCTCCACTTTTCTCCCGTGAACACCCCTCTTCCTCTGGTTAGCTGGGCTGCATTTCTTTATCTTCCTGTCTCTGACCCAGCCCTGTTCTGGCCATGAGAGCTGTTTCTGAGCCCATTCCCTTTCTCCTTGAATGAGTACACACAGCTGGTAGCTAGTGACAGGATATTGTGAGGGTGGCTTCTATGTGGCCTTGGCTTTTGGGTTTATAACGATTGCATCAATTTGCCTCATGAGAGGCAGTAGAGGGTAGTGGTAGGAGGCAGACATCGGGGCCGGACAGCCCAGGTTAAAGCCACAGCCCCTTCCACAGCTAGCCATGTGAACTCGGGCATGATTTAAGTTCTCTGTGACTCAGTTTCCCCATCTATAAATGTAGTATCTATAAATGTAGCTCCCAGTCTCGGAGGCGGAGTGTAAGAACCAAACAGGCTAATACATGTAAAGCAAAGAAGGGTGCTTGGCACCAAGCAAGCGCCTGTCAGGTGTTAAATGTTATTACTGTTCTACACTTCATCCCTCGGAAGGGAGCTGAATCAAATACGCCTTTATTTATGCAAATTGTATTAAATGTACTTGGCAAAAGAGAGAAAGGAGAATTTACGTATTGCTGAGATCCCGTCAGAGGCAGATCCCCTCCATGGGCATGAGCTCTGGGTGAGAAGGAGACCCCCACTCCACCCCCCTGGGGACACAGCTGCTCAGGACCGAGCTCCAGTCTGGGGTTGCAGACCCGCATTTCCATGCAGTGTAGTCTCAGTGTAAGCTGACTGCAGCCCTAGAGGGAAGCTGGCTGGACTGGACTCCCTGAGATGAGGGCTCTGCTCTGAAATAGCATCTTCCAGAAGGATTTCCAAGGGTAACCAGTTACACGTGATTTAGCCTCATGTTGGGAATGTATGTAACTGCATAGAACCACCTACACAGCAGGGGCCCTGTGCAGTCCAGGGTGCTCACTTGCCATCCCCCATCCCCTCAGACCCCCGACAATCACTAATCTACTTTCTGCTTCTGTGGATTCACCTGTTCTGGATGTTTCATATAAATGGAACCAATATGTTGGGTTTTTTTTTTGTATCTGGCTTATTTTCACTTAACGTAACATCTTTGAGGTTCATCCATGCTGTAGCATGTGTGACAATTTCCTTCCTTTTTAAGGCTGAATACTGTTCCATTGTCTAGAAGGACCACGTGTTGCTAATCCATCACCTGTTGATGGGCATTTGGGCTGCTTCCATTATTGTAAATAGGGCTGCTATGAACCTATATGTAGAGATGTGATAAGAGGAGAGGGGCTGGGCAGAGGGGTGGGTGTCCCTGGGGGAGGTGGAGGGAGTGTGGGGGCGGTGAGCCCCGCTTGAACTTAGCCTAGGAATCCAGAGCTAGAAAACCAGACAGGCAGTCCTGCCCCCCTCCTCCCCTAGGTCAATTGTTTACATTTGCAAACTGAACCCTTTAACTCCTTGTGAAAGACCTTGTTAACCCCCTAGTCTAGGCTTTTGTGCTACATCTGTCAAACTCAGCATTTCTTTCTTTTATATATTTTTTATTTTTTTATTTTAAATTTTTTTAATTTTTATTTATTTATGATAGTCACAGAGAGAGAGAGAGAGGCAGAGACACAGGCAGAGGGAGAAGCAGGCTCCATGCAGGGAGCCCGACGTGGGATTGGATCCCGGGTCTCCAAGATCGCGCCCTGGGCCAAAGGCAGGCGCTAAACCCCTGCGCCACCCAGGGATCCCTCTTTCTTTTTTTTAAATTGTTATTTTATTTTTTAAATTTCTTTTTTTTAAGATTTTATTTATTTATTCAGAAGAGACACACAGAGAGAGGCAAAGACACAGGCAGAGGGAGAAGTAGGCTCTATGCAGGGAACTGGACGTGGATCCCAATCCCGGGACTCCAGGATCACACCCTGAGCCAAAGGCAGCGGCTCTACCGCGGAGTCACCCAGGTGTCCCTAAATTGTTATTTTAATTCCAGTACAGTTAATATACAGTGTTATACTAGTTCCAGGTGTATGATAAGGTGAAGGTGATTCACCTAGTTCATCCATCATCGGGTGCTCAGCACCACAAGGGCACTCCTTAGTTCTCATCTCCTGTTCCCCCCTCAACCTCCCCCACCTTCCTTCTGGTGACCCTTGGTTCATTCTCTGTAGTTAAGGGCTGTTTCTTTCTTTTTTCTTTTTAAGATCTTATTTATTTATTTGATATATAGAGAGAGTGCACAAGCAGGGGGAGCAGCAGAAGGAGAGGGAGAAGCAGGCTCCCCACTGAGCAGGGAGTCCGACCTGGGGCTCCATCGCAGGACCCTGGGATCATGACCTGAGCTGAAGGCAGGCACCCAACCAACTGAGCCACCCAGGTGTCCTGGTCGTGATTTTTTAGATATGGCATCAAAAGCACAGACAACAAAAGGAAAAATAGATAAATTAGATCTTCATCAAAATGAAAAACTTATGGGCACCTGGTTGCTCAGTGGTTGAGCATCTGCCTTCGGCTCAGGTAGTGATCCTGGGGTCCTGAGATCAAGTCCCTGCAGGGAGCCTGCTTCTCCGTCTACCTATGTCTCTGCCTCTCTCTGTGTCTCTCATGAATAAATAAATAACAAAATCTTAAAAAAAAAAGGCTAAAAAAATGAAAACTTCTGTGATCAAAGGACATTTTCCACAGAGTGAAAAAGGGACTCATTGGATGGGAGAAAAATATTTGCAAACTATAGATCTGATAAGGGGTTAATATCCACAATATATAAAGAATTCCTACAATGCATCAACAACAAAAAACCAAATGATCCAATTAAAAAAATGAGCAAAGGACTTGACTAGACCTTTCTCTGAAGAAGATATACACACAGTTAATCAGCACATGAAAAGATGTTCAACATCACTGATAGTTAGGAAAATGCAAATCAAAAGCACAATTAGATATGACTTCATACACATTAGGATGTCTATTATTAAAAAAAAAAACAATACCTGTTGGCAAGGATGTAGAGAAATTGGATCCCTTGCGCACTGCTGGTGTGTATGTAAAATGGTGTAGTCGCTGTGAAAAATGGTTTTACAGCTCCTCAAAAAATTAAACATAGAATTACCATATGGCTTAGAATCCCACTTCTGTTTATGTACCTCAAAGAATTGAAAGCAGATATCTCGGAGAGATATGTGTACACCCATGTTTGGCTATTTGCAATGACCAAAATGTAAGGACAATCCAAGTGTCCATCAGCAGATAAATGAAATGTGGAATCTATAGCCAATGGAATATTATTTTCAGCCTTCAAAAGAAGGAGATTCTGGGCAGCCCGGGTGGCTCAGCAGTTTAGCATCGCCTTCAGCCCAGGGCGTGATCTTGGAGTCTAGGGATCGAGTCTCACGTCGGGTTCCCTGCATGGAGCCTGCTTCTCCCTCTGCCTGTGTCTCTGCCTCTCTCTCTGTGTCTCTCATGAATAAATAAATAAAATCTTAAAAAGAAAAACAAAAGAAGGAGATTCTGACACCTGTTACAATGTGGGTGAACCTTGGAGATACTATACTAAGTGGAATAAGCCCATCACAAGACAAAACTATATAATTGCACTTATAGGAGGTCCCTAGAGAAGTCAAAGAAGACGAAGTAAAATGTGGGCTGGGGTGAGGGAGAGTAGGGGGTTAGTGTTCATTATTTATTCTTATTTTTTTTAAGATTTTAATTTATTCATGATACACACACACACACACACACACACAGAGAGAAGAGGCACAGACACAGGCATAGGGAGAAGCAGGCTCTACGCAGGCAGCCCAACGTGGGACTCGATCCTGGGTCTCCAGGATCACACCCTGGGCTGAAGGTGGCGGCACCCACCCCGCCCCCCGGGCTGCCCGGGGGTTAGTGTTTAATGGATATGGAGTTTCAACTTGGGAAGATGAAGAAGTTCTGGAGATGGGTGGTGATGGGAATATAATTAATGCCATGGAACTGTACATTTCAAAGTACCTAAAATGTTAAATTTTATGTAATGTATTTTACCACAATAATATCTAAAAAAAAATTTAAGTCAACCCTGGGAAGGAGTTCATCAAGGCTTCCAAAGCTCTGGGTGGTTGTGGTCTTAGCCAGAGTCTCCTGACTAGCACGCTGCATGACCCCTGCCTCCTCCTCTGGGCTCTGTGCCCACCTGTAGTGTTGCTCCATGCGTCCCTTCTCCTTAGCGCGGATGTGAATCCCACTGCACTTCCTGGTAGGGAATGGGGTGAGGAATCGCTTGGGGTGTTTCTCTGCTCCTCCTCAGGTTAAAATCAGCACCAGGAGCTACTGTTCATGGAGGTGCCTGGGTGGCTCAGTGGTTGAGCCTTTGGCTCAGGGCATGATCCTAGGGTCCTGGGATCGAGTCCTGCATCAGGCTCCTCTTAGGGAGCCTGCTTCTCTCTCTGCCTGTGTCTCTGCATCTCTCTGTTTCTGTGTTTCATACATAAATAAATACACAGAGCTACTGTTCATAGAGTAGCCACCATATGCCTGTTTACTAACCTATTTGAGCCTCAGTTCGCTTTCCTGTAAAATAGGCACCTTAATACTGATCCAGCCAAGTGGTTGTGAGTTAGGTTGGGCATCCATCCTCCTCTTGTTTCTTTCCTGGATTCTGCCTCATTGCCTAGCATGTCAATTTACCTCAAATTTGCACCTTTGAATCTGCTGTGAGCTTGGTAACCATATCACCAAGCTCGTTAGGTTGTAGGTTAAGAAATTTAATTAGGCTCTGAGGAGGTTAGAAGGCTGTCCTAAGGGTCAGGTTCTCAAGCCCCAGACTGTGGACTCATGACATCTTTTTGGTCCCTGGAGACATTCTTCTGTAGTTGTGTGGGAGGCCTCTGTGCTCCAGACCGTGAGGTTGCCAGACGGCAGTTTCCCATGTTTTGGGCAGCTGTGGAGTGATTGTGTGACACTGGTTCTGGGAGGGATGAGGCCACTGTGCTCTGGGCTGCTCAGACTGCATCATATGGAGCAGTGGGAAGAGTAGTGATAAGCCAGGAAGCATTCTCAGGAGGAAAGCCAGGATTAAGAGGTCCCAGAATAGAGCATACCATGAGGCGTCAACGTAGTATGGCTGTATCAGTCAGCTTTTGCTGGGTTATGCTGAATAACAACCACCGAGACTTAGTGGTTGTAATAACAAAGCTTTATTCTCAATAATGGATGTGTTGCCTGTGGTGCTCTGCTCCACATCCTCTTCATTCCGGGATTCAGGCTGAAGGATCAGCTAGGAAAGGGCTGTATTTGAGGCAAGGAGTGAGGGAAGGCAGATGGGGAAGTGTGGTGGTAGAACCATGAAATGGCTCTTAAATCTCTGCTTGGAGTAGCATGTGATCACTCCTGTTCAAATGTCATTGGTCAAAGCAAGTCACATGACCAGGCCTGTCACCAGTGGGTCGGGGGATGTGATCCTCCCACCCAGAGAGGTCACCACCTATTTGGCTGGCACAGAGTAGATATTCAATAACTGCTGAGTGAATGAATAAATGAATTCTCTGATCCTGGAGGGATTTAAGCAAAGGATGGATGCTGATGTGTATTAGTTATCTACCTACCACTGCATAACAAATTACTCACAAACTTAGTGGCTCCATGCACCAATAAATATTTATTATCTTACATAGCTTCTGTGCATCAAGAATTGAGGAGTGACTTCGCTGAGTGGTTTAGATACGAGGTTTCTCATTATGTTGTAGCCAAGATGTTGGTGAGGGCTGCAGCCTTCTACAGACTTGACTGGGCTAGAGGCTTTGCTCCCAAGATGTCACTAATGGAGATGGGGCTGCATGTTGGTAGGAGGCCTCAGGAGACATACCTATAGGGTTGCTTGTGTGCCCTTACATGATGGCTAGATTTCTCCAGAGTGAGGGATCCAAGAGAGAGCAAGACAGAAGCCACAATGCCTTTAATGACCTAGTCTCAGAAGTCACATATCATCATTTCTTTTTGTTTTTTTTTAAAATAAATTTATTTTTTATTGGTGTTCAATTTGCCAACATACAGAATAACACCCAGTGCTCATTCCGTCAAGTGCCTCCCCTCAGTGCCCGTCACCCATTCACCCCCACCCCCCGCCCTCCTCCCCTTCCATCACCCCTAGTTCATTTCCCAGAGTCAGGAGTCTTTATGTTCTGTCTCCCTTTCTGATATTTCCCACACATTTCTTCTCCCTTCCCTTCTATTCCCTTTCACTATTATTTATATTCCCCAAATGAATGAGAACATACAATGTTTGTCCTTCTCCTATTGACTTACTTCACTCAGCCACATACCATCATTTCTACAATATCCATGGTTACACAGGGCTTCCTATGCAACATGGGAAGAAACGTGAACATCAAGAGGTGATCATATGGGACCATCTACCAGAAACTGTTTTATCATTTGCCATCTAGAGAGAAGCCAGGGATTTTCAAAACCACACAGTCCTTGTTCCTTTACATTTCACAGTTGCTCTTTCAGGCTTATTTCTTTCCCATCTCCTGTTACTAGAACAGGCAAGAAGAAATTAGGTGGAATCTTCAAAACTCTGCTTGGAAATCTCCTTGGCTGGATCATCTAGTGCATTAAGTACATTTTCTACCTTCCACATTCCTATAGGTGACAGCGCTGCCAAACTTTTGGACATTACATAACGAGAGTCTTCTTTTGTCCAGCTTCCAATCACATTCTTCTCATTTTCCTTTAAGTCCTGACCCACAGCATCCTCCAAGGCCATTAGGCTCCAATCAACTGCTGAAGCTCCTGACTAGGTATCAGAGTCCTATGGGGCATGACTCCTATGTGCCCCAATTTTCTCACCTTCCTCAATGCAAGCCCATTTCCTACTCAGGGCATTTGAATTTGCTTTTCTCTCTGTCTATGCTGTTTTTCTTCCAGATATCCTCATAGCTACTCTCTTGCTTAAATCAGATTGCCACTGAAATGTTCCCTCTTTAGAGAGGCTGTGTGTGCTACTCTAACTAAAACAGCATCCCCATTCTTTCTTCATATCCTTATCCTGCTTTGTTTTTCTTCATAGCACCTTTTTGCCGCCTGATGTTATATTATATGTCTAATTGTTTATTATCTGTCACCCCCATTAGAGCACCAGCTCAAGTGGAAAGGGACCTTGTCTGTTTTATTCACTGTTAAAATCCTAGTGTCTGGAACAGCACCTGGCAATAATCGTTAAATGAATAAATGTAGTGGCCTCTGCAGAGGCACCTAGCATACAGGTAGATGAGGCTCATGCTAGGACTAGAAGGCAGTTCTCTTAAGGCCAATCTGAGGAAGAGGGCCGTTGGAAATCACAGGCTACAGGGAGACATAGCAGGTTCTGGAGCAGGGATGTTGATAACAGGTCTCAGCCTCAAAGCAGGGCCTGCTCTGCCAAATCTGGCTTTGCATTTCCCCAGAAGAGGTGAAACTTTGTATGGGTCAGGGGATCTGAGGCTTTTTCCTGAGGTTGAGGACAATAGGGTATTTCTTTTTTCAATATGTCACACTGGAGCCCATGGGGTCCACCGCTCAGCCTAAAGCTCTGAGGCAGGGGTTTGCCAGGAGGTTAGGATAGACTCCAGGCACCAAAACGGACTGGGCACATTGGATTGGGGACCACAGAATATGGTAAGAACAGGCTTTTGTATGGAAAAATGGAAGAGGAAAATTAATGTGTCCAAAGTCTCAAGAGCATGGTAGTGGAAGGGTAAGGGCAGGAGACCTCAAAGCAGGCAGCTAGTTGGAGACTCAACTCTGTAAAACGTGTCCTGAGCTGATGAAAAGCTATTTATAGTTTATATTTATTTCACTCAGTGTGAATATTCATATACCTCAGTGTGGAAATATTAATGTTTGATTACGGGGTGCTGCCCCAGGCCTACTGGGGGTATTACATAATACACAGTTGTATGCATCACATTACCTTTCTAAAGTTTGAAGAAATCTGATTGATGCAATATGTCTGGCCTCAGCGCTTTTGGAGAAATATCAGTGGATCTATAAAATCACCAGCCTCCCAGAGTTTACTGTAGGAGCGCAGGAAAAAACAGTGCCAAGTGCAGGCACAGGGGAGCACTGAACAGGGAGCTGGCCAGGCTGAGCAGTGACCGAGGAAAACTGATCAGTCTTGGGGAGAGTCTGTGAGGTTACTGGCTCCAATTGCAAGGAGTTATATCTCCATGAATGGATGTTCTCCTCTGGAAACCAAGGAGAAAGGACTTGCTGTGTTCTTGGAATTGGCAGTCCCCTCCCCAGTGGTGGCCCTAAATCAGTCCTTCTAGATCTCTGCCTTTGAAGGATTTGGGAAACGCGAGGCTTTGTCTCAGAATCTGAGTACCTGGCCGCAGGGTGTTGCTGTCTGAAAGAAAGCTCATTAACGTAGTTATATGTTTTCACTTCTCTACGTCTAGTAGTAGAATTGCTGGATTTTATGGAAACCTTATGTATTTTATGTTTTACCTATTTTATGTTTAACCTTTTGAGGAACTGCCAGACTATTTCTTGAAGTAGCTTACCATTTTACATTTCCACCAGTAGGGTACAAAGGTTGTAATTTCTTCACATCTTTGCCAGTACTTAATTTTTTAAAAAAATTTAGTTTAGCTGAGTGAAATAAGTCAATTGGAGAAGGACAAACATTATATGTTCTCATTCATTTGGGGAATATAAATAATAGTGAAAGGGAATATAAGGGAAGGGAGAAGAAATGTGTGGGAAATATCAGAAAGGGAGACAGAACATGAAGACTCCTAACTCTGGGAAACGAATTAGGGGTAGTGGAAGGGGAGGAGGGTGGGGGTGGTGGTGAATGGGTGACAGGCACTGGGGGTTATTCTGTAAGTTGGTAAATTGAACACCAATAAAAAATAAATTAAAAAAAATAAAATAAAAAATTTATTTATTTGTGAGAGACACAGAGAGAGAGGCAGAGACATAGGCAGAGAGAGAAGCGGGCTCCCTGCTGGGAGCCCGATGTTGGGATTCAGTCCCAGGACTCCAAGATCATGACCTAAGCCAAAGGCAAACACTCAGCCACTGAGCCAGCCACCCAGGCGTCCCTGCCAACACTTGTTATTGTCTGTCTTTTTGAGGATCTCCAACCTAGTGTGTGTGAAGTGGTATCTCACTGTGATTTTCTTAGCATTTCCCTAACAGCTAATGATACTGAGTATCTTTTCATATGCTTGCTGGCCATTTATGTATCTTCTTTGGAGAAATGTATGTTAAGACCCTTTGCCCATTTTTCAGTTGGGTTATTTGTCTTTTTATTATTGACATCTTATAGATTCTAGATACCAGCCCTTTCTCAGATATGTGATCTGCAAACATTTTCTCCTATTATGTGGATTGTCTTTTTACTCTCTTGATGGTGTCCTTTGAAGCATAGAATTTTTTAATTTAATGATGTCTAAAGTATCTATTTTTTCTTTTATTGCTTGTACTTGTGTCATATTTAAGAAATCATTGCCTAATCCAAGATCATGAAGATTTATGCCTGTGTTTTCTAAGAGTTTAATAACTCATATTTAGATCTTTGATCCATTTTTTAAAAAAGAGTCTATTTATTTATTTGAGAGAGAGAGATAGCACAAGCAGGCAGAGTGACAGGCAGGAGAGGGAGAAGCAGGCTCCCCACTGAGCAGTGAGCCCCATGCAGGGCTCAATCCAGGACTCCTCGGATCATGACCTAAGCCAAAGGCAGATGTTTAACCACCCAAGCACCCCTAGGTCTTTGATCCATTTTTTAAAAAGATTTTATTTATTTATTCATGAGAGACACAAAGAGAGAGAGAGAGAGAGAGAGAGAGAGAGAGAGAGAGAGGCAGAGACACAGGCAGAGGGAGAAGCAGGCTCCATGCAGGGAGCCTGACATGGGACTTGATCCCAGGACTCCAGGATCACACTCCAGGCTGAAGGCAGCTAAACTGCTGAGCCACCTGGGGATCCCCTCTTTGATCCATTTTGAGTAAAATTTTGTATATGATGTGAGGTAAGGGCCCAACTTAATTCTTTTGCATGTGGATATCCAGTTGTCCCAACATCCTTTGTTGAAAAGGCTATTTTTCCCCTGTTGAATGATATTGGCATCCTTGTTGAAAATCAATTAATCATAAGTGTGGGAATTTATTTCTGGATTGTCAATTCTATTTTATTGCTCTATATGTCTATGCTTTTTTTTTTCTTTTAAAGATTTTATTTACTTGAGAGA
This sequence comes from Canis aureus, assembly GCF_053574225.1. NCBI lineage: Eukaryota > Metazoa > Chordata > Mammalia > Carnivora > Canidae > Canis > Canis aureus. The sequence continues at coordinate 3,199,139 of NC_135631.1, forward strand.
GACAGAGAGGGGGAAAGAGAGAGATCAAAGGAGCAGAGGGAGAAGCAGACTTCCTGATAAGCAGGGAGCCCGACTCAGGGCTTGATCCCAGGACCTAGAGATCATGACCTGAGCCAAAGGCAGATGCTTAACTGACTGAGCCACCCAGGTGCCCTTCTATAGGACTATCCTTATGCCACCATCACACTGTTTGGATTACTGTTGCTTTGTAGTAAGTTTTGAAATTGGGAAGTGCAAGTTCTCCCTCCAGCTTTTTTCTTCTCTTTGAAGATTATTTTGGCTATTCTGGGTCTCTTGATTTTCTTTCTTTCTTTTCTTTTCTTTTTTTTTTTTTAAAGATTTTATTTATTTATTCATGAGAGACACAGAGAGAGGGAGAGAGAGGCAGAGACACAAGCAGAGGGAGAAGCAGGCCCCATGCAGGAAGCCCAAAGTGGGACTCAATCCCAGGGCTCCAGGGTCACGCCCTGGGCCAAAGGCAGGCACCAAACCACTCAGCAACCCGGGGTTCCCGTCTCTTGATTTTCTATAGGAATTTTAGAATCATCCTACCAATTTCTGCAAATATGACAGCTGGAGTTTTGATAGAGGTTGCATTGAATCTATAGATCAATTTGTGGAGTACAGCTGTCTTAGCAACATTAAATCTCCTGATCCACAAACATGGATGTCTTTCCATTTACTTAGGTCTTCTTTAATTTTTTTCAAAAATAAATTGCTGTTTTCCAAGGATAAGTTTCACACTTTCATTGCTAAATTTATGATGAATTATTGTATTCTTTTTGATGCTATTGTAAGCGGAATTGTTTTTAAATTCCTTTTTTGGATTATTCATTGCAAATATATAGAAATATTATTGATTTTTATATATGATCATGTATCCCTACCACCTTGCTGAACTCATTTATTATTTCTAATAGTTTTTTTTTGGTGGATTTCATAGGATTCTTCATATACAAGATCATGTTATCCTCAAATAAAAATAGTCTTCTTTCTTTCTTTTTAGTATTTGTGGCTTTTGTTTCATTTTCTTGCCTAATCACCCCAGCTGCAATGTTCAACGGAAGTGGCAAGAGCAAACATTCTTGTCTGGTTTCTGATCTTGGAGGGGGAAGCAACTCTTCTTTCTCCCTTGAATATGATGTTAACTGTGGGATTTTCACAGATACTCTTTACTAAGTTGTGAGAACTTTTTATTCCTCATTTGTTTAATGTTTTCATCATGAGGGGGTGTTATTACATTTTGTCAATGGCTCTTTCTGCATCTATGTAAATGACCATGTGGTTTTTACTCTTCATTCTACTGATAAGGTGCATTGCATTAATGGATTTTCAGATGTTAAAACAACTTTGCATTCCTGGGCTGAATTTCACATGGTCGTGGTGCGTAATGTTATATGTTGTTGGATTTGGTTTGCTAATATTTTGTCAAGGATTTTTGCATTTGTACTTATAGGAGACATTAGCCTGTAATTTTCTTGTGATGTTTCTATATGGTCTTTGTATTAGGGTAATACAGGCCTCATAGAATGAATTTTGTTTTGTTTTGTTTTTAAATATTTTATTTATTTATTCATGACAGACAGAGAGAGAGAGAGAGAGAAACAGAGACACAGACAAAGGGAGAAGCAGGCTTCACGCAGGGAGCCCGATGTGGGACTTGATCCTCGGACTCCAGGATCATGACCTGGGCCAAAGGCAGTGCCAAACCGCTAAGCCATCCAGGGATCCCCCATAGAATGAATTTGTAAGCATTTTCCCCTATTCTATGTTTTGGAAGAATATGTGAAGAATTGGTGTTAATTTTTTAAATGTTTGGTGGAATTTACCAATGAAACTATTTGGGCCTGTACTTTTCTTTGAGGGTAGTTTTTTGATGCTAATTCAATCTCTACTTGTTATAGATATATTTAGATTTTCTACTTCTAAAGCCATTTTTGATAATTTGTGTCTTTCTAGAAAATTTTCCTTTTCATCTGAGTTATCTAAGTTGTTGGTATACTACTTATATTCATTTAAAAAATAATCTCCTGGGATCCCTGGGTGGCGCAGCGGTTGGGCGCCTGCCTTTGGCCCAGGGCACGATCCCGGAGACCCGGGATCGAGTCCCGCATCGGGCTCCCGGTGCATGGAGCCTGCTTCTCCCTCTGCCTGTGTCTCTGCCTCTCTCTCTCTCTGTGACTATCATAAAATAAAAAAAAAAATTAAAAAATAATAATCTCCTTATTTTATTTATTTTATTTTTTATTAAGTAAGCTCTACACCCAACGTGGGCTTGAACTCATGACCCTGAGATCAAGAGTCTCAAGTTCCACTGACTGAGCCAGCCAGGCACACCCACTAATATCCTTTTTTTTTTTTTTTTTACATTTTAAAAATTTAAATTCAACTTACCAACATATTATATTCATTTTTAAGAGTGTTTTACAGTCTTTGACTGCTAATGACTTCTTCTTGAAACTCTTTCCTTTTGGTTTTCATGACCCACTTCCTTAATAGCTACGTGAGTTGAGACAAGCCACATAGCCTCACTAGAATGAGGCTATGATGATCATAGGGCCTCCCCACTGAGTTCCTGTGAGGATTAGATAAGATGGCACCTGGGAGGTACAAAGCATGGTCCTGGCACCTGGGAAGCATGAATACCTGATAATTTTTCTCCTTACTCTTTCCTCGTCTTCCTTCAGTTCTCTGACCACAAATTCTCAGTCTTAGCAGGTATACTTTAGAGCAGTAGTTCTCAACTGGGGGTGATTTTGCCCACCAGGGGACATTTGGCAAAGTTTAGAGATATTTTTGATTGTTACAACTGGGGGGATGTCACTGGCAGCTAGTGGGTAGAAAGCAGAGATGCTGTTAAGTGTCTTGTAATGCACAGGACAGCACCCAGCAGTGAAGAATTATCTGGTCCCAAATAATGCTGATAGTGCTGAGGTTTCTATGGAAACAGCTCTACACGATTATTGTAAAAAGAATTGAAAATACAGGTAAGCCCCCCCAAAACCCCGCCAAAACCCAAAAAGAATAATTCCCCATAATTCTGCCACATTGAAAGTACTTCAGTTAAGAAAGAATATATTTTTTAAAGATTTTATTTTATTTATTCATTAGAGACACATCAAGAGAGAGGCAGAGACATAGACAGAGGGAGAAGCAGGCTCCATGCAGGGAGCCCGCTGCGGGACTTGATCCCAGGACTCCAGGATCACTCCTGAGCCAAAGTCAGACGCTTAACCATTGAACCTCCCAGGTGTCCTAGGAAAGAATATATTTTAAAGAATAGGAATATTTATTTTTTTATTTTTTATTTTTTTTTAAAGATTTTATTTATTTATTCATGAGAGAGAGAGAGAGGGAGACAGAGACACAGGCAGAGCGAGAAGCAGGCTACATGCAGGGAGCCTGATGTGGGACTCGATCCCGGGTCTCCAGGATCACACCCTGGGCTGAAGGTGGCGCTAAACCGCTGAGCCACCCGGGCTGCCCAAGAATAGGAATGTTTATAGGGTAAAAATATTCTGACTCTTTTGAATTTTTCCCAGTTGTACTGCCTACCTGATTATGTGACATAATGTGTTCAGTGCCATTTTGGTGCTTGGCAGGGACAAGGAAATGCCCAATATCTATGGGATGGTCCTTGGAAGGTGAGGGTGGGGCAGAGCACCTGGTTCATCTGCAGGTAGGACCTATAAAAACTCATTCTCTGGGTGGCTTGATGTCTTGCAGGTGAACTCTGTGTGTGGCTGAGTGTGTGTGTGCCAGTGTGTTCCCACAGTGTGTTCTCATGTCATCATCCAGCTAGAAGGTAGACAGGCATACTGGTAGACAGGTATACTAGAGACTCCACAACCTCGTTAATTATGGGAAAGAACAGAACTTGAGTGAACTTTGGTATATTCATTTGGGTTGAATTCTTTGATTACATAAGGGTTCCAAAGAGTTCTTCTGGGGCCGAGGGCTTCCCGACTGGGCATGTGACTTTCCTTGGGCAAACCACATCAGATATCCTCCTGTGCCGTCACATCCTGAACCATCTGCCTTCTTTGCAAAGCTCCATGTCTTGTGTGCTCAGTGAGACCTGGGGTGCAGATGACATTTCCTGGGGAGAACTTGGGCTGGCCTGGGTTGTCCTTGGAAAGGTGGGATATTGGATTCAGGCCCACCCGTGAAAAATCAGACTCACTGGTAGTTGCTGTGCGTTGCTGCATGTCAAACAAGCCATCAGCCTTGGCCCGGTGAGCAGGTGAGTAGGTGCTCAGTATTTTACTCCTCACCCTTTTGCCCTTTGCAGAACCTCAGAGGTCGGTGTCCAGCATCAGGCCCCACTGTGGCTTACAGATGAGGCCCAGAGAAACAGGGACTCTCCCAGTGGCACCTGTCTGAGGCTGAGCCTGAGGCCAGTAATCTCTCCACACTCCTTTCCTGCCCAGGAGGGTTGAGTCAGTCCACCCAAGCACCATGGGGCCATACATTCAGGCCCTGGGGCTCCCAAATGTTGATCTGAGGACCATGACCTTGAAATTAGGAAAGAATTTAAAAAACAGGCAGGTTCCAAACCTAGGGAAGAGATACCTCTGGAGGGTGGTGTCTGGAGGGGGCCCTGCTGATTTAGCCTCTCTTTTTATAGAGAGGAAGCATCACATCATCCAACCTGGAGAAGGACTGGCGATGGCCAATGAGTCCTCATGGAGTCTCTCTCTCTCTCTCTCTCTCTCTCTCTCTCTCCCCCTCTCTCCCTTTCATGTTGTGGAGGAGGACGTGCACATGTAGGCTTATATGTGTATTTGACCTTGTTTTCTCTGTCTGCTTCAAACCTTCCCTGATACGGTGAGTGGTCTGCAGGGTCTGTCTGGTGTCCATGTCAATCCCCACCAAAGGGGCTGGAATGCTGGAGAAGGGCAATCCTGAGGTGGGGGCCTTCTGTTCTACAGGAGCTAAAACCCTCTGTCTGGCTGAGGAGAGCCCCCACTTAACAATAGGAGGGGTGGGAGGCTCTGTGAAAGGTGACTTTGAAAGGCTGCACTTGTTCTTGTCGAGGTCTGGGCAGCAGAGCTCTGCTGTGAAGGATGGTTCTGGTGTGAGGTTGCGCTGCCGGCAGCCGTGGGGGATAAAGTCTCCTTCTCAATGGCGCCCCTCAAAAATTGTTTCTTTTTCTTATGAACTGTTTCCAACATCAACACAAGTGGAAAGAATAGTATTGCTAAAGCCCCTGGTGCCCATCACCCACCTAGTTTTGATAAGTAGTGAGACTTGGACACATTTGCTTCATCTATTCCTCTCTCTTTTTTTTCTTTCTTTCTTTCTGTTGGAGTATTTAAAATAAAATCTCGATCATAACATGCTTCACTTCTGTGTATTTCTCTGCACACACACACACACACACACACACACACACACACACTCCACCCTCCACATTTTCTTATATAAGCCCAAAGCCATGGTCACACCTAACAATATAAATAATCACCCGTTGGGATCACTTAATATCCAGTCTGTAATCAAGCGTCTCTGTTTGTCTCAACCGTGTCTATTTATTTATTTATTTATTTACTCATGAGGCACAGAGAGAGAGGCACAGACATAGGCAGAAGCAGCCTCCCAGTGAGGAGCCCGATGCCGGACTGGATCCCAGGACCCCCGGATCACACCCTGAGCCAAAGGTAGATGCTCAATCGCTGAGCTACCCAGGTATCCCTCAAACGTGTCTTTTTTATACTACACTTGGTTTGCTGGAATCTGGATCCAGAAAAGGTCTAAGCTCAGGGTTTTGGTTGGTCTCCTAAAGTGCCCCCAATCCAGGGCTGATCTTCTTTCTTCTCTTTTTTAATGTAATGCTCTTGACTTACTGCATATGCCAAGTCATTTCTCCTGAGGATTGCTCCACATTCTGGACTCCTCTGTCTGCTTTCTTATAATATTGCTGACCGCTTTCCCCTATACTTCCCGGGAATTAATGTAAGCATTGGAGTCTCAAATAGAGTGAGGTTCCATTTTTTTTTTTTTTTTAAACAAGGACACTCCATGAATGGCGCTGGGCTTCCCACTGCACGGTGTTAGGAGGCACACACGGGCAGCTTGCTGATCTTTTAGTGGCACTAAAAATGATATGTGGTTTCCGATGGTGACAGACTGCCCCCTCCCTGGTAAGCTTCCTCATTTGGTAGCTAGTCTTCCCCAGATGTTCTTCCAATGAACCATGCTTCCCTGTATTTGAGTCCTCATGCTGTCACAGCGCCTTGAATTTGGTCGGCTCTAGGACTTGTTTTCTGCCCTAGAATGTGGCCACAGGGACTCTGGGTTTTCAAGGCTAAGGCTGAGCCACAGGAAGCCTATAGCTTCCCTCTCTGTCTTTCAGAAGAGTCACTCTGGGGGAAGCCAGCTGCCATGCTGTGAGGAAGTCAGCCTGAGGAGAGGCCACCTGGCCAGAGAGAGGCCCCAGCTGTCCCCACTCTTCTGGTCATCTCCACCGAGGCATGGGCACAAGAATGACAGAGAAGATAAAGCTCAGATGGCTCTGGCCCCAGCTTCTGCCCAACTCCAGCCGTCTGAGAGGCCCCCGAGAGATGGGCCCACTGACTATAGGATGTCCTGTGAAATTGTGGTTGGCCACTACGCTTTGGTGTGGCCTGCTGTTGACTGAACAGCCAGTGGCTTTCCTTCTAAATGTTCTAACTGATGGGGGTCATTGCCGGAACCACTGATTTGATTAGAAGTTACAGAATGCTGCTGATCTAATTCTATCACTCTTGCCACAGTTATTTGCAAGAATTCTTCCCCTCAGCAGGTAGGCATCCCTGGTGATCCTGAAATATGGACCCTACATGAAAGACAGGGAAATGGGGACGCCAGGGTGGCTCAGTGGTTGAGCATCTGGCTTCAGCTCAGGTCGTGATCCCAGGGTCCTGGGATTGAGTCCTACATCAGACTCCCTGCATGGAGCCTGCTTCTCCCTCTGCCTGTTTCTCTGCCTCTCTTTCTGTGTCCCTCATGAGTAAATAAATAAAATATTTAAAAAAAGGGAAATGGTGGGGCTCTTCCTGGTTACCTTCTGCAGCAGTGACCTGGCCCTTCTTGGATTTGAGACCCAGATCAAGGCAGGAGAGAACAGCTTGAGGAAGGTGAGCTGGGGACTTGGTTCCCAAGGAAACCACAAGGTAATCATCAGATCCTCTGAGGATCATTATTTCTTTGTCCTGCTAAAAACCAGATGCTGTCACCTTCCAAGCCAGCTCAGACATTTGAGCAGGCACCAAAATGGGTCCTCAGGGGCGGAGACAAGTGGTTTAGTGAGCTTACGGGGGTGGCTGCTTCTGCCCCTGGGTCTCAGCTTCCTCTCTGGAGGCTTCCCACCTCCACCAAACAATACCTTTATCCTCAGATCTCTTAGGCCACAAGAAGAGCCTAGTTTTGGGGTGAGGGATACATAGAAAGCTGCCCATCCTGGAGCCCCAAGGGACAGGATGTCTTTGCTCAGGGTCTGCCCTGGGCTGTCAAGTGCCACCTTCTAATAAGTGCTTACTTTGTGCCAGATGTGACACAAGGTGGGCTTGGAACTGCAGGCACAAAATCTCCCAAATCTTGACAAGAACTCACAGAATGGGTGCTGTCTTCACCCACTGGTTGGATCACTGGCCCAAGGTCGCCCAAAGCACCCTCTGCTGTCTACCTGTATAATTGGCCTCAGGTGGTCTATTCCTGCCAAGGTCCCCTCTGGTGGCAGCCTGCTGGCGATGGGTGTAAACGTGTTCATTGCTCACCTCCAACTGTGTGTATCTCTGATGTTCTCAGTTGACCCATGACATGTAGTAAGGATCCCCTCTTCTTGTACCCCAGCATGGTGCCCAAGCTCTTCCTGTGGCTCTGACGATCACCCCGGGCATGGGGCCAGTAGGGTGAGGGCGCTGAGTTTTTTTCTTTTTAAATTTTATTTATTTATTCATGAGAGAGAGAGAGAGAGAGGCGCAGAGACACAGGCAGAGAGAGAAGCAGGCTCCATGCAGGGACCCCGATGTCCTCTATCCCAGGTCTGGGACCTCTATCCCAGGTCTCCAGGATCACGCCCTGAGCCGAAGGAGGCGCTAAACCGCTGAGCCACCTGGGCTGAGGGCTCTGAGTTTTGACTCACATAAGGAATGTCTGGCAGCAGAGTCAGGCCTGAAGCTTTGACATTTTCCTCAGTGCAGGACAGACTTAATTTGTTCTGGAATAGTATTCAACAACATTAGGTGCAATGGATCCACAGAGGAAACGCCCCTAAACACAATGTTCTCCTCACAAGAAAAAAAATGGCTGAACCCACAAACATTCATGTGGTGTTGCTTGAGCCACCTGGGCTCCGTGTGGGAGGGAACGTCACCATCCATACCGAGGGTGTGTCCCAGCTCTCTGACTAGGAGACAAACATCATCTCAGGTCCCAAAATCTGCTCCTTCTTTGATTTTCCTCTTCTGGGGAAGCAGGGTCCCCAAGAGTTGCCTGGCATCATGGGCAGGGGGTACTCAGGACAAATCTTCACTTGTCTTCATGCCTCTGCAAACGAGCCCTTCTTGGATGGCACTGGTGAGGGTGGCCCTAGGGGAGCAAGGGCTTCTGAAGTGGTGTGGGGGGACCTGAGAGGTGAAGCAGTACCCCAGGTTTTGTCTTCTTGAGGCTGGAGGCGGCACAGCCTGAGGGTTATGTGCTCGGGCAGGACCTGCTCTGTGTGTGACCTTGCATGAGCGGCCTCTGTGAGTCTCACTTTGTCACCTGTAAAATGGGCACAGTGATTCCTCCCTCAGAGGATGGGGTGCCTGTGATCATGGGGAAGAACCATATGTCACAAACTTCAGTTGGTGTCAATCCTGACAGGGTGTATTTACACTGAGTTAATTTTGACTCCCGGATGAGCGTGGAGGCAAGTCCAGCTATCAGTGGTTCCTCCTTAAATCTACTACAAAGGGCATCCCAGGTGGCTCAGCAGTTTAGCGCCACCTTCAGCCCAGGGCCTGATCCTGGAGACCTGGGATTCAGTCCCATGTCGGGCTCCCTGCATGGAGCCTGCTTCTCCCTCTGCTTAAGTCTCTGGCTCTCTGTGTCTCTCATGAATAAATAAATAAATAAAATCTTTAAAAAACAATAATAAACCTGCCACAAAGACTTTATACAGTTTATAGCTCTAGACTAGTCTCTAGTCTCCATGATTACCATGGAGATGCCCTTTGACATGCCCCGCGTGGTCTCCTGGATCCCTGTGGTTTCTGGGGCCCCTTAGGACCAGGTCCACCCTCTCGAGGACACCATGGCCATCCCCTTCCTTGTGTTCTGTGAGTCAGGGGCTCTGGGAGCTTACTCCCCAGAAGGAGAGTAAGGAAGGCATTGCCTTCCCTTGGGTCAGGGATGTGTACTTTCCTCTCCCTACCCCTCCAGGACTTCCAGCATAATTTCCCTCCATGTTTGAGTTTTGACAGAAAGAGACCATTCTGGCGGGACTTGAGCTTTGGCTCCATCATAATGGTTTCCCAGAGGCAAGAAGAGGTAATGCCTGGCTTCCCTCCAGGACTTGGAGCAGAAATACAGGAGAACGAACCCCAGCAGACCTCCATCTAGCAGCCCTGCCCACGTGGGCTGGTGAGGGAGCTGCCCTCTTCTTCCTGGCCTCTTCCTGTCCCCAGCCACCCACTACTCACACCACCCCCAAAGCAGAGAGCTTGCCGATTGCCTCCCACGAACAAGAACAGCTCTGGGTGTTTTTGGCTGGGATATTTTATCTCATGCCCCCAGTAAACTTGAGAGAGAGGGACCATTCTCGTACCCATTTCCCAGGTGTGGAAGATGAGGCTCAGGAACCTTGCTCGTTCAAGGTCACACAGCTTGTTTGTTAAATTGAGCCAGGGTCTACATTCTGGTCTTGGAATCTCCTCTTCTCTCCTCTACCGCTCCAACAAGGAAACTTCAGCATTGCTGATTAAGATCTTAAATTATAGTTTTATCATAAAGATCGTACTTGCTTAAATATAGAGATGTTAGAAAATGCAGAGAAAAAGAAAAACATAAAAGTCATTGTCCCCCAAATCCAGTAATAAAACATGTACAGTTGACCCTTGAACAATCCAGGGCTTGGGACACCTCCCCATGCAGTCGAAAATCCACATCTAACTTCTGATTGCCCCCAAACTGAACTACTAATAGTCTACTATTGACATAGACAAGTCAATTAGCATATATTTTATATAAGTATTACATATTGTAGTTTGACAGTAAAGTGAGTTAGAGAAAAAAAAGTGTTATTAAGAAAATCATAAGGAAGGGGCTCTTGGTGGCTCAGTCAGTTAAGTGTCTGCCTTCAGCTCAAGTCATGATCCTGGGGTCTTAGGATCAAGCCCTGCATCAGGCTCCTTGCTCAGTGGGGAGTCTACTCCTCCCTCTCCCTCTGCCTGCTGATCCCCCCTAGTGTGTGCTCTCTCTCTGTCAAATAAATAAATAAAATCTTAAAAAGAAAGAAAATCATAAGGAAGAATAAGGAAGAGAGAATACATCTTCAATACTGCACTGTACCAAAAAAATTCAGTATAAGTGGACCTGTGCTGTTCTGACCTGTGTTGTTCAAGGTCACCTCTATATCCTTAGACTGGTGAGTCTCAAACTGGACCACGCATCAGCATCACCTAGGAGGCTTGTTAAAGGCAGAGATCTCCTGCCCGCCCCCCACCCCAAGTGTTTGATACAGTAGATGGAGTGGGAGCAGGAATTATAATTTCTAATCATTTCCTTGGTGATGCTGGTCCTGCTCATCAGAGGACCCCCACTCGGGGATGCTGCTCTGGATCACGGCCTTTTGCCCTCCATATGGTTGGCATTTAGGGTGGTCATTCTCTGCTGTGGGGCCTGCCTGGTGCCCTGTAGGATAGCTAGCAGCAGGATTTCTGAGCTCTTCGCACTAGAGGCCCATAGAACCTTCCCCTGAGTATGACAACTAACAATGTCTCCAGACACTGTTGAGTGTCCCCTGGGGGGGGGGGTGTAGAATTGCCCCCCCCCCCGACTCCCCAGTGAGGACCTCCCACTCTCTTCTTGCTCCATTTACATTAGCACAGAGAGGTACCCTCTAACATGTACACACAAACACACAGGTCTTTCCTTTTCCTCCAGAATGATGTCAAACTATAAATACAGTTTTATAACCTGCTTTTTCTCACCCCACAACACATTGCCAATTAACTCAGCAATTAGCTCACTGGCAGCAAAGAGAAGCAGGTTTCTGCACAGATGATGTAGGAGGCATCGCTCCAAGCCCACCGTGTGGTTCTGGGCCAGGAAACCAGCGGCAGAGGGGGAGCTTTCAGGACCTCAGTCTCAGCCTGGATGAGGGCTGAAGCCTCTGACTTTGGGGACCGTGTCAAGGTCTTACAAAGCGCTCTGGTTTCCCATGCCCTGGGTGTAGCTTGTAAGAAAAACAAGCCATCTGACAACGTGGTCATGAACCATGGCCTTGGGGGTCAGGGATACTGGCCTTGCACCTTCTTCCCCCCTCCATGGGTTTCAGAGATGGACCACGAGACCCAGAGCTTGCAGGCTGGGAGTGAGGGATCCTGCCTTTTTGCCTGGAAGTGTCCTGCTCTGTTTGTGTCAGGCTGCGGCAGCTGCTATCATCCTGCCAGCAATCAGGCTGCTTGGTGCAAAGGCACTATGAGGGCCCCCCGAAGTGGTTTCTGGGACGTGGTAAGGAATGTTGGCTTTTGCTGCCTCTAGTTCTCCTGGAAGCCCTTCTATCTGCCAGTCTCATGACTTCACTGTCCCCCAGACCAGGAATCAGCCACTGCCCATCACTACCCTGAGTGGGAGCCTGCCTGTGGGGCCACTGCTGGAAGCTGTGAGATGCTGGCTGGCTGGGTGGAAATGTTGGGGAGAGGACACTGGCAGGATGAGACATGTCCATCACAGCCGCCTCTGCCAGCCCGGGCGCCTCCCTACTTCCCACACCTGCCATGCAGCTGACAAATGGTCTGGGTAGGTTTGACCTTGCTCCCAGCTCCCGGGGTGAGCCTGATAGATCTAAACCCATCCGTGTAATCTCATCCTCTGTTCCATGGGGATTTCACTTGCTCTGGAGAAGGATGTTGCTCTACCCCCAGGAGTATGCTGGAACTGGTGAGAACTGGCTTGTGAGAATCAACCATCTGCATTTCTTTCCAACTGTGTTATCAGGTTGGTAGCTTGAGGTCAGCCACATGAGAGGATTTACACCGCAGAAATTGGCAAATGCTACAAATAAGGGTCCCTCCAACCCCGAGCTAGCTTACCAGCATACCGGTGACCCTCTCCCACTAATTGTGATCAAGGAACCAGGCAGCCCAGCTGTTGATGGGCTGGTGGCCGCCCTGTGACCATAGGAGGGGCTGATGGCAGGAGCAGAGACCTAGAAAGAGCACAATTTAAAAATTTTTATTTATTTATTCATGAAAGACACACAGAGAGAGGTAGAGACACAGGCAGAGGGAGAAGCAGGCTCCATGCAGGAAGCCTGATGCGGGACTCAATCCCAGGACCCCGGGATCACAACCTGAGCCAAAGGCAGATGCACAACCGCTGCGCCACCCAGGTACACTGTAAGAACACAGTTTTTGATGACATTGTCTGATCATGCCTCACCCCTTGGACTTTTGGATTCCATTTTCCCAGTTTCTTGAGAGCATCCTTAATGATACAGCTTGGTAGCTGCTGTAGGATACCCCCAGGTCAGGACCCTCAGCCCCCAGACCTTTGTGGAACAACTAGGACTCATTTCTGTCACGGGGCAATATTCTTCAGTGCGTGCATGCTGAGGGCTACTTGTTACCCCTTCTCTTGCCTCCTGACGGGACCCTTCCTCTACTATCCTGGCTGGGCCAACTTCCCTGTTCTTGCCAGGTCCGATCCTGGGCTCCTCGATGCAAAATTGGGAGGATGGGAATAAGAGCTGAGGACACAGTGGGAGCTGCCTTGGTGGGGTTGGGAGATTTGGGGTGGGCTGGAGCGGAGAGTCAAGGGAGGGAGACAGAGCAGGGGTAGGGGGGTGCCTGGGACCCGATGGTCCCTGGGACCCCATTCTCACAGGAGTATAGGAGGAGAGATTTCACACAGTGCCATTAGGTTCCTTTGTAGTTTCTGAGAACTATTAGTCGAGGCTATTTTAATGATGTCTGGAACACGAGTCTGATCCCACACAGAGGCTGGACTGGACATTGTCTGGTCTTACCTCCGCTCAAGTCCCTGCCTCCCAAGGCGCTCAGATATCTGGGGCAGAGGTGGGATTGGATGCGTCTGAGCAGCATTTTGGCTTATTCTCCTGGGATGTGCCCAGAAAAGAAATGATGGACCAGGTATTTAGGGAACAATGATTCTACAGCTATGGAAACCAAAGCAGGGTTTTTTTTCTTTCTTTCTTTCTGGGAAATCGCCCAACCCTATTCATGTACTTTGGTATCTTTTGTACCAAAAAATGTGGAGCAAAGCAGAATGTAGTGGCCTGGAGAAAAACGGAGGCAATAACCCAGTTTAGGAACAGTTCTGGGAGGAATTCTACCATGTTTTGTCCCGTATCTCTGGGCTTTACACGAATCACACCATGGACAGACCAGAAGCTCATCTACACAGCCTCCATTTCCCTGCTTCTGAGCCCTAGGAGCTCTTTCTGGTTTTAAAACAAAAAACAAAAAAACACCTTTTGCAGCTTGGCTTCTGCCCTATGGTGCTGCAGAAGGCACGGTCCCTCTGCTGTCCTACGCGGGGCGGGCCAGCCTTTGCTGGCTCTCTTCCTTAGTCTTCTGGCAGCATCTGCGGGCAACCCTCCCACAGGAGACAAGGCTTGTCTTGGCCTCGAGGACATTTCTGTCTCTCTCCTGGGCATCTCCAGCTCCATTGCCCAAAGGGGCCAGGCAGGTAATGAAGACGAGTAGCTGGGGCCAAGCATGAGGAAACAGGGAGTGGGAGGGGGTATGTGGTGGACGGGGCGGAGGGTGCCCTCTGGAGAGGGCAAGGGACAGCTCAGGCCCGCTGACTCATGTCCTTGGGGAATGAAGAGGGTCAGCATTGCTGGAATAACAGCATTTCCCTTGCAGAGATATTGATATTGATGAGGATAAATTAGACTGTATACACGGTACCTGACATACAAGGAGGCTGCCAATATATGGAGCTGCATTCTCTGTGAAGCTTCTTGATCCTTCTTGCACACTGATCTCGCCCTCCTTGTTATGTCCCTCATGTGGTCCTGGTCACACGGTTCTTGAGTAGCAGGATGTTAGCTACTGCCACCGTAGTGCCACGTAACAAATCATCTCCAAAGCCAGTGGCTTAGGATGACAATGATTCATTTGCACGAGTTTGTGGATTGGTTGGGGCTTGGCTGATGTAGCCAGGCGGTGGCTGTGCAGACAGCTAGCTCGGTCCCACATGTCTCTTCTTCTTGGGCTGGTGGACTAGCTAGGCTTGTGTCTCATGACAGAGGAGCACAAGAGGGTGAGCAGAGCATATTATTAGGCCTCTTGGGACTTGGCCAACTGGCACTGGCCAAAGCAAATCCTAAGGACAATCTCAGAGTCAAGGAGCAGGAAAGTGTCCCCCACTCATGGTCAGGCCACAGTAAGGATGTGGCCACACAGGAGGTGGAATTAGGGCTGTCACTTCGGTCTACTGTGTAGAATGGGCATGGTATGTTTTGAGTCAGTGCTCTTTGCGTGGGTGACTCCTTGGGGCAGGACCTTCCCTCGGTGCTCTCAGGAACCTCATTGGGAGCCAACACTGAGGGAGCGGTTCAAGCAGCCCAAGTAAAATGTATTAACAAATGGTTAGATCCAGCTTTTCTATGCCAAGCTGTGGGCAGGGAAAGGAAGGACCCACCTGGGCAGCATGGTGCATACAGTAGGTGGCTGCTTGAACTTTAGTGCCTAGGAGTGAGGGAAGTGGGTTTTCCTTGGGTGGAGGCAGGAAGGAGACCAGAACTGAAGGAGAGCAGGCGCCCTCCTCCCCGCAGAGTGCCGAGGCGCTGTTCAAAACAGCAGACTACCAAGCGGGTCTATAGTTGGTCTTGAAAATGTATTTCTTTAGAATTTTCTTTTTTTTCCTCAAACAAGTTAGTTTCTTTTCAGCATTTCTTTTCACTTTTTAAAGATTTATCTTCTTTTTAATAGTATGACAGGATTAAAACATTTATTGAGCTCTACTAAACATCTGATATAGTGAGCAAAATGTACTAGCCTTAAGTAGATGATTCGCTCATATTTTAGGTAGGTCTCTACCCCTGCGACCAGCCCCCGGATGGAGACAGGACATTCCTCCCCACCCCCTGGGCTCTCTTGTTCCCCTCCCAGAGTTCAGTAACCATTATTCTCACTTCTATTGCTTGTGTGTGTTCTATGGCGTGTTCTGGAACTTCACATAAAACCAAATCCCTCAGCATGTGCTCTTGTTTGTGTGGCTTTTTTCCCTCCAAATATTACGTTTGCAAGATTCATCTGTACTATTGGGTGTAGCAGTGGCGTATTCCTTGTTTCCTTGTTCTGGAGTTGTCCACTCCTGCGTATATACCATTATACATCTGTTCTGCTGTTAACGGACATTTGGGTTGTTGCTAGTTTGGGGACCATATTGAGTGATCCTGTGATAACCATGTTTATACATGCTTTTTGGTGGAAATATGCATTCATTTGTCTTGGGTTTTGACCTAGGAGAGGACTTGCTGGACCACTGGGTAGGCAGCCATATGTTTAGCTTTAGTAGATAGAGAGGGCCAAATGGTTTTCCAAAGTGCTTGTGTTTAATGGCAATTTCTTTCTCCCCTTCTTTCGTTCCTCCTCCTCCCTCTTGGTTCTCCCCCTCCCCCATCTCCTCTCCTTCCCTCCCCTTCTCCCATCTCCTCCTCTCCCATCTCTTCCTCCCCCTCCTTCTTCCTCTCTCCCCATCTCCTCCTCCCCCACCCCGTCCCCTCTTCCCCCTCCCTCATTCTCTCTCTTCCTCCTCCTTCTCTCTCTCCTTCATTCTTCCCCAGTTTGAACCTCAAAGTTAGTTAGAGGGATTTAGCCATTCATATTTATTGTGACAATTGATAACATTTCTTTCTGGCCCTTCCATCTTATTTCATGTTTACTGTCTGTGTTAGTCACAGTTCAGTCGCAGGTAACAGCCATCATCTAGCTTAAGCACAGAGGGATTTATACAAGGAATCAGGTGCTTACAAAATCATTGGAATAGCTGGAGGAGCTTCCGGGAATGAGCGCCTGAGAGGCACCACACAAGTGGCCTGAAAGGGAGCCTCTAATCCCAGCGAGACTGGGAAACCAGGGACTCAGCTTGCCACCCACTGGATGCTGGCCCAGGGCCACACTGTCTCTGCTGGACACAGGGCTTAAGACGTGGCTGTCATGACTGTGGGCTCCAGGATGGCGTGAGCAGGCCGTGGTTCACCCCAGCAGAGGCAGCTCTGCCCTGGGGAACCCAGCCCCACCCTTCACCACCACTCAGGCCTGAAAGCAGAAGCGGGCTGGCCTCACTCTGGCCCTGGGATGTCCCTCTGGTGTGGCTGCTTGGTGGAAGCAAGGTCACAGGCAGAATGGGGCTGCGTCTGGGAAATGGATTCTCTTTCCCACCTTCTAGCCAACAGCAAGGCACTCTGCAAGGGGGTGGAATGCTATGGCTTTTCCAATTATTTCACTTTGTTGTTGTTTTTTTGCCTTTCTTCACTCTCACTGGCTTGAACAACTTCATTTTTATTTCTAGCCTCCCCCATCCGGTGTGCTCCTGATTTAGAAGTTCCATAGGAGTCATGGGTTCTACCAGTGGCTAATTTCTAGCCTTAAATAATCTCATTTAAACCTCTAATACCCTCTTACCATATTCAAGTGAAGTGTTACAAATACCCCCGCTGACGTTTTTACTCAGCAAAAAATGAACTCTAGGATACTTCCCCTCTCTTGCTCCCTGGCCACAGCCCCCAACTCATGTCCTGAGTTTTGCTGATGTCATCTAGACATTTTTGTTCCATTTTAGGCTATTTATTATTAACTTTTCCCTTAGAGTGTGTTTCCTGGCTTGCAGTGATCCCTTTGAAATAATTACATCCTATTTCTCAGGCACCCTAGCATCTCCTGAAATGTAACTAACCAGGCTTTATGGCTCACCGCTGTGTCTCCCACACTGTCTTCCACTCTTGTAAGACTTTTGTTGGATTTGGTTTTCAACTTGTCAGAGGGCTGGTCTGTTCTCCTTGTTGCTCTGGAGGAGCCTTTCTCATCCTGGGCTGCCTTCCCTCATCAGTTTGTAAATGGGTTCCCTCCCCTCTCACCTCCAGGGATGCAAATGAGAAGCTGGCTTCTCTGCCTGTTAGGGACCATTCTTTCTGGAAGCTCCAAAGACCTTGTTTCTCATCTGTGGAGCTCAGGCTTCTCGCTGAGCTGCGTGGAGGTGGGTATTCTTTATTTATCACTTCTGCCTTCAGCCCCTTCAAATCTCACAGTTCTCCTCTCTCTTTCTGGAAGAGCCAGAAAGAAATGTTATCACCACATCTTCTTTTGTTCATTTTCCTCCTTCTAGAAACCCTAGTACCCACAATTTGGGGTCCTGAATCTGATTTCGCAGCCTCTTATCTTTTTCTCCGTGCTTTCATTGCTTCACATTTTGGCTCTAAGTGGGGAACAGGGCCCCTCCACCAGTCTTCCAGAATGCAGCGTTTGTTCTCAAGGGACCTTTCCTTTTTTCGCTTCCCCTATTAAATTTTAATTCTGGAAGTCCTGTGTATGTCTGTGTTTTGAGTTCTTGAGAGACTTCCTTGTGTGTGCTGTGTGCATCCCCACTCCGCAGACAGTGCTCATCAAACCAATGAGGCCTCGCCCCTTCATCCCTTCGTGCCGAGAAGTGGATGAAGCCCTGGTCCCTCTGGGGTGGGTGCTCTTCTCTGCTTGCCCAAAGCTCCTTCAATCTGTACAGCCTCAGCAGTGAGTCTTGTGGGTAGAACACGGGCTGGTGGCAACCAACCGGGCCAAACTGGGACCCAGTCATTATGATGTGCTGCAGGAGGGCGCCATGTACTCTGTAGGTCTCATACGGGGAGCAGAGAGCCAGGGACAAAAGCCATACAGACCCCACGGAGCTCTTGCCCTACAATATCCACTTCAGATGTGGGCAAGGAGGTTAATGCAAAAGCATCCTCAGGCCATAGAGGGCAACGAGAAGGGGGTTTTGCTAAGAGAGGAGGATCAGAGCCCGATTAAGGGAGCCCTCTCTGTGGGAGGAAGAGCTGAATGAATGTGTGGTGACCAGAGAGGGAATTGTGGCAAGGACAGTGGTTGGTGTTCTCTAAATTTGGCTCCTTTTCTTCTGGGCACATAGCTAAACTACAGTTCCCAGCTTCCTCTGCAGCCGGGTTTGTCCCTGTGACCACGTAATCTGTTCTGCCCAGGGGAATGTGAGCAGAAGGCACCAAATGCAGTGATCTGAGGGGGGTGCGTGGGTGGGGGGTTATATCCTGAGGCAGAAAACATGGTAGAAGGGTCTTTGGTTTCTGAGTCATTGCCTGGAGGAGAACTGCTCAGGAGGAGCCCCCAACCAGGAATAGCCACGTAAGACTTCTAGCATGAGCAAGAGTGAAACTTTTGTTGTGTTAGCTATCAAGATTTGGAGGATGTTTGTTATGCAGCTAGCAGCTGATGACTAATACTGAAATCTTTCCTGGAAGCCCCCAGGGGACCTGTTTGCACAGCTCATTGACTGGAGCTGGACTGCATGCTGTCCCCTGACTTGTTTGCAGGTAGAGTTGATAGCCAAACAACATCAGGGTTTGGCCAGCAAGGAAGAAGTTGGGAATTGGTTTAGAGTAGGCAACCACCAGTGGCTGCCATATTGGTGAGGCTACACAGCTTTTTATGTCCTTGTTGGCTAAATTCACTTGTTTTATCAATTGTCCCTTCATGTCCTTTGTCTATTCTTCTATCAAGTTTTTCATCTTTTGTTAATGAATTGTAAGGTCTCTTGAGACATTAGGGATTGTAATGCACATCTGTAGTTATTTTTGTCCACTCAGCATCTGAATTCCTTTCCTCCCTTTGAGGTATCCCCTGATTTCTGCTACAGATCCTGGCCTTGCTTTCCAGCCTCCCTTGCAGCTAGGATGCAGGCCTGTGACGCAGGCTCTGCCATTCAGATGCTCTTGTCTCAGAAATGCACCTGGAAGCTAATGATTAGAGGTAGCAAGAACTGCACAGACTTTATTCTGGAGAGGGAGAAAGCAGGGGCATTGCCTGGTGCTTAGCATGGGGCAGCACCGGGGTCTCCACCTGACCCGCTGTACCACAGTGGCCATTCCCATCTGGGAGGCCTTCAGTATCCATCCCTTTGCTGCTTAAATCAGCTAAGGTCAGTTTCTATTGCTTGTAACAACAGAACTGTGCAAGCAACCTTTCGTCTGTATTGTCTGTTACAAATCCTTTGTCCAATTGCTATTTGTCTTGCAACTTTATATGTACAATAGCTTTTCCTGTAGAGAAGTTTTGGATTCTTTTATTATTATTATTTTTAAAGTGGGCTTCACATCCAGCATGGGGCTCGAACTCATGACCCTGACATCCAGAGTCACATGCTCTACTGACTGAGCCAGCCAAGGTGCTCCAGAAGCGTTGGATTCTTAGGCCACCAGATAGATCGACCATTTCCTTAGTTGTTTCTAATTTTCAGGTGATGGTATAAAGGCCTTCCACAATCCAAGATAAGAACATTCACCTACGTATTTTTAAAGTTTGAAGTTATTATTTCACTCAAATATTTATATTTAAATATTTTATGCTTAAACATATATCGAGTTTAAAAAGCCCAATACTACCACTAGGCTTAAAGAAATTAGTACTTTACTCCATTTCTCTGATTCTTGAAACCCCCTATGCAGAGGCAACCACATTCAGCTTTTAATAGATGTTTCCTCTTTTTAAAAATTTCATTTCAGTCTAAATGAAACTGTTTATATCTTAATTCTTGGTTTTCAGTTTTATTATTTTTATTTTTATTTTATTTTATTTTATTTTTTTGGTTTTCAGTTTTAAATATATCTCCTCACTTGCTACCATGGAAAATGAGCTTAAAAAATTTTTTTTTCTTTCAAGTTTTTTTTTTTTTAAGATTTTATTTATTTATTTATGATAGATATAGAGAGAGAGAGAGAAAGAGGCAGAGACACAGGCAGAGGGAGAAGCAGTCTCCATGCCAGGAGCCCAACGCAGGACTCGATCCTGGGACTCCAGGACGGTGCCTTGGGCCAAAGGCAGGCGCCAAACTGCCGAGCCATCCAGGGATTCCCCTTTCTTCCAAGTTTTTTTTGGAGCTTTTTTTTTTTTTTTTCCCTCTTATCATCCACACTTGTATTATATGCCCGGCCCTTTTAAAATCTTTAGGGGCTCTCCATTTATGTTGTTGTAAACTGCCTATTGAAGACAGGGACGCTTTGTCCTATAGTTTCCTGCAGTCTAGACTTTGCTGTTTACATGACCTTAGTGTTGTTGGGCAACTTCCTCTATTCCCTATATTTCTTGTAATTTGGTAGTTGGATCTAGAACAGGCGTTGGCAAAGTTTCGAAGCCAGATAGTAAATATTTTAAGCTTTTTGGGCCATATGGTTTCTGTCATAATTCCTCAGATCTGCTGTTGTAAAAAGTAGGGTGCAGGCAGTCGTAGACAATACATGAACAAAGACCAGTCAAATTTGATTCAGCGCTGTGGTTTGCAGACCCCCGACTGAAGGCTTGGTCGGGTTTGGCTTTTTTTTTTTTTTTTTTTTTTTTTTTTGGGTTTGGCTTTGATTTGGCACCGCATTGGTGGCACTGCAAGTGTGCAGAGGCACCCCATGTCCCATTGTTGCCAATTCCTTTTCTTCTTTTCCTTCCTCCCTCCCTCCTTCCCTCCCTCCCTTCCTTCCTTCCTTCCTTCCTTCCTTCCTTCCTTCCTTCCTTCCTTCCTTCCTTCTTTCTTCCTTCTTTCCTTCCTTGTTTTTTGATAGTGGTAAAATGCACATAACAAAATTTACCTTTTTAACCATTTCTATGTGTCCAGGGGCATTAAATCCATTCACACTGTTGTGTGGCTATCCCCATCATCTGTTGCCATGACTCTTTTGTTTATGAAATGGAAACTGCCCCCATTAAACAAACCTCTCCCCATCCTCGCTTCTCCCCAACCCCTGGCAACCACCACCCTTTCCATCTTTACGATACACATGCTATTTAACTTGAAAAATACAGAAAGAGGTCAAAACTGGAAGTAAAATCCACCCATGATGCCACCACATTTTTGGGGAAGCATGTAAATTAAGAAGTGAAAGCTCTGTCTTCTGCTCCCTCAACACTACTCCTCACCCTCTGAGAGCCTCTACTCACAGCTGGGTACAGTTTTTTCCAGACCCTTTATTTTTAAAAAATTTTTATAAGATTTTATTTATTTATTTATTTATTTATTTATTTATTTATTTATTTATTTATGAGAGACACAGAGAGAGGCAGAGAAGCAGACTCCCTGCAGGGAACCCAATGTGAGACTTGATCCCAGGACCCCAGGATCACAACCTGAGCCAAAGGCAGATGCTCAGTCACTGAGCCACCCAGGTGCCTCTTTTTCAGACCCTTTAATGCACTTAGAAGGACATCTATCTACACATAGCAGAAGCATGTAACCCATGTGGAGGCTGCCTCCTTTCTGCCCTGCAAGGGGAGGCTGCAGAGGAGAAGGTTGGAGTATTGACCTTCCACCTCTACCTCTGGTTGCCTGTCAGCTCACTTACACTTTTTGCTGCCTGAGAGACCATCTTGAGGACGGGATCTATGCTCCCCAGGCCACAATGGAGAGGGCACGCCCTCTCCCCTTTCTAAATTTTTTTCTTACTCCTTTTCTTGGGATAAAGGGAATATCAGACCCATATGGATTTTAAGCGACTCTTTTTGGAATGCTCTGAATTTCCCCCAAGAGTGGGGGGTTGGGGAGAGACCACATTGTCTCCTGGTTGGGCCAACATTATCCCTTAAGATAGGCAGAGGCAGGAGGCTGGGGCGCGGCTCACGGCAACCCCATGGAAGCACCTTGGTCCCCCCATTTCCCTTAGCCTCCTTCCTTTATGTCCCTTGCCACCCAGCCCCTTGGGCCCACCCGCCCCGGGACGCAGTCTCAAAGTCTAAGACCCTTTGAACCGCTTGCAGATTCCGCTGCCCTTGGCGCCCACTAGGTGGCGCTCTCTCCTGCTGTGTTCCCCCTGGCTTGCTTTAGGGTGGTGTTGGGGGAAGGGATGGAATTCTGGCCTCTGTTTCTCTGATTTTAGGAGGGTGAGGGTGGGTAAACCCTGGGGCAGAGGATCAGGGGTGGGAAGTGGGAAGCTGGAATCAGATGCAGCTCACACACTGCATCAGAGGCAGGGTATTAACTTCAGACTTTCTGGCTGTCTTTGTTGGAAGCTTTAGGAAAACAGGGACATGCAAGTCCCCCATCCTTGCAAAGCTGGCCACGGAGAAGCGACTTTGGAACTCCTAGGTGACCCTTTCTGGCTTATCAAAGAGGTCACAGAGGCATGAGTGGAGTGGGAGTTTGGAGCTTGGTCTGTGTTCCCTGCGGCTTGGGGGAAGCACTGGACAAGTGATGGATTCTCACCAGAGACAATGAAATGGTGATTGTCTGACCAGGGGTTTGGCCTGAGGTAGCAGAAGAGAGGGCTGGAGTTCCTGTAGCCCCTGGTGGTGTCCCCACCACATCCCCTCTCCCCGCTGGTGTGCCTTCTCTGGAGAAGTGCTCTGGACTGATGGAGCCACAGTGCCTGGAGGGTTTAGGGGACAGCTCATAGCCCATGTCGAACTGATTCAGGGTATAAGAGGCTGTCCCCTCGCCTCAGACAGGGCTAAGTTCCTGGTACAATTTGTGCATCAGGTCAAGGCTGGGCTTAGTCTGAGATGGTTTCGTTACTTACCCTCCCCTCTTCCCTATCCTATCCTGCTTCCCTCACTCCCTGAGGGGCCTTTCCTGGGGAGCTCCCCCTGGCAAATCCCTGCTCCCAGAGCTCTGCTTCTGGACAGCTGAAGACAGGTAGTACCAAAAGTGGTCCCAGGAAGCCAAAACCCAAGGATGGGGTTTTTCAGTTGGATGCCTTACTTTTCAGTTGTGATGAGCTCCCCCACCCCCACCCCTCTGGGGAGTAGAGCCCTGGTGGTCCCAGACTTCTACCTTCATCACCTGGGACAGGACTCAGGTGGAGGGTAGTGTCATGACTTGTGCGATATTCTGGTGCTTGGGAGGCACTGGGGAAAATAATAATCATAAAGACTGCGGAACAGGGAAGTTGTTGCTGGGTACCACTGATGATTTAAAGAAAGAAAATGACAAGCTTAGGACATTGATCACTAATTTAAAGCAAAGTCAGGAGGATTCCTCGGGATTCCTTGGCAGTATTTAAAGAAACTTTACTGCAGCCAGAGGGCAGACAGCTGGAGACAGGCTCAGAACTTAACCGTAATAGAATTTCAGAAAAAGCTGAATTTCCAGCCTGGGGATGTCTCCCCTCCAAAGCCAGGGCCCCAGGGGGGTGGGGTGGGGACCACAAGTCCTGAGATGGAACTGTCAGGAGGTGTACTTGACAACCTTGAACCCCAGACGTCCTGTACTCTCCGGCCTGCAGAAGTGGCCCACTCATCCTGTTGGAAGATACAGGTCATCCCCACTGGGCAAGCCTCTTGCTTAAAGATCATACAGAAACCTCACATAAGCACTCCTTCAAAACAAGGCTTTCCCTCTTTGGGATCTGCTCTCCCCTCTTCTCTTGGCCACCAGACCTCAAGTGCAATAACATCTCAATGTGATCTCACAAGGGGAGTGTTTTGCCTGTTAAGGGACAAGAGGAATTAATCACCAAAGGAGCTCCAGGAATAAGTCTACGGGGACGGGCAGAGACTGGGAGAATATTCCCAGGGGTGGACCCTGAAGGTACCAAGTTAAGGGAAGATGAATATAGCAGAATATTGAAGAATTTAGCAATATGGAAAGACTCTCTCAGATTTGACACTTAGAAAGGCTCTTAAGAGTGAGTTCTCAGAACTTTGGAAGTAGTGATAGGAAGCACATTCAAGGAAGCAGGTGCTGGGACATCTGTGGCAGACCATGGAGGAAGGTATACAAAGACTCAGAGAAGTAGGCAAGCTAGATTGGGCCTTCTACTGTAGACCGGAAAACCCACTGGGTGACTAAGTTCCTTGGGCAAACACACTTCTTCATGAAGGTTATAACCTTATAACCTTATGGATAACCTTATGAATTGGGGAAGCGACACTAGCATATTGGGAAGCCCAGGAGGCACTGTCTTCTGTAGCTTAGGTCTGACAGTGAAGATGCTTCTATGGAGCTGAGCTCTCCAGTAGCAGTGGGGATGATAGGATCCTGCAACTCTGCACTTAACTGTCACAAGCAAGGTGGATACAATTACCAGAAAGGACAGCAAGATCAAGATGGCAGCCAGGAGCTCTGACCTGCAAAGACCTATGGAGATGGCTACTAGTACATGACTTTTCCAGGAGCAAAGTATATTGGCAGCCACCGAGGCTATTGTTTAATGTATACGATCAAAAGTGATTGAAAATGGGGCACCTGGCTGGCTCAGTGGGTAGAGCATGTGATTCTTGATTTTGGGGTTGTAAGTTTGAGCCCCATGTTGGGTGTACTTAAAAAATAGAATCTTTGAAAAAGTTGGGGTGCCTGAATGGCTCAGTAGGTTAAGTGTCTGACTCTTGATTTCAGCTCAGGTGATGATCTCAGGGTCATAAGATCAAGCCCCCTGTCAGGCTCTACACTGGGCAGGGAGTCTGCTTGGGATTCTCTCTCTCTCCTTCTCCCTATGCCCTCCATCAACCCTCTTGTGCACTCTTTCTCTCTCGCTTAAAAAAAGAAAAAGTGATCAAGAATGAGGTCAGATGCCTCAATGGAAGGTAATGGTCCTTTATCCAAACTTGAATAAGCTCTTGGGCTCAGAATCCATCAACTGAAGGAAGGGTAGGTCCCATAAATATCATGGCAAGCACATAGATAGTGATTTTTTTCCAGTCTTTTCCGAAAGGGGGTACTCTATGAGTTTGCTAGAGCTGCTGTAACAAAATATCACAAACGATGCGGCTTAAACAACAGAAAGGTATTATCTTGTAGTTCTGGAGGCCAGGAGTCAGAAATCAAGGGGTTGGCAGGATTGGTAGTGATAGTTTCTTTCAAAAGATGTGGGGAACAATCTGGTCCAGACCTCTCCCCCAGCTGCTGGTGGTTTACTGGGAATTTATGGCAATCCGAAGCTTGTGGAAGCATCACTCTGATATCTGCCTGCTGCTTCACATTGCTTTCTCCCCATGTGTGTCTCTGGGTCCAAGCTTCTCCTTTTTAGAGGGACATGGTCATATGGGATTAGGATCCACTCTAATGGCCTCGACTTAGCTTGATCATCTGCAGAGATCCTATTTGCAAATACGATCACATTCACAGATGCTGGTGTGGGGTTAGAGCTTCAACATATTTTAAGGGGGGGACAAGTCAACCCATAACAGAAAGCTTCAGCCATTCATTGTAGTAACCGTACTTGGGGAAAGGGTGTGTGTCATTTCTGGTTCCCTGGGGGTGGACAGATAAAGTTAGAGGTATAAGAAATTTGTAGGGGCATCCCCTGTGAAAGGCCCGGGGAGGGGGGTAGCAAGCATGGCTTGGAAAAGCCAACTGGTACCAGTGAAAGGAGATGAGGAAGGAAGGAGGATTGCAGGGGAAAAGCCCACAACGGTGTGGCTCTGAGGGAGTCAGACCCCAAAGGTTGCCCTTTAGAAAAGTCTCACACTGGGAAGAGAATGCCAGGTCCAAATTTTCTGCTGTGTATAGTCGTGGACCGGGAGTATTGGGGAATGGGGGTGGGTGGGGAGTGCATGGCCTTGGCTCCAACATAGTGGCCCTACTCTCACAAGCTTACAGCCTTGTGGCAGGTTCTCTCCTTTTAAAAAATGTATGTATGTATATATGTATGTATTTGTAATTTCTTCACCAATGTGGGGATTGAACTCATAACCATAAGATCAAGAGTCTCACACTCTTCTGATTGAGTCAGCCAGGTGCCCCTTGGCAGGTTCGCTTTTTTTTTTATTATTATTTTTTAATTTTATGATAGTCACACAGAGAGAGAGAGAGAGAGAGAGAGAGGCAGAGACACAGGCAGAGGGAGAAGCAGGCTCCATGCACCGGGAGCCCGACGTGGGATTCGATCCCGGGTCTCCAGGATCGCAGCCTGGGCCAAAGGCAGGCGCCAAACCGCTGTGCCACCCAGGGATCCCAGGCAGGTTCTCTTTTGAAGGGAGAGCTGAGGGGCACATCTCCAGGGCTGCTGCTCACATGGTTCAAGGGCTTTTGGATGTAGGGTCCGAATTGACATGGATGCCCAGGGACCTGAGGGCCATGATGTAGCAGTAGAGAAGAGTGCAAGGGGACCAGGTGATACATGGAGTCCTGGCTGAAGTCCACCTCACGATGGGCCTGTTGTATCTAGAGGCCCCCCCTGGTGGTCATGTCTCCAGTTCCTAAACGTTTAAATGAAATGAAGTACTTAGCAGAAACTTCATGTCTGTTCCTTTAGCTACAGAACTTGAACTATTGTATTAGGAAAGGCCAGTAGAATCCCTTATATAGCCCTCCTAGATCCTCCTCCCCCCACACCCTACCCCAGCTAAGAGAGCACATCAAAATCAATATTGCATTTCTGGAGGAATAGTAGAGGTTGATGCCATCTTTAAAGACTTATAGGATGCAGGAGTAAGGGTCTTTATCACATCCCTGTTGAGTGTGTCAATCTGGCCCCTGCAAAAGCCAAACAGGTTATGGCAGAGGACAGTGGCTAACCAGAGACTCAACCAAGGAGTGGCTCCCAGTTTGCTTCTATGAAGGATGTGGCATCTTTGCCAGAGCTGGTTAACATCATCTTGTTCTATGTGGGATGTGGCTATTGATCTGGCTGCCATATGCATTCATGGTCTTACCCCAGGGCTCTGTGAATTTTCCTGCTGTCCATGACAGTATAATTCAAAGGGACCCGGCCCTTCTGGACAGCCTATGGTCTGCCACATTGGCCACTCTGTTGTCAGCAGCATGTTAATCAGACCCGATGAGCAAGATGTAGTAGGTGTACTGGAAGCCTTGGTAGAATGTGTGTGTTCTAGAGGTCGGGGGGAGGTGTGGGCACGTCGGGTCATCTGCTCCAAAGCAAAGGGTGGCTCATTGCACCATGTACCATTCGCCATTAGAAAAAGAAGCACAACTCCCGGTGGGCCTCTGGGTTGGGGGGAAGCATAGTCAGCCCTGGAGAATACTGCTTTGGTCCATTGATGGGGTGTGATGGAAGGCTGCAGATTTGGAGCTGCAGTGATGTCTGTGACATGTGACCCATCAGACCCAATGGCACTAGAGGTATCTGTAGCAGATGTCATAAGGTGGGAAGCTCCCACAGGAAAGCCACAGTGCCAATCAGGAGGTGCTGGAACTAGGCTATGCCATCTGCAGCAGAGAAGGGCTCCCGACATGCCATTGGACCTTGGTAGAAGCTAAGCACCTGACCAGGGAACACCAAGTGACCAAGTGGCCATAATGCTTTATCATGAGCTGATAAATCACCCACCAATCAGAAGGCCAGGCCTCTGTCATAAAATGGAAGTGGCCCATTGGACACTGGGCTGACACAGGTCCCCAAGCTGTACGAACAGGTGGCCCAGATTCCCATGTCACCGACTGCTGTTGCATGGATGTTCCTCACAGCTCACACATTGGGTAGGCACTCCTTGTGACCAGCTGTGAGGAGACAAATTGGCTGGGTCAGTTTGTGCAGGGGTCAGCTCTGTACATTGGTGTGAGCTGTCAAGGTGGGCCTACGGGACGGCGGGCAGAGCTTCAGGTGGCGTACTAGCCATCAATGCTGTCTGGGGAGAGAAGCAGCCTGGGGTCAGGATGTGTGGGCTCGTGGGCATTGGCTGGACTGCTTGGTCAAGTCTGCAGAGAGCAAGTTGGGAAGATGGGGAATTAGGGGGCCTGGTCTGGAGGTCTCTCACGTTAGTGCCAGAGAACATCAGGTGCCTCAGAGATACCCAACAATGAGTGGATGAGGTGGTCCAGCCAGCTGCTGTCTGTAGCTGGCACAGTGCTTGGGCCACGGGCTCGGGAAGAGGAGCAGTTATGGTGGCACAGCAGAAGGCCAGGCTCGGGACATTGTGCCCCACTCACCGAGGCTGCCACAGTTACTGCCACCTCCGAGTGTCTGACCTGTCAGCAAGTGAGGTCGACTCTGGGCTTCAGGTATAGAACCATCCCCTGGAGGTGATGAGGAGGCTGCTTGGTGGCAGGTTGATTTTCCTGGACCCCCTTCTATCCTGCAAAGGGCAGTGATTTTTTTTTTTAATTTTTATTTATTCATGATAGGCACACAGTGAGAGAGAGAGAGGCAGAGACACAGGCAGAGGGAGAAGCAGGCTCCATGCACCGGGAGCCTGACGTGGGATTCGATCCCGGATCTCCAGGATCGTGCCCTGGGCCAAAGGCAGGCGCCAAACCGCTGCGCCACCCAGGGATCCCAAAGGGCAGTGATTTACCTGGGTCCATGGGCTTGGTTCTGGGGGTGGCCTTGCATTCCTTTCAGGGTTGGAGCCAGCACCACTGTCCATGGGCTCATGGGGCAGCTGACTCGCTGGCCTGGAGCCTGAACACCACCCATGACCTAGGGGTTCACTTTATGGGAAGGGAGGGGTGGCAGCAGGCACAGGACCATGGATCCACTGCTCCCATTCACACCACCTTGTTCGGAGCCAGCAGCTGGGTAGAGCAGGGGATTGGCCCTGAGGATCTTCCACGGTGAGATGGCTCCATGGTCTATGCAGCCCTATGAGGCTGTGTCCACTTTAGAGCATACAGGGAGGACATGGGAGTGGCTCCACAGACGCCAACCCCTGTGACCCATGTAGGGAATTTGTGCCTTGGGTCCCCCTGCTTTAGACTTTGTGTGCCTAGAGGTCCTGGTTCCAGATGTGAGCGTATGTGTGCACACATGCATGTGTGTGTGTTTCCATGGGAGCCATGGTAAGGATCCCATTGAACTTAATCCTGCAGTAGCCTGTCCCTCTGGGCCCTGTGCCAGTAGCACAACAGGCACAGAAAGGAGTGACCATGCCAGCAGTGGGGAGAGAGCTCAATCATTAAGAGGAGCAGGGGTGCTGCTGTGTGTTGGAGATGGGAGGTGGGGCAGGACATGGAGATGGGGAAAGGGATCTGTTTGGCACAAATGGCAACCATGGCTGGATAAGGGCCTGGGAACCAGGGCCTCAGATTCCTCGGGATGGGAGTCTGGGTTGACCACCGGGGGAGACACCTAGCCCAGCAGATGGGGAGATGGGGAGGCCGAGGTGGGTTCCGGGGGGCCTCAGGGTCAAGTGTAGGGGTGGGCCTATGGTTTTCCCCACTCACCCACCCCTTGGAGTTTCCCTAGGGGTTGTGACAACTGCGCAGGAGAGGGAGAGCCCCCGGGAGGCGACCTGACGTAAGAAGCAAGAGCCTCTGAGTGACGTGAGGGGTGGCCTGTGGTGGAGGCCGGGGATGCCCATCCAGGCTGCCTCCCAGCCAGTGCTGCAGTGGCCAGAGAGGCTCAGATGGCCCCTTCTCTGCACAATTGACCCCCGCTGTTAGAGCTGCCTTTCCAGGGAGCTTATACCCCCTTGCCTTCCTGGTGGCAGCCCACAGCCCACGCTGGTTGAGGAAGGGCTACAGGCGCTGGCTTCGGGTTGGGGCCAACTCTGCAGTGCAGCAGCGAGTCTCCTGGGACAGAGCAAGGCTGCCCCTCAGCCCGCACCCCTGCTCTGCCCTCCCCCTCCCTCCCTCCCGTCCAGCTTTGAGCTTCCACCGTGGCCTATTTTCCTGAGAAATGGTGCATCTTCTAACCCCTGCCTCACTCTTAATGGGCACAGGGTTTCCTTTGGGGTGATGAAACGTTTAGAACTGGAGGTGGTGGTTGCACAGCATTGTGACTGCACTAAATGCCACCAAAACATACGCGTTAGAACAGCTCATTTTCTGGCATGTGAGTTTCGCCTTGATTTGAAAACCGGTATGTGAAGACTAAGAAGCTCCCCTCCCCCACCACATGCAGACACACACAGAGACACACAGACAGACCCACAGACACACACAAGCACACTCCTGCCACCACAAGCTTCCTGACTGCAGCAGGGCCGAGCCTCAGCCTTAGATGGAATGGAGAGTTGGACTGCTACCTGGTCCTGGGCAGGGGGGTAACCGAAGCAAGGGGGCGTTAGGATCTGGAAGTGGGGAGCTGACACTGTCGCGAGCCCCAGAGCCTGGGGGACGTTTGTCTTGGAGCAGGGACAAGGGGTTCGGAGAACACACTCCTGTGGCCTGTGCTCACTGTTAGTGCCTGTCTGGGCCACGCGGTGCTGGCTTCCCTTCTGACATCCTCCTGAGGTTCCTGGGAGGGCCTCCCTCTAGCGCCATCCCCCCCAATGATTCACTTCTTTTTCAACCCCAAGCTTCCTTACAAAGCTTGACTTCACTAACAGCCAGGGGTGACTTCCAGAAGGATTCCCCTCCCCATGATCCAGGGCTTGCCCTCAGCCCAGGGAGAAGGGGCCATGGAAGTTGGAAGTGTTGGAAAGGGAGGAGCAAGAAGGAGATTTTAGGAAACGTCACCCCGGCCCAGGGCTCAATCAGATGCTACCTTCTCAAATGGGCCTCCAAGCCCCATCAGCGCCCCCCAGCCTATGGGGCTCCCTTTGCATGTCACCCTTCTGCTCCTTCTGCTCTGTGACCCTACAACTTGACATGACCTTGTGTCTCTACTTGTTCACTAATTCCTTGTCTGTTTCTTCCACTGGAAGTTGGCCCTGAGTAAAGAACAGCTCTTTTCCGGTCAGCATATGTTAGCTTCCTTGCCTTAAAAAAAGGTGGTAAAATATATGTGGCATACATGCACCATCTTGACTATGTTAAGTGTACAGTTGAGTGGCATCACATATGTTCACATTTTATGCAACCATCACCACCATCCATCTCCAGAACGTTCTTATTGTCTCATACTGAAGCTCTGTCCCCACGAAACCCAAACTCCCATTCCTCCTTCCCCTCAGACCCTGGCAGCCATTATCTTACTTTGTGTCTCTATGTGCCTGACTCTAGGAGCCTAGGACTCTATGCACCTGATTCTAAGGTGACTCTAGGGACCTCCCGTAAGAGGGCTCAATGTTTGTTCTATCGCGATGGGCTTATTTCACTCGGCATCATATCTTTCAGGTTCCACAATTTGACAGAATGTCCTTTTCATTTTTTAAGGCTGAATGATATTAGATTGTATGGGTTGAGCATACTTCATGCCTTTTTAAAAAAAGATTTTGTTTATTTATTAGAGAGAGAGAGAGAGAGAGACCAGGGGCAGAGGCAGAAGGAGAGGGAGAAACAGATTTCAAGCAGGGAGCCTGACACAGGGCTTGATCCCTGGACCCCGGTATCATGACCTGAGTCGAAGGCAGGTGCTTAACAAGCTCGGCTGCCCAGGCGCCCCTACCCCTTACTTTTAATGACTGAGTTGTATAGTTTCATTTATTTTACAATTCCTTATTGAGAAGCATTTAAGTTTCCTTTGTTAATTTTCTACTAACAATGCAGAAAAACATACCTTTAACATATTTTTGATGCCCTCGTGCTATCATTTCTGTAGGATACATTTCTAAAAGTGGGATGGCTGGGTCATAGGGTATCAGCATTTTACACGTTTTTGGATGTCACCAAATTGTCCTCCCAGAAGGTTCTCCGGACTCCCGTTTGCTGCAGGCATCTGAGCACGCCCTTTGCCCACATTGGTCCTATCTTCTGAAGTGTTGCCGATCTGATAGATTAAATATGGTTATCTCGTTGCTTTAACTTGTATTTCCTTAAGCATTATTGAGGTAAGACATGTTTTATGTATCTTTGTCATTTGCATTTTGTATTTTGTGGATTTCATTTCCCCATTTTGTCTTATTTTTATTCCTTCTAGGATGTGCATTATATTCCAGTCATGATCCTTTAGTGTCATTCAAATATCTTTTCCTAATCTGTAGTCAATTTTTCACTTTGTGGAGTGTTTTGTTGAACAGAAACACCGCGTTCTACCATCATCCCCTTTATCAATTCTTCCTTTTAGGACATGCTTTTCGCATCTTATTTAAGAAATGCTTCCCTTATGCAGAGATCTTAAACAGATGTTCCTGTATTTTCTTCTTCTTCTTCTTTTTTTTTTTAAGATTTTATTTATTTATTCATGATGGACAGAGACACAGAGAGAGGCAGAGACATAGGCAGAGGGAGAAGCAGGCTCCATGCGGGGAGCCCAACGTGGAACTCGATCCCAGGTCTCCAGGATCACACCCTGGGTTGAAGGCAGCACTAAACCACTGAGCCACCCAGGGATCCCCTCCTATATTTTCTTCTTATAAAGGTTTTAAAACTTTGCTTTTCATCTTTTCATATTTGAGACTCCTGCAGGCCTTGTCTGGTTTTTTGTTGCTTTTTGTTTTTCGTTTTTTGGCACGGTGTTACCTTAGGTTTGGTTCCTCGAGGAGCTGACTTGAGACCAACCAAGATTTGGGTGCCAGCCAAAGTGAAGGAAGTGCGTGCTGATGACTAGGTGCCACTGGGGAGACAGTGTAGAACTTGACAAGATAACTTGACAGTTATCTTGCTTCAGGGGCAAGGAAGTGGTGGTGTTCATCCTTCAGCTCTACCTCGAGCACCGCCTGAGTGCCGTTCCTGGGGCATTTACTCAGCCTGCCAGTCCAGCCTGCTGTTCTTGCAGAGAGAGTAGAAGCCCATAGGTCTCAGAGGGGTTTGCAGGTGGACCCTTTGAATGTCTGTATCAGGAGTGTGCAGGGGATGGGGCAGGGCACCTGTGTCCACTGCAGTGTGAGGCTAGGACCTATGTTTGTTTCATAGCCAACCAGTTGGCCTAGTACAATTGATTAAATAGCCCATCCATTTTCTTGCTGATTTTATTATGTCAAAGCCCTGTGTTCACATTGTGGGTATATTTGTCTATCACTGTTTACTATCACACTGTTTTTTTTTTTTAAGATTTATTTATTTATTATTATTTGAGAGAGAGAGAGAGCGCCAGCAAGCATGGGGGGTGGGTGCGTGGAAAGGCAGAGGGAGAAGGAGAGAGAGAGAATCTCAAGGAAACTCCCCGCCAAGCGCAGAGCCCGATATGGGGCCTGATCTCACCGCCTGAGCAGAAACCAAGAGTCAGATGCCCAACTTACTGAGCCACCCAGGCACCCCTTTAAGTATAGTTTTATAAGTCTTGATCCCTGGTAGGGACAAATCCCTCCTCTCACCTCCATTTATTGCTCTCCTCAAAATAGATTTGGTTATCCTTTACTATCCCAATTGCATTTTAGGATTATATTGTCGGGTTCCCTGAAAAGGCCCATTCAGAGTTTGATTGGAATTGTATTAACTTATAGATTAATTTGGGGAGACTTGTTATGTTTATGATTCTGGGTCCTTCTATTCATGAACATGCTCTATATCTTTATCTGTTCATGGCTCTTTTGTTCTGCAGTAATATTTTGCAGTCTCCTCCAGGAAGGTTTTACACATCACTTTCTTTTAATCTCAATTCCTAGTGGCTCTTGTAAGCAATGCCTTCTGATATTGTATTTTCTGACTGGTTATTTCCAGACATGGGATATTATTGATCTTTTATATTGCTCTTGTATCTAGCAACTCTTCTATTATCTTTCTTTTTTTTTTAATTTTTAAAATTTATTTATGATAGTCAGACACAGAGAGAGAGAGAGAGAGAGAGAGAGAGGCAGAGACATAGGCAGAGGGAGAAGCAGGCTCCATGCACCGGGAGCCTGACGTGGGATTCGATCCCGGGTCTCCAAGATCGTGACCCAGGCCAAAGGCAGGCGGTAAACCGCTGTGCCACCCAGGGATCCCTCTATTATCTTTCAAAGTTTGTAGAAGCTCTTGGGTTTTCTACGTAGACAATCATATTATCAACAAAGAACCATAAAGTTTTGGCTCTTCCCCCCCATTATTATACTGTTTATTTCCTTTTCTTAACCTACTGAATTGGCTAGGATCTCCAGCACAATGTCAAATAGAGGAGTGCTAGCTGGGCCCTTATTTTATTCCTGAATTTCAATTGCCATACTTTTCATGTTTTCATGTTAAAGTGTAATAATCAGCTATCTGCTATGAGTTCTTATTAGATTCCTTTGATCAAACTATTTTTATTTTTAGTTTGCTTCATGAGTAAGTATTAAATTTTATAATGTGTTTTTCTGCATCTACTGAGATGGTGGTGTCATTTCTTTTTGACTCCATTAATGTGGCAAATTCTATCTAAATATTTTTCAAAATTTGACTATTATATACCTAGGATATTCCCAACTTGGTCATGATGTACACATTTAAAAAACACATTATGAATTTGTTTTGCTTGTATTTTACTTAGGATTTTTACACGCATGTCAAAAAATGAAATCGGTTTATAAATTTCTTGTGCAATCTTTTGTCCAACTGGTATATCAGCTATGCTACCTTCCTAAAATAAATCCAGTCTGTCTTCTATATTATTTTAGAGGGCACTTGATGGGATGAACACTGGGTGTTATACTATATGTTGGCAAATCAAACTTAAAAAAAATCCCTACTATAACAATTGTTATGATCTCTGTTTTGTCCCTAATGCTTATGACTTGACCCTTTGAGTTGACTGGACTTGCACAAAGTTTGTTATTTTATTGGTCTTTTAAAAGAATCAGCTTTTGGTGCCATTGGTTGTGAGAGGCTTTAGGAAATCCAACAAATATCATCTGTCTTTCTTATGGAATTTACAGATTATTTGTGACTAAGATAGAAAGGGAAGCAACAATTATCATCTTTATTATTGATGAGATTGATACAGGAGAATGAAACGTATATATGAGGGCAAAGGCCAGAGTGAGACAGACTCATGTGCTCACTTACACGGTTGAGAGATGGCAACCCACACTTTGTCCCTTGGAGACAGGCTTTTATACTCAACTTAGTCTGTGGTAAAGGACAATAGTGAACATATTCTTGGCTGGAGTGGGGACAGAGGGGAAAGATAGATTGAAAGAGAAGGGCAGAGAAGAGGTGGTTTCATACATGCTTAGCTTCTGTGTCCAACCAGGGGAGGGGCTCCTGTCCCCCAGCAGGTGTAAGGTGGGGGAGGGAGAGCACAGAGGCCTGACTAGTTTCTCCTTCCCCTTGGAAGGAAGCCTCACAAGCAGGGAATACGGTCTCCCCTGACACTAATTATGTCCAGTATTTAAAAGTTCTTATTTCATTAGGTTTGCTTTTACCATTTTTATTTCATTCCTTCTACTTTCTTTGGTTTTCTGTTTAATATTTTTCTAGCCTCTGAGTTAACTGTTTCAGTCATTGTCTTCAATCTTTGTTGTTTTTAAAAAAAAATGTATCACAGTTAAGGGTATAAATTTAGAACTAAGTAGCTGTGCACTTTAGCTGCATCCCACAAATTTTGAAAAACAGTACCTTTATCAACACCCAATTCTCAGTATTTTGTCATGTATTTGTAGGTTCCTTTATAATTAGAGTTGCCAAGGTTTATTTCTTATTTATAAATGAGTGGGGCTAAATTTTTTTTTTTAAGTAGTGGTTTTCCAGTTTAACTGCACTGTGCTCAGAGATTGTGGCCTATGAGTTATAGATTTTTCAGTATTTCTTAAGACTTCCTCTGGGACCTCATGAATAGTCAATTTTTACATATGTTTAGTGTGTGCTTGAAAATAATGAATATTGTCTATTTGTTGCGTCCGAATATATAAAATAGATTAAGCTTGTGAATTATGTCATTCAGACATTATAAATTGTTACTTTTTTTATCTGCCTGTTCTAGTGGTTTCTGATAGACGAGTATCAGAGTCTTCCATGCCTGTGGCTTCTCCATTTCTCATTGTAAATAAGTGAGTTTTTGCTTTGTGCATATTGAAGTTATATTGTTAGGTGCATGCAAATTCATGATTTGGATGATCGAATAACTTTATGTTGTATATTTATTTATGATGCTTAATAATGCTTTCTGCCATAAATTCTTATTTTAACATTGTCGGGCCAGCTTTTGTTGTTAGTCTTTGTCTACTGTGGCAAAAGTTTCTAGTTGTCATCTGGTACAAATTTTCCCATTCTTTCTTAGTAGCACAGCTAAACTGTACTTGTGGTGAAAATGCACCTGGCTAAAATTATATTAAGTGGCCTCTCTTGCAGCGGGGTGTGGCCCATGAGATGTTGGCAGGACGGAAAGGCTGCTTGCAGGAGTCAATCCAGTAAGGAGGGTGCACTTTTGTTCTGTCCTTCTTTCCCCTTTCTGCTGCCTGGAATGCTGATTGGATGGCTGGAACCCTGGCAGCCATCTAGGAATGTGAGGTTGCCTTGAAGATGGCACCATATACTGGAGTAGTGGAACAGAAGGAAGGTACGGGGTCCCTGTTGACAATGGAACTGTTGTTCCATTTCTGGCTGGCCTTCATCTATGCCTTTCTATGTGAGAGAGAAATACACTTTTATTGTGTTTAAGCTACTGCTTTTTTGACTTTTTATATGCAGTCAAAACTAATCCTAACATATTATATTAAATATTTTTTGTATGTGTCCCTTTACTTTCAGTTTTTGTTGTTTTTATTTTTATTTTATTTTTTAGAGAGAGTGTGTGTATGAGCGGGATGGGGAGGAGCAGAGGGAGGGGGAGAGAGAGAATCCTAAGCAGGCTCCATGCTGGGCTTGGATGTAGGGGTTGATCCTACGACCCTGAGACCTTGACCTGAGCCAAAATCAAGAGTTGGATGCCCTACCGACTTAGCCACCCAGGTGCCCCTTGTGGTTTATTTATTTATTTTTATTTTGTTATTTATGTTTGTAGTTTATTTTCAATGTTTTCTTTTAAGTATATCACTTCACATATTTTGGATATAAACCCTTTGTTTAGTCACATATATTAAACTTTTTAATAACAATGCAAATTTGTGTATATATATTTTTAAGATTTTATTTATTTATTTATGAGAGACACACAGAGAGAGGCAGAGACATAGGCAGAGGGAGAAGCAGGCTCCCTGTGGGGAGCCTGATGCAGGACTCGATCCCAGAACACTGGGATTACTACCTGAGCCAAAGGCAGATGCTCAATTGCTGAGCCACCCAGGTGCCCCAAATTTGTGTATATTTTAAAAATAATTTTATGAGCATTTAGCATTGTGCCTTGGACGTAGTAGGTACTTGCAAAATGTTTGTTGAATGATGAATAAATAAATATGCTACAAATATTTTCTCCCATCTGTCATTTATCTTTTAACTGTAATTATAATGTTTTTTTGCTGTACTGAAATTAAAGTTTTTATGTAATCAAATACTTGAGCCTTTCCTATTTTGGTTTCTGAGTTTGCCTATTGTGCTTAGAAAGGCTCTACTCACCCCAAACTTATAAACACACTCTCCAAATTTCATATCACCATTATATCTGCGAATATGTATGCATGAATATTGACTTGATGAGGATTTTTGTGTGTCTATGGTGTGAGGTAGACATTCAGCGTTGTTCCGTTCTAAGTGGATAGCTAATTATACGAACATTTTCACTGAACAATATATCCTGTTACCAGTGAATTTAAATTTTATTGTAAATTAAACCATCTGGCTTCTTTGGTGTTGCTTGGGAGGATCGATAACCATATTTACCCAGACAAATTCTCTGCTCTGCACCACCAGAGTGTACTATAAAATTTATCCATGTGAGAAACAACTTGCTTGGCAGCAAATTTAGATTTTCAGTTTGGAGCCCTTCCCACCTGCTTCCTGAGAGCCTACACTGTCATGACTGCCTTTGGTGAACATTTGCAAGGCTCAGAGTATCTGTGTACCCCTTTCCTAGACGTCCTTGAGACCCATGTTCCACACTTTTTCTTATCCCCGACTGTGGCATAATAAAAAATATATGTTCGATCTTTATCCCCAGTTCCATTCCTGACGCAGAGCTCCTAAATTCCTTG
The DNA here is from genome assembly GCF_053574225.1 of Canis aureus. NCBI lineage: Eukaryota > Metazoa > Chordata > Mammalia > Carnivora > Canidae > Canis > Canis aureus. Next base: position 3,237,241 of record NC_135631.1, read on the forward strand.
GGATTACCAGAGTGCTAGGAATGTCTTTGGTTTTATTTTATTTTTTTTTTAAGATTCTATTTATTTATTCATGAGAGACAATGAGAGAGAGGCAAAGACATAGGCAGAGGGAGAAGCAGGCTCCCTGTGGGGAACCCGACTCGGGACTTGATCCCAGCACCCCAGGATCATGACCTGAGCCAAAGGCAGATGCCCAACCACTAAGCCACTCAGGTGCCCCAGAACATCTTTTGTTTTAAGGGACTGACTCTTGCCGGATCTCTAGATGGCTTCACAATGGGGGTTGGTCACCAACATGACCAAACCTTGATTACAGGGTTGGAACTTGGGGCACCTGGGTAGCTCAGTCAGTTAGATGTCTGCCTTCAGCTGGGGTCATGGTCCTGGGGTCCTAGGATCAAGACCTGTGTGGGGCTTCCCGCTGAGTGGGGAGCCTGCTTCTCCCTCTCCTCCCTGCTCGTGCTCTCTCTCGTTATCTCTCTCTCAAATAAATAAATCAATAAGTAAAATCTTAAAAAAGAAAGAAGGTTGGAACTTCTACCCCTCCCCCAACCTTTGGGAAGGAGAGGTGGGTGGGAAATTGAATTAACAATTGATCACACCTAGATGATGAAGCCTCCATAAAAACCCCTAGTGGTGGGGTTTGGGAAGCCTCTGGGTTGGTGAACACCTGGAGGTGCTAAGAGGGTGGCTCAGCTGGAGAGGACGTGGAAGCTCTGCACCCCTCCACCCCACACCTTACCCTCTGCATGTCTTGCAGTTGTCTCTCTCAGAGTTGTATCTTTTGTAATAAACCGATGATAGTAAACAAAGTGCCTTCCCGAGTTCTGTGAGCTGTTCTAGCAAATATCAAACCTGCAGAAGGAGTTGTGGGAAACTTCGATTTATAGCCAGTCAGTCAGAAGTAGGAGAGGCTCAGACTTGTGACTGGGGTCTGAGGTGGTGGCAGTCCTGTGGGACTGAGCCCTTTAACTTTGGAATGTGATGCTAACTTCAGGTAGACAGAGTCAGAATTGAATGGAATCTCAGGACACCTGTTGGCGCCGGATGGTTCATGTCTTCGTTCAGGTTCCTATGACAAAGTACCATGGACTGAGTGGCTTTTAGATCATAGAAATCTATTTCTCTCTGTTCTGGAGGCTGAAAATCTGAGGTCAGGGTGCCAGCATGGTCGGGTTCTGGTTATGGCCCTCTCCTGGTTGCAGACTGCTGACTTCTCATTGAATTCCCACATGGAAGAGAGAGCTGGCTCGCTGGCCTCTTCTTATAAGGTCACTTGAAGGTTCCCCCTCATGACCCAATTACCTCCCAAAGGACCAGCCTCCAAAAACCATCAAACTGGGATTAGGGTTTCAACATGTGAACTTGAGGGAGACATAGAACAGTCATTCCATTGCACTCGATGGAAGAAAAAAGGTCTCAGGGTGTCCAGGTGGCTCAGTCATTTAAACATCTGACGCTTGATTTTGGCTCAGGTCATGATCTCAGGGTTGTGGAATGTAGCCCTGCGTCAGGCTCTGCACTCAGTGGGGAGTCTGCTTAAGGTTCTCGCTCCCCCTGCTCACACTCGCTCTAAGTAAATAAATACAATCTTTAAAAAAAAACTCAGACATTTGCTCTCAAACTGACCACTGAGCCAAATCATGAGCCTCTGCCCAGGAGTCAGACAGAGAGCAGATCCATCCTTCCACTCACGGTGGCCAATCAGACACTCCTCCAAAATATCCTTCTGCCCCAGGGAAGGATTTCCCTTCTCCACTGTCCTCAGAGCCTCTCTGAACGGGTCCCACTGCTGTCTCAGCCCATGCACCAGGCTCAGGGCTGTTCTTTCTCAGGCACTGGTGGGCAAGATGCCACCACATGTTTTCGAACACCTCCAGTAGGAGTGGAGGGTGTCCTGTCCCACCCCTCGATGAGAATCACTACTAAGGCTTTTCCTTAGCAGGACCATGCAATTTACTTGTCAATATGGTGCTGATCACATAGTAGGTGCTCATGTAATTGATTGATACCAAGATCAGCACAAAGCTCCCTTTGCATCTGTAGGGAACAAGCATGTACAGAGGGGGGCAAATTCTCCATCTTTAGGACTTGATTTCTGTCTCCTGTTATTACATATAAATGTCATTCATTTACCCATAAGACTTTTACTGTTTGGACTCCAGGTGCCCTTTATTTATTTATTATTAAAATAGTGGTTGGGGCACCTGGATGGCTCAGTCAGTTGGGCGTCTGCCTTCAGCTCTGGTCATGATCTTGGGGTCTGGGGATCGAGCCCCATGTCAGGCTCTCTGCTCAGCAGGGAGCCTGCTTCTCCCTCTCCCTCTGCTTGCTGTTCTGCCTACCTGTGCTCTCTGTCAAATAAATAACATTTTTAAAAAATCTTTAAAAAAATAAATAAAGGGACACCTGAGTGGCTCGTGGTTGAGTGTCTGCCTTCAGCTCAAGGAGTGATCCCGGGGTCCTGGGATCTAGTTTAGCATCGGGCTTCCCGCAGGGAGTCTGCTTCTCCCTCTGCTTGTGTCTCTGCCTCTCTCTGTGTGTCTCTCATGAACAAATAAATAAAATTTTAATAAAATAAAATAGTGGTTACTACTTTTTAAAAACAAAGTAATGCTAGTCCAGTGCAAAAAAAATGGAAGAATGTAGAAATGCCCCTGGAAAGTACACCCCCAAATCCATAATCACCTGTCCAATGTTAGTATTTTGATGTATTTTCTATTCTTCCTTATGTATATATATATTCAGATAGATACAGGCAGAATCTTACAAAGGTATTTGTTTTTTGTACATGGTTCTATTGCCAGGTGGGTTTTTTTCTGTTTAGCAATATATTATGAACATTTTGCATGCTGATAAATTTTTTTCTACCACATAGTTTTTAATAGATGCAAATTATTCTAGTATATGATTGTGCCTTGACCAATTACCTGTTAGAATTTTTTTTTTTGCCATCATAAGCAACCCTGGGATGAACATTTTTTTCCCATATTAGTTCACTCGTATGCTTGTCTTCTAGAGGTGGCATTGTTGAACCCAAGACAATGGATGTTTTTAGGGTTTTTGTAAAAATTAGTCCCTGAAAGACCATATTGGTTTTAGAGGCTCATTTCAAGCTGGAGGCAGATGTTCTGTGCGTGATCCTAGCCTTGGACCTGGTGCCCACAGGCAACCTACTCTCCAGTCTCCCGGGTGTTTGGTGCCATGTGTCTTACAAAAGGCTTTGTTGTCCATGACCCCAGTCGTTGTGTCCTCAACATTGACCCTGTGAGGTCAAGAGGACAGGAAGTCATCCCTTTGGCAGATCAGAAGCCTGAGGCAGTGGATGTTCAAATGTTGGTTTGCAAGGGCCTTCGTAACCAAATACCATAAGCCAGAGGCTCAAACAACAGACATTTATGTTCTCACAGTTCCGGAGGCTAGAGGTGCAAGATCATGGGGTTGGCAGGTCTGATTTGTTCTGAGGCCGCTCTCTCTGACTTGAAGATGGCCACCCTCCCGCCATGACTTCACATGGACTTTCTGTGTCCCCCTCCATCCCTGGTGTCTCTCTGGGGATCCAACTTTCCTCTTCATATAAGGACACCAGTCAGACTAGACTGGGGCCCACTCTGATGGTCTCATTCTAACTTTCTCACCTCCTCTAAGGTGTCCAAATACAGTCAGGCACATCCTGAGGTAGGGGGATTAGGGATTCAACATGTGACTTTGGGTGTACAACCCAGCCTGTGACAGTGAGTGGCCAGTGGAACTGGGGCTCTCCAGATTTCTCCAGTCTCTACTTCTCCCAAGAGCCAGGACTCTGGCCGGGGCTGGGGGATGGGATGTAGACATGGCGTTCCACTGCGGTCCACACCAGGAATCTTTCAGGAGTGGGCAAGGCACGAACACAGGCTGGGCTTCTGTTAATTGGTTTGGGAGGAGGGACAGATGTCACTAACGGAGTCTCTCCCAGAATCCCAAGCCTTTGGGAGGCAGAGGAATCCTCCTTGGAGGAATCTTCTGGTTCATAGATTCTGACCGATTTCCCAAAGTGATTTCATTAAGTGGAGCCTTGACTTTCTTTCAGTACAAATTTTCATTCATTAGCTTCTTCAGGAGGAGGCTGTATGGGTGGGGGGGGGCGCTGAATTGGAGATGAGAGCCCCAGGGTATTTGGACATTTCCCAGCAGGCAGCTGCATGGATCTCGTCTATTAAACGAGGACAGCCCTGCTCTCTTAGAAAGCTCTTTGTAGGCTGCATGAGAGGTATTATTAACATTAATAATAAAAATAAATGAGAAAGAAAGAGACACAGAATCTTAAGTCATTGATATCCGTAAGGGAAATAGAACTGTGCATTCTTTTTTTTTTTTTAAGGTTTTATTTATTTATTCATGAAAGACACAGAATGAGAGAGGCAGAGACATAGGCAGAGGGAGAAGCAGGCTCCCCGCCGAGAGCCTGATGCAGGCCTCCATCCCAGGACCCCAGGACCACGCCCTGAGCCAAAGGCAGTTGCTCAACCACTGAAACACCCAGGCCTCCCAAGTGCATATATTCTGAGATAGAAAAAGGATGACCTTTTAGCTTAGCTGTGAAGTTCAAATCCATTTTCATCTGCTCTGGGCAGTAATTTGATTGCAAGACACACTTCTGACTTGGAGAGAATTGGTACCCAAGCCTGACAAGAGGCCACACCCAGGCCCCTAATGAGCTGGTGATACTTCCCTGCTCTGGGCATTATCTGGCAATCACCGGTGTCAGTGAGTCGATGAAGAGTTGCTTGGGGAAACCCAGGTCCACACGGGCATTTGGAAGAGTCTCCCAGTAGGCTGATTACCTCCAGGTCTGGAGTTTAAAGCACATGGGAGCCCAGTACAAATGAATAGGTAAAAAGAAACCAGAGACATACTTACCACCGGGATGAGAGGGGGAATGTGGTTTTAGCAACGCCACAGAGGACATTGCCTGGAGCAGCATCAGCTTTGTGGCTGGTGGGATTTTAATTAGATTAAAGGGCACTTTTTAAGCCCCGGTATTTTAGATGTATTCCCGTCAATGAGCCCAATCTGGATGTAGAGAGTGTCATGGGACATCTGGGGCCAGCCCCTAGGAGCAGAACAGGGGCTGGCAATATTGTCTCTGAATCCTCAGCTCCAGCGTGGGGAGGACAGCCCAAGAGGGACACTGTTGTGCAGAAGACTGACACAGCAGGCACTGGCTTTGCACTTGACATGCCTGGTTCAGTAACTATTCCTCTAGCTGCTCTATAACTGTGGGCAGGCAGCCCCACACTTGGGCTCTCCTCTGTCCAGTGGCCCAGTGAGGCTCGGCAGTGCTCTTTGACAGCATGGCCTGCAGTCGGCTGGGCTGCTGGACAAGCCAGCGGGACGCTAACATTTGAGGGTGAGAGTGAGCCCTAGTTTCCCAGGGCTGCTGTGATGGTGTCACAAACCAGAGGCTCACAATGACAGATTTATACTCTCTCGTCTCCCCTGCCTCTTCCAGCCTCTTCCAGCCTCTTCCAGCCTCTTCCAGCTTCTAAAGGCTGCAGGTGATCTTGGCATCACTTGGCTCCTAGATGCATCTCTCCTGTCTCTGCCTCTGTCAGCATGTGGCCTCCTAACCCATGTCTCTGTGTCTTCACCCGCCTTCCCTCTGTGCATGTCTGTGGCCCAATTCCACCCACCCCCACCTCCTTATAAGGGCACCAGCCAGTGGATTTAGGGTCCAGCCTTTTAAACTCATCTTAACTTGATTTCAGCTCTAAAGACCCTATTTCCAAATAAAGTCATGTTCTGAGGTTTTGGGTGGACATGGATTCTGGGAGAACACTGTTCAGCCAGTGCAGTGGGAGATGAAAATGTGGGTGATCCCATGACTTTTCCAATCACTCTTGGGGGACGAATGTCCTATGGTCACTCTAAGTCTAAAGCAAGATCTCAAGTCAGAAATTCAAGGTTCCCAGTCCCGTGTATTGGTCCTGTTTTTTTTTCCCACCCAAGACACATCATGACTGCAGGCTGGCTGATGATGGGCAGCAGCAAGGAGGTCTGAACAGCAGCCTTGTCCTCTCCCCTCTGCAGCTGGCAGTAGGCCAGGGAACAGCTGTGGGGTAGGAAAGGCCCAGCATAGCTGTCCCATCCTAAGAGCTCTGAGATCTGCTGGGATTTAACTTGAGTGACTGAGAGACTGCAGGGCAGGGGTTCTCCAGGGAGATGTCCTCTAGTGGCCTGCTTGCTCACTTTCTTCTCACGTCCTAAGACTTAAGCAGCCCACCTGAAGCCCACCCCTGTGAGGCCTGTATGCTATTCCAGCTGACCTGTGGGACTCCAATCTGCCCCCACCTGTGTGGCCTTCATCCTCCTCTGCCTGGACCAACTCTGGGAAGCAGGCTGGTCCCAGCTCGTCAGTGGGCCAGGGGAGCTCCACAGTCTCATCTTCATTGTGTACTCAACAGCCAGGTCACCCATCAAGGTCTGTGGGAGGCCCAGACTCCCCTGGCTTGAGGTGGGAGGGAGACACTCCTTACCCTTACCCTCTCTCATTGCACTTGGAGGCAGGTGGGACTTCCAGCTTTCTCCAAAGAAATCCTTTTATAAAAACCTCTCTACTCTGACCTTTCTTGATTCTGAGATTGATCAGTGGTGAAATCCCTTCTTGGTGACCCTGCCCTCATGGGCCTCATGGCCTGGCTGTGATGCAGGGGAAATAGGCATTGTGAGACCTCATGGGGTCTGATAAGGGAGGGCCCAGGGAGCACTCAGAGGCTGACTCATCCTCAAGGGTCCCATGGGTTTGAGCAGGGGAGGTGACCGTGATATTCAGGCAAATGAGGATCAGATGGCCTATGTGGGGAAGGAATGACAAGAAGCCCTGAAGGTCAAGCCAAGGACATCAGGCTTTATCCTGTAGGAACAAAAGGGAACAGAAGGTCTGAGAGCCAAGGAGGAACATGGTGGATTCAGGGCTTCTTCTTCTTTTTTTTTTAATACTTTATTTATTTATTCATTTATTCACAGAGAGAGGCAGAGACATAGGCAGAGGGAGAAGCAGGCTCCCCATGGGGAGCCTGATGAGGGACTCAATCCCAGGACCCCAGGATCATGACCTGGGCCGAAGGCAGACACTTCACCGACTGAGCCACCCAGGCACCAATGACATGCACGTATCTTAAGTGTGCGGGTCAGTGGGTTTTGACAAGTATATATGCCCTTGTAACCACCACTGCAATTGAGGTAGAGAACACTCTTCTCACTCTCCAATCTTTATCGCTAATACCCCCCACACCTACTTCTAGACTTAGGGGACCATTCGCGCTTTCTGTCACTATAGTTTGATTCTGAAATTTCATATAAATGTAATCATACTTTGTGCAGTCAATTGTGTCTAGTTTCTCTTGCTCAGCATCCTATCTGTGAGATGGATCCATGTTTCGGCTATTAGGAATACAACTGCTATGCACATTTAAGTACACTTTTTTCGGTAGACGTATGTTTCCATTTCTCTTGGATAAAAAATACACAGAGGTGAGATTACTGGTTAGTGTGTGTTTGACTGTGTAAGAAAATTCCAGGCTGTCTTCGACAGTGGCTCTTCCACCTGGACCTCATCCCTGCAGACACCTGAGGTTGTCAGTTTTTTCCATTTCAACCATCTTAATGGTGTGGTGTGGTGTCTCACCAGGGTTTTAATTTAAATCTGCCCCAAAGCTAATGACCCAAGGATCTATCTGTTCGTGTACTTACTGACCCTTTGTATCTCTTTTTTGAGAAGCGTGTGTTTGAATATTTTGCCCATTCTGAAAAATTATGTCATCTTCATATTGAGTTGTAAGAGTTCCTTACATATTGTGGATACAGGTCTTTTAACAGATATATATATATTACAAATATTTTTTTCCAGCCTGTGGCTCACCTTTTTATTTTCTTAACGAAGTTCTCTGAGAAGCAGAAATTGAAAATTTCCTTGAAGTTCTATTTATCAATTTTTTATTAGCTCATGCTTTGGGCTCCCTAGGAAATCTTTGCTATGTAAAGGTTGTGAAGATTTTTTTCCTGTTTCCCTCTAGAAGCTTTATCGTGTTAGCTTTTATGTTTAGATCTATGACTCATTTCAAGTTGAGTGTTTTGTGCAATGTGAGGAAGAGTCATTTTCATATAGATATGCAGTTGTTCTAGTGCTTTACTCAGTAGATTGTCCTTTTCCTATCGAATTGTTTTCTGGATTCCCTATTCTGTCCCACTGAGATTTGTCTACTTTTACACCAAGATCACCCTGTCTTGATTACTGTAACTTTATAGTAAGTTCTTTTATCCGAGAGTGTACATTCTCTCAATTTATTCTCCTTTTTCAAAATTGTTTTTGCTATTCTAGGACTTTGGCATTTCCATGTAAATTTTAGGATCACCTTACAAATTTTTATAGAATTCCTATTGAGCTTTTGACTGGGATTACATTAACCCTAGGCTCAATCTAAGTTGAACTGGCATCTTAACAATATTGAGTCTTGCAATCCATGAGCAGAGGTGACCTCTCCATGTATTTTGGTCCTCTGCAATGCTGTGCAGTCTTTAGGGTGCAGATCTTACACATATTTTGTTAACTTTATCCCTAAGTACATCATATTTTTGATAAATAAATTGTCCCAAGACATGTTGAAGGGAGGCCCTGGTGTTGGTGAGTAAGTTTTCTGCATTGTCAACTGCATTTTTAAAGCTTTCATTTTCTAATTGATTATTGCTAGAATAGAGATATGCAATAGATTTTTGTACATTGACCTCATATCTTCAACTTTGTTAAATTAGCTTCTTAATGAAACAGGCCGAGCCCTATGCTCACCCTTGGGTGCACTGGACATACATAGCCCCCCAGCAGGTTACAGATATTAAGGATAGTCCCAAATTCATCCAGAGAGTCATTCCATCTCATTTCACTCAACAAAGACAAAGATAAATTTCCAAGCGGGGCCAGGATCAGGGGGAGGCCAGAGAGGCCCCTAAGGCCTCTGAAACTTAGCGGAGTCCCTACTCTCGGGGTGGTGCAAATGCAGGGTGGGCCTTGAAAAAGAATAGGCACCCCCTTAAGTACTGTGCCAGAAGGTCCCTGCTCCTAGGTCATCATTATGAAATCCAAGTGGAATTCAACTTCTAAAAATTCTTCTTCTTCTTCCTTCTTCCATATGCTTATTTAGAAGACTGAAATTAATTTGCAGAAAGCAAACAAACAGAACTATTCAAGGAAAAGTAGTTCTTTTATTTTTCAGTCTCTTGCGAGGCCACAGGTGTAAGTGGCACGTCAGTGTAGCACTTGTGGCAACTCTGGATGGTGGCAGTGTGAATGTGGTGCTTGCCGCCCAGACTCCCAGTGACCTGGGAGGCAGCCGCACCACTGTGCTTAGCTGAGGGAGGTGGGCTTCTCTGACTCGCTCCTTACCCCCACCCACCCCGTTCCCCTTTTTCCTGGAGGCTGCGGTGTCTGGTTCACGAAACTCCCCGTCTTAGATCCATATCCACTGTTTTTTGGCCAAGGAAATAGTCCCCCAGCTTCTTCTGAACGACTGAAGGCTTTTTACTGTCAGGAACTCCAGAGGAGAGGCATGGGGCTGGGATCTCATAGTTGCCCTGTGTCTGGCACCAGGCTGCACCCTTTCATTCAACTCTAAAGCCAATTCTGTGAAGCAGATACTCATTCCTTCCTTCGGTATTTGTGGATCTGAGCCCCGGGGATTCAGCAATGAAGAGATGGGAGAGAAGTCCCTGCCCCCCTGGAGCTTATATTCTGGGGGGTGTGGGGGTGGCAGGACAGAGGATGAGCCAGGCAGAGCAGTCACATGAATCCACCCTCCACTGGGGGTATGTGCTGCCAGGAAAAGCAGGGGGAGCTGAGGGGCAGGCAGTGCTGGGGGACCCCCGGCATCGGGGAAAGCTACGAAGGTACTGAGCAAAGATCCGAGGAAGTGAGAGTGTGAAGTGTGAGGATATGGGGGCGGGGAGGGGGGGGAATCTCCAGGAAGCTGGGACAGTGGTGCAAAGCCCCAGAGGCAAGACTGTTCCTGGCACATTGGAGGAGCAGCAACCAGCCCATGTGACAGAGCAGAATAAGCTACTGGAGCTGAGAAGCAGTGTGGGGAGGTGACCGGATGGCCTCCGAGAGCACTGGAGGGGTGACCCGCCACTTCCCCCCAGAGAGGTCCTCAGCAGTCTTAGACTCGGAGGCCCCTTTCCCAGCAGATGTTCTGTGACACCCGCTATGCTCTCTGAAGATGAAATTTGGAGATAATATGTTCCCCCTGTGCAGACAGTTTTTTAAACAGCACCTAATATTAAGAAGAAAGAGAAATGCAAATTACAATAAAACCATAATTATCATCATTCAAAATGTAACTGGTCCTTGCAACGACCCTAGAAGTGGGGTGCTCAGGCCCATTTTGAGTGGTTTCATGTAGGTGGAAGGGCTTGCCTCAACTTACAGTGAATAAATTTAAATTTCAGACAAGAGGTTGGAAGCCACCCACATGCACACAGCGAGGAGAAGAGGGAGTGAGAGCCGGGGTGCAGTGGACAGCAGAAGGAAAGTAGTTTGGGAAGGAATGGATGGGAGAGGGAAGGAAATCACCTGATGGCCGTGGGAATAAAATGCCGTGACAATGACAGATTCTTAGAGGGGAGAAAATGAAGAAGCATGTCATTCTTGCAAATGAGTGGGCCTTCTACCCACCACAGGGACGAGATTGTAGAGGAACATTCCAGAAGCATAACCTGCACCCTTCAGTCCCTGGAACACTACTCCTGGTGAGGCAGACTTCCACTTCCGTACTTAAAAAAGCCATGGAGTGGATCCCTGGGTGGCTCAGCGGTTTGGCGCCTGCCTTTGGCCCGGGGTGTGATCCTGGAGTCCCGGGATCGAGTCCCACGTCGGGCTCCTGGCATGGAGCCTGCTTCTCCCTCTGCCTGTGTCTCTGCCTCTCTCTCTCCATGTCTATAATAAATAAATAAATAAATAAATAAATAAATAAATAAATAAATCAATCTTAAAAAAAAAAGCCATGGAAGCCGCGGAGCTTGCCTTAGCTTGTTACCCCAGAAGGTGGGTGCCTGGAAAGAGAAGGGGTGACATCAGAGCTCTTGAGGGCTTGGGGAGGGCTGTAGAAGACAGCCACCAGACGATGGGGAACCACCAGGCAAACCAAAGCAGATAAATGGCCTCATCCTGCTACTTCCCACAGCATAGATTTGTTTTCATTGTGCTATGAGACAGTAAAAAATATATAGAACAAATTTATGTAATAAAATTCAGTGCAATCCTTGTGTTTCACTCATCTGGGAATCTGATAACGCTTGTTCCCAAATCTGTTGCCAGACCTGTAGTACATGTTTGATGGGACTGTCACCAGTGATGTTTCCCCCCGTCTCTGGGGCTGTGCCACGGGGAGGGGTTTTCAGAGAAGTCCCCAGCCAGCAGAGCACGTCTCCACTCGCTGTGTGTGGTAGCTGCATTCCTGGGAGAGCCAGTGCATATTAAGCATAAACAAAAGAAACTTTGGTTTTAAGTGTAAAATACAGTCCGGTTCTAGGCACAAGTAATTGGCCAATAGGTTTTGCACCATCATGAATGCCCTGCAGAACCCTGGAAGTGCTGCAGGAAGCAGGAGAGATCTCTGCGTGGCTTCCCAGGTACTGGGGGCTCTTCCGGACCTGCTGCTATGTGCCCAACACGATCCCTGCAGCAACCAAAGTGGCTCCTACTAGTGTCCAAATGCATCCTCATGCATTTGTGGAGAAATACTATTTTGGGGGTGTCTGGGTGACTCAGTCAGTTAGGTGTCTGCTTTCGGCTCAGGTCATCATTCCGAGGTCCTGGGATCAAGCCCCTGCATTGGGTTCCCTGCTCAGCAGGGTGTCTTTTTTTTTTTTTTAATTTAATTGGAGTTCAATTTGCCAACATAATAGCATAACATTCAGTGCTCATCCTGCCAAGTGCCTCCCTCAGTGCCCATCACCCAGTCACCTTAACTCCCTACCCACCACCCCTTCCACTACCCCTTGTTCGTTTCCCAGAGTTAGGAGTCTCTCATGTTTTGTCACCCTCACTGATATTTTCACTCATTTTCTCTCCATTCCCTTTATTCCCTTTCACTATTTTTTATATTCCCCAAATGAATGAGACCATAGAATGTTTGTCCTTTTCTGATTGACTTATTTCACTCAGCATAATACCCTCCAGTTCCATCCACGTTGAAGCAAATGGTGGGTATTTGTCATTTCTAATGGCTGAGGAATATTCCATTGTATACATAGACCACATCGTCTTTATCCATTCATCTTTCGATGGACACCGAGGGTCCTTCCACAGTTTGGCTATTGTGGACATTGCTGCTAGAAACATCGGGGTGCAGGAGTCCTACCATTTCACTGCATTTGTATCTTTGGGGTAAATCTGTCAGGCAGTTCTATTTTTAACTCTTTGAGGAGCTTCCACACAGTTTTCCAGAGTGGCTGTACCAGTTCACATTCCCACCAACAGTGCAAGAGGGTTCCCCTTTCTCCACATCCTCTCCAGCATCTGTTGTTTCCTGTCTTGTTAGTTTTCCCCATTCTCACTGGGGTGAGGTGGGATCTCATTGTGGTTTTGATTTGTATTTCCCTGATGGCCAGTGATGCGGAGCATTTGCTCATGTGCTTGTTGGCCATGTCTATGTCTTCCTCTGTGAGATTTCTGTTCATGTCTTTTGCCCATTTCATGATTGGATTGTTTGTTCCTTTGCTGTTGAGTTTAATAAGTTCTTTACAGATCTTGGATACTAGCCCTTTATCTGATAGGTCATTTGCAAATAGCTTCTCCCATCCTGTAGGTTGTCTTTTAGTTTGTTGACTGTTTCTTTGGCTGTGCAGAAGCTTTTTATCTTGATGAAGTCCCAATAATTCATTTTTGCTTTTGTTTCTCTTCCTTCATGGATGTATCTTGCAAGAAGTTACTGTGGCCGAGTTCAAACAGGGTGTTGCCTGTGTTCTCCTCTAGGATTTTGATGGAATCTTGTCTCACATTTAGATCTTTCATCCATTTTGAGTTTATCTTTGTGTATGGTGCAAGAGAATGGTCTAGTTTCATTCTTCTGCATGTGAATGTCCAATTTTCCCAGCACCATTTATTGAAGAGACTGTCTTTTTTCCAGTGGATAGTCTTTCCTCCTTTGTCGAATATTAGTTGACCATAAAGTGGAGGGTCCACTTCTGGATTCTCTGTTCTGTTCCATTTGATTATGTGTCTGTTTTTGTGCCAGTACCACACTGTCTTGATGACCACAGCTTTGTAGTACAACCTGAAATCTGTCAGCAGGGTGTCTGCTTCTCCCTCTTCTTCTCCTTGCCACTCCCCCTTCTTGTGCTCTCTTTCTCTCTGTCAAATAAATAAATTAAATCTTTTTTAAAAAATGCTATTTTAAAGGGGCCATTGAATGGTTGGGTAGAGACAAGTGGACGGTGAGAGTGCACCAGGCACTGGGTGCCTAGTCCAGAACTGGAGAGGGAGAGCAGGGACATGAGGCTGGAATCTGGATTTATCTGAAGGTGGAACTGACAGGATCTGCTAGTGGGTTGGACATGGAATGTGAGAGAAAGGGAAGAACCAAGGATGAGTCCAAGGGATTTTGGTCTGAACCATTGGCCAGATGCAGTTACTTTAGGAGAGGATCTGGGGAGTAGATAGGATTCTTTTTGGGTGTATTGAGTTGAGTTGCCTCCCAGATATTCAAGGGGAGATGCTCAGTAGGAAGCTGGTTGTAAGGGAGTGAAAGGCATGAATCAGGGCTGGATTGTGAACAACACCCACCAGACGGGCTGAGAGGGATGTGAAAAGAACAGAGCCTCCGTGCTGGGCCCCCAGCAGCCAGGGAGGGCCAGCAGAGAGAACAGGAAGGCAGTGCAATAAGGCATGCTCGGCTCTGCCATGTGCTGCAGAAAGTCAGGTGATTGGGATCCCAGGGCTGACCTCCTGAAGTAGTCACAAGGATGTCACTGCTGGTCTTGACGGGAGGGGGAAATGTCGGTCATTTAAGAGAAGAGGGGAAGGGTTGCTGGAGAGTGTCCTTGAGCAGGTGAGAAAGGACACGTGGGCCTGGAATAGGAGAGATCGGGGACCCAGTGTCCCCAGTCCCTCTCTTAAACGTGGATGACACAGGCCCTGGAGGTGAACTTTGTTTTCTTTTATTGCTTTTCTCATTAGAGACAAAATTGAAGAGTGAAGACCTGGGACTGAAGATCATCCAAATGTAGAAACAGCCTTTCAGAGAAAAGGAAAATCAAGTTCTCGGGTGTGTGGCTTTGGCGAGGTTGGGATGAGCCTGGGGCAGGCCTACTCCAGAGTGAGCCCCGTGAGCAGCTCCCAGCCCCGGGCAGCTCCCACCCTTGTCCAATAGCTGTGAAGATGCTTGCATGAGCTGTTGGCTGTGAAAGCAATATTAACGAAGCAACAATAGATGTGAAATCAGATGTTTTCGAACAAAAAACAAGGTTATGCATTGATGTATTGACAAAATGTTGTGACCAGAGGCTGGTAGGACCCTGACCCTGTATTTGCCCTAAGAGCCGTGGTTTAGTGTTCAAGGTGACTTTATGGAACATATTACCTCAGGGACGCCTGGGTAGCTCAGCAGTTGAGCGTCTGCCTTCAGTTCAGGGCATGATCCTGGAGTCCCAGATCGAGTCCCACATTAGGCTCCCCATTGTGTCTCTTTGTGTGTGTCTCATGAATAAATAAATCTTTAAAAAAAGAAGAAAAGAAAACACTATCTTAAATCGTGCATCAAATGGTTTATCTCAGCGAAATAGACATATTCGCTTGAGTGTCACACATGTTTGTTGAAGGAAGACATTTTCTTTTATTTTTTCTTTCTTTCTTTCTTTCTTTCTTTCTTTCTTTCTTTCTTTCTTTCTTTCTTTCTTTCTTCTTTCTTTCTTTCTTTCTTTCTTTCTTTCTTTCTTTCTTTCTTTCTTTCTTTCTTTCTTTCTTTTTCTTCTTTTTTGCTATAAAAATACTATCTTGGGACACTTGGGTGACTCAGTGGTTGAGCATCTGCCTTTGGCTCAGGGCATGATCCTGGGATCCTGGGATCGAGTGCCGCATCAGGCTTGACATTCATCTTCTCTCTTATTCACATTGACCATACGTTTTGTCTTCTTTCTGTTTCTGTCTGGATTGATTGTGTACCTCTTATTTTGGGTTTTCTATGATTTTACTCTTCCCATCCTTCCTTCTACTTGCTTTCCTTTGGATTGCTTTTTTCTTTTTCTAATTGCTTGTTTATTCTTTTTGTAGTAACCCTAGATTTTCTCATGTGTATTCTGAAATTAACAAAGTCTAAATTTAATAAATATCCCCACTCTTCTTAATAATCAAGGGCTTTGGAGCAGCCCTGATGGCACAGGGGTTTAGCGCCGCCTGCAGCCCGGGGTGTGATCCTGGAGATCCAGGATCAAGTCCCACATCAGGCTTCTTGCATGGAGCCTGCTTCTCCCTCTGCCTGTGTCTCTGCCTCTCTCTCTCTCTCTCTCTCTTTCTCTGAATAAATAAGTAAATAAAAATATTTTTAAAAAAATCAAGGGCTTTGGAATGCTTTCATTCCTATCATAACTCCTCCAACTTATATATTGTTGTCAGATCTTGTAACTTATTTTTTTAATTGCTAAAATTAGACATTATTATTGTTTCATAGTATTTGGATCTGCCCACATAATTCCCAATTTTTTTGCTCATAATTCTTTCTTTTTTTAAAAGATATTATTTATTTATTTGAGAGAGAGAGAAAGAGAGCACACAAGTGGGGTGGGTGGAGAGGCAGAGGGAGAAGAAGATTCCTTGCTGATCAGGGATGCTGACTCAGGGTTTGATCCCAAGACCCAAGATCATGACCTGAGCCAAAAGCAGATGCCTAATTGACTGAGCCACCCAGGTCCCCCTATTTTACTTATTTTATTTTATTATTTTATATTTTTAGACTCCACACTCAGCATGGAGCCTAACGTGGGGCTTGAACTCTCAACCTTGAGATCAAGAACTGAGCTGAGAGCAAGAGTCAGATGCTCAACCATCTGAGCCATCCAGGCGCCCCAAAGATTTTATTTTTAAGTAATCTTTACACCTAACCTGGGGCTTGAATTTACACCCCAAGATTAAGAGTCACATACTCTACCGACTAAACCATCCAGCCACCTCTTATTTCCTCGTATTTTATAATGCTGAAGATAATTTTAATTTTTTAAAGTAAACTTCTGTGCCCAACATGGGGCTTGAACTCATGACCCTAAGATCAAGAGTTGCAGGCTCTACCAATGGAGGCAGCCAGGAGCCCCAATAATTTTAATTTTGAAATGACTTCATACTTCTAGAAAATTGTAAGAATGGTACAAAGTTTGTGTTTTTCCCCACTCTGAACATTAATGGAGAATACATTACCAATCTGATGCCCCATCATCCCAAGTATGTAAGTGTGTGTTTCTTGCACCGAAGGATGTTCTTCTGCATAACCACAACATGACATCAGAATTGGGGCACTAACACTCATGCGTTATTGCCACCTAATCAATAGCCATGGAATCCAATCCAGGGTTAGATGCTGTAGGTAGGTGGCTGTCGTGTCTCTAGTCTCCTTCCGGCTGTGACGTTTTCTCAGTCTCTCTCTGACGTTCATGACCTTGATACTTTGGAAGAGTACAGGTCAGCTGTTTTGTAGAATGTCCCTTGGTAGGGCTTGTCTGAGGTTTCCTTTTGATTCACTCCAGGTTATGCATTTTTGGCAGGAATCTCACAGAATGCGTGTCATGTTTTTCTCATTGTACCTGATCAGAGAGAACAGAATTTAGATTGGTCCCACGCTGTCCACATGGGGATGTGACATTGTGACTTTGACTACTTGATTGAAGTAATATCTGCCAGGCTCCTCCTCTGCAAAGTTATTCTTTTTCCCCTTCTCATCAATAGGTGTTTTGGGGAGAGGTACTACGGCACTGTGTAAATATCTCGCTTCTTCCAACTTTGACTTGTTTTAGTACCTACTGACGTTTCTTGGCTAAGTGGCTTGTAACTACAGTGGTTGTCAAATGAGAGTTTTCCTAATTCCATTTCCTTCAACATTTATTAGTTGGCATTTAGTGTAAGAAATCTTTTTTTTTCCTGGGGCTCTTGGGTGGCTCAGTGGGTGAAGTGTCTGACTCTTGATTTTGGCTCAGGTCATGATCTCGGGTTCGTGCGATTGAGCCCCACATCACGCTCTGTGCTCAGCGGAGAGTCTGCTGGAGATTCTCTTCCTCTCCTTTTGCTCCAACCTCCCACCAAAATAAATTAATTAATCTTTTTAAAAAACGTTTTTTCTTTCCCTCATTTGTGTATTCACTCATTTGTATATGTACGTTTCTCTGTTTTATTCACTAGGTTGCAGCCTGTTATTGTCATTACTTATTTTGGTGTTCAAACTGTCTCAGAGCCAGTGGAAGCCCCTTACAGCTGGCTCCTCGGCCTTTCTGATTTGTCCCCATCAATTTCTGAGCACAGCCTTACTTTCTGGCACAAAAGATGTTACAGGCTCATCTTGTACTTTTCCTGCCTCAAACCTGGAATTGGTCATTTCCCCAAAAAGCCCTGGTTCTTTTTAGAAGAGACTCCAAGATCCTGGTGCTAGGCATGCTCAGTGCTAGTGCTCTTAGGCCTTTCCAGCAGCAAAAGCTAGGACTATGTGTATGTATACCCACATCTAGTCCTCTGTTCATTTCCGTATGTGTCCATGAATATCGAAAACCATCCATTCGTCCCTCCAATTATAATCTAACCCCCAAGGTGCATGCCAGTTTTCTCCAGATTGATTGATTGATTGATTGATTTATAACTCCCTTCTCTGACAGTAAGAAAGAGAGTTTCCATTATCCTCGATATTTTACTTACTTCGTTCATCTCTTCTAGGTAACCAACTTGCCATCGTACTGCCACGTGCCCCCCAGGGGCCTGTGAGGCTGCTCACGCTCACGGACACAGGTGTGCTGTGTCTGGCTCAAATATCAAAAGTGCTGTTATCACTGCTCTATGTGGCCTTCCAAAATGGTGACTGAGTCTCAGGGAAAGTCGGAACATGATAAAGTGCAATTTTCTCTCATTCCATGAGAGAGTCGCAGTCCCAAAAAATTCAGCGTTAGGAAAAAAAATCCACATGGGGATGCCAGGGTGGCTCAGTAGGTTAAGCATCTGCCTTTGGCTCAGGTCATGATCCCAGGGTCCTGAGATTGAGCCCTGTGTCAGGATCCCTGCTCAGTGAGGAGCCTGCTTCTCACTTCTCACTTCTCACTTCTCCCTTTGCTCTGCCCCACTGCTCATTCTCTCTCTCTCTAATAAATAAATAAAAATCTTTTTAAAAGTCCATGTAAAATGATGTTAAGTTTTAGGTGCTGAATGATTATAAACAGGGTCTTATAATAAAAAAATTAATTTCAGAATTATTATGATTAATATTTTAAAACGACAGTGATTTTATAAATATTTAAAAGTATTTTGAATCCAGTCCAGTGGCTATATGAAAGTCTTCTGGGATGTTGGATGATTCTTGGTTGTGTGGCACCATGTTGCCTGTGGCAGGACGCTTGCTATCCTGGCTCCATCCTCTGTGGATGCCACACCCAGTCACTGTGACATATACAGAGACTTCCAGGGGGCTCCAAGCCACCATCATTTCTGGTTCTGCCCCCCACCCTACCCACCCCACCCCCTGGTGAAAACTTGGGCCTAGCACGTGGGCTGTGCTGGCACCATGAGTGCGCTAGCTCTCTGACCGCCTGCTGCCCTTGGCACCTCTGCAGGGCTTCTATAAAGCGGTGGCTCTGTGTAGTGGTGCAAAGTGGGTCACAGCCTTGGAAAGAACAGCCTTCATTGGGTTTTTCTTCAAACAGGATGTAGGGGATGGCTTTGGCAGCTGTCGGAATAGGGGAATCTCAGTCCTGTCTTGGTCCTGAGTTGTCCCCAGTTCATGAGGGAAGAGTGTGAAGCCGAGAAAGGTGGGGAAGGACCGGATAAAGGGAGGGATGAGTCACTTCCTCACAGTTCCCCAGTGAGAGAAGATGCCCTTTGATCAGTTGTTCGTAAAATATATCCCTAGCAGGTGCCTGCCATGGCCCATGCTGCACTGTGATGGGCGATGGTGGGGCCCAGCCCTCCTGGAGCAGACAGGCCGGCTATGCACGGGTGGGGGAGACAGACAAGGAAACAGGTGCACGGATGCTGACAGGTAGGAGAAGAGCAGGTGCTAGGCCGTGAGAGAATAAAGCAGAAGAATTCAGTGGCCATTGGACACCCAGAGGGAAGGTTGGGGAGGCCACTACATGGAGGTCCTATTCCCTTCTCAGGGTTACTTCTCAGGCGGGGAGGGACCAGGGGCTTGAGGGTGCCATGCCACACTCGGCCCTGAGGCAGCTGGGCTCCTGCCAACATTAACAATGATGGAGTACTTACTTGGCGTCAAAGGTATATAAGCCTTTTCACAAAGAAGAAAAGGTTGGGACTAGTTTGGGAACGGGGCAATCTAGGCCAGAGAGGCTCAGGATGCAGAACAAGGGAAATGTGAGTTGGTTAATTATCAAAGATATTTTGAAATTCCAGCAAAGCAGCATTTTTGGAAGGAATCCCCCTGAGGGACTTCCATTTGGTGACATACCACCCTGAAGACAAACTAGAGAAGCTAAGAAAAATTTAAAGAACTTCCCAACTTTTAAGTTAAACCCAGATCCAGTGACCCTACTCAAATGGACACCCAGTCCCACCAAACTGGAATGTCCCTCAACCCCTGCCTGGCATCAGTTAAAGGATGAACCAGTTGCTCAGAATGATACCTGGGAGCCCGTCCTCTGATTGGTGGACTTAGGTCAACTGGCCCCAACCAGGTCCTTAATGACTGATCCTATAGATTGTGAGGCTCCCAGGGGTGGCTGTGCCTGCTTGTGTGTGGATGGGGGAGGGAGAACAGGAGGCCACCCAGGAAGGAGGCCACACCACACTGCCCATAATGGCCCAAGCTCCCAATGGTAGATTCTTGAGAGTGTGAAGATGTCTGAAGATGACATGAGGTTTGTTCCTTCCTTCCTCACAATCCTGGAATCTTTCTTTATTGTAAAAGGATTTCCTTCTCTAAGCTTTAACAAGTATTGAAATGCGTGATTTTAAAAACAGGTTAGAGATGCCCATTAAGGAAATTTTGAAAATCTAAAAAAAGGGAAAAAGTTAATTATGGATTTGCTTCTATTTTATCATGTTTCTTTTATATATGTATATATATATATAGTTAGGGCTTTTTAAAAAAAGGTTTATTTATTTATTTTATAGAGAGAGAGAGAGTGAGAAAGCATGGCAGGGATGACCAGAGGGAGTGAGAGAATCTTCAAGCAGAGTTTATGCTGAGCATTGAGCCTGACATGGGGCTTGATTTCATGACCTTGAGATCACCACCTTAGCTAAAACCTAGAATCAGACACATAACGGACTGAGCCACCCGGGCACCCCTCTATTTTATCATGTTTCTTGAACTGTGGTGTAGATTCCATAATCTTATCTGCTACCACTCCCCATGCCTTCACCACCTCCTGCGTGTCCTCGTGCTCTTCACCCACCACATCTCCTACCTCAGGGCCTTTGCACTGACTCTGCCTTCTGCCTGGAATGCATTTTCCCAGACATCTGCATGGCTTACTCATTTACTTCTAAACCTGTGCTCATATACCACCTTTTTGATAATGCCAACCCTGAACACCCTCATTAAATGGTGTTGCTGATTATCCCTAGTTCCCCATACTCTGCTCTGCTTTGTCCTTTTTCTGTGGTGCTCTCGACCTTCTAGCATTCTAGGTAACTTCTTCATTTACTTAACTCACATATTCCCGCCTCCTCTGCTAGACTGTCAGCGCCAGGAGGGAGAGGTCTTCACTGTCTTCTTTGTGGGGCCTCTCAAGCATCTAAAATGGAGTCTATCACATGGCAGACTCAATAGTTTTGCCTGATGAATTAAATGAAGAGTAGCCAATATTTGTGGAGTAGGCCCTGTTCTCAGCACTTTGCATTTTTCCACCACCTCTTGAAGGAAGTTTTAATAAACCCATTTTACAAATGAGCAACCTTAGGCACAGAGAGGTTAAGAAATTTGTCTAAGATCACACAGCTAGTCAGTGCCAGTGCAATTCAGCCTCGCCAGGCCCTGGGCAGTGGCCACGACAGGCCAAGCCCTGCCCTGGCAGAGGTGGGGCCCAAGCAGATGCTCCTGGCTGATCCAGGAGAAGAGGATGGCTTTCCTCAGGCAGAGGCAGGGGTTGGGTGGAGAATATGGAAGGGGAAGGGCAGGCAAGAGAGAAGCCAGCTAGGCAGCTGTTGCACTTGTTCACTTGAGAGCTGATGGTTCTCTGCTTGGAAGGGTGGACATGGAAATGGGGAGAAGTGTTAGATGGGGTTCTCACAGACACCAACTGGAGGGGGGCACTCAGATGCAAAGCGTTCATTAAGGAAGTGCCCCCACAAGAAGCAGGAAGCGGGAAGGAGAGCAGGGAAACAGAATTGGGGAGGTGAAACCAAACAAAGGTGCAGTCTTGTGGTTATTCAGTTAAAGAGGCTCTGGGGGCTGGAAAAAGTGGCAGATGCCAGCCTGGGACGGAAGGGTACAGTGTCTGGGGAGAGGCACATGACCAGTAAAGTGGATCTGGGGGTGTCTGGATGAGTGCCAACAGCAGTACTGAAGGAAGAGAAGAAGCAGGAACTAAGGAAAGCACCCAGGTCATTGTTGAGATGGAGGAGGACTGGGGGAGGACCAGGGAGGGGACTTGCCAAGTGAGAGAGGCCGGTCGGCAGTGGTGATGTCAGGTAGACAGTTGATATGATTTTGGGGTCTGGCCTGGGGGCACACAGCAGGAGTCATTCCATAGGCTGGGAGTCATCCCATTGGTTGGAGGTCATCCCATTGGCTGGGAGCATGGCTCGTGTCTGAAGACATAGGACCTTCTGGAGGTGACTGGTCAGTTGAATGATGGTGCATCTTTTATTTGAGGAACCCACTTCCCTCTCTGCCTTGTGCCTCATTCTACTCCCCTTCTTTGACTTCCAGAATGCCCCGTGCTCTGTCCCACCACAGGGCCTTGGCGTATACTGGTTCTTCTGCTGAGAACCTCTTGCTTCTCCTCCTCACTATGTTGATTTCTATTTAAGTTGAAGCCCCTGACTCTCCCATGGCTCCCTCAGGGGACGTGTTTCTCAGAACCACACGGAAGCCCCCTGTATACGCTGCCTGTGATCTTGAACTTCTCCTTGGGAACAGTGACCACAGTTGTCAGTTTACATCTATTTGTGTGATTTTGTGGGTTTTGTCCACTCTGGGTGCTCAGCCCCTTTCCTCCTTGCCTGGTGAAGGAGTGAGCTCCCAAAAGTACTGCTCTGATTGTTCCTTTCCTGCCTCCAAAGCTTTTTCATTGGCTCCCTGCGGCGCCCCTAGTGAAGCCCAGGTGCCCTAGCTGGGGATTGGATCCACTGGCCGGAACCTGCCTATTTGTCTAGCTGTATCCCTGGCTGAGATAGTCTCTGGCCCATGCAGATCTAATGGTTCGCCCTCCCTTTCTGCCGGATGCTGTGTGACCCAGTTAGCGGGCCTTCCTGTCCTCGTTGCTAACCACTGGCAGCATTCAGATCTCAGGAGTACTTCCAAATACCTCCCCCTGTGGGTCTCCCCAGCTCTCCTGCCTGGAAGGACCGTATTTCTTCACTTCTTGCTCTGTATACCTGCCCATAGAGCCCTTAACACATTCAGCCCCTCTGGAATACTTGGCAAATCTATCTTTGCATCCTTTGTTGTCCGAGGGCAGCAGCCGGGCTTGGGTCCTGGAACAGGGCCCAGCTCTGATGTGTGCTGGTCTGTGTGGGTGGAATGGACTCAAGCTGATGCTGGGTGCTTCTGTGTGTGTGTGTGTGTGTTGCCCGGACCTTGAAAAGAGACAGCCCATCATCACCTGGTGTCCAGAAGTCCCCACCCCCCAGGCGGAAAAACAAATAAAAACTTCAGCCTCTCCTGCCAGGATCCTGGATCAGATGGATCACCCCAATCTTAGGACTAAGTCCCACCAATCACTATGTTGTTTTGTTCTGTTTTATCAGTGTGTTTTATCTGGTATGCTTTGAAAAATTTAGTAATCTCAGAAGATAACCCAGTTGCATGTACAAGAGTCAGCTGAGAATAACCGAAAAGAATCACATACACTTACGTGTGTGAAAGGAGTCTCTTAACATTTAGTGGCTCTTTTTAGTGTGATAAAATATACACAGCATTAAATTGACCCCTTTAACCATTCAGTGGCATTAAATACATTCACATTATGTGCAACCATCACCACCATCCATCTCTAGAACATTCTCATCATCTCTAGCACAAATTGTCTCGTGAAACATTAACTCCCCACACTCTCCTCCCCCAGCCCCTGGCAACCACCATTCTACTTTCTGTCTCTGTAAACTCGATGATTGCAGGGGTCTCATATGAGTGGAATCATACAGTCTTTGTCATTTTGCGACGGGCTTATCTCACTTGGTATGACACCTTCAAGGCTTACGCATACTGCGACATGTCAGAATTCCCTTCCTTTTTAGGGCTGAGTAATGTTCCATTGTATGCAGCATCTACTGTATTGACTACTGTATTGCATCAATTCCTGTATTTTCTTATTTTCTGTATTTGGAACTGTGGCATTTGGAGCCTTGATCCTGGAGAGACTGCCTCTCCTGGGGTCAGCTAATTCATAGAGATAGCAAACGCTCCCCTGTAAGTGTGCCTTTGATGCACAAACCACCGACTCAGAGCCCACGTCCAACCATCTTCTTTATCAAACTCACACCATGCCAATATTCCCCCTCCCCTAAACCACCCCCAAGGCCAGGTTCTGGACAACTAGGGGCCACTGCTATAGCCCAGGAACTCACCAGAATTATTTAAACCATCCAGTCCTAACTATACCTGGGGACTTACCCTCTTGTTCCATTTCTTGCCACAAAAATCCCAGTAAAGGCACTGGGCCATGCTCCTGACTCTTTGCCTTCTGATCAACCTTGCACTTCCACAAATGGCTCTGCCTCCTGCTTCTGGGAATTTTCGAGTGTAAACATCCTGCTTCATGACAATAGGTTTTGAATCCGTGTGTCTTACCATACCAGATTAAAACAAATCCTAGGTACATTTTAATACAACTGTGTTATATTTATCCATTCATCTGTCCATAGACCAATTGAGGACATTTGGGTGGTTTCCCTCTTTTGGCTGTTGTTGTTGTTGTTGTTGTTTTTTAAAGATTTTATTTATTTATTTGAGAGAGAGAGTGAGAGAGTGGCAGACAGAGGGAGAGGGTGAAGCAGGCTCCCCACTGATCAGGAAGCCTGATGCAGGACTGGATCCCTGGACTCCAGGATCATGATCTGAGCTGAAGGCAGACGCTCAACCAGCTGAACCACCCAGGTGCCCCTGTTACTGTTTTTTTAATGAGATATTTCAAGCATGCAAGAAGAAGTAACAAGAATAATATGATGAATGTCCTCATACGGTCTTCTGCCCTGACACGAGACATTAGGACTTCTCCTGAAGCTTCCATGTGCCCCTACCTGCCACCCCTCGTTTCCCAGCAGGATTCTCTCTGGTCCATTAGTGTTCTTCATCTCAGGCAGGGGTGTGACTTCTACTCCATATGAACGTCCTCATAGCTAGTAAGTGGTATTATCTTGTATATTTTTGAATTTTAAAGAAACAACATTTTCATGCTTTTCTCACTCAGCACGATGTGTTGTGGCATGAGGTTTAGTTCACTCATTTTACCTGACGGATCAGTGTTCCATTGTTCCAATATACCATCATTTATGTGTCCATTCTCCTAGTGATGGGTATTCTGGACATTGCCAGTTTTTTTCACTAAAAACATGAACATCTATGGGACATAAGTGTGCATGAGTGTGGCCATCTGCAGAGGACGGACCCAAGAGGGGACCTGAGTGCATGTACATCTTCATTTATCAGGTGTACCCAAACTATTCTCCAAACCAAGATGCCAATTTGTACCCCGAGTAGCAAGTAAAAGGATTCCTGTAAGGGTTGACTTGAAACTCTCAAATTCCTGTCTACACCAGACACCACTTGGTCACGGCACTTCTGTCTGGAGCTAACATCCTCTGAGGGTGGTTTTGTTTCAAGTGAGAGAATGGTTTTCTGGAACTTCTTTCCACCACGGAGTCTGTCTTTTAGCCAGGATGTTTCTGGAGGGGAGCCCCTTGTTTTTGTTCTAAGGAGCCTGAGTTGTGCATAAAGGCAGTAGAGGGAGCTGGGCTGACCAGCAAATTGTACCTGCTTGTGGAACCAGCTGTCAGGGTCTGCAAGGTCCCTGGGGTCCCTTTGGCTGTCTGCAGATGGACATGCCCATCCCTTACCTACCCCCAAGGAGTGCGACCTGGCTGAGCCTCCCCGCAGCCCCACTCTGCCTTGGAGTTGTGGTGCCTGGCTGATCCCAGGCCAGAATTGCTCTGGCAATTTGCTGGCAGTTGGCTTGGCAGATTTATAGGCATCGAACCAAAGAAAATATTTGCTTAATAACGTGCTTGTTGTGAAGTGTCTTTATGCTCGTGGGCTCTGACAATGCAGAGTGTTTTGGCAAAGAGGAAGCGAATTTCTTTGAAATTAGGATATTCGAAGTAACTACTCAACTCAGGCCTTTTGATATTGCTTTAAGAAATCTGTTTTGCCCATAAAATCATGGTTCTGCTGTTTGCACCTTTCAGCTGACATTTATTCCAATTTTCAAATAGCAGCTTCTTCCACTTTACCTTCTGTAATTCAAAATCGGGATCTTTAAGTCCTCGGGAAATTGTTTTTGCAATATTCTAAAGTGAAGATACTTGCAAATGTGTACTTTTTAGAACGAGTGTAAATTTTAAATTCAGGATTAAAGTAACCTTTGATGTGCCATCTTGTCGGTCCTGTAAATCACGAAGTGTTTTATTCTCTAGTCTTCAAGCATATCTCAATTGCCCTGTATTTTCACAAGGCTGGAATTGCTGTTTACACAGATTGAGACTGGCTCAAAAGCTGTTTTCTGTGCTTTATAAGCTGTAAGCCTCTGCTGCTGGTGCTACCCAACGCCTCCCCAGCTGTGAGCATGACTGATGCCCCCAGGTGGCTAGGGTCACAGGTCTGGTAAAACCTGTGGTTAGAGGGGCACCTTGGTTTGGGCTCAGGTTGTGATCTCATGGGTCGTGGGATGGAGCCCTGAGTTGGGCTCTGTGCTCAGCAGGGAGTCTGCTTGGAGTCTCTCCCTCTGCCCCTCCCCCAACTCCCATGTGTGCACGGGCATGCTCTCGCTCTCTCTCTCATAAATAAATAAATCTTAAAAATATATATATATTCTGTGGCAAGTTCTTGCTCCATCTTTCTCTGGGGCCTCATCTCCCTTGCAAAGCTCTGTTAATCCTCCTCCCAAATATCCCTGGTCATGTCCCACCTGTGCACATGCCCAGGCAACTAGCTACCAGCTGGCATCTGCCAGACACCAGTGCCACTGAAGCTTAGCACACAGTGCCTGTTTCTACTGGGCCAGGCTCTCCCTTCCCTTGGCCCTGCTTCCTGGCTTCTACCCTCTTAGGTGGCAGGTGGGGAAGAAGGCCCCTTGCCGAAGGGATTAGGGATTGAGCCCTCTGTGCCCAGATTTCAAGAACAGCTCTTTTAGGCTTCCTCTCTAGCAGCCAGATGTGCCCCAGCTAGGCAGGGGAGCGGGCTGAGGGGTAGACTCTTGGTTGTGATCTTGGAGTCCTGAGGTTCCCCCTCTTGTTGATGGAACATTCTTTCCTACCTGCTCCTACTCTCTGTTCCTTGAGAAAACAGATTTCTGGGGCTGCCTCACTGTTTGCCAGAAACATCTTCATCCTAGCTCGCTTGAGTTCACTGCACTTGGAATACAAAGTTTCCTCAAGCCTGGCAACGCATGTCGCCTGATTAACCCTATTCCTAAATATTGATTATCCCAGTCCCTTCTGTGGAGCACCATTCTGATGTTAGTTCCTGATTGTCGAAGCTGAGTACAGGCTACATGGAGTCTGGGTGGGGCGGGTAACCTTCAGAGCATCATGACAGGGGTCAGGAAAAAGTAGGGCCATGAGAACTGAGAGTCTCCAAACTTCTCTGGCCCTTCATTCTCCAACCAGGGATTGAGTAGTTTGTACTACTAGTATTCCTTAAGCTCTTCAAATTACTTGGGGATAGAACCAAAAGTTGATTTGTTTGTATATTTTTTAAAACAGTGGTTCATGTACAGATTTAGCAAACATTCAAGACACCTTTCTTGGGACGCCTGGGTAGCTCAGCAGTTGAGCACCTGCCTTTGGCCCAGGGAGAGATCCTCGAGTCCCAGGATCAGGTCCCACATGGGGCTCCCTACAGGGAGCCTGCTTCTCCCTCTGCCTGTGTCTCTGCCTATCTCTCTGTGTCTCTCATGAATAAATAAATAAAATCTTAAAAAAAAAAAGACACCTTTCTCTTCAGTGACCTCGTTTGAAATGTTCATCCATTTTCTGCTTTAGTTTTTTGGCTAATACATGTGTGTGTATGGCTATGAATTTCCCTTTAAGTACTGCTTTATCTGTATCCTATGTATTTTGATAGTATTTTCATCATCATTCAGTTCTATTTATTTTTAAATTTCCAATTTCCAAGATCTTCTCTCCATTGACTTAAGAATGATTTAGAGGCATAGGATTAAATTTTTTTTTTTTTTTTTTAGTTGGGGAATACATTTAAAAGCTTCAAAATCCAAAATGCCTAAAAGGTCTACACAGAAAACTAATCCTTCTACCCCACCCCCCAGGTATCAACTCATAGTCAACGAATACTGGACATTAACTTTGTGTCCTTGCACCTATAGTTTATGCACATAAAACAAGATGTATATAGATGAGCATATGAACATATATTATATGCATGTATTCCTTCCCTCCTTCTTAGACAAATCCTACTCCTTTACATCAGTATGCAAAAAGCTGCTTCATTTTTTTAATAGCTGCATAGTGTTTCATCAAATGGATGTACCAAATCTAGATACCAAGTTCTCTACTGATGAACATTTCTATTGACTATGGTTTTCCAAATTTATAAAAAATGTCAAATTTAAAAAATATTTTACTTATTTATTTAACAGAGAGAGAGAGAGAGCACAAGCAGAGGAAGCAGCAGAAGGAGAGGGAGAAGCAGGCTCTACACTGAGCAGGGAGCCTGATGCCAGGCTTGATCCCAGGACCCTGGGATCACGACCTGAGCTGAAGGCAGACCAGCCACCCAGGTGCCCCAAAACCCCTTTTTAAGAATATGTCAGTTCATAGGTGTGGAATCGGTATAGGTCAAGTGTATGTGCATTTGAATTTTTTAAGATTTTAATTAATTAATTAATTTATTTATTTATTCATTCATTCATTCATTCATTCATTCATTCATTCGAGACAGAGAGAGAGGCAGAGGGAGAAACAGGCTCCCCCCAAAGAGCCCAATGAGGGACTTGATTCCAGACCCTGGGATCATGCTCTGACCCAAAGGTAGACACTCAACCACTGAGCCACCCAAGTGTCCCGTGCATTTGAATTTTGATAGCTGTTGCTGGAAACCTTGTGCAGATGTCTTCCATGTCTTCCAGTGCTGCCATTTTACATTTCCAGGCATAGTACGAAGTTCTACTTACCCCTCAGCTTTGCCAACAGAATGTCTTATCAAACTTTGGTCCTCTGTCCTCTGTTGCTCTATTAATGAATAATGGTATAATTTTAGCTTTAATTTGCATTTCTCTCATTATGAAGTAGAGTGTCCCATGTTTTATTTTATTTTATTTATTTTTTTTATTTATTTATTTTTTTTAATTTTTTTTTATTTATTTTTTTTAAAAGATTATTTATTTATTTATTCATAGAGACACACAGAGAGAGAGAGAGAGGCGCAGAGACACAGGCAGAGGGAGAAGCAGGCTCCATGCAGAGAGCCTGACGTGGGTCTTGATCCAGGGTCTCCAGGATCACGCCCTGGGCCAAAGGCAGGCGCTAAACCGCTGCGTCACTGGGGCTGCCCTGTCCCATGTTTTAAAGTCATTCACATAGATCTTGGATTCTCAATGCCATTCTCTGACAAAAGGAGCCAGGACTTCTTGGAGAAATGGCTGATTCCCTGAGGCAGGGGAAAATGCAAGGTAAGCCTGGAGCAACTTGTAGTCAGAAGTAAGGAGGGCTAACAAATGAAAACAACCTACCCACCACCAAGGTAGAGGTACGTCAAAGGGTGGTAGGAGCAAACTGGAAAAGCTCTCAATGGCCAAAGCTAGAACAATTCAAGCAGCAAAATAAATAATGTAGTACCGCAATATAGACAAAAATATAAATTAAATATACATGTGCCGACATTGACAAATAAATGATTGTATAAATAAATAAATAGGGGGAAAGGACAAATCTTTCTTACAGAGGAGTTCTGAGTCATTAGGTAGGTACTTTCCTCTTCAAAAGGTAAAGTTTAATTCCCTTTCCCTTGAGTATGGGCTGGACTTAGTGAGTAGCTTCCTATGAATAGGGAATGGAAAGAGATAATAGAAGTCTGGCTGGAAGAACCTGGCCAGCACCACCCTAACCAATTATCCAGGCTTCCAACATGCATGATGTCACCTGGAGTACCCCCTGATCTGATGAGAGAAGGGCACTCACTTTTCTGGTATTCTTCCCCCAACTCGTAACTCCAGTCTAATCCTGAAAAACAAAAACAAAAACAGAACATAAAATGATCTCAAACTCAGGACATTCTACAAAATACCTGACCAAACTGATAAAGTTGTGACAAACAAGGAAAAGACGGTCTAATAGGTATATAAATATATAAATATAAAGTGGAGCCTTGAATACAGACCCTGGAACAGAAAAAGAACATTATAGAAAAACTGGTAAAATCTGAACAGACCCTATGGTTTAGTTAATAGTAATGTATTAATATTATTACCCTAGTTTTGACAAATATCCACAAGTTATGTAAAATGTTAACATTAGGGAACCTGGGGAAAGGGTATAGGGCAACTCTGTATTATCTTTGCAACTTTCTGTAAATCTAAAATGATTCTTCAATAAAAGTTTTATTTTTAAAAAGTTACCCGTATTTCTCTTTTTTTTTAAATGAATAGTTGATCATTTCTTTGGCAAAGGGTTTTTTGGTTGTTAGTCTCTTGTTTATTTGTAGAAGCTCTTTATATATTAGGCATTGATTATAATACGAACTATGCATATTTCACCCAGATTGACTTTGTCTTTTGATTTTACTTGCAATCATTTTTTCCCCATTCAGAAATGTTTTAATTTAGATAGTCAAATTTTCATTTTTTTTCTCGTGTGGCTTTTAACTTTATGCTATAGTTGGAAAATCTCCTTCCTTCCAATATTACAAAATAATTCTCCCATGATTTACTCAAGTGCTTTTACTTAAGAAGTATGTTTTAACATTTCCAACACAGTCTGTATGACACCTACTTTTAGAAATGTATTAATTTCTAAAACTGCATCAGAGTAGTCAGGAGATAGACACCATCCCAGGTATTTGAACAGGGAATATTCAATATAAAGAATTCGGTTGCTAAGTAACAGGAAAGGTAGAAAGAGAACTCTGTAAAGTATTTAGGAGGCTAACAACCACAGGAAGCAGCTACCATGCTCCTGGCTGAGGGAACAAGGAAAGAGGCTGGAATGACTAAGTAGAGAGTTAGAGGATGGGTCCCCTCTTCTGTGCCTGGGATGCAGGCTCTGAGGAGTCACACTGGCTGTGCCAGTGTCTCAGAGGGGTAGGGTGAGGGCACAGTAAAGTTGCTTTGCAAGTGTTGGAAAAATTGCTGTGGGCAGGAACTGTCCACAAAGTGAACAGACTTTGCTGGATACTACTTGGCCAGACTCAAGGCAGACAGGGAAAAACAAAAGTCCCCTCTTTCCCCTCTAGCTTTGTAATCTGTATCTACTGCCCCTATCGGTAGGACTCTGTCGGCCATGCAGAAATGTCAACTAGAGGAGGGTGGTTTGGAACCGAGACAGTAATTTATTTTTTTTTTTAATTTTTTAAAAATTTAAATTCAATTTGCCAGCATCTAGTATAACACCCAGTACCCATCCCATCAAGTGCCCCCCTCAGTGTCTGTCACCCAGTTACCCCATCCCCCCACCCACCTCCCCCTCCAACTCTTTGTTTTCCAGAGTTAGGAGTGAGACTAATTTAATACCGTCCCATTTGCTTCAGTGACTTCTGCACACTTCATTCCTTCCTCTTCCCTCTTCCATTGAGCCAGCAAACTTCAGTGACTACCTAAAAGCTCCTTAGCTTTATTTTATTTTATTTTATTTTTTTTATTTTTGCTCCTTAGCTTTAATTTGTTTTTTAATTTCTCAAAATCAATGGTGTCATTAGGATTGCATACAGTCAATGCTGGTTTAGGTCTATCCACATGATGTATTTGCCAATTTATTTGCCTGCCATCCCTTCTTCCATCTCAGACCTTTTCTTAGGAGATTGTTTTCCTTCTTGCTGAAGCACACCCTCTAGAACCTCCTTTGGTTGGGATCTATTGCTGGCGAACTCTCTCGATTTTTGTTTGTAATGTTAATTTCACAATCACGGGCACTCTGAAAATGTTTTTTATGTGGCCTCTTGGCTCCCATTGTTGTTTGTGGCAAGTCTGCTTTCAGTTTAATTGTCATTCTTTTATTGATGCCCTATCTTTCCTCTATGCAGACTTTTAAGACCTTTCTACTGTACAGACAACTTGGTGTATTAGTGGAAAGACCAGATGTATTTAAATGGACATTGAGGGACACCTGGGTGGCTCAGTCAGTTAAGCATCTGTCTTCAGCTCAGGTCATGATCCCAGGGTCCTGGGTTGGAGCCCCATATCTGCTTTCTGCTCCGTGGAGCTCTCTGCCTGCAGCTCCCCCTGCTTGTGCTCTCTCTCTCTCTCTCTCTCTGTCAAATAAATAAATAAAATCTTAAAAAAATAATAAAAGGACATTGATTTATGGGCACCTAGCTGGCTCAGTCAGTGGAGCAATGCAACTCTTGATCTTGGGGTTGTGAGTTCAAGCCCCAAGTTGGGTGTAGAGGTTACTTTAAAAAAATAAAATTTTAAAGAAAATCTGAAATAAAATAAGAGGACATTGATCTAGAGAGAGACAAATAGTAATGGTGGTCGAACTTTTGCCCTATCTCTGAGACCTTAGGCAAGTTTCTTAACAACTGAGTCCTGTGACTTTGTGAAAAGAACAAACATGTACTTTGCGGTGGCTGTGGCAAAGAAGCCACATTCACAGGGCCTGGACAAATGAGACACCCCACTGTCATGGTCACAGTTTTTCCCAGTGACCCCATCTTGCTCATCGTTACCACAGTATAAGGTTAAATTCAGCTCTGCCAACAATGATGCTTAGTGTTTATTTTGAAATTTCAAAGCATAATTCTGACTATGTTTCATTTTATTATCCCCTGTCACATAGGATTTTCTTTTACTTCCACTTAATAAAGGAATTCACAAGCCTCTGCTAATTAATTTCTCAGCACAAACCATGGCAGCTCATACCCAGAATAGTATCATGTCAAAACTGGACAAAAGAAGAAAGGGAGGGATCCCTGGGTGGCGCAGCGGTTTAGCGCCTGCCTTTGGCCCAGGGCGCGATCCTGGAGACCCGGGATCGAATCCCACGACGGGCTCCCGGTGCATGGAGCCTGCTTCTCCCTCTGCCTGTGTCTCTGCCTCTCTCTCTCTCTGTGTGTGACTATCATAAATAAATAAAAATTAAAAAAAAAAGAAGAAGAAGAAAGGGAGTTTTGGGTCCTCTTTTGGGTAAGAGAATGGTAATTGTTTTCTGTGTCTATCCATAGACGAAGGCACTGGTCTGTTCATGAACACTGCTACATCCAGAACAAGGAAAGCAACTATTCTCAGGCTTGACAGCTTTCAAACTTTTTTTTTATCACAAATTTTGATTTAGAATTTTTCCTAAAATTGTTGTCACATTTGTATGTGTACTGGACAACTTGACATTGAAGGCAGTTTCCCCTTGAATTAAATGTAGATTATTCGTCTGGGAAATTATCTACCTTCCTGGTTCCTTTTTTTTTTTTTTTTTTTTACCTTCCTGGTTCTTTGCTAACATTTTTACTCATTAGAGTCTTTGCTGCTGCTTCTTTTAGGTCTTGAAACAACCCAGCTATTTCCTCTGCAAAGAACAAAAGTTGTACTCCTTTTAAAATCTTCCCTTTCTCACCTGTTTGAATGCACTGAGGTTGTCCAAGGGAAAAAAGACAAGATCTGTTGAGAAACGAGTTGTAGGAGAAGATTAATAAGTCCTAAACTGTCAGCCTATGAAGAGTAGTAATGAGGACATCTCCCTGTTCCATAAAGACATGGCTGCTAACCCCATTATTCTTGGTATTGGAAAAGAAACCGTCATTTCTCATCTACAAGAAGATAATCTACTTTTGTGCCTGAGCATTGTTTACACCTGGGATGCTCTATGTGGGTGTTAATATTTTCTAATACCTCTTTGCTTTTTGTTTTCAGGTTGTCCTTGTAGATGGTGTCATCTGCCCCCCTCAGGAGGTATATGGGGCTCAACCTCCCATTGAGCTACTGCCTGGTTAGGTTACTGGGACTTATGTGGCCTAAAAAAATATTAATATGAAGCTAGTGGACATTTAAGTCCTGTATGCTATGGGACCTCCAAGTACATTCTCTGAGTTTGTGATTAAGATTATAAATCACTCTGGCTAGCTGGAGTGAAAGAGAGAGTCAAAGGGGCCCTCTGAGGCACACTGTTCTCTGTGTGTATGTATCTTCTGTGTGTACACAGACCAGCAGGGAGCATACAATGGTCAGCCTTGCAAAGTGGGTGGCCTTGGTTAGGGCCATTCTTCTACCAACTCCTCCAGACTTTCTGTCCCTCCTTCTGGGACTTTGCTCCCCATTTCCTGCCCTTGTATCCTGAGAACCCCCATCTCCCTGTTTTATCCTTTAATGCTTCCACTGTAGGAAATGTCCTGGCTTCAGGGGTTCCTCAATTAAGTCGCATCTAGTGGGTCACTGTGTTCAGACAGGCTGCTGGGAAGAATTTAAGTAGGAAATAGCCAAATGAATGAATCTTTAAAGATCTTTTACATTTTCTGAGAGAAAACTATAAATGTGAATGAATCGCTATGTAGGGGAAATGTGGTCATTCTGGAGTGTCTAAATTGCCCTGGTTCAACTAACGGAGTGTCTTCAGCGACTCTCCCCCTGACCCTAAGCTGGTGTTCTATTTTTTTAAATTACTTTTTTTGATAAACATTTCTTCAGGAA
Source organism: Canis aureus (assembly GCF_053574225.1). NCBI lineage: Eukaryota > Metazoa > Chordata > Mammalia > Carnivora > Canidae > Canis > Canis aureus. The sequence goes on from NC_135631.1 coordinate 3,271,636, forward strand.
ACATCCTCAGGGCTTGCTGCCTAACCCCGGATCGTTATCTGATCTGTAACAGGGCTGCTCAGCATACTTGCTGGGGCCTCTCTGAACACTTTTTTCTTAAATAGATAAATAAAAGACTCCATTGCTCCTGGCTTCAGACCCCAAGCCACTCATGGGTCCTCCCATGGCTACTTTCCCTGCCCTCTTGGGCTCCACAAAAGGAATAGGCTGAAGCCAGGAGGTGATGCCCCGGAACCAGGGGCTGGGGTCTGAGGTGGAGGCAGTCTGGTAGACTAAGCCTTCGAGGTCCAGTGCTCTCCCTACAAAGACACCTTCACAATTGAGGGGCGCCTGGGTGGCCCAGTTAGTTAAGCATCCAACTCTTGATTTCGGCTCAGGTCATGATCTCAGGTTTGTGAGACTGAGCCCCATATCAGGCTCCAGGAAAAGCTCCATCTGCTTGGGATTCTCTCTCTCCCTCTGCCTCTTCACCCTTCTCTAAAAAAAAAAAAAGAATTGAGATGCATGATGGGACACACAGCAGGTGCAGGAGAATCGCTTGAATGTGTGGGATGAAAAATCACTGTGATTAGGGGCATGTATCCACTGTGCCTTTCCCACCACCAAATATAGTCTGTTTGATTTGTGATTTATCTTTACTTAGTACTTCCCATTTGGAAGATTTAGCTTTGTTTACTTCTAGATTTCTATGGTTTCTTTTTTCCTTGTCTTTAATATATGTGCAGTTATTTTCACGTGTGATATGAGGTATGGATCCAACTTTCTTCCGCCATATTGTTGACCAATTGTCTAAAGACAATTTGCTATTTCTAAAGACCCACCCTTGCCCGATTCGATGAGTATGATACACCCATCGTTTCTGGTAGGCTGTTCTGTTCCATTGATGCACTGTTCATCCATGTATAGAATGTGTGAGTGTGTTTGGCTGCAAGTAGAAAACCCACCAAGGGGCACCTGGGTGGCTCAGTGGTTGAGTATTTGCCCTTGGCTCAGGTCACGGTCCCAGGGTCCTGAGATTGAGTCCCACATCAGGCTCCTGGGGGTGTGTCTGCTTCTCCCTCTGCCTATGTCTCTGCCTCTTTCTCTCTGTATCTCTCTTGAATAAGTAAAAAAGAAGAAAAGAAAAGAAAACCTACCCAGCTATGCCTTAGACAGTGAAGGTTTCTTTTGCATCAGTAAATCCAGAGTGGACAGTTTCTGGCATTGGTTTGGTTACCTAACAATGCCACGAGGCATCAAGTTCTTCTCTCTTTGCACCTATTGTCTGAATCATGTCTGTCACCTCCTGGTTACAAGGTGGCCACCATGGTACCAGGCTTCATTTCTGCTTTCAGAACAGGAAGAATGCAGCTGTGAAGAGGGTGCCAACAGCATCTGGAAACAAGTTTCCCCAGATGCTCTCAGTAGACTTGCTGAGCAAGGAGCCTGTCTTGGGGCTCAATCCCAGGACCCTGGGATCATGACCTGAGCTTGAAGGCAGATGCTTAGCCAACTGAGCCACCCAGGTACCCCTCCCAGTGGACTTCTGCATATGTCTCATTGTCCAGCCCTGAGTCACGTTCTGCTTCCTCCAACTGCAAAGGGAGCTGGGAATATGGGTAACTGGACTGTCCTAAGTGGCTTAGAAGAATCATGTTCACCTTCATCTGGGTATAAAAGCGTGGGCTCAAGTGCCCACATGGACGTGCCTCGGGATTTATTTACTATGAGCTTATAGTGCCCCTGAGAGAATACTGCCAGGGGAACTGGCACACAGAGAAACCAGAAATCAGCTCAAATTCCCATATGTGGCTAAGTATTTCTCACACTGAGCTTATTATTCAGTCTGTGGGAGGTAGGGTGGGGGGCATGTCCAACCTTTCCCAGCAGGACTGGCTGGCCACACCCCTAACTGATCCCACAGAGAGAAGGTAGAGGGCACTGTGCTGCCTTGTAGAGCCCAGATTGGTTGGTGGGGGGTGGGTGTGCAGAGAAAGAGTCCTCACCCATTGGTGGAGACCTGTTTCTGTTACTCTGGTATATTAGTTTCTTACTGCTGCTGTAACAAATTACCATACGTTAGTAGCTGAAAAGCAATGTAAATTGAGCTTAATAGCTCTGGAGGTCAGAAGTCTGAAATGGGTCTCATTGGGCTAAAATTAAGGTGCCAGAAGGGCTGGTTCCTTCTGGAGGCTCCAGGCGAGAATTTGTTCCTGGTCTCATCCAGTACCAGCATCAGTTGCCCTCCATCTTCAAAGCCAGAAGGGTGGCAACTTCCAGTCTCTCTCTGCTTTTGTCTTTGCATCAGCTTCTCTCTTATAAGGACCTTTGTGATGACATTGGGCCCACTGGATAATCCAGGATAATCACCCCATCTCAAGGTCCTTAACTCAGTCACATCTGCAAAGTCTCTTTTGCATATAAGGTAACATTTACAGGTTCTAGGGACTAGGACCAAGTATTTCTCCTTGCTGTCCCAGCTGAAGGGCAGCTGATTCAACTTATGGGCTTGGGCAAAGAGCCAGAAAAAGGAAGGATTCTGGGGGCAGGGCAGAGCTAGGAACCTTTGAGAAAGGCTATGGCTCACTGGGTTCAGGGAATGGCTGTCAGCTCAACACTGTGGTGAACTAGGTCTGGAGGGTCCTCTATCCCGTTCCTGGGGCCCCAGTCTGAGACCCACTGCCTTCCTCCTTCACTCCTCATGTCCAATCAGCCCCGACGCAGAAGTCCCCAGTGACCTGGTGCCAATCCTTTTCTGTCCTCACTGGTCCTCCTGGCTTCGGTCCATGCCACCTGCCTCTTGGCTGGTTTCCCACCTCCATCTGGCCCCCGGCAGTGTGGCCTGAATGAGCCTTCCAAGGCAGAAAGCTGAACAAGTCACTTCCCTTTTGCTTAACATTCTGTAACAGCTTTGGATTACCTTTTGGGAGGCAGCCCTGCAACCCCAGCTTCACAGAGCAGCGCCTCAGGACCTACTGCTCATTCTCATTTCATTCCCCAGAGTATGGAGAGAATTGCATTCCACCCTCATCCTCTCTCCTTGTTCCAAGTGGGTTCTGGCCTCTTCACCTTTGCAGATTTGGTTCCTTCTACCTGACACCCTCCCTCCCACCCCTCATCCTCCAACTCATTCTTTCAGGGTCCTGCTTGTCTGTCGCTGTCCATGGAAAATCTTTGAGATCAGCCAGGATCCTGTGGATGCAACAGAAACTGATTCTGACTGGTCCACACGAAAGGGGGCTGAGTGGTCCCCCAAGAGCTGCTGTTAGTACAAGGGGAAGGGATGCTCAATGCTTGGGGACCTGCCCAAGTCTACGCCTGCCCCTCTAACACACCAGCATGGTCTTGGTGCCCTGTAGGCATCCACAGCCCTTGGCATGTATGTCAGCCTTGACACTGTGTTAAGTCCTTAGTGGCTGACTTGCTTGCCTGCCTCACTGCCCCAGCTCCTGATGAGGACCTTGTCTTGCTCAGGTGCGCCCTCTGGGTCAGCACAATGCCTGGTGCACAGTGGTTCTGAGACTGTGCAACGTGGCAGGGATTTGAGGGGCACTTTCAAGCTCCAAACCCCAAGGAACTGAGAGATCTGTGAGCTATGGGAGGGCATTGACATAAGGCAGACAGAGGGGAAACTGCAGCTGGGGCCCTGAGTCCTTTCTGCTCAGAGATTTCCTTCTCAAGAATGGGGAGATTGGTAGTGCATACTTTGGAAAAGTGTTCGGTGGAGTCTGGGAAAGCTAGAGGCTGGCTCACTGGCTCAGCAAGTTCCCCTGCATATATACCCAACAGAAATGCGTACATATGCCCACTGAGACATCACATGAGCTCGCAGTATGGCTTTATTCATGATAGCTCCAAACTGGAAACAACCTGATGCCTTGTTCTGGACAATAGAGAAATAGTTTGGACTATTCACAAAATGGAAATAAAATTCATGTCAGAATTGACTCACTGTACAGCAGTTGGTGTTGAAACAGAACCTTCATCCAATTGAGAAGGAAAGTGCTTGAGAAGGGAACCCCAGATCTGTTTGGGGAATAGGTTTAACTCAGGGAAATTTAGAATCCAGTATGATAGAGTAGATCAAATCTACTGCATTCTTTTTTTTCTTGAGATTTTATTTATTTATTCATGAGAGACCCAGAGAGAGAGGCAGAGACATAGGCAGAGGGAGAAGCAGGCTCCTTGCGGGGAGCCTGATGTGGAACTTGATCTCAGGACCCCAGGATCACAGCCTAAGCCAAAGGCATATGCTCAACCACTGAGTCTCACAGGTGCCCCTGCATTCATCTTTTTGTGTTAAGCACAGAAATCTACTTTATAGCTCTGGCATTTTAAGGACTTATAAAGTTTAGGAGAATTGGGTATATTTGAATGTTCACATCAGACTTTTGATTCTAATTTTGAATGTGCTCTAGTCGTTGACTTTGAGCTGTGATTATAAGTTGAAATCTTACTAAGTTGGTAAACAGTTTTTGAATATTTCAAAATCCCCATAATTGTAAGTTTAGTGTATCTGATTGATAAGAATCACTTAAGGACTTGGGAAGATTTGTTAGTCAGATAATTGAAAAACTTAGATATGGAATATAATAAACTCTGATTGCAGCTTAAAATGTTTAAAGGAGTTTAATTAACTAAGTAGGTAAATGGTACAAACATTAATCAAAGTTCGCCTTAAAGATGATTGTTAAAATTGTCTGCATCTATTCATAGAATAAGATTTGTAAGTTGCATTTAAAAACTCAACAAAGAATAAAGACTTAAGAACCATCTTTAAGGAGAACATAGGCAGCAACTTCTTTGACTTCGGCTGTAGCAAATTCTTACTGGACATGTTGCCAGGGTCCAGGGAAATGAGCAAAAATGAATTATTGGGCTTGATAGGTAGAAAGCTTCTGCACAGTGAAGGGAGCAGTCAACAAAACTAAAAGGCAGCCTATGGAACGGGAGAAGATATTTGTAAATGATGTATCTGATAAAGGATTAGTATCCAAATATCTATAAAGAACTTATTAAATTCACCCCCCAAAACCCAAATAATCCAGTTAAGAAATGGGCAGAATACATGAACAGACATTTTTCTAAAGAAGATATCCAGATGGCTAACAGACACACGAAAAAGTGCTCAAAATCACTCAGCATCAGGGAAATGCAAGTCAAAACTATACCGAGATACCACCTCACGCTGTCAGAATGGTTAAAATTAGCAATATATAGGGATGTCTGGGTAGCTCAGTGGTTAAGCGTCTGCCTTTGGCTCAGGGCGTGATCCCAGGATTCCAGGATCAAGTCCCATATCAGGGTCCTGCATGGAGCCTGCTTCTCCCTCTACCTATGTCTCTGCCTCTCTCTCTGTGTCTCCCATGAATAAATAAATAAAAACCTTTAAAAAATAAAATAAAAACTAAAATTAGCAATATAGGGAGATGACAGATGAGGATGTGGAGAAAGGAGAACCCTCTTGCACTGTTGGTAGGAATGCAGACTGGTGCAGCCACCCTGGAGAACAGTATGGCGGTTCCTCAAAAAGCTAAAAATAAAGCTACCCAATGATTGATCCACCAATTGCACTATTAGGTATTTACCCAAAGGATACAAAAATACACATTCAAAGGGGTCCATACACCCTGGTTTATAGCAGCATTATCAATAATAGCCAAACTATGGAAAGAACCCAAATGCCCATTGACTAATGAATGGATAAAGAAGATGTAGTATACACACACACACACACACACACACACACACACACAGAGAGGAATATTATTTGGCCTTCAAAAAGAATGAAATGGGGCACCTGGGTGGCTCACTGATTGAATGTCTGCCTTCGGCTCTGGGCATCACACAGGGATCCTGGGATTGAGTCCCACATCGGGCTCCCTGCATGGAGCCTGCTTCTCCCTCTGCCTGTTTCTCTGCCTCTCTCTGTGTCTCTCATGAATAAATAAATAAAATATTAAAAAAAGAATGAAATCTTGCTATTTGCAATGTGCACGGAGCTAGAGTGTATTATGCTATGCAAAATAAGTCAATCAGAGAAAGACAAATACCGTATGATTTCACTTAATATGTGGAATTTGAGAAACAAAGTGGGTGAACGTTCGGGAAGGGTATAAAAAGAGAGAGACAGAAACAAACCATAAAAGACTCCTAATGATAGAGAACAAACTGAGGGCTGGTGGAGGTAGGTGGGCTGGGAGGGGCTAGATGGGTGATGGGGCTTAAGGAGGGCACTGGTTGTGATGAGCACTGGGTGTTGTATGTAAGTGATGAACCACTGAACTCTACCTCTGAACCAATATTGAACCGTATGTCAACCAATAGGAATTTAAATTTAAAAGAAAACTTAAAAACCGAAGTATTTCTGAAGTATTTTCTCTGCCCTAAGCTTCCCTCAAGAAACCAGAAAAATCCTTGGAGTCGGACATTGGAGGCTTAAGGGAGGATGACCGAGCAGCCACCCACTTGCCAACACTGGAGACAAATGGGGCAATAGGTATGGCAAGTGTTGCCTGCCTGGGGGCCATGTGAACCCCCAATTCAGCCTTCTGACTTCCCCTCCCCACCCCCAAATTAGAGGTACTCCCCAAAGCAGTCATTGGGCCACTACAGAGGTCTGGGAGGCACAGAAGTTCCCTGCCCCCATGCCTTGCAGCCTCAGTGGAGGGAGGGGCAAGCCTGGACACTCCCTGATCCCCACTCTCCACCCCAGTCTTTGAAGCCTCTTGTCCACTTGGTGCTGTCCTCTGCAGTTGGCAGAATAATGGCCCCTAAAGATATCCATGCCCTAATCCCTGAAGCCTATGAAGATTATTTTACATGGCAAAAGAGACTTTGGGGATGTGATTAAATTAAGGTTCTTGAGGTTGAGGGAGATGATCCTGGATTATCTGGGTGGGGCCTCAATGTGATTCCTTAATAGAGAGAGGCAGAGGGAGATTTGATGAAAGAGAGCCGCAATGTGAGCCCCGAAGCAGCTTGCTACGCTGCTGAATCCAAGGAACACAGTTCTAGAAACTGGAAAAGGTGAGGAAACAGACTTCCCCTCCTAGAGCCTCTGGAGGTAGCAAGTCCCTGCCATCACCTTGATTTCAGCCCAGTGAGTTGCAGGCTTCTGGGCTGCAGGGTGTCGCAGAAGAAACGAGTGCTATTGCAAGCCACCGCATTGCTGGTCATTGTCACAGCAGCAACAGGAAACTGGTACACCTGCACTGAGACTCCCTTGCTCTTGGCTTTCCTTGATGCCAGAGCTCTAGCACAAGGCCCCAGGGCTTTTGCTGACCTCTTGCACCACGTGGGAGTTCTGAAGAGATTCCAGGCATCATCTTCCGTAGCAGCTGCTGATATTCTACTTTTGGTGGAGAACTCCCTGGTATCTGCCTGCAGTCATTGGTGCAGGGTTCCTGAACTTGACAATGGTGCCATTGTCAGTGGCTGGGCCTATAAGATAATGAGCTCTCAGCCCCTGTGAGTCTGTACGCAGCACACCCTGGGGCCTGGCATGGGGGCTGTTGGTCCTCTTCTTTGCCCACCTGCCCCTAAGGCAGCCATCCCTTGCAGGATTCCTTCCAGTGTGGGGGTAGATTGAAAACTGGGCAGGAGTCACCGTGGTGGCCACCATCACCTGTCACAACTGGTGTGCCTCATACTGCTGGAGGCCCGAGGCTGCTGCCTCCAGACTGCTACCTCTTATATCTCACCTTCTCCACCCCACCCCAGCACCCTCCTTCCTGTAGTCTTGGCAAATATGGCCAGGGGAATGTGACAGCCCAGAGACGCCTGGCGTTAGACTGGGGGAGACAAGTCAAACATTTCACAACAAACCCAGAGGCCACACCAATTCACATCCAGGTTAAACTGAAGTTCTCAGTAGGTGGAGTGAGTCCACATCACTGCGTCCAATCCAGAGGTCTCCAAAAGAGGGTGATATGCACAGGGGGAGGTACAAGACAGTTTGTTGGGGTGTGGGAAATAATGTCACAACTCCACCTATTATTTATTCTTAGCTCATTCTTTTAAGTTTCCATTTCTTCAATATATTTTATATTATATTTAAGATATTAGAACAGGAATAGGAGTATGTATTTATAGCTAAATAAAAGCAAATTGTAGAGACAATGTTTTTACATCATCTGTATGGGGCACCTGCATGGCTCAGTCCGTTGAGCATCTGCCTTCAGCTCAGGTAATGATCCTGGGGTCCTGGGATTGAGACCCTCATCAGGCTCCCTGCTCCATGGGAAACCTGCTTCTCCCTCTCCCTCTGCCTGTCACTCCCCCTGCTTGTGTTCTCTGTGTGTGTATGTCAAATAAATAAAGATAAAATCTTTTAAAATATCATCTTTATAAAGACAATGAATAAAGAAACCTTTGGCACTGTTGATCTAATTGACAAGCATTTATCGATCATCTACTGTGGGCAAAGAACTGGGTGAGATGCTGTGGGAATTTTTAAAAAGAGAGATAGCAGAGGGTATAGTCTTTAGCAGAGAGTTCAGAAGTGCTGCTCTGAATGACAAACTAAGAATATCTGTAAGTCATCTCACAGACAAGGGCTAATTTTCCTAGCACATAAAGAGCATTTACAAATCAATAAGAAAATGTCAACAGCCTAGTTGGGAGGGAAATGGGCATAAGAGATTCACAGAAATGAACCACGAGTGGCCGTTGAGCAGGTGAAAAAATGAGAACTGCTCACTCATCATAGGAGAACTGTCTGTTAAAGAACACCGAGATACCAGTTCTCTTCTGTTGGGCTGGCCAAGATCCACAAGTGTGAACATGCGTGCTTTGATGGTGAGATGGGCAGCTCATCTGTTGTGGTGGCAATGCTTCTGAATTTCAAACATGCGCACCCTCCAAGTTGGCCATGCAGCTCTGGGGAATTCATCTATACAGTGGGGGTACTATTTGGGCTTGAAGAAGAATCAGGAAGCTCTACAAAGATTCCTGTTATGGAATGACTTCCAAGAAATACTGGTAGTGGAAATGGCCAGAGGCTACCATTTGTAAAAGGGAGGAAGAAAAGAATATACACACCCACACGGACAAATCTGTGGAAGGCAAGGTGCCAGCAGGTGAGGGAGAGCCACAGCCTCCTCTGGGGGTGCTACTCAGGACAGACCCTGGACAGGTTGAGAGGAGATCTGGCTTAGGATCCCAGGGCCCTGCTCACAGAGTTATGGTCCGCTCCCTTCAGCCTCAATTTCCTCCATGGGAACAAATGCCACTCACTCCTGCAGCTCCTGGCCTTGCTGGATGTCAGGTTGACATAAACCCAGTAGCACTATCAGCCAGTCGTTGGGGGGCTTGGGGGCCCCAGGCTCCATGCCGCAGACGTCACATGCGTTATTTCATGGAAACCTCACAGCTGCCTGGAGACAGGGTTACTTTTTGCATCTCAGTTTCAGGGGCTGGGAGTGAGGCTTGAAGGGGTTAAATAATTGGCCCCATGTCACACGGTGACAGAGCAAGATTCCACTCCCTCTTTCCAAAGCTGAGCCATAGTCCTTGACTTGTGGACAGGAAGTCAGAAAACACACATGCAGGCCACTAACTCACCGTACCCTGTGAAGCCCTCACTCGTTGGCTCATATAGCCTTGAGCCGACCTTGGGAGTCCCCCCAAAGCACCCAGTTCCAGAGAGCACTGCTGCCTTACTTGCTCTCCTTGCCCTTGTGGGTCGATGCCAGTGACCTGTCTGTCCTTCCCATGCCTCGGGAGCCAAGTACCTGGCTGGTGGGGCTCTGAGGCAGTGTCAGTGCAGGTGCGATGCCGGTTGGGGACGGGGAGTTAGTTCTGCTGCTGGCTCCAGGGGGGGACAGGGGCTGCTACCTTTCAGAGGGGCTTTCCCTCAGCACCTGTTAGTGGACTCGCACCTCTCCATCCCCTTCTGCTATATCCTCAGCCCTCCATTCTGTGTTTGAGTGTCTATCATGTGTTGTCACTCCTCCTCTGGCGGAAAGAAGGCTCCACGTTTGGAGGAAGTGTTTGCTGAATGAGTGAATGAACAAACTATAGAGTTCATCCCCAGTGCTCTGCCTGCTCCCTGAGATGAGGACCTTGGGAGTGGGAGGGGACCCAGGACCAGCATCCAGGTCACAGACCTGGGGCCAGGGAGCCCTTGTTCCTGAGTTTCATGCCACCCGCTTCCTCCAGCAGGCGCTCCTTAGAAGGTGTGAAGCCTGGAGGGGGCAGCCCGTGGGAGGGGTCAGAAGAGCAGCTTTGGCTTTCTTTGGTTGTTCCCAAGTTGGAAGCGGGCGAAGTTAGGGAGGCGGTAGTTACAGGCCAAGGCCTGGCCGTTCGGAGCGCGGTGCCTTGGCTGCCGCTGGCAAGCAGCTGCTTGCTCAGAGCTCTGCGCGGACGTGGGCTCTGGCCTCGGTCCAGAGCACGCAGCTCTCCCGAACCGAACCGCAGAGCCCTGGGCTCACCCTAGCTCCTCCCTTCCTGTGCCGTCTGTGGGGCTGGGGCGCCTGAGGCTGTCCCCACCCCTGGCAGATTCGGCCTCTGCACCTCTCCCTGGTTGGTCCTTCAAGGTCCCCCCGCCAGCAAGCCGGGCCGCAACGTGTTCTGCCCTGGGCGCTGCTCCATGCGGCGCACGACTGGGTAAACCGGCCGCGGGTGCTGCAGGCTCTGGACCCGTGCCTGGGTGCCAGCAGGTGCTCCTTATCACCTGGGTGCCCAGGTGAGTTTTCTGGGCAGGCGAGGCGCCAGTGCTGCTTTCGGGGCTCCGTCCCTCTCTCCTCTTGGAGCTGGCTAATGAGTAGTGGTTCACATCTGTTGGGCTTGACAGGGAAGGACTGTTGGGGTGCCGAGGGGTGCAGCCAGCTTGACAGGGCCTGGGAAAGGTAAGGAGTCTCCAGAGGCATAGGGCCCTGGGCCACGAGGCGACAGAGCAGAGCAGGGCTGCTTCGTGACTTCATATCCTGGGGTGCCCGTGGAGGGGGGACAACTGTTTCACCAGGTCCTCTGCAGGAGGCTGGGCCTGCAGCTCCCAAGGCTCTCAAGTTTCATAAACCCAGCCCCGACCTGTGGCTGCCCTCCGCTGTGGCCCTACCTCTGGGTCGGCACCCTGGGTACCCCCCTATGATGCTGCCCAGGGCCGAGGGAGTGGCAGTGAACCTCGCTCCTCTGCTGCCAGCCTAATCCCCACCAAGATGGGGGCAATGGCCCAGGTGGGGCAGGGTGGCATCCCAGGGGGAGCATGAAGTTTATTTCTGGGTCTACGCTCTTTCAGCGCCGCCCCCCCCACCCCCCACATTGGCTGAAGTGAGAGAATCTTCCTATCCTTGCTAATAGCTTCTTCTTAGAAGCAAAGAGAGGGCCAGGGGGGCTTAGAGCCTTTGGTGGGCGGAGATCCAGCCAGAACATCACATGTTCGGTTTGTTTCCACAGGATGTGTTTTTACAGTTTCCTCTATCTCTGACAAGTGACGCTGATTTTCCAGTGATGCTAGTTGACATTCTGCGGAAGCTACATTATTTAGAAGTAGGTTGGCTGAGAAAAAAGCATGAATTAAATAACAATACGAGTAAACAGAAGATGTGACAGGAGCCAGGGAGACATGTCAATGACAGAAGTTTGGAAATCGCCGCTCTGAGGCAAGATTGTCGCCTGCTGGGTCAGGAGCTCCTCCTGTGACTTCTTCTTGGGCCTCCCTTGCCTTGGACCTGGGTCCAGGGGATTTTGGAAGCCTGAGACAAGTATTTCTGTATTAAATGGGCACATGGCACTTTCTGGGGGGCCATGCCCCATGCTGACTGCTTTGCTAATATTACCTCATTTCAGCCCCATGAACCAGATCAGTCCGGTTGTCCCCATTTACAGGGAGGGGAAACTAAGACACAGTGCAGCTAGTCATTCTCCTTCCAGGGCAGAGTTAGGGGAGTCCTGCTGCTGAAGCATGAACCAGGCATTGCCAGTCTCCCCTCTAGGAACACAGCCTGGCTGGGCTCCTGAAGGGTCACAGGAGGACACGTGGCCTCCTGCCCTCCCATTATCTATCATGTCCTTCCCAGTGTTGCCAGCTGGGAGGTGGGGGCGCTCTTCTCCTTCCCGGAACTTTTTCTTTCTTTCTTTTTTTAAAGATTTTATTCATTTATTCATGAGAGAGAGAGACAGAGAGAGAGAGGCAGAGACACAGGCAGAGGGAGAAGCAGGCTCCATGCTGGGAGCCTGATGTGGGACTCGATCCTGGGTCTCCAGGATCACGCCCTGGGCTGAAGGCAGGTGCTCAACAGCTGAGCCACCCAGGCGTCCCATTCCTGGAAATTTCTCTGCTGCCAGACACCACCTAGGACATGGAGGACAGTGAGTAGGATTATTGGGGTTAAATTGGAGCGAGGTCCTAGTGAGAAAAACCACAGAGAAGGGAAGCCTAGAGAAAGCCCAGAAGTGTTGGGGTCCTTGGGCACTGGGATATCCTGTCTTTGATCTCCAACAGGCTCTAGCTCTTCTTCCAGGTTCCAGACTGTGGCCTTCCCAGCTTTGCAAGTGGCGGGAGGCCCCTAATCTACAGGGAGCCCTGGAGGGCTGTGGTCAGTGACCCAAGGCCACTGTGGGGGACCTGACAGTGTGGCCTCGGATCATCCAAGCACCATGGGACCTACCTCTCCCTGTACTAGCCTGGAGCCTCCAAGCCTGGGCTGCATGGCCACTGAATACATACCCAACCCCTTGGGAGGCACATCTGTCTCTTGCATTTACTGTTCCAGAAGCAGGAGGACCTGAAGCCCCTTCTCCTGGCTGCCTGCACCCCAGAGGCCCTGCTTCTCCTCCTGTTTTCACCCAGAGTCTGAGTTGCAACCCCTCTCAGAGGCCACTTTCCTCCTCGCTTCCAGATGACTACAATGGCCACTCCAACCCCATGCCCTTCATGCCCTCAGGCCCCTCAATGCCCTCCACCCCCCATGTCCTTCATCCCTCAGGCCCCTCAATGCCCATAAATTGGCTTTGGCCCTGGGCCTTGGGGCTGAGGAAGTGTGATGTGCCGAAAGAAAGTCAGGTTGTGGATGAGCAATGACACCTAATGAAATGTGAAACATCCAGGGTGCCAGGGCTGCTTCCTCAGGCCCTGGTGACACTGCAGTCCTTGTCAGCATCACCCAGACAGCTTGTGACAGCCCAGGGCCCTGGGCAGCCAGCCTGATGTGCTTTCATATGCTGGGTGGACCGTAAGCCTTGGTCCTGGGGAAGAGGCCTGGTTCTTGCTTCAGGGAACCTGGGTCTGAAATCTTCCAGCAGGACCGCATCCAGGCCAGTTGGGCGGAGGGGGGTGGGGGGTGTCTCACACACCTGCAGGACCCCCCAGATCTACAAGCAGGGTCAGGCACCTCCCTGATGCTCCCATATCCCTGATCTTTAGCTTTTATCATTGCCTTTATGTCTGCATCAAATACTTACAAGGTACTCACTTTTACTATGTGCAAGTCATGGTCTAAACACTCTACTAGGAGCCTCAAAATGACCCATGAGGCAGGAACTACGATTATAATTTCCATTTTACAGAGACGGAAACTGAGGCACGGAGAGGTTAAGTCACTGAGGTGATAAGAGGTAGAGCCGGAAGCAAACCTGGGCAGTCTGGCTCCAGAGCCCCATGTCCTTGACCATGGTGCCAGGCCTCTCTGTCCATCTCCCTTGTGCTCCCCCAGTCTTCTTGTCTGGGCTCTGTCAGGTCAGGATCTACATCTGCTCTATTCACCTTTACATCCATAGTAACCGGCATAGGATCCAGGTCCTCAATGAAGACTTGTGATTGAAATGATGGAGGGATGGATGAATGAAGGCCAGCGTCTCTTACATGTTGAAGAGTCGTGGTGGGATCTCAGTGTAGAAACTCATTTCTATTCTTGTGGTTTAGACATTTCGCCAGCTCTCAGTCTGTGGCTTTACTTGCCCATCTGTCCCATGACCTTTATATATTATCCATTTTCCTTTCCTACTTTGTCTTTTCTTAGCTTCTCAGCCCACTTGGACTTGGGGGTGGTGGAGAGGGAAACAAGTGCTTGGCCAGTTGTCTTGAACCTCACACCCAGCTTTGTGCCCTGGGAAACCAGACAAGGCCCAGGAGAGCTGTGTGAAGCAGGGCCTCAGGTATCCTGTGTCCCCTGGGTGATGCCCCTGGACAGGTTCCTTAAGTCAGGCTCCTTAGCTAGGGAAGAATTGGCTGAGGAGGTTCCATCTGTGATGGGGTTGTGGCCAATGAAGAGCAGATTGGGAGCTACATGCTGCCAGGCAGGAAGCATGTGTTGGAGAGAACAGGAGAGGAGGGCAGAGAGGTACATGACCCCAGAATGACTCATTCTCTCTCACGAATAAAGTAAAATAAAATAAAATAAAATAAAATTCATGAGAGACAGACAGAGAGAGAGAGAGAGAGAGAGAGAGAGAGATAGGCAGAGACACAGGCAGAGGGAGAAGCAGGCGCCTTGCAGGGAGCCTGACGTGGGACTCGATCCCGGGACTCCGGGATCACACCCTGAGCCAAAGGCAGAAACTCAACTGCCAAGCCAGCCAGGTGTCCCTAGGCCTGTGCCTCTTGACCTTGAATGGGCATACAAATTACTTGGGGAGGGCAGCCCGGATGGCTCAGCGGTTTAGCGCCGCCTTCAGCCCAGGACCTGATCCTGGAGTCCTGGGATCGAGTCCCACGTCGGGCTCCCTGCATGGAGCCTGCTTCTCCCTCTGCCTGTGTCTCTGCCTCTCTCTCTCTGTGTTCTCATGAATAAATGCATAAAACCTTTAAAAAAATTACTTGGGGATCTTAGCAAATGCAGATTCTGACTCAAGAGGCTTGTGGTGGGGCCTGAGAGTCTGTGTTTCTACAAGCTCCTGGATGCCGCTGATGCTCGTGGTCCATGGACCACACTTTGAGTAGCAAGAGAAGAAGGAGAACAAGGTCTCCTGCTACACACTGGCTTCTATGCTGAGGGTGATGTGGGCACCCGTGGGAACCCCGCCAGGACCACAGCTGACCCTGCAGCCTCAGATGGAGGTGCGATGTTCACCCCTATGCCCAACGGCAGACCTGAACCTTGTTGGTGGGCCAGCCAGACTCTAGGTCTCTACCACCCAGCGTCTCACTGGCCCTTCATGCCACCCCAGAGGGAAATCGCTGGGGGGTGGGTTTGCCTGGGTGGGACAGCACCCATCAACTTCAGAGCTGGGGTATGGGAGACCCCTCTTCAGAACCTCTGGGGGCTGGTTCTGTTCCAGGGTGAAGGGTCTCATCAGAGGAGGTCCTCAGGTTTCAGAGTTTGTAGTAACATTCCTGTGAGTACAGAGACTTGAGCGTAGAGTGAGTACACATGGTGGGGGTTGCCCAGAACCATCGGTTATCTCGGGACAAATGATTCAGCAGATGCTGGGCTCCCACGGGTTCGTTCCGGGTCAAGGTAAAGTCTCCTGGGTGGTGGCAGAGCCTGTGTGGGCTGTGAGTGGCCCTGACATCCTCAGAAGCAAGCTGGGAAGCCTCTCCCCATCCACATAGCTTGAATGGCTTTCAAGACAGAAGATGTGTGTGGGGAGGGCTGCTGGCCCCTGGTTAATAGGCTTAAAGGTTAATCCAGCATGTGACCAAGACAGGCTTGCTCTGTGGGGGCCAGAGGCCAGGATGCTGCCCCGTCACTGAAAAGACATTTCAAAACTCCCACATACTATACATGCCGTCAGGATCTGCAGGAGAGCTGTACCTTGGGGCGCCTGCGTGGCTCAGGCTGTTAAGCATCTGCCTTCAGCTCAGGTCATGATCCCAGGGTCCCTGGGTCAGCGGGGAGTCTGCTTCTCCCTCTCCTTCTGCCCCTCCCCCTGCTCGTGCTCTCTCTCTCTCTTGCTGCCCTCTCTCTCTCAAATAAATAAAATTTAAAAGAAGAAGAAGAAGAAGAGGAGGAGGAGGAAGAGGAGGAAGAAGAAGTTGTACATTAGGATATTTATTCTGGGGAGACTTTGCCAGGCCCGGTGCGTCATTCTGTAGTGGTTCACGTCAGTTCACCTCCACACTTACTGGATCTACCCGGTCCTCACCATCTGCAGCTCAGGCTCAGTCCTGTGCCCGGCAAAAGCCTCTTCCTAGTTTTCTTCCTTCTGGCCCTGCCTCACCCGAGTCCATCCCCACACTGTGACCAAGATCTTTCAAAACTGCAAAGCTACCCACATCCCTCCGTTGCTGGAGTTGCTGCCTGTGGGGCGTGCCCAAGCCCCAGTCTTGCTGCAGTCCTCCATGTCCTCCTAGGGCCAGCTCCTCTTCTCCATCCCTCCTTCCCAGGCTCAGGACCTTTGCCCATTTCCAGAACATTCATCCCACCTCTGCCCTCAGACTCGCACCCTCTCAGTGCTTGGCCCAGTCCCCCAGACAGTTAATGTCTTCCGCTTTGTCTCCCTGTGTGTTGGGTCCAGCTGATCTTGCATGACGGTGTTGGGACAATTTTTTTTGCATCAGTCTTTCCCCTGGGTGTGCCTCCTTGCTGATTCATCTTGGGTCCCCAAGGTCCAGCTTGGGGCCTAACCCCAGTAGGCATTTAATATGTGTTTGGGGAGCCAAAATGGTGACAAATTCTCCCACTGCCTTGAGGATCTAAGTCTTGGTAGGCGGAGGGAAATTGCTGGGAAATGACGTCAAGAACAAAGTGGAATGCCTAAATGTGTAGATGAGGGCTGCTGGAACAAAGTACCACAAACTACAACAACATTTTTCCTTTACAGTTCTGAAGGCTGGAAGTCCAAGATCCAGATGTCCATCTGCCGAGCCATGCTCCCTCCAAAGCCCTAGGGGATAATTTCCAGGTTCCTGTGACTCCCACATTCCTTGGCTGTGGCTGCAGAACATCAGTCTCTGTCTTCGTCCTTATATGGCCTATTTTCCTCCTGTGTCTCTCCTCTGTGTGTGTGTCTCTCTCTCTCTCTCTCTTTTTTAAGATTTTGTTGATTTATTTGACAGAGAGAGAGCACAAGCCGGGGGCGGGGCAGAGGGAGAAGCAGGCTCCCCATTGAGCAAGGAGCCCAATGTGGGGCTTGATCCCATGTACCTAAGATCATGATCTGAGCCGAAGGCAGACATTTAACAGACTGAGCCATCCAGGTGCCCCTCCATGTGTCTCTTATGAGGACATTTGCCATTCATTTGATTTAGGACCCTCTTGGATAACCCAGGAGGTTCTCATCAATAGATCTTTCACTTCATGGCATCTGCAAAGACCGTTGGTCCAAATAAAATCATCTTCACAGGATCTAGAGATTAGACTGTAGACATCGGGCCACCCACTTTGGGAAAGGCCAGTGGACAAGGCCAAAGCTTGCAATGGGGTTTCTACAGACCTTCCAGCCCTTACAGTTCCTGCATGGGGTCAGAGCTCAGACAGGTGTACAGTGAGGAGGGCGCACTGGAGAATGGGACAGACTGGTCAAAATTCTGCCTCCCAGAAATGCAAACTGGGCCTTCACCCTCTACCACCATCTCTCTTCCCCCTCCCAGAGCCTCTCAAGACCTTGTTAAACCACAGAGGTTTATGGAACAATGATTAGAGTGGGCAGAGGACGGAAGAAAAGCCGTCCCTTATTGTAAATTGAGGCAGGGCGCAAGGAAACTTAACAGCTATGTTATTTTCAACCAAGTGAGTATAACATTAATATCAAGACCAGCAAGGAAGGAAAGAAGAAAGGAGGGAGAATGGGGGTAGGTAGAAAAATCACAGCCCAGTATCACATGTGAAGATTCCTGAAAAACACTAAAGAAAACATTAGCAAGCAGAATCCAGCAGAGCGTTAAAGGAATAACACAACTTGTCTCAGCATGTTCCCTCCTGGAATGAAAGGGTGGTTCGGCATATTTTGGAAAATTCATTAATATGATTCAGGAAATTCATGAATGTAATTTATCACATTCGTGGATTTGAAAAATTATTTATTTATTCATAAGAGACACAGAGAGAGAGGCGGAGACACAGGCAGAGGGAGAAGCAGGCTCCATGCAGGGAGCCCGATGTGGGACTTGATCCTGGGACTCCAGGATCACACCCTGGGCCGAAGGCAGGTGCTAAACCACTGAGCCACCCAGGCACCCCATATTCATGGGTTTAATAAGAAAAGTCATACCATGAATTTTATCGATGCTGAAAGGTGGTATGACAGACTCAATAACCAATTTTTTTTAAGATTTTGTTTTTTTTAAGTTTTATTTATTTAAGTAATCTCTCCACCCAACGTGGGGCTCGAACTCACAGCCTTGAGATCAAGAGTTACATGTTCCTCCGACGGAGCCATCCAGGGGCCCCTCAACAGCCATTCTTGACTTAAAAAGACAGAGCATGGGGCACCTGGCTGGCTCCGTTGGTGGACCTTGTGACTCTCGATCTCAGAGTTGAGAGTTCAAGCCCCACGTTGGGTGAAGAGATTACTTAAAAAATATTTTTTTTAAAAAAAAATATATTTTTGGGGGATCTCTGGGTGGCGCAGCGGTTTGGTGCCTGCCTTTGGCCCAGGGCACGATCCTGGAGACCTGGGATCGAATCCCACGTCGGGCTCCCGGTGCATGGAGCCTGCTTCTCCCTCTGCCTGTGTCTCTGCCTCTCTCTCTCTATCTGTGTGTGACTATCATAAATTAAAAAAAAAAATTAAAAAAAAATTAATAAAAAATAAAAAAATATTTTTTGAAAAATATTTATTTATTTATTTATTTATTTATTTATTTATTTATTTATGGTGGGGAGGGTAGAGGGAGAGGGAGAGAGTCTTAAGCAGACTTCAGGCTGAGCACGAGCCTGACATGGGGCTCAATCTCATCACCCTGAGATCATGCCTGAAATCAATGACTTGAGCTGAAACCTAGAGTCAGATGCATAACCGACTATGCTACCCAGGCACCCCATAAATAAATTTTTTCTTAAAGAAAGCCATGAAAGAATTCCTTTAATACCACAGCGTGGAGGATCCCTGGGTGGCTCAGAGGTTTAGCACCTGCCTTCGGCCCAGGGCGTGATCCTGGAGTCCTGGGATCGAGTCCCACATCGGGCTCCCTGCATGGAGCCTGCTTCTCCCTCTGCCTGTGTCTCTGTCTCTCTCTCTCTGTCTCTCATGAATAAATAAAATCTTAAAAAAAAATAATACCACAGAGTAGAGAAGGCTATTCTAATTATGATGCAAAATCCAAAAGTCAAATAAGAAAAGATTGAAAATTCAGTAACAAAAAAAATTTTACAAAGAAAAAACAAACCAGTAACAACAGCACAGTAACAAAGTCAAAAGACAGACTGGAAAAAAGTACTGGAAACTTTCTCCACAGGCTAAGAGCCAACCTCCCTACTATCTAGGGGCTTATTATAGAAATTAGTACAGAAATTACAAACTGCAATAAAAAATTGATAAAAATGTGAAGAAGCAGCTCACAGAAAAAGAAGTGCAAATACATCTTAAATATGTTAAAAGTTGCTCACCCTCACTCATAAGAAAAGAAATGCAGGGATGCCTGGGTGGTTCAGTGGTTGAGTGTCTGCCTTTGGCTCAGGTCATGATCCTGGGATGGAGTCCCCCCCCCCCCCCCCCCCCCCCCCCCCCCCCCCCCGCACTGGGCTCCCTGCAGGGAGTCTGCTTCTCCCTCTGCCTGTGTCTCTGCCTCTTGCTGTGTGTCTCTCATGAATAAATAAATAAAATCTTTAAAAAAAAAAAAGAAATGCAAAATAAAGCTATGCTGAGATGCCACATGTCTTCTGTGATACGGGTCAGGCCCTGTAAGTGTGGTAACGGTGCCCTGAGGTAGGGGGCTGGGACAGTAGCAGTGGCTGTGGCCCTGGGTAGGGCAGTGGGGCTGCCTTCCAAAGCCACAGACTCACTTATACTTCACAATTCAACTAAGCAATACCACTTTCTGGATTTTTTTTTTTTTTTTTTTTTACATAGTCTCCATGCCCAGCACACAGAGCTCAATGCAGGGCTTGAACTCATGACCCTGAGATCAAGACTTGAGCTGAGGTCAAGAGTCAGATGATTAGCCTATTGCGCCACCCGGCATCCCTAGATTTTGATTTTAATTGAAGTAAAATTGCTATTACAATCTCCTATTAGTTTCAGGTATATGTAGTGATTTGATATTTTCACACATTATGAAATGATCGCCAAGATACCACTTCTGGAATTTTATCCTACAGCTACAGTAGCACACATTGGAAAGAGTATATGTGCAAAGTTCCTGATTTCAGGACCTTTTTATTATCAAAATATTAGATGCAACCCAAGTGTTCACCCACAGGAGGCCAGTTAAATAAATTATAGTAAATCTATATAGTAGAATACTCTGCAGCCAAAAAAAACTGAAGCTCCACGCTCCCAAGTACAAGCGGGGGTAATGCCATGGGAAGCACATGAAAAGTGAAAAACTGTTGCATCAAAAGGGATGAAGTAAGAATGCACATTTACCTGTTTATGTTTTTAGAAAGACAATCTGAAAGGATGCACAAGAAACTAAAACTGGTTTCCTGCAAGTGGGGCGGCAAGTAGGACCCTTGCAAAGGGTGCAAAGGGTGGGGAGAAAGAGAGCTTCTCCATCATATACTTTGTTTCACAATCTCTTTGAACTGTGTGAAATTACTGCCTATTCAACAATTTTAAAACACTGCAGGGCAGCCCCAATGGCGCAGCGGTTTGCAGCCACCTGCAGCCTGGGGTGTGATCCTGGAGACCTGGGATCGAGTCCCACATCGGGCTCCCTGCGTGAAGCCTGCTTCTCCCTCACCCTGTGTCTCTGCCTCTTTCTCTCTGTGTCTATGAATAAACAAATAAAATCTTAAAAAATAGTAATAAAACACTGCATATGTTGGAGATGCTCTAAGACTTTTCTGGAAGAAAATACATTGTTGGTGGCAGTTGTCTCTGGGCAATTGAGGCGGCAGGGGGGGTGGCAGTGGAGAAGGACTTTTAATTGTCATTTTACACAGTCTTGGACCATTGGGTTGTTTGCCATGGACACATACAACTTCTGAATTAAAGACAACCATTTATAATGATTTATGTTGATGTGCTTGCAAATACATAGAAGGTGCATTCCCGTGGGTTCCCCTGGGGAGTGGCATTGTTGGGACCAAGGGTACAGAGAAGGAGCTTTCCTTATGTGAGGCTGGGACTCTTACAACATGCCCACCATAGGAAAGAATGAGGGAATTGAGTGAAGAGGTTCCCTTCATCCTCCTTCCTCCAGAAAGTTTCTTGGTTGGGGGCACCCGGGTGGCTCAGTGGTTGAGCATCTGTCTTTGGCTCAGGTCGTGATCCCGGGGTCCTGGGATCGAGTCCCACATCAGCTCCCTGCAGGGAGCCTGCGTCTCCCTCTGCCTGTGTCTCTGCCTCTGCCTCTCCCTCTGTCTCTCATGAATAAACAAATCTTAAAAAAAAAAATCCCTTGGTTGAACTTAGGAGGGTCTGCACAGATGGGGTTTTATAACGTGTAAGACCTGGGAGATCTTCAAAGGGAGGGAAGAAGTGCTACCAGCTTAAGGCCCGCTGCTGTGTGAATCTAGGAGAGAACCTCACCTTTTCCCCATCCAGATCTCGGGTCTTTCTGCTACTGCAGGGAGAGTCCGGGTCCAGGGAGCCCAGCTGGATCTGATATGCCAGAAAAGAAAACAGAAAGGAGAAGGCGTCCAGGGAACGGCAGTGCTGATAGGTGATGGCTAATATTCCAGGTCAGGCCCATCCATTATCCCATTTCATTTGTCACCTTAGGCAGAAGGCCTGCGCTTGTGGCTGAGCACCCTGGCTGCCCCTGCCATTTCACCTGCACGAACCCTTGGCTAGAAAAGTCAGCCCAATGGCAATTTTGGTTCTTTAAGAACCAGTGGGGGCTCACGCTGCACTAATTAATTCAATGAGACACTCTGGAAGCTTGGCAGCTATAATCTGAGGCTGCCTGCATCCCTGCATCCCTCCCCCACGCCCGCTAGCCCCCCTCCACCTGGGAGCCCTTGGGGGATTCAGGTGCCTAGGACAGGAGAGGCTGTGCGAGGAGCTGGGAGTCCGCAGTCCCGGATATGACCAGGAGGTGGCGGCGCAGCTGCACCAAGCCCTGCCCCCAGGCAGCCCCAGAAAAACCCAAAACCCAAATTAAAAATTCCTTGGCCTGGAAGCAGACAGTCAGTTGGAGATTCCGGGAGCCTTCTGGCAAATCTGGGAGGTTTGACCTTCTGCTGTAAGCAAAGCCTAGGGGCGTCCATGACAGGCAAAGGGCAGGGGAAAAGAGAACATTTTTAGGCATATGGGAAAAGGAAATAGAGACAAGAATTCTCCCACAGGTGCCATGGATTTCAGCAGCTCCCTTTAGCCCCACAATTCTCCAAGTGAGGCCAGGTCCCCGCGCCCCAGAATCATCTGGGGGCTTATTTTTAAATGCAAATTCTGGGGCCTCTCCTTGTGGCAGGACCTGGGACACTGCATTTCAGCCCGTGTTCCCATGGTTTCTGACTCATGCTCAGTTTTGAAACCCGAACATGGCAGCACTGCCTTTCAGGGGCCAGAAATGGGCGCCCTCAAAGTCACTGACCCAGGGGTACGGGGAGCAGGCCTTCCCCTGTGAGGATGATATTTGCACAACCATGGCCTAAAGCCTTTCACTGTGAGATTCAGCCTTCGGGCTTCTGCACTAGGGCTGTGCCCAATGGGCCCCTTGCTTATGGCCTCCTTTGCTCTAGTACGGGTTGGTTCTCTTGCCACGTCTCTCTATTTGCTATTTTAAAATTCATAATGAGGGCGCCTGGGTGACTCAGTGGTTGAGCGTCTGCCTTTGGCTCAGATCATGATCCTGGGGTCCCGGGATCAAGTCCCACATCGGGCTCCCTGCAGAGAGCCTGCTTCTCCCTCTGCCTGTGTCTCTGCCTCTCTCTGTGTCTCTCATGAATAAACAAATAAAGTCTTAATAAAAATTAAAAAAAAATTCATAATGAGTTCCTGCCCAGAGAGGCCGAATATAGAAGCAGCCCTGGCTTTGAAATCCAGGCCCAGAACCCTGGCTCCTCAGCCTTCTGCCACAATGACCAGGTTCTCCAAGCCCTCTGGGGAGGTTCTGGGAAGTTCAGAGTCCAGACACCTACCCATACCTCACCCACACTTTTAGCACTCATCAGAATTCTCTCCGCAACTGACCAGCCCATCCTTTCATAGCCTGGGAGATGACTTCCTGCTCCTTGGCTGGCCCTAATTCTGACCCCAATCCTGAATTCCTGCCTTTAGCTGGGATTTGGACCTTGACAGGCCAGAGGCCATGTGGCAGCTGGCCAGGGGCACTGGAAACAGCTCAGGCTTCGGTGTCTGGTTCCAATCGCTGCTCTGCTGTGTGAGCTGGGGCAAGCTGCCTGCCTTCTCTGAGCCTCAGTTTCTTTGTCTAGAGGAATTAGCAACAACTCTCTTGTGGGTTGCTGTGAGGAGCGGAGGAGAGGGTATGGACAGCAAGGTCAGCGAAGAGCTGAGCACACAGCGAGCCCTTGGTGCCAGGAGCCACTGCTACCAAGAGGCTCAGCCTAGGGGGAGTGGTGGGGAGGGGGCTGCCTTCCCCCACACTGAGCTGGGCCTGAGTTAGATACCGGGGCGGGGAGGCTGGATTTCACTCTTTCCCCGTCTGCACCCCTGCTCAGCTCCAGGCCCAAGAGGGGCTTCGAAGGGATGTCAGGAGATCATAGCCATGCTTTCCACCCGGGGGGAGCTTCCAGTCTAATAAAGGCAGCCTGGAACCTCGAAATAGAAGCTTCCCCAAGTAATGTGTCTGCCAGGTGCCTGGCGGGAGGGGTGCAGAAAGGAGGCAGTGAGCACAGGCTGGGGGCGGGCAGGGGGCCCTCGCCAGCTCCATCCCACCTGGAGCTTACCCACTTCCCCGAAGCCTCAGGGCTTTAGCAAAACAGGCTGAAATCATAGCCCAGCATGAGTGAAGTTGAGGCCAACAGTTTCCTGACTTAAAGGATTGCTCTGAGAGTTGGGATTCAGGAATGCGAGCAGCCCCCCAGCAGAGAGCTGGGGCAGGGCAGCCTCCCTCGGTGGCGGTGGCGGTGGCGGGAGCGGGAGCGAGCCCTGCCCGTCCTGCCCAGGAGCCCACGCTAAGATTAAACTTTAACCAAGGCCAAGGCCTAGTGCTATTTCCCTCCACACGGTAACTCAGTAACATCGCAGCGGATTGCATCTTATTTTTTTCACACCTGCTTGATCTTTTACTCTTGGTGCTGGAGAACCAGGGCCCCGCGGATGCCCCAGGCAGCCGGGGCACAGTGAGCTTTGTCCCCAGTGTCCCCTCTCTGGAGGGGTGGGGCACCCAAGTGGTCATTCCCGGAAAGAGGGTGATGAGGAGGCGTTTCTGCAAAGCATCCGGGCATCTCGGGACTGACTGCCGGTGCTAGCCCGCTGTCCCACCCCAGCGGCAGGCTAGTGCGGGTGGAAGGTCTGATGGCCCAGGGATCCTGGGCTTCTTAGGGGTTCCTGGCGGTAGCTGGACCCTCGCTGGCTCCCTGGCCCCAGGATAGCCACCTGCAGCTCTATCCATGGCGTTTGCTGAGCTCCTGGAGCGTGCAGGGGGAGGGGGTCTCTTCCAGGCCCTGCAGGTCTTCACTCTCCTGCTCCCTTCCATCTTGGTGCCTCCCCAGCTGCTGATGGAGAACTTCTCGGCTGCCATCCCCGGCCACCGCTGCTGGGCCCATGTGCTGGACAATAGCTCTGAGGCCCCTGCAAACCTCACCTCCGAGGCCCTCCTGACCATCTCCATCCCACCAGGCCCCAACCACGAGCCCCACCAGTGTCTCCGCTTCCGCCAACCACAGTGGCAGCTCCTGGACCCCAACGCCACGGCCACCAACTGGAGCGAGGCTGCCACGGAGCCGTGCGTGGACGGCTGGGTGTATGACCACAGCACCTTCACCTCCACCATCGTGTCGGAGGTAAGGGCCGCCCTCCACCAACCCCACGGCTCTCTCAGCTGACCCCCCAGTGACGGCCACCCTCCCATGCCTGGAAAGATCGAACGGTTTCCATTGGCACTACTCCCTCCCCACATATTTGCTCACTGCCCAGACCCTGATCACAGACTAGAGTTCCAGGAGAAGCAGGGAGCCTTGGAGGAGCTGACATTCTGTTGGCAGATTCAGAATCAATCAACATTTAAACCCACACTAACGGGAGAGCTGCAGGCTCTATTCTGGATGCTGTCCCCATAGTCTCACTCCCATGTCATGAGCGGATGGGGGTGGGGGGATTGTTACAGTCTGCATCTGGTAAAGAACAAAACAGAAGCACAGTGAGGTGAAATCAGTTGCCCAGAACACACAGCTCGAACCCTCCAGAACCTGGCTCAGCCCAGACCGTCAGGATCCAGAGTCTGGGTCTCCATCACGTCCCATCCTGCCTCTCAGGAGGTGAGACCTGGATTGGGAGACAAGGAATCAGGCACATGACAGTGGGGAGAAAGCTGGGTGGGGACAGAAGTCCAAGAAGGAGCAGGTCTGGGGTATTGAAGGAGCAGAAGGGGGTCCGGTGTGCCTGGGCGCAAAAGGTCAGGGGCTAGGCCACGAGGCGGGGGAAGGTGGATGAAGAGCACTTTCTTCAAGTGCAAAGAAAAGTCACAGGAGGGTTTGGGGCAAGGAAGTGAGTGATCTGCTTTGCATTTTCCAGAGATCACTTTGTCCTGGGGGAAAGGGGACTCCTGCAGCAGTGGCCCTGGCAAGAGAGATGGAAAGGTAGAAATGGAGCAAAGCTGTGAGGCCTTACTGTAGGGCTGCCTGGTGGGGGCTGTTCAGGCGATGGATGCCCTGGCCTGGGCAGGAGGCACTCAAAAATTATGGTGACACGTGCTCAGCAATCTCTGCCCATCCTGGCGGCCCTGTGAGGGAAGCAGCTGCACAGCCCCGCTTCTGGGTGAGAAAACAGGCTCAGCCAGGTGCAGGACCTCCCCAGGCTCACCCAGCCAGCGATCAGCAGAGTTAGAACTCCCAGCCTGTAGTTCAGCTACCCCCCATCCCTGCCCACCACCGCCCGCCCCAAGTGGCTGTCACATGTGTGCCATGCAGCTAGCTGGGAGGACAGAGCTGGGGCCCCTGCCAGCACACCCCTTCTACCTCTGTCACCTGGCCTTAGGACTCTGGGGCACCCTCGTCCCCCAGGACCCAGGCTGACCAAGTGCTCCTGGCAGGGACCTCCCAACCTGGACCTCCCTCTGCCAGCCAGGCTCTGCTAGTCCACAGCCCCTGAACCAAGCTGCTGTGCCCCCCTTCTCTTCCAGTGGGACCTAGTGTGTGAATACCAGGGCCTGAAGCCCATGGGCCAGTCCATCTACATGGCCGGGGTCCTGATGGGGTCTGTCTTCTGGGGCCTCCTCTCTGACCGGTGAGTATATTCTTCCAACTCCAAGTATATGACATGTTGTGAAATAGAAATTCTCCTCCCCTCCTCTGGCTCTTCCCCTTTCTGCCTCTCATCCTTCTGAGGTGGTGCCCCCAGGACCTAGCCCCATACCTTCTCTTGGCCAGCTGCACACCCCACTACTGCAGGCCTGCCACTCTGCCTGTAAACCCAGCTGCCTGTTTGGAGTTTCCATGTGGAGGGGCATTTGCCTCACATTTGGCGCAGCTGAAGCTGGACTACTGACTCCCCACGGCCAGCCCCTCCACACCAGACTCCATCCAGGAAAACAGCCCCCCAGCCGATGGCACACACCCAACCCCGGGAGCCAGCCCTGTGCTCCTGCCCTCACCCCCAGCCCCACAGAACACCCCCTAGCCCCACGTCTCGCTCCTCCATACCGTCGCCTTGGCCACACCACCTGCCTTTCTGGCCCAGGGAAGGCCCTGGCCCCCTCAAGGGTCTCTTGCCTCCATTCAGAGTGACTTTGCAGAAACTTATATGCATCTGGTTGATGCCAGCCTAAAGTCCTCCAGGGCCACTGCCCTGAGGAAGTTTCTGCCTCTCCCCCATCCTCACCCACCCCTGCTTGGCACTCAGCTTCTCCTGCACAGCCCTGCCAGCCCCCCTGGGAGCACCCTCAGCATCCGGGGAGTACAGAGCTCTGAGGTGGTTGGTGGCCAGGGGGCGGTGGCCGTGCCTTGCTCTGCAGGTTCTCCCATGGTTTCTTAATGCCAAGTATGTAGGCCTCAACCCAGGGCAACCTCCTCCCACCAAAAGCTGGAGGCCCCGCCCTGGCCCAGGCACCAACCCCGAGCCTTCTCTCCTTTATCACTGCACCCACTCTGGCAGTACTTGCTCACT
Source organism: Canis aureus (assembly GCF_053574225.1). NCBI lineage: Eukaryota > Metazoa > Chordata > Mammalia > Carnivora > Canidae > Canis > Canis aureus. Next base: position 3,298,831 of record NC_135631.1, read on the forward strand.
CACCTGCTAGCTCATCTACTGTGTGTGTCCCCTCAAGACACAGCTCCAAGGAGGCAGGGGCTTTGGTGCTGTGACCCCAGCATCCGGCACACGGAATGCCCTCAATCATTATTTTGTGAATGAGTGAATGGCTTCCCAACTTTCTCCTGACCCTGCGGGCCCCGGGTTGGGGGATCTGACCACTAGCTTCTAATCCCTGCACCTCTTTGCCCAGCTCCCTAGAAGGCGGGTTTGTGGTTTCTCTGTGCCTCAGTTTCTTCCTGTAAGTGGGGACCTGGCTCCATCCATGGGGTTGTTGTGGGTTAATTAATCACATACAGAGCTTGGGCCAGGGCCTGGCACGGGATTGGCTCGTGCTGTGGCTCTGCTACCATCGTTATTTGCGGGCCTTATTTTATCCCGAATGTGGTGGGGAGCTGGGGCAGCAGGGAAGGACATGGTCCAGGTGGCGCTTTCAGAGGACCAGCTGCCGTGCAGCTATATGGCTCATTCCCCAGAGGCTGTCCACACAGGGAGCCAAATCCCCGCCGGTCCACAGGTTACCCAGTAAGCCCAGCGTCAGGGCCAGGAGTCAGCATCCCGACCTGGCCCTGGGTCTGGGCTAGATGTCCTTGTTCCTGGGCACTGCTCAGACAGGCAGGGCCGAGCTTTGGCCACATCTATCTCATGGACTGACACAGTTTAGCTAAATGCAGGTGGTTTGGGCTGAGCCAGCCTCGGGGCAGTAGCAGCACAGTGAGTGTGCAGGTGGAGAGCTGAGGTGGTCTCCCCCAGAGCTCGGGTCCCCTTGCGCAGGCTGATGAGGAGCTGACTGGTACAGCCCCCTTCCTCACCATCATGATTGTCACCACTCTAGGAGGCTGTCATCATGCACACCCCCCATTTCACAGCAGCTCAGAGACATGGAGCTGTGTGCGCCAGGTCCACCCAGACAGGACAGAGCTGGGCTCAAACCCAGCTTCTGATGCCAAGGTCCATCTTCTTTAACTTTTTATTTAAATTCCAGTTAGTGAACATGCATTGTAATGTTAGTTTTGGTTGTACAATACAGTGATTCGGGTATCCTTGGGTGGCTCAGTGGTTTAGCACCTGCCCTTGGCCCAGGGCGTGATGCTGGAGTTCCTGGATCAAGTCCCACATCGGGCTCCCTGCATGGAGCCTACTTCTCCCTCTATCAGTGTCTCTGCCTCTCTCTCTCTCTCTCTCTCTCTCTCTGTCATGAATAAATAAATAAAATCTCTTTTTAAAAAAATACAGTGATTCAACCAAAACCCATTCTTTTTTTTTTTTTAAGATTTTATTTATTTATTCATGAGAGACACAGAGAGAGAGGCAGAGACATAGACAGAGGGAGAAGCAGGCTCCCTGCGAGGAACCTGATGCAGGAATCCAACCCAGGACCCTGGGATCAAGACCTGAGCCAAAGGCAGATGCTCAACCACTGAACCACCCAGGCATCCCAACCAAAGCCCATTCTTGACCATGAGGTCATTTTTATAACAAGCACACTGGGCGCACGATGCTGGGCCCCGGTAGGCACCCCATCCTCTTGAACCCTCCCTTCCCTCGAAGCACAAGAGAGGAAGTCCTCTATGCCCAAGTCCCTAGGGCCCCACCCCAGGCCCCCACGGTGCTTGTCTCTTGACACAGGTTTGGGCGGAAGCCGGTGCTGAGCTGGTGCTGCCTGCAGGTGGCTTTGGCCAACACCAGCACCATCTTTGCTTCCAATTTCCTCATCTACTGTGGCCTCCGGTTTTTGAGCGCTTTTGGAGTGGCCGGCATCATCATGATCTCAGTGACACTTGGTGAGTCCTTGCTCGGCCTCCACCTGCCACCGTGGGGTGGGGAAGATGGGGCTCAAAGTCACTGCGAGGCCCTTACCTGCATGTCTGCATCGGCTTTCAGTGGCGGAGTGGACCACGACCCGCAGAAGGGCTGTCACCATAACAATCGTGGGATGCTCCTATAGCCTGGGCCAGATGACCCTGGGGGCCATGGCGTTCGTCCTGCGGGACTGGCGAGCCCTCCAGCTGGCCATGTCGACGCCCTTCTTTGCTATCTTCCTGATCTCCTGGTCGGTACAGTGTGGGGCCTTTTCCCTTGGGGAGAACATCACTAGATAGGAGGGAGGCTGGGGAGTGCCAGGGTGTCCCTCACCCCCACCACCCTAGCTGGCGGGGGATCCCGAGATGCGAAGAGCCATGGCGAGCCACGATGTGTGCAGAGCCCCTGCTAAGGATTTCTTGGAGGTTCAGAGTTCCAGGGTGGGCATTTTAGCCGGAGGTCTGAGGCTCCCAACTGGCCCACTGGCCCCCGGGCCTGCCCTTCCTCGGCACCAGCTGCCCCCCACCTGCCAGCCCCATTCCTTCACATCACTTGCCCGCCCTTGGGCATCTGAGTCAGTGAGGACTGGTGTTGGATGTGAGAAGATACCATTATCACGATTATTTGGAGTGCTGCAAAACTCCTTGAGGTCTGGCAACACTTGCTTGGGTGAGGGCTGGAGGAAGAGATAAGGAAACAGTCACAAATTCACGACCCTGTAAGTTGTTCTTGTGTCCGTGAACCAGGGTTGGACAGACCTGCACCAAGTCGACTGTGCGGTTTAGAGAGTAGCAAGGACTCATTCGTTCGTTCTCAAGTATTTATTGCCCTGCACCAGACATGGTTTTAGGTCATGGGGACACGTCAGCAGACAAAACAGATCAAAAGCCACTGATCTTGAGGAGTTTTATCATAGCAACAGGATCCAGTAAGTGAGGAGAGAGACATCCCGTAGTCACACTTAATTAGGCCACTCTGGTCACACTGGTTGGGTGCATCCCAGGGGCCGGTGGTCATACCAGATGTGTATTAACTTCTAGTGAGGAAGATGATACAGTGACCACCATTTTCAGATGAGGGATTGAGGCTCAGAGAGGTTCAATGACTTGGCCAAGGCCACATAGCTGGTAAGTGCCAGAGGCAGGATTTGAACCCCAGCAGGCCGCCTCTTTGAACCACTATGCCTCCGGAAATTCTTAGCTTCCCTACAATTCTTAGCTTCCCTGAGCCTGCTAGGCTGGGGAAACTCCAGTCCTTTCACCCAGGAGATGCCCCTCCCTACCGTGACGCTGGGAAGAAGCAGACTACATTTATAAAACCACGCAGTTCTGGCTGGGGATGTTTTTAGTGTGTGTGTCTTAAATTTAGCATGATGTGAGCTTTCTATCATAGAAATGGGCTCAGGACCACTGTATGTCCAGGCAGCCCGTGCAAGGGCTGTATGCGAGGCTCAGGCAGGCCGGCTCCAGGCAGCCAGGAAGCCAGATGGAGTGGCGAGGGGCAAAGAGGGCGGCCAGGCCCTGGGACTCAGCTTTATTCTGAAAGCATGAGGGACTGCCAGTCTGCCAGCCTGGCCCTAGCAGTGCAGAGAGGAGAGAGGCTGGCATCTCTCAACCACTGCAGCTGGGGGAGCTGCTGCTCCCTTCCCCTTCTGACCTGGCGAGGAAGGCCCAGGATGCAGGAAGAAAGCAGAGGCCCAGGCAAGCTGCTGCTGCTGCTTCTTCTTCTTCTTCTTCTCCTCCTCCTCCTTCTTCTTCTCCTTTTAATGAGAAACACAGAGAGAGGCAGAGACACAGGCAGAGGGAGAATCAAGCTCCTCGCAGGGAACCCAATGTGGGACTCGATCCCAGGACCCCAGGACCCCAGGACCACAACCTGAGCTGAAGGCACATGCTCAACCACTGAGCCACCCAGGCATTCCAAGCATCTGCTTCTTTAACAGGTGGCTGCCAGAGTCTGCCCGATGGCTGATTATCATGGGCAAACCAGAACAAGCGCTTCGGGAGCTCAAAAAGGTGTCCAGGATAAATGGCCACAAGGAAGCCACGAAGTCACTGACTGTAGAGGTGAGATGCTACTGTTTGTGACCCAAAATGGGGGACATGACAGGGAGAGGACAGTCACTTATGTCTTACCATCAACTTCACTGCTATCCACTCCAATAACAGCAGTAACAACCCACCTCGCCTCCCTGTCCGCTGCTTTCAACCACACACAGTGCATGCTCACCTCACAGGGCTTTTCAGTGTTTGGAAAACTGGATGTGCCCATCTGACGGTAATTATTTCAAGGAAGTAGATGTGGGAGGATGTACGGTCAGAATCGAGAAAACAGCATAGGGATAGGAGGATTGGGGAAGGCTTCCAGGACGAAGTGAGCTGACCAAGACTGAGCTGAGCACAGGGCAGGCAGGGCCCAGGGGTGCAGGAAGAGTCTGGATGGGCACTTTGGGGCAGTGGGGTGCCAGTGTGGCTGGAGGGGGAGGCGCGCCCTGATGCCAGCCATGAAGAACAGGGTGGGCAGGGCTTTGTGTAGTAACTGCCAAGAGCAGCCTGCGGCCGGCAGCTCAGAGGGCCAGAGCTGCGACGTGAGACTGGCTCCTTAGCTCAGGGTAGGTGGGCCAGGTCCGCAGAAGAGAGCTCTGGTTAAGCATCTGCCTTTGCTTAGGTCCTGGGATGGAGGCCCACGTCAGGTTCCCTGCTGAGCCTGCTCAGCGGGGAGTTAAAAAAAAAACAAAAAACGGAGAGAAATCTTTCCTTCTCCATCGCTGCCCCCACCCCAAGGCTCTCCTGTTTCCTGAAGCCAAGGCCGGGCTCCTCCCATCACTCTGCCCACCTGGACACCTTTCCGAGCCGGCCGATGCCCCCGCACCCCTCGCCACGCCCCGTCCTCCCCGCAGGTGCTCATGACTAGCATGGAGGAGGAGGTGGCCTCCTCGAAGGCCCGCAAGTCAGTGCTCGACCTGTTTCTCGTGCCCGTGCTCCGCTGGCGAAGCTGCAGCATGTTCCTGGTGAGGTAGGGCCTGCTCACCGCTCCCAGAGGCAGGGCTGAGGCCCAGGGGGTTGGATCAGGGGAGGCCAGCGGCCAGGGCCCAGGGCCGCGACAGAGCGCCCCCAAGGCAGAGCAAAGGGGTTAGGGGTTTACTGAATACACTGCAGGGGAGCAGCAGGCAGGAGGAGGAGAGGTGTCTGCCTGGAGGTGAGGGGGAGCTGGGGTTAACCGGGAGGGACGGGGAGGAGGTAGGGGAAGCTGTGGAACTTTACTTTGCTCCTGGGCTGGTGGGTCAGCTAGGGCTTAGGCTGTATGGAGGGGCGTTGCTGGTGGGCCTGTTTGCATTCAGCCTGGTGGTCGCTGTGGGCTTCTACCTTGCTGGGGCTTTCATTGCCCAGGCCTGTGGCCTAAAAGCAGCCTGTACTGTGTTGGGGGAGATAGGGGGAGTGGGGGACGGAGGCGGAGCAGGGGTGGCGGGAGTGGGGGAGACGACTCCTGCTGGGCCTCATTCCTGCTTGGCCTGCTCCCCCAGGAGGCAGGAGTCCCCGCAGGCACTGTGGAGAGCCATGGGGCTCCTGCTGGAAGCCAGCTGGAGGGCAGGGGCAGGGGCAGGCTGAAGCCCAGGCTAGGGGCCGAGCCTCTGTCTCTAGAGCTGGGGGACCCTCGGTAGCCACTGAAGAGGGCCACTGGCCCACTTTCCTCAAGTTCATTTACAGATGGGACGGCAGGACAGGGCCCAGCAGGGCAGGTCACTTGCCCAAGACGGCAGGACAGGATTTGAAACTTGGCTGAGCTACCTCTTTGCCCTAGGCCGCCCACCAGGCCCACAGGGAGCAGCGACTCCCCAGCAGGCCTGGTCCTGGCACCCACAGGCACCTGGGACCAGGAGAAGGCCCCTTAATAAAACAAATTCAGTTCCAGTGACTTGCAGAGAGCACACTGAGAAGTCAGGGTCAGGTTTGATGGATACTTGCTCTTGAAATAAATCTAAAGATTAGGAAAGCGTTTATTTCATGCTATATTTAACCACATATGGGTTCTAATGGCAAATATTTGCTACATCTTAGAATAGAGAATGGATCAAATGCCTTTTTTTTTTTTTTCTGGGTTAAGTTCTGACAAATGAGGAGTGCCTGGTGCCAGGAATGTCCCGGGCCTTTCTTTCAAAACTTGCAAGGCTTCCTCTGGGCTCCCAGGGGCTACCCGCATCCATTGTTATTCAAATCACAAGCTGGGTATTGGTTCACCTGGTGGGTTTTTGGCTCCCACTGTTAACCCCTTTGGTACTGGCTCTAGGTCCTCGGTGTCAACTCTGAGCCAGAGCTGAGCCCCTCCCCCACGTGGCTTCCACAAACTCCAGGAAACGCTGCTGTTTCCTCGGGGACTGCAGCTGTAGTCTGCAGCTGTTGGCAGGTGGTGTCAGATGCCTGTTGGGTGCCGCACTCAGGTGCGGCCCAGGGGAGGGCTGAGGTGAGCGAAGGGAACCAATTTGAAAAGTGGTAGGGAATTATCTCACATTGTGGCCACTGCTGGATCCAAATTCAATTTCCAAACTGCTGAAATCCAGCTACTGTGAATTTCAGCTTCAGGAACTCGGGAGCCAGTGGCCAGGTGGTCTGTCTCATGTCCACCCCCTCACCCCCCTCACCCACTGGCCAGCAGACTTGGGATGGAGTTCAGTGAGAGGAAGTTCATTGGAGAGGGCTCTTGGGATCACTTCCTGTGGACTGGGATGGGGAGGCTGGGGGAGGGAAGAGAGCAGCGGGGCAGGGGAGCAGTCCGGTGGGACTGTCACAGCAAGGCCATGGAGGGCTCAAGGAGCTGGGGTGGCCCTTCTGATCCCTTCACTCTGGCCTGTGTCATGGGATGTTCTCCCCAGCTGAGAGGTAGTACTCCCAGAGGCTAGGAAAATAAGACTTTCCATCCTGAAAAAAAGGACAACACAGCCCACCTCATTCTACTATTAATCTCATCTTTCAAGATAAAGAAACTGGCATCCAGGAAGGGGCAGAGACTCCCGCAGGGTCATGGCTAGCAGAGCTGGGGCCAGCTCTTGGTTTGAGGCCGTGACTGGAAGCAGAGTCAGAGGGTGCTAGGGCCAGACCTAGAGCTCAGCTTGACCCACACAGCCTGTCAGCCCAGAGAGTTAAGTGTCCCCGCAGGCTGGTGGCCAGGGATCCTGAGAAGTGACCAGCTAAGGATGAATGAATGAAGCCTGCCCTTTTGTTTCTGGGCTGGCCTCACTCTAGAGAAGCGCGTCCTGCATTCTGAAGACGGGTGTTTTGGGTCCAGCAGTGACCTGTGCAGAGTGGCCTGTGCCCTCTGGGACAGCCCAGGTGTGATGTTACTGCAGGGGTACCCTCTCCCCTGTGGGACAGGGTTCTGATTTCTGGTTTTGCCCTACAGCTTCTCCCAGATGATCTCCTACTACGGGCTGGTCCTTGACCTGCAAAACCTGGGGAGTGACATCTTCCTCCTCCAGGTCCTCTTCGGAGCTGTGGACTTACTGGCCCGGGCCACTACCACTTTCTTGCTCAGCTTCTTGGGCCGCCGCATGACCTTGGCCAGCTTCCAGACCATAGCTGGCCTCTCCATCCTGGCCAACATACTGGTCCCCCAAGGTGAGGCCAAGGCAGCATGGAGGGGTGACCTGAGTGGGCTGAGGAGCTAGCTGAGGGCCTGGGGCACTGGCTTCCCTGCCTCCCACCCCCACTGCATTCGCCCCCTGGGGTCCTCCCCCTTCCCAGGTCCCAAGCACTTGGCCACATCAAGCTCAGGCATCCAACCCTCCCTCCACCGGCCCCCCACCTGTTCCCCTGAAGCAATTGAGGTTTAGAGAGCTGAAGCCAGGTGCTGCAGGTCACTCAGGTAGCCAGTGACAGGGCCAGGGCTGGGACCAGACTTCTGAGCCAGAGGCTGGGCCTGAGGTGGGAGGAAGGGCTGGGGAAGCTGTGAGGTTGCTTTGTTTTGTTTTTGTTTTTGTTTTATTTTTTATTTTTATTTTTTTAAGAATTTATTTATTATTTATTTATTTGTTTGTTCGTTTATTTATTTATTTATTTATTTACTTATTTATTTATTCATAGACACAGAGAAAGAGAGGCAGAGACACAGGGAGAGGGAGAAGCAGGCTCCATGCAGGGAGCTCGATGTGGGACTTGATCCCGGGTCTCCAGGATCACACCCCAGGCTGCAGGCGGCGCCAAACCACTACGCCACCAGGGCTGCCCTTTGTTTTTGTTTTAAGATTTATTTATTCATAAGAGACACAGAGAGAGAGAGAGAGAGAGAGGCAGAGACACAGGTGGAGGGAGAAGCAGGCCCCATGCAGGGAGCCCGAGTGGGACTCCCGGGAGCCCCAGGACCACGCCCTGGGCTGAAGGTGGCGCTAAACCTCTGAGCCACCAGGGCTGCCCTTTAGGTTGCTTTGAAGTGAGGCAAGAACACCCAGCCTGGTGGCCGCGGTGACTTTCTTCTCCCTTGTTTAAGAAGCAGGAGGCATTTGTGTGCCAATTGCTGGTAAGGGCCCTTGCCTTAGTGTTTTCTTTCTGAATGAGGCTATAATGCCCTGAAAACCCTCTCAAGTCTCCTTTCATGTCTCAAGGCCAGGTGGAGGAGCAGGGACGTGAGTTCTGATAGCAAAGCCTGGAGGGAGGCCAAGGAAGGAGGCAGAGGGATGGCCTCCTAAACAAGTAGCAAGAGGCAGTGCTCGGAGAAAGCTTGCAAAGACAAATGTGTGACAGTTCATGAGACTCTTCATTACAACAACGTGTGGTGTAATCCCTTTCCTCAGGGAAAGCTGAGGCCCAGCATCCTTGGCCGAGTGTGGAGTGGGCCTCGGCTTCCTGCCAGGGCTCCCCGCAAAAACCAGAGTTCCCACAGGTGGGCGGAGGGCAGGGGGAAGGACGGCTCATGACCCTCTCCATCACGGGAGGAAGCACGCCCAGGACCCAAAGGGCCCCAGCACAGTGGCACTGTAGGGAGCAGGCCCCAGGAGCCATCCTCCCCCACCCCAGACCTGGCTGGGTTCTGGCCCCGCCCCCTCCAGCCCACCCACCGCGATGTCCTCCTGCACCCGCAGCCCCTTCAGCCCTGGTCGGCCAGGCACCCAGTTAGCACCACAGGGCGCCTGTGTACGATCAAAGAAGCCTGGCAGGAGGACCCAGCACCTCTGCTCTGGGCCGACTGGGAACCCCCCCCCGCCCCCGCCACCGGGCGGACACCACTGCAACCCTCTTCCTCTGCCCAGATTTGCAGACCCTGCGCGTGGCCTTCGCCGTGCTGGGAAAGGGATGCTTTGGCATAAGCTTAACCTCTATCTCTGTCTACAAGCCTGAACTCTACCCAACTGTACTGCGGTAGGCTGAGCTGCATGCTGCACCCAGGAAAGGCGGCCAGACCCCGGGCGGGAGAGAAGGGGACATCCTTGGGAAGGCCAGTGGGGAGGACAAGGAGGGGCTGGGCATCCGGGAACATGCAGCCGACCAGGGAGAATGGGGTGGGTCCTACAGAGTCCATGAAAGGACTGGATTGGATGTTCTCAGGAAGCAGAGGCACCTTTCAGATGGGAAAATCTAGGTGGGCTCCATGGAGGAGGTGGTGTTAGAAGAGACTTCAAGGAGTGCAGCTCCTTCCACCCAACTTTCCCTCCCTTGGCACATCCTGGACCAGCCACATGCCCCCCCCCACCCCACCCATCTAGTAAAGCCCCCTTCTTGAAAGTGATGGCTGTTACATGGGTCTGGACCCCCTTCCTCCACCCACAGGATGACAGCAGATGGCTTCCTGCAGTCGGCAGGTCGTCTGGGGGCTGTGTTGGGCCCCCTAATCAGGCTGACTCGCCAGGCCCTGCCCCTGCTGGCCCCCATCTCCTATGGTGTCATTCCCATCGTTTCCAGCCTCATCCTCCTGCTCTTCCTCCCAGAGACCCAGGGACTTCCACTTCCTGACACCATCCAGGACCTGGAGAGCCAGTGAGTGATCCTTGGCCACCCTGGGAGTATAGGGCTGGGCTTCTGGGAGGTAGCTGGGCAGGGCTGTGGAGGTGGGGGGCAGGTCTCCCCACAGCCCCCAGACAGGAGAGCCCAAGGGTCAGGGAGATGTGCTAGATGACACCGAGACAGGAGCTGGGCTGGGCTTGTCATCCAGATGGCACCAGCAGCTCCCGTTTGCCGAGTGCGAGTGCTGACAGTGATCCTGGTGCCTCAGGGCAACGACCCCGGGGGGCATAAGGCTTGTGTCTGAAACCACATAATCGTGTAATTGGTGTAATCGTCGTAGCACACTGCCAGGAAGAGACTATTCCCATCCCCGTTTAGCAGAGGCTCAGAGAGATGAAGGGATGATTCAAGGTCTTACAGGTAGAAAGCCATCGTCCCTTAGGCAGGGAAATGTAGAGACGATGAGCCTGGCTCTGCCACCAGACTACCTGGGACTGAATCCTTCCTACCTGGGCATGTGCTTACCTCTCTTACCCAACTCACACCCAAGAGGGTGGAGCCAGCCCTGACTGCCACAAGGAATCCCAGGCCCAGGCAGGCAGACCAACAGCTCAGTTCTGGAACAGATCATGCTACCCTCACACCATTCTTTGAGAGAACAGAAATGAGGGAGAGTTCCTCAAGTTTATGTCATGGCCAGAATCACTACGATATTCTGCTTCCTCATTTGCAAAATGGAGGTTAAAACAAAATCCAGCCGAGCTCAAAGAGCTGTTTTCGAATTGAAGCTATTATATTAAAGCACTGAGAACAGGGTCTGGCCCACCGCACAGGCCCCATGAGTGTGGCTGCTGTGTCCCGGGTGAGCGTGGTCATGGGGTGTCAACAGGCTGAGCAGGAACAAAGGATGGGGGTGCCTGGGCGACTCAGTTGATTGACCCATAGAGCGTCCAACTCTTGACTTCGGCTCAGGTCATGATCTCAGAGTCATGAGATCTAACCCTGGGTCGGGCTCCGAGCTCAGCAGTGAGTCTGCTTCTCTCTCTCTCAAACAAATAAATAAATAAATAAAATCTTGAATACCAATACTAACAGCTGGTGCTCTGGTACTCAGGGGACCCCTCCTGCTTCAATCTTACTTAATCCAAACAACCCTATGAGGTACTGTTATGTTCGATCTCACTGCCAAGAAAATGAAGCCACAGAGAGGTCATGTAACTTGCCTGAGGACACTCAGCTAAGAAGCAGGGAAGCAGGACTTACTCTTTTACTTTTTTGAATGCCTACTATGTTTCAGGCACTGTCTTATGCTTTGGGGACCCAGCAGAAAAGCAAACCCTAATCTCATGGAGCTTTTGTGCTCATAAGACTTGACCCCCCACTTCTGCCCTCTGAGCCTTGAGCTGTCGTCTCATCACACACCACTGCTCTGTCTTTCGATAATTCCAGGAAATCAGCAGCTGCCAGGGGCAAGCGTCAAGAGGTGATCATTACAGAAAGTACCTGGTTCTAGCAACTCTGCCTGTGTGGAGCCTCTTTGGCTAAAGATCCCTATGAAGGGAATTGCCTTCTCTCCAGTGGAGGGTGGAAGCAGTTTGGAGACTCCTGAGGGTCTGGCGTGGCCGGTGCCAGGCTGCTGGGCTGAGCGCCAGCATTGCCATCCACTGAGGCTGAAGGCTGCTTTCCCACTCACTTCTCTTCCCCCACATCCTGGTCAGATGCTCCCCCAACCTCAGGCCTGCAGACCCTGGCCGGTTAACAGGATGGCCCGTTAACCCCTGCCAGGCTCTCCTCTTCACACCTTCATTCAGAACTCCTGACTCACTTCACTGAGCTGGGAGCTGCAGGTTTCTTACCTCTGATCTACCAGAGCAGATCATAGGACAGAAAGGGAAGGATCCGGGGGCACCTGGGAAGCTCAGGTGATGAAACGTCTGCCTTCAGCTCAGGTCATGGTCCCAGGGTCCTGGGATCAAGCCCCACATTGGGCTAGCTGCTTGGCAGGAAGTCTGCTTCTCCCTCTCCCTCTGCCTACTGCTTCCCCTGCTTGTGCTCTCTCTCTTTCTGTCAAATAAATAAATAAAATCTTTAAGCAAAAAAAAAGGGGGGGGGGTTGGGGAAGGATCTGGACTGATCTGGGTCCCCGGTCTCTCCTCCACCAGAGTCCTCATCTGTAAAATGGAAATAATCATGGAACCTACCCCTGGGGGCAGGGGGAGGGTGATAGGGTTAACAGATCTTAGCACAGACAAGAGTCCAACAGAACCTGCTAACAGAAGTGCCAGGTACAGGTGTTCAGGTTGTCCTCTGCCCAAGGCACTAGCTGAGGAGACCTGTGGAGGCTGAAATCCCACCTAGGCTGCACTGGCCCAGAAGTTGTGTTCATCGCCTCCTACATACCCGTTGGCAAGGGAGAGCTTCCTGCCTGTGATTTTGGGATGGTCTAACACTAGACAGCTGAGACCAGTTGTTGTGTTCATTACTTACAGGTACTCACAGCCCAGGGGGAGCGGTGCCACACACAGAAACAGCGTGAACTAGCAGGGGCTGTGGGAGGCAGACTTTGTAACACCAAGAAGGCAGAGTGACCCCTATTCCCAAGGGAGGATGTGATTGGCTTGTCCAAGGAATCTCACGCATGGACAGGGAACTGAAGCCCCCTGCTCAGGAGTAACAGGAATGGCACCTGGTTGCTAAAAGTGTTGTTTGCTATGGGAACTCCACAGGAGCAGTTGGGGCAGGGCTTGCAATTCTATCATTCAAGACCCTCATGATTTCCCTACATGTCAAGGCAGCATACAGTATTAGGCCTTTATTTGAGGCCTCACAACACAGGGGACCCTTTGGTTTTTTGTCTGTCTCAAGTAGTCACACCTTTGCCTAATTCACACAAAGATCCTCCCTGTGCTGACAGCAGCCCATGCTGCTAAAACTGTGGGATCATTGAGACTGACCACCTACTTTAGAGGTGAGGAAACAAAAGCTCAGAGAGGTGGAGTGACATGCTTGGTTGGAGTCACACGGCTGAGCTCTGGCTGGGCTCCCAGTCTAAAGCTCTTTCTTGCACCTCAATCTCCTCACCCTCATCTGCAGCCATGTCACAGAGTTACTCCCACACCCTTCCCTGGAGAGCCAGACCCTCTAGACAACTGTCCATTCTCTTTGGATGATTCAGGGAAGCCTCAAGCCACAAATATCCCCATTTCCCTAAATCCGACGCACACTAGACCAATCAAACACAATTCAAATCAAATCCCCTATCTGCTTAAAACCCTCTAGTGGCTCATGATAAAGATCACACTTCCCCATCAACAGGTCCCATGGGTCTCTAGCCTTGCTTCACGTGTAATAAACTTTTAAAAATTCAAATTATATAAAGTATGTACTTGGATCCTCTTGGAGAGAAATTAGAAATCAGTAGCAGAAGGATATCTAGAAAACTCCTTCACACTGAACAGCACGCTCTAAATAACCCCTGGGCCAAAGAAACAATCGCAAAGGAAATTAGAAAATATTTTGAATTGAATGAAAATTTTAAAAAATGACATATCAAAACTTGTGAGATGAAGCTAGAGATTCAAGAGAAACATCTCATTAAGTGATTACATTAGAAAGGAAGGCAATCTCAAATTCAATATATCAGCTTCCACCTTTAGAAACCAGAAAAAAAAGAGGTAATTAAAACTAAAGTAAGTAAAAGAAAGAAAACAATAAACAGAAGTCAGAAAAATAGAAAATGATCAAGTAAATCCATGGTTCTTTGAGAAGACAATAAAATTTATAAATTTATAGATGTACTGATTAGGAGAAAAAAATGGAAAGACACACATTACCAATATCAAGAGTGAAAAAGGAAGCATCACTATCAATCCTACAGACATTAAAATGATAGAAGAATATTATGAGCAACATTTTACCAATAAGTTTGACAACTTACGTGAAATTAACAAATTTCCTGAAGGCTATGAACTAGCAAAGCTTGCTTAAGAAGAAATAGATAACATTATTAGCCCTATATCTGTGAAAGAAATTCAGGTTGTGGTTTAAAACCTTCCCACAGAGGAAACAACAGGCCCAGATGGCTTCACTGGTGAATCCTGCCAAACTAAGCAAAAAAATAACAAATAACAGTTATGCCCAAGATCTTCCAGAAGATTGAAAAAGAGATAACACTTTCCAGCTCATTTTTTGAGGCCAGCATCACCTTTGACTCCAAAGTCAGAAAAAGATATAACAAAAAACTATAAACCAATATCTTTTACAAACATGGACACAAAAATTCTTTTTTTAAATTTTTATTTATTCATGAGAAAGAGAGAGGCAGAGACACAGGTAGAGGGAAAAGCAGGCTCCATGCAGGGAGCCCGACGTGGGACTTGATCCTGGGTCCCCAGGATCAGGCCCTGGGCTGAAGGCGGCGCTAAACCGCTGAGCCACCCGGGCTGCCCGGACACAAAAATTCTTAACAAACATTTAGAAAATTAAATCCAACATTACGCTAAGAAGGGCGATAGTGGAGTTTGTCCCAGGAGAGCAAAGTTGATTTAACGTTCAAAAATCAAGATTAACAAACTAAATTATTAACAAACTATAGAGGAGGGAGCATCTGGGTGGCTAAGTTAGTTAAGCATCTACCTTCAGCTCATGTCATGATCTTAGGGTCTGGGATTGAGTTCCTCATTGAGCTCCCCACTCAACTTGGAGTCTGCTTCTTCTCCTGCCCCTCCCTATTGCTTGTGCTCTCTCTCAAATAAATAAATAAAATCGTAAAAAAAAAAAAAAAAAAAAAAAAAACTATAGAGGAAAAACCAGATGATCATCTCAATGGATACAGAATGTGCATTTGACAAAATTCAACATTCATTCCTGATAAACAGCATTCAGCAAATTAGTGAGTTTCCTCACCTGACAAAGGATGTCTATGAAAAACCTACAGGTAGCATCATATCTTATGGTGAAAGACTGAATGCTTTCTTGTCAAGGTCAGGACTGAAGCTAGGATGCCCATTCTCACCACTTCTATTCAATATTGGTTCTAGTCAGTGCAATAAAAAAATAAATAAATAAAAGGCATCTAGACAAGAAAGGAAGACATGAAAGTATCTTTAATTTGCAGATGACAAAATTGTAGAAAATCCTAAGAAATATGCAAAAATGTTACTAGAACTAATAAATGAGATTAGCAAGGTTACAGGAGACAAGGTCAAGATACAAAAATCTGTTGCATTTCTATATACTTGTAGCAATCAGAAATCAAATGTTTAACATAATACCACTTAACAACAGCATGGGAAAATGTGATTTCTAGGGATAAACCCAATTAAAGAAAGACAAGATCTATAAACAGAAAAACATAAAACTTTGCAGAAGGAAATTAAAGAAGACCTAAATAAATCAAGAGATATACCATATTCATGGATAGGAAGACTCAATATCATCAAGTTGTCAATTCTTCACAAATTAATCTATAGATTCAATGCAATTTCAGTCAAATGCCAGCAGATAGGTGTTTTGTTTTGTTTTTCAGTATAAATTGACACATTCATCCTAAAATGTATATGAAAATGCAAGGGACCTAGATCAGCCAAATTGATTTTGAAAAAGAAGAGCAACATTGGGTAATTTTTGTTTGATATGATAGAATCAAGAGTTCAGAAATAGAGCAATGTGTATATGGTTGCTTGATTGTCAACCAAGGTACTGAATCAAATAAATAGAGAAAGGACAATCTTTTCAGCAAATGATGCTGGAATCATTAGATAGTCATATAAAAGAAGAAAGGAAAGAAGGAGGGAGGGAGAGAGGAGGAAGGGAAGAAAGGGGGGGGAAGCTCAACCCTAACTCATATCATATACAAAAATTAACTTTTAAATGTATCATAGACCTGTAAGAGCTATAATTATAAAACTTTTAGAAGAAAACAACGTGGCAAAAAAGTCTTAAATAGGACATAAGAATATGAGCTTGGGACATCTGGCTGTCTCAGTGGTTGAGTGCCTGCCTTTGGCTAAGGTTGTGATCCTGGGGTCCTGGGATTGAGTTCCCTATCAGACCCCACAGGGAGTCTGCTTCTCCCTCTACCTATGTCTCTGCCTCTCTCTCTGTGTATCTCATGAATAAATAAATAAAATATTTAAAAAATAATGCAAGTTTATTTATTATAAAGGGAAAAAATGATATGCTGGGCTTCCTAAAAACTAACATTTGTTTTCCAAAAGACACTGTTACGAAAACAAAAAGGCAAGTCACAAATTTGGAGAAAATATCTGAAAAATCTGTGTCTGACAAAGAACTTCTATCCAAAAAATATAAGGAACTCTTACCACTTAACAATTAAAAAGATAATCCAAGTTTTAAAACACTTAAAAATGTTTCAACAGATGCTTACCAGAGAGAATACATGAATGGCAAGTCAGTGTATGAAAATATGAACCACATCATCATATTTAAACCACAGCAAAATGCCACCACAAACCCACTAGAATGGCAAAAATTTTAAAGACCATGTATTGGCGAGATTGCGGGGCAACTGTGGGAATGTAAAATGGTACCTCTTTGGAAAACAGTGTGGCAATTTCCTAAAAAATTATACACAGCCAATCCTACCACCCAGCTGCTCCACTTCTAAATATTTACCAGAAGAAATGGAAGACTGTGCCCATAAAGACTTGCACGTGAATGGTTGCAACAGCTTTATTTGTAACTTCCAAAAGCTAGAAACTACCCAAATGTCAATCAACAGATGAGTAGATAAACAGATTTTGGTGTATCTATGCAATGGTTTACAATTCATATAAAATATATGCATATAAAATGCTAGAAAATGCAAACTACTCTGTAGCACAAAAAGCAGATCTGTGGTCGTTCAAGATAAGAGGAAAGGAGGGAAGGAGGGATTTCAAAGTTGTGGCAGGGACTCTTTGGGGTGATGGATATTTCATTATCTTAATTATGAAGATGGTTTCATTGGTGTTTACCTATGTCAAAAACCCATTAAATTATATACTTAAATATGAAAACTAATCAGGGTGCCTGGGTGGTTCTGTCTACTAAGTCATGATCTCAGGATCCTAGGATTGAGCCTTGCACGGTGCGGGTGTCCCTGCTTAGCAGAGTCTGCATCTCCATCTCCCTCTGCCCTTCCCACCCTCTTGTGCATGTTCTCATTCTCTCTCACAAATAAATTTAAAAAAGAATAAAAAAAAAAGAGGTGATCAAATTTAAAAATTATTATCGAGGTGCCTGGGTGGCTCTGTCATTTGAGCATCTGATTCTTGATTTCGGCTCAGATCATAGTCTCAGGGTGGTGATCTCAGAGTCAAGGGATTGAGCCTTGCGTTGGGTTCCATGCTCAGCACGGTATCTGAGATTCTTTCTCCCTCTGCCACTTCCCTGACTCGTGCTCTTGTGCTCTCCCGATCTCTCTTTCTTAAATAAATAAATAAAATCTTCTAAAAAGTATTAACAAATGGTTTTGTACACGAAATGGGGCTTCACTTGTCCTCAGAAGCCCCTATGGGGCCCCCACCAACACTGTCTTCCCGCATCTTCTTGTTTCCTGTATGTGTGTCTGCTACTTACACGTCCCTCAGCAATATGCTGTAGCAACACCAGCGTGGAATTCCGTGGTCTTCCGCCACTTACTTCTTCCAACTCAATATTATATGACACATCCTTATCATTTATGGCTATGGTGCTTCACTGCCTTACATGTTTATTAAGTTTGAAAGTGAGCCTGGGCGGCAGGCTGGGTGGCTCAGCAGTTTAGCGCTGCCTTTAGCCCAGGGCCTGATCTTGGATACCCGGGATCAAGTCCCACATCAGGCTCCCTGCATGGAGCCTGCTTCTCCCTCTGTCTGTGTCTCTGCCTCTCTCTGTGTGTCTCTCATGAATAAATAAATAAAATCTTAAAAAAATAAAAAATAAAAGTGAGCCTAGAGCAGAGCCTCTATGGGAAGACAGCTCCCAGCCCAGGCCCTAAGGCCAGGCGTGTTTGGCCGGAGGCCTGTGTCTCCTGGGCCGTGAGTGTAGAGGACAGGGTGGCACTGCGGCCACCCAAGTGGCAGGGCTGGGCCTCCAGGGCCAGTGGCAGTGGTGGAAAGTGTTGACTGGATTCTGGGTGAGAAGGATGCCTGTAAGGTCTTAAGCGAGGGCTGACATGATCTGACTGGGATTCCGAAAGGTGGCCCTGATCTGTCCCAGAGCAGAGAATCCGTGTCAGGGCTGTGGGGCTGGGGGCGGGGAGCCTTGACAGGTGGCTGTCGTGACCCGGCAAGAAACAACATGGTTCGACCAGGGTGCCCACGGATACCTGTGCGGAGATGTGGTTGGAGGAAGGGTGTGATTTGGATGGAGTCCCTTGGATCTGCTGAAAGGTCAGGAGTGGAGCTTGAAAAATAGGAAGAGCCCAGGAAGACTGATGTTTTCTGAATGGCCCACCTGATGGGGGTTTACCACATGGGAACACCTTTTCCCCAAGTAAGGAGTGAGCTTGCAAACATCTGTGGGGAGCCCAGCCGGCGGGGGCAATATGGGGCTCAGCCCTAAGGCCACTCAGGCCCAGACAGCATCTCCCTGAAGCTTGAGCCGAGGGTGGCCAAATCTCCCGAGTGTTTTTAAATCAGAGGTCACAATTTTTATGTGAAATCTTCAAAATATTCAATGTTGGCTCACTTGCTTAAAACATAGCGTTGGGGAATGTCTGGATGGCTCAGCGGTTGAGCATCTGCCTTTGGCTCAGGGTGTGATCCCCGAGTCCCGGGATCGAGTCCCACATCGGGCTCCCTGCATGGAGCCTGCTTCTCCCTCTGCCTATGCCTCTGCCTTTCTCTCTGTGTCTCTCATGAATAAATAAATAAATAATCTTAAAAAAAAAAACAAATAAAAAATGAAACAGCATTTTGAGGCACCTGAGTAGCTCATTCAGTTAAGTGTCTCTGCCTTGGGCTCAGGTCATGATCCCAGGGTCCTGGGATGGAGCCCTGAATGCATCCCACTTCCTGCTCAGCGAGGAGCCTGTTTCTCCCTCTCCCTCTGCCCTCCCCCTTGCTCATGCTCTCTCTCTCTTTCTCTCAAAATAAATAAATAAAGTCATTAAAAATAAAGTAAAATAAAAGAGATGTCTGGGTGGCTCAGTGGTTGAGCATCTGCCTTTGGCTCAGGTCATGATCCCGGGGTCCTGGGATTGAGTCCTGCATCGGGCTCCGGGCAGGTAGCCTGTTTCTCCCTCTGCCTGTGTTTCTCATGAATAAATAAATAAAATCTTTAAAAATAATAATAAAACACAGCATTTGGGCCACATAAAATGTGTCTGGAGGAGCCAAGCCCCTCTCATGTTCCAGCTGCACCAGGAGCCACACAAGACACTTGGTGGGAGCAATCACCAGGGTTCCAGCCTCTTACTTTCCCAGGCCCCTCCAGCCAGACTATCCAAGACTGGGATTATCTGTGTAGTAGCAGGACCCTTCTCGCAGCAGCTGGGACCCAACAACCCCTGTGCTGCCTTCCTGGCGTCGGGATCTCAACACAGCCCACGGTGAAGTCATGACCTTCCCCCAGACCCAGGATGGCCCAGCTCCAGTGGTGTTGAAGCCAGAGACTTAGCAGTTGTCTTTGAACCCTCCCTCTCTCACCCCATGTCACCAAGACTCACTGCTTCCCTCTCTGGAATGCACCTCCCATCCAATTGTGTCTGTCCTCATCAAGGCCACCACCTAAGCCAGGCTCACTTCTCCCCGGACACCACAGGAGATCCTCACTGGTCCCTGCTCCCAATGCTGCCCCCACAACACCCATCCACCACGTGTTCTCCAGGGCTCCCGTCACTGCCCTACAGGAGACCCTCCAGTGGCTTCTCACCTTCTGTCGATTCTCACGAGACCCCCCAGGACCCCATGTAACCTGGCTTTATCCCCTGCCTGCTTCCCCCTCATTCACCCCCTTGTGGCACCAGAAACATAGCAGGTCCTGCCCACTGCAGGGATCTCCCACACACTGCTGCCCTACTGCTTGCTCGGCCCTCACCACTTGGCCCCTTCCCAGTCTAGGTGTAAGTGTTTGTCTCTCCTCGGTGAGGCCATCCTCACTGCTGGCTGAGTCCTCACTGCTGGCTAAGTCCCCAGTGCTGGCCCATCCCACTCCTCCCTGTTACTCCCATGCCCTCTTGATTTCTTTCATTACACTTATAGAATTTGTGGGCCTCCTGACATTGGCCCTCCCCACTCCCTCCATCTCACAGGCAGGAATGCTTCTGTCCTGGTCTTGCTGCATCCCTAGAACTTTGCTCCAGGGCCTGACTCAGGTATTTTTAAAAATAATTGTTGGTTGAATAAACGAATGAATGAATGAATGAATGGGAGAGAAGAGAGCATGAAGAAGCCAAAGAGGACATTCCATTGTTCCATTGTGTTTCCATTCTCTTTGCTTCCACCTGCTGAAAGCCTAGAGCCCCACCTTCCCAAGCCAGAGTGTGGCCAAGAGTCTCCAGGGATCTCCACCCCTCCACAAGTACCCTCCTTCCCACCACTGCTCCAGGCACCCACGTCAGATCAGGGTCCCTGCCCATGGTATCACTGGGAGGCACCATGTTCTTTGGGCTAGGTCACTGGTGGCCCAAAAGGCCAATACTAAGGAGACAGGTTTTGATTGGAAAGAAAGATGAGCTTTATTTTGGAGGCTGGCTACCTCAGGAGAAGGTGTACTCTTGTCCAAAGGCCAACTCTGAGGTTTCTGCCTGGGCCAGAGATTTCTAAAGGGAGTGAGTGAATCCGTTAAGGGAGTGCAGGGATCTGTGGCTTTTCTGGCTTGCATGCAGACTCGGTGATGCCACCTCCAGAGTTATTCCGGTGCTCAGGGTGGTGCAAGAAGGTCTGGTTCCTCAGTGCCATGGGGGTGGTTGTGCAAGACAACTCTATTCTCTCTGCAGGAGGGGGAAGGTCTACGCATGTGCAAAGGGAAGTCAGTGAAGTCATTTGTGTGACCTTAAAAAGAAAAAGACGTTTTGCTAAAAGATGGCTGGACTCATCCTAGAGCCAAGGCAGCTTCAAGCCAACTTGCTGGCTTCTGTGGCCTGGGAATGTTCTGGTTCCTTATTTTCCAAGGCCAGTGGTCTGCAAGTCTCAAAGAAAGCAAATTGCTTCTGTAAGGAGCATGTTAACTTGCTTCACTCTTAAGTGTTGTTATACCCCCACCCAGCTCATGTAAGTTGAGGAGACCTCAAGTCCCACCCCAAAGTGCCTGGCGATTCTGTGCTGGGGCCCAGAGCCTGGCACCCAATGGAGGCGGGGCACCCACAGGACCTGAGAACAGACCCCTTAGGGATACACCTGTCTCAGTGAGGAACCCCACCCCACCCAGGCCGCATGGCGGAACACAAGACCCTGAGGACACTGGTTTGGCAGGAGACACTACAGCAAAAAGAGGACAGAATGGTCCTGAGATAAGAGCAGACCTCCGGGACAGGAGGAAGCAGAGGAGAGAGAAGGAGGGAGAAGGGGCAAGACCGTCCAGTTCCAACCAAGCCTGGTTGTTCTCATTGCTGCAGGGCAAACACGCCCTCTGTCTCCTCAAATCTTACTGACTGAGGCCAGCAGAGCATGCGTGCAAGTGTGTGTGTGAATGTGTGTGTGCATGTGTGTGTGCAGTGCACGTGTGAGTATGTGTGCATGTATGAATGTATGCACGCACACATGTGTATGCACCGTGTGTGAATATATGCACCCATGCATGCATGTGTGCATGTGCAAGTGTGTGCATGCACATGAGAATGTGTGTACAAACACATGTGTGTGCATTTGTGTGTGAGGGCCTGTGTGCGTGTGTGCGGGAGTATATGTGAACACGTGAGTGCATGCGTGAGTGCCTGTGTGCACATGTGTGAGTGTGTGCATATAAAGGCTGGAGGCTGACCTTTGATTTCTTGCCTACAGGGCCATCGAGTATAGACATGTAGGGAGACACAAGCCCCGTGACAGAGACTCCAGCGGGGACAGGAAGTAACCAGGAGCCCAGCAGTCCTACCTTCACCACCTGTCTCCCCGAAACCCTCCTGCATTTTGTCCAAACAGCATGGACAGGGAGTAAGTCCGGAGGTCCAGTCCCCCTCACATCCACACAGGTGCTCTTTCTCAAAAAGTACGAGTTCCTCATTAAAACGGCCAAGCAAATAGCAGCCATATGTGAAAAGATGAATCACATTTGACCCAGATTTACAGCAGCCTGACTGGTGTGTCGTCGATGCCTGTCCTTCAAACAACTTCTATCCCTGCTTGATCTGACTCTGGGCCAACCCCAGCTTCCCATGAACCCTTCTCAAGTTAGCTTCCTGGGGCGCCCAGGTGTCTCCCCCCTCCTCCCATTGTCAGAAAAGTAAAAGATGTTGGTAATAACATTAGTAATGGGCATTCACTGCTCGCCGGGGGCTGCTATAGCCAACTCGCCAACTCCTGTGTCCTCACAGGAGCTTTAGGAGATCAGAACAATGATTGCCCCCATTTTACAGAGGAGGAAACTGAGGCACAGAGAAGTTAAATTCCTTTCCCAAGGCCACACAGCTTGGGCAGAACAGGGATTTAAACCCACTCCAGAGTCTGTGTGATAACCTTTAGGCCACACTGCCTCTCCTTTCAGGCGAATTCTCGGGTTCGTTAATAAACCTGGCTGGCACTGGCTACTTTGAACTCTGACTGTGCACTTCTCATCCCCAGAAGCGGAAAAGTAAACTCCTGATTGCATAGTGTGTTTGCACACTGCTGGCCAAATCCTGCCACTGGGCTTTCCAGCAAAATGAGAGGGATTTTGCCAAAATGCCTGTCCTCCCCCAACCCCTACCTGCTCCCAGCCCCCAGCTTGTCCTTGCATCAGCCTAACATCACTGCTCTTGACAACAGGCTGCAACTCAAAACCAAGAAGAGACAGGGACCCTGTTGGAGGACCAGGTGTCCCTAAAATGCAGCTATGCAGCATCTGGTTTATTCAGTAAGGATGCTAGACCCCCGCCTTGAAGGTCCGAGGACGCGGGGCTCCCCCCCAGGGCCTGGCAGCGGTGTTTGCATCCGGCCTTGTTAAAATGTGCCAGCCGGTGGCTGCCCAGGGTGGGCCAGACCCTCCCAGAGTGAGGCAAAGTTCAGCCTGTCTGAGAGGCCTGGGCTCTGACAAGCCTTATTCTGACGGCTGGTTAACATCTCTCCGTTGAATTTTAACATGAAATATCTTTTAGACACAGCAAGGAGAGCGAAGTCCCTTTGGTGAAGGAAGGCCAGACTTTCCCTTTGAAAGGGAAGCCGTCCAGCGCTCTCCTTGACCTATTTAGAGCACATTTGTTCAAGGGGCCGGAGACACCTGGGCAGGGGACTGTGGTCTGGGGGGCTACGGTCAGGGGGGCTGCGATCAGGGCCAATTAAAGTCACGGCACAGTCATCCCTGAGCCCCAGCCACCTGCCAACGATGGCACCGAGCCAGCGGCTTGTGCCTGCCCCACACCCAGTGGTGTCCCCATGGGCGATGGGTACTGCCGGTGACCCCCCCCACCTGCTCCCCCGGGGTCAGCAGCCTTGAGGCCAGAGGTGAGTTCGGAGCCATGCCAGGGACAGGAGGCAAGACTTTGTGCACAAGGGCCCACTGGGGCTGGGGACGAGGCTGGGCCCGTGTGGTGTGGCAACGGGGGACACGGGCTGTTCTGGGGGGAGACTCTGGAAGTCAGCTTGGGGAAGGCCACATCTCTGTCCTAGGAAATCTCTTACTGAGTCTTTTGGCCACACAAAAGTAGAGCTAAAATCTGGTCCAGGGGGAGAATAGGTCGAGCTGGCAGCGCAGAGAAGCAAAGGGATCCCTGCCCCGGGCACCAAAGGGCGATGACAGGGACTCACTTGGGGCTTGCTCTGGGAGGCGCTGAGCTAGGAGATTGGAGTTACATGAGCTCAAGGAAAATGAGAGGTGAGGGAAGGTGCTGCCAATGGGAAGGGAACGGGACCCCAGTGAGAGGGACGGGGCAAGGGGTCAGGGACACTAGCCGTGAGGCTTTCAGCGGCTCCCCGGCATCCTCCCCTGCTGCCCGCAGCCTTCAGCCAACCTCAGAAGTTAAAAACAGAGCTACCACAGCTGAACAGACCTGGGCTGTAGTCCCGATCCTAGCACAGGGTAGCTGTGTACTCTGGACTCTGCTCAGAACCTCAGGTTCCACATCGGTAAAATGGGTGTAAGAATGGAATATTGGGGCTCCTGAGTGGCTCAGCTGGTTAAGTGTTTGCCCTCGGCTTGGGTAGTGGTCTCAGGTCAGGTTCCCTGCTCAATGGGGAGCCTGCCTCTCCCTTTCCCTCTGCCACTTCCCACCACCCCCTTGTGCTCTCTCTCTTTCTCAAGTGAATAAATAAAATCTTAAAAAAAAGAAAAAGAGGGGCACCTGGATGGCTCAGTGGTTGAACATCTACTTGGGCTTAGGCCATGATCCCAGGGTCCTGGGATCGAGTCCACATCAGGCTCCCCACAGGAAGCCTACTTTTCCCTCCACCTGTGTCTGTCTCTCATGAATAAATAAATAAAATCTTAAAAAAAAAGAAAAGAATGGAATATCTAATTAGAAGGGTTGTTGGAAGGATTAAATGAGTTACTACAGGAAGTGAAGTTAACATTGTGTCCAACACACAATAAAGACTCAATGATGGGCAACCCGGGTGGCTCAGCAGTTTAGTGCCCGCCTTCAGCCCAGGGTGTGATCCTGGAGACCCGGGATCGAGTCCCACATCGGGCTCCCTGCATGGAGCCTGCTTCTCCCTCTGCCTGTGTCTCTGCCTCTCTCTCTCTCTCTCTGTCTCTCATGAATAAATAAAATCTTAAAAAAAAAAAAGAAAAAGACTCAATGATTCTTAGGTATCAGCCTCACCACCACCATCATCACGAGATGTTGAGGTATCTCTCAGCTGTTCTGTGGGAAAATCTGAGTTGAGCCCATGGTCCCATGTGGGGCACATTTGCTAGTGGTGAGGGGGAGTGGGGCCACCGTGTTTCTCCAGAAAGGAAAGTTCCAGACTTTCAGAACTGCTCAGAATAGCAGTTTGGAACAAGAAACACTCAAGAGACCAGACGTTCAGAGGTTCTGGAGAAGTTGGAACTCCAGGCACCACCACATGTGTTGGGGTAGGGGGTGTCAGGAGAAGGTGAAGATCCTCTGAGAGCCACAACTTCTTGTCCTGGAAACACCCCTGTGAAGTGGGGTGTGTGATGCTCTTTCCACAGATGAGCCGGTCCTGCTCTGGGTACATGAGGACTCTGACCCAGCCTTGAGGAAACATGGGGCCGTCATCTGACTGAGGGAAGAGCTCAGGGCCATTGCAGAGGCAGAGCTATCAGGGGGACATGCAGGGGCAGCAGGGGAGGAGCTTGGAGGGAGGGGTAGTGGCAGTGGGCTGGTGTGCTGGTGGGCTGGTGGTCATGGCCCTCGGACAGAAGAAAGAGCAAACAAGAGAAGACGGCATTGGGGCATTTCAGGAATGAGTCGTGTTCTGTGGGGGCCAGGCCCAGGCCACGTGAAAGTAGCAGCACAGAGAAGGCTCTGAGGATGGACCAGGGAGAAGAGGGCTCCAGGCGGCTTGTCTTGCCCCAGAAGCACTGGGGTGTCATCAAAGGCTTTGTGAAAGGGTGACAAGCTGCAGGCTGGCAGACACCTTCAAAGGGACCAACCCAGAACGTTCCCCCAGGACAGACATCCTGCCTTAAAGAATTCAGCCCATGGATCTGAGGGAAGGGAGGAAGGAGAGTGGAGGCTCAGATGCCACATTAATATTGTGTCCCGAGTTCTGGGGACCCTGGAGGTAGGAGCAAACCCAGCTGGCTCTGGCTGCCCCCCTCCAGCCACCCGCCTTGATTCTGCCAGCCCTGCGAGCCGCCTGGGGAATCTGCTGAGTCATTGACAGTGAGCACTCCTGCCTGCCCTTTCTCCTGCCTGGCCTGGGACCAGAGGCAGCTGCTGTCACCACAGGACGTCGGGGGTTGGGAGGAATCACAAAAAACCTGCTGCACGATCCAGCCAGAAAGATGATCACAGTGCATCCCCCAGTCCAAGAAAAACCCGTGTTGACCAACAGCATACCTGTGCCCATTTTCGGGCCATATGCAATCTCCTGCTAACACCTGATATTCCCCAAGGCTGGTTCTGGGTGGCGGACCCCAAGCCTTTCCATGGTGCCATCTCTCTGGCTCCTGCTCATCCGCCTTACCCTCTGCTCCTTGACCCTCTCCTCACCCACAGTCATAATCTAAACCACCCACTTTTGCTGGATCCTCCCCTTCCTGACCTCTAAAAATTGGAGATGAAGGGCTCCATTTCAAGCCTCATCTCTGTGCTGTGAAAGGTCGCTTCCTAGGTGAGCCCGTCATCAGTCCAGGACTTGAAATGCCTTTCAGCCTTAATGATATCAAGGGGATGACCCACCCATCCAGCTATATTATCTTCCATTTGCTTCTTTTATCAGGGAGAAGATCCTCGGCTGAGATGGATCAAAAGATTCCTATGTTCTAAATTTAGAAATTTAGTTTGTCTTTGGAAAGGCTTCTTTCTCTCTGGGTACATAGTTTCATTTCAGCTTAGGGGAGAAGACCTTTAAAAAAGTTCCTATCAGGCTCTGAATATCAGCTTCAAACGTGACCAACTTCTGATCGTAGAGCTACTTTTTAATCCTTTCAAATATCTTGTTAAGTTGCGGTGGGAATAGGTATAAAGACTCCTGGCAGCATCGAACAACTGCAGGGACGCGAGAGGTGTCCCCAGAGAGGGTGCAAAAGCTACTACTACCCTCCCAAGATCCAGAGCCACTCTCAAAGATGGCCACAAAAAAAAAAAAAAAAAAAAAAAAAAAAAAAAGACTGAGATAAACCCTCTGGGAGCTGGCAAGAGGCGAGAGGACCTTAGCTGCAAATGGCCACACTGCTGTCTGGCCAGCCATATTTTGGGGCCCCCAACCCAACTTTGTGCTGCCTGCAAATGCAAGAACTGATAACCTGCGCCCCAACCCCCGCTTGTAGACAGGAAGTCAAGCAAGTTCTTGGGACACAGAACCAGACAGACACGGAGGCTATAGTGTCCCTGGGAGAGAAAAGATCAACAAACAACCAATGAGAACCTGAATTTACAAGAGTCTGGAGTTAGAAAGGAAAGGACATGGGAAATTTTACCCTCCTTTTCGACAGGGCTCTACAGAGATCCGGGAGAGCTGACTCTGGTGAGAATGCTCACTCTTTGCCAGCCTCTACCCGTCTTCTCAGGACCCCACCTGCAGTCTGCTGACACGGTGCCCCTGGGGCCAGAGTGGCTCCAGTGGGGATGTGGAGAAGGTTGTTCTGATGGGCCTGCAAGGTCAGGCAGTTGGATTAAAGCTGAGCCCTGCAAGGAGGGGTCCTTGAAGATGTTAACTGTACCAACAGTAGAGAAGAGGACCAAAACCCAGGAGTGTGGGGAGAAGGGAGGGGACCAGCGAAGGATACAGAAGCTGGTATGAAAGCTGTGGGCCCAGGGAAGTGCCTTCCAGTAAGAAGAACCCAGAAAAGGTCACCGAATGCAGCTGCAGTGAGGTCATTGGGGACTGGGGTGTAACAGGGACAAAAATCTGATGGGGATCAATCCAAAAAGAATAGGAAGAGAGGGATCCCTGGGTGGCTCAATAGCTTAGTGCCTGCCTTCGGCCCGGGGTATGATCCTGGAGTCCTGGGATCGAGTCCCGCATCGGGCTCCCTGCATGGAGCCTGCTTCTCCCTCTGCCTGTGTCTCTGCCTCTTTCTCTCTCTCTCTCTCTGTCTCTCATGAATAAATAAATAGAATCTTAAAAAAAAAAAAAAAGAATAGGAAGAGAGAAATTGGAGGCAAACACCCATGATGCTTTTGTGAAATTGTACTAGAAATAGTAGTAGGAAAAGAGGTGGCTGCTGAAGAGAGGTGATAAAAGGGAGGGAGGGGGCTAGGGGCAACCAGGTGGCTCAGTCAGTGAGGCGTCTGCCTTCAGCTCAGGTCATGATCTCAGGTTCCTGGGATCGACCCCCACAGCATCAGGCTCCCTGCTCAGCGGGTTCTCCTCCCTCCCTACTCATGTTCTATCTCTATATCTCTCAATTAAATAAATAAAATCTGTAAAAGAAAAAGGGAAGGGAGCTTCTCTGAGGATTGGGGGAATGTCATATTTGGAGTTCTTTTAAACTTTTATTTATTTACTTATTTTTTTAAGTAACCTCTACCCCCAGTGTGGGGCTCAAACTCACAACCCTGAGATCAAGAGTCGAACGCTCTTCTGACTAAGCTAGCTGGGAGCTCTGAAAACTGGTATATTTGTACATTGGTGGGAACTATCCAGTAGGAAGGCAAAGACAGATGCTAAAGAGGCTTGAGCAAGTGTCAAGGTGGGCTGCAGGGAACACAGCCAAGGGGGTCACGATGAGGGGGAGCACGAGGGCCACTGAAGTAGCAGGAACAAAGGTGGAATGGGGGGCCCCGAGGCAGGTCAGAGGATGAGACTGTTGGATTCTTCTTTTTTTTTTAAAGATTTTATTTATTTATTCATGAAAGACACAGAGACACAGGCAGAGGGAGAAGCAGGCTCCATGCAGGGAGCCTGACATGGGACTCGATCCCGGGTCTCCAGGATCACGACCCAGGCTGAAGGCAGCACTAAACCGCTGAGCTACCTGGGCTGCCCGAGACTGTTGGCTTCTAATGACTTTTATTTCTTTAGCAAAACAAGGAGAAAGGACATCCTTTGAGAGGTCTGAAGACAGGAGGTGGCATAAAAAAGCTCCTGGAGGATGTGCTCCAATATGAGTTTATCAGAAGTGCCATGCACGATTGCCAAACCAAAACAGAAGAAAATAGAGCAAGAAAATGCAGTGGGTTTAGTAGAAAATAGGAACAAGGAGGGGCTCCATGGGTGGCTCAGCGGTTTAGCCTCTGCCTTCAGCCCAGGGCGTGATCCTGGAGGCCTGGGATCGAGTCCCACATCAAGCTCCCTGCATGGAGCCTGCTTCTCCCTCTGCCTGTGTCTCTGTCCCCCTCTCTCTGTGTGTCTCTCATGAATAAATAAATAAATAATATTTTTTAAAAAATAGGAACAAGAAAACAAAAAACAAAGGGAAAATTCAGCAAAGAAAACATACAAGAGTCCACATGAGGCAGTAATTCCAATAAACGGAATAGGTTAGAATTACAAGTTAAAGTCAGAGCCTTTTGGCTTGGGTTTTGCAAAAAGAGACATGAAGCTTAGTTTGCAGCCCAGAATGAGGAACCTGAACGTGCCAGGGACCAAAGCAGACTCTAGAAGTACTTATGCCAGAGTGTCGGCAGTGGTGACTACTAGCTGGTGGGTTTAGGAGCGATCTTTGTTTTCTTTGTACCTTTCAATATTTTCTGAAACTTTTTGGGAGTGTGTACACTAATTTTATAGTTGGAAAAAAACAGAAGCTGCTGTTAAAGCCAGCTGAAGCAAATTTATATGGCGCCTGCACTTGCTGTCCAATTCTGTGCCAGTCCCAAAGATGCTCTAAAGAAGAGTTCCTGCCCCCCAAGACCTGGCTGGAAATGAGACCAGCTGGACAGTAATAGAGGTGCAGGCCATTGTGAGGATGGGACTCTACTACTGACTTCGAGCCCAGGAGGGAGGCAAGCATAAGCAAGCAGAGCCCCCTGGAGGAGGAGGCACTCGTAGTGCATGCGGGACGTGGTCCAAGGGTGAGCCCGGGGATGCATTCCAGGCTGCGAGCATCAGCAAGGCCAGGAGCAAGGCCAGGACCCCATGAAGTTGGCCCAGGGCACACGGGGGAAGCGGTGGGGGCGTCGGGGCCCAGAGGCCAGGGAGGCAAACAGGTTGTACCTGGTGCGCTGTGCAGATAGGCAGGGAGAGAGTGGGCAGGACACAAAGCAGCTAGGAGCTACTCCCCAAATGGGCAGCCTTGAGCCCCAAAGTACATGAGAAGAAATGGCTGGGTCCCTGTCACAGCTCCTTGGCTCATCCTCTACCTGCCACACGTCACACATACACATTTGATGGCCCTGGAGAGCCCTACTGAGGGCTCAGAGAGGGTGACCACAGAGGAGCATGGCCATCAGTGGCAGCAAACAATGGAGGTCAGGGGTTTGGGTGGGGGGCTGGGCCACACAGGCTGCCAATGACCCAGACCCAGGCCACATGCACACACAGATGTCAATCCAGGCTCATGCCGGTGCCAGGATCAGTATGGCCCTGGCCGGCACCTGTCCTGAGTGTGCCCTGGAGAGTCACCCTGTGAGGCAGGCAGGGGAGCCGCGGGGAGACAACAGCCTGGCCAAGGCCTCCCCTACACCTATCAGAGACCAGGTGCTCCGGGCCACACTTCCTGGCAGGACAGGAACAGCTATGCGCTTGCCTCTGGGCCTCCCTCAGAGCTAGGTTAAACTTTGACTGATTCTTAACCCCTAACTCCGTAAGTATCCTCTGGTCACATTTTAATTCCAGTCTGGGTGACTTCAGTCTTCATTTTCCCCACTTCCTGTATTGAGTTTCTCCGGGAGGTACAGGCCCTGCTGAGTCTCTGGAAGGATGCCGGTGGCTTCAGAGTCACATCCCACAGCTCCCAGTCCCAGTTGGAGCCACTCCAAGTGACAGTTGCCAGGTGGGTGCCTGGAGAGACCAGGCCCAGAGTCAGCGAAGTGGGTGGCCACTGCCATGCTCCAGGCTTCTCTGCTGGCGAAGTAGGTGCTGCTGTGGGGCAAGCGGGCCCCCCACATTGGCCCCTTTGCCCTAGGCCACTTCCTGTGAAGGGGGCACCTCCACTGGGCCCCCTGCGTGGGCTCCATGGCATTTTCTGAACTCTTGGACCTAGTGGGTGGCCTGGGCAGGTTTCAGATTCTCCAGATGGTGGCTCTGGTGGTCCCTATCATGTGGCTCACCACTCAGAGCATGCTGGAGAACTTCTCGGCCGCTGTGCCCAGCCACCGCTGCTGGGTTCCCCTCCTGGACAACAGCACTGACCAGGCCAGTGTCCCCGGGACCCTGAGCCCCAAGGACCTCCTGACCGTCTCCATTCCATTGGGCCCCAACCACGAGCCCCACCAGTGTCTCCGCTTCCGCCAACCACAGTGGCAGCTCCTGGACCCCAACGCCACGGCCACCAACTGGAGTGAGGCTGCCACAGAGCCGTGCGTGGACGGCTGGGTGTATGACAACAGCACCTTCACCTCCACCATCGTGGCCAAGGTAAGAGGCTCTCCTGACACCTTCCCCAAGTCCTCACTTTAGGGACCAAGGTCAAACTCACATTTGACTGGATTCAGAACAGCCCAGTCCTGGGAGGGACCCACCTCAGCAGACCTCCTCACTTCCGGCCCCTCCTCTCGCTCATCGCTCATCGGGAGGCAGTTCCAGTCTGTCTCAGGGGACAGGGAACCCCAGGAGGCAAATCAGCCCAATCTGGGCAAGTGGGAGGGGCCTCTTTTTAGAACCAGAGAGACCTGGGGGAGTAGGGACCAGGCACCGACTCAGGGTGGCCCTGCACAGTGGGTGAGGCAAGGGAGAGCTAATGAGTCTAGAAAGGACTTGACCCGGGACTAGAGGGCAATAGGGTGATGTGGAGAGGCTTAGGGGGACAGCCCTGCCTACCACCCTAGAGGTCTCCAGGCCATCTACCCACACCTAGCTCCCACGGGCCTCCCCATCAGTGCCTCCGCTCCCTCACATCTGGGCTTACCTCCCACTACTCTCCCACCAGTGGGACCTGGTGTGTGACTCCCATGCCCTGAAGCCCATGGCTCAGTCCATCTACCTGTCTGGGATGCTGGTGGGAGCTGCTGTGTGCGGCCGAGCCTCTGATAGGTGAGGTCCCCCACCCCGGTCCCAGCAGCCCCCTTCGCCTTGTGTTCCCAGGCTCCCATAGCCCTGGCCTCTTGTCGCCGGGTCTGGGGAGAAAGCGCTCAGCCGCCAGTCGGAATGCCTGCACGGGAGTCACACTCCTCACGCCTTCCAGCTTTGCCCCTGAGCAAGCCTCCTCCCCACCCCGAGCCTTCTGGGGTTCTCCTCTGGGGTTGGAGAGGGTCATCACTCCTTTCCAACGTTCACTGCTAAAATCTGCCCGGCCACAAGCTGCCTCCTGCTGACGGCGAGCTCATTCTCTGCCCAGAGCGCCTCCGAGCTTCCCCGGGCCCAGGGGACTCTGGGGGTGCGTACGAGCCTTTCATGGGTGGGTAACTCAAGTGTGGACCAAGCACCACTTCCACCTCCACTCGGAGGCCAGTGCAGGCGCCCCAGAGCCCCAGGGCTGGTGCGGGGTGCCCGCGGACCCCGCCCCATGCCCGTGTCTGTGTGCCCGCAGGTTTGGGCGCAGGCTGGTGCTGACCTGGAACTACCTTCAGATGGCCATGTCAGGCACGGCGGCCGCCTTTGCCCCCACCTTCCCCGTGTACTGCCTGTTCCGCTTCCTGGTGGCCTTTGCCGTGGCCGGCGTCATGATGAACACCGGCACTCTCCGTACGTCTCCGCCACGGGCCACGCGAGGGAGGCTCGTGCAGGCTCCCAGGCCGACACCTGTGGTCTCCTTGCAGTGATAGAGTGGACGTCGACACGGGCCCGAGCCTTGGCCATGACTCTCAACACCCTGGGCTTCAGCTTCGGCCAGGTCCTGATGGCCACAGTGGCCTACGGTGTGCGTGACTGGGCATTGCTGCAGCTGGTGATCTCTGTGCCCTTCTTCCTCTGTTTCGTGTACTCCTGGTGGGTGTCTTCCCTCTCCTCAGAGAAGACCTGCCCACCCCCCCACCCTGCGAGCAGAGGCCAGGGGGGACACAGCCAGGGGACAGGCACAGGAGCCTGACACAGCTGGCTGCCCCAGGCCCACAGTGCTCACCCACTCCAACCAAAGGCCTTTCCCTGCTCCTCCCAAGTGCCTCCTCCTCTACTCATCCTCCTCCCATCCCTTCCTTCCCATCATCTCTTGGCCCTTTACCCTCTCGAGTCCCTGGGTGCCTTGGCATGCATGCCTCTAGGCATGTTTTCTGAGCCCTTTGTGTCCGGCATGGCAGCACAAGGCCAAGCTGAGGGGTGGGATGCAAAGATACAGCTCACATGCATGTGTGCACACACACACATGCCCCACTCCTAGAACACAGCCCTGGTCAGCCTCATGTACTGACATCATTACTGAAGGACAGGGACCACGACCCAGTGGTCAGAGGGGACTCATGCCCCACCCCCCCACAGGGCCAAGATACGTGAGAGGTTAGGGAACATCTGCACTGCCCTGAAATAAATCAGGCATGGTTCTTGCCCAACTCCTGAAACATAATAGGTGCACAGCAAATATTTCTTGGATGGCTGGCTGGATAGATGATGATAGAAAGAAGATGATAAACTAGTGAATGGATGGGTAGATGGACGGGTGGAGGGAGGGAGCGAGAGAGGGAGGGAGGGATAGATGATAGAGATAGATAGATGATAGATGATGATAGATAGATAATAAACTAGTGAGTGGATGGGTGGATGGGATGGATGGATGGAGGGATGGATGGGTGGATGGGTGGATGACAGCCTGCAGAGCAGAGCTGAGCCTGGCTCATTCACAAACAGACCCAGCAACATAGTACTTGCTTGGCCATTGTGGTCACTGCAGAAAGAAGCACAGCAGAAGCCAGGGGAGGACGGGGCACCCCTCCTGGCTATTTGCTGCAGGCCTCTCCCTGGGGCAGGGGGCGGGAGGTTCCGGTGCCCTCTTCCCGGCCACCTAACCTGTGCCCCAGGCTCTGACTCCCTCCGCATGCCGCAGACCCCAAATCCTCTCTTTGGCCCTGCCTCCACCCATCCCCCTGATGACATCTCCATGACTGGTGTCTTGGCATCACAAATATAACATCTCCTTACACCTGCTCTTTCCCAAGGCTTCCTCAGGGTTGACAGCAGCCCCCTTCCAGGAGGTCCCAGGGTCCGAATTGCCATGACACTTCCCTATCCCTCACCGTCCCCCTTACCCAAGTCCAACAGGTCACTGGGGCTTGTCAACTCTACCCTTGACGTGTGTCTGGAGTCCCCATTGTCTCCCTGGCTCTGCTAACCTGAAGGACCTCAGGGTCTGGTGCATGTGGAGTAGGTGACTCCACCCCTGGCTGCTGTTCCCAGAGAAAGGGAGCCTGGCTGGGGGCCCTGCCTGAACAGAGGTGCAGAGGCAGAAGCCAGTGTAGAGTGGTGGGCAGGACAAGGGACTCAGTGGGCAGGGCCAGGGCAAGGGGTCTGGGCGATGGGTGCCAGGTTGTTGTTAAGGGCCGGGTCCTGGCATGAGGAGGGGGAAATGGGATGTGCAGAGCCAACTCGCATCCAGGAGACAGCAACTGTCATCCTGGCATGGGCAACACAGGGTCAAAAGTGAGGCAAGGGCAGTGGGCCCGAACAGGCTCGAGGGGTGCTAGAAGTGACCAGAATTGGTGGCTGATTGGGTGTGGGTGGAGGGGGCTGGTGATGTCAGGACCAAAGACCCTGCTCCAGGCCTGAGCCTCTGGGTGTGAAGCTGCCTGCATGGAGGGGGCCTTGGGGGAAGAGCCAGCTCATGCAGGAGGGTGCAGCCTTGAGGGTGAGCAGAAAGGCTGTGTGTGACATCAGGGAGGTGCCAGACAGTAGGGGACCCTGGGGGGTTTGCAGTCCTGTAGTCCTGTAACTACACGCAGGAGGGTCCTTACTGTACATGGATTCACCCAGGCCTGGTTCCCAGGTGAGGCAAGAGAAAGGCCACAGGTCAGGAGCGAGGCCAGAAGGGGAGGACAGGGACACCCAACCACAGTCCAAGAGGGAGAAGGAGAAAGGCAGAAAGGGTGGCCTGTAGGGGAAGGAGATTATCACACGGTGTGGCCTCACTGAGCCTGGGGCCTGTGGGTGCCAGTGAGCACCCCACCCCGCGGGACAGAAGGAAACAGAAGGGCAGTGAGGCTCACACAGGCTGGGCCCCGGGGGCCACAGGCAGTGCCCCTCTCATTTCCCCCCTGAACCCCTGCAGGTGGCTGGCAGAGTCTGCACGATGGCTCCTCATCACAGGCAGGCTGGAGCAGGGTCTGCGGGAGCTGCGGAGGGTGGCTGCCATCAACGGGAAGGGGGCGGTGGAGGACTCCTTGACCACCGAGGTAAGGCAGGGCTGGACCTTCCTGTGGGCTCAACCCTCAGACCCTCTCCCTGCCCCTGCTCAGGGCTTCTGGGAAGAGGAGGGTCTTAGGGAGGAGGGCCCCCTGGCGCCCCCAGGGCTGACACCTTCCCACCCCAACCCTGCAGGTCCTGCTCTCGGCCATGCAGGAAGAGCTGAGTGCGGGCCAAGCTCCCTCCAGCCTGAATGCTCTGTTTTGCATGCCTAGACTGGGCCTCCGGACCTGTATCTCCACTTTGTGCTGGTAGATGTCCCCTTGACCCACACCCAAGGCCCCAGCCTCCACCTCTGGTGGGCTTTGGGCTGTTGCAGGCCCCCAGGGACCCTGGAATCAGGGCTCTGGTTGGCATCCAGTCAAGGGGCCTCCAGTGACTCTCCTATGGGTCCCACTGTCCTGACAGCACCTCCAGGACAGGGCCGACAGCACAGCCATGTCCCTTCTAGCAGTCAGGCTCCCAGAGGAAGCTGTCCAGGTGGGGTCAGGTGGGGGAGAGGGGATGGCAGAGATGCCTAAGGAGGAGGGGTCAGGTGGGGGAGAGGGGATGGCAGAGATGCCTAAGGAGGAGTCATAGCAAGGGTGCTGGGAGAGCTGAACTGCCCAGCCGTCTGGGGAGGAGAAGGCACGCCCACCCCATCTGCAGGGGCCAGGGAGGAGGGGGGGGTATTACCAGAGCCCAGGTGCCAGTGCCACTCAGCAAGGACTAGAACCACCGAGGCCCACAGAAGAAGGACATGCTCAGTTGAAGCTGCAGCCATAGAGGGGCCATGGCCACTGCCAGCCACGGCACCCAAGGGAAGGAGGAAGGAATTATCCCGCCTTCCCCAGCCCAGGACCGCACTGCCAGCGTCTCACCAGTGCCTTCCATTGGCCAAACCTATGGAGAAGCAGCACTGGCAGGGGAGCCCAGGGGAAGGTGGTGCACAGAGACCACCCTCCCGCTCCACAGAGCCTGCAGGAAGAGGGTGGAAACGGGTCTGAGAACAAAGGAACCAGTGAGCAGCCCTGCTCCCAGCCGACTCCACCTGCCCCGGCCCGCAGGTTTGCCTTCGGCTTCACCTTCTACGGCCTGGCCCTGGACTTGCAGGCCCTAGGCAGCAACATCTTCCTGCTCCAGGCCCTCATCGGGGTCTTGGACATTCCAGCCAAGATAGGCACCCTGCTGCTGCTGAGCCGTCTGGGCCGCCGGCCCACTCAGGCAGTGTCCCTGGTGCTGTCGGGGCTCTGCATCCTGGCCAACACGCTGGTACCATACGGTAAGCAGGGGGTCCGGGTGCTTACAGCTGCGTCCAGAGGCTTTCCCACCTAGGGGAGCGGGAGAGGCTGAGCCAGGAACAGAGGCCCTGGCCTCCTCCTCAGAGGCCCAGTTAGGAAGGAGGCTGCTGGGGCATCGGGAGAGATGGTGGTGGCCTATACCAGACAACAGAAGCAGGGACAGCATGGAGGGGGTGGCATCGTGAAAAATTATGGAGATAAAATAAGAACTTAGTCCTGGAATGCAGGGATAGGCGGGGAGCAGGGAGTCAAGGAGGACTCCTGGGGTCTGGCTCTGGGTGTCGGGGTAAGCATTGAACATAGCCACGAGGTCACTCAGGATGTGTTCTGGGGACACCCAAATGGAGGTGAATCACAGACATTGGGAGGTTAGGGACAGGTTTAGGCTGGAAACAGCCCCCATCTGACCTCGGAGCCCCTGCCACCCCGACTTTGCTAACTGTCCACAGAGTTGGGGGCCCTGCGTTCAGCCCTGGCCGTGCTGGGGCTTGCGGGGCTGGGAGCCGCCTTCACTTGCATCAGCATCTTCACCGGTGAGCTCTTCCCCACCGTGCTCAGGTGAGGGGTTGCCTGGGGCTGGGAGGGCAGGATGGGGATGGCCTTCCCCAGACTCGGATGTCCCCCCCCCTCTCCTCCATGTGGCTTCAGGGCTGCCCAGGTGCATCCTGCCCCCGCTGGACCCCTGTATCCCTCTGGACAGAGTGGGGCTGGGCGGTCAAAGCCGTGGGCAGACAGAGTGGCCCCTCACTGGCGTGTCTGTGACTATAGGATGACGGCGGTGGGCCTGGGCCAGATGGCAGCCCGTGGGGGAGCTATTCTGGGGCCTCTGGTCCGGCTGCTGGGTGTGCACGGCCACTCGCTGCCCCTGCTGGTGTACGGGGCAGTGCCCGTGCTGAGCGGCCTGGTGGCCCTGCTGCTGCCAGAGACCCAGAGCCTGCCGCTGCCCGACACCATTCAAGATGTGCAGAACCAGTGAGTGAACTCAGCCCTGCGGCCGACCTCTCTGCCCTCCAGAGAACCCCGGGATGGGGCGGGCCTGCCACCCACCCCCATCGCTGGGCACAGGGGAAGCAGAGGTGCAGGAAGGGATGGAACAGTACATCTTTGGGAGATGAGACCAAAGGCTGGGTCCCCCGGCTGACCGCCTGGACTTTGTTTCCTGCTCTTCATTCTACCATTTAAGGCCTAAATAGCTGGGCCACCCCCAGCTCCACCTTAAGAGAAGTCCAGGGGATGGAAGCCTGTAGTCCTTTGTAAAGGGGGGGCCAAGGGGCATGATAGGCATTGTTGGGGGCCTTGGGGGTCCCGGAATCTGTTGCTGAATCCCCTCGATAGCTGGCAGGGCTGTCACCTGCCCACCCTTTCCCCAGCATGTACTCAGGGGGCCCATTCCTGGGCTCCCCAGAGCAGCGCCCTAAGACCTCTCGAGTCCCTGGGAGAGATGTAGTTCAGGGGTCATAGGTCATGCTGCACCCACGAGACACAAAGCTTTTGTCTTTCATGTCTGAACAGGGCAAAGAAGGCAACACAGAGCACCCTGGGGCCCATGGTCCTGAAATCCACACACCTTTAAGCCTCCTGGGAGTTCTGCCAAGGATCGCTGGGCGGAGCACCTTCTCTCCTTCGGAGGAGGCAGGACAGCAAAGGCCCCCATCTCTAGAAGAAGCCCCAGGGCTGTCCCTCTCCGCCAGAGGAGCCACCTTCGATTGAGAAGGAGGAGAGGATGGCTTGACTGGCCAAGGGGTCGGCCCCATGCACCCTCGCAGGACCCTCCCTCATGACTGTGAGGAGGAGCAGGGACCAGCTTCCCACCCTGCTCCCTGCTCACTCTGCTGGCGGCCCCCAGCTGGCCACTGCCCCCTGAGCTTGGAGGCCACCGTCACCCGCAGTCAAAACTCTCCCAGCACCTCGCACTGCCCCAAGGGCCTCAACATGTCTCAGCTCCTCAGCTGTACCCAAAAGGCAGCTCTGGCCCTTGGTCCCTCATCCCCACATTCCAGCCACGGGACCCATCCTCTGTGCCCCTCCTACCGGACCCAGGGCAATAGCCTCCTTCCTGCAGGCCCAGGGCCCAGCCCAAGGCCAGAATGAATCCCTTACCCACAGCTGTGGCCATGCACATGACTCCTGCCCTGCCAACCCAGGGGTTCCCAGAGGCTTCCCCCTTGGCCCCAGCTCCCACACAGAGCCTGGTGGGAGGGGCAGCAATGCGAAGGAGGCAAAAGAATGAATAAAGGAACAAATGACAGCCCTTCACTGACTCCACTGATGAGCCACAGGTGGGGGTGGGGTGGGGTAGAGGAGAGCTCTGGGGAGCTCCTCAATGGGTTGGCCCTCTCCCAGGCTGGTTTTTCTGCCCCTGGTGCCAGGCCAGAGTGTCTGCCCTTTCTTTCAGGCTCTGTTATGAGCTGGGCACCATCCTGGATGCCTCAAGGCATCATCTTATCTTTTCCCAAACCCTTCAAGGAAGACAGCCCATTTTACAGATGGGAAAGTAAGGTTGGATAAACCAATTACCCATGACCTACAGCTAAGAGGGGCAGAATCACGAGTGAAAGCCTCAGTCTCCAGAGCCCAGCTTTGGCTACGACCCCCCCCCACCCACCCAGCTTGCCCTGGGCCACGCAACCTGGGCAGCCAGGGATGTTTCTTGAGGCAGATGCCTCCCTCTCAGAACCAGCCAAGACCCAGCAGAGTCTACTGGCACCACTTACAGGAAAACCCGGGGCAAGACCTCACATGGAAAGGGATGGACGCCTGAGCTCCCCTAACACAAATGTGGGTGTAGGCAGAAGCCACTTGCTGCCCATCGGGGTCCCCACCAGCTGCTAATCTGCTGAGCCACCCCAGAGCAGTGCTCAGGTGGTCTCTGCTCTGTTTGTGTCACTGCTTCCAGGCGCCTCCTTAAAGGTACCCTACACATGCGTGCACACAGACACATACACACGCACACACACACACACACACCAGTGATGGGGGTACACGCGCTCAGACACACATGAGAAGACAAATGGGAAAAGAGAAAGTTGCTCCTTGTCCCCAGGAGACAGGTTCGCTCACTGGCCTGGTCTTACGGGCTGCAGCCCTGAGCCTCTGAGGGTGGGGGCAGCAGGTATCTGCCTGTGGCCACCCCTCAGTGGAGACCCCCAGGACAAAGGAGCGGGAGTGGGGATCACATTTGTAAAACTGCCCAAAGGCAAGTTTGTCTCAGCCTGCTCTGAACTTCTGGTCCTTCCTGTCTGCTGCTCAGCCGAGCCCTAGATACTTTCCCACCTTTGCTCAGCATTCTTGAGTCCCTGTGGTGTCCAGAAGCTTCCAGAAGAGAGAACCCAGGAGTAGTGGGAGATGGCTCCTCCTCAACCCTAGAGTGTTCTCCAGTTCGCCAAGTGTTCAGAGCTCTCCCCCTGCCCACATGCAGAGCAGCCTTGCTCCTGGCCCTTCCAGGAGGTCCCAGGTTCCCGGACCCATCCAGGCCCTACCGGCTTCCAACATGTCCTCCCCTCACTCAGCAGGACCTGGAAGCTGGAAGGGTCCAGGGCCCTGCTCCTCTCGGGCAGCCAGGGATGGCTGTCATCACCATGGCGGAGAGGATGCCCTTTGAAGGGTGAGGGGCTTTCTGGGCAGCAAAGACCTGCTTCCCAGCTGGGTGCCACCACCCAAATGGCAGGCCTTCACTTAGGACACTCCATCTCTTCTGATGCTCACCGCAGGGAGCTCCCGACCCCAGGGGCTGCAGGGGCACCCCATGATGGAAGAGCCAAGGGAACTGGGTGTGGGAAGGAAGAAGCCATCAACTACCCCACAGTCTCATTCTCCCCATGGCAATAGAGGCCTCAGGCAGTGTGGACAGGAAAATGGCTCGGCACCCACTTGGGCCCCTCTCCTGGCTCCAGACAGGACTGCAGCTCTCCCAAGAGGGTATGTGGGGAGGGCCATGCAGGCTCCTTTGGCTCTTTATCCACCTCCAGGAAAGGGCTGTCCTCCCAGAAGACTCCAGGCCTGGCTGAGATTGTGTTCTATTACCTGGGGGGTTGTGTGGTCTTCAAGGTCAAAGGTATCAGCTAGACTCCATTCAGCTTCTTCCCTCAACTCTGCCCTAGATCCTCCCCAGGTGGAATCTCCTGACACATCCCTGCAGGTAACAAGGGTCAAGGAGTGAGGTTCCTGGGGTTTCAGTCACCCCAGATGCTGTTTGCACACTCCTGGAGGTCACTGCCAGGCCAGCCAGACCCCAAGGAACTCAGCTCAGGCCCAGGTGTTAAGTTCAACATCATATGCCCAGACGAAGGAGCAGAGACTGAAGTGACCATATCTTGCAGATGGGTAAACTGAGTCAATGGTAGTGTCCAGAAATCTCTCCTCTCTTAAAACCAAGCCCTTGAGCAGGACTGGAGCCCATCCTGCCAACTCCTGCCCTGTCCCTCTTTCTGGACCTCTACTCTGATGGACTGTTCAGGGTCATTCTAGAAGTTTCCAGAGTAAGAATGTTCCCTTCTTGGCACCATGGAACTCCTGCCTGCCTATATTTGTTTTCTTTGGCTAGTGGTGATGGGGCAGGGGAACATGAGATAAGTTTCCATCCCTTGGACAGAGATCCTGGGGGGCAAGGTCATTACTGGCACGGGGACAGGATGGCCTGGCAAGATTGCTCTGAATCAGGGCTTCCTCCAGGTTCTAGGACTGTGAGCAGTGGCAGACAAGCAGGGTCCATGCCTTCCCGTGGGGGCTGGTTAAGGAGACAAGGAGAGGCCAAGTCTTTGGAAGTCCACACCGGGGGCAGCTCCAGGAGATCCCAGTCTCTCACCAGGGACAGCACTCGGGGAAGGTCCCTCAAAGGTCCCTGAGGAAACACCCCAGGGTAAGGAGGATCCTAAAACAAAAGCTGCATTCCAGGATGGAAGGAGGGGGAAGCGGGGCTCCTGTGGAGTCAAGCCAAAGGACCCTGAGAAGTGTCCAGACCTGGAAAATGCCCCAAGAACGAGCTGGCCAGGGGCACCTGGGTGGCTCAGTGGGTTAAGCAGCTGTCTTCAGCTCAGGTCCTGGGATCGAACCCTACGTGGGGCTCTCTGCTTGGTGAGGAGTCTGCTTCTCCCTCTGCCCCTCCCCCCTTTCATTATCTCACTCTCTCCCTGAAATAAATAAAATCTTTTTTTAAAATGAGCTGGCCAGGGGTGCCTGGGTGGCTCAGTGGTTGAGTATCTGCCTTTGGCTCAGGGCGTGATCCCGGGGTCCTGGGATCGAATCCCACATCCGGCGCCCTGCATGGAGCCTGCTTCTCCCTCTGCCTGTGTCTCTGCCTCTGTGTCTCTCATGAATAAATAAACAAAATCTTAAAAAAAAAAAAAAAATGAGCTGCCCAGCAACAGAGCCACCTGCGAATGGAAGTTCATGACACAGATCAAAGTGAAGGATGATGGGGAGCGAAAGACACAAGAAAGCAGAGCCAGGGATCCCTGGGTGGCGCAGCGGTTTGGCGCCTGCCTTTGGCCTAGGGCGCGATCCTGGAGACCCGGGATCGAATCCCATGTCGGGCTCCCGGTGCATGGAGCCTGCTTCTCCCTCTGCCTGTGTCTCTGCCTCTCTCTCTCTCTCTGTGACTATCATAAATAAATAAAAATTAAAAAAAAAAAAGAAAGCAGAGCCAGGAGAGGGAGGTGAGATCCACCCCGCAGAAAGGAGAGAACACCTGAGTGGCAGAAGCGTGGCGATGCAGTTGCCGCCTGGAAGATGAAGACCACCTGTGCTCTGCTTTCCTGAGAAGGCCCACACAGTCGGGTCACAACCTCACCTCAAGAGTTTATACTCCTTGCGACCGAGAAGCTTAGCAAATACAGACCAGGGTCTCAGGGCATTTGGGACCAGGGCCTGTTCAGTGTCTCCATGAAGGAGCAAGCGCCGGAGGGCAGGCTCTCCTCCCACCTGCAGCCCAGGAGCTACCCACAGTCAGCCAGCGTGAACTGGAGTGGGGGTGGGCGGGCTCCAGACCAGAGCGACCAAATCCCTAGGGATGCAGAGAAAGCAGAGACTCTGGAGTTAGGCAGACTGGGGGTGAGTGTGGACTCAGCTCCCGAAGCTCTCTTCACCCAGGAAGAACCCCACCTTCCCCTGTAACAGGGGCAGTGCCCTTGCAAGAGCCTGGCCCAAGCGGCCCCCAGAGGCAGAGACCCACTGTAGCCACTAGGGGGCAACACAGCGCTCTTGCCTCCGGCTTGTGCTGCTGAGCGGACCAGGTGGACGGGCTCAACCAGGGCCACGCCCCAACGGTCCCCCCAGCCTCACCCTTAGGCCAGGAGGGACCTAGGCTTGGGACAAAAACAAGGCGCCCCCGGCAGCCCCAAACCACGCTCAGCCCAAAACTTCACAGGCTACTTACCAGCTCTCATGGGCAGCAAGCTGGGCCCAAAACCCACCTCGGAGCCAGGACCAACGTCCCACCAGCACCCACCCTGAAAAAATTGCACGGGACCGTTGGATTTGGAAAGTTTTTGTTTTCTTTTCCCACACATTTCCGGGGTTGGGGTGTTTTCCAAGACTCAGACACATTTGTTAACAAAGAGAAAAAAAACTGGGGGAGCAGGGAGCCTGTGGGCAGAGAAGTGACCCCAGCAGTCAGTGGGCAAAGCCCGGCTCTCTCTTCCCCGGTGCCCGCGCCCAACGGGTGCCACAGGCTGCTGCTCGCGGTATCTAGATAATTTGTCTTTAATATATATCTGCATTTGCCTTTCCCCTCCCACCCGCCCCCCACCCCTGCTCCTCCAGCAGCGCCCCCATCAATGCACGTTGCCCGGCGGCACACAACAGAACAGGCCTTCCCCGGCAGGAGCCCCTTCCCTGGGCGGCACCAGGCCAGCACCTCCTCCTAGATGGGAGAGTCGGGGCGTTCAGAGGGGGCCACCCCACTGCCCCGCCCCTGCTCCCCACCCCCCTTCGCTGGGCCGCTGGGCCCACCCACCCGCCCTTCTCCCACCGACTCTGGAAACCCAAAGTTAGGAAAGGGAGAAACCAGACACACACAAAAGAAGTGGAGAGGGTGGGGACAGAGAGACGCAGCAAGCCTGGGATGGGGGCCGGAGGGCTGGGAAGAGAAGGAAGGCAGGAGGGCCAGAGGCAGGGAGGAAAAGTGGAGAAAACCAACGGGATGAGGAGTGGACACTTTACAAAACCCCCAGCCTTCCTTTCCGCCCAACCCCACCAAAATAAAACTACCCCCCCACACACACACCTTAAAAAAATAAATCAACCCAGGGCTGTGAGCACGTGCCCTGCCCGGGGCGGGCGTAGGGCTGAGGGACAGACAGGCCCCCGGACGCACGGACGCCCACGCGCGCCCCGGGCGGCAGGAGGAAGGGGAAGAGCACGGGGTTTCCTTTCCTAATTTTTTTTTCCCTCTCTTTCTTTTCTTTTCTTTTTTTCTTTCTTTCTTCTTTTCCTTCGTTCTTTCTCTCTCTCTTTTTTTTTTTTTTCGGGTTTTTGTTTTTTGTTTTTTTTTTTGTTTGTTTTGTTTTTTGCGTTTCCTCTTCGTGAGAGAAGTCTGAGGCAGCCAGGGAGTGGGTCCCCAGAGCGCCGGCAGGGAGAGGGCGCACCGTCCTCCCGGGGCGCCCCTGTCCCCGGAGAGGGGCAGCTGGCAGTGGGGCGCGGTGCCGGGGCTCGGGGCTCAGACGTAGTACTCCTTGTCTTTGTTCTTCTTGGCCTTGCTGGGCGTCTTGGGGGCGGCCGGGGCCTTCTCCTTCACCACCGCCCCATTGCTCTGGGCCGAGTTACTGATGTAG
Organism: Canis aureus; assembly: GCF_053574225.1. NCBI lineage: Eukaryota > Metazoa > Chordata > Mammalia > Carnivora > Canidae > Canis > Canis aureus. The sequence goes on from NC_135631.1 coordinate 3,342,750, forward strand.
TTCCGGCTCTGGTCCACCTGGTAGGAGCCCTCGTCGCGGTTGCGGTACTTGTACATGGCGTAGAGAAGGATGAGGATGCAGAGCGCCGCGGCCGCCACGATGCCCACCACCATGCCCGTGGTGCTGCTGGACTCCCGGATCACCTCCACCGCGCCCGGCGGGCCCCGCTCCCCAGGCCCCGTGGGGTTAGCTGTGGGCAGACGGGGGAAGCCGGGGGCGGAGGTCACGCCGGGGCGCAGGGGCGGGGGCCTCCGCGGCTCAAAGGACGTGGGGGCCCCGGGCCCCAGGGGGGGGTTCTCCAGCAGGGGCTGCAGCGGGTCTCGGTGGTTCATTTTGCCCGCAGGCAGGTTGGGGGCCGGGGCGGAGGGGGCCAGCAGCACCCCGGGGGCGCCCGTGGCCCCATCTGTCCTGAGGTTGGGCCGGGGAGCGGGTTTGCGAGGTGAGAGGAGGGTGGTGCGGTCCGTGACCAGGGGGAAGGTGGTGTAAAAGTCCTCGTCGTCCGTGGGGGGCAGGCTGGAGTCAAAGACCTCCCCGGACGCGAAGCCCGAGGCCTCGATGGGCTCCTCGCAGTCGCTGTCGTCCTGCTCGGCCTGGCACGGGCCCCCGGCGGGCGGGCGGCGCGCCGCGGGCGGGGGCAAGGTGTCTTGGGTGGCGCCCACGCCCGTGAGGAAGGGGTAGAAGGTGGGGGGTGGGGGCACGAAGGGGGAGCGGGTGGCCACGGGAGGGGGGTCTAAGGAGTCCTCCGTGATAATGGGCAATATTAACTCTCCTCCTAGAACAAGAGAGAGAAGAGAGAAGAGAGGGTGTCAGCGAGGGCCCAGGGCGCAGGCGGCGGGCACAGAGAGAGAAACAACAGCCTCACACACCCAAATCGGTTCCAATTGGCTTTGGCGGAGACTAGAGCGGGCCGGGCCCGCCCGCCAGCCTGCCGGAGCACTGCGCTTTAAGCGGGCAGCGGCTCAGATGCCCTGGGCACCCCACGCACGGGCTCTGTGGCTCACTGGGTTTTGGTCTTTTGTTTGTCTTAAGAAACCAAAAGGAACAGAAAGGAAAGGAAATCGAAAAGAAATGGAAAAAAAAAAAAAACTCTACTGGTTTAAGGTTTAAAAACAGATACAAGAGCAGCATTTAAACAAACCTAACAACAGTATCTTTTAGGGTTTTTTTTTTTTTTTTCTAGATTTTTCTCTTTTTTTGCTTTTGTTTTTTTTTTTTTTTTAAAAAAGAAGATAGCATACCACGGAATTCAGGCAACTTACATCAACAAATAGGCCGTGTGATTTTAGCATGAAGAAAAAAATTACAAACAGAGCTGTGTAAGCGGGTTCTCCCGGAAAAAATAAGAAAAAACAACTTTTCCGTACAACGTTTTCTGTCTATCTGTTTGGTATCTCCCTCCCTCACTTTTCTCTCCCTGGACATCTTGCTTCCTCCTGAATACTCTCTCTCCTCCCTCACTTGTGCCCTCTTCCCCCTCATTAAACACAAAGCTAAAATCTGTACAGTGCAGGCTGGCATGGAGAAATTCATACCACCACTTGGTGTCAGCGTGCATTGGGGGTGGGGAGCAGTGGGAAGGAGGGTGGGGAGAAGAGGTACATGACTGGTGGCTAGGTAGGAATTTCTACATGGGTGAGAAGAGTTGAGGGGATGATCATGGGAAGGAGCTTTGAAGGTTTATTGCAGGCTGGCCATGGGAAGACAAGAAATTGAAGGTGGGAGGTGACAAGGTCCATGAGGAAGAGTGGGCAAGGAGGAAACACACATTGGAGAAGGGTCCTGTCCCATTGGATTTTGGGCAAGGTGGTGAGAAGCCATGTAGAGGCAGGGAGGTGGGGAAGTGGGGAGGGGGTGGGAGTGAGGGAGGGAAGTGGACAGGAATGCCTGAGTCCTGAGCTAACTCTAATTCCCTTTCAGCTTTCTCTTTCTTCACCCTCCACCTCTGACCCCCACTGGCTTTCCCCCCTCCCCCTCCCCAGAACCCCCATGGGCCACCAGGACCTGACCAGGGCTTGACTGCCTCTGGCCCTCTTATTATTGTTAAAACAATAATAAAACAACGGAAAGAAGAAGAAAGCAAAAAAAGAAAAGAAAATACATACACAGCCATCTGGGAAGGAAGCACTTGCTAATACAGGGCCCAGGGGAGGGGGAGGGGAACTAGTGGGGAAGGTTTTGGGGGGCGGGAGGTGGGGGTGATTAGGACTCCTCTCTCCCTAGGTCTGATAACTGAGGGACCCTTGGCATAAACTGCAATTCCCATCAGCCCCTAAGGGTGAGAACTACAACTCCCATTAGCCCTCGAAGGGGTGTGGACTACAATTCCCATGAGGCCCTGGGTCAACAACTACAATTCCCATCAATCCACTGCCCCTTCTCCAAATATGGTAAGCCCACTGGTGTGGGGTAGGCTAGCTGGAGTCTGGCTCTAGGGCTTCGTCTTCTTAGAGGGGCACCTCTGGGTCTGGTTGGAGCTGGAAATTTCTTCTCTGGCTCTCCCTCTACCCAAGCCCTGCCCCCATCTGAGTGCTTCTCCCTGGTTTCTGTAGGGTGTGATTTTCAAGACTCCACAATCCCTTACCCCCTCCCAGGGATGGAAACGTCCCTGGGCTGCGCTACCAGGTCTTGCCTGCCTCGCTGCAGCCAAGCCAGCCGTGTGCCGCTGCCACATCTTTGCAGCTCTTCTGCTCCCTGCACCCTGAGCCCTCCAGTCTCCATGCTTGCTATTTAAACACTCTGCTCTTTGGATCCCAAGCCCCAGCAATCTGGAAGAGCTGTCCTTGGCCACATTGGCCAGCCACAGCCAAAATCTTGCCATTGAACTTGTAGCCTTGCCGAGCTCCTCGGGCTGCTCCTCCCACCATGCTCCAATCTCCCAGGGCTCACCTGCACCCCTGATTGTGAAGCCCCGGGGCACCTGGCCACACTGAGAAACTGAACCAAAAGCAGACAAGCATGTTCTGTGGAGCTGGGACCATCCAACATTGGCCTTTAATGGAAGAGGATGTCAAGGCCTGGGGTGGGCAGGACTTCCCAAGGTCACTAGGTGTGTCAGGGAAGGTGAATGAATGGACTATCCAGTCCTTGCTGTGGTCCTCAGAGGCCAAGGGAGAGCCAAGTCTCACAAAGAGCCTGGAAAGGCATGGTGCATCCTCCCCATGCCTGCAGTCATCTGCTTGAGTCTTAGCTTGTGAACCTGGGAGGCCACAGACCTGTTGTCATTATTTCCTCTATGACTGTGGACAAGCTTCTCTCACTGTCTGGACCTCCATTTCCTCATCTATAAAATTAGGGTGTTGGGCTCCAGGCCCAGGGTGAGGCCACAGCCTGGCTTCCACAGCCCTGCAGCCTTAGGATGAATTATTTATCCCCTCATCCCCTCCTGAGCCCTGGACCCAGCATGGATGGCCCAGCACCCTGGTCCCTGGGCAAGGGGCACACTCAGCTCTCAGCTCTTGGGGGGAGACTGACAGACTATGTCCAATCATGGTAGCGGTCCCCTCCCTGCTGGTTCATACCACCTGCCCTCTTTCCGACCTTTGGTTTCTGTTCAGAACACCTTGCCCCTGCCCATATCTCACTCATCCTTCAAGTCCAGCCAAATAATCTCCTCTTCCAGGAAGGCTTCTGGTTTGGGCTTACTGCCAGGGAAGCCTTGAGGCCCATCTGCCTGTCTCCCTAGCACCCAGCCCTGGGCCTGGCACAGAGGAGGGGCTCATTGTATTCTGACCAATGGAAGGAGAAGAATACTCATCAAGCATTTCCTCTGAGCCAAGTATCTGGGGGTGGGGTGGGGTGGGAGCCCCTCTCATGAGCAAGAGCAGCTGGGCTCTGAATGCCCTTCCTCTCCTGGACCACAGGCAGCAGGCACTGCTGAGTTCAGCCTGATGGGAGCCCTGCTCCATGCACCCAGCTCTCACCCACAGTCATCTCTACCTTAGCTCTTACATGAGGCCACCAGTTGCTCCTGGAAGCTTCAGGATCAGGCTGTCCTAGGCAGGCTTGTGGCCCTCAGCTAGCTGCTCAAAGCTAGGGCCCAGGGAAGAGTCCCTTGCTTGGGACATGTCATGCCCTAGAGGGGCTGATCAGGCCAACCAGGGCACAGACTCTGTCTCTCTACTCTTTGTCACCCCCAGATAGACTAGGAAGGGTTGGGGGGGCTATAGGCCTTAAGCCACAGACAAATCCTGCCCAGCCTGAGCCTTCCATAACCATCTGCCTCCCAATTCCTGGTTCTTTAGGTCTTTGGGGCACACAGCACCCCCCCCTCCCACCAAGTTCCCACATGCAGTCTCTCCTAGGCTTCAGAGCCCTGCCAAGCCTGGTCACATTGACTCATCCCTGCCCTTGAACTCCAGCTGTGTCCTGGCCTCTATATCTGGGTCTTAGTCCCGTCCCTGCATCCTCTGCTTCTCTGGGAGCTTGCCCTGGGCCCTTCTCTGTCCACAGCTTTGACAGCATCTCCTGAGGGTGTCCTGTGCTCACTCACATCCTCTACACCAGCCTCCATCTCTGCCTCCCACAGCTCCTGCTCTCTCCAAGATAGTATGCTGCCAAGACCACATACTGTCTCCTTTCCCCTATATTCACCCAAGCCCACAGATCTGGGATCTGTGGCCACCAAGTCACATGCAACACCGGCTGCTGGGTTATCCTGGGGTCATACACTGGTCTAAGAGGGGTCAGGCAAGCTTGCCCTGGTAAGGAGTTAGCAGGGTCTGGGGCAGAGGAGGACCCGTCAGAGACTCCTCACTGTGAAAGTCCAATCGGGGCCTCCCTGGGCTGCCTTTCCTACCGGGTACTGGAGGGACTAGTGATGCCCAGGACTTCAGATTCAGCTCTACAAGGGTGCGCCCTGGGATGGGGCGCCCCTGGGAGTCTGATAAAGAGCCTCAGCCACTTCCCTCCCCTCCCCCACTTCAGGCAGCTCCAGTGCTTGGAAAGTACTCACAGGTGCATTTATCACAGATGCCACCCACCTCCACTCTGAGATTGAATGTCCGGGCATGTCAGTCCCACTTACTAAAGATAATTCCATTCTGGCCAAGCAGACCACCAGCTTTTCCTGAGCACCCTTTCCCCACTCCAGCTCCCAGTCCCTCCTCCCCCAGCTCTCCTAACTCCCCTACCTCTACCCAAGAACCCCATTCCCACCCAAGCAGGATGTACCCACCCTCCAAGGAGCATCGGGAACTGAGATGGAGTGTCTGAGGCTAAGCAATCAGCAGGCTGAGGCCCATCCACCAGTACCTGGTACCTGCCTCAGCTTTGCGGACCAGAAAGTCATTAGCCTACAGGGCATTTCCTGTAGGTTAGAAAAAATGCAACCCTTCAGTGTGGCCACCGCCCTTCAGGTGCATGACTTGGCAAATGGTATCTGTACACAATCAGAAAAGAGATATTCTGTCTACGTCCTGGGAACGCAGCAGCCCTGCTCCCAGGACCAGGACACGTGGCTTGGTGAGTAGAGAACACCGGCTAGATTTCAGCCTTTACTCACCTGTTCCAGCAGGGAACCACCTGTGCAACTGTGTACTGTGGCCTGAAGGAAGGTGCCCCACCCCACTTGGAAACACCAGCTCAGCAACAGCAAACATCAAGGTGAATTCAAGGTCAGGTGGAGGTGTGTCATGTGTGTGCATGTGTGTGTGTGTGTGCACGCAGAAGAACACATCCTCAGTCTGTTTCTGTGCACCTGGGCATATATCTCCAAATCTATGTGTATGTGTGCACAAAGCATGATAATCTGAGCACACGAACGTGCGTGTCCAGGAATCTGAACAAACGTGTGCATGCAAGTGAACTTCTTGGCTGTGTGTGTGTCCACCTGCCTCTGAGCCTGGTGTGCAGTGTGAAATACACTGTTTGTGACCCAAAAGCCACTGAGAACATGTGAGTGTGCCACCGTGGGTCTGAGCATGAGGTAGGCCTCTGTGAATGTCCCTTTCCCCAAATTCATTCTCCTTCTGCTGGGCACTGAGACTACATTTCCCAGCATCCCTTGCATTTAGATGTGGCCATAGGACTGAGCAGTGGGCACTGCGGGCACTGGCCCACAGAAGTCTCCTGTGTACGATCCTCCATGCTCTTTCTCCTCCTTCCGGTGACCTTGCAAACCACATGTTGAATGTAGAGGAGCTATAAGATGGTAGGAGTCTGGATTCCCAAAGCACCCCTCGGGGCAGAGCCACCTGCTGACCAGGAGCACCCTGGCAGGGCTTCACCTGAGTGAGAAACCTGCCTTGAAGTGCCCACTGAGAGTGGGGGTTATCTGTTACGGAAACAAATGTTACCTTAACTAATACAGATACTGCACTAGAAATGCGCATCACAAAAGCCGGTAGCCTCCACATAACAATCCAAGGAAAACAGCTGGAAAGATGAAGAACTATATTGCAGTGGCAGGTTACCTGTTTCCAACCCTGCTGGTGATGACCTACAGGGAAGGCCATGTGCCTGCTGAGGCTGAGGCACAAAAGGAACATGCCAGAAAGTCAGGGTGACAATGCCGGCTTTCAGTAACATATTACAAGACAAAGTTAGGCAAGAGTGGGTGAGTTTGCAAGCAGAGAAGGGAACAGAGAGAGCCCGGAAATGTGGGGCTTGCCAAGTAGTCAAAGGAGCCACTGCTTCCAGCCTGTCAATCACAAGAGAGGTCCAAAAGGCTTTGAGAGACAATGACCCAGTGAAACTTCCCCTAGTAAGGAGGGATCAGCCATTGCCTCGAAGATCAGATCAGATGGGGGTGTGGCCTCCCCACCTACTGTTTCAAATGCCCTCAAAATAGTCACTGCAAACTTAAGGGACCGGCAAGGAATCAGAGAAACAAGGAAATAAAGGGCTTGACAAGTATGTATAGGAAAGAATGCTAGGTGTAGTTTGACGGCTTGAGCCTTTGGGACCCCCAAATATGCAGGAGCAGGCAATGGAGTGTCAACACCATGGGGCCCCCAAGAAGGACATTTTCCCAACAGTGACTTCAGAGATGGCCATGGAGGGTAAGAACTGGGCAGAGCCTCACACGGGGCAGCGCCACAGCCACAAACAAAGAGGGGGCAGCCTGGGTGGTCCAATGGTTTAGCACCACCTTCAGCCCAGGGTGTCCTCCTGGAGACCCGGGATCGAGTCCCACGTCCGGCTCCCTGCATGGAGCCTGCTTCTCCCTCTGCCTGTGTCTCTGCCTCTCTCTCTCTCTCTGTGTGTGTCTCTCTCTGTATCTCTCATGAATAAATAAATAAAATCTTAAAAAAAAAACAAAAACAAAAACAAAGAAGAGGGAGTTTCTTGGAGACAGTAGAGGCAAGGGTTAAGGAGGAAACTTCGACCACTGCAGAGGTGAAGTCTCAGTGCAGGGCCGGAGTCTCATATAATGTATGCTGACTGAATTTCCTCAATGCTTAGAACTAGAGGCCTCTGTGTGTCTCCTTCCATCTTTCCCTTTTTTGAATTAGAGTTTTTACTGTGGTGGCTGCCTCTGGCCCCCCATTGGATTCAGAGTGTGTGCTGAGCTGTGTGAACAGTAAGATCAATTATCCTCTTAGTTCATGGGGATCCAGACCACATATGGGTCCTTGGGAGCCAGTCTGGACCCGACAAGTGGGCAGCCACCTGCCAGACATCCTCACATCTGCGATGACTGCTCTGACTGGGTGAGGCTTCAGGATGCCTCTCTCGGGAAGGGGTGGCTGTGCTCTGTGGGTATCAGGAAAGTGAAGTGCACTGTTGGTGACCCAAAGGCCACAGTGGGCAAAAAATCTGTTTCTTCTTCCTCCTGAGGACACAGCAAGGCCACCCATCCCCGCCGTCCTGGAAGGGGAGCTCCAGATAGCAGTGGGCAGAGGCAGCAGAAGCAGTGTGCGTCTCCCTCACGGGCCTGGCCCACAGAGCCTACCCCTTCATGACTTCGCCTGTTGGTCAACTTCCACCACAACTGGGGATATCACCTGGTGAGGATGGGTCAGCTTCAAGATGGTAGTGGACAAGGCCCTGGATTAGCACCTGCAGAGGAGCTGCCCACCAAACAAGAACACTGGTTTGTAACTTTACATGAAAGACAGATACATTTCTTTGTATTAAACTGCAGGTGGTGTGGAGGTTATCTATCATAGCACTTAGTGTTACCTTAAGAAATGCTGCAAAATGCGAACATTTGTGCCTCTGTGATTGAGCTAAAAGCTATGTCTGAGCAAGTGTGTCTGTGAGTCTGTGGACTTAAGCCTATGAATGCTTCTAAGGGGCTCGTGTATGTGTGCATGGGGGCAAAGCCTCACAAGGGGTGCACACATATGGGGTGAGTGCATGAGCTGCTTCTGTGGGTCTGAACACATGTGGGAGTACGTGAATCTGAGTACACATGTGTGTACACTTGTGGGTCTGAATAGCTGTGTGTGCTCACAGGGAGGCAGACGGTTTACTGGGTCTGAACATGTCTGTATGGCCCGAGGGGCTGGCTGAGAATGTGAGCCCTCTCATGTGCAGCTCATGTGGACATCTGAGCACATGAGTAAGTGCATCAGTACCTGTGAGGGCCCAGGTGGGCCAGTGTAGACATAAGTGTGTGTTTGTGTGTGTGCGCGTGTAGTCACTGTAGGACTCAGTATGAGTCTGTATGACTTGAGAGGTGTGAGCATGCGTATGACTCCAATCATGTGTGTGAATCTGAGTGTGTATATGTGTGTGTATATGTGTGTCTGAGCATGTGTGTGTCTCTGAACACATAAGTATGAATGTAAGAATGAGCATCTGTGGGTCTGGGCTAAGGTGGGCCTCCAAGGGCCCCCCATCATAGGGCAATGAGAGGGGTGCCAGTGTGGATCTATACCAATGTGTGAATGTGCATGGCCCCTTGGGTCCAGGTCCACACGGCCCACCTCAGAATGTGTGCACATGTACCCTGTGGATCTCAGCACATGGGTGCCTTTGGTGTGCACACAGGCATGCCTCTGGAATGGGCACACTTGCTGGTCCACAAGGATATCCCTTTGAGGAGCCGTTTGTACATCCTGGTGCAAGTGAACTTATTGGCAGGATACCACAGGTCTGAACATGAGTGTATAGTTGGCTAGAGCTGTGCCACATGCACTTCTAGGAGCCCCAGCACAGACATGTGCTTCTCTGAACCCACGCAAATGCGTATATATGTGTGCCTATGCCTAGTACATGCCTGTTCTGAACATGTGTACATGGTCCTTTTGAAACATCTGTGAGCATCTGCAAGTCTGAGCACACATGGAGGACGGTCAGAGCACTTGTGTTATGCAGGTGGATCTGTACACATGTATGTGCTTCTGTGAGCCGACTGTGAACGTGGAACCCTGGGAGTCAGAAGACTTGTGTGGACAAGCTCACGCTGTACATAGATGCGCATGATGATTGTCTGAAATATGTGGGTGCCTCTGAGCATGTGCTTGTGATCCTAAACATTGGTCTGTGCCTCAATAGGTATAAGTGTAAGTGTGTGTGAGCGTGCCTCAGTAGGCTGAAGACACCTTGTGTGACAAGCATATGTAAGGGTAAAACCCTGTGTGTCCAAACAGGTAGGCACCCGCAAGCAAGTGGGCATGTGTGAGCTTGCTGGGAGATCCATTAATGTATGTGCATGGATATATGTGTGTGTGCCTCTGGTCAGACATGTGTGCTTGCATATAAATGTATGCCTCCGTGGATCTGAGTGTGTGTGTGCACTTCCTATGTGCCTCAAGGGGTGCAGACTCCATCCCTGCAGGGGCCAGGCCCATAACATAATGTGTGGGTCAGGCTGGGTAAGACCGTGAGACATTACCCACTATGCAGAGCACGCCCCGACTCAAGGCATTCCCACTCAAAAGAATTTAAACACTGTGTCTATCAAACAATACCCTTCTTTGACTGGATTTCCAACCTCAGGTGAAATAACCATGTTGGATGATGATTTCACCAAGCTGCGAGGAGGAGAAAGAGGGGGGCTTGGGATCTGTGAAGGTGCCCAAGTCAAGAGAAAGGGTCGAAGTGAGTAGGGATGATCCCAGGCTTGACATCGGGACCCAGGGAGAACGATCTGGCAGGTGGGAGGGATGCAAATGCCCTGGAGTCAGCCCCTGGGTAGCCACTGTCTCCAGCCAGGCTGCCTTCACCTCTAACACTGACCTTGGAGCGCAAGGAGGCCTGGCCCTCTACCAGAGGAAAAAGCCTCCCTGCATCAGGGGCATGAGAGGGCCCCTGGTTGGAGTCCCCTTTCCCTCTAGGTAGGGGGGTAGCATGGTCTAAATCAGCCTGAGGGGCTCTGGAGTCATCTTGGTCTTTGCCTGGCCTCCCACCAGGATAAAAATCCAATTTAAAGCATTTCAGAATGGCGCAAATATGGAAATCAGATGTGTGTCACCTTGGGGAGACCCGGGGGCTTTGCAAGGTTTCCTCTGGAGGCTTGAGCATGCACTCTGTCCTTATTTTTAAAGCTGGGTGCCGGGCTGCAGCCTCTCCCTATTCCCCCAGCTTCTATTCCTCCTCCACCCTCCATCCTCCCCCCATAGGTTTGGCCCTTTGATTGGGGGAGGGCAGCTGACCCACAGACTTCAGATCCTCCTCACTCCCTTGTTCCCACACAGCCTAGGGGAGCTTGGCCAGTAGGTGTACACACTCGGTGCCACAGCCAGGCCCCTGATAAGACTCCAGGTTGGGGCTGGGATGCTAGGACCTTGGTGGAATAGCATGTGGCCCTGGTACAGTCCGGGATGTGCTGCATGTCCCTACACACCAATCCTGGCCCAACACTCTTCTCCATGGGGCCTGGGGAGAGCAGACCCCTCCTCTCACCCCACAGCCTCTTCTCAGAGTGAGCACATGTGTGTAAACACATGTGAGGGGGACAAGTGCCCTTCTCTCATGACCTGCCAGCCCTTTGTCCCCAGAGTCCTATCCCAGGGCCCTCATGGGGCCGTTGGTCACAGCCACTTTTGGCAGGCCTGGGTTAGAAACACTGCCTCCACTTCCAGGAAACCCCAGTATTGACTAGTTAGAGGGGTAAAGCAGGGTCGAGGGGAAGTGCCATACTGAAGCTGCCAGATGCCCAGAACCTCCCAGAGCAATGGCAGAGAGTGCAGGCGCATCCCTGAGCTGAGATCGCCTAGTGAGATGGAGCCAGATGGCCCCCCAGCAGAGGGGCCTCCCCACTGTGGAGGGCGTCTGTTCCAGAAAGCACCAGCTCTTGGCTATGGATGAGGAGGCCTTTCCAACCCAACAGCCTGCAGCTCCTCCAAGTGCCTCGGGGCCCAGGACCACCAAACAACCCTCTTCAGCTCTGGCCTATGGTGTCAGGGTGCCCCTGCCCCAGAACTGCCTCTGCCCCTGGTCTCTGAAACTGGAGCCCCTGCCCCAAGGCTCCAGGGTTTTTCTTGCTCTCCCCAAACTCCTTCCACAGTTGCAGCCTATCCTCAGCTTGAGCATCTCCTTTGGGACTGGCAGACGCCCCTGCTTCCCCAGGCCAGATTCACAAGATATGCCCCAGTCACACAGCCCACCTCACCTCCCCCAGCCCTGCAGACATCTGCCCTAACCTCCAGCCTTCCAGTAGCAACAGCCCAGGTGCCACCATTGCAAAGTAACTGGGAGAAGTCTCTGGAAACCCAAGCCAGGGATGAGACTCCCACAGGCTCATACAGGCCACCACCAAGTCCCATGATTCCTTGCTGGGAAATCTGGCCACATTTATTCCTTCCTCCATTCCTGCTGCCAGCTGTAAGCACAAGGACCTCAGCTCTTCAGGCCTTCCCTTCCCCCGGCTCCTCTTGGCCACCTTCAACCTGCTCAGGTAAGCAGCCCTTGCACCCACTGTGCCACTCCATACCCCACACTTCTCAGTTGGCACTCAAGGCCCACCCTTCCTTTACCAATCTGATCTCTCTCTGGGGCCACACCGTTCTCTCCAGCTGCGAGGATCCAGCAGAGGCCTGGAATGCCAACCCCAGGAAGCCTTCCCTCCCAGCCCTGCTCTCCTGCTATAGCAGCTGCTCCCCTAGAAATCTAGACCAGACCTCAGGTCCCAATCTCACCAAGGGACAGGTCTGGCTCAGGGCACCTCTTCACTGCAGACTGCCTGGCAAAGAGCTGCCGTGTGGTATAACCACCCCAGCTTGGCCTGGCAGCCATAGCAGAGTGTCTGTCTGGCTGCCTCCCTGAGACAGGGAGTAAGGAGGGTTCTGGATCCAGGAGATATCCAGGGAAAAATCAGGCCTCAGGGACTGATGGGAGTTGTAGTTTTGGACCAAGAGCCATTGGGATTTGTAGTTCCTAGGCCTGCATTCTCCCACCTACCCCCCATCCCCACCCCACACCCCATGAAGACTTATGGAAGCTGCAGTTACTCCTCTTTCTAGGGAAAAGTTTCCCTCTTTCCTTCCAGGATTCCTTGGCCCTCAACCCCAGGATCCCCAGCTAAGGATCTCACTACCTCAGAGGGGCACCTACAGGCCAGAAACTGCCTTGCCAGAGGGACAGTTTGAGGGACCTGGAGGGGAATTGCAGGAAGACAGAGGAAGCTATCAGGGAAAATTAAGGCCTGGCAGCAGGCCCCTTGGGCTTGGGCCAAGTGGCAGGGATGGTCGCCCCCCCTCCCACCAGCGTCACCGGGCCCGGGGCAGGGGAGGGGGGAAAGGCACTCACCAGTACTGGGCTCACATTCCTCCAGGTCCTCATCATCACTCGGACACTCAGCAGAGGCCACCAAGAGGTCATCTGTGTTCTGTGGGCGAGAGGAGGGGTGGGGGAGGAAATGGTTCGGGGGTGGGTCAGGAGACCCCAAAGCCACCTCTTGGGGTGTGGGACTACACAGAAGATGGGTCCTGGCCTGAGACATACACCTTGGTCCATGCCCCAGTTCTCCCATTGCTGTCTAGGTGATCGAGGGGCCTCCCTTGCCCCACTGTGCAAAGACACAGCCTGGCCAGCGCCTGCCCTGCAGCAGCCCCCACAGCAGCCCCCACAGCTCCCTGGGGTCAGTGAGATGGCACATGTTATGCCTTTTATTTCTAGGAAGCAAGGGAGACTGGACACTGGACCTGGGGGTGCAGGGCTAGAGCAAGGGGTGTCTGGGCATGGGGGAGATGAGATGAGGCATGGGGGCTTCTGGAGGCCAGCACAGGCAGAGAAGGGGAGCAGGACCTGGGGGGGGGGGCAGGTGGCTGTTGGATCCAACCTCACTACCCCACCACCCTCGTCTCTCTCCCAACCCCCTTCCCAGAGCCCGGAACCAGGCTGCACACAATAATTAGGGCTGTGGTTGTCATGGCAACGGGAGTCCGACTTTGTCAGCATTTTCTCTCCTCCTGATTGCAAAGAAAGAGAATCCCCAAGATGAGTGAATGTAAGGGGACAGAGAGGGGAGTGTGCTCGGGGTGTGTTAGGGAAGAGACCCAGGGAGGGAAACCCAGAGTCCAGGCAGGAATGGAGCCTGAGAGACCACAGGGTGTAGTTCCCAAAGACCAAGGATGGGAGGAGTCTGGGGGGTAGAGGTGAAAGGGTCACATGGTGCCTCTTCTCCACCCCCCACCCCCCACCCCACCCTCATCTCCAGAAGACTGGTTTTCTTCAGCATCTTTGTCCCCCTCAGCACCAGCCTCTCCTGGGGAGGTTCTCCCAACACAACTGTGACCCTGAAGGCCCCAGCCCTTCCGTCCACCTGGATGGTCTGCCCATCACCCTCCCACTGAGACTGGTTGGCCCTTCTTGCCTCTGGGCACAGGGCATAATCAGTGCCCAACCTTGGGCAGGGCCAGGCCTTTCTCCCAGGGCTCCCTGCTCCTTGGGGCAAGGCCTGTCAATCAGGTCCCCTTGCTTTTCTTGGCAGTGAAGGCAAAGGGGAAGGGGGTTCAGACTTGTATCTCTCACCTGCACGAGGCTGTTGGCTGGTGCCAGGCCCCCTACAGCACAGACTGGCAGGGATGAGTGGACTTAGACCTCATGGAATCCAGCCCTCACTTCCAGACGCTAAAGGCAGGCCAGTGGTAGAGTTGGGACCTGCTCCCCAGGCTGCCTCCAGACCTCCCCCTCCCCCTGGGAGCACAGAGTCTTCTTTAGGCACAGAGGCTCAACAGCCATGGGTGATGAGGGACAGAAGTAGCTTGGGTTGGGAGGGTGGTGGGTCTACCATGCCAGGTATGAGACCTCCCTGGGCCACAGTCCTTGCTGGCGACAACCAGAAAACTCAGCCGGATCCCCGAGCTGCCTCTGTAAGTCACATGTGGTCAACTGGCTTTCGGCATCACGACAGCCAGGCCTGTCCTGCCCCATGAGAGCCTCACTCCCCAGGTACAATCCCATCCAGATACAAGAGAAGATAAACTCAAATCCCCGAGGCTTGCCCTGATCTAGAGAGAGCCCCTGAGCAGGTGGGGCAGGCAGGGCGAAGGGTAAAGCACCAAACTGTCCACACCAACAGCCCCTCAGGCACTAGACATAGAGAACACGAGGCTTGCTAGGTGGGCCATCTGCTCACAGTCACGAGGAGAAGATGCGAGAAGGTAGGAGGCTTGCCGTCCCGCTGTAAGGGCACCAGGAATCAGGCAGATGCTGTTCCGGGGCCTCCGCCAGCCCCCAGCTGAGCCTCTAGGCACCCCCAGTGCTCTCACCTATGCGCCCCGCCAGAGCGATGCCACCCTGGTTCTATCCATCTGCCGCTCGCTCCCCGCACGCCACTGGGCCTGGCCTCCGTTCTGGGGCCGGCAGACCAGCTCATTTCACCCTCACCCCGGTCCAGACTTCCTCCCTCTTAGGTGGTCTTGCCTGGTCTGGCTGGAGCTCCAAACTCCCCTGTCACACTGGGAAGGCCCCTGGAAATAGTGCCACCTTCCCATCTACAACACCCCTGGCCACCAAGGCAAAGGTCACATCATGAAAGGAGACCTCTCCCCCTACCCGAACCACCACCGTGACCACTAGGATGATACAGCAGCCTCCAGGATGCCCCCAGACCCCTCGGAGCCTCCCCTGGGTGCCACAGTTGCTGTGTAGACATCAGCCCCACCCCCGACCCTGCCAAAGCCTCACTCCTTATCCATCAGCCCACAAGACCCTCACCTGGGTGGTGCTGTCCCTCAGCGTGGGGGAGCGGCCCCGGCGTGTGGTGGTAGTCGCCATGGTGGTGGTGGTCTCCATGATGGTGGTGGCCATGTCGGCCAGCAGGGTGGTGGCCGTGGTCTCCGCACTGAGCAGCACGGATGGCCCCTCCCCCACCAGGCGCAGGTGGCCCTCAGTCCGCACATTGGGGTCGCTCTCGGCGGCCAGCGCCAGCACCTTGAGCCCATTGTAGTAGAGGCCGGACACCTGGCCCTGGAAGGGGCGGCCCTGATCCCGGCCCCCGATCTTGATGGCAGCCTGGCTGTTGAAGATGGTCAGCTGGCGGCCTGGTGGGGAGGGGAATCGGCGGGGGCGGGGCGACAGACAGGGGAGGGACAGGCAGCGGGGACAGATTGGAAAGGGACAGGGAGAACAGAGGGAAGGCAAGGGAAGGCAAGAGGATGGAGAGGGAAACCAGCAAAGGGGGTGGGGGGTTGGAGAAACGAGGAGGGGGCAGACACCAAAGGGAAAGTCCTTGTCAGCCACAGCCCCTAGCCCAGCCAGGTAGGGACCCCGGAGGGGGCGGGTCCCCCAAGGCACACAAGGGCTGGAAAGGGAGGGAGCCCAGCCCCCCCTGCCCCCATGCTCAAGCCTCTGACCTTCCCATCCCCCTCTCCACTCCTGCTCCAGGGGCGTCGCCCCCCCTTCTTTCCCTTCCTTCAGTTGGATCCCCATCTTCTCCCTCTGCTTCCCCAAACGTCTCACGCCCAGTGTCCAGCCCTGAGCCATAGAGCCCTCAGAAGCAGCAGACAGAGAAGACAAAGAGACAGAGACAGAGAAGGAGACTGCCAGGCCAAGTGGTCAGTGCGTGTCAAAGCAGAGAGGGAGGGACACCAAGGTGCCAGGGAGGATGGTGCGTGGGGGGAGGGCTGGCGTGCGTGAGGGTGGGAGCAGCCACGCAGGCCTCACTCTGCCCTGCCAGCCACCACCAAGCCCTCCGACCTCTGGCCAGGCTCCCGTCTCTCCTCCCCACCTCCCCCTCCAAGGCCCAGCCACTGCCAGGGGACCAGGCCCTGGACAGCAGAGGCCTTCCTCCCCGCCAGGATGTGCAAGCACACAGATGGAAAATGTTAAAGGGACCTTGCTTCGCTCGCTGACAGCCAAAAAACCGCTCCAGCTCCAATCTCGCCCCCCCCCCGCCACTCAGCAGTGACACCTCAGAATTCCCACCTGGGTGGGGTTTGGCTGTTTTCTTTGGTTTTAGTGGATCCGGGGGTCGGTTTAACCCTCTGAGTTTGTTGCTTTGGTTTGGTTTTTAGAAAAGATATTTATTATGTTTAAGTTTAGATTTAACTTTGTTTTTGGTGTTGCTTATTTGGGGAGGAGGGGCACAGAGGAACCACTACATCGCCCCTGCTCCCCTGGACCTTCAGCTGCTGGCGCTGGGGGGTTTAAAACCTGGCTTAGCCCTTGTTAGCCTCTGGTTAGTGTCTCGTTAAAGATCTGGTTTAGAGTTAGGTGTCTGTAAGCCCTGCCCCCAAAACCTGGGCTGAGGATAGTCCAACTTGTGAAACCCACTCCCTCTTTGGAAACACAGGTTCCCTGGGCCATCCAACCATCTGTGTGGCCTGTAGCCAATGACCACCCATGGCAGGGGGTTTGAGGCAGGGATCTGCTTGGCCCTCTGCTCAGCCTCTCCTCCTCCAGCACCCTCCCAGTGCCCAGCACCTTACTCCGTCCACAAAAGCTGAGCACTGGTTAGTAGCAGCTGGAATACTAGACCCAGAGAGTGCCTGAGGACCACCGCGTCCAGAGATTATTCCCAGGCATAAAAGTTAGGAGAAAATGAAGAGGAGAAGGCTCACAGTGGTTGAACAAGTTTGGGAAGCAAACATTTCACAATTAAATGACAGGTTTCTTTCTCACAGGACTTCTCAGAGCCTTTATTAAACCAACGTCCACATGTATCTATCTCCAAGAGGAAGAAACAGGATTCAGCATTTCCCAAGCTCATTTTACCACAAATCTCTTTCTTGGGAAGCATCTCATGGGACTTGGGCTTCACCGGATATGTTTTGGAACTGGAAATTGATTCATTCAATAAATATTTATTGAGCACCTACCACATGCCAGATGCTGACTGTAAAATAATCCCTCCAAGAGTGCCCAGATCTTGTTTTTAAATACCTTCCTGCTCCTTACTTCCTCTCATTCTCCCGGCAGCCTCCAGGAGGGAGGCTGAGCCAGCCGGCTCACTTTCCCTGTCCTTCTCAGGAGGGAACAAGGCTTCTGGAAGGGGAAGTGAGCTCTTCCTTCCACCTCTGGGAAACACCAGAGCGTTTTGCCCAATCTTTCACTTTCCAGAAGAGGAAATAGGGCTCTAGAGAGAAGGCGTGACCCCATAGCTAGGAAAGGACAGCTGGGGTTCAACCTCTCCTGAGCCACTAGCCTCACCACCACCCACCCCGCCCTGGGCCTGTCCAGCTCTGCCTGCCTGGGGGTCACAAGTTGTCCCAGCCTCAGCCCAGGCTGCTCCCTTGGCCTCTCTGATTCTAGGAGAGGGAGGTGGGTAATGGAGAGGAAGCTACACAGGTCAGCGAACTTGGCCCCTGTGGCCCCACCCACAATGAACTCCTCAAAGGGTTAAAGTTCACCCCGCTGGAATGAGCAACCCAGTGCGGCTGGGGGCTGTAGGTTTTAGCGATGTCTGTTACAGTCCCTTTAACTTTTTGTCTTGTTATGGATTTATCACATCTGGTTATCAGCATGTTTAGTCCCCGCTGGCTGTATGAGGGGCTGGAGGTGACATTTGGGGGTTTTAGCTGGGGCAGGCCCCAGTGGACATTTAAAAGCACAGTTATCAGCTGGTTAGATAGGGGTTTAACAGCTCTACTTCCCCCCTAGAGTTTAGCCTTAGAGGTACAGAGCTCGCCCCCTCTCCGAAGGGAATGGGATGGCTTTGCCCTTGGCCCCAACTTCCCTTGGTGACAAGTGGCCTTCTCCCTCACACCCAGCAGTGCCTCACTACACATAGCCACTCAGCTAGCCTGTTCTGTCTTGCTCACCAGCTCAGTAGGCACAGAAACCCCCGTGGGATGGGACACCCTTCCTAGCATCCTCCTACCCCCGCCTCTGTTACTTCTGAGAGGCCTTCCAGACCAACAGGAGTCCATTCCAGAGACAGTGCCCCACCACCACTCCCCTGGGAAAGAGGGGTCTTTCCAGTAGGATGTAAGGCCCCCCACTCATCCCTTTCCTCCTCTAATGACCCCAGTGAAGCCTTCCCACCCTCCCTTTGGATCCTAGGATCAGCACTTCCTGTTTCCCAAAGGCTTCCTGCTTCTCAATGCACTGTGGCCCTCTGGCTGGCCCTTTATAAAACCCCGCTCCTGATCTGCCCTCCAGCCTGCTTTACCAGGGTGGTCAGGAGTCTCAACTGGACAATCTCAAGGATCACCCTCGCCCATTCGGGGTTTGGAAACCTCTTCTGAGCAAAACCCTAGCCCAGTCCCAAACCACCCCTCTACTTCTAAAGACGAAGACTCTTGTCTCTAGAGAGGAAGGGGGCATCCTGGTGGGATGATCAGTCCCTTCCCTAAGGGGTGGGCGATGGGGAAGGCACGGTGGGGAAAGAGAGAGCTCTGCACCTTTAAGATCTTGTTTTTAAAGTTAATTAATTAATTAATTAATTAATTCTGGTTAATTACCTTTGTCGAGCAGCCACTCATCTACTACTCGACCAAGCCGGTAGGGGATTCTTTGTCTAGCAATCGCCAGGCGCTCGTTATCAAAGTTTCCTTGGAAAAGTTTAGAAAGACAGTAGGTTTCTCAGGCGACGAAGTCCAAAGGAGTTAGCAAAGTAATTACGCATTTCTCAGGAGACTCAAGGTAAGGCAGCAACATCCACCAGAAAGGGGGTAAGGTCCACCCAAGACGGGAGAAGCAGCGCTGGGTCCCTTATCCTCCCCATCCCCTCCCTAGGCTCCCATCCAGAGCCAGCCCCACCCTAGGGGCACGAGTGACCCAAAGAAAAAGACAGGGAGTAGCAGAAAAGGAAAAGGCAGCTGGAAGGTCAAAGGTCAGAGGTTAAACAGGTTTATCTTTGCTCAAGCTGTTGTGCCCACCTTCCTTCCCCATCCCAAAGTGGGGCAGTGGAGCAGGGAGGGGCATTTAGCGGGTTTAAGTTAGGGGGTAGGAGGGGTCAGTGGCCCGGCTGGTTACTGAGTTTAGAGGGTGGTTTAGAAGTGGGAGGGATGGGTTAAGTGGGGTTTATGCGGCATTTAGGGGGTGGCCCGGCACTCGCACTTAACAGTAACATTTAAACCACTTCTCCAGGCACTCAGCTCCCCTTCCCTTCTGCGCTTGGCTCCCCACTGTGCTCTTTGCCAGCTCACCCCACACCCCTACCCCACGAGCTTCCACCCTGATCCCTTCCTCCAAAGGGCCCATCACCACAGCCTTGTAACCCTTCCCACCATCCCCTCTGCCTACCACTGCTACAGGTCACCCCGCCACCCACAGCCCCACCCACCCCTCTGCCCTTCTCTGCCTCTCCCACAGCCATCCCCCCCACCTCCAGCCCCATTCCAAGACCTTCAGATTCCACTCTGCTCAGGTCCCTTCATTTCTGCCCCATTCATTTCTGCCCCAGGGACCTAGTCCAGTTCCTGATGCCTTGTCACTCACTACCCTTTCTGCTTTAGGCTCCTCCCCACAGTTCCTAACCCCACCCTTTCTCATCCCTACCTGTCCCTCTCTCCACTCACCACTGTCCAGGCCTTGGAGATAGGAAGACTGTGTGTGTGTGTGCACCTAGGAGTTTGGTATGCTCCTATCTGCATCCACGGACTGTGGATTATCCCAGTCTGTAGCAGTGGAAATGGAAATGATTTCCTTTGGGAATCTGGCCACTCCTCCCATTGAAACCATGTACAATATTCAATAACTTGTTGGCGGGGGGGCTTTCCTGCTCATCTCACACTGCATAGCTGCGCTGGCCTCCAGTGAGGCCTGGGCCCTGGGCATGCCATGGACACCTCCCATGGACAAGCACACCACGTGTTCGTGTGTACACGGCTGCTGCCTTGACTAGGTGCTTCTGACGCAACGAGCCCTTGCCTTCCCTACAGATTTAAGTCACTAGTATCTGAGTAAAAAAATGGATTGTTTACTCTTTTAGTCACTCAACAAACATCTATTTTGAGTGCCTTCTCTGTTCTGGTGCCGGGTATTGAAGATGAAGGATGAAGCCCTGGCCCTTACCCACAGAGTGCCCCAGCCAAGCAGGGGAGACTGGCAAGTGACCAGCAGTGTTTTTTGTTCTGCTAGAGGTGGCTTAGGCCATCCCCCTCCTGGGGATGGGAGAGAGAGGTACCAAAGAAGACACTGGAGGAGAGATGAAGGGACCAGAAGGGAGTCATACAGGGCAAGGTGGGGGAAGCACACACGCAGAGCACATTCAGGAGGGCAGGAGTCTTTTAGGGACCCCCTGTGTGTGCCTGTATCTGTCCTTGTATGTGTCCTGAGAGGAAGGGAAAAATGTACATCTGCCTCATTGGAGTACATAACAATTCTAACAGAAGTTCTGTTTGTTGAGCACCTCCTCTAGGCCATGTCATTCTAGTGCTTTCCTTGGGCCATCTTATGGAATTCTCGCAATATTACTATGAGGTGCATATTATCCCCATCTTTCAGAGGTGGAAACAGTCAGAGAGGCTGGATGACTCACCCAGGGCCAGACAACTTGTCAGTAGACAGTCCAGGATTAAAAGGCAGGTCCTGTTGACTCAGAATCCAAGAGCTGAGTCTCTGTGCTCCCTAAAAGTCTGGAGGCCCAGGCTCTGGGCCATGCCACCTGCCAACCCTGCCTGTCAGTGTTGCTCAGGATGACACTCGGCTTCCGTCGACCGTCTGCCCTCACATTGCACACAGGTGGGCACTGCTTTACAGGTGAGGGAACACCCAGCAGTCTTCCCCATCCCCAGCCAGGGGTCCCTGAGCAGAGGAGAGCAGGCATGGGCTCCATGGGAAGAAGCTCTGGACCCAAGTCATGGTTTGATGTGATGAAGCCTTCATGTCCTCCCAGTATAGTCCCATTTAGCCTCGGCTGAGGTCCTCACTGCTACAAAGGTTGCCCTCACATGAGTGTGGCTGAGAGAGAAGCCTGGTGACAGTAGGGCAGTCACACCTACACAGCCTGGCCTGCACACACGCAAGACTTCACACAGGAGTGTTTGTGTGCCTGAGTGACCCCACACATGCCCAGAACCTTGGTGTAGGCAGGCCTCCCTCAGCAGGGCTTTCCTTTCTCCAATGTCAGTTTGACCTTATGAGTATTTGTAGTCATCTGTGTGTCTGTGTTTGTCCTATATGTCCATCAGCCTCTGTAGTTTTTTTTGGGGAGGGTGGGACCATGTGGTTCTCTTCATCACCAGAGACTGTGGGGTACAAACCTGCATCTTTACACCAGTGTAAGCAGGCCTGTGAGAGTTTGCACACCTGCACCTTTCCCTGTCCTTCTGCCCACACCCTTCTCAGCCAGCGTGGGGCAGCCACTCTGCCCCCGCCTCGGCTGTCACTTCTGCCTCAGAGAGGGAGTGAGGCTGCAGATGCTCTCCCTTCTCCTTGGTCGCCCCCGTGTGTGACTGTGGGGTCGCTCAGCCAGATTATACCTCCACAAGTCTGCATTTCTGCAGTTCCCTCCTGCCCCTCCCTCTCAGTCTCCAGCACTGGGCTCTCTTCTTCTCCCTCCTGAAGCTCTGTCCACCTCTTCTCCCACTGGCTGGGTCTGTGCCACAACATCTCCATATATCTCTCTGCATCACTCCGGGACTGCCTCCGTCTCTGCTCCTGTCCCAGTGACTGTTCCCATATCTCTCTATCACTCCTCCCCTGGCTCCCCCGCACTCTGAGGCTCTTTCTCTGCCTCCTCATTTTTCCCATGTCCTCATCCTCTCCTTCCCCTTGCTCCTTAGAATCTTGGTCTATCCTGGGCCACCACAGCTGTCACACTGTGTGACACTGTGGAACCAGGTCTGTTTGCATTCCCGGGCTTCCCACTCCTAGACTGTGAGCTCCCTGCAAGCAGAGGCTATGTCCTGCTTCCCTGTGTCCTCAGAGCCTGACACCTAGGAGACTCCCAGAGAAGGTCTGTGGAATGTGCTTGCACTCTCATCACGTGGCATTCTTTCCCTTTGACCGTGTCCCTTATTCTCTGAGACTTTGGGGTTCATTTTCTCTAAGCTTCTATGGTCACTTTTCTTCCTTTATCTAGAACTCCTGATAATGGATCTTTGACTTGCTCTTTGTAAAGACCTTGGTTCATTCTTTGGTCCTGTCCTTGGGATCAGGCCTGCCTCCTTGCCAAGATAGATCTTGGGTTACTTATGGATCTTCTCTCTTTGGTTTCTGCATCTGCCTTCCCATTTTTGCCTGTCCTTCAATTCTAAACCCATCCTTTCCTCAATAGTGTCAGACTCTCCCTACTTCTACCCTTCTTCCCCTACTCTTCTCCCCCACCCCTACCTGGGGCCTGGCCTTGCGGCCTTCCCAGCTCAGCTCTGCCCTCTCCCTCCTAGCCGACAGGCTCCCAACACCGAGGTCCAGCCCTGCTCACAAATCCCGAGGTTTCTCTTTAGCCATACCCCAGTCCTGGTCGCCACTAGCCTCGCCTCTCACGTGGCCTCTCCGAGGCTTAGCCCCGCCCCCGGCAACCAGTGATCCTATCAGAGGCTTCCCTGTTCGCCCCGCCCACAGCGCCTCCTCTGCGCGCCGGCTCCGCCTACCTGCCGGGTACCGCTCATTGACCGGCCAGCTGTCCACCTGCAGGGTGGCGTTACCGCCACTTCGGGTGAAACGCACCACGTGGTATTTGCCGTCGCTCACGATGGCGTTGGGCTCATCGATGGTAATGTCGTCCGTGCCCACGTTAAAGATCACCCCCACGGTGCCCTGGTCCTGGGGACAAGGAGGAGAGGTCAGCGACTAGGAGGCAATAACCATTCACTCTAGAACTCCACCTGTGACCACCACCGCCCCAGATCTGTGGCACTTCACAGCTTTACAACGCACATCTCCCAGTCCTGCATTTGCTGACCCTCTTACCTGCCCAGAGAGGTGGGCAAGCTTGCCTCCCCCCACATGCAGGCAAGAGAGTGACCTGAGACTCAGAGGTCGGGACCTCGGTGGGGTGCAGAGCCTGGAGGGAGCATCTCCGCTAAGCACACCTGCCTTTTGCCTTTTGGTTCGTTCAGAGTATTCACAAATGTTTACAGGGCACCCATTCTGTGCAAGGGCCACTGAGCCCAGGACCGGACAAGGAGGCCAGGATCAAGCTGGGGGCCATTAGAGACCTCTCTAGGGCACAACCAACAGAGAAGCCCATGGAAGCCAGCCTAGCACCTGAGGAAAGTCTGGCCTCACCACGCCCCACCACTCCCAGCCTCAAGACTCCCCTTCCCTGCATGCTCAGCACTGAGCAGGTCCCCAGGGCTCTTGGACGAAGGTAGCAACATGCCTCTCCTGGCAGCTCATAGGCCCCATGTTGGTCAGGCCTGAATGTGAAGTCATAGGAGTGAAGGCGGGAGTCTGGACTATATTTTGGGAGTGATGAGTATGGAAAGAGATCAGGGAGACAAATCACAGTAGACTTACTAAGGAAACGTGAGTGTGTGGGTGTAGGGGTAGAGGATGGGCTGGGAGCTGAGGAAGGACAGGAGAGGAAAGTCAGAGACCCAGGCCTGGAAGAGGGGAGCCAAGAGTCAGTCTCAGCAACCTCTGGGACCTGGGGTCACAGGCTCTGGATGGGCAGGGCCTGGGGAACCCTCCAGAGGCCACCGAGGATCCAGCCCCAGAAGAGTTCTGTTGACGGCACCAGCATAAGAGGGAGTGCTTTACTGAACCCCTAAAATGTGCCAGGCCTCAGAGGGTACTATACACATATGTTCTCTTCATCCCCACAGCAACCCTCTCAGGAAACTTATGGAATCCTCAATTCACTAAGGAGAAAACTGAAGCTAAGGGAGGTTGAGTAACATCCCTAAATCCACATCACAGGAAAGGAACCCCTGATTTGAACCCCAGTTGGCCTGACTCCAAAGCCAGTGTTCTCTCTCCCTTGCCCACTAGTCTGGGGAGATTGCCGGGGGATAATCTGAGCAGCTACTGAGGCCAATCTATCTGAGGGGCCAAAGACATCAAAAGAAGCCAGGGGAAGGCCCAGGAGGCCCTAAACCTGGGCCCCTATTCCATTCCCCTGCACTTCCTGGCAGCACTCCTGGACTGAGCCCCCTAGCCCTCTATGCCCCTCCTCCACACAGGACAGACACCCACACAGGCTCCCTTAGGCCCCCTGAATCACACAGTTATGGGACCCAGATCCCTAGAGCATACACACACACACTCCTGGGGTCTTCCTGAAAGACTACCCCAGTCCAGCCTGGGCATTAGGGCCCATTCCACTAACAACTCCTGCATCCAGCAGAGCCAAGAACCTGCCACTGAGGATGGGGATGGGGGGCTCACAGATGGGGTGGGGGTTAGGGTTTTGCAAAGAGCTGGGCACAAGGTGGGCAGCTGTGGCTCACTTGGAGATCCAGGCCCACTCCCTTCCTCACTTCTGGATCCAGTTCTCCCCTTCCTAGAACCTGGGAAGGCCACACACACACACACACACACACACACACACACGGAGTCATATACACACAATGCAGCATCTCTCCTCAGGGAAACTGAGGCTGGGCTCGCCTAACAAAGAGTACTCGCAAGCCCCACACACCCACCACCCACAGACTGACAACATCCCAGGGAGACGGGATGATCACGTGCTCCCCACACACGAGGAAAAGAGCTGAAGCTCCTCAGTACTATTATTAGCAATAACATCACCCCAGAATAGCATCAGTCCCTTAGACACCTCTGAGGGTTTCAACCGATGAGGCTCGGGCCAGGCGGTGATGGTGGTCAAGGAGTAGAGGCTGCCTGGGACCTGGGGTGCCAGAGGGCTGGCCAGGGTGACTGGAAGGCAGGACCCCTGGGTTTCCTAGGAGGCAGCTGAGCTCAGAGCCATACGCTCCGGGGGAGAGGCAGTTCCCAGAGCTGCTCCCAACGTGAAGTCAGTTGTCACTTCTGTTAAAGTCATTAATTCCTAATTCCCCAATTACCTCATTAGGCGGCGGTGGGGAGAACGCGGCCGCTCCTACAGCAAATAATTATGGGAGTCAAAATTAATTTGGCAAAGTGGAGCGACGCTTTATTAGAAACGTCAAATTGCTTTTCTCTTATTTTGCTGCCGCCTCCCCACTCTCTGAGAGCTGCTAATGACGCGGCGGTGGGAGCTGGTGTGTCACCAGGAGAGGAGGGGCTTGGGGGCTGCCCCCCAGGGGCTTCAGCCTGGCTGGGCCCTACTCTTCCCTCACAGCTGGCCTCTCCTGTGGCTCCCACACTCCCCCCAGGGTCCCCACCCTCACCAGGCTCCCCATCAAGGTCAGGCACCCCACCCCAGCCCTCAGCAACACCAGGCACCAGGCCACATTCCTCCACAAGCCTGTGCCAGGTGAGGACTGTGGGTCCTTTCTCCCTGCACCCTGAGCCCCCACGCTGTCTCTTCAGTGCTCGGAAACCCTGTCCCCTAACCCTGCAGGCACAAAGACACACAGGACTGGTCAAAGAGGCAGTTCCAGAACATAGGCAGATGGACACGTCTGGCTGGAATCACAGATGATCAGGGTGTAGGCTGACACTGGGTGCTTCCTGTCGGCTGGGCCGTGTCCCGAGGCTTTACACACACAGTGTCCTTGAAACCTCAGAGACTCCCTTTGTCCCCTTGCCATCCTATTATCGGGCCTCAAAAGGGGACACTGAGGCTCACAGCGTGGCTGCACGAGGACAGAGCAAGGAAGTGGCAGAGCTGAGACTCAAACCCAGGCCAGCAGCTCCGAAGCCACACCTGGCTCCTCATGACTGTCTAGAGAGAGAACACAGCCTTAACTCGCAGAGAAGGCCATGGAGACACAGCCACACCTGCCACAGGGTCAGGAGACTGGAGTAACAGCAAGTACCACACTCCCCTGGGAAGTGCAAACATGGAGCAACACATGTGATCAGAGGCCGAGAGCCTGTCCCCCATGGTCCCCCAAGGTCCCCTGTCACTCCCAACACCGTCAGTATGCACCTGGCCCCACATGTCTCGCACAGTCGCGTGTGCTGTCCATGGCCGTGGTCTCTCACATCCAGCCGGGGACACTATCTTGCTCACACTGGCACAAACCTTCCAGGCATTCTCCCCAGGCTCTACTCATCCCTCCTCACCCCTTCCCTACATGCTTCTCTGCCTGGCCTCCCCCATCCAGCACCCAGCGGCTGCTGCTCCCACTCCAGCTCCACTCAGCCCACAGGACATCTCACACCTCCTTCCTTTGCTCCCTGGTGTTGGGGGAGGGATGTGCAGGGTACCCCGGAAAGTTAATGTGCAAGGAGGGGCCAGTAGCCACAGTCCAATCAGATGAGGAGGGACCAGAACACAAACATACTTCCAAGGTCCCCTTAAAGCCCAGGACCCCCCACCCAGACCTTTCTAGCACATAGAGCCTGGTTGCCCTACTCGAACCCACAGCTCAGGGGTCCTTGGCCAGGGTCAGCATGCAGGATGCGGGCAGCGAAAGGAAAGGGGACTTACAGGTGGATATGAGATTGAGGTCAGAGGCCCAGGGGTTAAGGCCATGGGGATGGGGCAGGGGAGAGGCTAAGTGCAGAAATGAAACAGACCAAGGCCAGAGGCTATTGGGAAGGCTGTGGGGTAGGACTAGAAATGGGGAAGGGGTTAAGGAAGAAAAGGGGCTGCCTGAAGACAGAGTTAGGATGAAAACAGAGAGGAGCTGTGAGTATGGCAGGTGGGGGGTGTGGTTAGGGCATGGTATGATGGAAAGGGGGTATGGCGGGTATGAGAGATGTGAAGTGCTGATTCCATAGCAATGAGGGGACTGAGTAGAGGGGTGTGCCAAGAATGGTCAGTATGGCAGGTAGGGTGTGTAAGGTGTATGGTGGGTAAGGGGGTATGGCGGGCAGAGAGGTATGGTGTGTAATGGTGGGGAGGGGGATATGGAGGGCAGAGGTGTATTGCAAGAATAGTGGGTATGGCAGGTAGGGTGGGTAGGGGGTATGGCGGCTAGGAGGGTATGAAATGTATGGCAAGAACGGTGGATATGGCAGGTAGAGCGGACAGGGGATATGGTGTGTAGGGCAGTAGGGTGGGTAGGGCAGATCGGGGCAGGTTTGGTAGGAGGCCCAGAGGGAGGCACTGGAAAGAAGCAGAGGTTGAGGAGGGGAGCTGGGCAAAAAAAGGTATGGCCAAGTGGGACAGGAGGCCAGGGTGGGGATGTACGGCTGGGCCAAGAGGTCAGAGAGGAGTGAGCATGGCCAGGGAAGGTAGAGGGGAGGTAGGGTAAAGGGGCTGCTGGGAGGGCAAAGGTCATGGGAACAGAGGTTAAGGGCAGAGCACAGGCAGCAGCAGGATCTACAGGCAAGGTGCAGAAGCAAGCATGGACTGCTCTGGGGCAGGGGCATATGAAGCAGGGCAAGAATCGGTGCAGGCCACAGCGGGCTGCCATAGGTCTAGCAGTGGGCAGGCAGCAGCCCAGGGCAGTTGCAATGTGCGGATGTTTCATGGGCTGCAGGAGAATGGCCTAGAAGTCTCAAGTAGCCCTCTGTTCAGGAAGGTCAGGAGATGACCTGGAGATGGAGTCAGGAAGTGGGGAGCTTCAAATCAGCTAGAGTGGCTCTGAGAATGGACAACAGGAAGGGAGAGGGTCTCAGAGGGCCCTCCAGGAATTGGGGGAAACATGAGAGAAGATGTGAGGTGCTGATTCCATGGCAATGAGGGGACTGAGTAGATCTAGGGTAGGAAGACTAGAGGGCGGGGAGGAGGGGCAGGGGCCAGGACCCAGGATCCTTACGATGTGCAGTTGCAAGTAGTCTCCGAGGCCGGAGGCACTGTCCACCCGCACCAGCACAGCACTCCGCTGGTGCGTGCTGAAGCCCACGGCCAGGCGGTCCATCCTCGTACTGGGCCGGTCATTGGGGGGCCACGTGTAGGTGATGAGTGCTCCCCCCTTCCCAAAGATGTATGTGGTCCCGGCTGCAAAGAGAAAAGAGAAAGGGAGATATGACTTCAGGTGAGTGAAGTTAGCAGGTCCTCAGGGCTGCACAGGGCCACCAGGCTTCGGCTGTGATACCTACAGCAGCCACCAGGCCCTGCAGTCCTCAGGAACAGTTGGCAGGCGGGTGCCCGGCTGAGAGCCCGTGCACGCGCACAGACAGATGTAGCTGCCTCATCAAGAATTCTAGCTTTAATTACAGCAAAACAGAGAGGCAATAGAGAGAGTGACACAGAGAGAGAGCCCAGGGAGAGGCTGCAAGGGGACCGGGAAGTGGACGGAGGGCAGGCAGGACCCAGGGGGCCCGGGCCCGCCCAGCTCAACTTCTCCCAGGGCTGGCAGAGGTGACAGATTTGAGGTGTGTGCTCCTATGAGCCCAAGCTGAGCAGGCACCAAAGCCAAGGAGCCCCAGGCAATGGCGAGAGGCGCAGGGGCTGTGTTCAGCTCTGACTCATAGCCCACAGGCTGGCACCCTTCCACCACCTACCCCCACCCACTCCCAAGCCCCTGGAAATCCTGGTCCCAGTGTGGCCAGGACTCCTTGTTTCCACTCCCAATTAAGGGGCTGCCTAGGTCCCCAGAGAGGGGTTGCCTGGAGCCTTACCCAGCAAAGAAGAGAGAGATATTGGGGCTGGGGCAGGGGGCGGGGTGGGTACGGAACAGAGACTTGACAGCCAGAGGAGGAAGGAGGCAGAGAGACAGATGGACAGAGGGGGGTGTAGGTGAGAGAAAGTGGGAGAACTCAGAGCCAGGGATGAAGGCTCCCTCTCCCTGCCCTCCCCCACTCCAGCCTCCCTCCCCCTCTCAGGCTCCTCCATCCGGCAGCCGGGGGCGGGTGTGAGGTCCCTAACGATCTCAGCCCCAAAATAAACCCCATTAGTCGCCAGGTTCCCTCCTGCGGTGACTGGGCTGCAGGGGGGTGGGTAGGGGCAGACAATGGCAGGTGTGGGGGGTGAGGGGCCAGTCACCCAGTTTCCGGGAAGGAAACATTGATTGTCTGGGAGGCCTAGAGGACTAGTAATCTGGGGCCTTCAGAGAAGGAAGAGAACAATCTTCCATTCTTTAGAACATAAATGGAGGAGATGAGATTCATAAAATACTTAATTAAATAATTTGCCACAAACAACTCCTCTCAAAGCGCTTCTTGGGGGAGAGGAGTTCAGGGGAGGATTTATCCAGAGAGAAAGGCAGGTGGGGGGCTGAGCACAAAAGCCTGAGGTAGGCTGGGAAGGAGTAGGAGAACTCAGGGGTAGGATGGAAAGCCCTGGGTCAGGGAAGCCAGGCTCCAGGAGGGCCTGAGGCCCGAAGCATCTTGCTCCGTCAAGATGGCAGCCCAGCTGGTAACAATAGGGCTGGGCACCTCAAGCACCCTGGGGTCTCTCACCCCAGGGACTAGGAGCCCTGGTGCAGTTGGGACAATCAGTGGGCTCTACCCCAGGAAGCTCCTAGGCCCTGAAGGAGAAAAGGGAAGACTGTTGCCCAGGTCCCAGAGAGGCCATGAGGCCAGCAGGGGTTCGGGGCTGGGGGGAACAAGAGCTGTTCTCCAAGGCACTTGTCATCAACACCCTCCATCTCCCCAGATCTAGCCAGAGAGGGGAGATGACCCCAGTGCCCAGGGCAGGGCAGAGCAGGCCAGAAAGAACCACCTTGATGTCTACTGACATCTCAATACTGCTGTCAATGGGAAGCACCCTCAGCAGACAGGAGGAGCTTGGCCCCGCCCCCTCAGACGAAAAATCCTTTATACTTTGGGGCCCTGGAGGCCCCGTGGTGAGGGCAGAACCCTCAGGATGGGGCCCCTAGATTACGGTGGAGAGCTGGCTGGAGGCAGGGTACACAGTGAGCCACACCCCCACCCCAGGCAGGTCACTTGTCTGAAAGGGGCAGGGCCTGCCGGCCAGGAGCAGAGTAGGCCTCAGCCCCTACAGCCTCTCCACTCCCAACACTGCAGCACTCTGGAAAACCGGCTGTTTCCATGGCAACCATAATACCCAGGGTCCTCCCTTCCCCCTCTACTCACAAGCTGCAAGTCCAAATTTGGGGGGTGGGGAGGGCCAGGGGAACTGAGACTGCTGACCTTCTTCCACACAGCCCCCTTCCCTGCCTCCCTGTCCAGAGGCTGCTGCCTCTTCACCCCACATGCTCCAGCCCCCTCCCCCAGTCAGACGGAGGAGGGGGCTTACTGGGTTTCTTGGTCCCTCAGACCCATCGAACCCCATTTCTATGGGTCCTGCTCCCAAACTTCCCAGGTCAAAGGGAAAGGAGGCTATTTCTCCTCACTTCCCCACCCGAGAAACCCAGGCAGCTCGTCACCTTGGAGAGAACCTGCCTGAGCCCAGAGCAGGCCTGAGCAGCAGGCCAGCCCCATACCCCACAGGACAGTGAGGCCTCCAGGATCAGAGGCCCCACCGGCACCCGGGCCGCAGGCCCCACAGGAGACCCCACAGCCACACACAGGTGACAACACACCGGCCACACAGAGACCCAGCGCGGGGAGGCTCCCTCCGAGAGGAGACACGAGGCAGCCGGCAAACATGGCGGTGAGCGCACAAAGACGGCCTTGGCCAGCAGCGAGGGCAGGGGCTGGCTCGGAGCAGGACAGCAGGACAGCACGGCCACACGTCCCCGCCCCCGCCCCCGCCCCCGGCCCTGCCCAGGCCCTGCTCCACCAGGCCTCTCCCGGGGTTTATTACCCTGCTGTTCTAACACTGCAGGCGGTTTATGACACGGGGTGGGCCTGTGAAAGCCTAAGGGCATTTATTACACTGTGGGGGAATCGGGTGGGGAGATGCGTCTTGGACCACAGGGGCTGAATGGCTTATTGGACTGGGGCAGCAGTAATTACCCTGGGGACACATTTCTCCCGCCAGGGAGGCGCTGCAGCCTGGTGAGGGGAGGGGGGTGGGCAGGGGGATGGGGAGGGGGGCGGGGCTCTGTCAGGTCCCTCCGGGTGGCTACCAGGCCGGACCCCCCACCCCCAGAGGTAACTCCCAACAACCACCACCCCACCCCCAGCAACCTGTCCTCTCCGCCCCTGGCCACAAGACTCCCTGGGGCGCAGAGACAAGGAGCCACACTTTCCTTTCCAGGAAAGGGCTCTGGAGAAGGGACCTAAGCCAAGGCTCAGAATGTTACTCCAGGATGGCCCAGACCCACCGTCTTTGACCTCCCCATGTAGCTAGCGAACCACTTTGTGCACAATGGGGGAGGGGGGGACAGCACACAACCCTGAAGCCCAAGGCAAGAGAGCCTCTGGCTGCACACAAGATGCCACCTGCCCAGGTGCCGACCACCAACGGCCCAGGAATGGCACCTTCTGTCCACACCCAACATGGTCTGGGCCTTCTGGACCCAGAAATTCGTTGATCCAATAAAAC
Organism: Canis aureus; assembly: GCF_053574225.1. Taxonomy (NCBI): domain Eukaryota; kingdom Metazoa; phylum Chordata; class Mammalia; order Carnivora; family Canidae; genus Canis; species Canis aureus. The sequence continues at coordinate 3,374,305 of NC_135631.1, forward strand.
ACTAAATGATCAAGAATCTTCCATACAGTTCCCACACACTTGCATTCTAGAAAAAAAAAAAAAAAAAACAACCAACCATTAATATGGTTAGCTAACCCAGACCCAAACAATAAACTCATTCTATGTAAAAAAAAAAAAAAAAAAACACATGCAGTGATGTCCCTGTGGTTGAAACTACATATGCAGACCCTCTGCCTGTCTCCCCGCGGCACCAGAAGCCATGACAAAACCCTTCTGGTAGGTCTAGAATCATGAGAGGATAAAATGTCCTGTACAATTCAGAAAAGCCATGGTCCTGGGTGCCCACAGCCCATACCGGCTCTTTGTATACAGACCTCCATAACCCAGGGGGATCTCCACAGGTCCATATCCTTGGGCTCAGCTCTCTTGATCTAGAATCCCAGAACAATATCCTCTTGATTCTTATGCCCATTCTTGGCCATAAATCATCCAGTCAGAAGGCCAAGTTAACACGCCCATTTTCAGAATCGGAATCAATGCTAGTCCCTTTCTAAGCAAGCTGGAGTGATAAATCCAGAACCCCTAGAAGCTACTGACTCAGAACTGAGGCTAGAGTTGATCCCACCACCCTGGCTTCAGGGAGTAGCACAAATGAAGGTCGGGGGCTGAGGCTCTAGAATGGGAATCGGGGTCAACGACCAGGAGAGTGGCACCCCCTTGGGGCATTTTTAGGACTCAGGTGTACTGGTCCCCCATGACCAGACTGACATCCGGTGCAAGGGTGTCAATGGGTGTCTGGCAGGTCTGTAGGGATATTATGTAACAGGAGGGGTTGGGGATGGAAGGCAAATGGAAGAAAGAAGAGAAGAGAAGAAGGGAAGGAAGGCAAAGAGAAATAGAGGGAGAAGCCAGGGGAAGGGAAGTGAAGAAGCGATTACAGGAGATGCTCCCTCTCAATGGGAGATGCTAGGGAGATGTTGGGGCAGGGAAGGATCTCGCCTGGCCTAGAAAACTCTCCAAAGCTGGCCTCTTCCTCTAGCCAAGCATGGGGTCCCAAGAGAAGCCCATCCTTTCACCTCTGTCCTCGTGATTAGGTAAGCAGAGGTGGGAGGGGGTCAGCCAGAACAGATGGCCTCCTCCCTCCTCTTCTACCTGTCCTTTGACCCTCCTCCATCCACTCACTTGCCTGACCCTGCCCAGCTCCTTTCTTCAGGCTCCCACCACCTTCCATCACTGTCCTACAGGGCCCTCCTGATCCCCCACTGCTGCCATGTGCCACTGGGCAGCCATGAGCCCTCTTGGGGCTGTTCTTCTCCGCTGCACAGCAAAGGGGTGGCCATCTCGGAGGCAACCCCAACATCAACATTCCATACACACATACTTCCCCCCATGCTCTCTCCTCCATTTTCTCTCCTGGTCTCCCAGCTCTTTAGCTCCTTCACTGAGCCTCCCTGTGCCACTCAGCTCTGAGGAAGGCCCCTCCTTCCAATCTGCTCACCAGCCCTGGGCCAGCTCCTCTCTGGGTCCCTTCCTCTTTCACCTCTGGCCCTCTACCCCCTCCCCCCCGCACACTTTCCCCCAATATCCCCACCTCCCCTTCTTTATCTCACCTCTCTGTCCCTTGCCTCAGTGCCCAGAAGGCCTGTGTCCTATATGGGCCCTTTTAGGAGCAACATTGGGCCTCTAGGGAGCTTAAGGGGGCATTGAAGAGGAGAGATGAAGGCACAAAGGGCCAGAGAGCTCATGTAAAGAAAAAGGGAATCGAGAGCACTCAAGAAGGTATGGGCTTGGGAAGTGGAGGAAGAGCGAGACCCCTTCAGGGACAGGACGGAGGTGAATGCAGGGACCCTCTGCTGGGGAAGAGAGAAGAAAGCAATGGAGAGGATGCTGGGAAGGGGCCACTCTTGGGAAGTGGAGGAAGACAGCACACAGGCATGGAAAATGAGCTAAAGATGAAGTAGGAGAACAGGGGAGCATAGAAAGGGGCTGAGAAGACTGGAAGGGACACGGGGGCAAAGGTTGGAAAGCAAGGATGGACAGAAGCAGAGCAGCACAGGAGAGGCAGAGGTGAGCGCAGACACAGTAGGCCCTGAGGAGCATGGCTGGGAAATGAGGAAGATACAGGCATGGAAGGTGAGGGAGGGACAAAAGTGGAGTTAAAAAAAAAAAAAAAGAGGTGATGGACGGGCAGGAATGGGAAGTGATGGAAGGCACAGAAATGCGAGGTGATGAGGGTCCAGCGTGAGAGCTGGTGACAACACAGTAAGAGTCAAGATAAAAGGTGATGATGGAAGCTTGGAGATGCCGGGACACCATGGGAGTCAAGACAGGCAGTGATGGCAGGGACAGATCTGGGAGGCAAATGAGGTACAAAGATGGGAGGTGATGGAGGTGACAAAGCGGAAGGTGAGAGAGGTACAGAGATGGAGGTGGTGGGGGTCCCCTATGGACAGGGATGGCAAGGCACAGGGAAGGGAAGTGATGAGTGGGCTAAAACAGGGGGTGATGGGCCTCTGGGATGGGAGGTGACAGGAGGTCTGAGAATGTGAAATGAAGGAGGGCCTGAGATGGGAAGTGAGGGGGTCTGGCACGGAAATGAGGTGAAATGGGAAGACGGCTGGACACGGAGATGATGGAGATGGCACAGACTAGAAGTTGTGGGGTGCACTGACAGGAAGTGATGGGCCACAGAGACCCAGGGGTACAGAGATGGCAGGTGGCAGGTACACAGGTAGAAATATGACGCAGAGAACCTCGGGGCTGAAGCTATGAAGTGATGAGGGGGCTGAGATGGGAGGTGATACCGGGGCTGAAACAAGAAGTGATAGAAGGTTGGAAATGGAAGACGATGTGGTCTGAGAGGGAAGGTGAAGGAGGTTTTGAGGTGGAAGGTTATGAGGGGCTGAGACAAGAGGTGACAGTAAGTGGAAAATGCTAGAGGACTGACACCACAAGTGATTTGGTGACAGGGAGATTGGGACGAAGGTGAGGGAGAGATTGGGATGAGGGGTGGTGAGGAGGTTGGGCTGGGAGATTACAGGAAGCCTGAGTTGGAAGGTGATGGGGAGCCCGGGATGGGGGCTTGGAAGCTCCAAGCAATAGGGCTGTAGGGGTGAGAGATGCTGGGGGTCAGAGTTGAAGGCCCGGCAGAGATTAAGGGGCATGCAAAGGAGAAAGGAGGCTGGGAGAGGGCTGGGACGGTGGAGGGAGCTGCCTGTTTGGGAGGTGATGGCAAGACAGGAGCAGGAAGAAGGGAAGGTTGCTGGAGGGCCAGAGGTGAAAGAGGAAGAGATGGGACGTGTCAGGCAGCGGGGACAGAAGGGATGGAGGGGAGCACCCCTGCAGGGGTGGGAGGCACAGAGATGCTAGACCAGCCGGGAAGGTAGGGAGAGGCAGAGGTGGAGGTAAGGTGGCAGAGATGAAGGAGATGAGGAAGGTGAGTAAGAGGCACGGGGCAGGGGGGAGCTGGACAGAGGATGACAGGACGGAATGGGGAGGTGATGGGAGCGGAAACAGGAAGGTGATGACAACCCGGAGATGGGGAGAAGGAGGTGAAGGAGAGGCAAGAAATGAGTGATGGAGGCAGGTTGCCGAGGACGATGAAGGAAGGGGCTGCGGGAGAAGCAGGGTGGGGCTGAGAAGATGCGAGCAGGAGATGGTAGGTGAGGGAGCGCGGCCGCAAAGCCGAGGGGCCGGGCCGGGCCGGGCGCGCACAAGCCGGGTGCGGCCCGCGGGGCCGGGGCCGGGGCCGGGGCCGCGCGCACGGGAGGCCCGGGAAGGGGGGCGCAGGGGGGCGCAGGGGGGCGCAGGGGGGCCGGCCGGCCGCGGCAGCGCCACTTACCGTGCCCGCCGCGGGTGAGGAAGGGCATGCGGTTGATGGCGATGGGCACGGTGCCGTGCTTGCTGTGGAAGTGGTGGACGTGGTGGGTGGTGCTGAGGCTGGAGGAGACCCGGGCCCCCTCGGCCGCCCCCAGCAGCAGCAGCAGCAGCAGGAGCAACGGCGGCGGCGGCGGCGGCGGCGGCGGCGGCAGCAGAGGTGGCGGCGGCGGCGTCAGGGGCCCGGCCAGGGCGGGGGGGCGGCGCGGGCACCCCCCCTGCCCGCTCCCCCCGGGGGGCATGTCGGCCCGGGGGCGGCCGCCTCACAGCCCCATGGCCGGGGGCGGGGACGCGGGGCGGCGCGGCCCCGCGAAGCCCCCCTCCGGCTCCGAGCCCCGGGAGGGGGGTAGGGGGCGAAGAGAAGGAAAACCAAGAGCCCAAGCCTCGGTCCGGAGCCAACGAAATCAACCGGATCCCGCCGGGGAATCCGAGGTCCGCGCAGCGGCAACGCCAAGATCCAGGACGCCTGGGTCCATCCCAAGGAGCTAAGGGTCCGCCCGCATCTCGGCGGGGTCGCAGCGGCGCAGGGGGCCGTCAGAAACCCGGGGGAGCGCCCGGGGGAGGGGGCATGGTGCCGGGCGGAGAGGCAGGGGAGGCGCGGGCGCGGGGGCCAGGCAGGGACGGCAGAGCGGGGGGAAATCCTGCGGAAAAACCGAGCGGGGGAGGAGGGGGCCCGGAGGGGAGACGCGGGAGACCGACGGGGACCAGGGCCGGCCGCGCCGCCGATGCCGCTGCCGCCCGACGGAGGCCCGGGAAAGGAGGGAGCGGCCGGGGCGGGGGGGGCGCGGGGGGGAGGAGAAGGGAGGAGGGAAGCAAATCCGGGTGAGGGGGGAATGAAGGCAGGAGGGGAGGGGAGAGGAGAGGAGAGGAGAGGAGAGGAGAGGAGAGGAGAGGAGAGGAGAGGAGAGGAGAGGAGGGGAGGGGAGGGGAGCGGGGCTGAGCAGAGGAGAGGCGCGAGCCTGCGAGATTCCGGCGGAGAGATGGAGGCAGCGGAGTGTTGCTGCAGAGGCTGAGGGCTGGAAGGGAGAGGGAGGGAGGGAGCTGGGGAGGGAGGAGAGGCGAGCAGTGGAGAGGGGAGGGGAGACGGAGCGCGGGAGGGGGTGCAGGGCGGAGGGACCCGAGCGGCTCCCGAGCTGCGGGCGGCGCTGGGCAGCTCTGCCGCGCGGCACCTGGCTAGCCCGCTCCGCGCTCGCCTCTCCTCGGCGCGCGCCCCGCCCCTCCCCCGCGCCCGGGCGCGCGCGCTCCCCGCCCCCCGCCCCCCGCCCCCCGCCCCGGAGAAGGGGCCCTGCTGAATAATTGAACGCGACCGAGGCGAGCGAGGGAGGCGAGCTCTCTTCCTCCACCTTCCCTTCCCCCGCACCTGGACGCACCCCGGTAGTGCTCTCGGTCCGGCGCGCGGGGATGTGGCCGCGGCCACCTCTGCACGCACCCCTCGGAACACACGTGCACGCTAGGATGTGGACGGGTATGGAGCCACCCACGTGCCCACACAGGCGCCAGTGAGCGCGCAGGCACACGTCGGCTCAGACACATACATGCACACATGTGCTCGCAGGCACTGGCACACGGACTCACATGCAGCTCGGGGGAGGGGCACGGGGTGTGAACATGCAGAGGCACATGAGCGTGCACACATACATGTTTGGCCACAGGGGATGAACAGCCAACATACACACAGCCGCCTCCCCCAGCTCACCCTCCAAAAACAATGACCCAGAGCCTCAAAGGTACCCAAGAGTGAGTCACGTCACACACACACACACACACACACACACACACAGTCTTCTCACCACCTACCCAAAAGGGTGCTCCCCTACCCCCTGCACACCCCTGAACTTCTCCAATCCTCCCTCTCTCCACTACCCCTGCCCCTCCCCCAGCCTCAACCTCTCCCTCCTCGGAGTTTGCAGGACACCGGTCCACTGAGTGTCCCATGTAGGACAAAACCCTTCCTGGGTCACTTATGTTCAGCTGAGAAAGCCCTTCTAGGTGCCCCTTCACTGAGATCTGTCCCTCTCCCACCCCCACCCCCACCCCCACCCCCACCCCCCTACCCCCACCGCCCGCAGAGTTTTGGAGACCTCTGGGAAGCACCTGTCATAGCCCAAGAGATAAGTGCAGAGAGGCTCCCTTGCCTTCATCTGGATGTGACCTCTGCACCCACATCAATCTGGGTTCCGTTAGGACCAGGAAAGAGATGTGTGGGGGGAGCCAGAGGGTAGAAAAAGGATAGGAAGGGAGGTGGAGATGGAACTGGAAGGAGCCGAAGAAACAGTATAGTAGGGTGGGGAGGAGAGTTGGTGAAGAAAGGCCAAAAGGAAGGGCAAAAGGAAGGCGGAGGTGACATGAGAAAGGGGAGGGAGTGTGGGGCACCCAGGCAGGAGAGGGCTCGCTCCTGCCTATTGATTCCGAATTCCATCTTGGGGCAAAACCTGTTACCAAGAGCTGCACAGTGCTGCAGGCCACTCTCAAATGCAGTCAGCACCCAGGACCACCTCCCCACCCCCACTGGCCCCAGGCCCTTCATAAGAGAAAGCTACAAGGTGCTACAGGGCTCTGGGAGGGAGGAGAGAGGGCAGCCTGCAAAGCCCCCCACCCCCCACCCCCACTCCACCCCACCCAAGCCTTGTCCTCCTGCCCCTCTGTCCCGTTCTTAGCTGCCCCTGGCTCTGGAATAGAGACTGACACAGCTCTGGGCAGGCAGAAAATGTACGGTCCCAGAGGGAGGGAGGGAGGAGCTGGTGGCTGTGAGAGAAGAGGAAGGGAAACCGCCTAGAGGGCAATCAATATTAGTGAGTGGGAAGTGGAGAGAGTTGCAGAGGGTGGCACTGGGGAGCAAGGGGGGGAGACAGAAGGTACAAAAAAAGAGAGAGGTGTGTGAGAGTTAATAGAAGCTGCAGAGAGGGACAGAGCAAGTGGATGAGAAACAGGGTAAGACATGGTGAAGAACTGCTGCGGGGGGGGGGGGGGGGGCTCTGGAAGACAGGACCCACCCCCCCACTCCATAGCAGGCCTGATGGGAGTGCCTGGGTCCTGAACCCAAGCGCCATGGCAGGGAGTTCCCTTCCTCTCCCTTTCTCTCTCTCTCTCTCTCTTTCTCTTTCTTGGCAGAGATGGGTTCCCTCCTGTGATCTCTCTTGCCTTCCCAGTGCAGACTACAGAGCTGTAAAGGGACACAGAGGTTCTTCACACCCCATGTCACAGATGGAGAAACTGAGTCCACAAAGGGAATGAAGGTCAGACCTCTCCCTATCCCAGTCTCTCCCCCACAAGACAACCCCAACCCTCCTCCCTGTCTTCTTCGTGACCAGCGGCCTTCTCAGAGCCTTCACACTCAGGGGCAGAGTGAACTGAACAGGCCTCTTGGCCAGGTTCCTGCTTGATCTTGTGCCTCGCCAGGGCCTCGATGAGATCAGCCAGAGAGAGGCAGCATGAACACGAAACAGCCAAGCGTGGAGAACTAGGAGGCACGACTCCCAGAGAAGAGGGAATTAGGGTTTGGGAAGCAATGGCAGAACCCCCAACCCCAGGGTTCCTGCCTGCCCTTCACTGGTGGAGATCTCAGAAGGTCCCCCCAGGGCTGGTATTTGGAGAAGCAGCAGGAAGAATCCCGACAGCTGCCAAGCTGCACCCACCTTGTCTTTACCTGCGTGGCTCTGCTCAGGCTCGGCCACCAGACACACAGACCAGTGCTCGGGGATGATGATTCTTGCCAAGATGTGCTCTGCTCCCCAGCCTCAATTATCCCTGCCTCCCACCTGCCTGGAACCTGGAGAAGCTGTTCCCACCTCTCTTCCCACCCCTGCTAAAAAAGATGGCATGACTCCCTTAAACCCCCATCAATCACTATGCCCGCCTCCAGAAGGCTCCAGTGTGTGGGAGTGCAGTAGTGACGATGGGCAGTGGCATTTCTTGACCTTGATCCCTTGCCCTCCAGGCAAGAAATGCCCACTATTAGCACCACCAGCACCCAGGACTAAAGGAGCAGCGGGAGGTAACAGAGGCAGGAGCTCCTAGGTCCTAGCTGCACTCTGCCCCCAGCACCCTAGGACTTAGGGCATGGAAACAGCTTTGGTGTCCTCATTATTTAAACAGGATAGTCGGTCTCCATCCCCCTGCCTTTTTTGAGGAACAAATTAAAAGTGCCTTGTGAGCTGCCAAACATGAAACAATCAGCAGGCGTTGCTACTATGAAGCAGTAAAGTGACCAGCATCTCCAGATCTCCTGTATACAGAGAGTGAGCTGGAGAGATAGAGGCCCAGCCCTGTCTTTATTCCCCAGCAGCCAGGGTGTCCCTGATCTGGCCACAGCTGGGGACTTCAGAAGGAACAGAGGGCACCAGATCAGACAAGAAAACCCTGGAGACAGGATGGGGATGTGGAGGTACTCAAGGCTGGGCCATGCCTGAGAACCAGGACAACACTGAGGGCGACAGGACATACTTCCAGAGAAAACCCAACATCTGCCCAAGAGCCCAAGCCCTGAAACAGGTAGGTTTATCCTGTAAGAAAGTCAGGACTCAGGCTCAGATGACTAAGGCTCCAAGGCCTGGCATGGAGGCAAAGCATCGTGACCTGTTTTTAGCCTAGATGGACTATTAACTACCCCTCAGAAATCCACTGACCCCTCCGGGCCTCAGTTTCCAAGTTTGTAAAATGAAGAAGCTCAGTGCTGCATAATGTGTGTGTGTGTGTATGTGTGTATCTTTTCCCAGGCCACTGACTTGTCACATCCCTGGTCTCTCAACAGGCCTACCCCTGGGAAGATCATCAGGTGATGCCTGAGAAGGCTGTCCCCTCTCCCAGCCACTGCCCCCCTCAGATAGAAGCTTCCCTGCCCCAGGCTCTAACCAGCTGCTGGGTACCAACCACAAGGGACTAGAAACTGCTGTCCACCCTGCCGTCTCTAAGGAGGGGCCTTAAATAATATGCAAGTTGGCAGACAGATGCCCAGGTGAGGAGAAAAACCAGGCAAGGACATTAAGGAGTGTCCTTGTGACTCCAAGGGACAACCTGTAGCTGAGATTCCCTCGGGACAGGGGTGGGAACCTGCACAGCCAGAGTCTAGGGAAGCCAGCTGGGCCTGGCCTCCAGGGAACCTCCTGAGCCTGCCCCCCTGGGAGTGGGCCTACCCAGGTCAGGAAATCAGAGACTTCCACTGCAAGCTTCTGTGGGTACCAGAGGAAAAGGGGTGAACACCTGGTGAACACCTGCCCCCGCCCACTGTCCCACGCAATAGCATGTATGCGTGAGCTACAAATAAAGCATGTAAGACTGTCACCAAAATCTCCCAGGAGGAATGGAGCCTGACACCTTTGGTCATAGGTGAAGGGAGTGGTGTCCAACCAGCTCAGAATGAGGAGGGGAGGCCACCTGGCAACAGATTGCCCCCAAGATTCAGCAGCAGCAATCCTGCACAGGCCCAACAGAAAAGTCTCCAAGAGTGGACAGGCAGCCAGCAGCTCCCCTTGGGCTCTCAACAGGAAGGGCTAAGAAGGAAGCAGAATGGCTCTCAGAGACCCTTCCTCCCTCCCTGATGGTCCCTGCAGATGGGCCTGGGCCAGAAGCTCCCCGGGCACTCACGGTCATTGCAGACAGGGCCTCCGTAGGAAGTCATGGTGCAGTCACAGGTGAAGCCATCCCACTGTTGCAAACAGACGCCCTGGTTGGCACAGGACTCTTCGGTGCAGGTGGTGCTGGGGCCTGGAAGAGGCAGGAGGAAGGAACACCCCCCACTCAGTCAAGACCCCTCCCTCCCCAGGAGGTGTGAAAGCTTCAGAGCCAGGCCAGAGGTCCGGCTCTCAGCCCTGCCAGGCCTAAAAGGGCCAAAACCTGACAAGGGAATGGAGGCAAGGGGAAGGAACCTCAGGGACTGCTAGGTTTGGGCTTGACCTGTGATAAGGGGTGGAGGTAAGAGGCAATAGGAAGGGCAAGAGACCCCTCAGCCCCTGCAGCCCTGCCCCGGAGCTATGGGGGCACTTGGGCTGCCCCAGTGCACCTGGGCAGCTGGCCCTCCTGCAGCCTGCAGAATCACACCTAACGCCTCCACCCTACACTCACCATCACAGCCCCTCTCCACCTGCCCGATGCGGTGCAGGGCGTCAGCGATGAGGTCTGGGAGGCGTCCATTGAGGTCCACCGAGGCCAGGCAGCCCTGAAAGCCATCCCGGGAGGCCACCAGCTTGGGCAGGTTGCTGAACATGTTCTTGCTCAGACCACCAATGTACAATTCCCCTGCAAAAGAAGAGAGGTTAAAACCTAGGCACCCTGGTGTCCCCGTCCCACCTCCTGGGACACCAGCATCTGGTTGACAAATCCTCCCGGCCCGCAGCATCCCCTCCCTCCCAGACTCCAGTTTCTGTTTGGAGATCCCACGACCCACCCCCACCTCTTCCTTCTTTCTTCTCCACTTTGCCATCTGTCTGCTCCCCCACCCCAAGAGAAGCCCAGATGCCCAGGGCGGGGTTGGTGGGGAGGGGTGGGAGCAGCTGGAAGAACGGGCTCCATGCTCTCTCCCACACATCTGATTCCAGTTCCGGCCTGTAATCAGGGCCTTTCAGAGACATGAGGCCCCATCTGCACCACTCCCACTCCCTTGCTTCTCTGTTCCCACGGCTCCTTCAAGCCTCTCTCAGCCAGCTCAGTGCTCTGACCCTGTCTCCCTCTCCCCCACAACCGGCGCTGGGCCTAGGGACTCTGAGTGACTCCAGGAAGTTCTCCTCAGGGACACCTGATCCCAGGCACTGCTGCCTGGCCATATCGCACCCAACTCCCTGGAAGTCTTGGCCAGCCCTAGCAAAGCTTCGGCAAGACAGTCTTGGCCACCAGCTCCTTGCAACACAAGACTAGCTAGCCCAAGCCACCCTGGGGTTTGCCGCCACTATGGATTATCTGTGACACATCGCCCCCTTCCGGGGGCCTGGAGGATTGGCAGCACTCTGCCAGTACCTGACCAGGCTTCCAGCTCCAACTCGGAGTCCGGTTCACTTGGTGACCTAAGGCAAGCTATCTAGCCTCTGAAGCTCCCATTTTCTCCTCTCCAACGGGGGGTGGGTGAATTCCCTGGTCTCTGAGGACCCTCCCCTAGCCCAGACAGTCTGAATCACACTGACACAAAGGGGTCCCCAGGGGCTGAGGGCTACTCAGAGCCTGTGAAAGAGGTGGCTCATGTTGCCCCGGTGGCCTCGAGAAGCCTCAGGCCTCATCTTCATTTCTGTTCCAAGCCCTGGGCCTGGAGGCTCCTCCTTCTTCCCTGCTCTCTCAGGCACCCATTCTGCGGGCAGGCAAGGACTACTTCCATGGCTACCCAAGAGGCCAGGGGAATGTGTGACTCTGGTATGACACAAAGCTTACAAGGGAAGCCTGAATCCAAGAGTCGCCTGAGCTAGCCTGGCCAGTGCCCAGTGTATATGACAAGGGCAGCAGGCAGGCACCCCACAACTACTACTCGGTCGTCCCTTTATCAACTGCTCCCTCCTTTCCCATCTGGAGGAGGCACCTGCCAGGGCGCTAAGCTCCCCAATCCCTTTCAAGCCCTCAACCAAGGCAGACTGCTCAAGCTGGGGGGCCAAAAGGCCTTCAGAAGCCCTGGACCACCTACTGCTAGCTCTAGAGCGAGGCCGCCAAGCTCCCCCCACAAGGCATATCCTGTGGCCAGGCTTTACGTGTTGAGGGCAGCCTCCTGGAGAACTGAACCGAAAACATCAGGCTGGACACAGCAGAGAAGGGGAAAGAGGTGGAGACTGTGGGCGGGGGAGAGAGAGGACCACCCAACTGAAAGAGCACACTGGTCAGGGATGGGAGGCAGCTCGCTGAGGCCGAGAGGTGTCTGAGTTAGGGCCAGGCCTCCTCCACAGGCCCCAGGCCCCACCTTTGAGATCGAGGTTTCGGGCGCCATTGGAGTGCTGTGTGACCGTGCGGGAGTCGATCTTGAGAGTGTGCACATTGCCTGGGTCCCTGGACACCACCACGTTGTGCCACTGGTTGTCATTGACCGGTTTGTCTGAGTTCCCCTTCATCAAGGATGGGCCATTCCCCAGGTCAAACACGTAGTGGATGTACCTGCCCCATGGTAGGGAGGAGACACCGGTCAAGGCAGGGGCAGTGCTGGGAAGGCAGAGTAAAGAGGAGCTATGGCTTGCGGGGACCCTAGGTACCACAGGATAGAGAGGGAGACCCAGGAGCAGAAGGACCCAGCCCAAGGGCAAGAGGTTGCTGGTGTGAGGTCCGATCATGCGGAGAACGTGGGGATGGAGGGCCACAGAGGAGCCGGATCCTGTAACAGGCTCAGAAGGGGAGCTGGTGGGGGGATAGATTCGTGGGGATAACAGGGACCTCCAGGGGTGGGACAGAGATGCTCTGGGAGGGGGTCCTCAGACAAGAGAGGCCATAGGGGCAGGGGCCCTGCCTTCTGCCTACAGAGAGGACCTGCCTGAGCCAGGACAGTGAATGAAGAACAGACACAACTGGGAAAATCCTGGTGAGGCAGTAACGGGGGAGTAGCCAGAGTGGAGGAAGGGGGTGCTGCTTTTCCATCTTGGCAGGTGGCTGGGGACTTGAGCCCTGAGCTATGGGTTCAGGGGACTGGATGTCTCAGCCAGCAGCTGGGGGCCAGATTCTGGGCAGCCCAGGAAGGGGAATCCCTTCCTCGCCAGTGGTGCCGCGCCCAGCACCTCACCCCTTGACCAGCTCGATGACAATGAAGTCATTGCCATTGCCCGAGTTGAACAGGAGAAGCCCATCGGGGGCTGTGGTCTTGAACTGGAAGAATAGGTGCATGGAAGCGTAAGCTTGGAGCGTGGCGAGAGCCAGGTAGCTGCTGCGACTCTTGAAGGTGACAGGATCGGCCACGATGGCCCGCAGGCCAAAACGAGCGTTGAGCTCGCAGTAGGTGATGTCGCCATCCTTGCACTGGTCCATGTAGGGCTGGCCGTTGAACACCAGCCCGCTCAGGTGCCCGATGAAGTTGGAGGGGACCACAGAGATGAAGCGCCGCTCTGTCATGATGCCTGTCTCAATGTTGTGGAACTCCAGCCGCGTGTGGGCTCCTGCCATCTGTCCTGCTCAGGACCAGAGACAGAGATGAGGCAGGCAGACTGGGGGATCATTTCCGGGGCTGGGCCTTGGGTGCCAGGAGCCTCGGCTCCACATAAGAGCCTCAGTGGTGATGGGGGAGGGGGGGTTGCTGGCAACAGGGCCCAGGAGGAGCCAGACAACTCGGTGGCCTAGTGCTCACAGCCATCCGGGGCCATGCCACCTGCAAGGAGCTCAAACAGTCCCCCATGGTCGGGGGGCCCCCCATACTATACCACCCTCAGGGAGAGATTACCACGGTAGCTCGCCAGAATGTGGTCCCTAGGAGTGGAGACCCAGGCAGCTGTCACCAAGAACAGGGCCACCCACAGATCGTTAGAAATGTACCCACTCCCTGGTCTCAGACCACTTACCTTCCACGGTGACGTTGTCCACAGACAGCTGCAAGCTCTTGCCACGCCGCACCACCCTCACCGTGTGCCACTCGTTATCATTGAGCTTGTGCCCGGCAAAGAGCGTCTCAGGGCCTTTACCTGTGGCACCAATGGGGGAGTGAGCACGGCCCTCACACGCACTCGCATATGGCTCCGTGGGCCCCCCCAAGCACACAGAGTCTTCTCCCCACCCCCCGCGTACACACATGTGCGCCCAGGTCCACACATTCAACCTATGGCACATATTCAGCTGTGCCACACACCCACCCACACACACACACAAGTACACACACTCATGCTATTTTTACACACCCAGTCATAAATCGAGATAACACTCAGTGCTGCCATTCTGGGCAATTTCCAAGGGCATCATTGGATTAGAATTTGATGAGAATGGTGCCTCCAGAGTTGTGCCCTGAGGCCTCGCACACAGACACCCATACCTACAACCAACATTTTCTTTCCAAGTCTTCTAAGGAACTTCAATGTCAGTGTGTGTAGCCAGCAGTGAAATTCCCAGCATATAGTCATAGACCTATAATTTTCAAAAATACAGAGCATTACCATGCTCCCACTTGTATTGTGTACTCCCAGCTCCGTTGCTGGCGGTGAGACCTTCACATAGACACACAGCTACCCCATCTACAGAGGGTCCCCATGTGACCTCTCTGTACACAATTGGTCAACTCCACACCCCTGGATGTGCAACCACACACGCAGCACAACCAACATGGCCAGAGAGAGGAACGTTTCTTAGCAATTATGACCATTTATTCAAGATCAGAATTCAAGTCTAGAACAAAATATCTTTTTCTTTAGGATGATATGAAACTGTGCTGCACTCCCAGATCACCACCCAGACCCCCAGTGCTCAGGCTAGCGGGGACAGGATTCACCACGCATGGGCACACAGGTACCAAACACACACAGAACCACGCTGAGCGTGCACGTGCACACACACACACACACACACACACACACAGCCCCTCGGCCTGTGTCTGCCATGTTCCCAGTGCTCTCTTGCATGACATCAGGGCACACCACGCAGAAACACTCTCCCGAAGACAGAACATTGAGCCCAGCACACCCGGATGCTCAGAAATGCCCACACCTGCTCTCCGTCTCACCCAGCTGAGAGCCTCTAAATGCACCCCCTCTCAATGCACCCCCACATGGCAGAAACTCAGCCCCTGCCTGACACAGGAGCTGTGGAGGGCTGAACTTTGAAGCCCGGACCCCTCATCTTCTTCTTTGCGGGCCTCGCCCTCCCCCTTGTGGCCACCTCTGAAGATGCAGTGGAACTTCCCAGCGCCTCTCCGGCTTCTGGCCATAGGGTGGGGGGCTGTCCTGCTGCGGGTGCCACCAAGTCTTTGTCCCCCCCACCAAGTCTTTGCCCCACCTTCTTGGGGACTTGAGATGACAAGGTCTCCTGGCCTTCTCAGAGCTAGTGAGCGTGCTGACCCAGGGCCCTCCACCAGCCCTTCCTGGTTCAGCCTCATTGGTTCTGCCCTCCACAGCCACCCCACCCCCACCGCCCTCATGCCTGCTCCCCTCCCCACACCCACTGCCCAATCCCCACACAGGCTAGTGAGGAAGGCTGTCCTCCCCACACTGTCCCTCCCCAGATCCCAGTGCCCAGCATCCCAGGACCCTGGGGGCTCTGCAGAAGAAGAGGGAAGCCACTTACTGGGTGCGCAGCCGACGCGCAGGCAGTCTGGGGGGGCCATGGGGCGGGCAGAGGGGGAGGGGAGACAAAAAGGTAGAACAAGTTTTTTTTTTTACATCCTTCATAGGGAGGGGTGTCTGCGGGCGGGGGTTCCCCCCGGGACCACTTTCTGGGGACCACGCGTGCCCAGGTGCCCTCTTCCCTTCCTCAGTTGGATCCATCCCTCCTGCCCCCAAGAGGGCTCCAACCCTCCCCAGAGCCGGGAGGCAGGGCAGTCAGGTGATGGGAAGAGGAGCCCAGGCCTCTCCTGTCTGAGGGAGATGGGCACCTTGGGAATCCCAGTCGTACAGGGGATCATAGTGGGGCTGCAGGCTTGACCCACCCCACATCTCCGCATTTCTGGGAGGGAGATGTCTGGGGAGGGCCAGAAGCCCTGCATCCCCTGCTCTGGGACGACTTCCTGCTCAGAGCCCAAGTTATGACACATCACTCTCCATGCCCGCCCTGGGCTCTGAGCTAAATGACGGGGTCTGTCCCAGGGCTCCCTTCCGGTGGCCATACACCTCCCAGAGTCCCAGGGGAGTAGCACCACCCCTACAGGAACCTTCCTTCTACCCTTCCTAACATGGAGGATGCAAGGCTGCCACTGGGGACTGCAGTGATCCTTCACCCTAGAGCAGCTAGTATCAATCTGTGCTACGGAGGGGTCAGGGCCTCACAGATGGGGACACTGGGGCCCCAAATTATTATTTCAGAGGACACACAGCAAATCAGGGACAAGCAGGCAAAGTCTCCTGCTCCTGCCCCACCTCTCTGCTCCAGCACTGCTATCCTATGACTCCAGGATCAGCAGGCTCCACGTGGCCAGAAAGCACACTATCTACACAAAACTGCAGCCCAGGGCCCCAGGGCCTTGGGCTGTCCCCCCGAAGGGACACATTACCCACAACTTGTTAGGTGGCCAACCTTACAGAGAGAACAGAACACTAGGGTCCTAGGAAGTTGAGGCTTAGGGCCCTTTGGACACCTGCACCAAGCCATCAGACCCAGAAAGCCTAAGGCCGCAGGAAGTCCTACACCCTGGGGCACAGGAGCTGGATCCTAATCTCATTATGCGGCTGTGGGCAAATCTCTCTTCTCTGAGCCTCAGCCTTCCTTCCTGTGAGCTGAGAACAAGAGACAGATGTCTAGTGGGGTGGCCCTGGTCTTTCAGGAAAAGGACAGCTTCCAGGAATATCCTGGCATCCTGCGGCTCCTCCCAGGACAGGCTCTGCCCGCACCCCTGCACCCAGGAAGCAAAGGCAGAGGGGGGCAATGTGGCATCCCATGGGCTCCTGAAGGTTCCTGTAGGGGAGGTAAACCGATTCCCCTGTGGCTCTGAGGGCACGGGCCCCTCGGGCAGTACGGCTGAGCTCTACACGCGTCGTCAACCACAGCAGAAGAGTGGGGGGGAGCAGCCGGGACCCTAAGCCACAGCCTGGCACCAAGGGAGGGAAGAGAAAGCAGAGGAAGGCGGAGGAACAGGTTCAGGGGGAAGTCAGAGGCACAGTAAGAGGAAGGAGGTAGAAAGAGTGCAGAGAGAGAAGAGGAAGGAAGGGGGAGCCAAGGGAAGACACTACAGGAGGGGTCAGGGGAAGGGTGGGAGGGTGCCAGGCCTGGAGTCAGGTCGCGGGGGCTCTCTTTGGGCCAGCAGAGTCTTCACCAATGAAGGGTCCAAAAAAGAAAAAAGAGGCTGGAAGGGCAGGTGATCCCCTGCTGGGAAAAGCTGTTCTTCCCCTCCCCAGCAGGGGAGCACTGGGAATGGGGGCCCATCTGTCCAGAGAAGAGGTGTCAGCTCCAGGTCCGCCCCCGGCAATGACCCCACTCTCAGAAGCCCCACTCCAGTGGGATTTGGGGACAGCAAGCACCCCATGAAGACTGCAGGAAAGAGCCGGCACCATCCCAGAGGCCAGCAGAAAGCAGGAGTGAGAGCGGGTGCCAACCCTTCCACACACGCACCCGCCCAGAGCCCAGCTCAGGCCGCTTTAGCTAAGTGACCTGTTAGCTAGTCACCTGTGTCTCAGGTTCAGGGAATGAACGGAGGTGACAGGTCTACGCAGACCTACCAGAGTCCTAGCAGGACGCAGAGACCAGGATGAGGGGATGAGTGTGTGCAGAAACAGATGCCTGCATGTTAAGGAACCTAGGGTAAAGGACCCAGGCTTCCTGCTGCACACCCACTCAATCCCCTGCCCAACTCAGACCCTACAGATTGGAGACAGTGAGTCCAAGGCTTCTCTGCAAGGAGCCTCAGGAGCCCACGGACCAAAGGTTCGTCTCAGAGGTAACACTTAAGAGCGGCGGCATGCAGTGCTTGTCCAGAGCACTCCCCCCAGCAGCCCAGCCTATTGGAAGAGCCTGGGAACCACTGTCGGCCCCAGATGGGCACAAGGCACCCTTCCACGGCCTCGGGAATTAACAGGCTTTGGAACATAATGCTTATTCAGCCTGGCTTACAACAAGAACGAGATAAGCTTACTCTGTATGGCCTGAAAGGTCTGCCAGTGGGAATTTCAGAAAGAGTGGACCCGGTGATTAGAATGGTCGTCGGAGGAAGGGGCCTGGGACATGGGCCTCTGAGCAGAGATGCAGGAACCAACAGTTAATTCGCATATGAGACAGGTGGGGAGGCGGGGTGCTGGCTGGAGGAGATAGCTTCTAAGGGTAGCTCCAGCTTGGAGATTCTCTAATTATGATACGCCGTTCATGTCAGCCTCACTGATGGCTGGGACTGTGCCCGCCTGGTGGAGGGCCCCAAGGGACGGCCCAGGCTGGGCAATGGCCTGGGAAGCCATACCAAGGGCAAAAGGACCCAGGATCACAGGTTACACTGGAACAGGGTGAAGAATCCAGGGGAGTCCAGTGTTCTCTGGGAACGGAGGTCAACCACCCTGCAGACAGGGTGCTTACGGTATTGCTCAATGTCTGCAGGCATGGTGGAGGCCAAGGGACAGGACAGGAGGCACTGTCCAGCTTCTCTAGCATCCTCTGCCTGGAAGGAGGCAGCAGCTCTTGGTTGGTCCTTCCTGGCCCTGCAAATGCCCTGCTTCCTGAAGCTGGCACTGAGTGCCTCCTCCAGGCTATCCCCCCAAGTGTCATTGGCAGCCTCACTTTCTTCTTTAGGACTCAGCACCAAGCATGTGTCCTACCACTGAGCATCTGACAGGTTGCACAGCTGCCCCCCTACGTCTGCCTTCCTTCCCTACAGGACAAGACCTTGAGGTCAGAGATCGAGCCTTGCCAGGTTTCCCTCTGTTCCCCCGTAGTAAATCCTGCCCAGAACCAAAGCTTTGGTGCTGTCCCTCACCTGTGAGGCCCCAACAGCCCTGGATAGCAAGCAGGATGGAGAAGCAGGGGCCTGGCTCTAAGCTTAGGTCCCTACCCTGGTAAGATCTGTCTTTGAGAAGGCTGGATGAGTGTCTATGTATGCATCATGCTTCTGTACAATGCCTCCACTCCCATTATTCCATCTGAGCCTCAAAACCACCGCAGAAGGTAAGCAGAGCAAGGATCCTTAACCTCATTTTACAGATAAAGCAGAGGCTCAGAAGAGGGGAATGACTTACCCAAGAGTCGAAAAGACCAGGTCTGAAACCCAGATTTCCTGGCTCCAGGCCCAATGCTCTTCCCATCAGAGCCTAAGGCTGAATGGTTGGGTGTGGATCACACAGCAGCCACATGCCTCCCCAGACACGTGTCACTTGGTATTATCGACAACTGCATCTGTACCAAGCATTTGGTCACAGCTTGTCATGAGCCATATTAGAGATGGCATCTCTGCGTGGGGCCCGGCACAGCCATGGGTGAGAGGCTATAAGACAGGTGAGAGATGGGAGGACTGTCTTGCTGGCCGGCATCCTGGGGGACACCTTGTTCTCTGACTTTTAAGTATTTCTGAGGCACAGACTGAAAAGCATGCTAATGGGAAGGAGAGGATCTTAGATCCTAAAGGTGAAAGGTCCTGAGGACCCGCCAGAGAACTTTTTCCTGGCCAAGGACACTGCCTCCTATCTAAAGACAGCCTAAGTCAGGAGGAAGCATCTGCCTTCCCTGTAAACAGAAGGCCAGAGAGGTTCCCGATTGTATCACCACCAAACACAAGGAGCCATGTGCTTACTGTGAGGAGAACACACACCTCTCAGGGCGAAGGACTATGTCACACCGGGTCTGGGTACACAGACCAGGGCAGTCTGAGAAGCGAGGGGCCACTCATGGGGTCCTAGGTTGGTGCCTTCCTCCTGTGACAATTTCAGGGGTGCCAGGGGATGTACAGACCACGGAACATCGGCCAGAGGGTGTTTCCCTTCCCACTTTCCCCCTGCAGTGCTGCCCCCCACCAGCCACTCTGTGGGCTGTGATGATGGCCAGAAGCAGAGCTTCACAGAGCCCTTACGTTTCCCAACTCTGGAACCCTGGCCATTTGCACACCTCCCTGCTTCCAGCCCCCACCCTGCTTGGCAAATCCTTGTCCTAGGAGTACAAAGACCAAGTGGCCAAAAGGGAAAAGGAAAGACATTTTATAAATTTATTAACAAGGCAATGGGGCCCCAAAAGACCACAGTCTGTCCCACAAAATGGCCTAGAGACCAAAGTTAGGGTGAAACTCTAGATCAATATTTAAAAGCTCAAAGCTTTGTGTTCTCTCCAGTTGAGGATCCTAATCTGCTCAGAAGAGTCCTACTCCTCTTCCTGCCCAGGAGGCAATGAGTCACCCTCGTGGCCCGAATCTTCCGATGTGGCAGGCCCCTGGGGGCTATACTTCTATGTGGTATGAAATGGACAGTTGTGAGCCCAGCCTGGATGGCTCAGGACCTCTAATTTCCAGCGTTCCCCTGACCAAAAGCCTCACCAAGACAGGATCCTCGTCGTCACTGTTGTAACCCAGGTGCAGAATACACTGGCATCTACAATGTGTCCCATAGACATGAGCCAAGTGAGTGCACCTGCTGTTTCCTTTCTGCCCCAGCAGGCCTGATGGCCCTGCCCATACAGACACCCTGGGGACTGCCTGGTGAAGTGGGGCCTCAGCCTGCTCTAGGCAGGAGCAGAGATGGCAAACTGTCTGACAGTGAGGATTCTTGTTGCCCTCTATCCCCTAGTCTGTTAAAGGCAATGGGAAAACATTGTACTTTAGGGCAAAGGACCTGGGTTTGAGTCTGGGCTCCTTCCCAGCTATTGCTGGCTTTATGATGTTGGGTAAGTCAGTAAGTGAATTTCACAATCTATAAAACAGGTAAAGCCAAGCCCAGCAGGTGATCCTGTGGCTTCACAGGGCAGCTATGGGACTCAAACGTGAAAGCAGACAAGAAAGATATGTCCTGAGATGTCCAGGGTCACCTGTGTACCTATGCACACAAACACACAGCTCTTTAAACGCAGAGCAGATGAGAGTGGCTACGTACAGGGCCAGGTCCTCTTCATCTCCAGACAAGCTGACCTGCACTCAGGCTTAACACCACTAGGCATCTGCAGGTCCTTCCCAAATGAATGAACCCGCAAAAGAGTAAGTGGATGAGCCGACAACCAAGAATAAGCTATATTGTTACACGTGTATGCAGGACAGACACCACCAAACCCAAATGAGTGCCCCGGGAGAGCGGTTGTCATACCAAGAGCACTTGGGGAGATGGTATGGCCATACTCAGGGTACCCCCATACATAGTGTTGCCAAATCCCCTACACTGTGCATCCTTGCTGGGGATGAAGCTCTCAGGGGCTCTGACCCAAATTGGCACCTCCCTTACCCACTCTCAGTGGTGCTACCACCAGCTTCTCCAGACAGAGGGGGTGTGGTGAGAGGCAGGGACAGAGAAGGGACCAGAACACAAGGTGGGGTGGTTACCGAGGTTGACAGTGAGCTTCATCTGGCCCCCGTCCAGCTCGAGGCGCAGGGTGTCGGCTGACTCCCTGGAGGTGGTGGCCATCATTAGCCCATAGGCCCGCTGGGACATGAAGCGCAGAGACACATCCTCCGCCTCCGTGTGCATGGCATTGGGCAGCATGATCTTCATATACATGGAGCCATCATAGCTCAGGACCGTGGCCTCTGCCCCAGAAGTGGGGGAAGAGGGAATCGGGGTACAGGTGAAGGCCAGTGGAGGGAAAGAGAAGACCGAGAGGATCGTTACAAGGATGGCAGACCCAGGGCTGGCCCGTGAGGGAGGGGCACCCTGAGGAAGAGGCACAGGGACGGGCAGTGGGGACATGTGGAGTGAAAACCAGCCTCACCTCTCTCGCAGACCCGCCCCAGAAAGCCGGTCCCAACGCAGTCACAGACGAAGCGGTTCCAGCCCTCTCGACAGATGCCCCCATTGCGACAGGGGGCAGAGGCACACTGCTTCAGTGTCTCCCGGGAGCAGAAGGGGGTGATGCCCACTGCCCCCTGAGCCTCGGCCAGGCCCCGAAGGTCTCGGCTGCGCCCATCTATGAAGAGGTCTCGCACACAGCCCACGTAGCCAGCCCGGAGCGCCGCTGTCCACACCTCTGGGGGCAGAGGCAGGTCCACCCGCCCCCCTTCAGGGAGACCGCCTAGGTACAGCTCACTCTCCAGGTCCAGAATCTCACTTTCCCCCGTGGCCAAGAACGGTGTGCTGCGGCTGTTCACCGAGATGGAGCCTAGGGATCAACGGAGAGTGTGCCTCAGTGACGAAGGCAGGATAGAGAGTCAACATGCGCCAGAAAGAGATCCCTGGCCTCCCACCCCACACCCGTAGCCCTGGGCCAGAGGGTCAGCCTTATTTGCTGCCGTGGATATGACCTGACAAATATTCCAAGTTCAGGAACTCAGGTGAGCCATCTCCAGCCAGCTGCCGTGGGCAGTGGGCCTCTGTCCAGACTCCTCTCCCTGCACCTACATGAGTCTTCAGAGGATGCCAACCGCAGGCAGACATGCCCCAAAAGGGCTGGATCACTCATAGGTCATTCCCCCAGCTAGTCCCTTAGGCCAGAAACCAGAGGCATGGAACCCTAAGGAAGCTAAAAGGTTTGAATCCAAAGTGTTTTCCTCCTACTAACATTTATTGAACTTTTATGACTGTATGTCAGGCACTTAGCACTTCACTCACATCCGAGTCTCAAGGTAACCCTATGAAAGTGGTCCATTATGATCCCATTTCAAAGGGGCAGGTGACGCTTAGGGAGATTGGGGAACCTGCCCAAAGAAGCACCAGAGGGTAAGAAGCAGAGCCAAAGTGCCATGCAGAGCCTGCATTATCCAACCCTCTGCCTGGCAGGCAGATCCACTCCTGAAGCCTGACACAGGATGACAGCCAGGAGAGGGGAGGCTAGGAACACAGCTTCTGTGTTGTCAGAATTCTCTGGAAGGAAAGGCTGGTTATCCTGAAGAAAAAGATTTGGGATCAAGTGGGAGCTTCAAAATCTTTACCGAGGGGTGCCTGGGTGGCTCAGCAGTTGGGCATCTGCCTTCGGCTCAGGTCATGACCCCAGGGCCTTGGGATGGAACACTGCTTGGGGCTCCCTGCTCAGTAGTGGAATCCGCTTTTCCCTCTTTTCCCTCTCCTCTTTCTGCCCTTGATCATATGCTCTCTCTCACTCACTCTTTCTCTCAAATAAATAAATGAAATCTTAAAAAAAAAAAAAAACAAAAAAACCCTTTACTGAGATCTTTAAAAAGCAGAAGCTTATATAATGAAACTATTGTTTATATTTTTTAAAGATTTATTTATTTATTTATTCATGAGAGACACAGAGAAAGAGAGAGAGAGAGAGAAGCAGAGACACAGGCAGAGGGAGAAGCAGGCTCCATGCAAGGAGCCCGATGTGGGACTTGATCCCAGGTCTCCAGGATCTCACCCGGGGCTGCAGGCGGCGCTAAACCGCTGCGCCACTGGAGCTGCCCTGTTTATATTTTTTTACTTTTCCTTCCCCTCTCCTTTCTCAAAAAGAATTCTAAAAAAAAAAAAAGTCTGCCCATCTCCATGGGGTTAAAGAGAGGTAATAAGGGTTTGGTCTCCGTTAGGCCTCACTGGCCAGAGATCCTGGACAGTGTAGGGGGTGCAATGGGAGACTAAAGCATGAGCATGTGGTGTCAAACTAAGGAAGCAGAATTGGGGCCTCCTCCCTGGATGGGGATCCTCATCTGGAGCATATTCTCCTCTGCTCAAAATCTCTCCTGAACTGGAGAAGTCACTCCCCTGTCTCCTATTTTAATAACATGGCCCTAGCTTGTTCTCCCCCAACAAGGTGTCAGACGCTCCAGGGTCTTGCTGCTAAAACCCATTCCCCCACCAGGCTGCCAGATATGGACCTCGGGTCTCACCCACATTTCTATTTGTAGCAGATTCCTCAGATTGTCTACTCTACCCACCTGCTGGGGGGCCTCCAGGACATGGACACTGCCCAGCTGGACTCTCAATAAATGAACCAAATGTAGGAGAAGGAAGATGGAGGGAAAGAAAGAGATGGCAAAAGAATGTATAATGGAGAGTCAACAAGAGGAAAATAAAGCAAATACAGGTCTTGGTCCAAGATCCTTGCTCTACAACATGGAAATGGAACAACCCAAGTATCCATTGACAGATAAATAGACAAACAGTGTGGTGGTATATACATAGGATGGAATATTATTCAGCCACAAAAAGGAAGGAAATGCTGACACATGTTACAACATAGATGAAACTGAAAACACACTGAGTGAAATGAGCCAGACACAAAAGGAAAATTATTATATGATTCCATTTACAGGAGGTCCCTAGAGTAGTCAAGTCAATTCATAGAAACAGGAAGTAGGATTGTGGAGGCCAAGGGATTGGGGAGGGAGAACAGGGAGTTAGTGTTTCATAGGGACAGAGTTTCAGTTTGGGAAGATGAAAATGTTCTGGAGGTGAATGGTGGTAATGGTTATATCAGTGGGAAGGTCCTTAAGGCCACCAAACTGTGCACTTTAAAAAGTAGTTAAAAAGGTAATGTTAAGTGTCATTTAACACAATTAAAAAAGAAACACATGGAAAAAGTCAAGGAGCGCTTTGTTGGGATGCCTGCCCCAAGGCTGGGCTTAGATGTATATGTGAACGTGGGATATCAGAAATGGCCAGAGCTGGTCAAACAGTGACCCAAGGACCAGCCAGACCTGGCGTGGGGGCTCTAGAGATCTGTGGGAGGCTAAGAAGACCACTTAATGAAGGGAGAGAGGAACAGAAGGCCCCGGGGTTTTCTGCAAGGCCTAGGCAAACTTCCAATCTAGAAAGTCACTGGTCACCTATGGGGAAACCCTGAGAGGCAGCAATTGCTCTGTGAAGACCCCCAGGTGCCATCATGAGACAAAACCAGGGGATGAACCCATGTACTATAAAGTCTGGGGGGAGGCGACATTTCCCTGGGGAAGAGAAAGGAAGAAACAGCCTGCCCTGAGAGGCTGATGTTTCCGGTAGCCAGAGCATGCCCCTCCTCCCCGTGTGTGAGGGGGGAAACGGCCCCTCCGCCCAGTCTCGAGTCTGGTGCAGTGACACCTGGGGGAACATAACAATTTAGCTGTTGTTGATAAATGCTCACATTGGATAATATGTCAGTTCTCCTTTACATCAATTCATTCTCTCCTGGTCAACGCGGTGGAGTAGAGTGAAGAGAGAATTGGGCAGGAAACAAGAGGATGGGAGAAAAGACCAAAAAGGAAGAGTAGAGGAAAGGGAGGCTGGAAGCAACAGAAGTTTTAAGAAATAGCACCTGCTTGGCCTGAGCACTCTCTTCCCTGCTGCTTTATTGTGCTAGAAACATCACCAGGTGGGAGTGTCAGGTCGTTTAGCATCTGTGTCCTCCCCCACCTGAGCATGAGCTCGGAGACAGCCAAGACTGTTTCAGCCGCCCTCATCCCGTCACAGCACCTGGAACAGCACCTGGCACACAGTAGGTACTCCACAAGCATTTGTTGAGTGAATTCATAAATGAAAGCTGCATGGACCTAGCTAGAAGGGAGGCATGGTTGGAGAGGTTTTTTGTATTTTTGTGTAAAGGACAATGGGCTATCTACTCTGTGGTAGGCACCATGCTAACGCTTTTACGGGTATTCAGTCATTTTCTCTTCTTAAGGACTTTTTTAGATAATGAAACTGGGGCTTCAAGGGGCTGAGTAAGGGCCTAAAGTCACACACACAGTAGGTGTGAACCCCACTCTGCTGACTCCAAGCCCTACCCCCTACCAGTCAATGTACCATGGCAGGAGGAACAAGGAAGGGACTGACAGGGCAAGGAGGGGAAGAACAGTGTGGGAGAGCCTGGAAAGGAAGTCCCGCAGGGGGAGGGTGAAAGGGTCCCCCACCCTCCAGGCCTCCTGACCTTTGCGCCCGTCCCTTTGGAAGTCCACGTGGCACCACTCGCCGTCATTGACCTTGCGGCTAGATGCCCGCAGCTTGATGCCCCCAGAGCCCATGTCCAGCAAGAGGTAGAGGTAGCCGTCCAACAGCTCCATGGCAAAGTAGTCGGCCCGCTGGGCAGAGCTGTGGCTGCCGGCCCCGGCCCCAGCCCGCCGGCCCTGGCTGAAGAGTAGCAGTCCGTTGGGCTCAGTGGTACGGAAGTCTAGGGAGATGGAGCCAGTGCGTTTGGCACTCCATCGGGGCAGTGCCACGAAAGCCTCAGGACTCTCAAAGGTCACAGGGTCCAGGGCAGCCACATCCTCACAGCGGAATGACAAGTCCCCCTGCAGCTTCATCTTGGGGTCCCCTTCCTTTGCCAGGCGGGATAGCTCCAGCTTGAAGTCATTATTCTTATAGACCACCTGCAGCGGGGGGCGGGGGGGGGGGGGGTTGGGGGCGGGTAGGGTCAGGGATGAAGAAGCAAAAGCTGCTCAGCTTCCAGCCACTCCTGCCCAGCAGCAGCAACCACCATGGGACCCTACCATGGGAGTGGAGGGAGTCCCCTCCTCAATGCCATGGGATCACTGCCTTGGACTTCTGTCCTAGAACTCCCTTGTCCCACTATGGTCTGTGCTCTGTCCTCTGGCCCAGCCTAGCAGGGCAGCCTCAGTGCCTGCTGAATTGCAGTTGCATAATAATGGCAAGACAGTCACTGCTAACATCTCCTTGACATCTTCCAACTGACAGTATTTTTATTTACACTCTCATCTGCTTCTCACACCCACCTTGAAAAGTAGGTACTGACTACTCATTTTTCAGATACAAACACTAAGAATTATACAAGTCAACGGACTTGGCCAAGGTCACAGAGCTAGTGAGTGGAAGAGCCAGGACAAACACAGGTCTTTGGTCTTCACATTCAATATTCTTTCCTCTGTGCTACTGCTGCCTTCAAGGGTCCTCTGAGAGGAGGGGGCCTTCAGTGGTTCAAGGGAATGAGAGAGAAGAAGCCTCTTGATGGAGTCAGGGGCATTAGGTTTTGAAGAGGAAAGGTCACCCACCACCTTGGAAGGATCAGAGGAGCCAGGCAGCTAGCCACGTCAGACTAAATCCCACTGAAGATAGGGACCAAAGGGTTTCCTGGCTGACCCCAGACCCTTCCTAGCCCTACTCACGTCCTTGAGGCAGCCCATAAAGTTGTTGCTGACAGGCGAGCCAGGCAGGTCAGCCGTGTTGGGACTGCCCCCAATGTAGAAGAAGTCATCAGAGCCCAGCATGGTATAATCCTCCTGCGTGTAGCCTGTGGTGGTCAGGATCCCGTCCACCGAGATGGTCACCTGCCCAGCCCAGGGAGGGAGGGGGAGAAACAAGGAGACAACTGGCATCAACTCCCTGGGAAAAGCCACTGGCTGGGCAAGGGAGGGGCCAGGGGGCTGCAGGGGAGGGGGACCCTCCATTTTTATGTCTGCTTGTCTTGGAAGAGGAACAGTGGGGGGAAAGAAGGAAGGCAGGAAAGGAGGTAGCACAAGATTTGATGGTTTCAGGGTGGGCTAAGGCCTGCCCCACAGCCCCCATCTCAGCAAGCAGAGGCCTGAAGGGTACTTGGAATGCTCACCGTGAAGATCACCAAGTAGTTTCTGGAAATGGCTCCACAGAGGAGTGGGGAACTCAGGACAAGGCCCCATTATGGGGAGATGCAAATGGCATCTTCACTTGCCTCCTCTTGAGGTGCTCTCTGGATCTTCATGTGATTTCAGAGCATCTCTCATAAAGGAGGTAGAGAACACCAATTCTCCTTGGATCTTAGTGGCTTTGCCTCACCTACAGCTGTCTCTTTGGGGCACTGAGGAGTCCCTCCAGTTTTAGCCCAGCAGGGAAGTGGGAGATAGCAAGGGCATGCAGAATAGGAGCTCAGATACTACTGGCAGCACTTGGAACTACCTCAAGGACACATAATGCCCTTGGGGTTGATTCCCACCACCACCACCCTAACATCTAGGGCTCCCACTGGTCTCTGCCTTCTTCCAGGGTCTGTTTATTTCCCAAGTCCCTCTATATGCCGGTGGCTCTCTTGCCTCCCAAGGAGAGGGCAGCCCTCTACCTATTCACCAGCCTGCCCTCTTTTCATCATTGTCTTCCCTACTAACACCACCTTCATTACTCAGGTCCAGGTTAGGGAACAGGGGGACAGGGCTAACCTCAGGATACCTTAACCCTGGGCTGAAAAGTCAGGTAAGAAAGCAACGTGGGTAAGGATAGAAGAGCACCCAGTGTTCCAAGGAGATGACAAGGGCTCAACAGTGGCCTGGGGAAGGCAGAAGTGACCCTGGAGAGGAGTGACAAATGCAGGGAAATTTTATCTACCCCCTCCCCAGACAAATGCCCACTTGACCCCAGAAAAGTTTAGCCATAGGAGCAGCCTGCAAGGGCTCCAGACCCAGCAAGGTTGTGGAGGAAGAACCAAGGGCTTCAGGACTGTGAGCGCCCCACTCTAAGAAAGCTGTGGCTTAAGATGGTCACCCAGGAAAAGTGGGCAGGCTCCTACAGGGGCCATCAGGAAGTTGGCTCACAGTGAACCCAACACTGTGCACCCACAGACCACAGCTCACCCCCCACTTCCAATCCCCAAACACGCTTTAGGACCCTCTTTTCAGGCAACGTGTGGAGATTTGGGCCTTCCAGTCACATCCTGTGATGACCCACCCATACCAGTCCATATGACAAGCCACAAGCCAGGACCTGAGACTGGTCTCCAGGGTTCCATTGTTATGGGGGTAGGGAGGAGGATGTTAGGAACTCCTAAAGAACATGGGCAAAATGAGGCAAGTGGAACTTCCCCCACAGGGCCCTCGAATCCCCCACTGAGATTGGGGGTACAGCTGAGCAGAATGAGGGCTGAAGGGGTCCCCCTCCTGGGAACCATCAAACCTTGTGCTGGGGGGACCAGGTTCAAAGACAGAAAGTCTGTGTGGGAGGGGTCAGTTTGAAAGCTTTTGAGTCTTATTTGAAGGGGAGGGCTGTTGTCATTATTGTTTATTTCTTCTTCCCTCCACCCACCTGAGTCTGGGAAGTAGGGATCTGGGTGGAAAAGGGAAGGATCAAAGTATTAGTCACAAAAACATGCAAACAAGATTAGAATGGGCAGAAGGGGGCCAGGGAAAGGGAAGTAGAGGACTGGGAGGAAGGGGTGGGATAAGGCAGGGGGAGGGGTGGTAGGTGAAGGGGGCTCCCTGGGGCAAATTCAGCTCTATCCCACCTTGCACCTCCACTCTTGATGCCACCTCAAGACCAGGAAGTGGGCCACTAATTAGTTCCTGAGCCTGTGTCTGGTCACCTCAGCTAGATGGTCAGCCTCTAAAGGGTCAGCTCCCAGCCTGACATGTCCCCATAACCACATTAATCCCAGCACAATCCAGGGGCACATCATGGTCATCAAAGGTGAACATCAAGTCACCTCACGACGCAGAGAAACACTGGCCCCAAACATCCCCAGGAAGAAGCTTTCCTGTCCTCCCTCAGTGAGCTTGGCCTTCCAGCCTCCCCTGAGCCACCCAGCTGCATCCTCCCTCCTCAGCCCCAGCTGGGGCACAAGGTACTGGCATCTCCCTCACCCTGTGGTTCTCCTTGGCCCAGTCCATGCAGCGAGCCCATCTGCCCTGGCCATTCTACAGCTAGAAGGACCTAACCTGCCGGGAGTGCCCTCCTCAATTCCCCTTCAGGCTGGCACGAGTCTGACCTCGCCCACTACAGCTTTATGCAAGTCACTGCCATGTGGTGCCCCTTTTGGGAAAGGGCTGCCTTACTCACTCTCGTATCTGCCTCCCAAATTCGCAGCTGTGTTTTAGAGCAGCCCTGGCCTGGGGGCTGGGGGAGAGGGTAGCAGGAGACAGGGTAACATAGGAGGAAGTGGGGGCCCAGCCTGGGGCTGGAGGAAGTAGAGGGAGAAACGGGGAGATGGGCACTGGGTAGAAAGGAAGCTGAGAGTAGGGGAAATGGAGGACAGTCTCTGGGGAAGGCAAGGAGGGAGATGACGGAGATTAGTAAAACCCAACTGTTCCCTCCGACAAATCAAAGTCCAGACACAAAAATGGCGGGTTCGTTAGTAAAAGCAGGAAACAGGGGAGTATTTCCCCCGTCCCCCTCCACCCCAGGGGTTCGTGATGCCCCTGCCCCCCAACCCCCCTCCCTGTGCAGCTTCTGGAAGGGGTGGGGCCGGCGGGGGAGGAGGGCAGGGGGGGCCGTGCGACAGAACAGCCTCTGCAGGTGGGACACATGCAGGTTAGAGGGCCAAGGTTGGGAGCCAGGCCCAGCAGGGGAGGAGAGAAAGAGGCAGCCACAGGTAAGGAGGCGTGCGGGGCCAGGGAAGATGGGGAAGAGCAGAGATGGAGGCGAGGGAGCTGTAGGTGCAGGAAGGAGAAGCTTCCTTCCAACGGAGGAGGAGAGAGGAGCCACCACTAGGACAGAGACATGTATGGGTTGAGAAAGAAAGGGAAGGGACATGAGGCTCTCATCTTCCTCAGCAGAGGTGACTCAGACACTCATTCCCACTACCCATTCACTACTGATCACTGACCCAGACACACCTGCTCGCACACCACATCCTGCTCAAGGCAGTGGGAGGAAGTCCCCACCCGCTTGTTTCCAAGCATCCTCCTTTCGGTCATAAGCACCACAGCTAGGACTCGAGACACAGAAGACATTCGCCACCCAACCCACATCAATCCATCAACCCAGACAGGCAGGGCCCTGCGTAAGGACTGAGTAGCCAACGGGAATGAGGCACGGCTCTGCCCTGGAACAGCCGTTCGCAGTCAGAGAAGGAGGAGTAAGGCACGGAAGACACAGGAATCCAGCCTCCCTCTATGCCCCAGGAGCATAGAGGGTGGCTGGAGGTGGCTGCAAGGGGCAGTCTCCGATCTGGGCGGGACCTCAACCCTCGCTGATGGGCCCACCTCTCTCCTGCTCTGCTCTGCCTGTCTCCTCTAAGGCAGGCTGGTGGGATGTGAAACGGGTCCTGGTCACAACTATCCCCACAGGCATACTCCATGCCTGGCCTGACCCAGGAAGAAAGGCTGAGGAAGGAGAGCCCCTCTGGCATCATGCGGAGCCTTTCCCAGTTAGTTGTCTGCTAGGATCACAGGGTCACTGACCTCCCTAAGAGGGGAACTTATTCAGAGGAGAATAAGATCGAGGGCAGATGTTTTTGACTTGTGGATGGGCTAGATGGGTTTCTGGGATTTTGAAGGCTGTCCTAGGTATGCAAAATTCTCTCGTTAGTCCATTGCTGTCATCGAATTCTCAGAGGGATCCAGGAGCCAAAGGTGATTAAGAACAACTAGTTTAGGGGCACCTGGGTGGCTCAGTGGTTGAGCATCTGCTTTCGGCTCAGGTCATGACCCCAGGATCCTGGGATCAAGTCCCGCATCAGGTTCCCCGAGGGGAGCCTGCTTCTCCCTCTGCCTGTGCCTCTGCCTCTCTCTGTGTGTCTCTCATGAATAAATAAATAAAATATTTTTTTAAAAAAAAGAAAAAAGAATTAGTTTAGGAAGGAAGGCCTCCCTTTGGGATTAAGTGGGTGGGAGTAGGGCATGAAGACAGGAGAATGACGGCTGAGGGTCAGGCCTCCTATGTGCTCAAGTTTGGCCATCTGTTTGGGGTAGGAAGAAGCTAGAGAAAGAATTAGGTTGAAAAGACTCACAGGAAAATGACCTGGCCAGCAGTTTTAGTCCTACAGCAACTCCTGATGTCTGGATTTGATAAAATTTAGGGCTAGAGGGGAAAGAATTCAGGTCAGAAACCTTCAGGTCCAGGGTCACCTGGGTGGCTCAGTCAGTTAAGCATCTGCCTTCGGCTCAGGTCATGATCTTAGGGTCCTAGGTTGGAGCCCCACATCTGGCTCTCTGCCCAGCCAGCCGCCTGCTTTGCCTCTCCCTCTATGTGCTCTCTCTCTCAAATAAATAAGTAAATAAATCTTAAAAAGAAAGAAAGAAAGAGAGAGAGAGAGAGAGAGAGAGAGAGAGAGAAGAAAGAAAGAAAGAAAGAAAGAAAGAAAGAAAGAAAGAAAGAAAGAAACCACTTTCGCCTTTCCCATTTTTCAGAACCATCTTTGCTGTTCATCTATAAAAGGGGTGTGACATCTCTATCCCTCGTGCTTCTCCCAGGCTGATGATGTGGATCAAATGAGATAGCAGAAGTAAAGGCATTGGGCCCTCCATAATTGCGATGTGGCCCCTGGTTGTCTCTAGGCCTCAGTCTCCCCATAAGCTAAGTGACAACAGTCTCTGCCTGATACCTCAATCTAGGCATTTGTCAAGTTTATATTATATTCAGGGCACCTAGGGGATCCCTGGGTGGCTCAGCGGTTTAGCGCCTGCCTTTGGCCCAGGGCGCGATCCTGGAGTCCCGGGATCCAGTCCCGCATCGGGCTCCCGGCATGGAGCCTGCTTCTCCCTCCTCCTGTGTCTCTGCCTCTCTCTCTCTGTGTCTATCATAAATAAATAAATAAATAAATCTTTAAAAAAAAAATATTCAGGGCACCTGGGTGGCTCAGTCGGTTAAGCATCTACCTGCGGCTCAAGTCATGATCTCAGGGTCCTGGGATCCATTCCTACATCAGGACTCACGTCACAGGGAGCCTGCTTCTCCCTCTCCCTCTGCCTGCCTCTCCTCTCTGTGCTCTCTCTGTCTGTGTCAAATAAATAAATAAAATATTTTTAAAATAAAAAAAATAAATTATATTCAGGATGTGAGAGCTATTTAGGAGAATCAAAGACCCCAGTGTGTGAGCAAAAAAATTATTATTTTTATAAGAAAACTTCCATCGTCCTGACACAACTTGACCCAAACCTCTCAAAGGATTGACCTCTTTGGTCTGTATCCACCCTCTCCACCAAGGAGAAGCACTCAAATAACAAGAAAAGAGACCATATAAAAATGAGTTAGTAAAAATAAATTTAAAATCACCTGGAACTGGGGCTGAGGAATGCGTGGGAGTAAGAACAGGGTGAACCCCATCTCTTTTGGGGCCCCATGCTCTGACTCCAGTCCTCACCAGAAAGTGCTGATTCCCGGGGACAAATTTTCAAGAGTTTATGAGGTGACTCAGGCCATTGGGAGGCAATCAACCCTGGTCATCAAGCCACGATGTTCACACTGTGGACTTTAAAAACTTAGAATTTAGTAGGAACTTTCCTTGCCAAGGCTGAAACCAGACATCGCTGTTTGCCTCTTAACCAATGTAACTGCATTCCTCCATCTTTTGCCCTCCTCCCCAGGCCAATTCCTGAGACATTCTGGGGTTTTGTGCTATTATTTTTGAGACTGATTCCATTTTTTTTTTTTTTTTTAAGATTTTATTTATTTATTCATGAGAGACACAGAGAGAGAGGCAAAGACTTAGAGAAAAAAGCAGGCTCCATGCAGGGAGCCCGATATGGAACCCTATCCCAGGACTCCGGGATCATGCCCTGGGCCCAAGACAGATGCTCAACCGCTGAGCCACCCAGGCATCCCGAGACTGATTCCTAAGAAGGGATGGGAACAGGATCTCCAGTGGGTCCAGAGACACTGTATTCTCTAGGGCTTGCTATGGGAAGGAATCACTTCTTTACAAAAACATCCTCACCCTGGAAACACTGAGACAGATAATCAGTTAACATGTTATAAAGATTAATAAAATTATAATTTCCTTTACAGAGCACAGATGCTTTCACTTCCATTGCCCTACTTGATCTTCACATTGACCCCATGAAATAGGCAATGCAGGTATATTATCAGCTATTCAGAAGATGAGGAAACAGACCTTTGGCCCAAGTCCATGTGGTCAATTTTTAACTGAATCAAGACCAGAAGGAAAGTCTACAGAGTCCTAATTCTCGGAGGGAATTCCCCAGGTGTTTGGGGTGTGCCACAGGAGTTTATTTTGCCTCCTTTTTGTCCCCAAAGCCACAGGTTGGCTGTTCAGTGAAACTCTGTATAGAAACGCTGTCCAAATGCTCAGCCTCTGGCCTGGCCTAAGGGGGTGGACAGCAGCTAACTTCTAGAAGCAGCAGCCGGAGAGCAGAGCCCGTGGAAGGGATGGCGCTGGGACACTGCACTGTTGTACAGGAACACCAGGATGATTGGGAATGAGCAGATGAGGTTTTGGATTGGGGAGCACTGAGATGGCTATGGCTGTGGGCACTGCCTTAGGGACAGGGCAGAGCACAGAGTCACCACGTGTCTGTG
Organism: Canis aureus; assembly: GCF_053574225.1. Lineage (NCBI taxonomy): Eukaryota > Metazoa > Chordata > Mammalia > Carnivora > Canidae > Canis > Canis aureus. The sequence continues at coordinate 3,407,847 of NC_135631.1, forward strand.
GGTACAGGGAAACACAGCCTGCGGAAGCATCAGGACAGGTCAGACGTAGCCTCAGAGGTCGAGCCTCCTAGGGAGGTGGCGGAGCCACTCAGACTGGGAGCCCCAGCTAGCAAGCTTCCCTTGTCACCAGCCAGCCAGGCAGCCTCACAGATCGGGGAGGCTGGGCAGGCCAGGCAGCTGCCCCAAGTAGCGTGGGCCCCATGGGAACAGACACGTCCATCTGCAGGGTCCCCAGCCTGGTGCTCAATCACTCTGCATTATTAATAGGCGATGACTAACTGCCTGCTGCTGCAGAGCCGGGATGGGCAGGCCCGAGGGAATCCCAGGGGATGTCACACAGCACAGCCTGCAGCAGGCACACCCCACCCCCCCACCCCCAGGCGAGGCGGGGAGCAAGGGGCCAGCCCCAGCTCCTACTCTGCTCCTGCTCTGCTCCTGCCCATCGTGTCCCCGGACATAAGGGCCAGCGCCCACTGCCTGCCTCCATTCCAGCCCGTAGCCCGCCGTTCACACCAGCATTTACACGTGTGTGGAGTCACCAGTGGAAGCCCACAGACACACAGCACAGTCTCCCACTAACACCCCCTAAATGTCACACCAACATTTACACACAGTCGCACCCACACACCAACACACACCAGCTGCGTTTACACAGACACCCACACTGACACTCACCGGAACTGAGCCCAACCCGAGCAGAGGAGTTTGGCAACAACTAGCCCAACCTCAGCCCTGCTGCACTCCTCCTCTCATCCCCTCACCTGGGAAGGTAACGACCCCATCAGAGGCCATGCAGGACAAGCAGGGGACGGAGGTCAGGGGAGATGGGAGGGGAGGAAGACAGTGTGAAACACAGTGTTAGTCAGAACAGCAGCGCGGTGGGGGAAACTGGCCACTATCCCTCCTGGGGGGAGAAGACCATTCATGCCATGCAAATGTAGGGGGGGAGATAGAACCACAAACCCTCAAGGCTGAGGAGTGAGGGAGGGGATGTCACCTCTTCCGTGGTAGCCAGCCTGGGACAAGCCCCCCAAACTCGTATGAACTGCTGCTCTGCAGGAGCTCTGGACTGGTCCCAGGCCACTCGGCATCTCCCAGGGCCATCCCCCACCCCGGGGAACCTGCCCAGCTGGCTGCCACTGGAGGCCCGCCCCCAGCCCCCACTCCCAACGCGAGGGCCCTGTCCGGGAGCTGACAGTGAGCAGAGCATAGCATGTCATGGGATGGTGTTTTCCATGGATTTTCAGGAGACCAAGAAAGAAACTAAATCAAAGAGAAAAAAACAAGGGAGCAGGGGGGAGGGGGCGGGAGAAACAAAATAAAGCAATAGAAAGAAATAAGCAGCCTGGCATCGGGGCTGGTCTAACCAGAGCCGATGAACATGGGGCCTGCCCCCAGGTCTCTCTGGCCAAGAATCTGAATTCAGGAGTCAGGGTTAGGGCAGGGACAGGCCAAATTCCTTGATTTCCATTTGTCTTTTGGATTTGAGTTTGGACCAAAAAAAGAAAGCAAAGGGAAAGAGGAAAACTCAAAGAGAGAGAAGCAAAAATCTAAAGATTGTCCAGGACGCCAAAAACAATCAGAAGAGCAAAACAACCAAAACCAAACGGGGAAAGGAAACAAAAGAGGGAGAATCGAACAGTTAAAAAAACCCACGGCAAACCAAACGGTAAGACAATTAGAGTGATATCTACCAGATAATGCAGTTTGTTTACCATAGCGTGTCCAATCCCTGCGTGCTTCACCGGAGATATGGGGGAGGGGTGGGGGGGTCAAAAAAAACAACAACAACAACAACAAAGACAACAACGAAAGAACAGAACGAAAAGAAAAGAAAAATAAAATGACCAACTGTGAAACTCAAGGAAGGAGGAAAAATATATATCCATATATATTTGGCTGGTTGTTCAGACCCTCCCACCTTAGGCTCCACTGAAGTATTTTGTTCAAAGAAAATTAAATTATAATGGGAGGGAGAAATAAAACACACACAAAAATTAAATCCCTTCTCCCAATCCCCCCTCCAAAACCCCTCCTCTGGATTCCTCTGCTCCCCAGTCCACCCACCTCCCGGAAGAGCCGGCTGCAGAGAAGGGGAACAGTTAAAGACCTTGGTTAGTAGAGAAGAAAATAACAAAAGAACTGGACCAGGAAAGCAAAGACTTAAAGATGGCTGACATTCCGCAATGAGACAGAAAGGTTAGTTCGGTTTTTCACTCATACCTCACCCCACCTGTCCCTGCCCATCCCTTGGTCCCCCGGGGGTTATAAGCGTGTTAGTAACACACACAGAGTCGGCAACGGGGTTTTCCAACAGAGGGTGAGAGAGGGAAGGCAGGGGGTTAAGAAGCAGACCCAATTATGCAGTATTAGTAAGTCCTTTCAGCTGAAATGTTAGGGAGTTGAGGGAAAGGAGGGAGGAGGGACAAGGGGTGCGAGAAAGGGATGGGCTGTTGACTTGGGTAATGGACAATGGGTTGTTGGCTAACTGGTCAACCAGATGGCTTTCTAGAGAACTGGCCAACTGGCTGATCAGTGACCATATCGAGTTAATGGGTTAACTGGTTGGTGATGGGCCAGCTGGCTGTCAGGCTGGGAGAAGAGTGGCCAATGCCCCCTAGAGAATCACAGGACTGGCTAGAATGAGAGACAATCTCATTTGGAGGCAAAGTGAAAAGGTTTCACAAGGAGTATAGGAAGGGATCTAGGGGTCTGCTTTTCCTGGGCATGGAGGATAGGCAAATTGATCCAGGGAGTCATGGAGGGGAGGGGGCAGCTCCTCCTTTACTGTTTCTCTTCCTTGAGAAAAGAAGAGAGATAGAGTTGCCACCAGAACAGGGAAAAGGAAACCTTGCCCTCCATGGGCTGGCAGAGGGCAAACTTTCACAGCATATCTAATCCCCAATCCGCCTCCCTCTCCTCCCTCTCCTCCCGCTCTCCCGCTCTCCCGCTCTCCCGCTCATAGCTGATCCCTCCTCCCTGCCTAATTTGACTTTCCAGGGTCCATCCCCCACCCCCACCCCCTGCAAAAGTTCCCCAGGTTCTTCAAACAGCCTCATTCTCTTATACTCCTCTGCACAACCATCCATACTGGAGTTAAGTGCCCCACCCCCACCACCCCACCCCTTGCAAATCCCTGGAATTGGTAAGGCTTCCCCAGCAGCCCTGCCTCCTTCCATGCACACCCACAGCCCCCCTGAGCCTCCACTCCCCACAGTCAGGACCAGAAATCCATATCCCCCACACACCACAACATAAAAAGGAACACAGAGGCCCACCCTTCTCTAAAACTCCTTACACCTCCCTAAGCTATAAACCTGCCTCTTCTGTATCCCAGTCTCTAGAGTCCCCACCCCCACGTGGCTCTGTTTATTTTCTCTTCTCAAGGCCAAAGGCAGAGGCAACAATCACTTCCCACATAACCCTTGTCTTTGTGGAAGAGAAATCAAAAGGACCGAGGTGGCTTCACTGAGCATATCAGAGATGGTGGGACACTATTGCTTGATGTCCATTAAACACTAAATTGCACATCCAAGAGTGTGATTTCAAGAAGTATTCTAGGGACAGATCCATTAATTACAGCATTATTATAACCAGTGGGCACAGACTAATTCAGAAAGACAATTAATAAGGGCCTCATATAATGAAAAATAACAGAATTCGATATTTAGCAGCTAGAAAAAGTACCGAATAACCAATATCAATTATTAGTGATGCCGAGGCGGTTCACATAACAGGAAGGCAAGAAAGAGTCTAATGTCAGGTGCAGTGACTGGTGCAAGGGGCTAACCCAGGATATGCGGATTAATACTGCCAGCTGGCAGGACTGTCACCAAGTGAAGAGGCCAACCAGTCAGGACAAGGGACAATTAGTTTCAGGGCAGCTAAATTGCACCCAAAAAAGTAAGAGTTGTCCGGTATCACTGACCAGTCAAGCAAGGCAGAAGAAAAAGTTGGGAGCAGGGGGCAGGGTTGGTGGTAAAAATCCAACTACCACAACTAGAATTAGTTGTGGAGACTAAAATAAGAAAGGGAAAAAAAAAGCAGTTTTCAACTTTCTTGGGACAACTTTCATTTCTAACAAGTAGAATGGCAAATTCAGAGACAGAATTGAGAGGAAAGAGATGTGATTCAAAGTCTGGACCTTCTACTAATTCAAGACATCCTGGCTTCCTCTGAGAAATAGCAAGGTTGGAGTAGGAGAGGCAGGGGAGGGCCCAGAAACCAAAAGCCATGGCGACGGTGGCCAAATCAACCAGAGTGGAGCATGTGAAAGGGGTACCCAGGAGGCCGTGCCTTCCCGATGCCAGGATAGGGAATACTGAGGAATCCCACTAGCCCACAGGGTAAAGCTTTTCCCCACCCACAGAAACAGAGGGCCCTTTACCCTTAAGACAGCCAAAACAGGAACTCTGCACACAAATCATAAATCACAGAAACCTGGAGGCAGGCAACCTTTGTGAAGCGTGAGCAAGAGGAGCTCGGGACAAAGAGGTGCTCCCTCTATGCAGGGATGGGGGGTGCCCGTTTTTCAGAGAGATACGCCAAATGCTCAGATGTTTCAAGATTTGGGCACATCCAGGAATGGCAGATCCACCAGACAAATGACAAATTAGAGCAGTCTTTGCATTTTGCACCAGTGACAACCACCAGGCTCTCCCTGGGAGGCAGAAAAATGGGCACGGCTTTGAGGTCAAACAGAGTTCTGGTTCTACCATCTCCTAAATGGATCACTGGGGGCAAGTTCTCGAAGGTGCGGAGTCTCGATTTGCTAATTGATAAAATGGGACTATGTCTCACCTCACAGGATCGTTCATGAAACTTAGGCAAGGTTCGTAAGAGAAAAGAGATATGCCAGTGTCTTCTGAGAAACACTGTAAAAAACAAGGAGGGGGGACACAGTCCTGAACAATCCAGAGGGCTGGAGGGAGAGGCTTTCCTCCAGCTTTGTAAGGGAAGAGGAGGTACTCCCAAGGCATCAGAAGCAGTTCGCTGTTTGTGTGAAATAGACCCGCTGGGTCGTCGTACCCAGAACCTCGTGTCTAACCAGCTTCAAGAAAGAGACTAAACGAACTAGAAAAACCGCTCCAGAAACAACTATACATGCTCACTAGTTAGCTGGTTTTAAGCCGTCAAGGAACGTACCACCCGGTAGAGAGAACGAACACACATATTGACCACGCGGAAGGAACATGATGACAAGGCTAGGACGCAGCTGTCTCATCGGCAGTGTCTCCTGAGGGGACACACTGTCCTTGGTCGAGAAGCACAGCTCGAGGGATGACAGGACCCAGTCACTTGTTCTGAGAAGCCCTGAAGAACAGGCAGGGGTTCAAAAGGTCTGCCGGGAATGGACTTGGCTACAGGCTGGGCCTCGAGGGAGGACACTGCATCCAGAGTGCAGTCCCGAGGCTGACCTTCTCGGTGATTGTCAGTGACCCAGACAGGACTGTACCTCGCATGTGGGGACACGGATCCCTCCAGAAACCCTTCCTAAAGAGCACTCTCAATCCAACTCTATGCAGACACCCTCTCTGGCCTGCAGGCCTGTGTTCGGGGTTGCCAGGACCAGGCTCTGCTCTGACTCATCGTCAAAGGCGCTGGGGGAAGTGGTTTCCAGCAGTTACCAGCCTGATCCCCGGACTCTGGGAGCCGCAAAAGAGGCCACTCCGGGTCACTGTCAACACTCAGTGTTGTTGAGGCCAGACCTTGCCCACCGTGTGTGGCTTTCCTGCCTCCCCTAGCCACAGACTTCACCCTCCTCTCAGTGCCTCTCAAATTCCTAGAACTTTTAAGGTCCCTGCTGCTCACTTGGCACTTGAATAGCTTTGCTCTGCTCACTTTTAACAGACTCATCCAGTCTCCTTGAGAGCTGGAGAACCAGGTGGGGAGGGACTGTCCTTTTTCCCTTCTGTAGCATCGTGAATGTACAACATGTTTGTTGACCAGCAACATGTGGGCTTGCAGCGGGGTGCCAGAGTCAGTACTGGGTGACAGCCCTGGTCCTGCAGAGGGAAAACCAGCAAGGAGCACAAGAGCAACTCCCCCTACCCCTGCCCCGTGCCCCCAGTGGGTGCCATGTGTTTTGCACCGACAAGTATAACAACTATACATGATGCACTCAGGTTTACTCAGACAATAGTGACAACCAGGGCAGCCCTCTGATGGGGTCAGAGAATGATGTGACACGAAGCAAGGCACTGCACTGAGCAGCCCTCTCACCCTGAGCATGGCACTCCTCAGAGCATGAGGAGCAATGAGGACAGGCACACAGGTCGGAGCCCCACTGCAACAGGGAGCAACAGGCTTGGGAAAGAACAGCACGATTCACCACAGAGTCCTCACAGCAAGGGGAGGAGGGTCCCCCATTAGGTCATCACTCAGCAGTGGGGAAGAGTAGAGGGAAAAAGAGTATGAGGTTGCCAGCATCCCTACTCCCACTGAGAAGCCTTTCTAGGAGGAAGGGGAGGAGGAGGAGCCTGGCAGGGACAGTGACAAGGAGCAGAGGCAGAGGAAGGTTAGCTGTCGCACAGCTAGATCTAGGAAGCCCAGAGAGGATGGCTAAGCAAAAGGAGGCCCTAACCCAGCAGCAGTGGTGCCTCCTGGGACAGAGATGGTCTCCATCCCTGGCGGCACTCAGCTTGCAAGAAGTGGAGCTGGACAAGCTGTCCTGCCACCGGCTGTGAGAAAAAGCAGTGCATCCTAGAGAAAAGGAGCAGAGAAAAGCCTGAGCCCCGGCCCCTGCCCAAGTGAACAGAGAAAGGAGTCCGAAGGTGGAGACAGGCACCACCTGCACGCACAGCAGCCTCGCTCTTATTTCGTAGAAGGGTCTGGCATGGACTCTGCTAGAGGCAGGAATTTGTCAGTGCCAGAAACAAGCTGGGGGGGGGGGTGCTAAGAGGACCAGCAGAAGCCTGGCCAGAGATGGCCTCAGCTGCCGTAGCACCCCCAGGTTGTATAAGTGCTACAGAGGGCCCCTGTAGGACTACAGAGCTTATGCCCTCTCCAGGCAGTCCATGTGGGAGCCAAAGCCAAGGGACCTCCGCAGAGAGGAATCTCATCCTTCAAGGGCTGACCCAAGAGTCTTCCTTGGGCTCCTGCAAGGGGCCTGGGAGCCATAGAAAGATAGCCAGGGGCTGGTGGGCCCACAGGGAAGGGAAAGAAGGAAGTGTGTTGCCCAGAGGAGAGGTGGAGCCAAACATGCTCTGCAGTACTGCTCTCCCTCACACCTCCTGCACTTCCACTTTGCCCAGACCCCATCTCTGCCTCTGCCCTGGAAAGACCCCACCTGAAGGTGGGCCACACTCTGTCCCCCTGCAGACCCCAGGCTTTCATCTGCGCCTTTCTGCCCTAGACTCAGGGTACCCACAGCTACTCCGCCAGGCCAGAGCCTTCCCACAGGCTCCCAGGACTTCACCCTCCCATGCTCTACCCATTCTTCCATCTCCCCAGTTGCCCTCCTGCTGGGTCACCTGACTTCTTAGTCCAGGGCCCTTGAAACCCTGGCCACTGCCACCAGTGTGAGCCAGACCCTGTCCCTTCCCTCAAGCCCCAGCCCTGGGCAGCTCTGCAGCCTCCTCTCAGCTCAGCTTCCTGGTGCTTGCAGCCCGCCCATTGCCCTGCGCCCCTGGGCTCTCACAACGCAAGCCTCAAACTTCTCCAGAACCACACCTCGCGGCCTGGCCCTGACGCCTCACACCCACAGTGCAGGCTGCCCCCTCCCCACACCCCCATTCTGCCCCAGCACAGCTGGTCCCCCGGCCTCCTTCTTGCTCCCCCTACCTGGCGCAGGTTTCGGGTGACCCGGACGTCGTGCCAGGCGTTGTCGTTGAACTTGCCATTGACAGGTTCCACAAGGGCCTCGAAGGCTCCTGAGCCCAGGTTGATGACCAGCCAGACAGCCCCAGACTTGAGGGACAGGTTGACGTAGTCGGCCGACTTGCCCGTGTGCAGCATCAGCCCGTTGCGCTGCAGGGTGCGGAAGGCCAGAGTGATCTCGTCCGTGCTGCTCTGGATCGGGTTATGCGACAGGTCGTAGCAGAAGAACTCATTGCCTTTGAAGGTCGCCACAAACTCCTCCTTGCCTGGATGCCGTGGTGTGGGGAAATGGGAGAGCCTGAGTGGGGCAGGGCGCACCAGCTCGCCCTCTGCCCCTCCAGCAGCCCCAGGGCATGTCGCCTGGCCACTGGCTGGAGTCCCGCAGGCCCATCTGCAAGCTCAGCCCCTCTCCCATCCCCCAGCCTGTCCATCCTCTTCTCTGGACCCAGCTGTCTTAACTGTCAGAAGTCTGCTTCGCCCCTGTCCATTTCCAAAGCAGGAGACTGTTAAGTGGCTCTCACACTGGCAGCTGACAATTTAGCTGCCACAGGGCCCGAATCCTCCATTGGTCGTGCCCCTGAACAAAGGGATGTGGAAGTGAAATAAGAGGCTCCACCTGACTTCTCTCTGGAGTGCCTCCACTAAGGCTGGGGTACCAAGGGTCTCCTGCGTGCAGCCCACCTCCCACTCCTGCCTCTTCTCCAGTGAAGGCCACTCTCAATGCCTGGGGCAGTTTCAGGCCTCACATGGGGGGGATGGGGCCAGCCGGCCTGTCAGGCAGCAGGGAGCAGAAAAGGAGGACAGGGAATGGTGGGGTGGAGCATGAGGACGACACACAGGAAGACAATGCATGTGGTGGTAACGTGCACCAGGAAGCAGTGGGTCAGGGGGTGGGGCTCATACAGATGGCCTCACGCCAGCTACCAGCCCCAGCCCCATCTTCTAGTCCGACCCGAGAGGACAGTGCAGACAGGCCCCAGGAGGGGCCCCAGAAGGCAGGAGTAGGACCCCTGAGTGCCAGCAGATGGCTCAGGTCTCATGCGTGTGTGCGTGCATGTGGGTGTACATCTGTGTCTGTGTGTAAGCACCCAACATAGGGCTCCCTCCATAGGCACTTTTCAAGCAGAAGCAAAAAAAAAGACAAAAAGACTGGGAGAACCTTAGAGATTTGTAACATTCTGTAAATGGGTGACAAGTGGCAGGACAATAGCTGTGTGGAGGGAAGTGGGGGTCGCAGCCCCACATCTTCACAAGCTAGAGCACACACAGAAGGAAGAGGATGGGATGCGGAGTCAGGGCTGAACAGAGGACCTGGACTATGACAGTGACTCACTTCTCCCCAGCACACAGTGGTGGATGGGGATGGCGATGGCTGGCATCACGCCTGCACGCAGCGCAGGGGGGCTCAGTATCAGCCACCAGGCCCAGGAAGGAACAGGGCGCAACGCCAGGGCGCACGCACAGCCCTCAGAAGACACCTGCGCTTCTGTGAGCCAGGCCACAGAAGCAAGCACCACGTGCAAGAGCGGCGGCAACCCGGGTGCACTTTCTGCAAATGCCCCTCCCCGGCGCACAACAGCCCTGCTTCTCTCCCTCTGGGCAGACTGCCCACAGACTCCATCCTCACTGCCTCCGGATGCCAAGGCCCCAGCTGCTGCCCCAGAGCCTGGCACCGCACTCACTGCAGCTGGCAAGGCCCGGTTTCCTGAGGCCACAGGGCAGCAAGGCTGGTGGGGGCATAAGCACCCCAGGGACAGTTGGAACCCCGCTCTGCCTACCTTCAGGCTCCAGCGCGAAGGGCCAGAAAGCCAAGGGGAGTCGGGCAGAGACAGAAAGGGGACATGGGGAAGAAGGGCATTGAAGAGGGAGACCACAGAGAAGGGGAAAAATGGCCACGGGGGACAGAAGGGAAATGGACGAAGCAAGAGGTGATAGAGCGAAGCAGTCTGGTTTAAGACAAGCAGCACGCTGAGGGGGGAACAGGTGAGGGTGACGGAATAGGGCCAGCCGGAGAGGGGGCAGGGGCCTCAAGGGAATGAAAGCCAAGGCTTTGGGGGGGAGCTGGCCGTTTCCATAGCAACCAGGCCCACTGCCCAGGCCCTGGGGGAGGTGGGGGGAGGACCAGAGCAGGGAGTGCGTCTGACCTTGGGCCTGCCACACACACTAGTCCTTCCCGGAAGCCAGGCCTCCCCTCCCATTTCCTCACCTTCACTGCAGTCAAAGTAATGATCATTAAAGGGACAGTCAAACAGAAAGAAAGAATAAAGCAATCTCGTGAAAAAGTGATTGGGACAGAACAAAAGAGACCAGAGAGGAGGGCCAGAGGCTGGACCACAGCTGCCAAGGCAAAATGAAGAAACGGGGCCATTCCTCGAGTCTTCTGGGCTCTGCCTCGGATCTCCTAGGAGAGGAGGCAAGGCCAACCGTGGATTCGGAGGCGTCTATGTGTTCTCCAATTCCCGTCGCCGCCGCCACCAACCCAGATAGGCCCAGAGATGGAAAGAGACTTGGAGCAGCCAGAGAGACCCGGGTAAATATTGGAAGAGAGGGACAAAAAGGAGATGAGCAAATGTAAACGAGACAACCTAAGGATGGTGGGAAGGACAGAGACAGACCCTGAATGGGGAGGAGGGCGGCAGGACCTCAAAGGATTGATGGGTGGGGAGGAGGACTCTGTGGCCATAAGGATGCCTGTGATGCTCAGGGGAGCACAAACCAGACCTGGGAGGAGGCAGACCCACAGCACCAGGGGGCGCTCTTCCCCACCGTTGCCTGCAGACCCCCGGGGAACTACAACTCCCAGCAGGGCTTGAGCAACAAGTGCAGCTTCTGATGCCCACCCCGCACCCTCCTCTACCCCCGCACCGGAAGGGGGGTTCAGGGCTGATACTTGCTCACCTCCCAAGGTCAGGGAGCTTGGAGCCTCACAAGTGTCCCTCGTCAAGCTGAATGCAGCTGGAGACCACTGTTAACGGTTCTGGACTCCTAAGAGCCCTGAGGGACAGAGCAGGCGGCCTCCTTTCCAGACCCAGCTCAAAGCCCTCCTCCGGGAAGGTCTCCAGCCCTCCTTCGTCCCTCTCTACTCTCAAGCACTACAGCTGTCTGTTCTGCTCATTTGGCACTTACTGCCTAGTAACATCTTGTACTGCTCCCTTGAGAGGAAGTGGGATGTGAGAAAGAAGACCTGGGCCTAATGCCGGCTCTTCCCCCAGCTTGGTGACCTTGACCAAGAGGCAAATCTCTAAACCCCAGCTTTCTCCTCTGGACAAAGAGGCGAACTAACCGTCGGCCTACCTTACAGGTTGCTGAGGCATCTAGAAAGAGAACAGACAGGATGAAGCTTCATAAACTACAAACTATTTTGCTGATAAACTACTCTTGCACTGGTGTGTAACTTTGTGTGTGCACGCACGCTGCCTCTCTCTCTAGATGAATGAATAAATTAACTCCTCTGGACAAAGTCTGCACTTTTCATACACTTTGCATGGACAATGCTTTCTTGTAGTTATTTGCTAGAATGTCAATGAGCCCCTCGAGAACAGAGACCATTCACCCATTGAAAATAAAATTGCTGGGCAGCCCCGGTGGCGCAGCGGTTTAGCGCCGCCTGCAGCCCAGGGTGTGATCCTGGAGACCCTGGATCGAGTCCCACGTCAGGCTCCCTGCATGGAGCCTGCTTCTCCCTCTGCCTGTGTCTCTGCCTCTCTCTCTCTCTCTCTCTCTCTGCATCTCTATGAATAAATAAAATTAAAATTAAAAAAAAAAGAAAATTGCTGAGCACATGCCTACATATGTACCAGGAGCTGTGTAAAAGCACCAGGGGCATACGGATGACAACAACCAACCCTTGCCCTCAGGAAGCTCAGTCTGATGGGGGAGGCAAACAGGTGAAGTGGCAGCTATGATGCAGGGTGGTGAGTGATAAAGTAGACGTGGAGACAAAGGGAACAGTGTGTGGGTTTGCCCGGAGAGTTCAGGGGAGACTTCCAGTGTCTGGCCTGCCCATTTTTTCAAGAGTTGGCTGACAGAGATACCGAACAGTGGGGAGAAAGGCAGGGGTGGCAGGAACCCAAGCCAACAGCACGGCAAGTGCTACAGAACACAAACAGGACTCGAGAGCCCCAGTGCCTGGCAGCCTCAGTGCAGAAAGTGGCTGAAAATCTATATAGCCCTGAGATGGATGGAAAGGCCTCAAGCTGGCTGCAGGGGCTCATCTCGAGCAAGTATCAGTTTCCCCACCTGTAAACCCAGGGCAATGAACCCTTCCGCAAAGGGTGGTGAAGGCTCATGTAGGTGATACTACATATTATAAATGCCATGTCTCCTAACCAGAATCCCCTAGGCTGCTGGCACCTCACAGGCTTCCAGAATTTGATGGTTAAGTGGGGGATTTACCCTGCTTCCCAGATAGTTCCCAGGGATAGACCTGAACAACTGCCACCAAAAGACATCTGTGTTCCAGAAAAGGGTTATTAGGACAACTGGGGTTTAGGAAAGAAATGGAGGTTTGTGGCCCTTCACACCAGGGTGTGAAGGTCCCAGGGATGCAGGCCCAGCAGTCTCTGTGGACCTCAGAAGGGGTGCTAAGGGGTACACCTCTGTTGACTCAGCTGCCCCCCAGGAACCGCAGTTAGCCTGTGAGGAGTGAGGGCTGGGCTCTCTGGGGATCGTGGGGTCACTGACCTTTCGTTGGCTGGTGCACATCGCCGGCTCCTCCTCTCCCGGCCCCCCCCTCGGAGAACAGTAAGGACCCTACTGGAGAAGCAGAATTGGGGAGTCAGGCACAGGGGACTATTGAGCCAGTCCCACCCCAGCCTTGAGGTGATGGAAGGCCCTCTCCAGGGTAGAGGTCCTGCTTGGAGGGTGGGGGAGAGGGTATTGTTCTGAGGACTCACTTGTTCCAGGGCCTCTGGGGAAGGAGCCAGATGACAAGCCAAATCAGCCCCACAGACCCCATGAGACCCCACAGCCACCAACTTCTGCCCTTTGCCCAGGGGTGGGGAGACTGCAGGAGGACCGGGGGCCTCACTGCTGGCTCAGGAGCATCTTTTTCCCAAGAACTTGCAAACAGGCCAGCCCTGCGGATCTGTGGGTCCCCAAGCCTCCACTTCCAGGATCTTGCTCACTGTCCTCCCCACTCTGCGGTTTCGCTCCCACCTTCTCCTGCAGGGCAGGAGTTCATGCTCCTCAAGTCCTTCCAAAGCCTGACACAGGCTCCCCTCCTCCCAAACCTTCTTGATTCACACACCAAAGGCCTCTTGTGTTCTTTGCCTGTCCTTAAGGCAAACCTCATTCTCCATCTACACCTGGTTCACTCAGCAGAGAGCACTCTTAACGTCACCTTTGTCCCCTTGTCGGCCCAACGGATCATGGGGCTTCTCAGGGGCAGGGCCATGGTTTCCATCTGTTCTTTGTCCCTCCATTGTGCCTTCAGCAGGGCACTGCACACCAACAGAGGTTCTGCCTGGATGGAGCTTATCGTGGATGTGGGGAAGGCCTTTCTTAGGGATGACTTCCCACTCATCAACCCCCAAGCCTCATCTCCGAAGCCCCCGCAGACACACACATCTGGGTTCCAGACTGGCTTGAGCTCTCCACCCACCCCTGCCAGCGACTTGTGCACTCAGTGTCTGGCTCCCAGGCCCCCACACCTATTGCCAGACCCTGTAGGATGGCTTCCGGGGATGAGGACCTCAAGAATGAGGTTTAATAGTCTGTGTCAGGGCCCCTATTCTACCTCAATCCCACAACCCCAGAAGTAAAGCTAGAATAACAGCTGAGCTGTGGGCTGTGGACCTTTCAGAGGAAGGGGCAGGGCTCTGGATCCTCTGCGTCTTCATCTATGGCAAAGGTGTGCCACCGCCAACACCCCCAGAACCAGGCATTGAGAGGCAAGAAGTATGTGAGTGAACCAATTGGGTCCTGACTACCCCCTTGGGATGTCCCCTTACCCTCACAGTTCTTGCCATAATTTCACATCCCTGCAAGAATCCCAGGTCCCTATTTTCCCAAACCTAATCTGATTCCAGATCTGAGTCTCTCCCCGCAGCCCAGTCTTCATCTGGTAGGCCTCTCCTGCCTACAGGCTAAAGACTCCCTATGGACAATGAGCCCTAATGGAGGACCACCCTGGGCATGGGGAGCAATGCCTAAGGATCTGGATACCTGAGCTCAAGAACCAATGATCAGGAGACCTGGGAGAGCTCAGCGCTGGGGAGTGGGGGAGTTACAGTCAGGATTCCTGGGCCGTCAGGTTTGCTGAACACCAGGTCTTTGGAAGATGGTAGGGACTTGTTTGAAGGGAGGCTAAAAACAGAGAAGCAACCCCAATGGTACCACCAACTAAATGTCATCTACCCACTAACAAGTCACCTCATTTCTCTGGGCCTGAAAGTCCTCATCTGTCAAACAGGGTCAAGGGATACTGGTGAGGGCAGACAGTGGGACAGCTGTGCGAAGGGGGCGTCCTGCACCTCCACTACCCTGCCCACCCCTCTTCGCTGCCACTGTGGATAGAGAGGACACCCCGCAGCCACAGGGGGAGGTCGGCGAGGCTGCCTAAAAGTCTCTTCCTCCAGCCCATGCTTTTCTCTTTGAATTTGGGTCCACAGAAAAGAAAGAATGATCGGAATGGGTGGAAGGAAATAAAACACCACCATGAGAAGGGAAAAAGAAGATACACTACCAGGAAAACTCAAAAGGGTGACTGGAGACAGCGGCAGGAGTTGCAACATCTCTTGATGTCAGAAACCAAGGTGAGATGAGGGCGAGGGCAGATGGAGCACAGCAGGGAGGACAGAGGAAGGGAAGAAGGGAGCACAGATGGGGGCCAGCCCCCCCCACCCCAGCACCCCAGTCCCCAGAACACGGAGAGACAGACGACAGAGGCAGGGGGCAAGATGGGCAGGAAGGCAGGGGGGACAGGTGGAGGCAGGGAGAGGAGGCGGGGAGAGGAACAGAAAATCCAGTCGCAGGTTGGGGGCAATCCAATCCAATCCAATCCAAACCAGAACTTCAAACCATACCTTCGCTGTTTAACGTCAGGTGAGCCGGACCTTGGAAAGGGGAAAGGGAGAAAGAAAGAAAGGAGAAAAAAAAAAAGAAGAGAAAAAGAAGAAAAGGGGAAAGAAACAAAGAAAACACGAGTCATCAAAATCAGCCAGAGAGAGGGGAGAAAAAAGCTTTTGCTGCCACAATTTAAAAACCCTTTTTAACTTGTGACAGGCATCAGGGGAAAGCCCCCAGCCCGGAAGCTGAGGAGGGGGCCCCCCCAGATGCCGGAAACAGGGTGGAGGGCATAAGGGGGGGAAGAGAGAGAGAGTGAGAGAGAGAGGAAAGGGGGGACCAAAGGGGGTGAAGGGGTTACAGGCAGAACGGGAGGAGGGGTAGGGGCAGGGGGTCACTGCAAGGGGGGAGAGGAGATTTTGGTTTCTTTTTTTTCTTCTTGCCGGAAAAAAAAGGAAAAGGAGGAGAAGCATGAGGCTGGGAGGGCTGCTTTTTCCTTTTTCTTTTTTTCTTTTTTTTTTTTCTTCCGGGAGGCGGAGAGAAAAAAAAACAGTCAACGAGAAAAAACGATTCGGATGGAGGAGAAAATAAAACACGACACAAAAATCAAAGCCACCTGGAGAGAGAGAGAGTGTCCTGTTAGCGTGGGATTAAGTGGCCAGGGGGGACCTCCGACCCCACCCTCCACCCCATCCCACACCCTGGTGAGCCTGGAGAAAAGATGGAGGGGAGTACGAGGGGGCCTGGGCTTAGGAGGAATCTCCCACCAAAGTGGGCTTCAGAAAGGCATCTGTCCGGCCCCAGAACTCTCAGCTGCCTCCCACCAATAACCTCCATATAGATTGCTGCACTCCCGGATTCTGCAGGATAAAGTTAGAGCAGAAGCAGGTAGGAGAACCAGAAACGCGGGAGCAGAGATCCTGAGCTTGGATCCTGATGAGGGGACTAGGGCCCACGTTTTGAGACACCAAGTACCAAAGAGGGCAGCCAAGGCCCATGGGCAGGAGGTCTGGCTCTCTGAGAGGTCAAAATTACTCTACGGACCCCCTTACTCTGGCCTGGCCCTCTCTGAAATGAGCAAAGAGCTGATTTGATTTGGAAAATGGGAAACAGAAGGCCTATCTCCAAGACTGCAGGCAAGCTGGGCTGGGATATTTTTTTCCAGTTACCTGGCCCCTTGTAAAAGCCTGCTCAGCCCTGACCCAGGCCTTCCTAAACCTTAGGGGGAAATATCTGGCCCATGGGACCAGCATCCTAGTCCTCGGGGAACACCAGCCACAGAAAGCCCTCCCCCAGAAAGGCTGGCAGCCCCAGGTCCCAGGGCTCCCTGAGATGACCAGCCAGGCCCTCCCTCTGCCCCCTACCC
This sequence comes from Canis aureus, assembly GCF_053574225.1. Taxonomy (NCBI): domain Eukaryota; kingdom Metazoa; phylum Chordata; class Mammalia; order Carnivora; family Canidae; genus Canis; species Canis aureus. The sequence continues at coordinate 3,424,036 of NC_135631.1, forward strand.
TGCGTCCCAGGTCTCTAGCCAAAAGGGTCGGGAAGGAGCAGCCCTTGGAAACCACCCTAGCGCTGTGGCAATGAGAGGGTGGCCAGCCCCAGAGACAAAAAGCCAGGCCAGTGTGGGATTATAAAGGTAAAGAACTCCAGGTGCCTCTGAGACAAAGCAGAGGCCAGGATGCCTGTGCTCCAGGAGGTCAGGGCAAAGGCCTGGACCCTGTGCAAGACGTGAGCAGAGGTTCACATCACCCCCTTCACTTCTTCTGGGGGAAAGGCATGGGTCTCCCCCACCTCTGCGTCCCAAGCCAATTGGGGGAGGGGACCGCAGCTGGGAAGGGCTGCATCGGGATAGAACAGCTCTCCGGAAGACACAGGTTTTATCCACAAAACAGGCGAGGACCAAGCATTTGGACTGAGTCTAATTCCTTGCTCTGAATGCCCCCTACAAACTTTACCCGAGATCCACTAGCATCTTCTTCCAAATCCCCTAAATCCAGGAGCCAGACCCAGAGCCCTAAACCTTTACCCAACTCTCCCAGACAGAACTAGCCTTCTCCGCAGGCTCCTATCCTTGGAGACCCAGGCCCAGGAGCTGGGTGCCCCACGACTGGCCCTCTGTGCCCCGCAGACCTGTAGGACGGCATGGGGCGGGACAGAGCCTCATCTCTCCCCTTGCAGACCCTTCCACTGCCCAGCTCCCAGGCAGCCTCATTAGCATGCGCCACTCTCCCTCTGTCACCACGGCAACCAGCTGCTCGGCTCCCTCAGGCATGACAGCACCAGCCATCTTGGTGAAGGGGAGGCCGGTTCCCTGCCCTGTCTACCCCTGGCTCCAGCCAGCCTGGCCTGAGGGTACACTCCCTAAAGCCTAAGCCCACACCCCCCGCCCCCATTTCCCAGGTCTGAAATCTCTTCTCCTTCCCCGTGCCCAGGCTGCCTGGGTAAGCCCTCCCCACCTCCACCTGTGGCATCAGCCCCTCCTCCCACCCCCGGGAGAAGAGGCTGGCAGTGATGGATGGCATTACCAAGGGTCCTTTCCTAGGGCACTTTATCTGACTGCTTCTGGGTCTTCTCTCCCTGCTACAAGAGGCTAGGGAGAAAGGAGGTAGGGCAACCAGAATCCCCAGGAGATGCTGTCAGGGGCTGGGGAGCAGGATGGCCGGGTCCCCAGGAGAAAGCTAGGCCTGAGGCACAGTGTTGAGGGGCAGGAAAAGAGGACTCCAAGATCTCAACTGCAGAGTCCAGAGCATTGTGCCCCAGAGGAGGCCCCAGCCCACCCCACCCCCTGGAACCACTCCCAGTCTCACTCCTTAACGCTTCTATCAGAACCCCCAAGAAGACCAGCATCAAGAGAAGGAAGACAGCTGCAGGGGACAAGACTGAGAGACACACAAGCAGACACATCACAGAGAGACAGACACACAGAGGCGTCACAGCCCCGGTGTGTATACACACACGCTGACAGGCGGGCACACGCAGTGCCATCTCCAAGCCAACAGGTCACCATGCCGCCCCCAACAAATGGCTCAGCAGTGTCTGTAGGGCCTCATGCCCCATTTGTCCCCGACAGTGTCCCTTCTTGTCCCTGTCTACCCGACATGCTCAGAAAAGAATTGGGTCCTCTCTGTCCCCTCCTGGCTCGGCCACCTCTCCCCAGAGGCCCTCCTGCTTTCTCCTTTAGCTTGGCTCTTCCCCCCCTCCCCCGCCAAGTTCTCCCCTTTCTGCCTCTCCCTCTACTTCTCCTTCCTGCCTCTACTTACCCCCCTCCTTTCTCCCATCTCTCTGCCCCATCCTTCCTCCCCACAAGCCTTTCCCTTCAGGCTCATTTCCCTCTCTATTCCTCCCTCCATCTCTCCCTTTGTTCCGGAGGAGACATGACATCAAGAGCAAGTAAAAGTCACATCAGCACTAAATCTTATCTCCAGCCCTCAGAAGGTTGCGTCCACCCAGACACACAGACTCTCTCTCTCTCACACACACAGAGGTAAACACTGACATGCAGAGATGCAGACATAGATGCAGACACTACTACGAAGGCACACAGAGATGTGGGCCACGCCACAGAAGACACGATGACGGGAGTGCACGCGCCTCCACATGCGCTCAGGCACCAGCACCCAAGCAGACAGGTACAGGTGTGCACGGAGGCACACAGACACAACGCAGCAGCGGAACCTCCCGAACACGTGTGCACACAGATACACACTACTCTCTCACACACACACACTCAGATGGGTGCTTGCCCGCTGGGATCAGGGGAACGGTGGTCACCCAAGGAGAAGAGACATCAGTAAGCAACAAGCCAAACCATGGACACCACAAGGAATAACAGATTCCAGGCCACACTTGAGCCAAAAGCCCTCCCCTTCTTTCCTACCCAGGACTCGGGCATCCTCGAGCATACTCGGGAGGCTGTCCCCTGCTCCTCGCACGCCAGGGCCCTGGCCCAGGGAGCTCCCAGCCTGGAGCTCCTCCACCCCCCCCACCTGCTTCTTGCTTCTCCAGGGTAAGAATGTGGGCCAGGTATGGTGACCGGGTCCCACCTCCTGCCCAGCTTGCTGCCTGCCTTCTCCACAGTGGCTGGGGGACCATCTCACCTAGTCATCCCTTCTCCCTGGCCTTGTCCACCCCAGAGGAATAAAAGGGACAGAGCCAACCAAAGCCAGAGGGGAAGACTCAGAAGATGACAGGAGCCCAGGGAGAGCCTGGGGGAAAACCGAGGCAAGGAAAGAGGTCCAGAGACAGAGCCCTGGAGAAAAAGAAAGGTAAACACAGAAACCAGAGAGAGAGAGAGAGAGAGAGAGAGAGAGAAGGAAAATGAAACAGAAGACAGGGAAGGAATGGACAGAGGGACTCCAAAGAGAGGCATGCTTCTGCCCTACCCCTGGCCTGCGGCCTGGGCCAAAGAAAGAAGGAGATCGCCCCTACCTACCAGCCCTGGGGGCAGGGGGGGCCTGCTCAAGTGTCAGAGTGGAGAAGCCGTCACCCACCTACACCTGCTGACCCAGTGACCCAGGGACACAGCTCCCCACCCTCTGCCTGCATTTTTCAGACCCAGAGCAGACCACCCAAGCAGTCCCCAGCCGCGGGCCGCCCCCCCCAACTTTGTGGCCATCTTAGGCTCCCTCAGCTGGGCTGGGCAAAAAAAGCTGTCTCCTCACTCACTTCTGGAACTTCAGATCCTCCAGCGCCATCCCTTCACCCTTACTCCTGTCTCCTCCCTAAAAAGGAGGAAATGCCAGCTGGCAGGCTAGCACTGAAGACTGGCAAGTGGAAAGGCCTGCCCTCTGCCCAGCAGTTCTCCCCAGCAAACTAATAAAGAGGGAACAGGCAAGACGTGGGGCTGAGGCAGCCAAGAGGACCCCCAGACATCCTTCCCTAGCAGGTCCCAAACATGGGGCAGGAGAGGGAGCCCTTAGGTGGCCAATGACATACCCTCATATAAGACCCCATGGTGATTGATCCACCACCCCAATGACCAAAAAGCATCACTCACCTTCCATGGGGTGCTCCTCTGCAGGCCAGCAAGGTGCAGGAAAGGGTAAGGCAGAGAGAGAGAAGAAAGGAGGGCTCATTAGTGGGGGTACCAAGAACAGGGTTCCCAGGGGGTGATGAGTTCAAAGTCCCTGAGCCCACCCAGGTCCTGGCACAAGTCACCCAGGCTGGAAGGCTCTGCTAGGAACAAGATTGAGAGAGAGCTGCTCCCGGGAGTCAATGCCTCATACACGGGGTCACGCAGTCCAGGAGGACCCAAATCTCATGTTACATTTCAGGAAACTGAGGCCCAGGGCAGGGAAGTGACCCTCAAGGTCACATGCAGAATCGGAGGAGAGCCAGGTGTGGCAGGCAGGCAGTCTTGACTTTCTCAAGTACACTCCTCCCCTGCATTCCACTGTGCCTCGAAGACAGATGGGGACACACTCACATGGAGCTTACCCGAGACACACTCACACTTGGTGACACACTGACACACATAGGCACTCAGTGATCCAGAGACACATATAATCTCTCACAACCCACACCTGAAGCCTTTGCACACCCAGATGCAACCACCTCCCACCCGACCAGGGGAGAAAAGTTATCCATAGAGGTCAGAAAACACAGTTGTGCCTCAAAGTGCCATGTGACTCCCACCCCAGGCACGTAACCTCTCTGAGCCACCAGGCCCTCCCCTGTAAAAATGAGAGAGGCAGACTACATCACTTCTGAGGCCCTGGCCCTAGGTCCTGCCGCAGCCTCTGGGTAGCCAGCCCTCACCTAGGAGGGGTCTGCTTGGGCCTGGCCCTGAGGTCTTCATCCAAATGCGGACAGTTCCTCCAGAGAAGCTACAACTCCTGCTCTGGGAGCCAGGTCACCTCCTTCTCCAAACCTTTCTCACATGCCCACCTACTGGGAGACTTTAGAGGAAGCAACAGGCGGGCAGAGAAACAGCACAACCTACAAACGTACAGACCCTGTGGGGAAACACACACATACATATGCACGTGCACATGGGCGTGCAGGCCCCAGGATACACACATATACATACAAACCGCTGTTCAGTGCACACTCACGCCCACATGCACACACTGTCTCCTACCTCCAGCATCATTTTATGTTATTTGCTCAGTGGCTCTTAGGGGGTTAGCTGCACTCCAGAAACACACACACTGTCATTTATCAGACCTTATCCCACCTCCGTAATACATACACACACACAGGCTGAATGCAGAATCAATACCCACACAGTGATCTAATACCTAATATTAGATGCATACACCACCACCACACCCCACACTCCCTCCGCCCGCTAAGACTCCTGCCCTCTGATGAACACAGCCCCCTCCCTTTCTATCCACCGACCATCTATCTGCATTTCACACAAGCCTTAACATATCTACGTGTGTTACACACAGAGAGCTTCTTTTACCTGCCAGCTGCATCCCCCAAAAGCTCTGTCCACAATAATTTTCTTAAATAAACTGAATCCCATTGCATTTATGGTAGGGGTTGCCAGAGAGCTAGAAAAATAGCTCTTAGGAAAATCCCTGGGCTCTCATGAGGAGTCTCATGTCAGAACCTCGTTGGCCCCAGTCTGTGAAGACCCTGGTCAGCACAACCATCTCTCCAGCATCTGTACGAATAAAGAGGCATGGTGATTTCTAGATAATCCAACATGGCCAGTATTTCAAAAAGGATTCCCACCTGCCACAAACGTGGGCCGTGCTATACTTAGGAAGGTGCAAGAAGCAAGCTTGGTTTGCTGGCTGCCTGAGCCTTCCCTCTCCTGGCTTCCAAGAGTCAGCTCCTAGAGACTCATTGACCTCTCCTTCTCTGCTGTTCTTTGCTTTCTGCTGATTCACCTGTGTCCCATACCTGCCATCATAGACCCTTCCTGGCTCAGGTCTCTGCCCTCCACACTCCTTCCTTCTCCCTGCCCTCCTTGGTGACAGCTCACTTCCATGGCTTAAGGACTCCCCAACCTGTGTTTGTAGACTGGGCCTCTTCCCTGGGTGCCAGTTCTGCGTCCCCATCTGTGTGCTGAGCAATTACTCAGACAGCTCTCTGACATTCAAACTCCACCACCAAAGTCATGCTTATCTCCATCCCCGCAGCAAAGTGCCCATTTCCCTGCTTTTGGCAAAGGTACTGCTTTCAACCAACATTTCTTGGGTGACCCAATAACATGTCCCCTCTTCTGCCAGGTTTGAGAGACCATGAGTTAGCCAAGTGCCCAGTACCATACTGACCCTCACCATGCATCTCACCATTACCCTCCCAACAACGTCATGAGCTTGGTGGTAGTACCTACTTCCTGTGGACAGGAAAGGAATCTTGCCCAGCAGCACAAAATCACCTTTGACTTTGATCACTGTGCTCCTAAGTCATCATAGCCCACACTCTCACCCTTCACCCCTGGCTTCCTGCAAGAGCCTCCTCCTGGGTGGTCTCCCTGTCCATCCCCAACTAGGCTCTCTTGGCACAGGTGCCAGATACACCTGTCTAAATACTGCTGTGATCAACACACATGCACACACACACACACACACACGTGCACATATGCATTCATGCTCAGAACTTTCCAGTGGCTCTGATACAAATCTCTCTTCCATGTTCTCAACCTATGTTTCCACCTGCCTTCAGAGAAGCTCTACCTGAGTGTCTCATGGGCTTCTCACCCTCAACACGTCCAAGATGGACTTCCTAACCCTTCTCCCACAAGCCCTTTCCTCCTGCCTGCTTTCTCTGATCAAGGTAGGCATCCAGAAATCAGCCTCGCTCTTTTTTTTCATATCAATCACCAGATCCTGTCAGTTCCACCATCTAAAATCCTAAAAACTGGGCAGCCCGGTGGCTCAGTGGTTTAGCACTGCCTTCGGCCCAGGGCATGATCCTGGAGACCCAGGATCGAGTCCCACATCAGGCTTCCTGCATGGAGCCTGCTTCTCACTCTGCCTGTGTCTCTGCCTCTCTCTCTCTCTCTGTTTCTCTCATGAATAAATAAATAAAATCTTCAAAAAAATAAAATAAATTAAATCCTAAAAACTAAAAAAAACTCCTGGAAATGCTTTTCATCCCCCATCCCTCCTCCACCACAGCCCCCATGTCCAGACCCTCCTCGATTTTCTCCTTGGAATATTAATAAGCCTCTTCAATGATCCCCCCCCTACAGCCAGTCTTTCCTCCTACAATTCTTAGTTCACGCACCACCAAAGTGGTCTAACCAAGTCATGATCCTGCTTAGAATCCTCCAGGGCTTCCCAGTGCCTCCAGGATAAAGTCTGACCTTCTCAGGTAAGTCCATTGGAAGTTCGGCCATGCTTCCCTCCAACCTCCTTTCCTGCAACAATCCAGGCTCCAGCCACACCCAGCTGCCGTCCATCCTCTGATGTGCTACATTTCTGCACATACCATTCCCTTGGCTTAAAACATCCTTCCCTGTTCTCACTCCTCCCACCCTCAGCTCTTGTTTTAAGACCAGGTCAGTATACCTCTGTTTGTGTTCCCAACTGGCTTCGCAGGCAGGGCTAGCCGCCCCTCTTCTGTGCCCACTCTCAATATGTACATTGTATTATTATTTCACTTTATTATATCTCTATTGCAATTGCATTTCCATGTCGGCTTCCTGGCTGGACTGTGCAATATCCAAGAGCAAGGACAATGTCTCATTCATCTCTACCTCCAGCTGCTTGCAGTTCCCGGCTCAGGAAAAGGCATGCCTATGTTTGTTGAATGAATAATCAAAAACACTTCTCACATACTGAGTACTTCAAGTGTCCCTGGCTCTTTCTGTGCATTGTTTCCATCCCTCATCAGTGGATGCTGCTATATCAGTCTCTCCTAGAGATGGGGAAACTGAGCCTCATAAGGTGGAAGAGACTTGTCTCATGGCACGCTGCTGGTGAGGGACAGAGTCAAAATGTGGCTTTCAAACTTCCCATGGGCTACATTCTTGGCTGGAAGTCAAGACTTTTATTAGCTGACCTGACTCTACAGTTCTTATCTTATCTCCCCCAAAGCACAACCATCTTGGTCTCCTCGCCCACCTGCCACTCCCCCCTCCGCCCACCCCCTACCCCCTACACACCCAGCTCACATCTCCTAGACTGCTCATTTAGGCTGTGTTGCTGGAGAGAAAACCCTGCCTGTTCCTTTCCACCTCCATGGATCTCACTCACTCACTCACTCCACAGATCTCAGCCCCCATTCAAGATCTGGCTGAGTCTCACCTCCTCCTTGTAGCCTTCTCTGACCACCGGGGTTAATGATCATAGTAGCATTTATTGATCATTTACAATAGTGACTGGCATGTTGTAAAGGATTTCCATGCAACTCATTTAGTCCTTGCAACAACACTGTCACCTCCATCTTATAGAGTAGGACATTGAAGAACAATGTGATTAAGTAAATTGCCCAAGTTTACACACATAGCAAGTAGCAAAGTCGGATTCGACCCTGGGCAGCCCTTGCTCTTAACCACTCTGCCATGTGAGGCTTTCCTTGTGGGTATCTTTCTCCTCTCTGGGTTCTCATGCCAGCCACCCCCTGTACTGCTCTCTTGAGCCTGGAGCCATCTCCAGCAGCAGAAACTGTCAGGACCACGGGTATCGGATGTTACAGCTGACTGAATGATCCCACATATGTGACTCATTTACTCAGCTTACACACAGAGGTCTTATCTGCCCCACCAGCGGGCATAGAGGGTATTGTCTTGCCTAATACGAACTCGGGATTCCAGCAGATTCGTTATCAAGGACAGTGATGAAGACCAGAACAAAAGAAAAGAAAAGGTTCTGAGCAGCCAAAACGAACATGATTGACAGTTATACATTAAAAACTGTTATCTCCTCATGGGAGAACCTCTCAGACATTGCCGAGAACCCCATCACTGGTGGCGACACACAGCCCCAACACGCTTGGCAATGCTGATTTCCAAGTTCGCAGAGAGGTGGGGAGAGAGGTGCCACCTGACAACTCCTCTTAAGAGAGGAGGTGGAAAAACTCAGAGAAGCTAATTTAAGGACTCCAAATACAGCAGTCAGGCATCATGTCAGGCAGGGACAAACCTCAATGAAGGAACCACTGTGTGACAGGCCAATACCTGAGGGGAATCACGACATCCTGAGTCATCTGGAAAAGGTTAAATCACTTTCCAAATATTATGTTTAGGGAGGCAGAGAGGTGTGCAACATATCTCAGAAAGATTTCCATCTGAAATGGTTTCAGTGTTGGTGAGTTCTGTACTTTAATGGGATAACGCTCCACTTTCCGGGGTGAGTTCCTCCCCCCCACCCTCCCTCCCACCCCGGCTCCTGAAGACTGAGATTTTACTGATCGATTTCTACTGCCCTCCTTGGTGCTGGGACAGCTGGCTGACAAACACAGGCACACACCCTCGTCACATACTGACTTGAGGGAGAAGCTGTGACCCGAAGAATTTGGGGGTGGTTACTGGCTTCTGCTGAAATGCTGTCCCCAAATACCCCCCAGGAAACCAAACACGAGTAATGCATGGGCACAACTGACCAACTGCCTGAGCTTCGGGAGGCAGCATGGACAAAGGTGGGCAGGGCAACAGGTCTCGGAGTCAGCTCCAGGTTCAGATCCTAGCTTTTCCATCTCTGGCAGTGGCACAAGAATTAAATGATATAAAAGTTCAAGGCACCTAGAGAAAAACACTCACTAGCTGTGAGGCCCTGTGCCCTCCCCCCTTGACTGTGTGATCTGGTCTCTTTTTTTGTTCTAACTGCTCCTTCGCTATGTCTGTGGCCACTCCTCTCCAACTGTGGGCTCCTCTGAAGTCTCTTCACCTTCTTCTTGACCACCTCATCCAATTCCAGAACTTCAAATAGTCTCTCTCTCCATACAGGCCCCTGTGGCACCCAGGTCTCCATCCACAGCCCTGCCTGCAACTCAAAGCTCCAGTCTCACATTTCCAACAGCCCGGATGCCTTGGTCTAAGATCAAGGGACACCGCAGTTTGACACGTGTATGATCTGTGACCCAACCCTCTCAAATCTGCTCCCCATCCATCCTCCACTTTCCTTTCACTTTGCTGCTGCCTACGCCGCTGCCGCCGCCACCACCACCACCACCACCACCACCACCATCACCACCACCACCGTCCTTCAAGCAAACTTGAAACCCCATCACCCTTGACTCCTCCCTGTGAGTCCTAGAGCTTCCATCCCAGCAACAGCTCCCGAGCACCAGAGCACCAGCACCGCTGCTTCTACTACTGTCACAAGTGCCACCCCCCATCCTCACCACTCTCCAAGACAAGCACGGTTCAGAGCCTCAAAATCTCTCTCTCTTGAACTATCTCCCAACTGATTTTTCCACTGCACAACTCTGCTCCCTCTAATGCTTCTATACCACACTCCCAGCTTCTGAAATATAGCTCTTATTATTCATATATCTACTCAAGATTCTTTGGTGGCTGCATTTGCCAATACTCAGGACACAATAGCCAATAAATTTTGGTTGAATGATTAAGTCAAAACTCCAAGATGTGACTTCAACCTGCTTCTCCTGCTTTAGATTCCATTCTTTTTCTTATATTCTTGGTGCCCCTCTACGGACATGGCGTACACATCCCTTCCTTCCACGTCTTTGTTTTTATTGTCTATGCATGGGGTGGCCTCCTCAAACCAAGCTTACTCATCCATGCCTAAGGTCAATAGCATGCCTTTTATTCAATAGCAATATTGCTTCAATAGCATGCCTTTTATTACGGATCCCCCTCCCCAACTTGTAAAACCATCTCCCTCCTCAAAAGATCAATAGCATTCTGCTTGTTATAGTAACTACCATCTACTAACCATTTATTATGTACCAGACATTCATTTAATACCCACAACAGACTTGTGGGACAAGCATGCTTATCTCCATTTACAGGTAAGGAAAAATTCGTCCGAAGGGTAGGCATTCACCTGATGGCATAGGCCTAGTAAATGCAGAAGTCAGATTGAAACCCAGACCTGAAGGGCCCCTGGAGGGCTCAGTCTGTTAAGCTAAGCGCCTGCCTTCAGCTCAGATAATGATCCTGGGGTCTTGGTATCAAACCCAGTGTCGGCCTCCCTGCTCAGAGGAAAACCTGCTTCTCCCTCTTCCCCCTCTGCTGTGCTCTTGCTCTCGTTATCTCTTTCTCAAATAAATAAATAAAATCTTTAAAGAAAATTTTAAAAAGAAAGAAAGAAACCCAGACCTGAGTCTGCATTTGATCACTAAGCTGCACTGCCTTGCTGCATCTCTTTGGGAATATATTACACTATTTCGTCTGTTTTCTTTTGCTGGTGTTTATTGACCATCTTCTATGTGCCAGACACTAGTCTAAGCACTTCATGTGAATTAGCTGATTTAGCTCCCATAACAACTCTGTAAGGTAGGTACAAATTATTACCCCCCATTTTCCAGAAAAAAAGAAACCAGGACAGAGAGAGCTGAAGTCCAAGGTCACATGGCCTGGGCAGTCTGGCTGCAGAATCTGTGCTCTTCACCACACACTGGACTGCTTTTTTACCTGTTTTCCCAATTAAACAGCCGACACCCCGAGCAGCATCTTATTCATTTCTGACCCCCCTTCAGCTCTCAACATGAGGCCTCACACAAAGAAGGCCTCAATAGCTACTTATAGAATTCAATCACCAACCAACATAAGAAGCCCACACATGAATAACATGCCTCTACCTCCCTGCTGGCACACCATCACTACAAGTAGCTTTATACTCCTCTCCTGAACTAGGTAGACCCCTGCCATCCGTCCTATACATCTGTGCACCCATTCCACTCGAGGTCTCACACATATACCTGCACAGCCTCTCCCCTGGTCACTTTTCAGCCCTTTATCCTCACACATGAGTGACAGGAGGAGTTCACATCCAAATCACTGCACAGTCCCTGTCGATTCCATCCCAGCTTTGGTGATAATCAGCAGTGGGTACACACACTTAGTTACTCATACTTAGCTCTCTCTTCAATTACCTGTGGTTAGAACTGCCCCCCTCACACTGGGTGGGGAGGGGCGGGGGCAGGGAAAAGCACATTTCCTAACAGGGAAGTTCTCGGTCAATGGGTAGGCCCAGACCCAGGAAGGCAGGGGGGATTCCAAAGCATCCACAAATCCATATGCACACCAGATACTGAAGGCAAATTGATATGTCTTGCATATAAAGCTAAAAAACTTTTTTTCTAATGTATATTTGATTAACCACAATGGCAAATATAACATTGAAGTCATCTAAAAGCTTTCCTGAATTCATAGCAGTTTGAGTCGTCCATTTTCACAGCGGACAGATATAAAAATAACTCCTATTTGGAAAGGTACTGTGAATTACTGGCTTTTTAAAATGCCCACAATCTCCATAAAATTGAGAATCACTCAAAGCAGATAATAATGACGTGACTGTAACTTCAGGGGAAACCTGGGGACTCTGGCCCTGGGATCTGTCTTGGGATGAGGAGCCAGGCCTAGTCCCCTTAAAGTCTTCCTCCTCAACCCCCACACCCAAAGGTAGGAGTGCATTCCTTTCCTCCTCTGCTGGATGAGAATGTACTAGAAGTAGTGTAATGAGCACAGGATATTACAAAAGCTGCCCAGGAAATAGGAACAAATATAAAGAGAGGGAATGAGGTCACAGGGTGGGGAGAAGGAGACAAATCAGTAGGGCTGTCACTGTGCCTGTCACCTCCAGAAACAATCAGTGTTTACAACCCCAGGCCCACCCACAACATATATCTGAAAATATACGCAGACATATTTCCATATGCACATACCCAAGCCTTTATTCTCTCAAATACTTATTAGTATATCTTAATTCATTCTACAAATCCTTATCAAACACCCACTAAGGGCCTGGTACTATATTCGGTACTAGGAAGGCAGAGAGGACTATCTCTGCTCTTTTATCACAGACAAAGCACCACCACTCCCCAACAGCTATCACACATACATACACACAGAGGTAACTCTCCCCCAACCAGCTGTATGGCACTCACCTAATACCCCTTTTCCTTTTCTTCATGAATCTCATACACACACACACACACACACACACACAAAATGTGTCAGATATGCAGCCATCTCTCCCAGCTCAACACAGCTAACACATTTATCTCATACACATCCAACACATCCATATGATACACACAACTGTCTCTCCTCCACACATCTCAGACACACAACCACACAGCTCATATTCAAAAGCACACACCTTGTTTGGCTCACTGGGCACCTCACTGGCCAATAAATCCTTTCAGTGAATGGACACCGGGGCTCTGGTGGACCAATGTGCCTCTGGCTGCATTTTTCAAACACTTAGGCCCAGTTTTGCCAGTGAGACCAGGGACTAACTACTGTAACCTTTCTGTAGCTCAAATTCCCCCTTCCATCAAGTTAGAAGTGTGGTTCATCCTATTTTCTTAGAAAGGCTGGGAGGGGAAAGGTCATAGAGATCAGAAAATCAAGTTCAAAGTCTTGAAAAGGAAGATTCTCTATGGAGTTCCAATGTCTTACTGAGGTCTCACATTAAAACACATGCACACGGTTACCTACACATGAGCACACACCCTTACACCTGTGTACTATTCAATCTCCTAGGCACTGCACTCCCATCTGTAAACACTACTCTGTTCAAGCAAACCATTCGCACATAACACACACAGTGCCAGACTCACAGCTCCACATGCAGGCAAACACACACAGACACACACTTTCACAGTTTAGGGAGCACCTGAACTCCTTGGAGAAAAGGTGAGAAGGTGTCAGGTTAACTTAATACACACAGTTCCTGAAGATATATCCCACAACCTTATATAAATAACCCCACAAAAGCAATCCAAACACTCTCCTTAAGGATTCCCCCACCACAACCGCAGATACACAGTTAAAATACTGTATATCCCAAACCCAGGGCCGCACCTGCAGACTCAACTCCTCCCATGGCTGTCCGCATGCTGGCAGCCAGCAGGACACCCATCCCCAAAGCAGTCCTAGGGCTGCACCAGTCTGTAGGCACATGCAGGCACACACATGCACATGCACACACTCCCCCCAAAGACTCCACCTCTTGAGAGAGTGGGCAGACACACACACAGCTGCTAGATGGCCCGCAGCTTCTAGCGATCTGGGACAGAGGAAAGCATGCCTGCACCGCAGACCAGGGCCGAAGGAGATTCCCATCCCCACCCCCAAACTGATGGGGAATGTCTCCCCCACTCCCCCACCAGACCAAAGTACAGCAAGTGCCTTCAAGTCCCTCCTTCCCCCTGAACCACAGCCCACAGGGACCCGGGCCTGGCGCCACCAGCGACCTGTCCCCTCTTCACTCGGCTCCGCCTCTGGGGAATTCGTGGAAGCTCTCCCTCCCCCAAAACTTCCCTTCCCAGTCACAACCCCGCCATCTGCCACCCCCCTCACCTGCCCTTGCTGCGCGCCCTTCTCCCCACGCCCGGTCCCTCTGCCTCCCGTCCCGCCCGAGCCTCAGCGGCGGTACTTCCCACGCTTCGCTCTCAGAGGCTCGCAGACCGCGGCCGCCCCGGCCCCGCCCCGGCCCCTCGCGCTCCGCCCCCAGGCGGCCCACCCCGCCGCCCCCGCCAGCCGTCCTCGCGACCTCTCCCGCGCCCCCCGCCAGCACCAGTCCGGCGCCCACACTCCCTCGCTCACCCCACCCGCAGGACCGCCAGCGCCCGGCCCTCGCCCTCCGGCCACCCCCGCAGGGCCAGACCACACGGCGCCACCCCCAGGGCGTCCCGCACTGGCCGCACCACACAGATCACTGGTTGACCGGGCGCTCCCTGTCCGCACCGCGCGTCCTCACCCGCCCCTCGCGACCCTCGCGTGCTGGTGCGGACACCCCCAGGCCAAGACCCCGGGACGCGGCGCCCGGCGGCGGCTCCCCCGGGCTCACCTTCGCTGCAGAACTTGCCGCCGAAGCCCGTGTGGCTGCAGTCGCAGCCCACCTCGCCGGGGGCCAGCACCGTGCAGAGGCCGCCGTTGGCACAGGGGTTGCGCGCGGGTGCGCACAGGGGGTCGGCGGCGGCGCCTCGCAGGCCCTGGCTGCCCAGGAGCGCGGGGGGCCGCTCGCCCAGCTTCAGGTTGGCCAGGAGGCCGCGGAAGGGCGGCTCGTACTTGACGGTGCTGAGCGTGAGCGCCGAGAGGCGCACGTCGGGCGGGATGCCGCCCACGAACAGGTCGCTGGCCACCTGCATCTCTCGCCGCTTGGAGCGCACCTCGGCCGAGCGGACCTCGCCGTCCACCGCCAGCGCCGTGCGGCGCGCATCGCGGGTCAGCAGCACCATGTGCCAGCGGTCGTCGGCCGCCGGCGTGTCCAGCTGCAGCGTGGCCGGCTCGGCGCACGAGAGCGTGAAGCGCAGCCGCAGGCGCCCATCCACCAGCAGCAGCTCCAGGAAGTCGCAGTCGCCGCCGTCGTCCAGGTAGAGCAGCAGCGCGCGCGTGGCGTTGGTGCGCAGGCTGAAGCTGAGCTCGCCGCTGCTCGCCGCGCCCGCCCAGCGCGCGTAGCGAGCCCACTGCCCCGGGCCGCCGCCGAACTCCAGGCCGCCCGCGCCCGCCGCCAGCGTCAGCAGCAGCAGCAGCAGCGGCAGCGGCGGCGGCGGCGACGGCGACGGCGGCCGCCACGGGCTCCCGGCCGCCATCCCCCCGGCCCCGCCCGGCCCCCGGCCCCGCTCAGGTTTCAGAGCCGCGGGTGCATGGGGCGGGGAGGGGGCCGGGTGCCCCCCGCGCCGAGCGGGGCTCCCTCGTCGGCTCACGGTGCCATGAGCCCGGCCGCGGGGCGAGGCGCAGAGGCCCAGGTCCCGGCCTCCCGGGGCGGCGGCGGCTGCGGCGGAGGAGGAGGAGGAGGAGCAGGAGGCGCCCCTCCCCCGCTGCGGGCTCCAACGAAAGGTGGGGGAGGGATGCCTGCGGGGAAACAGAGAGGAAAGGGTTAATGAGGGGCTCGCAGGAGGGGAAGGGTTAAGGGAGGGGATCATTGGTGCTGATTCCCCCGTCACCCAGTTGTTTCCCTTTAGGATTTGAGGAGCTGGCCCTGACCCAGAGAGGGTCCCAGAGCAAGGGACATCACCGTGGACGGTAGTTCTGGGGCCCAGCACTTGCAGAGAGATGGCACTCATTAGGGTGATTATTAATTTGAGACGTGCGCGAGTGGGTAGTAGCCTCTTAAAGGTTCGGTGGGAGCCCAGGTCAGGACCAGGGCCAGCTCCTGGGGGTGAGGCCTGGAGAGCTACCCCAAGCTGGTGACCCCAGCCCCTTCCTCTCTCAGAGCCACCCAACATCTGTGTGGTGCTCCCACCACCAGCCAGCCAGTCGCGGCTCTCTCGTCAGCTCCTGATGCTGGATAATGAAGTTGCTAAATAATTCATTGGGATTAATTAAACGCCAATTCATCAATGGGATCATTGGGTAACCTGGCTGAGAAGGGGGCAAGGGAGAGAAGCTAGCGAGGATCGGCCAGGCCCCAAACCGTCTCCATCCATGCAAGGACACAAGCATCTGATTCCACATCTCCAATCCCCCCCCCCCCCCAGATAACACTCACCCCAGCCTGGGTCCCAACCCCACTGATCACCAGCCCAGATCCTTCCTAAACCTAAATGTCTGTCACCCTCAACATCCAGTTTCCAGTCCTCAGCCTCAGGCCTGGCCCAATACCTGGGTTCTCTTCACCCCTCAGTTCCACCTCCCTCCCCATCCAGGGCTGGGGGAGCCACCAGGAGGCAAGCAAGCTTATTTACATAAAATTGCCTTTCTGAAATGATTACCCTTGTAACGGGCTGTCAGAGAGCAATTTATACCCCACACCGGGGAGGGGAATTTGCATCTCGTTAAACTCCGAGTCGTAATTATTTATATCCAACAACCCTCCTGAATATTGCATTGATTTTATTTTGGGGAGGGAGGAAGGGAAGGAGGTGGGGAGAAGCTTGGGAAAGAAGCAGGGAGGGGCCAAAGTTTAGGAAGAGATAGGAAAAGATGGAAGGGGGGCGGGGGCAGGGGAGGTAATCGCAGGAAAGGTGACAGAAGAGTGATGGAGGAGAAAGGTGGCCTGATGGGGAGAAGAGGAAAGAGAAGATGGAGAAAATTATTCCAAACAGCATTAGTCAAAGCCCTGGATGCTGGGCATTTTTACAAATGGCATTTTACTTAATCACTCTGAGAAGTCCCGTTATTCCCATTAACCACTGGGGAAGCCCACATAGAAAGTCTAGGGACTTGCCCAAGGGCACACAGCCCATCAGCAGGGAACTGGAACTTAATATCCACATGGGCCAGACTCCAGCCTGTCCACAAGGAGACAAACGATGGGGCAGCCACAGGTGTAGCTCAGGGCAGTGAGAAACAAAAGGAGGAGAGGTGAGGGAGATCAGATGGGTGTAGTCCCTTTCTACATGGGAGGAAGCCGGAGTATGAGGGGAGAGAGAAAAAGCTAGGGGCACCCTAAAAAACCATAGCAGGGGAGTGAGCAGAGAGTCAGGGAGGGCAGGGATGGTTGGATGACAAGTGTGCCAAGGAAGAAGGGACAGAGAAGTCCTCAGGAGAAGAGCGGGAGAGTTTGGGGAGCCATCTCCTAGAGACCCTCAAAGCCAAGTTCTCAAGTCCTTCCATCAGGCTTTTTCTGATTGTCACCCCCAGCACCCCACCCCCTGCCCAATCCCACAGGCGTCGATGGGGACTCAAGTGTCCTGCCTCACTGCCCCTCCAAGGGCTGCCCCTTCCCAAGCAGGGGACAGAAGGCAATCCAGGAAGACAGCCCCCTCTCCCTCTGAACACTGTCCGGGTTATATATAGCTTTGCCACTGCCTCTCCTCATTGGGTAATGGAGATAATTAACATGCGCGGGCTAATTAGCCAATCAAATTAAATGCAGCACCTGCTCCCAGGCTGATTGACGCCCTTACCCCCACACACATGCACCCCCACCCTGGCCTAGGGCAGGGGAGGGGGACCCTTAGGCTTGGGGAAGGGAAAGGCCAAACCCCCTCCTCTCCAGAAGGGGCAGGGAGACCCTCAACCGAGGCAGAGACCACAGGCCAGGAGGCCGAAAGAGTGACACCCTTCCTCTGTCATTTTCCCCCTCTGCTAGGGTCTCAGTCTTCACTGGCCCTGCCTCTCTCCCCACCCCCACCCCCACCTCCCAACACATTTTGGGGAGGGAATTAATTAGCTATCGATTTCCTCTAGCAGAGGGAATAGGATTTCGTGCTCTGTCCACTCACCCCTCAGCTCAGGAGAAGGAGGGGATTAGTTCCCCCTGCCCCACCATGGAGCCCAATCCCTCTGTCATA
Organism: Canis aureus; assembly: GCF_053574225.1. NCBI lineage: Eukaryota > Metazoa > Chordata > Mammalia > Carnivora > Canidae > Canis > Canis aureus. The sequence goes on from NC_135631.1 coordinate 3,441,804, forward strand.
CCCTAGGGGAGCTACCAGAGGGCTTCTTACTGAAAAAGCCTCAGGGCAGGGTCTCCCTTGCTGGGGAGGTTGGCAGAGCACAGATCAAGTGAAGGTTGGTGAGGAGGCCTCCAGAGGCTAGGAGGTAGCTGCCTGGGTCCTAGGAGCCAGAAGGAATTTACCTGGAGGCCAGTGAGGGTGGGGGGAGGCAAACTGCATGAGAATCCAGGAGGGGGTGACTCCTCGGGGCTGTGTGTGCCAAGCTGTGGAGGGGGAGTGTGGGAGGGGAGCGGGTCCTGTGCTGTGAGGCAGCTGTGGGGGGCAGACACTGGGCTTGTGCAGTGTCTCCAGGGAGGGGTGAGGGCAGGGTCTGGGAACCAGGGCCCCTCACGACTCATTACTCATTCTCCCCACAGCCCACAGCTCCGCAGCACAGGCCAGCCTGGCTCGGTGCCGGCACAGGGACTGCCGGGCTGGCCAGAAGGAAGCCCCAGCCCTCCCTGGGTCCTCTCTCCACGGACCTAGGGACCCTTGGGGCAGCTTCAGGCTTGTGAGACAGTGAGGGCCCCAAGAGGAGTATGTGCTAAGTGGACACCTGCGTTCCTTCCACCCCACCCCACCCCCACAGTTCCCTGGGAAGCCTGCTGCTCTTCCCGTCCCTGGAACTAAGTTTCTGCTGACCCAGCCTCCAACCCACCCTTCCCCCCAGGATGCAGGGGGTTCCTGCAAACCTAGGACACACCATCCTTCCTCTGCTGGTACACAGCTCTCTGGCCTCGGATCTCCGTGCCACCGGCTGGAGATCTCCATGCCACCTTGCCATTGCATTGCACAACTACATCAGGTAAACAAATGGTTCCCCTAGAGTTCTACAGGGCAATGGCCCTTCCCCCAGGCTCATGCAGGGCACTGGAAGCCCCCTGTACCCACAGTCCAGCCACTGTTCCCCAAGACACACTCTTCTTCTCCAGTGCCCACTGACTGACAAGTCAGCTCAGTGCACACTACCAGCCATCTCTGGCCCCTGTTCCTCTGGGGACCTGACCTCTCCCATGTTCCCTGGGATTCTGCACCCAGTCAGCTACCCAGTGCCTCCTACCCACAGATGGACTTTGCAGCCTTGAGCCAGTGAGGAGGGGACCCACCGAGGGGGGGTCGGTTGGGGATGCCTCGGCTACTCTTGGGACCTGGCCTACTCTCTCACCCACTGAGCCCTCTCCACAGACCCTTTCCAGGTCCTCCTAGGCTGACAACCTCCTTCTAGTCTTCCATAGCCAGGCCAGGCTAGTGCCACAGTGGCACGTAGGCTGTGACTTCTGGGATCACCACCCCAGAACCTGGCTGGACCACCTGGCTGGACCACCGCCTGCACAGTCTCATTTAACCCCGAATTCCAGGGGTCTGGTGAGTCCACTCATCACCCCAGGCTTACGGACAAGCAGCTTGAACTTCACGTGAGAAACTCATTTGCCCAAGTGTGAGTGCAGGTCAGGGGGCCACTGGCTCTCATGCCTGTGGCCTTCCTGCCACCTTGCGCTGCCCACAGGCTGCAGGGACGTGGGGAGCTCAGAGCCCACCTTTCTCTGATGTGGCCTCCACAAGGACCACTGCCCTCTGCAGACAACCCAGACTGAGTAGGCCGCTCAGACTCTAAACCACAGAATTCAGAGGTCACAGAGTTCAATCTTCTGGCTTTATCTGAGGTGGAAACAGAGTCCCAGAGAGGGGCAGTGACTGATCCAGGGCCACACAGCAGAGCAAGACTAAAACAAAGCTTCCTGGCCTTCCACTCTAGGCGCTTCCCACTGTACCCACCATTTCAGACCTGGGCCTTCCCCCCGATAGAGAGCCTCAGTGACCACCCCCCACACATACACCCACACTCCCACACACACACCCCACACCACCACCACCACCACCACACACACACCCGGCCTTTACCACCACTGCCACCTGAGCAAACAGATGCAAATTCCGGGAGCAGGGATTGTCCATGCCCACACTGGCAGAGCCCCTGGCTGGGCGCCTTCTCCTCAGATCACCCACCCCCATCTCTGGCCACATCTACACCGCACACGCGTGCGTGCTCATGCATGCACACACACACACACCTCCAACCATGGGAATGCCAGCCTCCCTCTGGCTCTCTTCTCCTCACGCCAGCTCCCTCTCATGCCAGCTGGGAGTGTGACAGCAGGGGCCTCCCCCAGGCGCCAGGGAGGAAGAGCTGGGTTTACACACATTCTGGTGGCCCCAGAAGGCAGCCCGTGGACAGGTGGGAGAAGTGCGTGTTAGGAGGAGGGAGATTTTGGCTCGAGCTAAAGAGAAGCTTGCTGGCAATTGAAAGCATCCAACAATGGAGTAGGCTGCCTCCAGGGCGGGGGTGAGGGGAGTGGGAGGTGGGGGGGTGGGGGGTAGTGGTGAGTAGTGGTGAGTTCCCCTTCTGTGGAGACTGTGAGCTGAGGCAGGATGACTACTGCTCAGAAAAGCTCAGGAGGGGGCCCTTGAATCATTTGGGAGGGGCCAGGCCTGGTGGGCCACAAGCAGTTCTGACCTCACTTCTCTGCTCCCTCCTTCCAGCCCTGATGACTTTTTTGGGAAGACCTAGAGCATGTCCGTACCTGGCCACACCCCAGCTATGAGCAAAAAACAAATAGTGACCAGAGGCACTAACTCTGGAGCCTGGGTTCAAACGCCAGCTCTACCCCCTTTCTGGCTGTGTGACTTTGGGCCAACTATTCAGCCCCTCTGGGCCTCAGTTTCCTTATGTGTAAAATAGAGGTAATACCAGCATTGTCAAAATTAAGAGTTAATATACATAAAGCACTTTATAACAGTGCCTAGCATAGACTAAAGTATGTTTTATTAATGATTACATTTAAAACTACTCATCTCAGCATCTTGCAATGTGCAAAACTCCACGTGTCTCATGTTTCCTTTGATTCCACCAGGTGGGGAAAGTAATCAAGGCAAGTCTTATCACTGCCCCCTCTTGCAGATGAGGAAACACACTCAGAGAGGAAATGGCTACCCCCACCACCCAGGGTCATATAGCTTGGAAGTGGCAGAGCTGAGACTCAAATGTTGCCCCCTGGACCCTCCCCTACTCTGGGGGGCACCTCCTCCTGTCTAGGAAGATTGGAGAGGGTTGTCCCATAGCAGCACTGGCAGGAAGTGAATGGTGTGTACATGGGAGGGTCCCTGCACAGGTCTCTGTACATGGAGGGAAGCACACAGGGGGCTGGCACAAGAGGTGGCAGCTCAAGGCGTGCATGATAAGGCTGTTTGTCAGGTGTGTGGGGCTGAGGAGTTGGATGAGCTGGGGACTGAGGTGCAATTGAATGACTCGGCAAAGTGGGGGCTGGAGCACAGGCACCGAGGAGCTTGGGTGCAAGCCAGGGGACGGGTGAGCTCACCCCTATTCTGTGCAGAGCTGGGGGACACCGGCCTGGGTGGGCACACCCCAGTGATACAGAGGGGACACGTGGTTTCCAGGGACAGCCTTGTGAGTAAGCATGAGGTACCTGGGAATGTTCCTAAGGGTATCCATGACAGGTGTGAGCACATGTGTGTGGAAGGTTATATGACCATGATGAAAACAGCTGCTGCTTGCTAGAGGCTCGATCCGTTCCTGGCAAATACATCCGGTAAAGTTCAGAGCGCTTAGCCCAGAGCCGGGCTCACAGTAGGAACATGATGTACCGTTGTTTCTGTCACCTTATCTAGTCCTTGCAAGAAGGCATAAGGTAGGTACGAGGACCCTCATTCTACAGATGAGGAACTGAGGCTCAGTGAGGGGCAGAGCTGAGCCTACGTGGTGCCCCTGTGGTGGTGGCAAGAGGGCTTTGTAAATGATCAGGTGCCGTGCAGATGCTGGATTATTTGTTGAGTGTGTCTCTGAGCCCCACAGGCCTGCCGGTGTGGATGGGGCTGGGTGGGGAGCCGCCCCAACAGATGGAGCAGCAGCGTAGGTGGCATGTGAGACACATGGTCGGCGTCCCCCTGGGGGCTGGGCTTGGAGCTGGGAATGAATGGACAGTGTGGCTCCAGCATCAGGCAGGGGTAGAGTCACAAGGATTAGTGCCAGGGGTGGGAGTTTCTGAGGAAGGCCAGGTGTAGCTGAGTGACCAGGAAGGATTGTGGCCATGGTCAGGAGGGGTAGGAGGGCCTGGGGCTGGGGGATGGGGTGAGGCCTCTCCCAGGGTATGCAGATATAGAGTGTACGGGAGTGAATGAAAATGGGGGAGAAGCTTAGGGGGTGAGCCAGGGCATAAAGGGTGTTAGCAAGCATGAGTGTATGCCGGGATGCACACACACAAAGGCCTGAGGCAACATGCTAACGTGACACTTCATGATGTGGACAGGGGCAGGAGGCGTCCAGGAGGGTGTGTCCCAGGGGTGCGGGTGTGCATGGAAGAGTGCAGGTGTGCTGACATGATCGTGTAAACCTGGGGAGGTGAATGGGTAGATGGTAGGGGGGCTGTGTGTGTGTGTACTGTGGGTGAAGGCCAACAGTGCAGAGCTGGGGCTCTGGGGGGTATGCAGGGGCCGTGTGTGTGTGTCATGTACATGAGAGCAGGGCACTTGGGGGAGGTCTCTGAGGCAGGCAGCGAGGTGGCAGTCTCTCCGGGAGGGGAATGTAGGCGGTGTGCCGCCGGGAGGTGTATTGTGTATGCAGGTGTGTGTGTCTGTGTAGGTGTGTGTCTGGGTGGGTGCCACCGAGTGTACGTATCGGTGTCAGGTTGTCTGTGTCACTGACAAGGGCGGGCAGGAGGCAGCAACTGGACCCAGGCTGAGAGTGAGAGCTTCCCAGAGAGGTCCCTAACAGCCCCTCCAGAACCCAGCCCCAGCCTCTCAGGAGCCCATAGCGTGGATTCAGCCCAGGCTGAAAAGCCAGGACAGAATCCTGACTCCTGGAGAGAACTCCCCAGCCACCCAGCTACCACCCCTGTGGATCTGAAGCTAGAATGGGTCTGAGGACACTTTCTCCGGTAGGAATGAAGGAACCTCCAGCTAGACCCTTCTCCCCAACCCTCAGGAAGATCCAACCCAGCCTCAGATGCCAGCATCCCCGGAGGCATCCCTGGGGGCAGCAGGAGTTAGGGACTGGAGTGGCTCAAGCATCCACAAAACAGAAGGCCTCACGATTAACAGACCAGCCGACCTCCCTTCACTCTTTCTTCCTTCTGCCTCCTTTCCCTCTTTCTACTTCTCTGGCAGAAGGTAGAGAATGTAAAGCCCTAAAGTCCCCCAGAAGGAATACCCAGACACAAGGCAGGTGGACAGAGGGAGGGGTGGGAGTGAGGGGGAGGTCCTCACCCACCCCACCCCACCCCATCTCCGACACAGGTACAAAACCAGAGGGGTATGGAAATCCCCAAAGCAGCTGAGAGGACTGAACACCCAAGACCTACCCTCTAAGGTTTATTCCATCCCTCCAGGTCTGGACGACTACCCCCTTCACCTCCAGGCACCAAGAAACAATCCCCTCCCAGTCCTTGCTTGTTCCATGAGGCACCAGATGCCTTTGCCCAGGACTCCAGTGGGGGTTGCAAGTAAAGAAGGCAGCAGCCCCCAGAAAAGCCAATGTTGCCTCCAAAGGGCCATCAGGGGTTCAGGAGCTCATACCCAGCCCAAAGAACCCAGGGCAGATGGCTCCTTCAGCTGGGGGAGAGGCTGGGACCTGAGAAATGGTCCCCTCCTCTTTGGGGGTGGGGGAGCAAGCCCAGGGCCCTGCAGCTGCCTCTCCCTGCAGCACTCTCTAACCATCACCCTGTCGCCCGCCCCCAGCGCGTTCCCACCCCAGCACAGCCCCCTCCTGCTGATTTCCCAGTCTCCCTCTCCATCGCCCCCAACCTTCCCCCGCAAGCTTCCGCTCCTCTCCCTCAGGCCCCCCATCTTTCCTGGCTCTCCACCGGCACAGACCCATCTCTGCCTCCAGCACCTTGGCACCTTCACCTCTGCTCCCTCCCAATCACCTCCTCTCCCCTTGGCTCCCATCCCCCAGTAAAGCCTGGTCCTCAATGGTGCCCCCCAGTATGAAGCCCTTGGCCTGGCCCCTGCTCCTGCCTTGCCTCTCCACTTCTCTCTTTCCCCTCTCCAGCGCCCTCCCCTTCTCCCACTAAGCCCAATTCTTCGCTGGCTTCTCCCCTGCAGACCCTTCAGAGCACAACAGCTTCCCAGCCCCTCTGGACGAGCACTGCTTCCAGCCCTTGGGGCCAGCACAGACTGGGGACCCCCCTTCAGAGCCTCCCTCCCAGCCCTCCGGATGCCCCTCCTTCTCGCCCCATCCCTTCCCCCCAACGACCCTCCCTCCCACCTCTCTCCATTCACCCCAGCTCAGAGCCAGTGCCCCTTCCACAGGGAGCCTCCTACCCCCAACCCCCTCCTCAGCCACTTAGCCTCCTCGCTGTCACCCAGCCAACCCTCTCAGCGCGGCAGCGCCCCCGCCCCCCAATCCATCCTTCCTGCCTCCCCCGCCCCTCCGCACGCTCCCCTCCCCCGATCCGCTCCCGCCCCCCGCCCGTCTCCGCCGCAGCACCCCCCCTACCTGGTTCTGGGGCGCCAGGAGCTGGAGGGTGGGGATCGGAGCCCCAGGGCCTCCCCGAATCCAGCGGGTGGTAGAGCCGGGGCCAGCGGCGTCGGCCGCCTCGCGCCTCTCTCGCTCCCCGCCGTCCCCGCCCGCCGGCTCGTCCGCCCGCCCCGCCGCGGTGCCGCTCGGAGGAGGATGCTCTGCGAGTCAGGGCGGCTGCTCCCGCCGCCGCATCCCTGCAACACCGACTGACGGCAGCATCAGCACCAGTGCCCGCCCCCCAGGCGCGCGCATTGGGCCACGCGGTGCTAACGGACGAGCGGCGAAGCCAATGCGAAGGCGCAGAAGCCGCCCGTCCCGCGGCTCCACGGGCCCGCCTCCCTCCCCTGCCGGGGACCCAGGCGTCCCGGCCCCAGGGCATCCGAGCTCTTCCCCGCCTCTCGCGGTCCTCAGCCCAGCGCCCAGGCTCCCAAACGGGCCGACCCCCACCCCAGTCCCAATGTCTTTTCCGGGAACCCAGGCGCCCTGGCCTCTCCCCTTCTGGGTCGCGCCCTCGGGTCCCGCATCCCTCAGCCCGCCGGCCAGCGGAGCAGCGCCCGGGACTGGGACGTGCCCAAGGAGAGGCTGTGGGCGCCGACTGGGGCCCCCGACGGAGCAGGATCGGTGAGGGGGCCCGGGCCGCAGCGCCCTCTACTGGCTACGCCCAGGGACGGGCCCGGGCGGCCTGGAGCCTAGGGAAGGAGGATCTGCCGGAGGGCTCTGGGGGCTTTTTCCAGCCCTTAGCCTGGCATCTGCCTCCCACCACCCGAGGGCGTCCCCGGCTTCCCCTAGAGCTGAGGCGTGAGGGTCTCTCCTGGGATAAGGAAGGAGGCCGTGGGGGACGGAAAGACAGCGATGATGGCGGGGTAGACCTGAGGGCTTGGGGTTTCCCACCCCTGCCTGGTGGTAATCCGAATTTGAACCCTGGTTCCCAGTCCTGCCCAGAACTCTGGACTGCGGTAGGAGGTGGTTTGGGGGCAGAGGTAAGGCTGCACTTTGCCTGGATCACTGAAGGAATGCTGGCAGCAGTTCAGTCCTCTGTTCTCCCCTCAACCAGGAGTCTCAGATGAGCGTGCGCTGGGTTGAGGCCTTCCCCATGAGGGAGTCTGTGTGCAGGTATGAGTGTGGGAGGAAGGGGACAGCCCTTCACTCACTCGGCCAATCAAAGGTGGACCTGGCACCTAGTGTGTGTACCACAAAGGTGGACACTGGGCTTTGGAACGACAGTGTGTGTGAGTGTGAGTGTGTGTGTGTGTGTGTGCGCGCGCGCGTGCCAGACCATTCTGCCACCTTACCCCAGAACGCTGACATCTGTGGCAGGGGCTATGATTTGCATAGCCGGTAGTAAGTGATGCTTCTCTAGCCAGAAGCAACATGCAAGAACACTCACATTCCACTGCTGCACACATGGGCACACAGTGGCACACTCAGAGTCATGCACACCTATGCATGTGCACACAGGCATTCCCAAAGAGATACCCAGGGACAGTTGCAGAAATGCCCCACCGGGGCAAGACACCCACAGGAAGCACATGCTTGTCCAAGAACACAGAGACACATACAAACTTGAGCACACAGGTGCCTAGGCTCTCAGAGGTAGATGCATGCCCAGGGCATAGGTGTGCATGGAGGACTTGCGCACAGGGTCATTCTGCCCCCCATGAAGCACCTTGCACAGTGGCCAGTTACCTAGTAGAGGGGCACACATACCCACCCACCAGTGGTGTTCCTCTCTGACTATATGGGGGAAGAGGGGACCCAGACTGCGAGGGCATCTCCTAGGGGTCTGGGACTGACTCCCGAGGCAGGTCCCAGACTTGAGACCCACTCTGACCTTGGAAAGACCCTCAGGCTGGCCCCACCAAGGCCACTAGAGGAACCAGAGAATGGGAACTGCTGAGTCAGGGCCTGGAGATGTGAAATGACCTCTCTGACCCCACAGCCCATGCCCCACCCATCCCCCCACTCCTCCTCTCCCTACAGCCTACATGCACACACACGCACACGCACACACACAGACTGGTCCAGCCACGCACCAGGGCACAGATAGGCAAGCAGACAGGTGCAGTGACTCAGAGACTCTGTCAGACCCTTGTAGATGGGTAGAAAACAGGATAGGAAGAGGGAAGGGACAGGGACAGATGTAAGAATGAGCATCTGTCTTCTGTCCCCACCCTCAGCTCCCTGGGCCACCTTTGCTCATCAAGGGCAGGAAAGGTCACCTGGCAGCTGCTGCACTTTCTGCCCTTCCCCCCCAGCCACAGGGATGTCTCCCCCGTTAAGGTCCAAGGTTCAGAGTACCCACCATCATCGGGACCCACCACCTCAAGACATCTCCCCAAAAGGTATCCACCCAATGTGGCCCTTCCCCCAGGCACAGTCCAGCGGGGACACAGGTGAAAGGAAAATGCAGCAAATTCAGCGTGTGTGTCTGTGCACACACACGATGTAAAAGCTCATACACCAGATTCATACATGCAACCATAAGATGACAGTCACATGTTACACTCCCTGGGCAGGGCAGACCTGGGCACACATATCCATACACACATGCACACTGGGAAGAGGCCAGGCTGGGGCTGAGGGCTGCAGGGAGGGGAGCCGACCAGGCTGCAGGGATGGAGGCAGCGCGGGAGGCGGCGGCACTGGGAGGGAGCTGCTCTTCACAACACAATCACCGTCTGTTGTTATAGCAACTCAGCCCCCAAATCGTGAAACGGATATTACAGCCTTCAGAGGGGGAAGGGCAGGAGGGGGCTGTGGACTCGAGGAAGGGTAGTGTGAGGGACCTGCTGGGGGACAGGGCTGGGGGCCTAACGGAGGGTGGTGCTGCAGTGGAGAAGTTGCAAGAGGGGGGAGGAGGCGACCTCAGTGAGGAGTGGCCCAGGAGGAGTGGGGTTTCAAGGGGAGAGGTGGACATGGAGTCAGGGAACCCCAAGGGAGGGGCTGAGGCCATTGCTTTGCAGGTAGGAATTGGGGTGCTCAAACCTCCACCCCCAGGATAACCCACAGCTGCTGTAGGACAGGTTAGGGGGGTTGAAGAGGTAGCTCCCACTCTTGCGGGGGGCTGCTGCTGGAGCCTGGCCTGGCTTCAGAATCCTTAGAAAACCTTCAGTCCACCCTCTCCACCCACACCAGCTTTGGAGGTGGTCTTTGACTTCTTCAGGTAGCGGTGACCCCCAAAACCTCTGTGCTGCAAACTCAGGAGGGAAGAGCTGGGTTGGGAGAAGCCACAGGAGGCTGAGAGCAGGATCAATATGCATTTCCTCTGGAAGTCACCGTCCTTCCGGCTGGCAGCAGCACTAGGCCAGGAGGCTGCAAGCCTAAGGAGTGCAGCCCCCACCCTAAGGCCTGCAAGCCCAGCAGGGGCTCCTGGGGCCTGGGCTGCCTGAGGCCCCGCCCCCATCTCTCCCCTACCCGCAGGCACTCTGGGCTGCCCTCTCTCCCCCATGGTTCTCTGCAGTGAGGTCCCCATTGCTGGAAGTATTCAAGCAGGGGCTGAGAGGTCACCTGTCAAGTAAAGGAATTTCAGCTATAGGCTGAAGGCTGTGGTTATACACGACCACCAGTTCCCCAAATTGTTATGTTCCAAGGTTTTTTGCTTCTAAAGTTCTACCCCCCAATTCTAGTCCCAATACATGATATTCCTGATCTCCCAAGATTCTCTGACTACAAAGTTCTAGACTCCAACACTCTAGTCCCTATGATCGCAGTTCCCCGCCCCCACCCTGCCTCCCCCCCATGAAGATTCTAGGATCTGCCAGTCTAGGTTAATTACATGGGCCTTTTTATTCCATCTGGAAAATACAAATATTCACAAGAGTCTGTACAACCTTAGGGACGCCAGCCCTGGCCCAACCTCCAGCTGCATGCCACCCTCACACCCCACCCCCCAGCCCCAGCCTGCTGCCCCAGCACCCCAGGCTTCCTGCTCTGGTCCAAGTCTTTTCTCCAAGGCAGATAGGAGTGCTTGATCCAGTCACAACTGAGAAGGAAAAAACAACAACAACCAAAGGTTGTAAGGAAGATCCTCCCCCAAAAAGTAGGAGTCCACCTGGCCTGGGCCATTTGGACAGAGGGCCTGTCTCCCTGATCCTCCCACTGCCTCCTCCCCCATACCGCCAGCCCTCAGTGGCACAGGCTGTGGAGGGAGGACTCACCATCCATTACAAGTGGATGTCGAATACACCGTCCTCCACTGCTTGCACCTCCTCTTCTCGGATCTCTGCAGGGAAGCAGGTGGGGGTGGAGGTCACTCCAGGGTCCCTGTGCCTTCAGCAGCCCTTCCCTCACTCACAGGAGGCACCCCACCCCATCCCTAAGCAGACCCATCCACCAAAAATCAATTCACTGAATGACCAACTGGCCCCATTTTTGAGGCTCTTTTTCCAAGTTTTCATTCTGCTACAGCTTTTTTCACCACCACCGATTTGTCAGTGCAGTTTGCTTAAAGTGTCAGTTTTGTGTGTTTCATGTCTTAGACCCCAGCACTTCTGGAAGGCTCGATGCAAATGGTTTCATCTTTTCTATTTTTGAGGACTTATGCCAACCCAAACAGTTGTGGTCAACTGCCTTAGACCCCAGTTTAATGTGGTTCCTCAGACTGTTCTCAGCAAAATAATCATTGGGGGAATTATCATTCAGCAAACTGACCTAAAACCACCAGAGACCCCAAGAGAGCCACCAAAGATTTTCAGGGCAAGGGACTTTTCTCAGAATGGTGTCCAGAGCAGCCAAAAAGGGAAATGCAAGCAAATGGCTGACATGATTCCCTCTTCAATCTAATGTCAATCCCCTTCACAAAGTAAGAGTGTGACTGGAATCTTTTTTTTTTTTTTTTTTTTTAAGTAAGCTTTATGCCCAACATCGGGCTTGAACTTGTTATGCTGAGATCAAGAGTCACGGGCTCTAGTGACTGAGCCAGCCAGGTGCTCCTGTGATTGGACTCTTGAAGCCTTTCATTTTTACTCTTCTTTCTGTATTAGCCTCTCTCAGCTTCAGAAGAACAAGGGTTCCTGAGCCACCCTCTGGCCCCCTTACCTGTTCAACCTTTTTGTACCGTCCCCACCAAAACAATAGAATTACAAACTCTGGAATGGTTTCCCTCCTGGATAAGGTAATACTTTGCCAGGATGGCCCTGCCTCCCTCCCCTCACAGGCCAATACACAATGAGATCCCCTCTTACCTGGAGGCCGGGAGCCTCGCCTACCTGGGCGGGGCAGGGAGAAGCTGAAGGCCCGGTGATGGGTGGGTGAGGGTGAGGGTGCAGACCCCTCCAGACTCACACTCTGTGCCCGGCGCCGGCATTCAACCGACAGACGGTCTTTACACTGTTTGTGGCAGTTCACACCGCAGGCTGGGGGAGGCAGATGGGGAGGCCGGCCAGGCGTTGGTCAGAACACCCTCCACCTGGTTCTCTAGCAGGCCCCTCTCCCCAGTATCTTCTGCTCCTGAGCACCCCCCCCCCACCACCACCAAAATGAGAATCTCTTTCCACAGTGCTCTCTTCATCCTGCCCGCAGGGCCAAGCCCTCCCCAGAGTTCTGTTCCTGGGCCGATGGCTCACCAAAATAAAAGGCCACTGAAGGCTACCCCCCACTTCAATACAATTATCGTGCCTCTCTGGCTGCAAGGTACTTCGCTGCTCCGCAATTGCTCCCACACACACAAAAAGGGTCCCTACCCAGAGAGTAACTCTTCCCCCCAAATTCAGCCCACCAGCCCTGCTCACCTCGGCATTTGAGGCCCTGCTTGTAGATGCCCAGGATCTGAAATAGAGGAGAGGGCCGTGCTGGGGAAGAGGTCTTTAGGGCTAATGACTCTACGTCTTCCTTCTCAAGGGCAGGGGCTGGCACTGACCCTGGTGCTTTCGGGCCCCCCGGAGCTGGCTAGGTAGGCGCAGCACCCCGAGAGGAGACGCAGGCGGAATTAGGGAGGTCGGCCCCAGCTAAGCAGGCTCGGCAGGGGCGGGGCCGGGGCGGGGCCAGGGGCGGGCGGGGCCGGGGGGGGGGCCGGGGCCGAGGGGCGTGGCTGGGGCGGGGGCTCACCAGGGCCTTGCAGTGGCGGCAGGCAACCGGGCGCAGGGAGCTGCTCTCGTGGAAGTTGTGCACGAAGCCCATGCGGCCGCCCAGCACCGAGCTGGAGCGCAGGAAGTAAGAGACCATCTCCTCCCTGCTGATGCAGCCATCCCTGTCGGGGGAAGGGGAGCGCCTCAGGGGGGGGCCCTCCCCCGGGGACCACCCACCACCGGCCTAATCCATCCCACTGGGAACCTCCCTACCAAAGAAAAGACCCTCACCCCACTCCTGATTTTGAACTCCCGGTGCAGGAGAGAGAACGCTAGCCGAAGGCAGGCAGATGCTTGGAGTGAGGGGGTGAGTGGGGGCCGATACTAACTACTTGTGAGGTCTTGGGTAAGTCACTCTCCCCGGGTTTCCTCACCACAAAAATGGCAATCGTAATTCCTGTCCTGCCCACTTTACACACTTGGCGTGGATACTAACTAAAAGGGCTGTGCACTTTCCCACTTTGTTTTCCAAAGTGAGCTCTTTGGAACACCAGTTGGGAGCCCTGAGAATTAAGAGATTTCTGATGAGCTCCAGGACCAGGCAAGATTCGAAAAAGCCGCCTGGGTCTCACTGTCATGTGAGTGAATGCCAGAAAGACACCTGCGCTCAGGGTTCCCCACATAATCCAGGGCTTCCCACAGAACCCTTTTCTCACCCATCAACACATTTTAGGGAAAGAGTGACCACATGCTCTGGATACAGACCACAGTTCAAGTTCTGGTCTGCTGCTTCCTGGCTGTGTGACCTTTGGGATAGTTAATCTCCCTGTGCCTCAGTTTCTTCTTCTACAAATGCGGATTGTGATCATCCCTGTGCCTCAGGGAGTTTTTGCGAGGATTAAGTGAGGCAGCATATATGAAGCATTTACAATAGTGTCTGTGTCATTAACAGGTCCTGGGCCACCAGGAACTGTTTCTGTCAGGGCTGGTCATTGTTGGAAGTTCCTGCCCATTATATGTGGGGGTCCATGATGTGATCCCGGTGATCCTTCAGTTCAATAGGGCATTGGGGGCCCACTGGCCATTTACAAAAAAATATCACCCTAGATTCCTCACTGAACTGAGAACGCTAATGTAAAAAAGATAAAATTATCAAAGTATCTGAAAAGGTGTAAGAGAATATCTTTGTAATTTCCAGGAGATGAGGGTCTTTCTACACATAACACACATTGGAGAAGCCATAAAGGAAAAGACTGACATACTGAGCACACGACATTTTTTAAAAATTTTATATGGCAAAAGACAACATAAATGACAGACTGGGAGAAAATATTTGCGAACACGTTCAACAGCAAAGGGTTAATATCCATTAACAGAGATTCTGAAATTCGATGAGAAAAAGACCAACAAATCCAGTGGAATAATGGACAAAGAATATGAACAGGCAGTCCACAGAAGAAATATAAGAGGCCAATAAACATATGAAAAGATATCCTACCCCCACTAGTATTGAAGAGATTCAAATTTAACCAAGACACCATTTGCCAATTAGACTGACAAAATTGTAAAGCTTATTATACCGTCCACTGTTGGCAAGGAAGTTGGGAAATGGGCACTTGTTCACTGCTGATGGGGGTGCAAGCCAGCACAACCTTGCCTGAGGTCACTTTGGCAGTCTCTCTCCTAATTTAGAATGTGCATATCTTTTGATCCAATTATCCCACTTCTAGGAATTTCTCCTACAGAAATAGTGGCCTGAGTGCATTGGTACAAAGATGTTCACAGCAGCATGGCGTATATTAATAGCGAAAAACTGGGAACAGTCTACATGTCCATCAGCAGGAGAATAGTGAGGCAAATGAAGGCCCAGCTACATAGTGGGATCCACTGCAACCATTCTAAAGAATGAGGTCGTTCTGCATGAAGCAGCATGGAAAGCTGTCCATGGTAAAGGGTTAAGTGGGAAACAAAAACAAAAGCAAAAAAAACAAGATGTGCAGTTCTACCGAGACAGTGATTAAAAAACAACAATGACACAAAAACCTGAAAACCCTACTGCTACAAATACATAGATCCTAGTTAAAATACATCCAGATTTGCTTTAAATGCACAGGTGAGTTTTCGAGAAAGAAATGGTAATCCCCGGGTTACAGAAACAAAGAGCAAGCTTCAAGCTGAGACAGGGAGTGAGGAGCAGATGCTGAGGCTGCCCTTGGAGGGGGGGTGCTGGTCCCCCCACCCCACAGTGAGCCAGGTGCTGCGTTTTGATACCCAGATGAGCTGGGCACGAGGCTTGGGGCATGCAGAAGGTGGAGAGTTAAGGCTGAAACCCCTGCGTGAAGCTATATCCAAGGTCTCCAAGGGCTGACCCCTTACTGAAAATGGGACCTGGGAAAAAAATCCACCCACCAACCCAGGGACCTAACCTAGAACTCGGTCTCAGTTCTTAGAAGCAGAAACAAAGCAACTACAACCAGCACCATGGGCAGAGCCAGATGTATAGGATACTCCTGTTTGTCCACGGAACAGACCCAGACAAACAAAATCAACTTGTACAAGCTTGGAGAAAAGAAAAAGACTGGAAGGATACAGTGTTGCCAAGCCAGTAACACTGCTAACATGTTGCTAAAGATAATATAACCTCTCCTGATAGGAAAGATCAGAGAGGAAAAAGGGAACTTTCACTTCTTACTTCATTCATGGGCTTTGTTCACTATAAATCTATTTTACTACCTGGATTTCTTTTTCACCACGGAGTTTTGCAATATGAAAAAAAAACAACAGATTTTTGAAATATGAGTAACATTAAAATATAACTCGACCCGAGTCGGACTAAAAATTTTGACTAGAGTTCAGCAAAACAAGGATATGAAACATGGTTGTGGGGGACATGTCCAACCTACTTCAGAGAACCAGCTGTTTGTCCAAATTGTCAATATGTGAATTGTTGATAAGTACGTGGGTGCTGCTAATTACAGGCCTTTCTTTTCTATTCATTAAAACAGGCTACCCAGGAATTGAACTTGCCCACACTTTTTGCCAGCTATGAGCTCCACAAGTAAAGCAGCACTTCTGTCCCCAGGCCAGTCTTTGCAAGCTTCAGGTGGAACCCCCCCATCTGAACAAGTGGGGTAACCTGTGCCTCCACAGCCGGCAGCCTCTCCCCTGAGATGAGAGCCCCTCCCCACATTGGTAGCTTCCTCTGCCGAGATCATCTGGTTTAGTGGCCTCATCTTGCACAGGAGGAAGCTGACACGGAGGGGAAGTGAGCCTGCCTTCCCGCTCCCCCAGCCCCCAGCTCTCCTCACTGGTTCTGGTCGAGGTCCCCAAAGGCGCTGAGGTAAGGGAAGTTCCCACGGATGATCTGGAACTCTTCCTGTGAGATGTGGCCATCCCCATCGACGTCAAAGTTCCGGAACACAGACTGGAGCACACAGAGGGACACACGAGGCAAAATAAAACAGGCACAGCCACGTCCTGCCCACGTTCTCAGTCCATGTCAGGAAGGGTGTCTCAGACGTGAGTGGCTCTCCATCTCCCACTTTATCTCCCTCTTTCACGCCCCTACCCCCAACCCCACCCACTGGCTATGCCCCTTGCCTTCTGGGAGGGAGCGCTGGCCTTTGAACATGGCACTGGTATCAATCCGGGGGTAGTGGCCTGGCAAAACCACTCTTCACTGACCACTACCGACCTGTCTCCCAACTGCTCAGGGGCCAAAGCTGGCTACCACAGTCTTACCTCCACCATCTTCTCGATGTGTTCCACCAGGAGTGCCTGGTCCAGCTTGGGTTTGGCAGCTGAGGTCCACTCATCCAGAACTGGGGGCCGGGGAGGTGGGGTGCAGCTTGTGGGGCTGGTTGGCTACAGGGATGATCAAGACTGAGTGAGAGTCAGAGGGAGGGAGGCCAGAGCCCAGGGGAGAGGAGCGGGGAGGCCATGGGGAGAAGGGAGCCTGCCTGCCCAACAAGCTAGAGAGGTGAGGTAGCCTCTGAGAGCTCTGCTTACCCTCCCGTCCTGGGATTTTCAGGAAGGGCAGAAGTAGGGGAGGAAGACATTAGGCAGAGTTAGGAAGCAGGGATTCCCTATCTCACCGAGGACTTGGAGCGTGGCTCCCGCTGCAGGGACAGCTGGTAGAGTTCATCCTCTGTCTGATACTGATCCAGAGATACCTGGGACACACAGGTCTGATCACACCCACTGCCCCTGCTGTCCTCAGGAGCCCACTGTCCAGAGCCCAGGGTCATAGGTCCACCTAGAGGTCACAACTCAGCCTGGAACCCAGTCCAGATGCTAGACTCAGGACAAAGGCCAGCTTAGAAAACACCCTAGAAGGGCGCCTGAGTGGCTCCATCAGTTAAGTGTGCAGCCTGGATTTCGCCTCCAGTCATGATCTCAGTGTCAAGAGATTGAGCCAGCAACCACACACCAGCCTAGCACAAGAACCAGCACCCACACCTTGGCCCAAACCTGGAGCACAACGCATTGCCAAGAATCCAGCCAAGAATCTAGGTCAGAACATAGCCAAGAGCTCTGAGATTAAGCCCCAACCTAGAACCCAACCCAGCATCCAGAATCCCACTCAGATTTCAATCCCGATCCCAGCCCAGAGCCTGGAAACAACTAAGAATTCACACTAGACCCAAAACTCAAGCCCCTGCTCTATGTCTAGAACCTAGTCCAGATCGACTAGAACCTACTCTCATCATAGACCCCAAAACCAAGTCCAAGACCAATCCCAGGTCTTTTCTAAGAGCTCAAGACCATGTTTAGAGGGATGCCTGGGTGGCTCAGTGGTTGAGCATCTGCCTTTGGCTCAGATCGTGATCCCAGGGTCCTGGGATAGAGTCTCACATCAGGCTCCCTGCAGGAAGCCTGCTTCTCCCTCTGCCTATATCTCTGCATCCTCATGAATAAATAAATAAAATCTTAAAAAAAAAAAAAAAGACCATATTTAGAAACCACCCTGCATCCAGAACCCAGAGCTGGACCCTAAGCCTTCAATATAACCCATTCCCAGGAACTCAACCCAGGACCCAGGCCCAGCTTCAAGCTCAGCACAAAAAGCCCACATACCAGCCTCAAAATCAGACCTTAGTCCATAGCCCCATTTGGAGCCTGGAACTCATCTGAGTCCACTCCAAACCCTGGAGCCCAGGCTGGATCTCAGTTCCTTGATCAGAACCTAGAACTCAAGACCAAATCCACAGCCTTGCATAAATCTAAAACCAGGTATATGGTTGTCCGCCCTGGTGCCCGGCCCCCCAGCATCCCTGCTCCCAACCCCTCACCGTGAGTAGGCTCAGCAGATCAGGGTTGGCCTGCACTGGTGGCCGAAGGCTGGTCACCATGGCCAGCTCCTCCAGGATGCTGAAGAGCTGCTTCATCTTGGCCCCATTAAGTCGGGTCCGGGCAGGGTCCAGCCAGTCAGGCAGTGCCAGCTGCAGAGCCACCAGGTCCTTGAGGTGTACACCCAGGATAGGAAAGCGGAAACCCACACAGGCTGCCAGCCGGCGCCGGTAGTTGCCATAGTTGCTCGTGGCCGTCACTAGTTCTGTCAGACCTTCCCAGAGCTGGGGAGGGGAGGCAAAAGGCAGAGGGTCACACACACATACACACATCACTGGCTCAACTGCCCTTCCCCCGCAGCCCTGGAAACATAGGAGAGGATGAGGAGTCAGAGTCAGGGATGGGTGAAAGGTTGAAAATCTTCCCTCACTGTCCCCCAGCACTGTACTGTCTCCCTTAGCCCCAGGGGTCAGAGTTCAGGGGTCATGAGCTCAAGGGAACACCCACTGCCAAGGACCACACCTCTACACCAGGCTGGGGCATGGAATATCATCAACATTTAACAGGAAAAGAAACTGAGGCTCAGGAAGGCAAGCAGCACACGACAAAGATCCAGAAGAACGTTTCTAGCTGTGTCGATTGTAACAGCCCAAACTGGGAAGACCTCCAGATGTTCAATGGTAGAGTAGCTATATCCATTGCGGTAGACTTAGAATAAAATATTATACGGCAACAGAACTGAATGAACAACTGCTCTAAGTAACAGAACGTAAAACTGAAAGAAGCAAGACATAAAATAACATACAACAGAGTTCCATTCATAGAAGATCCAAAAACAGGCGACAAAAATCCCATATTGCTTTGAGATTCATACGTAAGTGGTAAAGCTATAAAGAAGAGCAAGGCCGTCATCATTACGAAAGTCATAGCATTGGTTACCTCTGATGGGGAGGGAGTTATGTTCTAAGGTGCTGGGAGCTTCGGGGGCTGGCAATGTTCTATTTCTCAGACCTGGGTGGTAGTTACACAAGCGTTTTCTTTATAACTTTTCTTTAATCTCTACATATGCTTTATATACATCTCTATACATACATCACCCAATATGTTAAAAAAAATGAGTAAAAGGAGGAGAAAAGCACAAACTTTGGGGTCAGGCAGCCCTGTGAGCCCCTACTCTGCCACTCTCACTGTGTAACCTGTGAAAAGCACTGAACCCCTCTGAGCCTCAGTTTCCATATCTGTCAAATGGGGGCAGGAGTGCACAGCCCCCAACACTACCAGGAGTTCTCAGGGAGGCCAGACCTGGGAAACTGGGCCCAGGGCTTGATGAGGTTCTTCCCCTGACCACCACCACACCATGAGCCCCACTATCCCAGGCACCTTAATGGTCTCAGAGCTAACATGACTGTGAGTCTCTTTGAGGCGGGAGATGGAGCTGTGGCTCAGGCCTCCGACCACGGCCATCAGAGTGTTGAAGTTCTGCAAGTGAAGCAGCTTCTGTGGGGGTGCAAATGAGGAGGGGGAAGGCAGTGAGTCATTGAACAGGCCCAGGATTTGGCCCGGCTTTTCCGGAGAGGAGGCAGTGGGTGAGTGGAAAGGAGGGCCTCACCCTACTGCCCCACAACCCCCTCCCCCACCAGGGTGCTTGGGGAAGAGGGAGGGGAAAGCACCTCTGCCACGTGGACAAAGTGCGTGATGACCAGGGCACGCTGAGGGGCAGTGGGCTTGCTGAGAATCATAAGCTGCACCCACTGTGAGACACTGTTGAAGAGGGAGATGAATCTCTCCAGGACGGGGTTGTCCACGGTGCAGCCATGAGTCACAAAACTGTGATAGTCCTGAAACTGGGGGCAGGAGAGGCCTCAGCCCCTGCAGGCCCCTCCCCCCACAGATGGCCACTCCTCACCCTCCAGCTGCCCTTCATTGGTTACCCTGAAACCCCCCAACCCACCCCATACCCTAACTCTGTTCCTCCTAGGGCCAATACCCCCCCAGCCCAAACTCCACCCTGGACCAAAGGCCCTTGGGCCGCACCAGGATCTTGCAGAAGGAGCGATACTCTAAGTAGGTGAGATGCTCTGCTAGTTCCAAGGGTTCCAGGTGGTCGAACAATAGGGACATCTTTCGTTTTTTCTGTGCTACAGGGTTCCGCTGGGTCACCTGCCGCTTCCACTTGTAGGTGGGGCTGGGAAGTGAGGCAAGGGCAATGAGCCCTTTGCTGGAGATACCCCATCCCTTAGGACCCCCACACTCACGCAGACACACCACGCAAGCTGACTGAGGACCCACACAGTCTGAGGCACCGTGCCAGACACCGATGCACCCATCCCCAGCAACTCCCACTATCTCCCCCAGCAACTCCCGCTATCTCCCCCTGCTCAGGCACTCAGCACTGTGCTAGGTGCTGGGGGTAGAGAGATGAGCAAGACACATTTCCTGCCCTTGAGGAGCTCACAGTCTACTGGGGAAGACAGACACAGAAACAATCACAAAACAGCATGGCACGGATACAGGTCTTTTGATGGCGTCTGCACCAAGTGCCATGGGTGGGACACAGGAGGGAATGACAAATTCTGCCCTGGAAGACCTGTGAGCCCACAGACACTCCATACTTGAGCAGAGTCTTTACAACACAGAGAGGCAGGCAAGGGGACCGAGCTGAGCAGAGCACCATGGTGGGAAGGGATGCAAGACTGGAGATCGGTGAGCAGACCAGTGGTGTAGCTGCGGGATGAAGTGCATGGGATGGGAGGGGGCTGTAGAAGATGAGACAGGAAAACTGGCCAGAGACCATCAGAGGCCTTAATCCTCAGCCTAGACATTGTGAAGGTGACAGGGAGCCAGAGGTTTTTAAGCAAGACAGTGACATGACCCTCACGCATTCAACTCAATAAACATTTATTAAGCACAGATGGTGTGGGATGCCAAGTGCCCTCCCCAGCTCTCAAGCTTGCCCCCACGCACACGCTCTCGATGTCAATGAGGCTGCTGTGGCGCCGGTTCCCTTCTTGGTCTAGCAGAGCCTTCAGCTCCTTGATCTGCTCAGCGAGCTCAGGGTTCAAGTCAAACTCTGCTGGGAATGCTGAGATCCAGTACCTGCTGGAAACTCATTATCACCCAAGGCAGCCCTTCCCCCACCATCCCCGAGGGGCTGGAGCTCCCCAGGGAGGGGGAAAGAGCCCCAAACTGTGGTCCCCCCACTTGCTGTCTCATTCCTTCCCCACACCCACTGGGCAGATTAGAATACCCAGGCCCAGACCAGGAAGGCACGCCCTGCAGCAGCAGGCCCACCATGGACAGAGCCGGGGCTCAAACCTACATGAGCAACTCCCAGAACAGTCCCTTTCCTCTCCTTCAGGCCAGTCTGAAGCCTGAGCAAAGGGAGCAAGAGGAGGAGACAGAGCCCCAAAAGGAAGACTCACCTGACCAGGTGGCACGTTTTCACCTGCAGCGAATTGGAGTTATCCTTCCGGGATTGTTGATAGGTGAAGGAGAGTTAAGGAAATACAGAATGGAGACTGGGATGCCTGGGTGGCTCAGTGGTTGAGCACCTGCCTTCCGCCCGTGATCTTGGGGTCCTGGGATCCAGCCGGGTGTCAGGCTCCCTGCATGGAGCCTGCTTCTCCCTCTGCCTATGTCTCTGCCTCCCTCTCTGTGTCTCTCATGAATAAATAAATAAAATTTAGAAAAAAAAAAAAAAGAATGGAGACTAATTCTAGAAAGGGAAGCAGGGAAAGGGTCTAGAATTCTGGAGGGAGGCTGAGGACTGAGCCCCGACCTAGGAGAAATGCTGGGGGTGGGATCTGGGACGGCCCTGTCGGAAAGGGGCTGAAGGCGGGGATGTGGGGTGAACTTGAGGAGGGCGCTAGGTTCTGGGGGTGGCTGAAAGCATGGCCTGGGTTCTGAGAGAGAGGCCGGAGGAGGGACCTGGGCTGGGAGTAGGGACAGGTCTTCTACTGTAGGGAGCAGAAGAGCAAAGCCCAGGTGGGGAGGGGGCGGGAAGGGGCGAGGCCTGAGTCGGGAGGAGGAGAGGGGTGGAGCCTAGGCCGCCTAGAGAGGCTGCCCTGAACTCTAGGACGCAGGAGCGGCCCACGCTCTAGGAGCGAAGCCCAATCTTGGCCTGGGCTGGGCAGCCACGCTCCCTCATGGACTGGGACTGCAGGGCCGTGGTGAGGCCCGGGAAGGATATATGTGGAGCAGCTTTGCCGCCAGCTGAGAGGAAGGGATGTACCAAGGGTGCATCATGAGAAACATGCGCACCAGCTGCGGGTCCCGCACCTTCCCGGAATCATCTAACTCCGAGGGGTCAGAGAGAAGCGAGTTGGCCCTTCGGCCCGTAGCTGGGGTCCCTCAAGCCTACCCCAGAGCCCGCTGGATCTCTGGCCCCCCGCCCATCACCTGCTTTCCCAGGACTCTGAAACCAAGAGGCAGATTAGAGAGAAAAGGTAGGGAGGAGGGAGAGGGATGAGGCAGGATCCGAAGAAGAACCGGAGAGGGGGAGCATCCGATCCGGCCCATCGTCCCGAGGGGAACCAGCTGGGGCGGAAGAAGTCTGGGTTCCCTGGGGTCAGGAATCCAGAGGTCATTTCCTGAGTGCTTGGGGGAAGGGGCACCCCTTCACCAGAGAAGCCGCCCCCCATCAGCCGGAAACAGCTCCCAGGCCAGAGATAGAGAGTTCCTCCGGATCCTCCGGGAAGACAGATAATGCTCTTCGCGTGCCAGAGTCTGGGGACCCCTCCCTTCCTTCAACGCCAGCACACTAGGGAAGGGAAACATTTTATCTGTCTGAAGCGCGTGGATCCCTCTCCACCCTGTGATGAAGAGCAGGCTTTCGTTAAAAAGGTGGCAGGGTGCGGAACTGCGTGGGTCTAGGCCGAGGGTCTGTCGTGGGAGGCAGGGGCCCCGCCCCAGGCTCGGGCTGGGCTCAGGCTGAGGGTGCCCTCCCGTGCCACTCACCGAAGGCTTCGATGCAGCCGCGGAGCAGCTCCTCCACGGTGCAGCCCTTGTCCAGGTCCAGAGCGCCCGCCATGGCCGCCGGCGCGGGTGGGCGAGGTCACGCTGCACTCTGGGCCTCCCGCGGGGCTCGGGCCGGACCCTGTCCCGGGAGAGGCAAAGAGGGAGTCTGCGGAGGGGCCGGCGCGGGGCGGGGGGCGAGGCCCCGGGCGGGCGGGCCCCGGGCGGGGCGGGCACGCCCCCTGCTGGGCAGGGGCGGAGTCGGCCGCCGCGGCCACTCCCGGGGTTAAACGGTCCGGCCCGGGATGGTGCAACCCACCAGTTGGGAAACCGACCCGCCGAGAGGCTTCCGGCTCTCCCTCGGAGGCGCGGGAAGGCGGAGGGGCTCCCCGGGGATCTGGGCGAGCCGGACTCCGGGGACCGGTTTGTGCCCCAGCCCCCGTAGGCCCTGTTCTCCTCGCGTCCTCTCCCCCGAGGCACCTGCAGCACCCCGCGCTCGGCTCCGCGCCCCTCCCGCTTCCCGCCCTCCACTGCCTCCCTTCCCCCGCAGGGTTATTTTGGGAACCCAGAGCCTGAGGGGACCTCGGAGGAATTTCTCCCTGGGATGGGAGGGAGGGAGGAACCCAGGCGTCCTGCCCGCATCGCCCCCTCCCGGGCTCCCGGGGAGGAGAGGCGGGGCTGCGGCAGCCCCCAGGGGCCTGCCCTTGGGGAGGCGAGCTGAAGCGCAGAACATTCCTGGGGCGGGGCGGGGGGTGGGGGGTGGGGGGAGCCCGCTGCGGCCGAGACGCGTCAGCTGGAAGCCTGAGCCTGGGAACCGCGCGCTCCCGAGCCACCTCCTCAGTGAAGGCCCCGGGGGTCCTGGCTCAGCCCTTCAGACCATCTCCCTCCCCAGCCGGAGTTCCTGACCCAGGCTCCATGCGGCACAGCCGAGCTGTGAGCGCACCGGGGCCGGCCACCTTCGGAGCACACGGAGTAGGGTGCCCAGAAGGGGGCGCTAGCGCCATGAGGGGTGGAGAATGCAGGCAACTCTAGTCACCCGCAGGGTCTTACGCACCCACGCTAGGGACACACACTCATTCTATACCCGAGGCCAGGGGCCCGCATTAGGGTGTAAGACACCACCCCACACATTCACACACGCGAGCCTCAGGCACTTGCCTCCGTCCTCCGTCAGATACGTACAATGGCACTCACCCCCCGCACACCTGCAGGAAGGAACCCTGGGGCACACATACCCAGCCTTCCAGCCCAAAATGCAAACCCGTTGATGGGACCAGGTCCCGGACGTGCAGCCCACTCGAGCCAGCCTGTAGTTCCGCACCCATAGAGGCGCTGGAATCGCACACGTGCGCGCACACAAGACAGTGCACCTACACGTATGTACACTCCCACACATGCACACCCCCCCATGGGTGCGCACACACGCCCATTCCGCTGCCCCCCCCCTTCATCCGCAGTCCAGGACGAGCTCTGCAGCCGCAACGCCCTGACACCCCTCATCCTCCGACGCTGCCAGAGCCTGGCCCCACAAAAAGGTACCCCGCCCCTACACAAACTCCCCTGGGCTGGAGGTGGACCCCCCTACTGAGTTCTCTGGCGGACTTTTCCTAGGAACCACCCAGAGCCAACCCCCGTCTAGCTCTGCCGCTGCCTCGCTGTGTGACCTTGAGAGTCACTTGGCCTCTCGGAGCCTCAATTTTCTCATCTGTCAAATGGGGGGGTCCGTGGAAGAAGGTCCCGCTGAAACGTGGCTGGGGAGAGCGGGATGCCCCGCGGCTGCCGCCCCCTCCCGCGGGTTGTCCAGGGCGCTCCGGCTCTCCCCTCCCACCCGGACCCCGGCCGCAGACTCCGCACCCACCAACCTTCCCGCCGCCCCCAGCCCGCCTGCGCTGCCCTGGGGGAGGGGGGCGCCCGTGGGGGCCGGGCCCTCTTCTGCCCGGCGCCCCGCCCGCTCTCGCTCACTCACTCTTGGGACCCGCGGCACGGATCCCGCACCCGGCCGGGCCGCGCCACCTCTGTGCGCTCCCGCCCGCCGGCCTTGCTGCGGCTGCGGCTCCCTCCCGCTCTCGGCGCCGCCGCCCCGCTTCCCGCCGCCCCGCCCCCGCGCCGCGGCCGCCCCCTCCCCTCCCCTCCCCTCCGCTCCCCTCCCCTCCTCTCCCCTCCCTCCCCGCCCCTGCGCGGGGCTCCGCACAGCCGGCCGCGCCTCCCCCACCCGGGGCTCCCCCTCGCCCCGCACGCGGCGGTCCCTGCGCAGTTTAACCCGTCCCCTGCCGCGCCGCCCGGGGGGCCGGGGCCGCGGGCTGGGGCTGCGCCACCCGCCGCGCAGAGGGTGGGCGAGCGGAGGTCAGGCCTCGCGGGACGTGGAGGGAGGCAACTAAACCGAGAGCCCTCTCCCCCTCCACCCAGACTCCCCTCTGCCCCCCGCCCTGCCTGGTATTGGGCAGAGGAAGCCGGGAGGGGCAGGAAGCGGACTGCGGTGGGGAAGGGGCGCCCCGCCCAGCCCCCGGCCCTGGTTCCTGTTTTCGAGACAAGCGGTTCCCACGGGGCTAACCGGACCCGGGCCCGAGCGTCTTCCTGCGGGCCGCGAGGGGCATAACCTGGTAGAGATGAGGCGGGGGGGGCGGGGGGGTAGGGGCAGCGGGTCCTAGGGACAGCCTGGAGGAGGGGCTAGGAACATTTCGAGGACAGGGGCCTGTGGGAGGTAGGAAAGAAAACGCGGCGACCTGAACACGGGGCCTCTATGTCTGGGGATGGGGGCGGGGGGCTCGGGTTCACCCCGGAGGGTCGGGCCCCGGAAGCCTGGCTCCCCGCGGGACCAGATGGGAAGGGGCAGCTGCAAGCTGGCGTGGGTTCGGCGCAGCTTGGAGACTGGAGACCCGCGTGAGAGCCCCCCCACCTCCTGCGGGGAGGAACTTGGGAGGGGCAGCCACAGGCAGTTGGGGTCCCCACAAGCCAAGCCTAGGGGAGCCGGTAACCATTTCCGGCCGTTTATGTTCAAATACACTCACTATGAAACCACGGGCCTCAAACGTGCCTTTCGAGGCTTGCCCCTTCTTGCCTTAGGGCAGGGAAGCAGGACCTCCCCCACACCTCAATCTTCGTGATATGAAGCCTAGAAACAGGCCCTTTCTGGTCCTCAGTTTCCCCAAAGTGAGGGGGAGGGCAATTCCGGCCTAGCTTAGACTGTGAGTGTCCACCGCCCTAACCCCCCCCCCACCGCACCACTTTAGACCTAGCGTAGCCACCTGCTTAGAGACCCTTAAACGCCGCAGTGGGGCGGGGCTAAGGGCGGAGCCAAGAAGGCGCCAACCACCCACAGGCTCCTCCCCCTCCCAAGTCCAGCCCGGGACCGCGTGGATCCTCTGTAGCCCAGGAGGCCTCTGCCCAAGTTCCAGCTCCCAGCCTGGTGGGCCCCACCCAGGAGGACGCTCCGCCCTCGGCCAGCCTGGCAGGCCGCTGACCTAGTATGGACACAGCTCTGGGAAGAGAGGCGTGGAGGGTGACGCCCGAACGGAGGCTGGAGAATCTCGGGCCCCGCCCCTGTGGGCTGCCCCCTCCTTCAGAGGGGACGCACCTGCGGGTGGGGGTGGGTAAGGCACGGTGACTGCGCAGCTGCTGTTGTGCCTGCCCAGACCTAAAAATATTTCCCAACAGAAGAGTAAGGAGGCTCCCAAGGAGAATCAATTTATTGGGGAGTGGGTGCAGCTGGTCAGACCCATAAATAGGAGGGAGCGGGGAGCCAGAGGGCAGGATGGGAGCAGTGTCCTTAGTCACGCTGGACACTGGGATCTTGAGGCTGGGGGGGAAGTGGGGGGTTCCAGGGAGAGGATGAGAGATGGAACTCCAGTACCCCGCCGTGGATGAGGCGCTGGGCTGGCACAACGGATTGCAAACAAACTCAGAGGTTAGTTTGGGGTCTGGTCTGGAGGCTCAGATGGTCTCATCCGGGGCTGGCAGGCGCTTGCGTGAAGGCTCTATGCCCCAGATCTCCCGGGCGTACTGGGCAATGGTTCTGTCGCTGGAGAACTTGCCTGATGTGGCTATGTTCCGGATCACCATCCTCGTCCACTCTCTTGGGTTCTAAACAGGCCAAAAGAGAGCTCTGGGTTCATTCTGCCAGTGGGATCTGCACTTTCCACCACATCCCAGCCAGGACCACTAGAGCCTTGCCAACCCCTGGCCCGGGACGCCTCACCTTGTACAAGGCACTGACTTTCTCCTGGCATTTAATGTATTCTTCATAATCTGCAAACACTTTAAACCTGGAGATGAATAGAGAGGGAGGAGGCTCCATAAGGTCAAGGGCCGAGCCCGTCCTGTCCTGGTGGTCTTCTGGGAGCCAGGAGACTGAAGCTGCTTCCATGCTTCCAAAGGAGCCTGGCCCCAAATGCCCAGGACCCCTGCCCAGTCTCCCCATGCAGCACCTGAGCCCAGTTCAGCCCAGCAGTCCCACCTGCACAGTTCCCTGGCCGGACAGCTCACCGGTCATGATGCATGAGCATGTTGACAATGTCCTTGAACAAGTCTGGCTGTTTGGGGGAGAAGAAGCCGCTGCTCAGCTGCTCAATGATCTGCCGGAGCTCAGGAATTCGGTCATAGTACTCCTGGGCATTGTACCTGTGGGGGAAGAGGGGTCCACACCATGAAAAGGACTTCCTGGCTCCTTCTCCGGAGAAAATCAGAGAAATCCGAAGTCCCAGGGTCAAAAGCCAGGCCCAGGGCACCTGGTGGCTCAGTGGTTGAGCATCTGCCTTTGGCTCAGGTCGTGACCCTGGAGTCCTGGAATGGAGCCCCATATCAAGCTCCCCACAGGGAGTCTGCTTCTTCCTCTGCCTATGTCTCTGCCTCTGTGTGTGTGTCTCTCATGAATGAATAACTAAAATCTTTAAAAATAAAAAAATTTTAAAAGTCAGGCCCAGCGGGCTGCTGCCCTCCCTGGAGGGGCCACAACCCCTCGGGAGGTCCTTCCCCAGAGGCTGCTTCCCTTTTCTGCTCAGCTTTTTTTTTTTTTCTTTTTTAAGATTTTATTTACTTATTCATGAGAGACACAGAGAGAGAGAGAGAGAGGCAGAGACCCAGGCAGACGGAGAAGCAGGCTCCATGCAAGGAGCCCAGTGTGGGACTGGAACCCAGGAACCCAGGATCACACCCTGTGCCAAAGGCAGGTGCTCAACCCCTGAGCCACTCAGGCATCCCCTCCCTGCTCAGCTTCTCATTCCCCTTATGTGCTTGAGGCCTGGAGAGGACGAAAGGGAAGCAGCAGAGCCAAGGCCCTAGACCAAGTGCTCTTCCTCTCACATGCCACCACCTCTCCCAACTGGTGTGTTTCCTTCCTGAATGGCTTTTCCCATTCCCTCTCCCAAGTCCATCTGCCTTCAGGCCCCAGGAGGAACCAACAGACCAATCCTCCAGGAAGCTCCTTAAACTCACTGTCCAACCGCACTTATTGCTGGCCCGGTGCCAGCTTGCCCCCTGGGTGCCACTTTCTGAGCCAGTGCAAGCACCCCTAAGTCACCCCTCAGGGTTCAAAGCCCTCCCCAAGGCCAGTCTCATCTCTTTTCTTTCCTCCCCACTTCCATCTGGCCGCCCAGGTCAAGGAGTGGGTGCAGTTGGTCAGATTCATAGACAGGAAGGGGCAGAGAGGCAGAGGACATCCATGACCCCCATCCCCAGCACTGACACTCAGGCCACTCTCTTTGCGTTCTGGTATCAGCCCCTACCCTGGGCCCCCACCTGTACCCCCCACACACACACACACACATAGTCCAGTCTCCACCTTGCAGCCCAGACTCTCCTTCTGGAGCCTGCTTCTGAACATGCTGGATCTTGCTCAAAACATGTCCTATCTCCCTCTTGTCCAAAGGACAAAGTCTGAACTTCCTAGTCAAGCCCAACAGGAGGATTTCCTTTCAATATTTAATGCCAGCTCTCAGAAGCAGTAGGTGGGAGTGTAAACTGGTACCAACTTTCTGGAAAGCATTTGGCAACATGCATCAAGAGCCTTAAGAACTCATGCTTAAAAAAAAAAAAAATTCATACTTTTTGGGGCGCAGAAATATCCCCTCTAATAATCAACTAAAGGAAATAAAGATGTGGACGTAGATATAAAAGGATGGTCATCACAGTGATATTTACACTGACAAACAGCAGAAATCAACCATAAGGTCCAACACCAGGGAACTGCTTAAATAAGTTATGGTGTGTCCATTACGATAGAACCCTATACAAACATGTTAAATATTTTAAAGGCCATTTAATGACATCAGGATCCAAAGTTGTGTTAAGACCTCAAAATTGTATGTGCATTATTCCCAACTTTTATATATGTACACATGTACACGTAAATTCGTAGAAAAAGGGCTGTGGCTTTAAAAATGGGTGATGAGATTATGAATGACTTATTTTGTTATTTGGGATTTTTCTAATTAGGAAGCACGTATTGCTTTCATGAGAAGGAAAAAATATATTTTAAAATAAATTTTAAGAAATATTGGGATGGGGCAGCCTGGGTGGCTCAGCTGTTTAGCGCCGCCTTCAGCCCAGGATAAGATCCTGGAGATCCAGGATTAAGTCCCACGTCACACTCCCTGCATGGAGCCTGCTTCTCCCTCTGCCTGTGTCTCTGCCTCTCTCTCTCTGTCTCTCTGTCTGTCTGTCTCTAATGAATAAATAAATAAAAGTCTTTAAAAAAAAAAAAAGAGAGAACTACAAGCAAGGCGGAAAATTATTTTTAAAAAAATATTGGGACACTTGGGGGGGCTCAGCAGTTGAGCATCTGCCTTCGGCCCAGGGCGTGATCCTGGAGTCCTGGGATCGAGTCCCCCATCAGGCTCCCTGCATGGAGCCTGCTTCTCCCTCTGCCTGTGTCTCTGCCTCTTTCTCTGTGTGTCTCTCATGAATAAATAATAAAATCTTAATTAAAAAAATGTAATGCCAGGAAAATATCTACTTTGAAGAACTGCACGTCTGACCATAAGCACAGCTGTTCTTACTGTACTCCTAGTTCTCTTTTTGCCACAGCTGCCAGAAATGCCAGAAATAATATGTCCTAGAATTGATATAATTTCTTCTTTTTCCTTCAGTTCCAAGTGTCTTCTTTTCCCCTGCCACTAGCCTTCTGTGTTATAAGTCCCTCCTCCCAAGTTCTCCAGAATCCTCGTGGCCAAAACTAACACGCTGTGCAGCCTGGGCCAGCCTTTCCAGGGAGCCCTGCCCTCTAGTAGCCACACCTCAAGGCCTCCTGCCCGTGGACTGTGAACTTTGGAGCCCTTGACCCCCATACCCTCTCTGGTCAAGCTTTTCCACGTCCTCTACCCGCATGCCGAAGATGAAGAAGTTTTCTTCTCCCGCCTCCTCTGCCATCTCTACATTGGCTCCGTCCATGGTGCCAATGGTCAGAGCTCCATTGAGCATGAACTTCATGTTGCCAGTGCCTGAGGCCTCCGTGCCTGCTGTGGAGATCTGCTCGGAGAGGTCAGCAGCTGGGATCACTGTGGGGCAGCCACAGGGTACAAGCTCAGTTCCGGGTACAGTCCCACCCCAGCTAGGGACTGTGGAGTTAGGCTGGCCATAGGTATAGCAGATTCAGAGCCCCCTCCACCCTCACCCTCCAGAAGTAACCAACTGAATCTCCATCTCACCACCAGCCTCCCCCAACTGCTTAATGATCTTGAACACCTGAAATCTAACCTGGACTCTCTCCCCACCTCCACCCCACTGTGTGTGTGTGATTTGAAGGGCAAATCTTCCCACTAATTTCAATCTTCTCTATAATTTCATTCTGTACTGCCTGAAATTACACCATCAGAGGGGGACATCCTTGTGATTTGAGGATTGTCCTCTCCCAGATTTTTCTTCCAAGTGCCAGTATGCTAAGGAACAGGTGACAGATATTCCTTCCTGGCTGAACTCCTCAGAGCCTCCCTCTGGTGGCACCCCACCTTTCTCTGCCAGCGAGACTCGGTAGTTCTCCAGGAAGATCACACGGAGGCGGTCTCCTACCACTGGGTCGTGGTTAACCACATCCCCAATGGCTGTGATGAGTTTGATGATCATCTTGGCCATGTGGTATCCAGGGGCAGCCTGTGGGGACACAGTCTGGAGTCAGCTGCACAGCCCAGCGTCCTGCCCCCTATCCTGCAACCCAGCCAGGCCACCCTCAACCTGGATGCCAAAGGACCAGAGCCACAGTCTGTGGCCTGACTTCTCACCTTCCCTCCAATCATCACAGTTCGGGGCACGACAAACCTATTGGGTTCCTGCTTGATGCCTGTGGAGAAACACAGAACAGTGGGCCAGGTTTTCCCTCTTGGCAATACCTCCTGACAGCATGCATCCAGCCAGGGCCCTGGCTGAGAGATAGTAGACCTGATTTGGACAGCCACTGGCTATGTAACCTCCAATCTCTCATTTCCCCCTCTCTGAGCCTCCATTTGCCTGTCTATGAAATGGAGATAATCTATGTCCCAAGAGTTGGCCCAAAGCCAAAAGAGAGACACTGAATTGGAAGTATGTAGTACACCAACAGGTGTACAGAGGGGAGCCCTGAGAGCCAGAGTGAAACCCCGCCACTCACGATTGTACAGGGTGATGATGTGGAGGCAGTTGAGGAGCTGGCGTTTATATTCATGAATTCGCTTCACCTGGATGTCGAAGAGCGAGTTGGGGTTGATATGGACTTTGTATTCCCTCTCTAGGTAGGCAGCGAACTTTAACTTGTTTTCCTGAAGGTGGGGATGGGGAAGAGCTCACCAATAGGACTTAGCCTCAGTGCCATTTCTTGCCCAGAAAGGTAGACGACGGGAGGTTCACTTGTCACCTTTCTCCACGCTGGGCCCAGAGCAGACATTGCTAATCAATGTTAACACTCTTCCAGTGGAGTCAAATGATGCGCTCTCACCATGGACTCCAGGCAACTCCATCAGGGGCCTAAGGCTGCGGGAGAGTCAAGCTCCCTCGGCCATTCCCGACCCGGGCACCCAGCACCTCTGGCCCACTCCTTCCCACCCTGGCACAAGTGTCCCAGGTCATAGCACTGCCTACCTGCTTCACTTTGGCCACATCCCGGATAAAGGCTTCGTCATCCACGAAGGAGAGCAGTTTGCGCAGCTGGTCCAGGTCTGAGATGTAGTCCTCCCCAATGCGCTGTGGGAGATGGCTCACAGTCAAGCCTGTGCCCCTTTTTGGTTCTCCCTCCCGGAGGGGTCCCTTTCCAGCTCAGCCAAGCCCAGTCCCTGCAGACACCCCCTCCTTTTCCAGCCTCCAAGCAGGGATGCAGTGTGTGCGGGGCACTGCATTTTCCCTTCAGACCTGGGACTCTGATGGCTGACCCGCCCTGACCCCAGGGGGCCTTTCTCCTGGCCTTCTCCTCAGACATGCAATGACCTTGAGGCCCTGCTCACAATCCATGCCCCTTGCCAGTCTCACTTCAGATGTGACCTGTTGGTGACCCTCTCCATTGGACTGTGAATTCCCACCTGGTTGGCCTCCACAAGCCCACAGAGCATCCTCATGCATATGAGAAAATGGTTCCCCTCCTCCAGGCACATGCAAGGCTTGGGGAACGCAGTGCAGGATGGATTTCAGCCCTCCTGGGGGGCCCCCTATAATAACCCACCTATATGTCCTTACACTGCTGATCCCCGTAGTGACCCATGTTGACACCTACTGGCCATACAGTGACCTCTCACCTCAGCAATGACTTCTGCCAGTCCAGGGTTACACAGAACTAGCCAGCGACGAGGGGTGATGCCGTTGGTCTTGTTCTGGAATTTATGAGGCTCCAGCTCGTAGAAGTCCTTGAAGCTGCGGGATTAGGTTGGAGAGTCACTACTCATCCCTGCGGAAGGAACACCGAGTCCCGGAAGCCCCGCTCTGGTTTCTTGCAGAGAGGGGCCCGGAGGTGAGGGGGTGGCTGTAGGTGAGAAGGGGTCATCTGGGGACAAGACTGTCCTGGACATCTGGGCCATGACACATAAATGCCTGCTACCTGTGGGAAGGGCCAGCTGGGGGTCAAGTAGTGAGGACCCCTCCCCGGAGGGAGGGCGGGGCCAGCGGGAGGAGCGGGGGTCATCAGGGGAGGAGCCAGCGGGAGGGAGAGGGCTCACATGGTTTTTTTGAGGATCTCCGAGTGGATTCGAGCCACGCCGTTGACAGCATGTGAGCCCGCAATGCACAGGTGAGCCATGTTGATGCGCTTCACCGCGCCCTCTTCCACCAGCGACATGCGCCGCAGCCGGTCTACATCCCCTGGGAAAGCAGCTGCCACCCGCTGTGTAGGGAGAGCCCAGAGCTCAGGCGCAGACTCAGGAACCCAGGTCCCCAGCCCCATACCCCCAGGGCCCTGCCCACGGAGTCTCAGGCTGCGCTGCACCTGCCTTCCGCAGCACTCCCCCGTCCCCCAGCCCAGGCCTCCCTCACTCACGTTAAGGAAGCGCTGGTTGATCTCATAGATGATCTGGAGGTGTCGGGGCAGCAGAGTCTCAATAAGATGCACGGGCCAGCGCTCTAGGGCCTCGGGCAGGACGGTGTGGTTGGTGTAGGCGCAGGTCCTGACCGTCACATCCCAGGCCTGATAGGCAGGGTTAGGGAGTCAGGAACCCCCAGGCCTAACTCCGATGGCTCTCCATACATGGTGTGTAGCCCAGAGCCTGGGCCCCATCCCTGGGTTCTAGGACACTCGCCCCCTGGACCTCGCACTGTTGTCTGTTCCATGGGTGCTGCGCTCACATACTTCTGCTTCCCAGACTAGGAAGGGAACCCTGAGACAGAGAGGGTCAAGCGGGGTGGAGGGGTCCTGAAGCCCACCTTGTCCCAGTCCAGCCGCTCCAGGTCGACCAGGATCCTCATCAGCTCAGGGATGGCCAAGGACGGGTGGGTATCATTGAGCTGGATGGCCACCTGTGGAGAGTGGGGCTGGGAGTCAGTCTGGGATCCAAACCACGGCTGTGATCACTGTCCTCTGACCCTTTGGAGCCCCTTCCAGGGGCCAATGTGGTTCCAGGGCTCAGCCAAGGGTAGTAGGCCTCATCGGAGGAGTTGTGGACAGGACGAGGGTGACGTTCCAGGGTATGTGCCCATCGATTGAGGCTTCTGAGCAGGTCACCCTCACACACCACCAGCCTCCAGCCTCTACCTCCTCATTTATAGAGTGAGTGGGGTGAGCTGAGACTGGAGGGGAGAGGCGATGCCACACATCCTGGGAGGTGTAGAGAGGGACCCTCCCTGGACCCTGGTACCTTATCTGGAAAGGCATCAAAGCTTGTGCGCACGGGGTCACGGCAGCCAAACTTGGAAGACTTGAAGCGGCGGATGATGTCTTGGAGGGTGGCGGCCACCACAAAGTACTCCTGCTTCAGACGCAGCTCTTTCCCCTCAAAGAACTGGGAAATAGTTCAACGCAAGGCTGAGCAAGTCAAGGTCGTGGTAGGGGGTGGCCTAATGCTGCTGCGGGTATGGCCAGGAGACTTTTGCCCAGGGTCTTTCCCCCACCAAGAAGTAGCAGCGGGGGATAGTGTTAGGAAGGGGGCACACAAGGACCAGGGGTACTGTCAGCACTGCCAGGGAACAACAGCTCCTCCAAAGCGCCCTGCCCTAACTTGCTATCCCCAGGACTTAGGCATCCTCTTAAAGAACTCAGAGGAAAAACAGGACACAAAGGAGCCAACCATATATCCTGGGTGCGGGGCACCTGACTGGCTCAGTTGGAAAAGCACATGACTCTTAATCTCTGGGTCATGAGTTAGAGCCCCACTCTGGGTGTAGAGATTACCAAAATAAATAAACAAACAAACTTAAGAAAAAAAACAAAAACAAAAACAAAACTGTCCTGAGTGTGACTAGGTACCAGAGACCATCCCTCCCGGTCCTTTGCCCTCTCCCAGGCTCTCAGGCTTCCTGTTCCCAGCCCAGGAGGTGACAACATACGTTGTCATTGGGGTACAGGACACGCGAGATGTTCTCAGCCAGGTTCCGGTCCAGCACAGCTTGGATGTAGCCACCAACATTGACTGAGGGGGGAAAGTGGGGCCAGTGTCAGGCTCGGACTTGAGTGCAGGCCAGGGAGGGTGGGGCTGCCAGTGGCCAGGGCTGGACTCACAGTCTTTGAGGTTGAAGTCATTGGGGGCCTTGGCCGACCACAGGCGCATGGTGTTGACGATGTTGTTGCGATAGCCAGGCACAGGGGTATCATAAGGCATGGCCAGCACCACCTGCGGGGGGACGTCCGGTGTGCTGTCAGGAGCTGGGTGTCTGCCCCATGACCCCGTGGCACCCTGAGAGCTGAATCCCAGCCTTTGTCCCTGTGCCCTGCCAACTCCCTGTCCCGTATTTTTTTTTTAAGATTTTATTTATTTACTCATGAAAGACATACAGAGAGAGGCAGAGACACAGGCAGAGAGCCTCCCGTGCAGGGAGTCTGACACGGGACTCGATCCCAGGACCCTGGGATTACGCTCTGGGCGGAAGGCAGGCTCTAAACTGCTGAGCCACCCAGGCATCCTCCTGCCTCAGCTTTTAGCGCCAACTCTGGGTGACCATGAGCAAACCTCTCAACGTCTCTGGACCTCATCATAGAGAGGATCCCCCACCAGAACTCCCCACACCGCCCACCCCACCTTGCCTGGCTGCTTGTGAGGAACAGAGGGGGGGCTCTGCTGGTGGTCACCCTGTAGTGATGGTGATGAGCAGGCCCACCTGGCCTGAGCACAACGTAGAGGACGCTGTGGGCTCCTGAGAGGGCTGGGGGGAGCCTGGGGCCCAGCTAAAGGGGACACAGATGTCAAGTTTGTCCGAAGGGCTTCTTCTGCCTGGTTGACCAGGGGGTTAATTAGCAATGACTAATGCTGGCCCCACCTCCCGCAATTGGCAAACTTCAATAACTGCTGCCGACAGTTCCTGTCACTACAGGGCAGGGGGCACATCCATGGCCCCCAGGGGCAGCACCCTTCCTTCCCAGCACTAAGTAACTGAGCCTGTACTTGGAACAGAGTGGAAGCTGCAGTTCAAGGAGGGAAGGGACTGGCCCAAGAGCAGAGAGCTAGGTGGGCCGCCAGAGCCCCTGCTGAATCTTATCACAGATGATAGCAGAACAAATGCCCGCGTCTGAAAGCCAAGAGATTTCCGTGCAGTCACCTGGAGGTTCATGACCTCCAGCCACAGCTGAAAGAACTCATGGAGCTGGGATTCAGACACCTGGTTTGGCTTTAGGCTCCCTCTAACTTGTGTGACCTTGAACAAGTCAATTCCTCTCTCATGGTGCTCATTTTCTCCCTGTCTTTCTGGGCTGTTGCTTTGTTTCCCATCGAGCTGCCAGTTTAGATGTGCTGGGGAGTCAAGTCACCGTGATTATTCTTGGAAGAGTCTTGTGAGGTGGAAAGGAGCCAGGCCAGGGGAAGGGCACTGGGGGGGCAGGGTAGAGACTCTCTCCTCCTCCTCCTGGGCTCTGTGCTTGGCCTGGGTCCTCTATGACCCTGTCTCCAGCCTCTCCTAGCTCCAGCTGTTTGACCTCGAGTAGACCACTTAACCTCTCTGAGCCTCAGTGTCCTCCATTGGAAAGCGCACCGGGTCCAGTAGCCCCCAGGCTCTTTCTCTGTATCTCCTTGTTTTCTTCCAGAGTCTCCTCCCCACTACCCTTTCACTGGGAGCTGCCCCCACTCCCTCACCTGTGTGTCCACCCACTTGGCCCCCTGGCTGGTGTGTTCTACTCGGCCATAGAAGTGCACAGGCAGCATGAACTCAGGTCGGGCCTTCTCCCAGGGGTTTCCGTAGCGAAGCCAGTCATCAGCCTCCTCCATCTGAGCCCAAGGCAGGTTGGGGAGAAAGGAAGGCAACGTCAGATCCAGAGGGGCAATGGGTAGGGCAGGAGCAGTAGCCCTAGTGTGCCCTCTATAGAGTGCAAATTAGAGCCCTGGGGTGGGCCCCTGGCCTGGTAGGATATCTGATGGGACAGGGTGTGTGTAATGGGAGCCTGAGAAGTCCCTCAGGCATGGACCACCCATTCCAAGAGTGACCAGAAGTCTTTGGGGTCAGGGGGAAGAGACAAAGATGCTTTCTGTCAAAACTGAGGCTGGTTCTGGATCTATCCAGAGATGGATGATCCAATGGGGTTTCTCTCCATCAGGCCTGGGTCCCCACCAGACCAGGGCCCAAGGCTGCTCACCTGCCAGCCCCCACAGATCTTCTGGTTAAAAATCCCAAACTCATAGCGGATCCCGTAGCCATAGGCAGCCAGGCCTAGTGTTGCCATGGAGTCCAGAAAGCATGCTAGGGGTTTCCAGAGAGGTGGGTGTCAGGGGCCTGGCAAGAAGGAACCCTTCTGCCCACCCCACCCCTGCCACCCTGCACACTTACCAGCCAGCCGACCCAGGCCCCCGTTGCCCAGCCCTGCATCCTCCTCAATCTCCTCCAGCTCCTCCATGTCCAGGCCCAGCTGGAGGGGGCAGGGGGTGGCAGTGGTCAAGGCCAAAGGCCAGCAGGTGTATCCCCCAATTACTCAGGCTTGCCCCGCTCTCACCCCCACTCCCGTCCCCCTCCGCACCTGGTAGGTGGCCTCGTCACAGGCATTCTCCAAGGCCAGGTTCACCATGGTGTTTTGTAGTGTCCGTCCCATGTAGAACTCCAGAGACAGGTAGTAGATCCTCTGCCCAGAGAGACAGGTGCAGGGCAGGAGTCAGGGCTGCCTAGCAGCATTTAGCCAGGCCTCTCACACCTCCTGTCCCACTCCTGCCAGCCCTATCTCCATTTATTTTCTCCTCATCACAGGCTTCTGGAACCATCGGGAAGGTTCTGGTCTAGCATTGCCTCTGACTTTAGATACATCGCTTTTCTTCTCTGAGCCTCAATGTCCTCATTTGCAAAATGGGGCTCCCATATCTACCTTGGGGACTGGGGTGCTTAGGAGAGCTGAAAACCCCTGCCATCGCACATAAGCCTCCGGGCAGCCCATGGGGGAGTCAGGACCCAGAGAAGCACCTCCAAGTACTCCCCCAGAGGGCAAAGCCTGAGGTGCAGGGGAATCAGTCATTTGCTCAAGGTCACCATGAGTCACGGGGAGAGTTGGCCACCTCCTGTCCTTGCAGTGCCCAGTTAGTTCCCCTTGGTCCTCCAGCCTCAGCCCCAAGAAGGGGCAGAGAGATACCAGAATCCGGGATGCTGAGGGTACCTGGTCTCCCCATTTCCCAGGTCCCCTCCCTGGCCCACTTGCTGGCCCCTCCCCCCGCCCGAGAGTGTCAGGTTGCTGACATTTACCATGACCCCAACAGACACTTGATCCCCCTACCCCAGCTGTCCAGCACCACCGGTGGTACAGACACACCGCATGCACATTTGATGACCCGTCCTTCCACTTCAGGTCCAACCCAGGCCCGGGGGTCTTCCCAACCACCAGAAGCCCCTCCACTTCCTGAATGGGCACCAAGCCTTTGCAACCAGCCCACCTGATCCGAGCCCCCAACATACACACCTGCCCCCACCCCAGGTTTCTCTACCTGAGTCGTCTTGGCACCAGCAACTCTTGGTGCCCCTGTTCCTCCAACCTCCGTCCCTGGAAGGAACCCTTGATTTTGCCCGCAGAAAACCCTGACCCTACAAAGGGCTGCCACTTACAATCTGGCCCTCTTGGGGACCCCCCTATCCTGACCCCTTTCCCACCCAGGACACTCCAAGCAGCACCTTGGGGTCCTTTTCGTAGTAGTGCTGCTGCGTGCGGATCCAGCGGCCCACGAGGTGGTCACGAACAGTGTGGGCCAGCGCAAAGTAGTAGTCTCTTGGGGTGGCCACATTGCGGTCTTTGACGAGTGTGAAATGCAGGTGTCGGTTGAAGTTCTTCTTGAGCTCCGTCACATTCTCCACACCTGCTAGGCCACGCACACTGATCTGCTTTCTCTTCTCCTGGTCTGACAGTGGCCGGGACATGGCTGCAGGAGGGCAGGCTGGAGGCACGGACAGACGGACAGATGGGTGGATGGATGGGTGGACCGGGTGCCCAAGGCACTGCCTCCTGCCAGGGAGTGGAGCTCGCCGGCAGCCCAGGGGGTTTTAAAGCCTGGCTCTGGGCAGCTTGCTCCGCCTCCCCCTGCAAGGGGAGGGTGTTGGCCTGACTGCTTAGTGAGCTATTTTGGTGGCCAGGGGAGGAGAGGGGAGAGGGGCAGGGAGAGCAGGCCTGGCCTGGCTCATTCACAGCCCTGCGCTGACCCACTTCTTCCAGACCTCACCCGCATGCTGGGGTCTTCTGTGCCCGCCTCGGCCTTTCGCAGAGTCAGAGATGAGACACAGCAGCGCTGCCTGAGAGGCCTAGGGCTGGACTGGAGCTGGCGGGCTGGGCCTTGGCTGAGCCGTCGCTCTGATCTGGGCCCTTCTCCTGGCTCGAGGATGAAGGGGTGGGGCCAGATTTTGGGCCGGTCAGCGCTCCTGCGGAAGCTAGGGAGGGCTGTCGGGAGGACAGGTGTCCGGAGGCTCAGCCTTCGTCAGAGCAGCTTGGCTTCTGTTTTAGACATTTGCCCACAAGCTGGAAGACCTCTGGTCAGGCTTCCGTGGTAGAGCCTGACATGGGGGTGGGGAGGGAGGGGTGTCTGTGCCCAGGTCTGGTGGTCACAGGCTTATGTGGTGGCAACAGGGGTCAGGACACCCCCATGCAGGCTGAAGGGCCAGGAGCTGTGAGGGTGCCCTGAACAGATGTAGCTAGCAAAGGACCCTGGTGTCAGAGAAGGGGGACCAGGACTCTGGGTTCCAGGGGGTGGGATGGAGGAGGTCGCTTGAGGCAGGTCGCTGCTCCCACCCCACCTCCACCCAAGCTGAGCCACTCTGGTCCCCCCCCCCCCCCCCCCCCCCGTTGTTGTCCTTCAGGGAGTTCTGAAGTGACCTTTTGAGAGGGATGGTAGTCAGATTACGGGCCAGCTTTCGCTAGGGGCTGCTAGCCTAGAGCAGGGGCCTCTGGGAACTGTAGTACTGTGCCCACGGTGGCAGAATAAACTGAAGCATCCCCCACCAACTCATATTGGTCAGTGGCGTGAGATCTCCCTTTGACGCAGCTGCCAGGTGACTAGACACCTCCTTCCACTCGCTCCTCCCACCCAGGCCCACATACCAGACAGAGATTCAGTGGGCCTGGGTCCACAGCGTGACCTCACCTAGAAAATGGGAGCCTCTGCAGCCGGAACCTGACACCACTCAGTCTTCGTGGCCTAGCAGCTACGGGACCTCCCTTTAGAGGCTCTGTCACCAATCCACTGCTCGTGCCCTGGCCCCCAGCACTGATTTGCTGTGTGACCTTCAGCTGGTTGGTTTACTTTTCTGAGCTGTGAACTCCTTCCTCCAATTTACACTCATACGAGAATATAAATTCCTGCCTCCTCCAGCTGCTGCCTCCTACTCTTACGGAGGCAGACTTTGGATCCTGCTTTGTTCTTTGAGCAAAAGGAGCCCAGGGCTTTATGCTATTTCAAAGGGTGCCTGGGCTTCCCAGGGCAGTGGGCTGGTGGAGAGAACTGGGTGTTCTGGTCTGAGGGCCAAGGAAGCAGGTCAGAGAGGCCTGGACAGCCGCAGGATGCTACTGAGAGCCTGGTTTGGGGAAGGCCTAGCTGTCTTCGAGGACATTCTGAGCCACAGTAGACCCAGCCCTGGAGTTACGAGTTTAATGTAGGGTCTAAACTCCGAGTCTTCCAGAGGGCTGCTCTCTCCTGCCTGCCTCTGCCCCACCCCACCCCCGCATTACTGTTATCTCCCACAGCTGCCATGCTTCCAAGTGAGAACAAAGATCAGGAAAACACCCAAATGTGCCTACACGGATGCAGTGAGCATACAGAAACTTTCTTAAATTTCTCTGTATTTTCCAGTTAATTTTAGTCTTCTACGTGCTCTATTTCAGTAGAGTGCCTGGTGGCTCCCTAGTCTCTCCGGAGCTCCCATCCCCAGGCTCCCCCCACAGGCCTGCAAGGGTCACCCACCCTCCAAGAACCGGGTCTCTGGGCTTGGCTAGCATCTGGGGCTGCTGAGTAGAGCTCAGAAGGCTCCTTGGTGCAGTGATCTCTGGACAAAGTGGCCCATTTCTGTGCTGTCACCTCACACCCCGGTTGTGGCAGCACTCTGGCCACACAAACCTTCTCTGCACTGACCCCTAATTGCTTATAAGTTTATTTTCCTGGCACTAAGAACCTGTTCCCAAATCATTCCCAAATTATCCATCCTGCTCCCCAAATCATCTGATCCTCTTCCAGCTGGCCCGCTCTGACAGCCCTCTTCCTGTGCCTCAGCGATGGTGCCTGCCCTTCTGTGCTCCAGACACCTGCTCAGCTGGGACTTGTCCCGTTTCTACCAGGAAAGAGAAATCACTTTTTTTTTCTTAAAGATTTATTTATTCACGAGAGAGAGGCAGAGACATAGGCAGAGGGAGAAGCAAGCTCCATGCAGGGAGCCCGATGCAGGATTTAATCTGGGATCCGAAGATCACACCCTGAGCTGAAGGCAGACGCTCAACCACTGAGCCACCCAGGAGTCCCAAGAAATTACTTTTAAAAAAATAGGTTCCATGCCCAACACGGTGCTTGAACTCACGACCCTGAGGTCAAGTCTCACACTTTCCCTACTGAGCCCACCAGGTGCCCAGAATGACTTCAGATTTCTCCCACGATCTTTCTTGTGGGTCTCTTTGGTTTTGTTGTGTGCCCAACTAGAAGTTTCTAGGCTTTTTCTGGGGGTGACACCACCCTGGGCCCCCTCCTATTTTGCAAGCCCGAACCCAGCATGATGAGACCCTAAAGGTTCAAAATGACTCACTCCTTGTGTTCTCATGTCCTCTCCAAGCCCTCACTCCCCCATGCTGCGTGTGCAGATCAATCTTGAACCCTGGAAGCACTTGACTAACTTGAGTGACTCAAGGTTGTTTATGTCTGACTGGGTTTCTATCCAGAAATTCTGCCTTCTTCTCTGGACCAATCTTGGGTTTCTCCGAAGCCCTAACACTGACCTTTCCCAGCTGGTATTCCTTTCACCAAGCTGGGGCAGGGAGGGAGCCAGTGCTACAGCAGAAGATGGACAGATAGAGTTGAGCAAAGGTCTCTTCCTCCACAGTCTCAAGGCGGCTGGGGAAGCCTTTCTCATCTCTCCCCCACTTTGCCACAAAAGCAGGTGCTCCCTGCACTTGAGGGCCAAGCCTTCCCTCTCTCTTCCATTTCAGGGTCTGAAGCTCCTTAGAGAAAGGCCTGAGAAGGTTGCCTTAGTTAGCCACTTTGTTACCCTCCAAAACCTTAACAAAAGCTGATGGCAGGGAGCAGGGAGAGA
Organism: Canis aureus; assembly: GCF_053574225.1. NCBI lineage: Eukaryota > Metazoa > Chordata > Mammalia > Carnivora > Canidae > Canis > Canis aureus. The sequence continues at coordinate 3,483,879 of NC_135631.1, forward strand.
GCTTGCATAGGAATGGAGCTGGCCCCAGGGGAGAGAGGCAGGAGATAGCTGGGCTGTGGTTAAGTCATTTATTGATTTTATTTCTAAAACCCACATAGCGCCACTTTGCCTCTTCCAGAGCTTCAAAGAGCTAATTAACCGCCCAATGAGCCCACCAGGGAAACCAAGCTTGTGGGGGAAGCAATGAGGTGAAGCCAAGGTCAAAGAGGGTTGCTAGGCCCTGGGCCCTGCTCCCATTCTGTCAGTTAAGGACAAAGAGAAAAAGATCATTCTTTTTAGTCAACTGAAGTTTGGGGCTTGGTTAGGAAAACCCACTGAACTTGCCTTGCTTCTGAAGCTCCATTAACCCACCTGCCTGTAGCAGAAATGTATTGGCAACCCGGCAGGGCCCACACAACTGGGGTCTGCTCCAGAGAAAGTGGTGGTCAGACCCAACCTGACAGTGGAAAGCAGCCCAGGCTCGAGTTGTCCCCCTGCCAGGTGCTCGGGGTGGCAGGCGCTTGCTGTCCCCTTCAACCTCCCCAAAAGAAGCAAAGGCGGTCAGGAAAGAGCAGGCTTGATGCAGCTCCCCCCAGGGACGGAGCAGGACAGCAACAGCTGGGTAAGGACCTCATACTTTGTGGAGCCCTGACATGGAAATTCCTGGTGCCACAAAAGGCCCTCTCCACTGCCCCAGATGTGATAGAACAAAATGGCCTGAGACCCTTAGCAAAGAAGCGCTTACAAAGCACAAGACAGGGCACTTTTTTGCCCCCCCCCCCCCCCCAAGCCTGCAGTGCTGGCAGGCTGCAAGTCACCAACAGAGAAAGAAAAAGCCACTTGGCGGTTTTAATTTTAGCTGCTCTGTGCCTCACAGGCAGGATTAGTTGGCTTGACCTTTAGTGCCGATGCCTCCCTAGGCCCAGAGCCTTAGACAGGTGGCAGTTTCCAGGCAGAGCACAACTGGAGCTCAGCAAATGTGGAGGTCCAAGCCCCAGGGAAAGGCCTTCAAAACAATGGGGACCAAGGATCAAGGGGTGATGGAGGCAGGGGTGGGAGTGGTGAAGAACCTGGTTCTCCACTATAACCAGTAAACAAGGGGGAGACATGGGACCACCCACACAGTTAGCTGCCACACAAAGGGACGCAGACAGGAGGCTCCTTAATGAATGTCCCAGGGGTTCCCCAGAGAGAACAGGATGACTGGGGCCAGGTGCTGAATGCAGGCAAGTGAGGTAACTTTGGAGCTGCTAGGGGTACAGGGGATTTGATGAGAAAAGAAAATGAAGAAACAGACCCAGAAAACCACACTGCTCTTTTATTCAATGGAACATCCCCCTTTAACGCAGTGTTGAATCATACACCGAAAAAAAAAGCCCAGAGAAATTTCTGCAGATAAACCAGTGAAGAGAACGCGCATTATACATTACTGTCAACATAATCACTCCATGAGAGAAAAGGAGAGAAAAGAAGAAGTAGAACGAAAAACAAGGGGCTCAAACCCCTAGACACTGCAAAACATTGAGATGTTTGGGATTAAAATAAAATTTAAAAAGAAACCTTCCAGGAAGGAGAGGAACAAATGGAATCTGAGGCAGCTCAGGTGCTCAGGGAGCATGGAAAGGACTCACCAGGGTAGCAGACAAGGCCAAGGTGGCTCAGGTGGGCCCACCTATTGCTAGCAGGAGTGTCAGGATGGGTGGTGGCCCTGGACCTGGAAATTAACCCACTACTCTACAGGTGGCAAAGACAAAATGTCACACTACCAAAAAAAAAAAAAAAAAAATCCTCTGGGGTGTTCATGGCAACCTTGAAAATCTTAGGAATCCCCCTCCCACATAGCCTGACATTAATGGCCAAAGCTTGCACCTAAAACCATTTGCTCCCTCCTTTCCTTGGGAAAAGAAGAACAAGGAATGGAGAAAAAGGAAAGGAATCTAATTGCAGCAGAAGATCGGGGAAGAGCATCTCCTTGGACGGAGTCTGAAGAAAGGAAGAGATAAGGAAATAACAAAGAAAAAGAAAAAATTAATAAAAATTTCACGATATGGAGCCAGCGTGTTCCGATTCCGTCCACAAAAATAACTCAGGCTGCTTTGCCGAACCATCCTGTCCACCAGGGGCGCTGCTGAGGCTGTCTGCCTGGAAGGGTCACCAATGGGCGCGGAAAGTCCTCACTCTCATGGCTCGGGCCATCGCCGCCGCGGGGAGGGATCCTGGCGGCCCGGTTTGGGGAGAGGCAAAGGGAGTTGGGTGAGGAGAGAAAGAAGACAAAGAAGACACTCGATGCTACGGGGCGCCAGGAGAGCCCAAGCTGGCGCCCCTACTACCACCTGCCCATTCCCAAGCGAGTCCTCAGTCGCTTGGCCCAGCCCGGTGCGTGCACACACACACATGCGTGCACACAAATCACATGCGTGCATCCCAATGTCTGGCTCCATATGGTGAGGTTCGGCGTGTGTTTAAACGAGACCAATGCTCTCTCTATATAATATATATTTTCTTAAAAAACCGAGTCTAGTTCTGTGGTGGAGGCGGTGGGGGAGCTGGAGGCATCCCGAAGGGCGGCATGCCCGCCACCCCCATGCCCATCATGGTGACAAAGTTAGAAGGGTCCATGGGAGGCGGAGGAGGAGGGGGCGGGGCATACATCATGCCGGCGGAACCAGGCGGCGGAGGCGGCGGAGGGGGAGGGGCCCCGGGCGGCAGAGGCGGCTGGACCCCGGGGGGCAGGGGCACCATAGTGGGGTTGCCTTGCATCTGAGGGGCTCCTGGAGAAGCTGCGGCAGCCGCCTGCTGCTGTTGCCATGGCGGGATGGACCCTGTGCCAGCGCTCGTGGTGGTAGTCGTCGTATCTGGGGTGGTAAAGAAGCCCAAGGTCACACGCGCGGGGGCACACCGCGGCTCTCTGCGGCTGCTGCCTTGGGATGGGGGGGCGAGGGGCGCCTGCTCCTTGCTTGGCATGCGGTACGGTGGTGGGGGGCGGGCGGGCGGGGCTGTCCTGGTGATGGGGAGTGGAGGGGTGGGCAGGACTACCCTGGGGTCAGCCTCGAGGTCTCTGGGCTTAACAGAATAAGCCCTTTGTCACCAATGCCCCTAGAAGGGCTGAGGGGAAGGTACCAGACACAAGAACCGGCTCTGACATCCCTCCGCCCATCCGCCGCCACCACCGAACGGCACATTCAACCTCAAGGCCACAGCTACTCTGCCCGCAGCCCGGTCCCATCCCTGCAGTCTCTCAGGCCCCAGTCACATCCCCTCTCCACAGCATGCAAGCACCCTCCCCACCTGGCCTTCCACACAGGTGCAGGCCAGCCGGCAGCTCAAAGTGCCCAGCCTGTGCGAGCCTGGATTTCTGGCACCCTACCCACAATGGCATGTTCCCTCCAGGTCCCCCAAAACCAGTCCCCAGACACAACCACACCAAACATCAGCTCTCTTCCTCAAGACCCCCAGGGGCCATGAGGCCCTTTCCACTTACACCCCCAACAGAGAGCAGAGTCTCCTCCCTGGGTGTCTGCCTGCTTCTGTGAGCTGTGAGGTTCTCTTGCTCCTCTCAGCCCCACCTCTTCATCCCACCCACCCCCACAAGCCCAAAATATTCCACTCACTTTGCTGCCATGGCAAGGGGGTACTGGAAGCCATACTGCTGCTGGGCGGAGGGGGTGGCGGAGGCTGCTGCTGCTGCTGCTGCCATGGGGGAAGAGGACCAGAGGGAGGGGGCGGGGGCTGCCCACTGGGAGGCGGCGGCGGCGGTGGCATCATGCCCATAGGCGGCGGTGGCATCATACCTGCAGGTGGGTGGAGGCAAGGGTGAGGCCTCAAAGGAGGAGATGGACCTGGGACAGAGACCCCACTCCCAGACCCAGGGCATACCCGAGAGTGAGCAGATGACAGGCTGCATTACCTTTTCCTTGATGCAGGCGATAGACCCCAGAGCCCACAGGCGTACTTCCCAGGTACTGATCTTGATGGAAGGAAAGAGCAGGGACTTAGCAGGACATTTGAACTGGCAGAGGAAGATGCCCCCACCGATAGTTTATTTGGTCACACAGCTTGTAACCACTACCCTTATTCTGGAACCTTGCCTTTAAAAAGAAGCAAGCCTGTTTCTACCCCACACAGTAACCACTTCCTGAACCAGGATGAAGTCTTGCTCCTTCTAGAGCGCTAGCCATGGCACGAGACCTGGTGAAATACCCAGCCACTTTGGGAGCTGCCTCTGGTTCGCAGGAACCTGATGTCAACCCTTGCTTATCCCAAAGCCCCAAGGTTTCTGGTCTGACACTTACTTACCCATTGGAGGAGGGCCATGATGCCCAGGTGGGTGTGGGCCCTGGTTCATCGGTGGTGGTGGTGGCTGCATCCAAGGGGGTGGGGGTCCGTTAGGGTTGTGCTGCATGGGATGTCCACCATGCCCACCTGTCAGGCTGGGTAATGGGTGTGGGAAGCTGTGGGGGCCACCTCCAGGCCCACCAGGACCACCTCCATGCATGCCATGGTAGGGCCGACTCTCTGAAGGGCCAGAATTCATCCACGGTGGGCGGCTCTGGGTAGTGGACATGAGAGACTACGTGAGAGCATTTCCCGTCAATGTCCCTTGCCCACGCCCCCTGGTGGCAACACTGTTCTTTCGGCTATGCCAAGACCAAAACACACATAAGAACAGAATCTTCCCAAAGGGAAAGATCCCCAAACATCCTGGTATCCGGAAGAACAATGTTGCCAGCCATGTCTGTCAATGCACTCTTCCCAAACCACCTGGCCAGAGCCCCCTATCTCTGAGGAAGAGGATGGGGAGCCAGACCACAAGAATAAGCAACTGAAACTCACCGGTGGAGGTGGGTTGTTGGCAGGAGCAGCAGGCCGAGGTGCACTGGCCAGGGGCGTGGTGGCGGGCCCAGATGTGGAACCCACAGATGCTGGCACCGGTGCTTCGCCCAGTTCAGCCATAAGGGACAGATACTCTTTATCCATCCGTGCTTTATCCTGAGCTGACTGGGGGTCACCAGGCCTGAAGGTGGGATGGGGGGGGGGGGGAGAATGGGAGAGAGGGAGGGGGAGGGAGAGAAAGAGAAGGGAAAAAAAAAACCACCTCTCATTAAGAAAAAGTTTTTTTTTCTTTTAAAAGATTCTATATATTTATTCATGAAAGACACACAGAGAAAGAAGGAGGGACACAGGCAGAGGGAGAAGCACGCTCCATGCAGGGAGCCCAATATGGGACCCGATCCCAGGACTCCAGGATCATGTCCTGGGCCGAAGGCAGGCGCTAAACTGCTGAGCCACCCAGGCATCCCAAGAAAAAGTTTTATCCTAAGGAACTGACAGAATTTTGAGGAATTCCATCATCCTTTCTACCCATTCCTCGAAATAGTCTCAAGTCCTCAGTTCTGTGCCCAGCTCTACATCTGGGATGCCATGTGGATTTCTGCCACAACAGAGAAGACTCTGAGCAACCAGCCAGCCACATGGGCCAGGAAGCACAGGCTCTTCCAAAGAACAAACTTTCATCAAATCCTACATTCCCAGTTTGGGGGAAGGAAAAAAAAGCAGAAAAATGTTGCTATCAAGTGCTGGTTCAAAACTGGTCAAAAATCCAGATGGCTTAGTCTTTTGAAACCAATCCTAAGCAGCAAAAGCCAGTTAATACTAAGCTATAGTAAAAATATTTATATCTAGAATGGAAATTTCTAATTTTTCTGAACTCAAAAGGAGTTGCAAAATACAGGTCAGGTGTTCTACATAAACTGCTTCTCATCTTCCTGAGTTTTAACATCACACCATTATAGACCACATTCACAGAAATGAAGGCTCTCTCAGGTCCAAAGCTTAACAGCAACCAACCAGGTGCTCAAGAAATATCTCAAATACTATGAGTTACAAAGAAAACACAACCCCAGCCCCTCACCTTTGGAATTTGCAATCAGATGCAATGTGGCCAGCCCCTCCACACTTGGTACACACTGTGGTATTGGTAATGCTGCGTGTCTCTGAGCTCTGCCAGGGTCTCAAGATCCTGTGTGGGGTGGAGAGGGAGGAGGCAAGGTCATCTCAAGAGTTATAACCAAATTCCCTACTTCCATAGGTTCTTCAGATTTGTACATACTTTCCCCTCTAAACTGATCACACACCTGTTATCATCTTCCCGAAGGGTCCCATTTAAACGAGCCAACTCCCGAAGCTGCATCTTCCGTAGATCATTCTGGTCCTCAGGGGTCTCAATACCCTGCTTCAGAATGTTTCTTATCTGGTGGAGATGCAATGGGCAATTACAGTTACATAAAGCGCTGGAGCCACCACTAGATTTTCTGGCAAGAGGCTTCCTTTCTGGCTGCCTTACCTGTTCCACAGCTTTCTTCACATTCTCCATGGTGTTAGCAGTAACCAGGGCATGAAGCGGCTCATCTTCTCCAGGCAGCATCTGGCCATCTTTGCGGCCAACTTTCCCTTCTTTGACAGACCCTTTCCCTCGGATCATGATCTTGGCATTACACTCTTTCTCTATGTTCTTCAAGGTGTTCCCTCTGTCAGAGGCAGAAAACACAGAGTTGTACTAGACAGGCAAGTTCACAGGCCACAGGGGACAGAGTGGGCTGAGCACGCTGGCTGGAAACCTGAGTGCACAGAGTTGGGATTTTTCCACCAAGAGCTCCATGATCTCTAAGTTAAGGTCAGCCACACCAATCCTCAAGATCTGATTCTCTGCAGTAAAATGCGGTTGAAGAGATTTTCTCACAGAAAGGCATGAACTCCCACCAAAGACCAGGAAGGTAAACCATCAATGCCACCAGCACCCAACTGGGCCTAAGGCAGATACGTCTCATAGGTTCTTAGAAATTATCCCAAGTGGGGAGCAGTTACTCACCTGGGCCCAATCAGCAGCCCCACAAAGTTGATTTCAGGATACTCATCTTGTGGAATCATGACTTTATCGCTCACCCGTGTTGCTGGAGGTCTAAAAAAGAAAAGACTCCTAGACTCTGCATGTTTCTGAGAGAGGACACAAATAACCCACAGCTCTTCTAGAATGAACCTAGGTACCACGTATTAATTATACATGATCTGAGGATAAGAGGTGTGACATTAGTACCAAAATAATTCTCCCAGATCACATGTGATCTGCACACGTCCATGGCCTGGACAACCCAGTCCCTCTGCTTACTTGTAATCTGCAGGTGGCTTAAAATCAGGGTTGAGGGCAACCATTTCCGTGATGAGGTTGTGCCGCTCCTCTTCAAGCTTTTTGCGGGTGCGGAACTCGCGGGTGTTAAGCCGCTTCCCCTCGCTATTGTAGATGGGCTCAGGGGAAGGGGACCTGTGGGAAACAGATCACCGTTACTGCTTTGCCTTTACTTTTCTCATCCCACATGGGCTAAAATTAGTCTTCCCAGCCCCTCTGCCTCTCAGACCCTAACACAACACTCTTCGGAGGAACCGACCGTAACGTGTGCTATTCAAGATCGTGTGGAATAGGGAGATGAAAGCTGGCTTAGCATTAGGGGGACTGGGGTGTGTGTGAGAAAGGGAGAAAAAAAAAAGGTTTTGCTTCTAAGTGTTGAGAAGAAAAAAAGTCTGTCCTTCTGGGGGAAAATCTTTGGGTTGTAAATGGCAAGGACAGTATCATCCTCTGGATTCTTCTTGCCAGATACGGATTTTTCATTTTAAAAAACCGTACAGTATTACAACTTTATAAACCACGGAAACCCCAAGTTTAGGTAAAATGTGAACTCTTGCAGAGCTCGTGCCCTATCAGGAAGAGTGTCTGGACCCCTGCCACATAGTAAGTATAAGCTCTTTAACCCAATGCAACTGGGACTCAAGGCTGCTGCAGCTACTTGGCCCCACAATGGAGAGAGATGGTTCAAGGCTTCGTCTCTGCTTTTCCTTCAATGGCCTGGCTGGCTGTGTCCAAGGCCCAGGAGTCAACCTGTTTTCTGGCTGTTCGAGGTTGGGGAGTCTGGGTAGAGAAAAACGTTAACGTGCTAAAGCAGCTTCTGCTAGAGGCTGCAAATGCAGATTTGGTCAAGTACTTGTCTAGGGTCTGGACCTGCAAACGGCAAGGGGAAAACCTAGGATTCTCCACCAGAGTTTACAAGTCCAGAAAGCAGATTTTCTCTCTCTCATTTTTTTTAAGGAGTAAAATGCTGTTGCTACAAGTAAAAAATAGTAATGATAAAATGGTCAGTTTACCACAGCTGGATTTGCGGTAATTAAAAAAAAAAAAAAAAAAAGAGAGAAGTTACACTCCTAGAATTCTGAGTTGAGATTACAAAAAGGACCATAGCTTGATATTCTGAATGAAAATTTAGTAGCAGCTGCAAGAAGGGAAGAGACCATGTGGATCAGGTTATTAAAAAAACATCCTGAAAGTAGTCAAGACTCCTATACCCTTGGTTTAGTTGAGAGAACCTTGCCTAGTTGGAGAGCAAGGACTGAACTCGGCTGCTCCCACTGTCTTCAGCCTAAAGGGAACCATGTCATACCACGTTACACACACGATGGAATAAAAGGTCAGCTTTGTTCATGGCTAATGACGGCTAAATGACACCTCCGTTTCTAACATTTATATATAAACTGTTAACACAATCCAGTAATAGTGAACAAAAGCAACATACCCCAGCTCATTAGACTATCATTTTATACATTTAACTCTACAGAGATTTTAAAAACATTTTTTACTGTGCAACTTAACATCAAAATAACATAGTGGCTTAATATTGAGAATACACCTTCTTAGGAAATAACCTTAATAAGGTAAGAAACTCATGCAGTTCCCTCCAACCTGGGCTCAAAAGCAAGACCAATCAGGCATTAGGCCCTCTTTCAAACTGAATACAAGGGAGGAAAAAAAAACTGCTCTGGTTTTACTTCTAACGTGCTTGACATTTCTAACTCCCACCCGTAGCTGTCTAGAATTAGCATTTCTGACTGATCAACAAAACAAGGTTTACCAGTACCAAATTGGTCATTTAAAAGCCTCACAACCATTTAACCTCTTCCCAAATTGTGGATGTGAAAGGCAAAAGCTACTATTCTAGAGGTTAGACTGGCCCAACTTCTTCACTCCGAATAGGCATCATATAAATCAACTAATCCCATTTTTCCAGGATGCAAAGGTTTGTTAAAAATTCAACCTTTTGAGGAATTGCCTGGTAACCTGTTAGACATATTATTAAAGGGAAAAAGGCCAAAAAAGTACTAAACAGTTGTGGTCTACAACCTATAATGCAAATCTTTAAAAAATAAATAAATAAAATAAAACACAACACAACACAACCCCTCCAAACAAAAACTACAGGATAAAAAAATGATAAATTCATTAAAATTAAAAAACCCATTTGGAGAAATTTGTTCCCTGGCAAAAGATAGCAGAAAGATGTGAGTGGCTTCTAAAACCATTATATCATCTTCCTGATTTAACGAGCCATTAATTGGGTAATGAAAGCCCAAAACACTACTTTTTAAAGTGAAGTGTTTTCAACAATGCTGCATGCACTACGAGCAATTCTATGCGAGGGAGGCATATTGCCCTCCTATTAAATGGACTGGATTTTAGCTGTTCAAGTTCAACCAGCCAATAAAATTCCTGATTAAAAAGTTCATTTCTCTCACTTTTTACTTTTCAAAGGTGAGAGAAATTATACACGGAAAGGACGTGACCACAGCTGTTTGAAGACCACACTCTTTAAAAAATAAAGGTAATTTAGAGTTGGTTACTAGCCTTCCCAAAACAGGTGAGAATATTCTGGCCCCTCCCAATACCCCCAAGGCAATGGCCAAGGCGGAAAATTCACTGGCAGTGAAGGAAGCTGGTTAGAAATCTCATCTGTTTTAAAACCATCTCAAAACCATGAGCAGGAAGACTGGAGCAATGAGCTAACCAGATTGAGTTTCTGGTCTGCTCAAATTCAGTGATGCTCAAAAATATTCTGAATCCCTGCACCGTGTACCTGTGAGAAAAGCTCTACACCCTCAGCTTTCAACCAAAGCAGTTACTGAAAAGGGTGGTTAACGGGCCACTTCACTGTCCCTACGGGTGGGTAAATCAGGTTAAAATCTACATGCTTACCAATTGAAAACCAGGTGTCCATTTTCCTGTAACTTTTTATTCTGCTAGTAATTAAGTTCCATTCCAATTTTCTAACTGACGACTGACCATATAGATTGCTAATTAAACCCTATGCCCCAGAATGGTCAGAGTATTTATCAGTCGTCTTACTACGATTTCATTGAAATGACACAGTATGTTGCCACCAGTAAAACGTATTGAGAAAAAGGTAAAAAGCGTTACTGTCAGCTGGTTAAAACTGTTTCCCAACCTGTCCTCAGGGTTAGGGGGGATGCCCAGGTCTCCTGTGCGCAGTTTACGAGTCAGGTCTTCTATCTGCAGTTGCACTGGAAGAAACCAGGTTAGGAAAGAAAAAAAAAGGATGGAAAAAAGACAATGTTACCAAAAAACATCTCAAATCTCAATAACAAGCATGAAGAACTCGGAGACTTTGAAAGGGACGACTGATCAGTGAACACATTGAGGCAAAAACCCCCAACCACCTATCGGCAGGAGTCCATTTACATCTATAGGTATTTTTCACTTCAAAATGGTTATCACTTAAGGAAGCAAACAGTTTGTTGGAAGAGGGGTTAGCGGTATAGACTGTTCACTAAGGCTAACATCAAAGCAATTATTAGGTCTTTCACCTCTCCCTTCCCCCCCCCCCCCAAGGCTTGCTATACAATTGGCACCTGCACAAACCATATATGTTATCACCAATACCCTGTTTCCAACCAAATTACTTTGAGGGCAAGACTCTTGAGAGTTTATTTTTCTTCATTAAATGTTAAGCATAGCCCAAAATGAAACCCAATTAACATGGGACAAGGAAAAATACCAGTTGAACATAGATCATTTTCACTGATACCAGGTTCAAAATTTCTTAAACACATGACATTTAACAACAATTCAACACCTCGTAAAGTTTATTATACATACTTTTTCTGTACAACCAGATCCATACTAAGAAGGATCTCCCAATATCTGTTGCTTTTATTCAAATCTTATGTGACAATCCATATACCTTAATAAACCAGTAACCATGAGATGTTAAAGTCTGTGCTCAGACTTGCTCCTCATGAGGGGAGTCAAAGTAGGGGTGTAGAAATAGAAAATGTGGATCAAGGAGATGTGTGTGGCCCTCAGACCAAGCTTGACAAAATGAGGCTGTATGTGAAAAAGAGAGGAGGGTTTCACAAAAGTTCAATGATTTCAGGGAAATGTTACCCGGGTGATTTCTCAAGATAATGGGAACTGTAGAGCCAGATCACGGTCTTCAGCGTGCTGAAGAACCACCTGTTTCTGTTTCTTACCTTTGCAGCGTCTGAGAGTTGTGAGCAAGCATCCCTAATAAGGACAAGTCTTATTGGGTTGTGTTGAAGTTGAGTTGGCTCCACAACAGGATTAATGCATGTCTAACCCAAGATATCCTTTTAATTTTAAATACATCCCATAGGCTATACCACATATCCAACTCCAAAGAACTAAAAATCCACATTCATATCAAGAGAAGATATTGGGGTCATTGTACAAAGTAGTGTGTACCATGACAAACAGAAGATGAATTAAGATACGTGGATCCCTAAGCTCTTCTACGCCAGAAAATTTTAAGACTTTACAGTCAAGTATTAAGCTAAAGAAATCAAGGTGAAAGTCACCTTCACAGGGGCAGGCAGCACTCCTAACTATAAGGGTGTGTGGGGTCTGATGTGAGAAACAGCTGAGATCTATACTTGCCTCTGTTTTGGCTCTATCCACTTTTGATTATAGCTCTAAACAGCCTGTAGGGCTCAGTGCATTAACTCCCTGCACAGGAAGATAATTGGAGATGTAGAGAGTAAGTTTTTTTCCCCCATTTTCTAAGTCTGCTTGTGTTCTTAGGATGCCATTCCACTAGGGACATTTCCAAAAGGTTGTAAAGACCCAGGCCAATCTAATGAGACAAGGAGGTGGATAGGAGTAAATTGGAACAGTGGGGAAAGAAGAAATATTAGTACTGTAAAAACAAACAATTCCAACACCTCAAAACTCTCAGCAATTAAAAAATGTAAGAAATTATGATCCTCAAGAATAACACATGCCAGCCTTGAAGCTTTTTATCTGTAAAGGCTACAGCCTCCCAGGCCTAGGCGGCCTTTGCCCTAATTTACTCCAAAGGGGATGTTTATTTGGTTAGTAGGAAATGCTTATCAAGTGAACTTTTTGGAGACAGCTGGAGATACATGAATAAAGGTGAAACTCGCATTAAAAACCTTGTATTTAAAAAAAAGGTAATTTTGAGGTTAACTTCATTTACATTGTGGACAATTACTATAATTATTGTCTTGAAATTTCCCAACAGTTAAGATCTTTTTTACCCTATCACCTCATGCCATATCCAAGTAGTACCCCTTTCCCAGCAGAATTCTTTGATAATAAATAGTAAAAGAGCCTTCGTTTTAAGGCAGCTCTCCAAAGACCAAACCAGAAAAGATGCTGAAGGAAAGGTTAAATTCAACAAAATCGTAAAAAGGGATGTATACTGCCAACACTTTCAGGACCACTCTTTGATTAAACTGAGTTTTTCAGAAAGTACCTATAAAAAGTAAAAGACCACATTTGAAGGGGAGGGAAGAATATGAAATGGTGAAAGGCCATGCTGTGAAAAAGGTACTTAGTTTATAATACCTGCAGTGTTCTCCACTTGGGGCCGTGTCCAGAGAGGCAGAAGACACTCACCTCACCAACGGGCAATGAACAGCAGCTGAAAAGTGTAGGGTGGGGTACTGGACTGGGGACTACCCTCACTCCTAAATGGGTCCCTCTACCTTCCTGGCACTCATGGAGAACACTGCTGTTACGAACAGACCGAAACCAGGAGCTTCAAATGCAGGACTTACAGAGCAAAAACTGATGGATTATGTCGAAGTCATAAAAGTACACCTGACCATACCTCATCTCAAAAGAACAAGACTTTAAAGTCTCAAATTTAGGACACATAAAACGCTGCTCAGAATAAGTCATAACAATCTGAAAACATATTTGGGTGCAGAACGTGTATTTACCTATATAAGCTCTTTCTTGTTCCCGAGTAAGTCCAGGGGGGATGACTGTAGGCATTCCTGGAATCACTGTCTTCTGTTCCATTGTATCTTGGTTCCAGCGGCTCCTCTTCCGCTTCTTACTTGGGAAGTCTAAAGGCAGAGAAAACCCATCAAATACAAATATAAACCAACAAACTAACTACCAACAGGCAGTTCACGATACTTATAATACTACACACAACCTCGGCAGACTGGGAAACTGAGAACTTGACCTAAAACGTAAATGGCAAAAAATGGAAGACATACCCAAGAAATCAGAGACACACAGCCGCCACAAAGATACCTGGCTCTGGGTCCAAAAACATATTTCATATTTATAACATGTGTCAAAAAAACGTGAAGTATGTAAACAAGCTAACAAATCTTAATCCCTACAGTTTCAGATATGCAACATCAACCACAAATGTTTTAAAAACCCCAGGGGAGACAAAATATACCGAATAATCAGATGTGGTAAAGTATGCTGAGAAAACTGTTGGTTCTTCCCACCTCCAAACCCCACCAGCCACCTTTCTAAAGGGACCAGAACACAACCAAACTTACAATTTACTAAGTGAAAAAGCCCAATTCTTCAAAAAGCTCACTTTTTTCTTCAGAAGTTTAGTCAAGATAAGCATTCAGTTTTCCTGGCTAATTTAGACACTTAACATCAGAACTCCTAAATGAGGTATCAAAAGTTCAACAAAATACAAGCTATCCAACAGCAGCCAAATACTCCTCCTCCAAAACAGAAGCGTAAACTTTCTACACATCTGGTACACACAAATCAGTTCTACTTGGAAAGCCCCAACAACTAAGGGGAGACATATCAGACTTCTCTAAGATAAACGAATGGAGATTAGGAAAATATTCCTTCCTCCAAAAGTGCACCGGCTCCAACCACACCACTGAGGATTTTTCGAGCTCTTCCTTTCACTGCAGTAAAAACTTCGCACAGAGAGATAAATTACTCTCGCTTTCCTACCTTTTGGACTTCTCTAGAATCAGAAAGGTGCTCCACGTCATCAATTGACCCTTTCACGCCCTCCCGACACGCACATCCCTCAACCCGTCCACCAATTCAACCCGCTCGACACCCCTCTCCTGTACCAAGCTGTAGAGAGCAACACAGAGCCCCCCCACCCCATTTCCATTTATTATCGGGCCACAAAGCCCGGCAGCCATACTGCGCCTGCGCACAACACCCTCCGCGCTCCACCCCCCCCACCCCTTCCAGTGCGCGTGCGCACTCGGGGCCCGAGAACCGGGCCGCGCGCCCCTTGGCGCCTCCGCCCGGGGCCTCCCCGTGCGCGCGCGCGCCCCTGCCGCGTGCAGCCGCCGTCGCCGCCGCCGCGCGCCCCTCAGGCGGCCGGGCCCGTCCGCGCGACGCCTCTCGCGCTCTCTCGGCCCGACTCACCTCCTCCGCCGCCGGCCGGGCCCGGCTGCTGGTCCTGATGGGGTGGCGGCGGCTGCGGCGGCGACACGCGCTGGTAGAGCGGCGGCGGAGGGGGAGGCTGCGGCGGCGGGTACGAGGAGCCCGGGGAGGGCGGCGGCGGCGGCGGCTGCTGGGGAGGCGGGGGCGGCGGCGGTGGCGGCGGCGGCAGCGCCGCGAAGGGGAAGGCCGCGGTCAGGGCTCCCACCGAGCCCACGGGCGGGGGCGGCGGCTGCCCGGGCACCAGCAGCCCCGCCCCAGGCCCGGGAGCAGGCGGTGGCCCCGGCTCGAAGCCCCCTTTGGGCCCGGAAACGGGGGGGAGGCCGGGGGGGCCCAGCTTACCCAGCGGCGTGGCGTTCGCTCCGGTCGCCATGGCGCCCCCGGGGACCGGCACCGGCGGCTCCTTTTAGGCGGTGGTGGCGGCGGCTTCTTCGCGAACCTTCCGGGGGGAGGGGACCCGACTGCGCTGCCGCGGAGCGCGCGGAGCCCGTCCTCTCACGCGGCGGGCGGCGGCGGCGGCGGCGGCGGCGCGAGACGCACAAAGAGGGAGGAGAGAGGGCGCCGCGGGGGCGGTCCGGGGGCGACGGGTCCGAGTCCTGGATTGGGCCGAGCCCAGGCAAGGGGTCGGAATCGGCGGCCTCCGATTGGCGGAGCCTTAGCCCCTCTCGATGCACGCTGGGATTGGCCGGACCGTTAGGCCGGGGGGAAGAAATGGCGGCCGAGCCTGGCGAGCTGGGAGGTGTCGCAGCGCGCACTTCATTTGTTACTGCGCGAACTGAGCTCGGAGTCCAGAAAGGAGGGGAATGGGGCGGGGCAAGCTCTGTGACGTAGGGGGCAGGGTCTTTCTCATTGGTTGAAGTTGATTGGGTCAATTCTCGGTTGCGTCGTAGTGTCATGGGATTGGCTGTCGCTTGTCCGGTTCTTTTTCTACTCCTCCCCCGGGGAGCAGTTTCTCTGGGATTAAGCGAGAGGTCGCGGCGGTACCCGGCAGAACGAGATTTACGGTCGGGGAGGAGTGGAGAGGAGAGCGCATGCGTAGATGGGGCAAGGCTGCCTCTCCGACCTTCGCTTCATGGTCGACTCCTTGGTCCGGCGCGGAAGCCCTTAGTGACGTTAAGTCTCGATTCCCATAGTAACCCGGAACCGAGGGACGGGGGAGGGGCTGGCGCGCGACCGTAAACCGGAACCGTTGACGCGCCGCAGGTAAAAAGGGACTTCCTGTTTTCTTAAAAAAAAACAAAAAACAAAAAAAAAAACAACTATAAAATAGTCTATTTGAAGGATCAAAGCGATACTGAGCCTATGGAAGAACACATCATCTTAGGCAGAAAACAATAATAATTCGATTTCAAAATTAATTTGCACAACAAAAAAAAAAACCAAAACAAAAAAAGAAACAAAATTAATTTGCAAATACATTGTATTTCCATAGAATCAACTAGGTTGGGGGTTGATTACATCATCTTAAAGTCATATAATTATGAGAATAGTGGGGAAACCTGTAAACGAGGTTGAGGAGGAACTCGCTTTTCGGAATAGTGGGCAAGACACTGTAATGAAACAATGTGATTTGTTGAAGGAAAGACAGATGAGCGCGACAGAATAGACCAGAAATAGATTCCCCATGTGTAGATTCAGTAAAGATTCAGCTAACAAATGGTATAGGATCTTAAACAATAAAACAGACCTAAAATAACAATATAGGAGACCAACAGGGTTATCTAGAGGTGGAGACAAGGAAAACAAGAAACTCAGACTAGTAAATATATACTTGATCACTAAAGAAATTAGAACTGTAGGATAAAAGCCAACAGATAATAAAACATTAGGAAGATATACTTGCCACACATGATAAAGGGCTAATATGCAAAGAAGTCTTAAAAACTAATTAGGAAAAAAGACGAAAACAATATAAAATGAGCAAAGGCTGTGAATAGACAAATTTCGGAAGAGCAAATTCAAACCGCAAAAAAAAAAAAAAAAAAAAACATGAAAAGGCACCAGACACTGCCCCCCTGCAGGAAAATGCAAATTAAGGTGATAATGAGGAATCTAACCATCAAAATAGCAAACAACAAATGTGCTAACATTACTCAATTTCTTTTTTTTTTGGAAACCGTTCTGTTGTCTATTAAAATTGTACCCCTTTCAAGAAAAATTAAAAATAAGCACTTTGAAAGTATCAGTCCCATTTCTGGGAATCTGCCCCACAGCACAGCATGTGATTATATAATGTAATGTGTTCATAGTCTTCTACTTCATTTACTACAGTACTGTAAGAGTGAAAGTCTGGAAACAGTGAGTTTCCATTAATAAGCGAAGGGTTCAACAAACTGGAATCCCTAGCCTAGATTATTAGGCAGCCTTCCAACCCTCCCCCCCCCCCCCCCCCAACTAACTTGAAAGTCAGTTAATCCATACCAGGGCAGGGCAGGGCAGCCCAGCCCGGGTGCGGATCAGCGGTGTAGCACTGCTTTCAGCCTAGGGTGTGATCCTGGAGACCCGGGATTGAGTCCCTCGTCGGGCTCTCTGGCGCCTGTTTCTCCCTGTGTCTGTCTCTCATGAATGAATAAATAAGGTCTTTTTAAAAAATCCATATCGGGATCCCCGGGTGGCTCAGCAGTTTAGCACCTGCCTTTGGCCCAGGGCACGATCCCGGGGGATCGAGTCCCATGTCAGGCTCCCGGCATGGAGCCTGCTTCTCCCTCTGCCTGTGTCTCTCTATGTCTATCATGAATAAATAAATAAATCTTAAAAAAATAATAATAAAAATTTAAAAATCCATACCAAATGATTTAGAGGGACTTCTGTGCTGTTATTTAATACGAAAAGCCTAGAAATACATATTACATGATCTTGTTTTTGTAAAACCCTATATATATCTGTGCATGTTCATGTCTGCATTTGAAGGATAGAGAAAGCTACTGAAGGGTATTCACTACGTGTTTTTACTGAAGACATTGGAAAGGGAAACAGGTTACCTGGAAATTGTTCCATACATTTTAAGAACTCAACATATTTTTATTTTTATTTTTTTTATTTTTATTTTTATTTATTTGTGATAGTCACAGAGAGAGAGAGAGAGAGAGAGGCAGAGACACAGGCAGAGGGAGAAGCAGGCTCCATGCACCGGGAGCCCGATGTGGGATTCGATCCTGGGTCTCCAGGATCGCGCCCTGGACCTAAAACAGGCGCTAAACCGCTGCGCCACCCAGGGATCCCCTCAACATATTTTTAAAATGTGCTTTGGGGCACCTGGGTGCTGAGTCAGTTAAGCATCTGCCTTCAGCTCAGGTCATGATCCCAGGATCCTGAGATTGGATCCCCGATCCCCTTGTCAGACTCCCTTCTCAGCGGGGGCATCCCTTTCCCTCTGCCCTCCCTCCACTCTTGCACACATGCTCCCTCTCCCCCTCCCACCAATAAATAAAATCTTTAAATTTTTTATTTTATTTTAAAAGACTTTATTTATTTATACATGAGAGACACAGAGAGAGGCAGAGACATAGGCAGAGGGAGAAGCAGGCTACCCGCAGGGAATCCCAACACAGGACTCAATCCCAGGATCATGACCTGAGCCAATGTTAGATGCTCAACCACTGAGCCACCCAGGCGTCCCATTATGTATTATATTTTAAAAGATTGTATTTTTTTAATTTTTATTTTTATTTATGATAGAGAGAGAGAGAGGCAGAGACATAGGCAGAGGGAGAAGCAGGCTCCATGCACCGGGAGCCCGACGTGGGATTCGATCCCAGGTCTCCAGGATCGCGCCCTGGGCCAAAGGCAGGCGCTAAACCGCTGCGCCACCCAGGGATCCCAAGATTGTATTTTTTTAAGTAATTTCCATGCCCATTTGAGGCTTGAAACTACAACTCCAAGAGTCACATGCTGTACTGGCTCACCTAGCTGGATACTTAGGGATGTACTATTAACATAATAATGGTACTACTGTACTGACCCCAGTAAAGCCTACAGCTCTGTCTGCCCTCTGATGGACCAGTCCTTCTCACCACTTTCTAGTCATTTCAGATGCATTTCCTCTTTTATCCAGGATTTTTAGGAGAGTATTTTTTAACTGCAAGTTAAAATATTTTGGTTGTCTTTATTAATTTCTATTTTTGCAGAATATGGCCTTTTAGGGACGCCTGAGTGGTCAGTGGTTGAGCATCTGCCTTTGGCTCAGAGCGTGGTCCCCGGGTCCTGGGATTGAGTCCGGCTTTGGGCTCCCCACAGGAAACCTTCTTCTCCCTCTGCCTATGTCTTTGCCTCTCTGTGTCTTTCATGAATAAATAAATTTTAAAATCCTTTTAAAAAAAAAGAATAGAATAATGGCCTTTAAAATCTCTACTCTTCAAAAAAGTATAATTTGGGAGGTGCCTGGGTGGCCCAGTCAGTTAAGTGGCCAACTGTTGATTTTGGCTCAAGTGGTGGGATTGAGCCCCACATTAGGCTCTGCATTCAGCAGGGAGTCTGCTGGAGATTTTCTCTCTCCTTTTGCCCCTGCTCCCCTCAAATAAAGAAAATCCCCTTTTTTAAAGTATAATTTTATTTATGGTCAAGTATGTGATCAACTTATTTTTAAGATTTTATTCATTTGAGGGTGGCTCAGCAGTTGGGCGCCTGCCTTCAGCCCGGGCTTGATCCTGGAGACCCGGGATCGAGTCCCACATCAGGCTCCCCACATGGAGCCTGCTTCTCCCTCTGCCTGTGTCTCTGCCTCTCTATCAGTGTCTCTCATGAATAAATAAAACCTTAAAAAAAAAGATTTTATTCATTTGAGAGAGAGAGAGAGATCATGAGCAGGAGTGAGAAGGGCAGAGGGTGAGGAAGAAGCAGACTCCCTGCTGAGCAGGGAGCCCAATGTGGGGGCTCTGTCCCAGGACCCTGGGATCATGACCTGAGCCAAAGGCAGACAGTTAACTGACTGAGCCACCCAGGCACCCCTGTAATCAATATTTTTAAAAAATATTTATATATTATTTATGATAGACATAGAGAGAGGCAGAGACACAGGAGGAGGGAGAAGCAGGCTCCATGCCAATAGCCCAACGTAGGACTCGATCCCGGGACTCCAGGATCGTGCCCTGGGCCGAAGGCAGGCACTAAACCACTGAGCCACCCAGGGCCCCCTGTAATCAATATTTAAAAGTGTTTCAAGGACAAACTTAAGAGCTAGGAGTTTGGGTATTTGCCACTCCAGGCTCTGTTCTGGGCTTTTTACATAGAGTAGTTCATTTCACCTTCACAACCACCTTCAGAGATGGTTACTATCTTGAATTTATGGATGAGAATACAGAGGCACAGAGAGGTTAAGTCAACTACCCCGACGTCACACAGTCTACCACTATAGTCTACTGGTCTAAGACTCCTGGCATGGGTTGGAATGCAGTTCATGCCACTTTCTGGTTGAGGACCATCAGGCTAATTCTTCCAAGTTTTGAGGCAAGTTAGAGCCTTACAGACCCAGGCTAGCCATCCACCAGTTGGCAACTAGGGAAGTAATTTAATTTCTCCATGCCTCAGTTTGTCTGCAGAGTACAGACATTGATGCTACTCCTACAGGGTACTGTGCTGATTCAATGAGATCAGAGAGCACTTCTGATTTGAATAGGATACCTCTTGAGCTGCAGTGGCAAGAACTACACAGATTTCAGACACAGATGCCTCTTCACTTTCTATAAGGTTGCAGCACAATAAAAAATCATGTATCTTGTCTTTGTCCCAAGATCCTGGCACAGAGCTTCAAAACCCCATGGGCTTTCCTGAGTGATAAGAGTGTCCTTCCTTATTCATAACAAGCCCCTTTGGACCATACCTGAGTTTAAACTAACAGGTGACTTATTTCCAGCTGTGAGAGCCCTGGGATCACTTCAGGATGCTCACTGATCAGAAAAACCATCCAACTTTCATCCTCACCTCTGAGAAGGGGGAAAGGTGCTGGAGATTGCATTCAATCACGTGGCCAATGATTTAATCAATCATACTATTAATAAAACCTCAATTTAAAACTCTAAACGGGGGGAATTCCTGGGTGGCTCAGTGGTTGAGTGCCTGCCTTCGGCCCAGGATGTGATCCTGGAGTCCCAGGATCGAGTCCTGCATCGGGCTCCCCGCATGGAGCCTGCTTCTCCCTCTGCCTGTGTCTCTGCCCCTCTCTCTCTCCCTGTGTCTCTCATGAATAAATAAAATATTTTTTAAATTTTTTTATTTATTTTATGATAGTCATCACAGAGAGAGAGAGAGAGAGAGAGAGAGAGAGAGGCAGAGACACAGGCAGAGGGAGAAGCAGGCTCCATGCAGCGGGAGTCCGACGTGGGATTCGATCCGGGGTCTCCAGGATCGTGCCCTGGGCCAAAGGCAGGCGCTAAACCGCTGCACCATCCAGGGATCCCAAATAAATAAGATCTTTAAAAAAGAAAAAGAAACTCTAAACAGGGGCAGCCCAGGTGGCTCAGCAGTTTAGTGCTGCCTTCGGCCCAGGGTGTGGTCCTGGAGACCCAGGATCGAGTCCCACATCAGGCTCCCTGCATGGAGCCTACTTCTGTCTCTGTCTCTCTCTGTGTGTGTCTCTCATGAATAAATAAATAACCTTTTGAAAAATTAAATAAATGAATAAATAAATCTCTAAACGGAATGTTTGGGTGGCTCATCTGCCTTGATCCCAGATCATCTGGCGTGATCCCAGAGTCCCAGGATCGAGTCCTGCATCAGGCTCCTTGCATGGAGCCTGTTTCTCCTCCCACTGCCTATGTCTCTTCCTCTCTTTCTGTGTGTCTCTCATGAATAAATAAAATGTAGTTTTTTAAAAAGATTTTATTTATTTATTCATGACAGACTCACAGAGAGGCAGAGACACAGGCAGAGGGAGAAGCAGGCTCCATGCAGGGAGCCTGACGTGGGACTTGATCCCCGGTCTCCAGGATCACACCCTGGGCTGAAGGTGATGCTAAATCGCTAGGCCACCGGGGCTGTCCCCTGTAGTTCTTTATTAAGAAAAGAAGGAAAAACTCTAAACAGGGACGCCTGGGTGGCTTAGTGGTTGAGCATTTGCCTTTGGCTCAGGATGTTATCCTGAGGTCCTGGGATCAAGTCCCATGTCAGATTCTCCGCAGGGAGCCTGCTTCTCCCTCTGCCTAAGTCTTGTCTGTCTGTCTGTCTCTCTCTCTGTGTGCCTCCCATGAATAAATAGTCTTTAAAAACCTAAAATAAAACTCTGAACAATGAAGTTTGGAGAGCTGCTGGGTTGGTGAGCATATTGATGTGACAGGAGGGTGGTACACACCCGGACTCCACAGGGACATAAGCTCCTGGGCTCAGGACCCTTCCAGACCTTACTGCATTTCTTCATCTAGTGATTCATTTGAATTCTTTATAAGAAAACAGTAATCATTAATTTAGTGCTTTCCTGAGTTCTGTGTGTCATTCTGGCAAATTAATGAACTTGAAGGGAGTTGTGGAAACCCTGAATTTGCAGCTGGGTTTGACAGAGGTGTGGGTTACTTGGAGACCCAGGACTTCTGGCTGAATTCCTTAACCTGCAGGGTCTTCACCAACTTAGGGTAGTTCATGTCAGAATTGAATCAGATTGTAGGACACCCAGTTGGTGTCAGAGAATTGGTGTTGGAATGTAAACAGTAGGAAGTTCCAGCCCTTCTTAATAATCTTTGGCATTTTCCATGTTTTAACTCTTTATCTGGGGACGCCTGGGTGGCTCAGTGGTTGAGCATCTCATGATCCCAGGGTCCTGGGATTGAGTCCCACACCGGGCTCCCCACAGGGAGCCTGCTTTTCCCTCTGCCTGTGTCTCTGCCTCTCTCTGTGTGTCTCTCATGAACAAATAAATAAAATCTTTAAAACAACAACAACAACAAAACCCTCTACATCTGGTGGTTCAGAAACCCCAACCCCTGGCAAGATTGATCGGTAGTATCATGTCACTAGCTGACACTATAGAAGGGCTAGTCCATGGCTGTTTACCTGTGTCTGCCCTTTGGAGAGCTCCCCCTGTGATTCCATTACTTGAATTAGGAATAATATCTACTATGGAATGAGGCATCTGTTGTGCATCAAGAACTTTTCATAATTTTGTTTTTCCTGAAAAATTGCTTATTTACCACCTCCCATTATTTTTTAAAAAAGATATTATTTATTTATTCATGAAAAGACACAGTGAGAGGCAGAGACGTACGCAGAGACGTAGGCAGAGGGAGAAGCAGACTCCATGCAGGAAGCCCAATGCAGAACTCAATCCTGGGACCTTGGGATCATGCCC
The DNA here is from genome assembly GCF_053574225.1 of Canis aureus. Lineage (NCBI taxonomy): Eukaryota > Metazoa > Chordata > Mammalia > Carnivora > Canidae > Canis > Canis aureus. The sequence continues at coordinate 3,506,681 of NC_135631.1, forward strand.
TTGAGCCAAAGGCAGATGTTCAACTTCTGAGCCACCCAGGCATCCCTACCACCTCCCATTATTTTAAGTAATTTGTTTTTTGTTTTTAATATTTTATTTATTTATCCATGAGAGACACATCTGTGAGTGTCACAGTGAGAGGCAGAGACACAGGCAGAGGGAGAAGCAGGCTCCATGCGGGGAGCCCAACATGGGACTCGATCCCGGGACTCCAGGATCACGCCCCGGGCCAAAGGCAGGCGCAAAACTGCTGAGCCACCCAGGAGTCCCAAAGGTAATTTGAACTAGCAGGGAAATAGTGGAATTTGTGACTTAGGTACAGATTAGAAATCATAGTATAAAGAGTTATGTGCAAATCATATATCTAATAAAAGACTTGTATCCAAACTCTCAAAACTCAATAAGAAGACCATCTTATTTTTTAAAAAGGAGCCAAAGATTTGAACAATTTATTCTTTTTTCTTTTTTCTTTTTAAAGATTTTAACCTCTACACCCAACGTGGGGCTCAAACTCAAACTTGAAACCTAAGATCAAGAGTCACATGCTCCACTGACGGAGCTAGCCAGATGCCCCTGAACAGACTCTCTTCCAAAGTTGTGTAGATGGTAAATAAGCACAGGAAAAGATGCTTAACATCAGTCATGAATGAAATGCAGATTAAAACCACCATGAGATTATACATCTGAGTGGCTAAAATTATTTTTTTAAGATTTTATTTATTCATGAGAGAGAGAGGCAGAGACATAGACAGAGGAAGAAGCAGACATCCCTGATACATGGCTCAATCCTAGGACCCCAGGATCACGATCTGAGTCGAAAGCAGACGCTTAACCACTGAGCCACCCAGGTGTCCTTGAGTGGCTAAAATTAACCAAGACTGACCATACCTGGTGTTGCTGAGGAAGTGGAGTTAGAACTCTCCTACCTGGATTGTGGGTATGTCAAATGGTACAACCACTTTGGAAAACAATTTGGCAGTTTCTTAAAAAGTTCAATACTCACCACATGATCCAGCCCTTGTACTCCGAAATATTTATCCAAGAAAAATGAAAGCTATATGCACACAGACATAAACATGAATGTTTATAGCAGTTTTATTTGTAATAGTCCAAAACTGGAAATAGCCCAATGTCCAACAGGTGACTAGCCAAACTGCCTATGTCTCTCCCTCTCTGTATCTCATGAATAAATAAAATGTTTAAAAAAATAATTTTAGCCACATAACTATGGTACATCTATAAAATCCAGTAGTACTTGGCAATGAAAAAGAATAGCTATGAACACATGTAACAACAGGTGAATCTCATAATCTGCTTAGTGAAAGAGGCAGAGAAAAAAGGAGTGTGTACTATACGATTCTATTCATATAAATTCTGAAAAATGCAAATTCATCTGTAGTGATGGAAAGCAGCTCAGTGGGGATCCCTGGGTGGCTTAGCAGTTTGGCACCTGCCTTTGGCCCAGGGTGTGATCCTGGAGACCTGGGATTGAGTCCCACGTCGGGCTCCCTGCATGGAGCCTGCTTCTCCCTCTGCCTGTATCTCTGCCTTTCTTTCTCTCTGTGTCTCTCATGAATAAATAAAATCTTAAAAAAAAAAAAAAAAGCAGCTCAGTGGTTACTACGAGGAGGAGGGTATGATTACAAAGGGGAAAGGGAAACAGGGTGGTGGTGGTTTCCCAGGTGCATACATCTGTCATCACCAGATAGTACATTTTCAATATATGTGGTATATTGGATGCCAGTTTCCCCTCTGTTTTTTTTCTCTCTGTTTTTTTTAAGATTTTATTTTTTTAAAGATTTATTTCAATGAGAGAGAGAGAGAGAGAGCACAGTGGGGAGGGGCAGAAGGAGAGAGAGAATCTCAAGTTGTCTCTCTGCTGTTTGCAGAGCTTGATGTCACAACCTGGAGATCACAACCTGAGCCAAAACCAAGGGTCAGATGCTTAACTGACTGTGCCACCCAGGTGCCCCTTTAAGATTTTAAGTAGTCTCTACACCCAAACTTACAACCCTGAAATCAAGAGTTGCATATCCTTCTGACTGAGCCAGCCAGGTACCCCAGGCTGTTATTTTTTTTTCAAGTTTAAGTAAGCTTTATACCCAATATGAAGCTCGAACTCATGACCCCGAGATCAAGAGTTGTGTGCTTTTCAGACTGAGCCAGGCAGATGCCCCTCAACAGAACTGTTTTAAGAAACAATAGAGATGGGCAGCCCCGGTGGCTGAGCGGTTTAGCGCCGCCTTCGGCCAGCGGCATGATCCTGGAGACTCCGGATCGTCCCACATCAGGCTCCCTGCATGGGGCCTGCTTCTCCCTCGGCCTGTATTTCTGCCTCTCTGTGTGTCTCTCATGAATAAATAAATCTTAAAAAAAAACACACACACACACAATAGAGAGGGATTCACCCATTGTCCTACTCACAACACTGATTTCATAATCTAGGAAAAATTATCTTGGCTTTTTGTTTTCTAAGTCATTATAGGGTTTTATTTTTTGAGAGATTATTTTTAGATTTTGCTCGTTTCTGAGGTTTTGACATATGTGTAGTTTCATGTGATTTGCTGTTTTAGTTTAGTGCTCTATCTTGGAGGTTCATCTCTGTTGTTGCATTTTAGTATTACGGTATTTTCAAATCTCCCAAAGGCCCTACTGGCCAATTTAGGATTTGCTCTATTGGGAAAACACAACTGAGCAAGCTGGCCCACCCCAGAACCACCTTGTGCCCATTCCTTCATTCTGAAAGCATGACTGAGGGCCTGTTGTGCACCAGGCAGTGACCAGGCACTGGCCCTGCCACAGATGGCCAGGCCCTCGCCATGCTGAAGTCCACATTTTGGTTGTCACCTTGGCCCATGACTCGCTCTTGGGCTACGAGCCAGTTACCCAAACGTCCTGAGGCACCCATGCCTCTTCCACTTACCCACAGAATGGCTTAAAGAGGCTGAGCTGCCCTCAGAGGTTACACACAGGGAGGGCCATTTGACAGCAGCTATTGCAAGAACAAACACAGGCCACTCTGACCCAGCAATGCCACTACCAGTTCATCCTGCAGGACACTCGAATGTGTATAGTGCCATTGGTATAATTATTGCACAAGGATATTTATTGCAGTGTCGCTCTTAGTATTAAAGCAATAGAAACTAATTTACATCAGTAGGGAACTAATTACTGTGAATGGACAGGAGTTGTGGGAAAGCCATACAACAGAACACCACTAGCTCTGAAAGATGCAAAGAGGGGAACAGTGTATGGAATATGTTACTATTCATATAAAAAAAAAAGAATAAATCATATGGAACTGCTTAGATACTTTCAGAAGGGTTCAGTAACTGCAAACTAGGTAGGAGACTTTTCATTATATCTATGTTTGTTTGTTTTTAATGGCATGCCAGGGACACTGAACACATATTTAAAAGTACATAAATAAAGTAACACTTTGTCTTTTCAGCACAAATTGCCAGCAGCCTGGCCTTTCTTTGGCTTATGGCCAGCCTGCGATGCCAGTGAATATTTTATCAGAAGCCCTTGCTTTGGGCAGCCCAGGTGGCTCAGCGGTTTAGCGCCGCCTTCAGCCTAGGGTGTGATCCTGGGGACCTGGGATCAAGTCCCACGTCGGGCTCCCTGCATGGAGCCTGCTTCTCCCTCTACCTGTGTCTCTGCCTCTCTCTCCCTCTCTGTGTCTCTCATGCATAAATAAATAAAATCTTAAAAAAAAAAAAAAAGAAGCCCTTGCTTTGCCCTGACCCCCAACTTTAGCTTGTTACCCTCTTCACTCCCCAAAGCCTCCTTGTGGCAACAGGCCACAAGGTGGTGCTCGTTGCCACCGGCTGCTCTCCCACTGCTCTGAGAGTGGAAGGGCCACTCTCCCCAGGCACCTAGGGCCAGTGTCAGGGGCCTCTGTAGAGTGGGAGCTTACCTCCCCAGCTCCAGCACTCTTCAACTTAGTCCTCCATCTCCATCAGAAATCTGGAAAACGGGAAGTTAGGGAACAAACATCCCCATCATGCCACCATTTGGTCCATCACCTGTTCTCTGGGCACGTGCAGACTTTCAGATCTTGGGAGGTACAGGTCACCCTCCTTCAGGTCTCAAGGAGAACTCAAGCATGAGTGCTGATGCACAGAAGCTCTGTCTCCTTCCCTGTCTGGCAATCTATTTCAGCCAAAAAACCCTAGGAGTCAGAGCAGTCGGGGTTCTGCAGGAGGGCAGAGGACAATATAACAACCTGGGGTGGCCAGGGGCCCCTGGCAGGTGCTAGGGACTGGGCTGCTGCAGGCTTTTAACATAGGCTTCCATTACCCACCACCCACCCACCCATTTGCATCCATGTATCAAATACCAGCACCCCACCTGGTGGAAAGAAATTCTTAATTCAAACACTTGCCTTGAAGATCAGAAGAAAGATAATTAGGCTGCATTAGAGAACTGACCCGTGGGCCTTTGCTTAATTAAGCTCTTCCCCCAGACCCAGGGCCTTCCCACCCTATGCAGTCGTGGTCCTGTGTGTGCACCTGACTTCTCCTTTAAGGCCATCCTGCCTCTTTGGCCTCACCTGCCCAAAGACTCTGGTCAAGAGCAGGCTGGTCAGTGCCTGGAGCCATGCAGGGGATGGAAGGGGGCACCCTGGCCTGAGGATATGGAGACCACCAAGGGAAAAGTGCAAGAATGACCATGCAAAGCACAAGGTCAGCCATGGGCAGACAGGCAGCCCCTTTGAGATGCAGGCTCCAGCAAAGATGGCTCCCTTCACTGGGGGCTGGTCCACATCTTGGTACTGACCCCTTTGTGAGCCCAGGGTCTGGCACTGAGGAGCCTATCTGGAATACCTGCTAAATGGACACAGGCTAATCTTCCCAGAATCTAGCCTGATGATGGGGCCCATACTCCGTGGTCTTGGCCTGATGGAGCACATGGATACCTAGACAGCAGCTGGGAGGCAGGGAGGCAGCCCCAGGCTTGGGCAGGGGATACAGGTTGGGCAGACTGTGTCCAGAGACCGAAGCCTCGCTGGCACAAGGTAGAGCAGCCAGTGGCTGGCCCTTCCTGGGCCCTGGATGCCCGGTAGACAGTGCCCCCGACAAGCCTCCCCCTCACCTCCAGCTGGCTCCCCCATTAGAGCCACCAGAACACTGATGGTCCACCCACCCTTCCACAGGACATGCAGAGCACCTGGTGCCACATTAAGATGTGCAGGAGGGAGGGAGGGAAGGAGGAGGGAGACGAGACAGTGGGCTCAGCTCCACAACCCCCTATCCCCAACAAAAAGGGATCAGTGGAGTAAAATCAAACCAGCTTTAATACCAATATAGTTTCTCTCTTAAATACCATGTTCCCCAGGGCAGGGTACAGGGGCAGGCTCTTGGCTGGAAGAATAGAAAGGACATGTGGAACAAAATGGAATGGATTGCCTGGGCCTGCTCCCACCCTGCCCGGGGCGCTTGCCACAGGGCTTGGGCTGCCCACAGGGGAGGGGGAGGTGACAGCAGCTTCCTCTGGTCCAGTTTTGCGGGGCCTGGGAGGTCTGGGGTCGGCTCTCCTCTCCTCTGCAGCCCCAAAACTCTTCTCAGGATTATTTCTGCCCTTCAGACCAGCAGAGCCTGGGCTCCTCTGACCTGGGAGGGGCCCTTTTGCCTAAAAGAGAAGGCAGCTAAGGCCTGGGGGCAGGGTGAGGGGATGCCACTGGCCAGACCTGGCCCTCTCAGTAACTGCTCTGGTGGCCCGTTAGAATGTACAGGTTGCTGTGAGCCCCAGGGTTGTCAGTGGGAATGCTCTCAAGGATGATATCTCTGGAAAGGAGAGAGAACCAGAGGTGAGTAAGGCAGGGAAGGCCTGTGGGCACATCTGTATAGCCTCAGGGGCATTTGAAAGGGAGGCGGGGCCACCCCATCCTACCTGTGGGCCCCAAGCACTCGGAAGATCCTTGTCTCATCTGTGATCTCCTGGGTCACCTGGGAAGAAAAGGGGTACTGAGGTCACCCCAACGGGCCCTCCCCTATGAGGTGGAGACAACCAGGTCAGGGGCAGCCAGGTTCCTGAGTTCCACTTACCTCGTTGGTGTCCAGGCTACGGCCTTGCATTCCATGGCTCCAGAAGGCCAGCACGCTGTCTTGCAGACACACTAGGAGCAATCAGGCTGCCATGAGCCCTACACCTGCCCTGAGGATGCCGGCTCCCCTGTCACCCCCTGGGCCCAGGTCTGGGCCACCAAGGTCCTCATAGACCACAGCTGTGGCACCTGCCTCCTTGTCCCAGTGCAGCCCCAGGCCCCTAGGCAATATCACATGCTCTAGCCTGGGGATGTTCCCACCCCAACACCATCTGGCTCACTCACCCACAGTCTCGATGGGGAAGTCAAAAGTCAGCAGGGGTGCTAGGATGGCCGTGGGCTCGCCCAGCAGGTTGACGATCCTCACGCAGCCTGTACAGGGAGAGGGCTGGTGGGTGGGAATGGGGTCCTTCCCTTCTGGGGAGGCAGACCCACATTCACATGGCTTCCCTCACCTTCCCCTCACCCCTTCTACCGCCCCCAGCCATGACCTCAGGGGCACTCACGGTCAAAGCAGACCAGGACTGTGTCCCTGTCCACCTGGATCACCTGGTGGGCTGTGCCCGGGAGCCCCTCTGCAGGCAGACAAGGGAGACATGGCTTGGCTGAGTCACCAGCCCCACTCTGGCCCCACAAAGACACGGGATATGGCTACAGTCAGCTGTCCCCACAAGCACATTTCAACCCCACAGCAGTCGGACTGAAGTCACCCCCACCCCCACCCCACCCAGCTGGGGCCTGAGGCTCAGGGTGGCAAGGTGAGACCCAGGGAACCGTGGGAGGGCGGGGTCTCTGGAGCCTGGAGAAGTACCCTGTGTGACTCCATCACGGCATAACCACAAATCTCTGAGCCTTAGTTCCCTCGTTTGTAACACAGGCGTGACAATGCCGACCTTGCAGGGCTGTCGTATTAAGAATGAAAGCCTGCACTGAGGCCCCTGGCCACTCACTGTGCTCCCCTGAGCTGTCCCAACCCAGTGTCCTGCTTGCTTGCTCAGAATGAAGGTTTCTCGCTTCCACCTTGCCCATTTGGTTCTGTCCCTGCGGCCCCCTACAGCGTCAGTTAGGTTTTTCTTAGCTGCTAAGCCCTGTGGTCTAATGAAACCTTTTACAGAAGCCTGGCAGAGGGGAGGCTGGGAGCTCCAAGCTGTGGGGAACACAATCCCTAGCCACCAGAGCTACTCTCTCTCTCTCTCTCTCTCTCTCTCTCTCTCTCTCACACACACACACACACACACACACACACCCCTCTAGCTCACCAGGTGGTATGAGGACATCAGGCGTCAAACCGGCCTCCAGGGGCAGGATGTGGAAGAGAACTCGGCAGCCAGGCCCCTCGGGGCCCTCAGCCCCGACACACACCTGCGGTAACTCCTTCCCATCCAGCACCAGTGGCTCCAGCATCCCTGCTGGGCTGGGCAAGGGGCTGGAGAAGTTCTGGGGGCAGCAGGGGTGCTCAGGTCTCCATCTCTCCCCTGCAGGCCCATTGCCACCACCCAGGCCTCAGCCGTACACCCTCCCCGCCTGCCCCGCACCTTCAGCAGCAGGAACTTCTGGAGAGGCTCGTACCACTGTAGCAGGAGCAGGCTGGCAGGCAGGGCAGCCAGTAGGAAGGTGCTGCCAGTGTAGGGGTTCCGCACTGCAACAGAGGCAGGCGGGTCATGCTTGTGACCCTGTGACCCAAGCCCTCCCCTGCTACTCCCGCCCCAGCCCTGCTCTTACCCACACGACACTGCAGGCAGCCTTTGGTGTCTGGAATCTTGGTGGACAAGGCAAAGCGCCTGTGGAGGTGACGACCGGGGTATGTGTCATGGGTGCCAGCCACGGTCAAGGCCCCACAGAGCCCTGAGATAGGCATTATCACCTTCCCTGCCTCATAGGGGAGAAACTGAGGCTCCGAGAGGCCGAGTAGCTTAGCTGTGCATGGCACGAGATCGGATGCAGGTCTCACAACACCAGCACCCACCTCTGCCGCCTACAGTCCAGGGCTTTGGTCGCAGAAACACCTTTAACTGTGCAACTTTGAGCAACTCACTTAATCACCTCCTGCCTCAACTTCCTCATCTGTAGAATGGGGGTAACGATGGCACCGAACTCGTAGTGAGAAGGCCTTGCACACAGCCTGGCACACTGCATGCACTCATGAAGGACTGGCTTTTCCCATTCTGAATTATTACCTCCCCACCTACTTCTGGTCAGTGAAAATCCTCTTTATAAAGGCAGAGGCAAGGTATAAAAGCAGACGCGAATGAGGAAACAAGAGCATAGAAGGTGCAGGAGCTGAGGGCCAGCCCTGCCGGGTAGGCCCAAGAAGATTAAGACTCGCAAGAAGGGGATCCCTGGGTGGCTCAGCGGTTTGGCGCCTGCCTTTGGCCCAGGGCGCGATCCTGGAGTCCCGGGATCGAGTCCCGTGTCAGGCTCCCAGCATGGAGCCTGCTTCTCCCTCCTCCTGTATCTCTGCCTCTCTTTCTCTCTATCATAAATAAATAAATAAATAATCTTTAAAAAAAAAAAAAAAAAAGACTTGCAAAAAAACCACAAATGAACGAAAGGCCTGCCCTCTACTGCCTGGGCTACAGCGACACCACAGGGGGCTGGCGGATGGCTGGCCTTGCCTTGGTGGCAGGGGAAAAGCGGAGTCCTTGCTTTGGTTACTAGCTGTCCCCAAGCCCTCAGGGGACCCTCTGAGCCTGTTTCTTCCTCTGGGGAACAGGGTTGCACGTCTGAAGGCCTGCCACCTCCTCCCAGCACCCTTGGCTGTGTGGGCCCTCTGCTGGGATGTGGGCCCCACCGAGGCAGCCTGTGCCCCTTTTTCTTTACCCCGTCTTCTCTTTTCTTCTCTCTCCCTTTGCTTTGGCCATTCTCCTTCCCAACTGGCCTTTGAATGGGACAGAGGCAGATATTTTTGTATCTGCTTTTTTTTTTTTTTTTATTCCAAACAATTCTGGCTCTCTACTTTTTATGTCTGAAGTGGACATCGTGACTCTGTGGTTTTCCAAACACACACCCAAAGCTCCCAGTGACTCGCTGGGGCTCAGGCGGGCCTGTTTCCTGCAGGTCCTGGGACAGAGCAGAGGTTTGCTTGGGGATTGAGCTCAGGAAGAAGCCCCAGGGCCACAGGGCTCCCGATGTGGTAGGTGAAGTGAGCCCACTGCAGGAAGGGACTGAACCCCCAGCCCCCCACCGCCGGGGTAGCCACATAGCCTGACCTCTCCACCATCCCTACCAGCTCCCACCAGCCACCTGGACAGGGCAACCTCTAGGCCCACAGCCCAGACCTCTCCTCGAATTCAGCCTCCTCCAGCCCACTGCAGACAGATCTCAAACTCAATGTGACAACACTGAATTCTGCTCCACCCACACCTAATGACAGCCCTATCCTTCCTGCTTCCCCGGCCAAAAACCCCAGAGTCATCCTTCACTCCTCTTTCTCTTCTATCCACCAACTGTCAGGAAATCCTGCTGACTCAACTTGCAAAAGAAAATCTGAATTCAGCTGCTTTTCAGCTCCTTCACTGCTACTCTGGCCCATGCCACAGTCACCTCCCACCTGATGATTACAAGAGCCTCCTAACAGGCTTTCCTGCTTTCCCCTCACTCCTTCAGTCTATTCTCTTTTTTCTTCTTTTTTTTTTTTTTTTTTTATTAAAGCACGGGACAGGACCCGTGGGCAGAAAGAGCTGCATTGGCTTCATGAGGAGTCGCCTATCATAGACTTCAAGTTGAGAGGGAGTTAGGGAGAGCGTCTCTCTTTCTCTCTTTTTTTTTTTTTTTAAATTTATGATAGTCACACACAGAGAGAGAGAGAGAGAGGCAGAGACACAGGCAGAGGGAGAAGCAGGCTCCATGCACCGGGAGCCTGACGTGGGATTAGATCCCGGGTCTCCATGATCGCGCCTGGGCCAAAGGCAGGCACCAAACCGCTGCGCCACCCAGGGATCCCCTTCAGTCTATTCTCAACACAGCAGCTGGAGGGATCCCATGAAGACCTCAGTCCATGTCACTCTTCTGCAGTGGCCCTCAGGCGGCTCCAAGTCAAAGCCAAAGGCCTCACTGTGGCTACAAGGCCCCCCAGATCATCTTCCCTGTACTCCATCCATTTGGCTGCACCAGTCTTCCTGCTGTTCCTCAAATAGGCCAAGCCTTTTCCTGCCCCAGGGCCTTTGCACTGGCTGCCTGCCCCCACCCCCTGGGATGCTTTCCCCCCAGATATCAACAAGGCCTGCTCTAACTCTTAACTCAAATGGCATGGTCTCAGCAAGATCCTTCCTGATTCTTCCTGTACCACTTTCCCCTAGGTGCATCACCACGGAATACCTTTTCTATATTGGTTGGTTGTTGTGACAAGAATGTCTGGGGAACACGAGGACTTTTTAGTTCACAGAGCCCCCAGACATGTACTGAGTAGATACTCTCTAGATGACTGAACAAGGGACTCTACCTCGGACATCCTCCTGAACATCTCATTAAACACACGACATAATCTACATCCCTGAGGCCTCCTAGTCCTTTCATCCTCCCTCCTGCTCACTCTAGTCGGGGCCCCAGACCCTGTCAACCCTGCTTCCTGAATCTGGCCCAAGGCCATCCAGCTTTCACCACCCCGGAGCCTGACCCCCACAGCCTCAGGTCACTCCGCCGACCTCTTTCCTGGGTGCCCTCTCACCAGCCTCCCTGTCATTGCTACCACTCTCAGCACAGCCAGCCTCTAGTCTTTATCTGTCTAGACGAGATGAGCCCTGCTTTCTCGACCCCCAGCTCTAAGAAAAGGCATGTAACCCAGGCCTGGCCCCCATGCCCCCCAGCCCAAGCTCTTCATGCTGTGGCCACAGGGACAGGCTCAGAAGTGGGCAGGGACCTAAGCTATATCGATGACAACTGGCCCCCAGACTCTGTGGGAATTACTCAGACATGGAAGTTCTAGTACTGCAGGGCTGTTAGCTAATGGAATGCTGGCCTGGAACTATGGGCATCCATCACTGGACAGGAAAGCCTACCTGAGAATGAAAGTGATAGAGGAAAGCAGAGCCAAGAACTGCGGGAGAGTCCTGATGAAGCCATTTAAGCCTGGATCCAGCTTGGCCTGAAGCTAACTCTACCCCTGAACTCGCAGTTACATGAACCCTAAATTCTTTTTTGTACTTAAGTCAATGACTTGCTTCACCTGCAACAAGGAGAGTCCCGAGTGACATATAGAGTGATCCTCCTAAAATGCTCACGGTGCTGCTGCCAGTTGAACAAAAACCCAGGTCCTGGACCTGGCATCAAAGGAAGGGCTCTGCCACTCATGCATCTTTCCCTCAGGCTTCTCCACCCTCCTCCCTCAGGCCAAACAGCCTTCCAACTCCTCAGATCACCCACAAGAATTCACTGGTGCTCTTCCCCTGCCTGGAATGCTGTTCCCAAATTCACCTGCCTGGAAGCCCACCATGTACTTTCCAGCTCCATGCAGTTATACAGCCAGCCTCCCAGAGGCCTCTGCACCCCTCTCAGCTCTCCCTCTGGCTCACTTTGGGGCCAGGTACTGACCGTCAAGGACACATTTGATCTGCTGTCTACAAGCCTAGCTTATGACCAGGCCTACAGCAAATGCTCAGTAAATGTGTGCCCCGTCCCCCAATAACCACAACTGCCTCACTCGGTCCCTTCGGTTTGCAATGGGCCTGGGGCGGGTACTGCCAACATGACTCACAGATGAGGAGACTGGACTCAGAGAGGCCAAGGGACATCCGAGATCCAAGCCCAGGCACACGGAGGCCATATTCCAACCCTGGCCCTGCTCCTCTGCCTCCCCCCTTCCCACCCGCTGCCCGCTGCCCGGGGCCTGGCCAGGCTCCCCTGGGTCCCTGACCTGGGAATGATGCGCTGCGTGAGGCGGTTGGTGGGGATGGAGAGGGGAACCTGTTGCTGAAGTCTTCGCTGCTCAAACAGGCCTGGAAGGTCATGGGCCCAGATGTGCGTGGATTTCCCTGCCAGGGAGGGAGAGGGGCTCAGAGAGTGATGGTCGGAAGGGTGTGGCCCTGGCCTCCCGCCTGCCCCGACCCATACCTGAGAGTGACAGCAGTACGTTATTCACACAGTAGAGCCAGGTGCAGCGGGGTGAAATCAGCTAGAGGCCATGGAATGACAGATGGACAGGGAGTCAGCACTCCACGCCCCCCGGGCCCTCTGCCCCGCAACGCCTGCCAGGCCTCACCTTCTCCAGTGTATCCTCATGCAGTTCATGCAGGTTGAGGGTGTAGATGCCTTCCTCGGCCCCCACCACCAGGAACTGGTCTGGGGGTGTGGGTACAGGGTTAGAGGTCAGTCTTACCCTCCCATCCCACCCCATCCCCAGCCCAAGCTGTGGATTCCCAGGCTCCTGCTTCTTCCCTGCCCCGGCCTACCCCGGGTGACAGGGTGAATCCAGGTGACAGCAGCATGGATCCGCAGGGGGCAACCATTGAAGACCTTGGAGAAGCAGGCACCCATCTGAGGAGAAGGCAAGAGGCCAATGAAGAAGGCAGGCACCACAGGGTGGCAGGCGATGAGGCAGCAGGGCGGCAGGGCTGCAGAAGAAACACTTACGTGCACCTTGGGGGTTGGGGGGAGCCCGTGGCACGATGATCTCTGCAAGGGAGGGAGAAGTCAGGGCCAAGGTAGCACCCCCAGTGTCCCATCGTCCCAGCCCCTCTGTGGTCTCCCCTCACCTCTGGATCCTCTTTGTGCTTCATGGTAGCCCAGGCAGTGGGGAGCAGAGGGGGGTTGGCAGGGCCTGGGAGAGGTGGAGGTGAGGTTCCTACAGGCACAGACCCGCTATGAGTTCCAGCTCTAGCCCCACCCCGAGCCTGCCTCCCACTCCCCTAAGCCTGGACTCACCCAGAGGGCTGGATAGAGGGTCTTCCGCTGGAGGCTCAGGGGGGGCCGGCCCCAAGAATGGGGTCCGCTTGATGGTTCCTATGGTGTCGCCTGGGGAGTCCAGCTCCTGGCAGGAAAGTCAGGGGACTGAGCCCCACTGTCAGCAAGGCTCCGTGACCTGGCCCCACTCCCAGCTGCACCTCTACAGGGGCCCTGCTTCCCCACTCCATACCTGGAGTTCCAAGGCTGGCCGGATGGTCAGGCTCCTGGGGGGGGACAAACCAGAGGGACATGAGCTGTGAAATCTGACCAGGCCCCAGGTCCAGCTATCTCCCCACCCCTGTTTCAGGCCCAGCTTCTCACCTTTCCTCTAGGGCCTCCTCAACCGACTGTAGCAGGCTCCTGGGCAGGAGGGGACGAGATAAGCCCCCACCCCTCCCCTGGAGCCTCCCTCTCCCTCCTCTGCCCCTTCCCTGAAGCCTCCCTCCTCCTCACCCCTCCCCTGGAGCCTCCCTCTCTCTTGCTCACCCACTCAGCTCCTCCTTTCCCAGCAGTGTCCACTCCTCCTCCCACTGAGGGGAAACCAAGTCAGAACAACCAAAAGAGAAGCAGAGGGAAGAGAAGCAACATGAGAGGGTGATCAAGAAACTGGGAGAGCAACCCTGGTGGCTCAGCGGTTTAGTACCGCCTTCAGCCCAGGGTGTGATCCTGGAGACCCGGGATTGAGTCTCGCGTTGGGCTCGCTGCATGGAGCCTGCTTCTCTCTCTGCCTGTGTCTCTGCCTCTCTCTGTGTATCTCTCATGAATAAATAAATAAAATCTTTATTTATTATTTACCTTTAAAATAAAATCTTTAAAAAAGAGACTGTGGGAGAGAAGACAGACAGATGGAAAATGACGTGGTAACAGCCAAGAAAATTGTGAGCGAGAAACAAGGAGAGGCAAGGAAACTATGAAAGAGGAGGACAGAAGATCGGTGAGAGGGGGACAGAGTAGCAGCCAGAGCCAGAGCTGGTGGGTACGACAGCTGGGTGCAGACACAGAATGGGCAGAGAACCATGCTAGGGTGGGGGTGGGCTCGTGCCTGTACAGGCCTACTTTCTAGAAAGGTGTGGTCACTGTGCCTAGGAAGGAGCCTCCCACCCCATGTTTTGGGGCGGGGGGGCAAGCCCACCCACACGGCTTTCCCAGGCCTCAGGGCCCAGCTGCTGCAGCTTCAGAGATCTGAGGCACTCGACCTCCAACACAGCTCCCTCGGCTGCCCCCGCACACCACCCTCCCACAGCACCGGCCCCCTCACCGGCTCATTCAGTGGATCTGTTTCCTTCCTGCGTGGGGCACCAAATTTCACCTGGTGAACTGAGGGGCCCAGGGTACGCGAGTTAGCAAGGTGGGCTCCTGACTGACCCTCATACTCACACAAATGCCTCCACACAGTGCTCCACCAGATTCATGCACACACCTACAGCCTCCCACCAGATCCCCACACACAACTCCCCCACCAGATTCAGACACACACAGCCTCCACCACAGCCACCCACCAGATCCCCACACAGGCTCCCACCAGATCCCCACCACAGCAAGCCCCACCGGATCTATACACAGCTCCCCTACCAGACCCATACACATAGCCCTCCACTAGATTCAGACACACACAGCCCCCAAATCCACACACACAACTCCCAACCAAATCTACACACAGTTCCCACACTAAATCCACACACACACAACCCACACACACACCAAATATATAAACACACATGTAGACTCCCAAGCGGACTCACACTGGATCTCCGAGGGGGTCCTTTCGGCTGGGCCGTGCTGACCCCGGGAGTGAATGGTGTCTGGAAATATGTCGTAAGTCTAGGAAGGAACACAAACGGTTGACACACATCCAGCACTCACTGCCCGCCAGGTATGACAGAAGTGCTTTATATACACGGATGTGTTTTGTTTTCACAACCCTCCGAGATTATAAGATTAAACGGCACCCTCCTTTAGAAGATGAGAAAACCAGCGAAAGATCACACAGAAACCAAAAGATAGCTAAGCTAGGGTGAGGGCAGCCTGAGCTAAGGCCAGGAGTTTATCAAGCGGATGGTACTGAGGGCAAGATGGGCCCAGGGAAGATTTCTAATGGGGGGGCTTGTCTGGAGAAAAACTCCCAGTGCTGGAAATATTCAAGTTACTAAGGAACCTGATCTGGGGGCACCTGGGTGGCTCAATAGGTTAAGTGTCTGCCTTTGGCTCAGATCACAGTCTCAGGGTCCTGGGATCCAGCCCCACATCAGACTCCCTGCTCAGCAGGGTACCTGCTACTCCCTCTCTCTCTGCCCCTCCTCCCCACTTGTGCTCTCTCTCTGCCTCTAAATAAATAAATAAATAAATAAATAAATAAATAAATAAATAAATAAATCCTTTTAAAAAAGGGGTGCCTAGGTGGCTCAGTGGTTGAGCATCTGCCTTTGGCTCAGCGTGATCCAGGTTCCTGGGATCAAGTCCCACATCAGGTTCCCCAACAGGGAGCCTGCTTCTCTCTCTGCCTTTATCTCTGCCTCTGTCTGTGTCTTTCATGAATAAATAAATAAAGTCTTAAAAAAAATCTTAAAAAAAAATAAAGGAATCTAACCTGTATCACTTCTGCATTCCTTACCACCTGGCGAGGTCAAGATCCATTCCTTAGCTCCCCTCACTTACCTCTAGGTCACAGTCCTCTGGGGAGAGGGTTCCCAGGTGGGGATCATTGGCTTTGTCCAACAGCTGTGTGAGAAGAGCCCGAGGGAGGTGCTGGGTTGTGAACGGGTGCTAGAGAATTGAGGGGGTGCACAGGTTGCTTCCTGGCCTCCTGGCCTCCTGGCCCCCAGGCCTCTACCTTCAAGAATTTAGGCTCCTGCCCTGCTCCCGTCTCCCACCTGCAGAAGCTTCTCTGCTGTGGGCCTCTTCTTGGGGTTCTTGGTCAAGGCTAGCTTGAGGAAATGGTGGAAATTCTGGGTCCTAGTGGGTATAAACGCCCCCCCGCCCCCAGACCCAGGTTAGAATACATGTAGGGCATCCTGCCAGCTGCCCCCTACCACCATTCCAGAGGAGGGAGTCTGCTCCCAGGAACCAGACTGAGGCCAAGGGCAGCTGGCGAAAGCAATATTGTGGTGACAGGGCAGCACCTCCATCATTAACCATCAGCCCTTCCTCCCGGCCTACCCTGAATCCCCTGGCCCAGGAGCAGGGCTTGGGTCCCTCCCACAGATGGTTCGCAAAAACTGAACGAGCAGGGCTCCTCAGGCGCGCCCTGGGAATTGGCAGAAGGTTCTCCGCCCCCGCGGAGACTGCTGGGAAGGAGGCCCCAGCAGGGGATGTGGGCCCTCACCAACGAGTCTTGTCTCTCAGCCTAGGCGGCTGGAAGCTACTCTTCGACATGAGCATCAGGGCCCTGTGGAGAGCACGAGGTCAGGGGAGAAGGTCAGCAGGGCCCTGGAGGTCAGGCAAGGGGCAAAGAAGTGTTGGGCAGACCTCATGGGGTGCAGATGGAACAGAGGGGGCTGCAGCTCGCCCAGCTCGATGGCGGTGATGCCCAGGGCCCAGACGTCACACAATTCATTGTAGCCTCCTTTGCGCTCCACAGCAGCCACCTCTGGGGCCATCCTAGAGGCAGGGTCACAGAGGGGATGGCCAGATGCCCCACCTGTGCTGCCCCCCCTCAGCCCAAGGCCTGTACAGCCTCACCAGTATGGAGTCCCAATGAAAGACCTCCTCTTAGCCACGGACGCCGTCAGCTCGCCTGACACCCCAAAGTCAGCTGTGGGGAGAAAGAGCTACTCCCACCCGCCCTCTGGCTACCACTCCCCAATCACCTCAGAGCTGAGGCTCGGAATGCACCTGTAGGGTTGAGAGAGTAGGCAGCCCAGGTTCAGCCACAACTGCCACAGGTCCAAGGTAAGGCAAGGCAAGGTTCCCCTCCGAGAGGGGTCAACCACCTTCTATCCCTGACCAAGTGCGCAGTGCCACGTTAGACTCCATACAGACCCAACCATGTCAAACTTCTAGCAGGGAAGGATCCACTTTCTCAGTGGGGAAACCAAGGGTTAAGTGGTAAAGTGACTTGCCCAAGGACACCCCACACTTGAATATAGACTCTAAGACTCCATGAGCTCCCACAGAACCCTCACCCTGATTGTGTTCCCGGTGTACTGACCCAGCTTGACATCTCCCTGGAGAGTGAGGAGAAGATTGGCTCCCTGTGGGAATGGAGGAAAGAGAATCCCGTCTGGTGCCCCCAAGAGCTTCCTCCTCCCTCCTGTGATGCCCCTGGCCAGACCCCTACCTTGATGTCTCTGTGGATCTTCCCCTGAGAATGCAAGTGGTGCAGCCCCTGGAGACAAAGAGGAGCTCCTGCAAGCAACCACCCAGGACTATCCCCCCTTTCCTGAGTCCCCTCTCACCACTGGGCCCCCCACCCAAGCAGCTTCCTCCTCCCCTCTCCCCAAACAGGAAGTGACTGAGCCAAGAGGGAAATGTGCTGCTTCCGGCAACAGGGTTGGGGCCCCTTCCCCCCTAGGACCCACAGCCCCTCAGGCCAGCTCTGCCTGAGGCACTCCACCCACCCCCCAACACACACACACACACACACACACACACACACACACACGCATGCACACTGGCCAGGCTAACTGGGCTCCCTGCCCACGGCTCCTGGGGACTTCAGGTATGAACAGCCTCAAGGGCCCAGCTACCTTCAGTGCCTCTCGGCAGACATAGGCGATCTGCCGTTCCTCCAGGGGCCCAGTGGCTGTAATGGAAGGGGTGAAGGCTGGCACAGAAGTCTGGAGGATATGCTGACCTTCCCAGGCCACCCAGGCATTACTAGGTGAAAGAGGTGTTGGCCACATCCCCTCCCTGCACAGTCCGGGATAGGGCCCAGAGGAAGACACCATTTCTTCAAGGTCACACAGCCAGTAAGGAGTAAAGGGCCCAAGTCCAGGACCCCAGCTCTCCTCTCCTGCCCCATGCTGGGGAAGGGCTGGTTGGGAAAAAGGCTGTGGCCCTCTGGTGCCTGGAGTTCTGGCCCTCACCGTGGTAAATCTCCTGCAGGGACCCCCCTCCGCAGAACTCCATGCAGATCCACAAGCGGTCATTCCTGGGGGAGGGGGGCACAGAACTGGGGTGGGCACATGGCAGGGCCACATGGGGACTGCCTGGGGGTAGGCAAGGGGATAAAGCAGCCTCACCTGAGGTAGCTGCCAATGTAGGCCACCACATTGGGGTGACGGCACTCACGCAGTATGGTGATTTCCTGCTGGAGGGAGCTGATGTCGTCCCCTGGGGAGCACAGGGCATCATGGGGGAGGGCTCATAGGATTGCTCTCAGTGCCCCCATCTGCAAAATGGGCACATCTGGGCCAGACATATTTCCAAGTGGCAGTACCTGGGGCCTGGGGCCTGCCTCTCAGGGGGCCAACTCTTAGCGCCCGCCGGGCGCTCTGCCCTCCCTCCAGTGCAGCGGCCCTGGCCCCGGGCCCTCACCTGGGTCTAGCTTGACTATCTTGACCGCGGCCAGTTCGGAAGTGACCGTGTCGCGGGCCTGCAGGGGCGGAGGAGGTGAAGCGGGATGAGGAGGGGGCGGGGCTGGGGCTGGATCCGCCGTGGGGCGCACAGCCGGTGCCCTCCCCGCCGCTCTCCCGCCCGTGCGGCTGCCTGGCGCACCTTGTAGACGTCGCCATAGGTCCCGGCCCCCACGCGCTGCAGCAGCTCGAAGCGGTCCCGCGGGTCCTGCAGCGACACGTCCCGCAGCAGCGCCATTGCCCGGCGCCGGGCGGGAGGGCGGGCGGGCGGGCGGTCGTGAGCCGCGGAGCCGCGGAGCCGCGGAGCCGCGGAGCCGCGGAGCCGGCGCGGGACGGCGCGGCGCGGCGCGGCGCGGGGCGGGGCGGGGCGGGGCAGGACCGCGGGGGCCGGCGAGGGTGGCTCGGAGGCCGCGGGGGCGGGGCCGGGAGGAGATGCCCCGCCGCCCGGCCGGGAGGAGGCGCCGGCGGGACCGGCCCTCTGCGGGGAGGGGAAGCCCCGAGGCCCGGCGGAGCCGAGCCGAGCCGAGCCGAGCCGAGCCGAGCCGAGCGCGGCCCTTCAGCCAGACAGCCGCTCCCCGCGCCCTGCAGGTGGGAAGCCCGACGGCCGGGGGGCAGAGGGCCGACCCCCTCCGTCCCGCCCGCCATTTCCCCGAGGAAACACGGACGTGTGCTTGTTTTTTTTTTTTTTTTTACAAAATGTATTCATCTTCCTTGGAACTGAAAAATAAATCTATGTACAAAACAGGAAGAGATCAGGCTCCCCTCACCCACTCGTAAACCCCTGCAGATTTCCTCCAGAGTCCCCTGAGACGGGCTGGACCTCGGGGAGGTTCCCAGAGGGTCGGAAAGAGGTCTGCTCTGATCTGGGGCCAGTTTGGTCAGGAGGGGGGGCAGGGCTCAGGATTCACAGGCCAGAGACTGCGTTTCGTGTCCCAGACTCGCGGGACAGAGAGGGGAAGAAGCTAGGATTTCCAAACTCTGAAATTTCTTAAGTTCTTTGGGGTTTGGGGGCTTGGGTTCCCAAGGGATGGAATTCTTTTTTTTTTTTTTTTTTTGGGGGGGATGGAATTCTTAAGTGTGGAAATGTACTCCTAGAGGCTGAGCGGAGTCCCAGGTTCCCGGGTTGAAGGCAGGACCTGTGCTTTTTGGGTGTAGGGCAAAACCTGAGACCCGCGGGCCGGGAGCAACGGTGAGCAGACCTGGTCTGGCCCAAGGTTAGAGCCTCGGTTCTGAAGTGGGGCGTTTCCAGTGCTTGGACCTTTAAAGATTAATGATGGAGCTCAAAGTGAGGTTTCCATTGGCCAGCTGGGATTCTGGGGGATGGGCTCTAAATCTCAACGAACCGCAGAGCCCTGGAGTAGTTAAGTACTCCAGCAACTTGCAGCCAGGGTTCCGGGTGGGGGTGGGGCCTGAAGGAGGGGCGTAGGGCCCTAGGCCCGGGGGCGGGGCTTGGGCTCAGAGGGGCGGGCGGGGGAGTTGGGTGACTGGGGTGGCGCCTCCATCCGATTGAGTGCCCTCCTCCTCCCACCGCAAGGGCTGACAGGCAGTTCAGAGGCCCTTGCGCTGGCGCTTGAGGAAGGAAAGCGTGTAGTCGCTAGGTGTAGACACCTTCTGCTTCTTCATCTGCACTTGTGACTGTGCCGTGAGCTGCAGCTTGATGGCGCTCGAGTTGATCTTGGTGGCCACCAGCAGCTCTTTCATGCCCTTCATCTTCTCGCTCTGGAAAGTGAGCACCGGACCCTCTGGTGGTGGCGACGCTGCGGGCGCTGGCGCCGGAGCTGTGCTGCCTCCTTCAGGGCCTCGGGCAGTGCCAGGGACTGTCCCTGGGGGCTTCCGAGGGGGTCCCGACATCGCCCCTTGGCCTCCACCAGGGCCTTTGTCCAGTGCCGGCTTCTTAGGTGGCGGCGGCTCCTCGGGCTTGGACTCACGCCGCGGGCCTCGCCGCCGTCCTTCCCGGGCTTCCTCGCCCCAAAGCTCCTCGGCCTCCGCCGCCTCGGCCTCGCGGCTCACGATGCGCACCTTCTGCCGTACCTGAGCAGGGAGGAAAGACGGACGAGGCTGCAGGACCAGGGGCTAAAACCCCAGGACAGCCTCGGCCATCGAGGCCCAGGGCCGCAGTCTCAACTGCACCCAAAGGAGACAAGCCAATATCTTCAGGATCACAAAGGTTCTGACCTCCCCACCTGCCCTGCACTGCTTCCCCTCACCTGTCCCTCAAACCGGCCTAGGGACTGCACTAGGAAGGTGGCCCAGCCCACGTGCAGCACCGGTGTGGGGCTGCCTTCTTCCCACTTGCAGATGCCATCATAGAACCGCAGCAGGTGGGCGAAGCACTCTGGGTCCTGTAGGGCAGAACCCTGGCTCTGCACCCCCTGGGCATGGGGAAAGGAAAGTACAGGTTAGACCCTCTGAGGCACCCCCTGTCACAGGGCACAGGCCAGGCCTCTTGGCTAGGCAAGAGCCCTGGCTTCAAAAGAGATGAACATAGGGGAAAAGATCTCTTAGAACCTCTTCCCTTTTATAAAACCAGTCCTTAGCCAGGACTTGGGGGAGGGAGAACCCATCCCTTATCTACATCCCACCCTTCAACTGAATGAGGAGCACTGACCGTGAGAGGTGGGCTTCCCCCCTTTACTTGAAGGCATAGGCTAGAAACCCTGGAAATACCCTTAGCTCCTTCAAAGGCAGCCCAGAGCCCCAGCCACTGCAGCAGAGAATGTAGCTCTCTGCACATGGACACCTTCCCCAGGGCAGGTCCCAGTCCCATGGAGCAGTCTCTATGCCCAATGACGGGGAGCTCTGCTCACAGGGGAAGGTGAACCTGGGTTCACCTGGGTCTGCTCCCCTGGCCGCTCCTCGCCAGCCTCCAGCAGGCTAGCTGCCTCCTTCAGCAAGTTGGGGATGACATCATTGGCTACTTCAAAGAACTCCTTGTAGATCTCCTCATCTTCGCGGCAGTAGTTGTAGCTGTGAGAGCAGTAGGGCACTGTGGGGTCTTGGCTGTGGCAGGGACCCCCAGGGACCTGGTGAGTGGTTGGGTTCTTCACTTGGAAATGATGGGTCCGAGCAAGGGTGAAAAGGAAGGGCACAGGGTGGGGGGGTGCAGGTTCTACAGCTGGATGTCGTTGGTTAGAAACTGGGAGGACAGGGGAGCCAGAAAAGGTGCAAGGCCCTCATCAGGGGTCCCAACCTCCTGGGTGATGGTGGCCTTGGCTGCCTGGACTGGATGGAAAGGGGATAGGGCTTGGGACCCAGGCCTCATGCCTGGATGAGGGTGGTTGGAAATTAGATAGGGTGGGGGAGAGAGGACGGGCTAAGGCCCTAGCGGGGGGATCCTCACTCCTGGATGACAGTAGCTGTATCAGCCCAGGCCTGCAGGGCTTCTCGAACATTGCGATTGCGACAGTGGTAGCCAGCCAGGTACATGTAGGGGTAGATGTGCTCATCCCGGTAGTAGGTCTTGGCTGAGGCAATGCCCTGGGAATAGAGCAGAGAGACCTCAGGGAGCAGCCCCAGTTGCCGTGGATGGCACAAATCCCATTGGGTCACACCCATAAGGCACAGCAATATCTCAGAAAGCCCACCTCCAATCTCACCTCCACCACTTTTAGCCTCACTCCCCAGAATCTGCAGGACTGCCTGCTGAGGCCTGGCCACAGTGCAAGGACTCCCACAGAACAAGGGCTATGAAAGGGAAGGGAGCCATCCTCCAAGCTCAGGGTACATCCATTTCCCAGGCTTTCCAACACACTCCTACACAAACACCAAAGCCTTCTAAACCCAGCCCAATGTCCCTCCTACCCCCTTCCACCTCCCAGAAGTTAACAACCCCTTCTCAGTGCTCCAGCCACACTTGACCTCTGTTATACTCTAGGACAATAAAAAGGCAGCACAAAAAGCAGGGCGAAGGGGACAAATTCAGGCCAGGGAACCCAGAACACCACCCCAAACAGCCCAGACTGCACTGAATATGCACATAGTAAATACAAAATGGGAAATGGATGGGCAATACCCCCAATACACATAAAGTTCCTCTCTCCTCACCTGCCCCCTCCCAGTCCCCAGGTAGAAGGGGACCCCAGCCACTGTTAGGCCTCCCTTCTGTACCTTCCTGAGATGTCCCCACCTTGTGGTAGAGAGTGAGTGGGTCTGGCCGGCCAGGGGTGGGCTCCAGTTCCTCCAGATCTGCCAGGTTCCCCAGTGCCATGGGGTACCTACGAAAGGGTCATGAGTCCAGGCTGCCAACTGGCCCCCTGAGGCCCAGCCTGGTCACTTCCCCCTACTGACCTTTCCAGATGTCCCAGGTCATAGAGCAGCCAGAGCAGTTTCTAGGGGGCAGAAGGAGAGAGGTATAAGCTGGGGGAAAGTGAGGAGGGGCTCAGCCTACCAGATAGATGTGAGGTCCAGCACCAGCAGGGACCTCCCACCAGGTAGGTGGGGCCAGAATTCGGGAACCAGCCCCTTATGGGACCCAAAGTGCTTTCACATCCTAGTTCTAGTCCCCCAAGAGCCCTGGGAAAGGCCAGGCCAAGCATGATTAACCCATGGTACCAAAAGGGAAGCTGAAACACAGGAAGGGTGAGCATCCCCCCCAGGGTCCCACAGGTCCCCTCACCTGCTGCAGCTGCAACAGCTCCAGGGAGTCAGTGTGCAGGTCAATGGAAGGGTTGATGGCACACACCATAAATGCCACCTCCATCTTTCGGTCACAGCGCATGTATGATCCTTTCAGGTACAGCCAGCTCTTGGAAGAGGACAAGACCAGATGTCTCATGATGGCTCACCTGTGCCTGCTCCAGGGAATGACAGGCAGGAAAGGGATACTCCCTCTTCTTGGCATATGGTGATAGGAAGAGGGGAGGGATAGGAGATAGGAGTGGACACTCCCTCTTCTTGGAGGTAGTGATAGGAAGAAGGGAGGTGGCTTGGGCTAGGAAAGCAGAATGTGAAGTGGACAAGGGGGGGGGGCAGTACCCGCTCAGCCACACCCGCGTTGACTGTCTGGCCCCTGCGATCTTCGTTGCCCTTGCCATGCCAAGTGACCTCAGCTGTCTGTTCTCCGTTGGGCCCAAACACTACCCAGGCATGGTCCTCAGACAGGGCCAGGTGGACATCTCGGAGGCCCAGAGCCTGGCAGGCCCCCACCACGGCAAAGGCCACACCAGAGCTGTCCAGTTTAGTGCCTGCAGAAGGGAAGGTAATGAGAGAGTCCTCTGAGCTCCGAGCTGGGGGAAAGGGCCAGGTGGTGATGGGCCATGCTCCCTTCCATCCTCGCCTCTGAGCCTGTGCCCAAACCTTAGATGCTCCAGCCCATCAACTCTCAATCCGTTTCCTCCTATGTGTTCGAAGCCTCTCCCTCCCACTTTAGGTGCCCCAGCAAAAGACCTTCTTGGCTCTTCTACAACTCCACCCAGCCTTTGACTCTATCCCTTCTCTTTCTCTGCAACCATATTATAATTCAACGATTTCCTTGCTTTAAGGTACCTGTTAGGTTTTAACAGGGACAGCAAAAACAGGACCCTCTGGCCAACACTCTTTCTTCACACACCCACTGGTAGATACTTCTAATTTATCTCTGTACTCTTTTCCTGCTAGGCTCAGAAGTAGCCTCAGACTCCTTCTCAACATGGCACTCCAGGATCTGACAATCAACTGAGCTTGAAGCAAAGAAGAATGTTCTTTGCAAGTCCTGAGTCTTAAGCTCCTTGACATGAGGCCCCTTCCTCATCTGTTCACTTTAAGTGTCTCAGATGTCGCCAGATTTTGGCTCTTTGTTCCCCAAATCTGCATCTGCCTTTTGTGCCTCATACTGGGCTGAGGGGCTCCTGTAACTGTTCAATGGCAGAGATGGGTATGCTGAGGAGACAGAGCCAAGTGATTGGGGTCCAGTCCCAGCCCTGCCATTTTGTGCCTTTGGCACATCATTTCCCTTCTCTGAGCTTCAGTTTCTCTAGCTGCAAATAGGGTTGTAACACCTCCCCCACTTTGCAAGGCCTATAGGTCTTAAAGGGCTCTGCAAACTATATGGTGTTGTGAAAGGGTGGGCCGAGGTTCCCAGGTGAAACAGGATTCTCGCCCTTTGCCACCTGTCGGGCTCCAACCTGTGATGAAGCTGAAGAGGGATTGGATATGGGCCCGGTCCTTGAAGTAGGAACGGCTGAGGCTGTTCCAGATGACATCGGAGACCTTCTTCACCAGTTCTCGGCTGGAGACACCTCCCTCTCGCGGGTAGAGAGACAGGTCCACGGCGCCACGGATCTGGGCGGTGAAGCGGGCATACAACGCGGCAATGATGGATAGGTCCGCCACAGGGAAGTAGGTAAGCCCGCCAGGTGGGTCGGGCGCGGGGCTGGGCTGGAAGGTGAGCTCGGGCACATTGGTGGGGATGACGCGGTTGACAGCTAGGAAGTGCTCCACGAAGCCCAGTACCAAGGATAGAAGCACCAGGTCCGGTTCCTCTCGGCCCAGCTCCGCAGCGAACAGGCGCACCACGTCGTCGATAGAGCGCAGCGGGAACAGCGTCTTCTGGGCGGCCTTCAGCCCCATGGCGGCGGGCCTCGGCCTGCGGAGGAGCCGGAGGGAGGGTCGGGCGGGCACCACCAGGGACCCCCTCCCAGGCTCGGCTGACGTCCTACACCCCCATTCCCTACACTCTCTTGCTTCCCCGCCCACCCTCCGCTCATCTGTTCCCCCTCTTCTGTAGGAGACCCCTCAACCGAAGCTGTAAAGGGCCTCCTCGCTTCCCACAACCGCAGAAGCCGCGGCCCCGAAGGGGGTGCGCCCGGCTGAGGACCCTCCATGGCCGCCCCGCCCCCCTCTACGACCGTACCCCCGGGCACCTGGAGTCCGTCCAGAAGGCGCCCCTAAGCCAAGCCCCCCAAATCCCAAGGAGACTCCTGGCCTGGGTCCCCCGCGCCCACCTCCGCGCTTACATCCCACACAAGGCACCACGGCGCCCGCCGCCTGGAGCCTGCTGGGAAATGGAGTTCCGCCCCTTGGGCCGCACGGCCTGCCGGGAAGTGCAGTCCCAGGCCCTCTACTGTCCCTGCCGAGTCTTGAAATGGTGGCTGGGCCGGACAATCCGCGGTAGCTGATGGGAATGGTAGTCTCGCTGCTCTGGGCTCTCCAGAGGTAGGTGAGGAGTGGAGGCTGCACCACCTTCCTGGAATCCTCAGGGATTGGTCACTCCATTTCACGCCCTCCAGGTAGGCCGTGGGACCGCGGTGTATTCTGGGAGATGTAGTCCGAGGAGTGACCAGGCAGTCCTAAGGCGGTCACTGCGCTTAGGTTGTCACGTGTGTCAGCAAGATGTGAGGAAAATGAGTACTTTCAAACACTGCCAGAGCACTGTGGGTGCGTTCAGCCACGTTAGCTGAATGTTTATCAGTATCCGTCAACATGTAAATATGTCTGCTGTACATCTAGCAATTCTTCCCTAGTTCCGCTCCTGAGAAAATTTAATATATGTGTAAAGAGGAAAATCCAAAGAACCATTATAGTTATTTATAATCACGTAAATGCAGGGTAAAGTAGCCAGTTCCATGCATCCTAAAGTAGATCTTCAGAGCATATTGTTGAGGGAAAAAAGCTTCCGAATAAGATGTATGATAAGATAGTATTTTTAGTAAGAACATTTTAAAACTTCAAAACAATAATAAATAATTTCAACAGAATCATCCAGTCACCTTCTTTATTCGTTCAACAAACAGATTTTTGGTGCCTGTGAGCCAGGCACTCAGTCCTAAGGCACTGGATATATAGCAGTGAGTAAAACATATCAAATTTCTACCCTTCTTCACCTCTGTGAGTATTTTCCCCCAAAATCCATAAGCCTAGTCTAATCATGAGAAAGCATCTGGCAAGCCGAAACTAAGGGACATTCTACAAAATACCTGACCACCACTCTTCAAAAGTGTCAAGGTCATAAAAGAGGAGGAAAGACCGAAGCTGTTGCAGATTAGAAAAAAGTAAGAAGACGGCAACTAAATGCAACATGGTGTTCTGGGTTGAATCCTGTGACTGAAAAAGATTAATAGAAACACTGGTCAATAGGGTGGCTGACCATCCTAGTTTGCCCAGGACTGAGGGGACTCCAGAAGCACAGGTATTTTAGTCTTTTTTTTTTTTTAAGATTTTATTCATTTATTCATAAAAGACACACAGAAGCAGAGACATAGGCAGAGGGAGACGTAGGCTCCCCACAGGAAGCCTGATGCAGGACTCCATCCCCAGGACCCTGGGATTAAGTGGGATTAAGACCAGAGCCAAAGGCAGACACTCAACTGCTGAGCCACCCGGGAGTCACAGGACTTTTAGGTTTTTTTTAGTTTTTTTTTTTTTTACTTTTTATTTATTGATGATAGTCACGCAGAGAGAGAGAGAGAGAGAGAGAGAGAGAGAGAGGCAGAGACACAGGCAGAAGGAGAAGCAGGCTCCATGCACCGGATGGTCTGACGTGGGACTCAATCCCAGGTCTCCAGGATCACGCCCCGGGCCAAAGGCAGGCGCCAAACCGCTGCGCCACCCAGGGATCCCTTTAGTCTTAAAACCAAACCAGTCAGGGCAGCCCAGGTAGCTCAGTGGTTTAGCACCTGCCTTTGGCCCAGGGCGTGATCCTGGAGACCCGAGATGGAGTCCCACGTTGGGCTCCCTGCATAGAGCCTGCTTCTCCCTCTGCCTCTCTTTCTCTCTGTGTGTGTCTCTCATGAATAAATAAATAAAATCTTAAAAAAAAAAAAAAAAAAAAAACAGGGCACCTGGGAACCGTACTTGTGAAATTCAAATAAAGTCTGTAGCTTTGTTCATAGTTTTCATCAGTTAGGTTTGATAAATATATCATGGTTATGTCAGATTTAACATTAGGGGAAGCTGGGTGAAGAGTACATGGGGATGAGATCAGCAATGACGAAGTCCTGGGATACTACTTCATGTAGAGATCAGGAGACCAGGGGCACTTGGGTGGCTCTGTTGGTTGAGCTTCTGCCTTTAGCTCAGGTCACAATCCCGGGGTCCGGGGATCAAACCTTGTATCCAGCTCCCCACTTGGCAGGGAGCCTGCTTCTCCCTCTCCTGCTCTCCCTGCTTTGCTTGTGTGCTCTCTCTGTCAAATAAATGAATAACATCTTAAAAAAAAAAAATAAATAAATAAATAAATAAATAAAAGGAGGCCAGGAGGAACCAGCAAAGGAGATTGGCTATAGAGATAGGAAGAAAACCAGACAAGCGTTCGTGCAGAAGATGATGCAGCACCAAGGCAGAGGTGTGACGGAGAATGTCAGATGCTGTTCATAGATCAGCAAACTGAGCACGAAGGACAGACTGGATTTGCTTCGGTGGATATTCCTGGTGACCACATTAAGAGCAGTTTGGGAGCAAAAGCCTAAAGTTCCTGAGCTTAAGAAAAATGAGAGGAAAGATACTGGAGACACAGTGCTAATACTGAGCTCTTTCAGGAACCTTTGCAGCAAAGACAGGGGCAAAATAAGATGGTGGCTGGGGAGTGGGGAGAGGGTCAAAGGAGACTGTGGTGGTGGTGTTTCAGAGGAGAGGACTGCACATGGATGGCCTTGAATGGGGGGAGGGAATGAGAGTTCCGAGGGGTAGGTGTGGCCTTTACTAGAAGCACTAACAGTTCATCTAAGTAATTGGAGAGAAGGAAGAATGTGTGGGCTCCTGCCCTGGGTACTTTAATTTTCTCAATGAAACCGGAAACCCATTTGGTGGTCTCTTTCCCTCCACACCTTTGCTCAAATGTTAGCGTCTTAATGAGGCTGACCCAGACCTGACTGCCTACTTAAAATTACACTTTCTGGGGCGCCTGGGTGGCTCAGTCAGTTAAACATCTAGACTCTTGATTTGGGCTCAGCTCTTGATTGATCTCAGGTTCCTGGGCTTGAGCTCCCTCCCTTGCTGCAGTTAAGCTCTGTGCTCAGCGGGGAGTCTGCTTGTCCCTCTGCCCCCCTCCCACCTCATGCTCTCTTTCTTTTTCTCTCAAATAAATACAATCTTAAAAACATATATATATCATACTCTCCAACCAAATTTTTCTTCAATCCCCCCACTCTGCTCTACTTTCCCCCCCCCCCCCCACACACACACCAAATTACTAACACTTTCTAGAACAGAGTTTCTCAACCGTGGCACCATTGGCATTTGGGGCTGAATAATTCTTTGTATTTGGGTACTGCCCTCTGCATTGCAGGATGTTTAGCAGCATCTCTGGCTTCTACCCACTAGGTGCCAGTAGTACTTCTTCCCTCGTTGTGACAGCTAGTAATGTTTCTAGACATTGCCAAATGTCCCCCCCAGGGGGAGGGGCAAAATTACTCCCAATTGAGAACACCATTCCAGTATATAATATAACTTACTTATTTATTAATTGTTTGTCTCCTACCACCAAAATATAAGCTCCACAAGGACAGGATATGTGTCTGTTTTATTGATGTGTCCCATGTGCCTAGAATAGAGTCTGGCATATAACTGGTGTTCAGCAAAAACGTGCTGAATGAATAAATGCATTATGCAAAAGAGTAACTATAATGATTGACCTGGAATTTATGCTGTGTGAGGAGGGACATTAAGAACACATGAGGGATGAAGGACAGCAAAAAGTGTGGCAAAATCCATGAATTGTAGGTTCCAGTGGAGTCAAAAGTTTATTGGAGTTGAAGGGGTAGAGAGAGCTGGAAAGATATGGATGTTGGTTAGAGATGCTTGCAGTTAGGGATGCTTGGGACTGAGGTTATGGGGAGAGAGCTGTCATTATTGGCAATGAAAAGACCTAGCACAGTGCTTCCAGTAGAAATGTAACAGGAGCTATATATATAACTTAAAAATCCCTAGTAACTACATTAAAAAAGTGAAAGACTTGGGACGCCTGGCTGGCTCAGTGGTTGAGCATCTGCCTTCCTTGGGTTGTGATCCTGGGTCCTAGGATCAAGTCCAGCATCAGGCTCCCCACAGGGAGCCTGCCTCCCTCTGCCTATGTCTCTGCCTCTCTCTCTGTCTCTCATGAATGAATAGATAAATAAATCTAAAAAAAAAGTAGAGGGCAGCCCCAGTGGCTCAGGGATTTAACGCTGCCTTTGGCCCAGGGCGTGATCCTGGAGACCTGGGATCGAGTCCCGTGTCGGGCTCCCTGCATGGAGCCTGCTTCTCCCTCTGCCTGTGTCTCTGCGCCTCTGTGTGTGTGTGTGTGTGTGTGTGTGTGTGTGTCTCTCATGAATAAATAAATAAAATCTTTTTAAAAAATAGAAGACTTAATTGAAATTAATTTTAATAACATCCAAGAGGCTATTTCAACTTGTCATCAATATAAAAATTATTAATGAAAATTTATATTTCCACATAAGTTTTTAGAATCTGCTATGTGTTTTATACTCACAGCACATCTTGTTTCAGGCTAATCACTTGTCAACGGCTTTATAGCCTACTTGGTGGCTCTCATGTAGGCTGGAGCTTCTTCCCAGTATGGCTACAGGAACGTGTGGCTCGGGCAGGATGGAAGACACACGGTCACGGTCAGGGAGAGGTGGTTCCAAGGAACTGAGAGACTCAACGCTGGATCATCTATATGTTATACCAAAGTCTCTTAAGAATTAAAACCAGAGTAGGAGGGAAAAGAGTGACAGCAAGCCAGGAGCTGGAATAGTCAAGAAAGGAGCGATCCATGGGTTGGGAGATGTCAGAAACAAAGTGGGCAGCATACCCTGATAACTTGAGTGCATGCCAACTTGAGTGTTTGCAAGGAGGGAGGAAGGGGTCTGTAAGCAGCAATGAGAATCATGGAGAGTGCCTACCCGACCTCCAGACCTAGTGACAGAAGGCAGAGGGCAGTAGTGACCTCAGGGTTTCTGCCAGAGCAGTGGGCTGAGGACCATTTGCAGAAGGAGGGGGGGCGGGGTTTGCTGAAGATGGACCATGAGATGAGCCCAGAGGGCACCCAGACAGCTATTAAGAGCTAATTTTGGAGATGGGGGTCAGAAAAGGGGATGGTCAGAGCTCTGGAGAACCTAGGAAGCCTGAGTCTCTCAGAACTTGTTCTGATGGTCCTAAGGCAGGAGTGAGGTGGGGAGGGGGGCAAGTGTGATGTGACTGTACCAAAGGCAGGGTTTCAAAAGAAAATCTTAAAAAAAAAATGTTAATATCATGGAGGCAACAAAAAATGGGAGACCAAGAAAATTTTTCTGGGTTAATGGAGACTAGAGAGAGCCTGGACCACCAAATGCAACATGTGATCCAGAATTAGATACTTGATTTTTTTTAATGCTATAAAGAGCATTTTTTAAAATTTTAATATTTTTATTTATTTATTCATGAGAGACAGAGAGAGAGAGAGGCAGAGACACAGGCAGAGGGAGAAGCAGGCTCCATGCAGGGAGCCCGACATGGGACTCGATCCTGGGTCTCCAGGATCAGGCCCTGGGCGGAAGGGCCAAAGGTGGCGCTAAACCACTGAGCCACCCGGGCTGCCCTATAAAGAGCATTTTTGACACAGCTGTATCATCAACTGGGCAACTTAAACAACTGAAAACGCAGAAATGCCTTGTCTCCCCATCTGGAGTTTGGAAGGCTGAGGTCAGAGTGTTGGCAGGGCTGATTCCCTCCGAGGCCATGAGGTAGAATCTGGTCCAGACCTTTCCTCAGCTGCGGGGGGTTTGCTGGCAATCTGTGGTGGTCCTGGTTTGTAGAAGCATCACCCTGATCTCTGCCTGCAGCCTCACCTTCACATGGCCTCCTCCCTGTATGTGTATGTCTGTGTCCAAGTTTCCCCGTTTTTAATTTAAAAAATATTGGGGGATGGGGTGCCTGGGTGGCTCAGTTGGTTAACCATCTGACTTCGGCTCATGTTGTAATCTCAGGGTCCTGGGATCCAGCCCTGCATTGAGTTCCAAGCTCAACATGGAGTCTACTTGGCCCTCTGCCCCTCCCCCTGCTCATACTCTCTCAAATAAATAAATAGAATCTTTAAAAAAAAAAAAAGATAAAATTGTTTTGTGTGTTTTTTTTAATTGTTTTTAAGTAAACTCTAACCCCAGTGTAGGGCTTGAACTGATTACCCCAAGATCAAGAATCGCCTGTTCTACTGACTGAACCAGCCAGGTGTCCCCAAGTTTCCCCTTTTTATTTATTTATTTTTATTAAAAAATATTTTATTTATTTATTCATGAGAGATAGAGGCAGAAACATGGGCAGAGGGAGAAGCAGGCTCCATGCAGGGAGCCCGACACGGGACTCGATCCTGGGACTCCAGGATTACGCCCTGGTTCAAAGGCAGATGTTCAACTGCTGAGCCACCCAGGCGTCCCAAGTTTCCTCTTTTTTAAAGGAACCAGTCATATTGGACTAGGGCTCCCCTTAATGAACTCATTTTAATGAACTGCATCTGCAATGGCTCTTTCCTAGTAAGGTCACTTACTGAGGTATTTGGGGTTAGGACTTTTTTTTTTTTTTTTTTTTTTGCAGTTTTATACCTTGATTTGACAGTCAGCGATTAGCTCTCATCCACATTAACAGTCTGTAGATTTTTGAAAGCGGTGACAAGTATGTAAGTAACCAGTGTGTAGAGTTTGTTTGGTGAATCATCCTTGTTACATTTTCTGGACAACCGAACACGGATATGATATGGAACATTCTGTATTTCTTTGGCCCAGACAGCTTTGTAGAGCCTGGTGTCAATGCACACATCTGGAGTTCCTGTGTCCTTCATGGCAAATTTCCGAATCTCTTTGAGTGCCTGAGGGGCACGCTTCTTGAAACCCACTCCATGGATACACCTGTGAATGTTGATGGTGTATTCTCTGGTCACTCACTACCTTGTTGATGGCAGAAGGGCCCTTCTTCTTCTCACCACCCTTCTTTGTGGGAGCCATTCTGCTGGGCCCTAGTTGGAAAGGAAGGGTGTGAGGTATTGTGGGAGAGGGCTGGGTTAGGACTTAAACATATGAATTTGGGGATCACAGTATACCCAATAACGATTGTCATTAGATGGTATTCTTGTATCAATGTTAAATCTCTTGAGACACTAAAAGCGACTTCTGGTGGCTCCTTTTTCTTTTTTAAAAGATTTATTTATTTATTTATTTATTTATTTTATATAGAGAGAGAATATGAGTGGGGGAGGGGGCAGAGGGAGAGAGACAGAATCTTTTTTTTTTTTTTTAAGATTTTATTTATTTATTCATGAGAGACACACAGAGAGAGGCAGAGACAGAAGCAGGCTCATGCAGGGAGCCCGATGCGGGACTCAATCCCGGGACTCCAGGAACCCTGGGCTGAAGGCAGCGCTAAACCGCTGAGCCACCTGGGCTGCCCAGGACTTCTTATTCTTAAGAGATGCCTCTGAAGTTGTTGGGCTCTTAGGGCTGGAATTCCCTGGACACCCTTCCATCCCAACCAGATGTGACACTACGGCCTTGTCTTGGTACTTTCCTCAGTTTAGGGCTGGCTCTAGTCTCAGAGCATAGCCATCAGTTCCCCAGGCCTGCCTTGATCCCAGGGCATGCACAGGCTGTACCCTCCTTCTTCATGCACATCAGGCCTGTGTCCTGCTCAGTCAGGGACCCCCCTTTTTTAAAAGATTTTATTTATTTATTCATGAGACACACAGAGAGAGGCAGAGACACAGGCAGAGGGAGAAGCAGGCTCCCTGCAGGGAGCCTGATGTGGAACTCAAGCCC
Source organism: Canis aureus (assembly GCF_053574225.1). Taxonomy (NCBI): domain Eukaryota; kingdom Metazoa; phylum Chordata; class Mammalia; order Carnivora; family Canidae; genus Canis; species Canis aureus. The sequence goes on from NC_135631.1 coordinate 3,539,800, forward strand.
AGGACCCCGGGATCACGCCCTGAGCCAAAGGCAGACACTCAACCACTGAGCCACCCAGGCGTCCCTCAGTCGGGGACCCTTGAGCTCAGAACAGGAGCCTTCCCAGGCCTCCTCTGGCCTCCCACACCTCCCAGCCTGGGTGGGGCAAGAGTGGGTTGGCTACCCTTGACATACCCTGCCCTGCCCTTCCCCTCCCACCTTGGCTCCAACCTGGAGCTCCAACTCTTTCCCTCTGCCCCTCTCCCCGCAGCTCAGTACCCCCAAGGCTGCGCTCTACTAGCTGCAGTAACCAAGCTCTAAAGTCCTCTGGCTGCTGCTTGGGAGGCAGGAGATGGAGGGAGGGAGTAGAGTGAGGTATGAGGAATTTATTCCCTGGGCTGGCTGCCACCTTTCTGCTCAACCACAGCCAAGTTCTATGGAGAGACACAGCTCCTGTCAGGTGACATCCTGGTATCTTCCTGCTGTGTGGCCTGGTGGTGGTAACAGCTTTCCACACTGCTGGGGCTCAAAAGTGCTGCCACTCCTTGGTAGCCACCATGAACACTGCCCATACTTCTGTAAACTGTCCTTTCGCTATCGAACTGTCCTTGCTACCCCCATTTGCGTGTGTACTCTGATTCCCGAAAGTGCAGGGAAGACAATTGTCCCAGACATCCATTCCTCCCTCCATCTCTGTAACCCAGTTTTCTGAACCCCAGGAGGACAGATCCAAGCAGGGAGGCCAGCAGCTGAAAAAGTTGTCTTTATTGCTTTCTCACTGCCTCACAGAGCTTCAGGTCAATCCCTCCCGGGAATATGGTGTTTGAAGAGATAAATACTTATTTTGCCCCCAACTTATCAGTAGAGGGAAGTTTAATAAAAATAGCAATATAATAACAATTATTATATTAGTCATTATTATGACTATGATCAATAATAAAATGCCCCCTATTGCTCCCTAATACACAGATGGTTGAAGGTTTGAGAGAAAGGACCACCCCTTTTCTGGCAAGGGCCAGGGTGTGCCTGGAGACCCTCCAGCAGGCCCCCAACAGGGTCCATCTCCTACCAAGTAGCCTTTATAAATACCCTCCCCATCCTGTCCCTGTCCAGGAATTACCTCCCCCCTGGGCGGATTAGATGCAATGTCAGTTGGTTCACAGGGCCCCTCTCTGTTCCTGATCACAGAGAAAGGCCCCTCTCAGTAGTGTGCTTCTCTGGCTCCCCTCGGCTCTCTGCTCCTTGGCTCCTCTTGGCTCCTCTTCAGAGCTCCTCCTTTATTTGTCTCCTCCTCTGGATGGCTCTCCCTTCCTGCCAGTCACTAACACTGCCTCTTCCACTTCCTTTCCTTTCCCTTCCCCCCTCACTTCCTTCACCTACACCCTCCTTCACCTACATCCTCCCTGCTCCTTGTCTCTCCTCCTTAAAAAAAAAAAAAATCCATCAATTTTTTTTTAAATCCTTCTAATTTTTAAAGTAATTTCTACACCCAACATGGGGCTTGAACTCACAACCCTGAGATCAAGAGTCACACCCTCTACTGACTGAACCAGCCAGAAGCCCCACCCTCCTTTCCTTTGGATCAGACTCTGTCTTTCCTACCTTGACCCCAAGCAGAGACAGCGATATGCCCCAACTTGGCCCCACCTAAGAGCTAGACAGTCCATAGCCAAGACCCCAGGTTGCTCCCAGGGCCTCCGTCCTTCTCCATCCCTCAGCCCATCTCTTGCTTGCAGGCTTTCTGAAGCTTGGCACTGGAAAGGAGAGCTTTGGCACGATTGCCCCTGGACTCCAGGGCAGATGGGCCCCCAGAGCAGAAAGGGGGCCACTGTGTTCCCAGTAGCTAGCACAGATAGGGGGTGAAAGCAGAGAACAAAGGCAGGATGAGGGCTGGGAGTCAAGGTCCCCCAGGGCCTGGGTACCCAGACCAGCTTCTGAGTCGCCTCCAACACAAGGCCTCCCTGAGTCCAAATTTCCACACATCCCGGGCCAGCCGGAGCATGGCATTCCTCAAGCTCTTTGTTCATTCCTGTCTCTTGGTCCTGGGATCAGGGTGGCCCCTGCCAAAGAGTGTCAAGGGGAGCCCTCTGATTCAGGGGCTGGAGGGAGGCTCCGGGGCCGTTCTGACACCTGGAGGGGAAACAGAAGGAAAGACTCCCAGTGCCTCCCAGAAGCCTCCCCAGGACCCATCACCTGCTACATCCGGGCCCTTAGAGGGGGCCAGATGTGAGGTGGGGGTGGGCCTACAGAAGAACCCTGGCAACTCCAACTTTAATTAACTCTGGAGCCCAAATCAAAATCCGTTTGTTCATTTACTCTATTCATCTATCAACAAACATGGTTTACTCCAGGCAGAAAACAAACTTGACCCTCACTATCAGGGAGCCCAGAGTTGAGGGAGGAGGACTGGCATCCAAGGAAAACCCTAGCACATAAGGACTGACAAGGAGGGGTGGAGGGAGCAGGGCGTGGGCCCTAAAGAAGCTGGTGGCTGCCAGGCACTTAGGTGATCTTTGGAAAAAGTGCTATTAGCGCAAAGCCTTGAAGGTGGCCTGGATGTTAAGGAGAGGATTCCAAGCAGGGGTGGGGGACGACACGGGGTGGGGGTGGGGGACACGGGACGGCAGGCGCAAGAACCTGAAGGTGTGAAAGAAAATGGCAAGTTCCAGGGCTCCCAGCAGCCTGGTGTGGCTAAAGTGGGGGTGGCAGTGGAGAAGTGGCCAGAGGGTGAATGGGAGCCTTCCAGCTCCTCTTAGGTCCCCTCCCAGAGTGGACTGTTCCCTCCCCTGATCCTTCCACCTCAGGCCGGGCCTCTAAAGAGTTCCCCTTCTGTGGCATTCTCCCCGTGTGCCAGGTACCCTGCTGAAGCAATCATCACCTCATCTGGTTATCACTTACATAATAATAATATCAAACAGTAACCTCATTTTATAGGTGAAATAAGCTTAGAGGGGCTCGACATCTCAGCCAGGGCCACAATCCTGGAGCAGTCCGAGCCCAAATGCCCACCTGGGCCAACCTGCCTCCAGGCCTCTGTTGGGGCCCACTGTAGGGCGAGTCTTTCTCTTAGGATCCCGGGAGGGATGGGCTCAGCTTGTTCTCTAGCCTCAGGTCCCAGCACAAGGCCTAGCAAGAACAGAACTACCTGCCCTTTTATAGGAGGGGGAACAGCCCCACCAGCTCACCTGTATCAGGGAGTCTGCCGGGCTCAGAGATCCCTGGGGGCAAGACACAGACTCGCTGGACAGAGATGTCCAAGGCTTCCTCTTCCCTGAGCCAGGGGCAGGATGAGAGAGGGAACAGAAAGCCAAGGTCACAGATCAGGTGTCCAAAGGGGTGGAAATTTGGGGGAGGGCTGTGGAGGCAGGGGAAGCGGAGGGGTTGTCCTTACTGGCGTCCGCGTCGCCAGCGAGCCCGTCGCTGCCCACGGAGGCTGGGCGCCGCGAGGCCTCCGAGAAGCTGTGGGGACGCTGCGGGCCAGAGCCGCGGCTACCTCGGCCCTTCCCTTCTGGAGCCTGTTGGGGGGACAGCGCGGCAGGGCTGGGACCGGGGGTTGCGCCAGCCTGGGGTGCCGAGGCCGCAGGCCCCGAGGTAGGCAGCGGGCAGCAAGTGGCTCCAGCGCGCCGGAGGGGCCGCTGATTGGCTGAGCCCCACCGGGGAGGCTTGTGATTGGCCTCGGAGAGCTCACCGGGGGCTGGGTCCTGGCGCCGGGCTTCCCGTCCGTGGGGCCCACGTGCACCAAGTGGTTGAAGTTGGTGGGCGGTGAGATGAGCTTGGAGCGCACAAACGGGTCCTTCAGCATCTCCCTGCGGGCAGAGGGAGTAGGGGGGGGCGGCGGCGAAAGGGATGCTTCCCCGGCCCTCCCCCGAGACGGGCCCGCGCCCCGCCCCGCCCCCAAGCGTGGGAGGCCCCGCCCCCAAGCGTGGGAGGCCCCGCCCCCAAGCGTGGGAGGCCCCGCCCCCAAGCGTGGGAGGCCCCGCCCAGCGGCCGCATCGCGCACGCGCACCTGCGCCGCTGCTGCCGCTGCTCCTCCGACACGCGGAAGGAGAAGTGGCGCTTGCTCTTGGTGCGGAACAGCTGGCGCCGGCTGTTGTCAGTGAGGTCGGGGATGTCGAACTCGTCCTTCTCTGTGGGAGGAGCAGAGAGCCGGACGGTGCTCACACGCCCCCAGTGCCCCCGTCCGCTGGAGCTCAGGGTCGCAGCCACACGCGAACGCCCACTCTCCGTACTCTCATGCACACGCGCTTCCTCACCTGCCAGCCGGTTCCTGAGGTAGGTCAGGCGGACCTTCTCCGTGCCAAAGAGGAACAGGGAGCCCTCCGGGTTTAGGGGTCGCACCTGAGGCAGCAGGCACAGGGGTCAGCCGGGCTACCCAACTGCACCGAGGCCAGGGCCAGGGGCCTGGGGGACGACCCTCACCTTCTTGAGTGGCACCGTCTGGACCCATTCTGTTTTCCTCACGTCAAACACATCGATAGAATTCTCGCTGAACACTGTCAGGTAGGGGGCTGCGTAACCTGCAGGGCAGGAGACTGTGCTGTGCCGCCCTGGCAAGTCCCGCACCTCTGTGGGCTTGTCCTCGGCTGTGGCCCAGTGACTTCCATGCCCAACCCAAGGTCCTTCTGAAGACTTCAGGTTGTCCCCCCCACCGTCCATAACCAATCAGAGATTACAGTCCATGGACCACTCACTCAGTGGCATGCCAGGCATAGTTCCAACCACTTGGCTAACTTTTTTCTCCTTGACTTCTCTCTCTCTCTCTTTTTTTTAAGATTGTATTTATTTATTCACGAGAGACATAGAGAGAGAGAAGCAGAGACACAAGCAGTGGGAGAAGCAGGCTCCACGCAGGGAGCCCGATGTGGGACTCGATCCCAGGACTACAGGATCAGCCCTGGGCTGAAGGCGGCGCTAAACCGCGGAGCCACCTGGGCTGCCCTCTCCTTGACTTCTCAAACAGCTCTGGGCAGGTAGTATTAGTATCATCCCTAACTTATAGATGACAGAATGGAACCCCAGATCTAAGTAATGGCCAAGGTCACGCAGTCTGATGGCCCGGGGCAGTCTGATTCCAACTCCTACAGGCTAAGTCTGTGCTACGCTACACCCAACTCCCAGGCCCAACCCCAGAAGAGCCACTGCTTATGAAGGGAGTTCTGTCCCCGTCTTCTAGCCCGAACACCATCTCACAGTTACATGTGAATGTACTGGATGCTTCCACTGCCTTGTTTGCTCGTTCATTCATTCATTAATTCATTCATTGACTCACTCATTCATTCCTCCAAACATTCATAGCCCCGAAGGTGTGCTTCCCTGGACTGGGTGCAGGATGTGATAAAGAAACCATCACATCTTGCACCCAGCTCCAGCCCCTCATAGGCCCCCGGGGTACCAAACCAGTCATTACAAGAAAGTGCGAAGAGCAGTAGGGCAGAGGTCTGCACACAGAGATGGGGAGCAAAAAGGAACAAAGGGCCAGTGATGGGGGAAGGCAGGGAGCATGAAAGCAGTAATGACTATGACAGAAATCATGGTGGTCATTTATGGAGAGCCTACCAGCTCCAGGCCCTGCCCTGGCATTGGGGCAGGACCTGTTTAAGAGTTTGCCAGGTACAAGAAGAGTTTAGGCAGGGGGAAGAGCATAAGCAGAGGCATGGGAGAGGAAGATCTGGTGCAGCCCACCTAGGGCAAAGCAGGGTATGGTCAGGCAGGAGGACCCTCCACAGGCCTTACCCCAGCCTGTGGGCACTGCTGGCCACAGCAACTCATGGACTCGAGACTTGCGGCCGGTGCTGTCCACATAGACCCCCGCAGTGGTGAAGAGTAGCAAGAACTCACTGAGGCTGAGCTCCACAGCGCCCAGAGCCTCGCCCAGGCCCCCACGGGATGGTGGCAGCTCCTCAGGCACCAGACTGGCCCCCAGCGGTAAGGGCGCAGCCTCATTGAGCAGTGGGTAGAGGGCAAAGGCACCGGCGGCTCCCACGCACAGCCGGTCGCCCAGCAGCCCCAGGCTCTGCACAGGTGCGGGTGCCTGTAGCTCACGGATGCGGCGCTGCCAGGGCCCTGGGCCTGGGCCGAGCTGGTAGCAGAGCACCTGGCGCTTGACAGCTACACAGAGCACAGGGGTGCGGGCCTGCAGGATGCGCCCGGCTGCCAGCGCCTGGCAGCCTCGAGACTCGGGGATCTTGGCACCCACCACCTCCGCACTCTCCAGCTTGGCCAGGGCGAAGAGGCGCACGCTGGGGCCACGGCCACACAGTACGACCAGAAGGCCTGCCATGGGGCTCACAGCCAGCCGCTGTACCCGCCGGCACTCGCCGACCTGGAAGATGTCTTCGGGGTTGGCAAAGAAGAGTCACCAGTAGGCGGGTGAAGAACAGCCCCATGCCCATCCTCTGTCCTCTGGGGCTGACCCCCACCTGGGTCCACCCTGGTGGCCCAGCCTGGCACATACCATTGCTATGCAGGTGGATCACAAATAGCCCCTCCTCGGTGCCCAGAGCAAGCCGTTCCTGGTCTAGTAGAGGGAGGGAGAGGATTGGGTCAGACAGCCCATCTGACAGCCGGAGATGAGACAGCCTGCCTGTCCTTCCTGAGCTTCAGTTTCTCCTGAGGATGTGGGGATGGCAATCCCACTGTCCCTGCATCACCGGACCCTTCTCTCTCAAAGTCTGGGCTGGCTGTACTGGAGGGAAGGCCCACAAGGGCAGGGGGCTGGGTGAGAGCCCCTACCCCAAGTTGCGGGGTTTGGGGTAAGACCTGTCACCTCTCAGAGCCTTGGCTTTCTTTATGCAAAGTGGGGACAATGGGTCCTTTTCACAGCGCTGCTTGGAGGCTGAAACAGTGCAGGCTGAGAGTACATTCACAGCAGTCCCTGTTCAATGCCCTTGTCCCCCCAGCTCCTGACTGACACAGGGGACTTGGAGGAGCCACATAGGCTCTCCAGGAGCTCCCACTCTGCATGCCAGGGGAAGTCCCAGCTCTCCAGGGCAGGGGCTGGCTCAGGGCCCCGGCAGCTGCCCGGAGAAGCCAGGAAGCACCACTCCCTCACTTCTCCCCCGGCTGTCATGAAGGTCCCGCCGAGCTCCAGGCTCTGGGATGAGCATAGTTGCCCCCACAGGAGGTCATATGAGGCTCAGCTGCGTCCAGGCTCCCCCGTGATCACCCTACTGCTGGTAAGAGAGCCAGGCCTGGAACCCTCATTTGTCTCTTCCTAAAGCCTTTGCTCTTTTCACTCACTTAAGATTATTTGAGCAAAAGCAGAAACTGGGGCACAGAGAAATGGAGTGGCAGAAGCCAAGCCCCCGGCCCCCCAGCAAAGGCTGCCACACACCTATACCCAGGGGAGGGTCACGTATGTAATGTGGAGACCACAGCTCATGGCTATAGGGACTGGGCAGTGGTCACTAGGCAGTCCTCCCCAGAGCCTGCCCGGGGCAATGCCCCTCAGCATGTAGCTCACCGATGATGGCAGCGCAGAGCGCGTGGGGCAGCAGGGGCAGCCCGTTGTCATAGGCTTCCTTCAGGGTGTACACAGGACGGGGCCTTGGCCGTGAGTCCAGCAGCAGCCTCTGCAGCTCGCCCAGCACCTGCAGCCAGCGCTCCCGCTCGGCCTCGCTCTCTGCCAGCAGCAGCACAGTGCACACAGCGGGGGGGACCATCAGCTGGGAGGCTGTCACCTGTGGGCAGGGACCCAGGTGAGAGGGCTGTGGGTTGAGGGCTGGCCATCCCCTCTCTCCACCCACTGATGCCTCTTAGCACCAACGTGAGTGGCCAGGTGCAGTGCTAGAAGCTGTCTTACAGCAGCAGGTGGTTCACCAGGCAGGGTGGTTAGACGAGCACACCAGTAAGTCTAGAGCCCTGAACCAGTGCCTGAGTAGGGGAGGGACAGGGCATCGTGGGCACATGCAGCAGGGCCCCTAACCCAGGCCAGGAATGAAAGATGACCTCTCAGGGGAAGAGACATTTCTGCTGGAGCCCAGGGGATGAGTGGAAGAACCAGGAATGATCCAGGGTGGGGAAACGCTTGGGGTGTGGTCTGGGCCCAGCAGAGGAAACAGGATGTGCAGGATCCATGGTTACAGGGCACTTTCAGAGCTGGGGAAGGGGACGTATGTTCATAGCAGGGAGAGGCTCCAGAGGAATTCTGGGGAGGCTGGCAGGGTCAGACACGTGAGGCCTCAAGGCCATGGGCAGGAGCGCCCCGAGGGTGATGGGAAGCCACAGGAGGCCCCAAGACTAGCAGGACACAGCTTCACAAACAGAAAGTGTACCGCGGCTGTGGAGTGGTGGCTACGGAGCCGTCCCTGTGGAGGCAATGGGGGGCAGGGGGCCGGGGTGCGGGTAAGGAGGGCAGCCATGGAAAAGGAGACAGAGAAGAGTGGCTGGAGCAGGGCCACATGGAGGCCGACGGTGGCCCAGCCCACCTGCCCTGGCGCTCACCCTAAAGATGCGTGGCAGGTCCCTGGTCTGGGCGTGAATAACATCAGAGGCCAGGACAGGGGTGGCTGAGAATTGGGGGTCCCTGGGGAGGTCCATGGGGCTGGTCAGAGACCACATTGCCTCTGGCCGCCCCCTCACCCCCCACTGCCGCACCCCTTTGCCCCTGCCCCTCCCTGGCACCCACCTTAGATCCAGTGCCTGCAGGAGTGCCCCACTGGCTGGGCTGAGTCGTGGGTCTGGGGCGTCAAACAGCAGCAGGCGAGAGTCGCTGAGGGCAGCAAACACCCGCTGCCAGCCGCGCCGCACGCCCGAGGGCCGGGGCACCTGGGGGGAAGGCAGGCATGGGAGGGCCCGCCAGGCTCTGGGATGGCCCCCGCTGCCTCCCCCTCCCCAGCCAGCCCCAGCTCACCGACAGGAAGCCCTCGTAGGCAGTGCCTGTGCCCGTTTCGGGGTGTACACCCAGGGCTGTGCGGAGGTGGTCAGGGGGCACGGGACAGGGCGGGGCCTGGGGGACGCAGGCGGAGTGACAGAAGTAGCCACAGGCTGTGGGGGAAGCAGGAGAAGCAGGCGGTGTAGGCTGGGTGGGGACAGCCCAGAACCAGGACTCTGAGTATTACCCACCCTGGGCTTCCCTGAGGCTGTGGTGGCACCTCCAGCTGTCACCAATTCCCCAGTCAGGTGAGAAAGAAAACAAACTAAATGGAGCATCGGGAATGAGGGGTGGACTAAGGGGAAAACCGGGATGGGTCAGGATCAGAGCAGTCTCCTTCTCTCTACCTGGGGACAGGAGGTGGGCATGCGGGTGTCGGGGGTGGGGGGTGGGGTCTCACCATCACAGCCCAGGCCCTGGCGGCCCAGGCCCAGCATCAGCGAGGTGCAGAGGAGGCACTTGGTAGGGGACGGGAAGCTCCGGGGCCGCAGCGCGTGTGAGCCAGGCTGGGGAGGCAGGACACGCATTACCCACGCCTGACCACGGCCTCCTGGGGCCCTGTGTCCCACCCCCGAGGCCACCGTGAGATGCTGATGGGATCAGGGAATGAGCCTGGGGCAGTGTGAACCCAGCCGCAATGAGTCTGTCACAGCACTCAAACTCACTGCCGCCGTCCCCAGTGTAGTCGGCCAGCCATGATGCACGCGGAGGGACCCAAGCAGGTCCTCGGAGACCCGGCAAGATGGCCTGGTGCCCCTACCCCGCTCCAGCCCTCTGGGTGCTGACCTTTGCAGGGGGTCCTTCTGCTGGGGCGGTGGGAGCCGCAGGCACTCTGGGGAACACAGGCTGCAGGGGAGGGCAAGCAAACAGGTGAGGAGGGCCCGGCGGGTGGCGGGTGGCCCAGCCCTCCAAAAGCGGGACTCCCGCCTCCTCACCCCCAGGCGCAGGCTGCGGCGGCCCTCTGGCCTCAGCTCTGGCTCCACACTGGGCCTCAGGTCCTCTCCTGAGATGCCCGGGTCTTTGCTGGAATCCTTCTGGGGAGTGAGATGGGGGGGAATCAAGGCCCCTGAGCTTCACCGGAGGATGCCTCCCAACCAGCCCCTGCGCACAGTTCTCACCTCTGAGCTCCAGAGGGACCGGAAGGGAATCAGGGAGTTTGAGGACTTAGCGTCTGCAGACAGAAAGCAAAGGTCACTCGGGGTGGGGGTGGCCCGGGCCCAGCCCCAACACTCATTCCTGAGGAACTGGGGCCAGCAGGAAAATGGAGCAGTGACTGCAGGCTGTGGTGACACATACAGCAGGTGCTCGGTAAGTGTTGGGTAGCGGATGGTGGGGTAAAGCAGCCGAGTCTGGAACCAGATTTTGTCTCCAGAGCACTGCAGGGCTGTCATGCCCCTCCCCGGCCCAGTCCCCGTGAGGCTCAAGTGGGGGCCTTGCTCAGGGACAGGCACGCCAACGAGCACCTACCTCCTGGCCCACGGGCCGCCAGCTCCTCCCGCAACGCAGCCAGCTCCTGCTGCAGGCCCTGGCTCTGCTTCTGGGCCTCCTGCAAACGGCTAAGAGTGGGGTGAGGGCTTGTCAGAGGCCACTGCGTGGGTCCCGAGCCCCCATGCAGGGCCTCCTCCACTCTCACCTCTCGGCCTGCAGCTGGGCCTCTTGCATGTGTGTCAGCTGCTCCTGCAGGCTCTGCTTGGCCCGGATCTCGGCCTCTAAGGCCGACTGCAACTCCAGCCTGGCTGAGGCCTCCATCTTCTGCAGCCGCCGGGCCTTCCACTGGTGGTCCTGGTGGCCAGGGGGGTACCCACGTAAGACATCCCTGGGCCTGGCTGCTTCAGAGGTCCTGCCCACCAGAGTGCACTGCCGGACTCCAAAGCCCTAGATAGGCCACTGATCTGTTGTGAGCTCAAGCAAGTCCCTGATCTTCCCAGAGCTCAGTGTCCCCACCTGCTGAGTGGTACCCCTTCCCCCCAGGGTATTTCTGGGGCTCACAAGTGGTCGGGCAGGGAGTGTCTGGGTGCCCACGTTCCGTATAGACTCCAGCTCCTCGGCCATCTTGGTGGCCAGGGCCTGCAGGTAGCCTCTTGAGACCTTCTCATCGTTCACCCTGATTGGGAAAGGGGCTCAGGGTCATGGCCTGGGTTTCAGCCCCCTTGCCTGGGGCCAGCCCCTCCCCACTAGCCCCTCGGCCCCCACCAGCTAAGGATGTCAGCGATCTGGGCTTCCCAGTTGCTCTCCGTCTCTCGCCGCTCGCCCTCCAGCTGCTGCTTGCTCTGCTGCTCCCGCTCCAGCTCTTCCACCAGCTGGGGGCCGGGTAGGAAGATGGGTCAGGCCTCAGGGACCCCAGCACCCCCGAGCCCAATCCACGTCCACCCTCGTTTACTCACCATCACTTGCCTGCCGGCTGTGGGTCCTACAGGGCTGGGAGACAGCCTGCTCTGGGACCCCAGCAGCATGGACCACTCACCCTGCCAGCTCCCCTCCTCTGTCCCCACCGCCCCCACCGGTTCTGTGCCCTCCATCTGCCATGCTCACCCGCTCCTGCTCCAGGCTCAGCCGTCGGTTCTCTTCCTGGAGCCAACACAGAGTCTCCTCCTTCCCACTCAGCCTGGGGAAGGGCGGATGACTCAGTGACTCCCAGCTCAGACCCCCCCTCCCGTCCCCTACCTGCCCAGGCTGCCCGACTCACCCATGGCTGTGGGCCGCCTCCAGCTGCATGCGAAGGGCAGCTACCTCCTTCCTCAGCTGTGCTTCCTGCGGCCCACCCTCAGGCAACCCCGTGCCATTGGTCTCAGAGGCCATATGGATGGTCTTGAGGACATGGAGAGGGGTCAGGGCAGGGGCCTGAGAGGCCATGGCCCACCCCACCCTAGGGAAACAGGCCTGAGTAGGTCAGGCCAAAGGGAGTGTTACTCGGAAGAAGGTTAAGACCTTGCTACCTTGACTCGGAAAGATTCCTTCTCAAGACTTCGCTCCCACTGTCTCTGGAGCTGTGTCACCTCCCGGCAAAGTGTGGTCACCTGGGCCTGCAACTGTAACAAGGTTCAGAGGCAGCCGCTGCTGACCCTGTCCACCCCAACCCGCTCCCCCGCTGCAGACTGTTGGGCCTTGTCAGCCCTAGCAGGAAGGTAGGCAGTGAACCTCCAGCTGGCCCCACTCTAAACATATCCCCTCACTTGGGCCTCAGCCAGCCACATTGGGGGTGCAAAGGCACATGGTGCTGCCAGCACCCAGCCCTGAGCTCCTTGGGCTCCCTCCAGCCACACTGGGGTTCACAGGGGGCAGGGTTCTGCTGCTGTCCCTACCCGCCCCCATCGCTCACCTTTCTGCTGGTATCCTGGGCTTCCTCCAGCTGTGAGCTCAGGGCCTGGGTCTGGCTGGCTGTGGCTGCCTCTCTCTCCTGGGCCTCCTGCAGCCTCTGGAGCAGCTCCTCCTGCCGCTCCTGGGCTCTGCACAGCTCCTGTGACTGCGCCCGCAGCCCTGCCTGAGCCTCGGCCAGCTCCTGGCGGGGAGAGGGTCAGCGAGGGGGTGCGGAGGGCAAGGCCTGGGGTCAGGGTATGGACCTCCTTAGCATGGAACCCCAGGCCACTCACCTACCCACCTCACTGAGCTCTCACCTGGACAAGCCGGTCTCTCTCCTGCCATAGGTTGCAGTTCTGGCCTGGGCTGCTGCCATCCATCTCGGCCTCACCATCCCTTGGTGTCTCTGCCAGGAATTGTCACTGAGGCCCACATGTACTGACAGCCTCAGCCTGACATTCCACATGCAGCATCTCACAGAACTCTCACCACAGCCTGGGAAGTGGGTCTCCTTGGCTCATTTTCTACATTTAGGCTCAGAGAATTTAAAATACTTCCCCAAGATCACACCTTGTATACAGTAAGGGCAGGATTGGAATCCAGGCTGGACTCCAGTGTGTGCTAGGAAAGCACCTCAACCTCCAGGGTGAGGATGGGGGAAAGAGATGGGGTGGCGTTGGGGGGCGGAGTACCTGACAGCCTGCCCTGTAGAGTCTGTACTTCCTTCCGTAGCCGTTCCAGCTCCCAGTGGTCCGAGGAGACCTGCAGGGCCTCTGCAGAGGGGGCACTCGTAGGTGAGTAGCCAGTCCAGCAGTAGCTCCTGAGTCAGCCCACCCCCGCCCTAGCCCAGCGGGTCCCCCTGTACCTTGGAGCTTCCGGCTCAGCTCCATCTTCTCCTGTTCCAGACAATGGAGCTTCTGCTCTAGGGCAGCCAACTGCTCAGAGCTGCTCTCAGGGCCCGGACTGGGGAGAGCAGGGTGACATGGGTTGGCAGAAAAACCCACCCCAGGGATCCCTGGGTGGCTCAGCGGTTTAGTGCCTGCCTTTGCCCCAGAGCACAATCCTGGAGACCCGGGATCGAGTCCCACATCGGGCTCCAGGCGTGGAGCCTGCTTCTCCCTCCTCCTGTGTCTCTGCCTCTCTCTCTCTATGTCTATCGTAAATAAATAAATCTTAAAAAAAAAAAAAAAAACAAAACCCACCCCACCCAGAGCCCTTCCATCTTCCTTCATCCAGTCGTTTATTCATCCAAGAAACACCCTCTGTGAGCCAGCTCAGCTCTGTGTCCATCCCTGGGCTCTGTGCCCGAAGAAAGAGACCAGACCAGGCACTGCCCACAAGATCCCAGACCCAGGCTCAAGCCCCAACCCTGGCCCTTATAGGCTGTGTGACCTTGAATAGTCACCTAACATATCTGATCCTCAGTTTCCTCACAGGGCCTCTTTCAAGGACTGCCACGAGGAAATGGTGATTTAGGCCAGCTGGCCCCATGCCTGGCACCCAGTGGCGCTCAGTGCAGGTCAGACACATTTGTTTGTACCACAGCGTACCTCTTCACCGTGATCTCAGGCCAGCCCCTCGAATGAACTAGATCATCTGACCCAGTGTAAAATGGGCATAAAGAGGCATAAAGTGCATCTCCAGGACTTGGAGGGGTCCTTCCAACTGTAGGCCTCTGGTTCTGAGGCTAAAACACTCTGAGCCTGCTATGGAGGGTACTCTGAGGGCCAGAGGCTGGGACGGGACTCCTAGGAGGCATAGGCATGGCTCCACTAGAATTTGAGGACGTGAGAGTTGTCTTCCTGAGGGCTCAGAGCACACTCCCTGTCACATACAGGCACCTGGTAGGCCATTTAGCCCCTTTCCCACGGTCCCAGCGGGCTGCATTCCCAGTGTCCACCAGGCCAGGCAGCCCCTGGCCTCCCACTAGGTATGTGATGACTAGACTCACCTGCTGGAGGTGTAGGTAAAGCCCACGAATGGCAAATGGTGGCCAGAGAAGGCCCCGTGGGAGGGTGGTGGGAGGGTCCCCTGCAGAAGGAGGGGAAGGAGTGTCAGACTCCCAGGCATGGCTCCAGGCTGAGGCTCAAGACCCAGGAGACATCCCTGGGACTGGGAGTGCTGACCTCCTGCTCAGATGGAACCTAGGAGGGTGCCACGGCCCCCACCTAAACAGACCACAATTCCCATGAGCCCTTATGGTCATGGCCTTCCAGGTGCCACTGAGAGCCTTCCTCTTGATAAGACTTCTGGTTACTAGGATAACACTTGGGGTCCAACAACCCACCTCGGTAGAGGTGAACCAGCCCAGGTGAACCATGACTCCCGTGAGCTTCCGGAAAGCAAGGGCCTCATCCTCCACCCAGCAACTGCTCTGGAGAACTTCTGGTTTCCCTTGGCCAGCAAGGGTCAAGGCAGTTTTCCTAGTGCAGTGGAACCCACTGCTCACCGGCTGGTTGAGAGTGTCATCGTCCACATCGAAGTTGGAAGTGTCCACGGGCCCGCGCAGCTCAGGGATGTAGGGGGCCGTGCTGGTTGCCAGCCGCTCCCAGTCCACACCTTCAAAGAAGGGGTGGTTCCGGAAGTCGTCCAGCCCTCCACGGCCCAGCCGCTCCTCCTGGCGACACAGCAGCCGGCGGATCAGGTCTTGGGCAGTGGCTGGCACGTCAGGCACATCCGAGGGAAACTGTAGGTGGTCCTGTAGGCCAGGGGAAGGGGTGCAGGTGGCTGTCCAGGATCCTACCCCCTTGGGTATACCAACCATATGGGGTCAGGCCTCCTGCCGTCCTCCCAGAACCCCAGAGCTGGTGGCCTGACCTCATGGTTCATGATCTTGCCGTAGGTTTCCACCAAGGATTCAGCATAGAAGGGCGTCTCCCCAAAGAGCAGCTCATAGGCACAGACTCCCAGTGACCACCAGTCACACTGCGGACCATAGTGGCCCTTGCCCTCCTCCATGGCCTGCAGGATCTCCGGAGAGATGTAGTCTGGTGTCCCTACTGCCACTGACGAATCCACCTAGGGGTGTTGGTGGTGAAGATGCCATGAAGACAGCCTTGGATTTGGCTCGGCCTGATGCTCCTTCACTGTAGCCCCGGCTCTGGCCCTGACACCCCCATTCCCTAAGGCTTAACTGGCCTGGTGACCCCACTTGGGGCCTAGACCCAGTCTTTCCTTCCCCTGGGAGCTCTCCAGGCCAGGTGTCCCCTTCCCTCACCCTGGGGCCTTACCATACCACTATTGTTGAGACGGAGGCAGGAACCAAAGTCAGCCAAGCGGATGTGACCATTCATGTCCAGCAGGACATTGTCTGGCTTGACGTCCCTGAGGGAGCGCAGGGAAAGAGAGGGGCTTGACCTGCATGTGTAGGTGTGAGTTCAGGCACACATGCACACTAGCGTTCACTATCTGTTCACAAGATACGGCGTGTGTGTGCATGCATGCAGGAGGGAGGCTGGTGGCGAGGCCTCCTGGCTCCCGAGAAGGAAGGTGGTTAGATTGGGAAAAGCGACCCATAAGGATGACCCCTGGAGGCAGCAGGGCACGCAGTGAGGGATGCAGGAGTTAGACTAACCCGGTGCAAACCACTAGCTGAGTCACCTTGAGCCAGGCGCTTACCTATGCTAAACTCTGACTCTCTCACCTGTAAAGTGGGCACAAGAGCAGCCCCCATCACATAAAGGTTTTGGTGTGAGGATTCGAAGACATTGTGTGTACAAAGCACCCGGTCTAGGGCTTGGCATGTGGTGAGCACTCAGCAACTGCCAGCTGTCCCAGAGCAGTTAGCAGGGGCTAGACAGGGCAGCAGGGGCCTGGGGGCCCTACCTGTGGACGTAACCCAGCTGGTGCAAGGAGTGGATGGCCAGCACCATCTCAGCCAGGTAGAACTGGGCCAGCTCGGGTGGGAGGCGGTCCTCAAAGCGGCTCAACAGAGTGAGGAGGTCTCCACCGGCATAGTAGTCCATCACCAGGTACTGGGTGGTGGTGGATGGGGGAGAGGTGGGGCAGAGATCAGATGGGGAGGGTGGGTGAGGGGCACCTGTCCCGGGGCCCTGCCTCCTGCCCGCCTCCCCATGGTCCTGAGGGGTTCTGGGAAGGCAAGAGTGTCTCCCAGCAGCTCTAGGGTAGCCAGCCACCAGCCAGAGTTCAGGCAGGGCCTCCAGGCCCAGCAGCTGGTGCCTCTCGGTGCCCAGAGCAGGGGTCTCTCTCTCCTTGGACCCAGCACCTCTGGCCCCCAAGGGCCTTCTCCTTTGTCCCTAGGGTACACCCTCCAGCTTTGCTGAGTATCCTCACCAGGAACTCCTCGTCTTGGAAGGCATAATGCAGAGCAGTCACCCAGCGGCTGTCCCCCTTCACCAGAACATCCCGCTCCTCCCGGAAACAGGCAGTCTGCAGCAGGTTGGGGAGCAGGGGGAAGGATGGGATCAGAGCCCTGGAAACCCTCCTTGCTAGCTCAGGGGACAGAGGAAGAATAAGTCTAGAAGCTCTGGTCAAGGTTGCCTGTGTGGGCCAGGCACAGGTGGGCCTGTGCTTTATGGCTCCAGGCCTCAGAGTTCTAAGGAAAATGGGAACTAGGCTAGCTTCTAAGAAAGGCCTATCGTGGGAAAGCAATGGGGGAGGTTGGCAGTTCAGCCAACCTGAACTGAACACGGTTGCCGGCTCAGCAGCCATGCCTGCCCCTTCCCCAGCATGCCCTGATTTCCCCACAGGCAGCACCCTCACCCTGCCCCACACCCCCACCCATTCGTAGGGTGCCAAAGTCCCAGCCAACCCCAAACTGACCTCGGCCCTCTTCAGCATCTCCCACTTGTGCAGCATCTTCATGGCAAAAATCTGCCCACTGTCCCTTTGCCTCACCACGGCAACCTGAGGCCATGGGGAGCATAGGGGTCAGCTCTGCCTGGGTGCGAACCCCCTTTCCCATCTACCCCAGGCCTTTGCCTTTTGCTCACCTCCCCAAATGCCCCTCGGCCGATCACCTTCAAGATCTCGAAGTCATCTCTCTGTAGCCTCAGCTCTTTGACCTTCGCTACGAAGGGACTAGCTGAGGGGAACACAGAGTGGGGCTCAGGGCACCTGCAGGGAGGGTCCCAGCTCTCTCTCTTGCCTGGGGAAAGCAGGAGCTGCGACCCCCATGAGGCCAGGACTGGGAGGGGCCACAACCCCCTCAGTTGTGAGTAGGAAGCATGGAAGGTGGGGTCCAGGCTTTGCTGACCACCTGGCCCCGAGACCTCCTGGAATCCATGGTTCCCTGGACCCCTGTCCACAGATGCTAGGTAGGCAGTCTCCATCCCAGGAGCTGATGGAACTTGTAGTCCTTCCCAGCCTGGGTGGGGTTGAACCTGGCTGACCAGGTCACCCTGGGGAGGAAGGGGATACCGTTCCCACCCTCAGCTCACAGTTCTTGGCGCCTGGCAGGACCAGGCCTGGGCCTGTCTTGGGAAACTGGACGGGCAACATTCCTTGTCCCCAGAGAGGCTTCCCTGCCACTGGGAACTGTGAGCCCTCCTCTCCGGAGCCTGCAGGCCCAGAGGTATCTGGCTGGGAGTGAGGCCTGGGGCAGCCCTGGAGGAGAGGTCAGATGGTTCTGCAGGGCTTGCTCTGGGAGGATAGGCTTTTCCCGTGTGGGGCCTTCTGGGTCTGGAGGCATAAATAGCTCTGCCCATGTTCTCACAAGACTCAAAAACAGAGCCAAAAAACCTTTCCTTGGCCCCTGACGCTGGCACCTGAGGGGAGTGAGCGCTCAAGATGTCCTGCAGGCCTGACCAACCCTACAACTCTAGGCACTGCCTCCCATCTGGACTTGGCCTTTATCTGGGCAAGAACTTCCTCCTCTCCCAGTCCTGAGACTCCCTTGAGGGGCATCTCCAGCCACTCTCGGACCCTTTCCAGGCCCGGAGAGGGGAGTGGAGTCTGGAGGCTTAGGGAGGTAAGAGTGCCTGGTGGGGGCTGGGGGCAGCTGCAGTTTGGCCCCCTGCCTCAGTTTCCCCCAGGTAACTCCCTGCCAGCTGGGCGGGTCTGTGGGCAGGACAGGGAGCTGCTCCACAGGTTTATCAGGGAGAACCCCCGCAGCAGGGGTGGTGTGGAAACCTCATTACAGAAATTAATTGTCTCTTTCCCAGGTCTGTGTGTGCAGCTGGAGAGGAGGAGCCACAGGCCTCCAAGGGGGAACTGAGGCCAGGGTGGCTACCTATCAGCCAGACAGGAGCCAAAACCTGGAGTCCATGGTCAGGAGGATCAAGGTCCCCAGGACAGGCTGCCCAGTCCTCTTGCCTTGCCGCAGGGGATGGGGGCTCTGGGCAAGAGCAGGGACAAGTCGGAGCGGGAGCAGAGTGAGTCACCACCCTGCCAGTTACCTTGGGAGATGTCAACAGACAGGCCCCCATGCCGGGGTCTCAGGCAGAGACGCCAGAGGCAGGCAGGGAGAAGCACATGTGTGTGCAAACACACACACACACACACACACACACACACAGGTGCGTAGGCATCACAGCAGGTGATGACAACACAATCAGATACGCATGAATAAGGTGAAGTCCCAGGGAGAGTGGCAGGCACCAGAGGTAGGGGCTTCCTAGCTGCACTCACTCTGGAGGACGGGGCCGGGCCGGGGGCCAGCTCACTAGAATGTCTTACAGGCCCCAACCATGCCAGGCCAGCCCTTGGGCCTGCTCAGAGCTAAGGTGTGCCGGGAACGCTGGTCACCCACCGGGCAAACACCAGCCTCACCCCATCCTCCTGGCCAGGCCCCTCAGCCCTCCCCCCTGGCCTGGCCAGGCATAACCAGGGAGGCCTGGGGCTGGTGCCGGTGCCCACACTGGGTGGAGGGTTACTCCAGGTCAGCCACTTCCGGTGACTCAGATGAGTCAACCAGGAAGGGGTACAGACCCACCTCCAGCCAGGCCCCCCTCCCTGTCGCTGGGGAATAGACCTCAGGAAGCCTGGCCGGCGACTTGCAGAGGGAAAGGGGCTGAGGTTGGTTTCTGTGTCCAGTCTGGGGTGTGAGAGATGCCGAGAGATGGAAGTGTGCATGTGGGAATGTGTGTAGGTGTGCAATCCCTGTGGATCTGTGAGTAGAAGTAGGCAAGCATGTAATAGCCAAGGTGGTCCGGATGGCGTTTGGGGTGAAGTGTGGGGCTCCCTGGGTCTCTCCTTGAGCTGTGAGTACCTCAGTGTGTCCGTGTGGTCTGCGGGAGCCAGAGAAAGCATGTGTGTCAGTGCGTGAGACACGTGGAGGTCTGCATGTGTGACTGTTCTCCAGGGTCATGAGGTATGAGTGTGAGTGAGGAATCTCTGACGTGACCCCGTAGCACACGTATTATGTGCTTGAGTCCGAGGTCTCTACTTGGGACCGAGGTTGTGTGTGTCTGGGTACGTTGTGAGTGGCGCACACGCGCCAGGGTCTGGGTAGGAAGGAGCGTGTTGTGAGTCCAAGGGAGGGTAAGGTGTGCAGCTGAGAGGGCCCAAGGGGTCCAGTAACGTGCCAGGCCAGCCCGCGGGGGTGCCGCTCCCGGCGGGAGGATCTGAGGGCGCGGGGTGTGCGGGGACAGCCCCGGCACAGGGTCCCCGGGGCCACCCCACCTCGGTCCCGCCCAGGCCACTCACCCCAGCTCAGGAACTGCGCCACGTTGCGCTCCCGCCGGAGGGGGGCGCTGCTGAGCTCGTGGTGCAGCCCCAGCAGCAGATCCAGGAGGCCGTCGAGCCCGGGGCCACCGCCGGCCTCGCCCCGCGCCAGCCGCTCCAGTGCGCGCAGCCGCCGCTCCATGGCTGAGGCCGGGCGCCCGGGCTAGAGCCGCGCCGTCCGCATGCCCGCCCGTCGGCCCGTCCGTCCGTCTGTCCGCGGGTCGTCCGCGAGTCCTCCCCCGCCCCTCCCGCCCTCCCCGCTGTCACCTTCCTCGCTCGCAGCCTGCGCGCCCACACCTGGGCGCCGCGCCCCGCCCTCTGCCCCGCCCCTCGACGGACGGCAGGTGAGCGCTGGCCAATGGGCGGCGCGACGGCAGGTGAAGGTGGGAGGGCGGAGGCGCGCGGGAACCGGGCCAACCCTCGGCCAGGAAGTGGGGAGGGCGGACCCCAAAGAGTAAGCTCTCGGGGGGCTGGGCTAGGGGGTCTCCCGCGGGGGCCGGGAAGGCTGCCTGGATCCCCGCGCGGCCCCAGAGCCAGCCTGACCCGGCCCGTCGCCGGCCCCGAAGCCAGGTAGGGGATGCCGGGGGCAGGAGCGCTTCCCTCGCCCCCTGGGACAGCGACAGCCTCTCCCTCTGCTCTGGGAGAGGGGCCTGGAGACGCCCGCGGCCCCGGAGCCGGATGGGAGTTGTAGTCCCCTCCCCGGGATGCCCGCAGCGCTTGGCCAGCCTCCCCCCCGGAGCGGGGGCGGGGCGGGGCGGGCGGGGCGGGGCGGGGGTACTCGCTAGTTTCCGATTTCATTTTATTTGTATCGTTACTGCCCACCTGGGAGACAGGTAGGTGAGGCAGGGATGATTACACCCATTTGGCAGACGGACACACCGAGGCTTGAGGAGGACGAAGGGGATTGGAGAGGCTGAGGGTGAGGAGGCCCCGCAACTAGCCCCCGGAGTGGGGCCGGGCTGGACTCCCCACAGGCTCCTCAAGCCTAGGCGGGAGCAAGGCCTGCGGCCGGCCTGGAACCGGAGGGCCAGAGAGAGGTGGGAGCTGGGCTGGACGAGGTAGGAGAGGGGAGGGACTGAGTCTGTCCAGTGGCATTTCTGATTTCTGCCCAGCTGTGTGCAGCTGGGCTGGCCCGGACGCCATGGGACTGTGCGTCGGTCCAAGAGGAGGGAACGAAGGGTGGGGCATTTTAGTGGCTTTAGACAACAAATTCTTCCATTAAAAGATCTCTTTGAGGATTTGCCTGCCCGCTCTGACCGGGACCTCCTTGAGCCCAGGCGGGGTCGTTGCCAGCGTCCAGGGAGGAGGCGCTCTGGGTGTCTGGAGCTGGGCTGAGCCTCCCTGGCAGCACACAGGGGCCTTCTACCAGGTTCCCCGTTTGCCGTCCTCTGAGACATGCCCTGTGGCTTCCCTGTGCCCGCCGTCTGCGAAATGGGGAAACGGAGTCAGGCCGGCTCACTCACTGCTGGCCAGGCGTGGGGGCAGGAGTCCGGCCGGTTGGTGCACTCTTACCTGGAGCATTCTAGGTTCTCCTGGGGCAGGGCCGGGTGGACCCCGCAGGGAGAGCCCCCACCAACGGCCACAGGGGGGCGCCAGAGACCAGAGGAGGGCCAGGTGCCCCGGGGGAGCCCAAGTGCCGTCTCCGAAGGAACGGAGGGACGGTGTCCTGGATGGGGAGATGGGCGATTCTACTCCCCGCGGCCCCTCTTGGACAGCCTGATTCCCCGCCCGGCCCACCACGGCCCCCAGGGGTCAGCAGTCACGGGCCAACCAGTGAGGCCCCTGGGTCCTGGATCACTGCAGGTGCAGCCTCTGGCAAGTCCCTAGCCTCTCTGAGTGCTGTTCTCAGACAAGGCTGTCCTCTTGCCCTGAAGACCATGCCCAGGGGGCGCCTGGACCTGAATGCCTGGAATTCCTGCCTTTTACTGGGGCTCCCTATGAAAGCTGTCACAATAGGGGCACCTAGCTGGCTCAATCCTAGAGCATGGGACTTTCGATCTTAGTGTTTTGAGTTCAAGGCCCAGGGTATAGAAATCACTTTAAACAATTAAAAATCTTAAAAAAAAAAAAAAAAAAAAAAAAAGACTCCATCCCCACATAGGACAGCAGAGAGGAAACTGAGTCACAGGCAACAAGGATTGAGTCCCGCCGAGGTCTGCTTGCACAGAACTGGGACTGGTGCACGGCACTCCCCATCCCATCCCATACTTGATTCTGTTTGGTCCTGAGTTCGTTTTTTGTCACATTCTTGTTCCAAGCCTCAGTTTCCTTGCCTGTAAAAGGCGGTTGGGCACCCTGCCCACTCCACTGTGGCTCCAAGGTCAGAAAGCCTCTCGGGACTCCATCTGTGCCTGAACTGCTCCAGCCTTCGCAAGCAGCCTGTCCTCCAGCCCTGGCCGCAGAAAGTTCTTGCATGTGGTGCTGCTTCACCGCAGTAGATCTGTTCTCTGAGCTTGTATGAGCCAGACGGCCAGGGCCACAGAGTCCTTGCCCCACGGAGCCCTGTGTGGGGCGAGGATCTTGGCCCAGCTCAGTGGGTGCTCAGCAGGTGAGTCTGAGCAGGAGACCCCCACTACCTTCTCAGTCACTGCTTGTAGGAGGCCCTCCTGGGTGCAGGGGCAGCTTCTCTGCTCATAACCTCTCCCTCCCCCACTCCGAGTCCCTTTGGTATTGAGGTGCTGGGCACTCTCTCTCACCCAGCCTCGCAGGGAGCAGATCACCTGGATAACACCTTACGAATATTCCTATGATGCTTCTTGGCATTTCAAAGTGACTGCGGATATGTTATTTTCAGGACGTATTATTACCCTCCGTTGACAGATTAATACCTTGAGGGCAGCCCCGGGTGGCTCCGCAGTTTAGCGCTGCCTGCAGCCCAGGACCTGATCCTGGAGTCCCGGACTCGAGTCCTATGTCGGGCTCCCTGCATGGAGCCTGCTTCTCCCTCTGCCTGTGTCTCTGCCTCTGTCTCTATGTCTCTCATGAATAAATAAATACAATCTTTAACAACAACAACAAAAAGGATTAACACCTTGAGGCAGAGGAGATGGGAGGTGAGTGGTGCCAGCTTTGCCTCCTAACCTAGGCTGCGGGCTTCGGCCAGTGCTTGGCGGCTCAGGAGGGCGGCGTGTTGTGCTCAGATGCTGGGGACAGGGGCGAGGAAAGGCCAAACTGCGGTGGACTTGACATAGACCTTCTGCCAAGGGCCTTTAGATGGTGAGACCCAGGCCTAGCGGTGGGGGGGTGGGGGAGAGGCTAGCCCAGATAAGGGGGCCCCTTATAAGTGGGATAAGTGACAGGGAACCCAGCTTCTCCCACCCCTGAACATAGTCCTCCGGGTCTGCGAGGGGACCAGAAGCAAGACAGTCTCCAGGGTCTCCTGCATCCACAGCCACGTCTTCAGTCTCCCCAGCCTGGTCTGTGCCCCCACCCCCCACGCCAGTGAAGCAAAAGTAAGATTCAGCTCCAGTGACTGAGGATGACCCCTCCTGGAGCTGCCCTGGAAGCTGCTCTCAGCAGATGGTCTTGCGCTAACTAGAGTGACAGACTGCCCTTGCCCTTGGCCACACCATAAGTCGTAACCTACTCCGGCCCCAGAGAGCCAGGGAAAGATGAGGCTGGCTGCGGCGTCATCCCGCCCTGCCTACTCTTAACCACGCACACATGTGGCCTTGGGCAAGTCACTTCCTCTCTCTGGGCCGGTCTTTGTGCACAGGGAGAAATGTCCAGCTCAGGTGTGAGAGGCAAATGGAACCCAGAAAGGCCACCAATGGCTGCTGGAGCCCATCTGCCTAGAAGAGTGTGTGGTTGAGGGGGGCGGGTGGGGGGGGTACAGAGCTCACATAAAAGCTATGTCGTGCTGCTCAGGCACTCGAGTTTATTTCAGTGTCCACTGGGATGGCTTTTTGGGGAAGTGCTGGTAGAGATGGTGGGGTTAAGGGTCCCCACTCCCCAAGCTAGTCTTGGCAGCCCCACATACTCAATCCTCCGCCCTCCCTAGCACACTAAGGGTGTGTCCTTTGAAAAGTCCAAAGCTCCAAATGGATGGACATATGGTGATTTCATCATCCTGGTTTTTCTTCCAAAAACCTTCTCTGGGCTGTTCCAAAACACTATAGGGGCTCCCACACTCCACAGCGGCTGCAACTCCACGTGGTTTTATAATTATCAATCCCTCTGGGTGCACAGGAAGCCAGGCTCTAAGCCCCCCCTTGGCCACCATCCCTCTGGCCCATGGGCGCCACCCAGTCTGCGAGCGGCCTCAGGGAAGGGTGGGTCCTGCCTGCTTTGTTCTGGGTGGGGTGGGGTGCTGGGCTCCCTGCGCCAAGACTTACCAGCCCCTCTGGCCCACCACATAGGCCACTCAAGCTGGGCACCCCAGGGGCCCTGCCTGTGAAGCTGGGGTCACGCATCTGGTGCATGAGGAAACAGTCTCCGGGAGGGAGGGGCTGAGTCCCAGCAAGTGGCAGAGCTGGGATTCTAACTCCTGCCTGTCTGGCCTAAGGCCTGCCTTCTGTGCACTTTCTCAGCTGTGGTGTTTTGAATGAGGAGGGGCAGGAGTGGTAGCTTGGTGTCCTAATCCTATCACAACCTGGTGGCTTTGGGCAAATCCTAAGACCAGCCCACTTGAGATAAGAACAGGACACTGGGTTGGATTCATGGTTTACTTTTTTGTTTACTAAGCACTAGGAGGAATGTTCTTTCTGAGGTGTTCTCACGGGATGTCAATATATAAAACAGAACTGCTGAGTGGGGCCTAGACAGTGGGTAGGCCCCAGTGCCTCCTGGGTGCTGGACTCTGAGGTGTCATGTGGGTAGATGACCCCAGATGCATCTTATTCCAGGAGCTGTGGGGACTGGGTGGCAACAGCCCCCCTGTGTTGCAGACTAATCTCTAAAGGGGGGGGTCTTCTGCCCAGGATCCTGGAGTGGGGGAGGGGGAAGGGATGAGGAACTGGCCCTCAGGAGAGTGGCCATGCCTAAACCTCAGCCTGGGAGAAGAAGAGCAGCCCCTCCCCGCCCCCAACTGTAAAACACAGACCCAGACGGGGGACCTGAGCTCTGAAGCAGCAGGGGGCAGACACCTGCTGAGGGCCTCTCCCTCAAGCCTTAGAGGCACAGCCAATTCCTGGGGCAGCACCCCGCGCGGAGTGCAGGCCCTCGGAGAGCCTGCAAAGGGCAGAGCCGGCCAGCAGCGCCTCTCACCCACATTCTGGAAGAACTGTTTTAAAGTTCTGTTTTTTCCCTAACAGCAAGTGCACTCCACCTCTTGGGTGACCCCTGGAAACGGAGGGCTGCCCCAAGTCTTGAAGGCCCTCGGCTGGAGTGATTGCACTGGACCTTCAGTGTGGGGTTCTCAAATCTGAGTCTTCAGAGCAGACTTTGGGGAACAGAGAGCTGCAAGATTTTCTTTTTTTTTTTTTAAAGATTTATTTATCTATTTTTATTTATTATTTATTTATTTATTTATTTATTTGAAAAAGAGAGAGAGAAAGAGGCAGAGACACAGGAGGAGGGAGAAGCAGGCTCCATGCCGGGAGCCCGACGCGGGACTCGATCCCGGGACTCCAGGATCACTCCCTGGGCCAAAGGCAGGCGCTAAACCACTGAGCCACCCAGGGATCCCTGAGCTTTTCCTTTTTAAAGGCTACTTGCAGGGGTGCCTGGGTGGCTCAGTCAGCTCAGATCATGATCCTAGGGTCCTGGGATTGAGCCCAGTGGGCTCCCTGCTCAGTGGGGAATCTGCTTCTCCTTCTTCCTCTCCCTCTGCTTCTCTCCCTGGCTCATGTGCATGCTCTCTCTCTCTCTCTCTCTCATTCTCTCTTGCAAAGAAATCGTAAAATAAAATAAAGGCTACTTGCAAGAGCTCATGCATGAGTCAGGTGGACTGGGTTTGAGTGTCACGTCTCACTGGCTTTCCCAGCTCTGTGGAGTCTCTGGTTCCCAGCTGTGAAATGGGGAAAAAGTGACCTCCTAGGTCTCAATGGTCAAGACAAAACTTCTGAGTGGTAACGGGAAGGCTGGTGAACCCCCCACTAGCTCAGCTACTGGCCAGCAGACCGGACGCTTGTCACATGAGCTGTGGCACATGACCTGGCCCTGAAAACCTGTGGGCCCTTGTGTGCGTCCTGCCTACCATCACAAATGTGCCAGCCTGGAACAGTCTCTACCCCGACTGCACCTCAAGTGTTCACCCCTCCCTCCGCTGGTACCAACAGGCCCCCTATCTGACACCGGCTGGCCCCACCCTTCATAATTTTCATAATTGTTTTTGTCGCTGGTATGTCCGCTTGGTCTGTCTTCAGAGGGCCTGCCGCACTGTCTCCAAGCCACCCCGGGGCTAGCAGGGAACACACAATAAACCCTTGTCTACTGGACCCCTCCCAGTGCCGAGGGCCCCATGACGTCCCCATGTCTGAGGCCGGGGAGGGGCCCAGGTTGGAGAAGCTGTGAAGGTCACAGAAGGCAGAGAGTACCTTCTTCCCTAGACCCTGGGGGACCAGCCTCACCCTCAGTCACCAGAAGTTCTCCTGATTTCTCTACCTCAGTCTCCCCCCACAAATAAAATACTCCCGCTCAGCCCACTCCTAAGCAAAGACGGGGTGGGGGATGGGAGTGTGTGTGTGTCAGCCCCACCGAGGCCTCACTTTAATAGGAGGCAGCAGCTGCTGCTGGGCTGAGCATGGCGGGCAAGGACTAGCCCTCACCCCCCTGCGGGCCTGCCAATCTGTCTCTGCTGGCATCTTGGCCCTCCAGATGCTCCGCCAGCGTCCCAGTAGGCGCTGTGTGGTGCAGGCCCTGGAAGACACAACTAAGCACCAAAAGCGAGCTTCGGCACAATTAAACTTTTTTTTTAATGCAAGAAAGAAAGTTGTCTTCAGTTGCCCTTTCTTCCCAAAGCCAAGTGCAGATGAGCCACAGCACCTTGCAGTGACTTCCCGACCAGGAGGCTGCCTCCATCCTCCCCTAATGCTGCACAGTGGTGGGCCAAAGCCAGCTGCAGGTACAGAGGCCAGTGCCAGGGAGTCAGACCCAGTGGAGGCCCAGAGAGCAGCACTGAAGGGCTCGGTGGGGGCCAGAAGAGGTCAGATGGAGAAGTCCCTGAGACCTACCCTGGGAGTGCCTGGTGCGAAGCTTGCTCCCCCACCAGGGGCCCGTGAGGAACCAGCAAGTGCATCCAGGCCCTCTGGGTGTGCTGGGACAACCTGGCCACAGCAAAGCTGACGAGGCAGCCTGGATGCTCAGCCTGGAAGGAGGTCATTTTCAGGAGATCCAAGACATACGCTGCCCTCCTTTGCTTGATGGGAGGAGGGAGGACAGAGCTTCCATGGGAAATGAATGGTCACAGGAGGAGGGAAGGGGTTGCGCTGTCCCTGGTCTCTGCTGTCTGGAAAACTAGGCCCAGGTTGGAGCACCGAGCCTGCCAGGTCCGTGAGGGCCCACCACCCAGCCGAGGTGGGGGAGGAGGCAAACCAGAATGTTCCGGGAAAGTGAAAGGGAAAAGCAGGAAACACAAACTCTGGGGTTCCCAATGGTGTACTCTGCACATCCAATGGCCCCTGGGTGGACTGTGGGAAAGGAGACAGAAATCACAGCTTCTGAACAAGTGGTTGGGCAGTTACTGAAAATTCCATCAAGTACGGAAGGTGTCACTTTACAGAACACAGCTAGCTTATGTTTTTCTGGGAAATGTTCTCGCATCCCTGCTCATCCCCTGGACCTCATAAAGGTAGTTGGGGTAGTCAAGCTGGGGGCGGGGGGTGGATAGGAACAAAGAGCAAGGCCTGTGCATGGCAGGGCAAGGGAAGAAGGCACCAGAACCAAGTCAATCCAGGAGCAGGGGGAGAGGGCAGAGCTGGACAGGGCAGGAGCCACTGGCCCAGCAAAGTAGCACTCAAACTCAGAAATGAACTGGAATCCTGGGGTTCCTGTCTACACAGGGCCCCAGGGCCCCCGCAGCTGCCAGGATAGGGAGGTCAGTGAGCCATGGGAGGCGCTGCTGTACAGCAGAGGAGAACAGGGCAGGACAGGGGCTTGTGTGCATGGGGCTGTCAGACGGAGGAGGCACGAAAGAATACTGCCTCTAACATTATATATTAAAAATATCCATAGTTCTTGTGCACAAAATTCCATCATTCACATACGACTATTACCCGCCTCCCTGCTGGGCCCAGGAACGGCCTGAAAAGAAAGATGGTGGTTTTTCTTTGCAAGAGCTGCAGAATCATGGCTCAGTCTTTATGGCCCTTCCCCTCCCCACAGCAGCCCTGCCGGGCGGGGGTGCTACGCTCACTCATGCCTCCGCTTGGAGGGGGGGATCAGGTGTGGGGGCAGGTCGGCAGGCAGCTCATGGCCCTCTAGCTTGACTTTGATGAGGTGGTTGGCTAGGGCAAACTCCTCATCATCCAGCAGCCCATCCTTGTCCACGTCGGCCAGCTTCCAGATCTTCCCCAGTACCGTGTTGGGCAGCTTGGATTTCACCATCTCCTTTTTGGCATTGGCGCCCGTGATCTTACCATTGACAGGCGATAGTGTGTAGAAGATCTCGTCGTAGGTGGGCTTGTCCTTACCCACTACCCACTCTACGTCATCGATGCCCTCGCCGGCCCCTTCGCCGTAGCCGTGCCCAAAGGGCCCGTTCATGGTGCCGTCGAAGGCACCGCCCTTCACAGCCTGGGAGGGCATCAAGGACTCCTCCTGGCGAACCATCACCATCAGCCGGGCAATGTCATTCGCCAGCATGTCATCCACTGTGTCTAGCAGCTTGGGCTTCAAGGCCTGGAACTTGCTGAAGTCCTGAGTCTGCAGGAGTTCCTGTGGCAGGCAGGGGAGGGGATGGGCGGGTCAGGTCCCTTGGGGACTCCAGGCTGAGTGGGTAGAGCTGGGGTTCCCAAGCAAAAGAACTGGTACCAGGTCACAGGCCCAACCACCCAACCACTCAGGTGACCTAACTTCTCCCTCGGCCTTGGCTTCCTAGTCTGTGAAGTAGATGTGACAAGAATACCTTCCCTGAGGGGCTTGGGGGGGCGGCGGATCTGCTGGAAGGCCAGGCGCCCCACCCCTTCCCCACTGCTCAGAGTGAGTCACTGCATTCCCCTCTGCGGTGTCACCTTCTTCCGTTCGGGCAGGGTGCTGCTGACTAACTCAGGGGCTCCCATTGGGGAGGCCCCGCCCAAAGGAGGGTGTGCAGGATGGCCATACCTGCATCTTGCGGAGGCTTGGGAAGTCCCCGGGGGAGATCTGATGCTCCCTCTCAATCTTCTGATAGATCTCTCCCAAGTTGTTCACCAGCTCCTTCTTTTTGCTCTCTTTACCAAAGACATTGGGCATCTCCTTCTTGAGGGAGCTGATGATGTAGGCGTGGACCTAGAAGACAGGAAAGGGCAGATGTCAGGTCGTCAGGCGCTCCCAGGACACTCCAGAAACTGGGGGCTGCCCGAAGCCATCCAGGGCGCTTGTCTTCCGCAGTGCTGGGCATACCCCCAGTTCCCCCTCCATGCAGCAGAGATGTGGAGCACACTGTCCGGAGCCAGGTAGGGCCCTGATGTCCCACACACGCATAGCGGTGGCTGCTGTCAAGTTCACAAAACTCCAATACGGCCCATATTATGCTCCATTTATCACCCTGCTGGCTCAGAATGAGTAAGATTAGGAAAACCACATAAAGCTTTTCCTAGATGTTTTGGAGTTTATCTAAGCTCAATACCTTACTTAGACGTTTGCCAACTGAGGGCGGCACACCCTTCGTTTCCCCACAGCAGACCAGTGACGCTGGCAACCCTCTGAGGGCATGGGCCCTCGGATCCCTCCGCCTTCCGAGAAACGTCCAGGCGTGAAGGGCTGCGGCCAGCCCTTGATCAGGTCACTGAGCCAGCCTCACCCTCCTTCTCCCAGGCTGCCAAGCTCTACCCCATCAAAACCCCTCCACCGGCCTGACCCTGTCTGCCACAGGCTGGGAGCCTGGCTGAGAACTGCCCGAGGTAAGCAGGGCTGTGTGAGAAAGTGGCAGTCACCACACTGCCTATCAAGGGCCTGTGCAAGTTGGCACAGAGAGCCACTCACTCCAGGAAAAGGAAACAGTCTGGAAACCGCAGGTGCGGGATGAGATCGGAGGCCCTGGGGTTTTCCAGGCATGGTGACTCAGTGCACATGCAGGCCCAGCAACTACACACCATTTCTGTTGCTGAACAGAGCCTATCCTTTGTTCGGTCCTCAAAGGAGGCTGCACGAAAGCACAGGCGGCCCTGGCAATGGGAGGCTATTCAAAGAGAGAGTAGAGCTGCCCTTCCCTGCAGCCTGGAAATGGGAAAGACCAGGAGCCAGTTATGCAGGTTTCCTCATGGGTTTCTTTCTTAAAACCAGCTCCACTCACTGGGAAGGCTCCAGAAGTGAGATGTGGGAAACCGTGTAGCCCTGGATCCCCCAGAGCAGGATTCTGCAACTGAACTGTGCATACTGATTACCAGGGGATGGTGTTCAAATGCAGATGGTTCAGTAGTGGAGGGTAGGGCAGGGAACCTACACTTCTAGCATGCTCCAATATGGTCCTTGAGCACTCCGGGTAACCAGTGTGGAGAAGATGAAAGGTCAGTTCTTTTTACTCAAGACTGAGCACCAAAATGCTACTCGACTTCACACCGCAAGATAGTGCAGGGAACCTAACCACTATGTCTGGCCTACAGCAGACTCTCAAAAGCTGTGAGCTACATCCAGGTGGCTGTTTCCCTGGAAGCAGAAGCATGGCCTGTGGGGCTCCTCTTTGGATCTCCCCGGACTGCCTTCGCCGAAGCCCTCACACCCAGAGAACATGTTCTTACTCCTCCACAAGCCATAGGCAGGTGTAAATACCCCCATCCTCTATGGCCATTTCATCAGAGAAGTGGTGATGCACAGGGTTACAGGGTCCCGGCTAACAACCATCACTGATGGGGCCTGGGCGGAAGCTGAGCTCTGAGCCCAAGGATCCATGATTCTCACATGTGCACTGATGCGGCCTACAGACTTATCCAGGTGGGCTCATGATGTGCTATGGTGCTAAATCAGAGCACATGTTCCTGTCTGAGGGGCCCACTGGTGCCATCAACCTTCTTTCCCAGCCCTAGCCACGCCAGGGTCTCACTGCAGTACTTGGCCAGGCACTGAGATTCCAAGCTCTTGAGCAATTCAGATGCCACCCAGCAGGTGCCAGCAGGTCCTGTGCTTCCACAGAGGGGCGGAGATGGTTTACAAGACCCTTGGGGGCACAGGCCACCCAGGGTTCTTGTGCCCCATCTTTCCACTAGCTCCCTCCTGTCCTGGCTTATGCAGCGTCACCCACCTGAGGCCCCCCAGTTGCCGGCTTCTATGGCATACCATGACAGGACAAATAAACCAAGCTTGGTTTTTCTTTACGTGTTCACTTTCCCGTTGCCACCAATGTGTGCTGGAAGGGCAAAGACTGTGTGTGTCAGTCCCCACTGTGTCCCCAGCACAGGCTGAGGGCTCAACAGGCCTGGGAGGTGAGGACTGGAGTTGCACCCCCGCCTGCACCCCACTTCTCAGGCTGCCCCTGGGCACAGCGCTACCTTCCCGCTGAATGTCTGCGTGCATCAAGAAGACTCAGCTGAGAATCAAGGGCTACACCCATTGGTGCAGAGAGGACTCGTTCAGACACAGCACACACAGGTGTAGCTGTGGGAATGGGTCTTGGGCACCCCAAAAGCCAAAGCAGACCAATCCTAGAGCCCCAAGTGCCAGTCCTGGATCCCCGTGGGCCCCACCCAGCAGTGGGCCCAGCCCCCCACTCCTAGTCTACCTTTGCCAGCCGTGCCCGCTTGATCAGGTCATTGAGCTTCCTGAGGGCAGCATTTCGGGGCAGAGACTGGATGTCTTTAAAGAGGTCCTGTTCCTCCGCCTCAAAGAGCTTGCGATTGTCAGGGATGAGGAGTGGGTGGGACCAGAAGGAGCCGATGTATACTCTGACAACCTCGGGGGTGTTGATGATCTTCCCCAGGGACCACATGAGAGCCCCGTAGACCCGCATCAGCTGCTGGGTCTCAATCTGGTCGGCTTTGTTCAGCACCACACGGATCTTGTCCTCATGGTTCTTGAGGGCCTTGATGACCTCGGAGAACTCGTCAGAGATGTCCAGCTTGTGGGCGTCAAAGAGCAGGATGATGCGGTCGACCCGCTCAGCAAACCACTCCAGGACAGCTGCGAAGTCGTAACCTACGGGAAGAGCAGGGTGAGCTCAGGGGCACCATGGCCAGGCAGCTCTGATGGCTCTCTTCCCGGACCCAAGCTGGTATTTATTTAAATTTCCACCACATACTCAAGGGGCCAGCACAGCACCCTCCTGCTCCCCCGTTTCTGTGCCCACTCAGTACCCTAGCGCATACAGCACCTGGCAAGGAGAGGTGTGCCACAGATAAATAATGCAAAAGAAGTCACAAAGCCCAGGGGTACCTGGGTGGCTCAGTCAGTTGAGCGTCTGCCTTGTGGCTTGGGTCATGATCCCAGGGTCCTGGGATGGAGCCCCACATGGGGTCCCTGCTGAGCGGGGAGTCTGCTTGTTCCATCTCCTGATCCTGCCCCCGCTTGTGCTCACTCACTCTCTCTCAAATAAATAAAATCTTAGAAAGGAAAAAATAAAAGTTGTCACAAAGTCTGAGCCCTAAAGTAGCTCAGACCAGGTCAAGAGTGAAGAGGAGAGCGCAGCAGTGTGGCTCGGCACCGTGTGGCGAGAAGGACAGAAACTTGGGGTCTGCCACCTGCTGGCTGGATGTCCTTACATGACAGGGACAGTAAGGAACAGCCATAACACCTGCAGCTGCTACTCGTGGGGTGCTTGTGCTGGGCCCCCATTTTCCAGGAACCTCACTTATTCTCCACAACAGGGGCTGGCCAACTGCAGCTGGCCCATCACCTGTTCTGTAAATAAGTTGTTTGGTTTTTTTTTGTTTTTTTCTTTTTTTAAAGATTTTGTTTATTTATTCATGAGAGACACAGGCAGAGGGAGAAGCAGGCCCCCTGCTGAGCAGGAAGCTGGATGTGGGACTCGATCCCAGGACCACAACCCGAGCCAAAGGCAGATGCTCAACCACTGAGCCACCCAGGTGCCCCCATAAATTAGTTTCATTGGAACAGAGCCACACTCCTCTGTTCAGCTGCTCTTGTCTCAGATAGCAGAGTCCAGTTGTTGTGACACACACCACAGGCCTCCCAGGCCAAAGATATTAACTCTGACCCTTCAGAAACTTTGCTGGCCCCTGCCCTATGACAAGCCTAGAAAGTGTGACACACCACTTCCCCTCTCTAGGTCTTAAATGCTTCTATGCTGTTTCCCACCATCCTCTGGAAGCCCTTTTTAGTGGACGTGGCCAACTATAGCACAGACTGCTAACTGGAGCTCTTCCTTTAATAACAGAACAGCCTAGTTCCAGCTGAATTCAGGGCCCCTCCTTTTAAGACCACATTTCCTAGCCTCTCCTGCAGCAGATGAACAAAAGAAGTTTATGTGCCCTTTGCTTTTCTCCCTTCCTGAAGAATGGAATGCAGATGTGATGGTAGGAACTGGAGCAACCACCTTGAGTTCAGAGATGGCCTTGGACTGTTATTTTCCACGTAAATGATCTGATAACTGATTTAAGCCCATGGATTTTTGGGTCTCTCTAACAGCAGTTTAGTTTGTATCCTGTTTTATAATCACAACTCTTAAAATGTTTCTACTTCTTACCACTGCCTCCAGAAGAAGTGATGGTTCTATTTCTCACCCTTTAGGAATAAAAGATGAGGAGAGATAGGAAGACCATGTGATGGCCACAGCCTGAGAGTCTTAGGGAAGCTTGGTTTGAAGGCCCTGAGCTGCCATTTCCTCTCTGGGTAATTCTGGGCAAGCCTCCTCGTCCTTGGGCTCCTCCTCGTTCTTCACCCACTACCCACAGGCCACCTCAAGCATAGGCCAGCCCTCTTAACCAGCACAAATTCATCCCAGAGTGCAGTCAGGCTCCTGAAAGTAAGCCAGAGAAGCTGCTGCTATAGAGAAGAGCCCGAGACGCTGCCCAGAAACGGGACCAGACCAACCTCCTCCCCCTGACAGCCTGCTTCTAGCTCGCATCCCTCACAAAACACGCCACTACTCCTGACCAAACTGGGATGGAGACATACTCTCTAGACCGCGGGTTACAGGAAAGTAGCACGTAGAAGGAGAGAACAAATAAAAGAACAGAGCGACCACAGTGCTGTGAGGAGGGAGGGCAGCCCTCCCCACCCTGCCGGTGAGGAACCTGCTGAGTTGGTCATCAGAGTGGTATTCAGCTGCTCCTGGTCCTGCCAAGCCTCCCAGACTGAAGACAAGTCCACAGGAGAGTCCCTGAGAGGCTGCTTCCACTTGGGCCAGAACTAGGCCCCTCTCACTCACAAGGGCTTTAAGACCAAAGTCAACACTGGGGCATGTCTAGGGGGTGAAGGTCTGCTGGGATGGATAAACCTTCTGGATAAAGCCCCCCAGGTTTAAGTGCTTCAGAGCTGTCTGTGTACCCGAATGCACAGCATTCCAAGCTTCTCCCCACACTTCAGCGCTCAGAAAGAACACAGGCTCTTAAACAAGACAGCTCTAGAGTCAATTCCCGGCACTGGCCACTGACTGCGATCTGAAGTTCTTAACTTCTGAGTTCTCATTTCTACTTCTGTAAAATTTAAATAACAATTCTTCCTCCTATGACCACAGGGAGGGTTAGATCAGGTACCACAGCAGGCTCCTAGCACCGGCCCCACGGCAGGAGGGGCTAACTGGCCTAGGACAGCATTACTGGTCAGGAACAGTGACAAAAGTCCAGCCTGGTTCTGAGGCTAGGGGCCAGCTTTCGTCATTGGGGTAAGACATTGAAAGGAAAACCCCCAATTCACTGTTTCTGTTGACTTAGCACAGCAGCCTCGGGATGGCAGCAACATGCAGCCTGTTCCTGCCACAGCAACCCAGGCAAACGGAGCATTCTGATCAGAAGCAGCCCCTTGAAAGGCCGGACTTTCTAACAGGGTGAAGGGGAGGGCAGTAAAGCCCCCATGAATGTGAACTTGGGCCTGAGCAGGGCAGCCACCAACTTTCCTGAGGCCCATGCCGATGGTCAGAATCAGCCAGACCACCTGATTCTCTGTGCTCAGAGTGTGGGAAGGCATGGTCACCCCTGTGCCAGCAGCCAGCCAGTATCACAGGTTGCCGGGTCCAGAGGACACAGTCCCCACAGTCCCTGGACACTATGCAGCTGGCTCCAAGAGCCACGGGACGGCATGCCCGGAGAGGAGCCACCAGCACAAAACAAGAACAGGAAGGCAGAGGGGCTGGCGAAGGAAGCGGCCAAGGAGACTGCAGTGCCTGCCTGGGCTGCACGGCGAGCGCCTTTTATGGCTGATTCTGGGAGCGGCAGGTCAGTGCTGGAAAAGCAATGACTCAGGACTGAATGACGGCTCCCTCTCAGCAAATATGAGGCCCCATTCCTCCCCTGGTCAAGCTGCTCGTCCTCAGACCGCCACAAGCTGAATGACCACAAATTCACATAGCTGGGAAGGCAGCGGCGCCAGAGGCGAGGTACTAGGAACGGGGGCACCCTGACGGACTGGGCTCCAGCCCAAGTTAGCTTTGGCCTGGGAGTCAGGAGGGCGCACAGGGAGCTGAGCTCACCCCCGAGACTCCACCCAATGTGGCCTCACACCCCCTCCCCAATGGAGGGGGCCCAAGATGACTCCAGGAAGGACAAACAGAAGAGGGGGAGGAGTTGCTTCTGAATCGTGGCACCAGAGTCACTGCAGGCAGAGTGGAGGACCCCAAGCGGCCCCTCCTGCCCCACCTGCATCCCAGTTACCTGCCAACATCTCCAGTTGGAGCCAACAGAGCTCAGTCCATTTTTTTTTTTTGCAGGTGAATGAAATTTCCTGTTTATTATGAAAAATGCTCACACTTTCAGTGAGGGAGACATGATGGCTGGCCAAGTGTGTCCACGGGTCACGAAAAAGGTCATAATACACAGGCGCGTGTGATGTCACCACAGATGTATGATCACACACAACCATGTGGCTGCAGCCACCTCCAGGCCCACCCAGCACACATCTATCCACCAAACTGTCACTTGGCCCGTGATGGTGTCTCGAAAGGAACCAAGGGCCGGACTCACAGCAGCAGCACCAAAACATCAATCAAGTCCGTGCAATCAGCAGGGTGGCTGTAGCCACCAGGGCAGCAGGTGACAAGTACACGGACAAGCGTGCCAGCCAGCGCCCCCACTCGCAGCACTGCCCAAGGCAGTGAGCCTCCAGGCTTCGGGACATGCTAGATGTCAGCCTCAGTGACAGGATACGTTTTGGCCCCTGCACTGGGCTTAACGCACAGCAATTCTGCAAAGCAGGAGTTCCTGGTGCTCCTGGTAAAAGAGCAAACTACATCCTCACCAGTGGAGACAGGACCTGCTGTAGCTTCATCTGCCTTGGGTGCAGACGGGAGTGAGGGCGCTGACACCCATGTCCCTTGGACAACACAGTCTAAGGGGGCTTAGCTGGAAAGAGGCCAACCCCACAGTGTAAGGAAGAGCCGGTGCCATCTCTGACAAGGGACAAGCTCTCACATAGAAAGAGTTCTGGAACTTTGGAAACATTATACCAGGCTGAGGGCTGGGCTCAGACTTGGGGACATAAGCACACAGGGAGATGTGGACAGGGGGTCCAAACGTGCTTTCCCGTCTCCGGTCCATTCCCACCACGCCTCCTTGGGCCCCTCCTGCTCTCGGGAGCACCCGCTGGCCTCCTCACTGGGTCTGTCCTCCAACAAGAGTCCCGCTCCCCACCACAGGCACAAAGGTGGGGAGAGGGGAAGTTATGACAGGTCCTCGCCCAATCCTGGCACCCTCCAAACACAGGTAGTTCCAGTGGCTGAAGGAAAAGCTGCTTTCATACATTCCAAGTTTCTAGAACATCAACAATACAGGGTTTGTCTGCAATCGACTTTCACTTCCTGCCATTCAAGCTGCGTGGGCCTCGGTATTTCTTGCTGTAGCCCCTACCACACACATTTCCAACGGGTGCTGGGCCCGGGAAAGGAGGGGGCACAGGACCCCAAGACGAAAGTTAAGGAGCACAGAGAGGACCCCCATGGTTGGTGAGCTTTCTCCAGGGGCACGCTCTTCAGGAAAGGACTCTGCTGGGGTCACCCAACAGCAAGGAGACAGGGGGCCTCCTGATGCCTAGGTTGATGCCAAGAGAAATTCAGAAACTGAAATCCACCCTACACCCAATATTTGTAGGAGCTTTACTCAAAATCGCTCCAAACTGGAAACCCAAGGGCTCTTCAGCAGGTGAAGGGTAAGAAATGAGAGCGCAGACTCGTGACGGGAAGAATGAGAGCAACAAAAGGAACAATGGATCAATGCTCTCCCACACATGATGTCCCGCGAAGCACATGCTAAGTGGAGGATAGGCACGGAAGACCCATATAGGACCTTCTGGAAAAGGCAAAACTTAGGGATAAGTATCAGCTCAGTGGTTGCCAGGGACCAGAGGAGATGCAAAGGGGAGCAGGGAACTTTCTGGGCTGAATGGAAAGACTAGATCTTGATGGTGGTGGCGATGGTTACATGACCGCTTCACAGAGCTATGCACCTAATGAGGATGAAAACCTCTACAAATCTGACCAGTAAATGGGCAAAGGGCAGGGAAAGACAGGTGGACTCTGACATCAGGCTGACATCGGGCTCTGGAGCCCCCTCCTTGGCAACCAGTCGAGTGACCCCAGCACCAGGGCCCCTCTCTGAGCCTCGTTTCTTTGTCTATAATGTGAAGGTGTGACTGTCTAGCTGCTGTGGGCAGCGAGGGAGCGCCTGGAACACTGTAAGCACTTGGTAAATGTTTGCTGTTATTTACACACAGGAACTGTATTTTGGGCTCAAGCAGCTCAGATTCTCAGGGGTGTGTGGGCGCTGACCACTTCTAATGCTCGAAGAATGCCTCATCCCACCAGATATAAATGGAATGTCTGCAGGCGCTCGCGCCAGCTACTACGGGGCCGCCTGCCGGCTCGCAGCCTTCGATCCAACAGGTGCTGAGCCCCAGCACCGACTGGTATGGCTCCTCCGTGGGTGGTGGCCCACGCCCTTAGGCAGAGCTGCACCCTTCCCACCAAAGGCTCCGCCCAAAAGCTGTCCAGGGGACCAGAACAGGGGGCGGGGAATGGCAGGGGGTGCGGTGGTGAGAGGGAGGCTTGGAGGCAGCCCGGGGCCCTGAGAAGGGAAACTCCAGCTGAGTCAGTGCTTCCCTAGCCTCTGGCCTCTTTGGCATGTTAGTCAGAAAAAGGTCTTTCTAACCAAAGTCTGGGAATCCCTGGATTTTTTGGTGTTATCTAGAATTAGCTGACATGTGCTGAACATGCAACTGAGCACTAGGTAACAGGGCAAGGGCTAAACACGCAGGATGCAATAACTCCCTGGAGTCCCCAGCTTCCAAAGTAGTGCGCTGGGGCCTGAAGCTTCTGTCATCATCTGTACCGGGGGCACGAAGAATCCAGGAGGGATGTAGCCTTTGGCCTGGCCCAAGGCTGGCAGGCAACCTCATGGGGCATTCTACGGGCTGCAGAAAATGCCTGGGTGCATCTCAGGAGGTAGTCAGCACAACGGTTGGTAGGCAGGGAGGGCTGTCCACAGTGCAGGCCCTCCTCGGAGTTAGAGGACCCCAAGTCTAGACCTGGAAGGCCCTGCCTTACCTCCTGAGATGGCTTCCAGACTTAAACGGGGCCTGGGAACCAGGGACAGTCAGCAGGATGGCAAGTGAGAAGCTAGGGAACCAGCCAACTAGGGCCAGGGGTCCTAGTACCCATCCCCAGGGGGTCTGGGGGCCAATTTCTGCTCAAGGCAGAGATGCCAGCATGGTCAAGCCCTGGACCTCAGGTCCATTTCTGGCTCCGAGTCTGATTTTAAGCGGGGAGAAGCCAGAAGTGGTCCCTGTGCCTGTCAGGAGAGCTCAGAAACCCTGCACAGTCCACCAAACAGGGTCAAAAACGTGCCCGATCTGCACCCCCCCCCCCCCCGCCCCGCCGCACTCCTTCAAGTGGGAGCATCCCCTCTCAGCACGGGGTGGCATATGCACAGCTCCTGTCAGGCCTGCAGACACACACTAGCCTGCGAGGCCTTGCACAAACTACTCAACCTTCCCAAGCCTTGGCCTCCTCATCTGGAAAGCAGCAGCGTCCTCACGGGTGCGGCTGTGTGACAGCTAAGTGGAGCCGGTTCATATGGCGACAGTACGGGCGGTCTGTGGAAAGCCAGGCACAAGGCCGGCCGGGCATCAGTCTCCAAACGCAGGTTTAAGTAATACTTCCCTGCTGACATGACTCGCATGGTGAAAACCAAGGCACAATAGTTATGGCCAGCTCACAGCCACGTAGTGCCCTGGGCAGGCCGCTGACCCTTAGGCTGGGGTTTCCACCTGAGTGTGCCTGGGCCTCCTGGGAACCTGCTGTGGGAGATCCCTGCTCCAGCCTGAGACTGCGCAGGCAGGCGGCAGCCCGGGAGCCAAGGGTACCAGCCCCACCAGGTCCAGGATGTCCTTTGGAATGCCCTTTGTCACTCACACGGCACTCAAGAATAAATGTTGTCCCTACAGTGCACCTTTCTTTGCTGACACAGGAGATCGTTTATCTTTAAAGCTACTCAGATTAGGGGCGCCTGGGTGGCTCAGTGGTTGAGCGTCTACCTTTGGCTCAGGTCAGGATCCTGGGATCCTGGGACAGTCTCACATCAGGCTCCCTTGAGGGAGCCTGCTTCTCCCACTACCTGTGTTTCTGCCCCCTCTCTGTCTCTCATGAATAAATAAAATCTTAAAAAATAAATCAAACTGCTAGAAAAAATAAAGTTGCTCAGATTAGCATGATAGGGAAGTTCAGCCGCAGACCCCCATGGAGGCCCCCTCTCCTTCCCGGAAAAATTCTCAGTGGCCTGTTGCACAGCCTGGCCTATAGCCTGACTGCTCTAGGCCTACGTTATCTTTCCACATGGAATTTCCTGCACACATTAGGGACCATGGGGAAAGGGGGAAAAAGCCAGGAGGGGCCAGGCAGATAGGGTGGGAAATGGAAGTCAACGTAATTAACAACTCTAACACACATGTGACCTCCTGAAGAACCTTCTGTTTCCAGAGAGCAAGGGCGGCAGACCACAGAAACTCTCGCTGCTTGCCCAGGACCCGTGTTTTCTATTGGTCCTATCTTTCTGAGAGGGAAACACCTGCTTTCCACGCTGTCAGCAAAGGGAGCAGACAGGCACGCTAGCCAGGGAGTCTGGAACGTGCTGCCCTACCATGACTTCCTCTGCTGGACAGGGCAACATGGGGCCTCCCATGACTGATGGGTGGGGCCTCAAAGCTGAGATCCACTCCTTCCCCATCCACCCAGCAGCCTTCCCTTAAGGACCACTGCTAGCATACTTGAGAGGTACAGGTACTGTGCCATGATCTCTCTCTGGCTGATAAAACACTGACACCAAACATTGCAGAGCAAATCCCAACTGGATAAGTTTTGGTAAAGTACTTGAAACCAAGACACCTAGGGTCATGGAGGGAAAGAGAAATTATCTAGTGAAATCAGTTTAATCTTGCTATTTCACGGAAGAAGCCTTCCTCCTCCTCCGTGCCATGATGGGGGGAGGGAGGCCTTCTGCAGCTGCCCCAGGACAGAGGGGGCATGGGCAAGCAGGGGTGAGCCCTGGTGCCTCTCACTGGCCTCCTCCTCCAAGTATCTGCCAACTGCACGGATGACTTGAGGGCTGGGACTGACTGCCTTGCATGCCGCATCCTCCCCCTGGTCCCCAATCAAAGTGTACCCTACATCTGCCAATCCACCGACTGGGGAGCGCAGGACGGCACCTTGGTGGTGCCTGTCGCAGAGAGCAAGTCTGGACACCGCTGCCCACCTGTTTGCCAATCGGGAAAGGAGGCAGGGAAGGGAAACATCCCAGCAGACAGGGCTGAGGTGCCCAAAGCAGCAAGACATTAACATTACACTCCTCACCAGTCAGCCTGCTAGACTCTGTGGACACAGGCTCAGTGATCAAAGACTCCTCCCAGCTGGGAGGAGACTTCTCCCAGCACTGGTGGCAAACGGTGGCATCTGGGTTCCCTTTCACCAGATCTCAGGGTCCCACAAGAACCCTTTCCCTTTCCCTCAAATCCCATAACTCCCAGCTCTGAAAGCCAAAGTGAACACAGCCTGCACAGAAAATAAGCCTCTCCTCGTGAGCTATTGTCCCTATCTGAAGATGTGTACACATCAACTGACTCTGGGCTGGGAGCACTGCACACATTACCCCACGGGTAGCTTAGTTCTCTATCCCATAGCCCCAGTGAGAAGAAGCCCCTCCACCCAATCTTCCAGGTCATTACAAAGATAATGCTATAGAGCCTCAAAGAAATTCCACCTAGGATGATAACTCAGGCCAGGAAGGGAAGAGAGAATCAATTCCCCATTGTATGTCTGTCTTTGAATGCTTTCCTAGGCATTTCTTAAAACCAGCCTGGAACAATAATAGCAGTAAGAGGAAAAACTAGACCTTGCCTTTTTATTTTTTAAAGATTTAAGCCATCTTTACACCCAATGTAGGACTCAAATTCACAACCCCGAGATCAAGAGTCACGTGCTCCCTTGACTGAGCCAGGCAGGTGCCCAGCCCTTGCCTTTTTAGAAGGGGTCCAAAAGCTGTTTCCTTGAACGCCCAAGAGTGTCACCGGGGTGCAGAACCTAAAAGCTTAAACCAGATCGAGAGACAGAGCAGTTTCAGGATGCTCTGATGCAAGCCCTTACTAGCAGGGGCCCACAGCCTAGAAAAAAGGAGAAGCAAGGTTTCTCAGCACCAAGAACAGGGCCCCCACCCCCTTGGAGCTACAGCAGACATGAACATCCCCCAAATATCAGGCTGCTGGCTTCAAATGCAAAGCTTGCCAATGCCGGGCAGCCCAAGGGGAAGGGGAACACTGGAAAGATTTGCAAGTTAACGATACACAAATCCAGCAGCTTATCCTCAACCCCTGAGTGTGATCTTATTTCATTTCCACATTTGCAGCTGTAGGCTCCACTCCTGGCCAACCCTCACGCCCCTGCCAGAAAATATTCAGGCCCCAAGGCTCCCCCACCCATCTGCAAAAGGAACAGTGGCAGAAATATCGCCCAGTTCAGGCCCCTCCTTTACCAGATCTTTAGGAAAGCTTGGCAAAGCCGAGACAGGAGTTTATACAACTAGGGGCCTGGCACACCGACTCTCTGCACAAAAACCTTCCACTGCACACAGCACCCAGGGAAGCTGCTGACACCACCCCCGAAGCAAAATTAAACACGTTTCCACTAGCCCCTAAACATTTAACATGTCTCCGCAGCTTCTCCTCTTGGCTGTCTTGTTCGAGTCAAGTGTTCTCTCACAGGC
This sequence comes from Canis aureus, assembly GCF_053574225.1. Lineage (NCBI taxonomy): Eukaryota > Metazoa > Chordata > Mammalia > Carnivora > Canidae > Canis > Canis aureus. Next base: position 3,581,998 of record NC_135631.1, read on the forward strand.
CTGCTGGGCTCGCCAGGAATTTATATATATATATACACACACACACACACACAAACACACACACACACACATACTGGGGAGCAAAGCTGTTAAACCCCAGCTCAGGTGAGGGTGCCCCAGGGGAGCCCAGGCCCCGTTCAGAATGGCAATGCTGGCTGAGGTACCTGGAGCCCAGTGATTTCCTGTGACCTCACGGCCAGCCCCAGGGTGCCATCTCACAAGCCTGCCCTCTTTCCCAGCATGCTCCAGGGGTCAGAAAGCACAGGAGCCCCGAAATAGGCTGTGCTCTGGCCCTGGACAGCTCTTAGTAACCTTAACAAAGAGAGCCAAAGAGAAAGAGCAACTCCTGTCCCATCAGGGCTCAGTGCACAGGGTGGACCCAGGTCTGATGTCAAGTGGGTTCTCACTTGGGCTGGGAAAGATTCAGAGGCAGCATCTGGTCCACATCACAGACATCACACCAGAGGCACCCTGTACAGTGGCAGAGCCTGTTTACCTCTGCTGATGCGCTGTTTCTCTCCGGACAGGATCCCAGGAGTGTCGATGATGCTTATGCTGTCCAGGACCGGGTTGGGCAGCTGGGCACACATGAACCTGCACAAGAGCAAGAACCAGAAGAGACATCAAGACTCAGCTATCAGGGGCACTGGGTGGCTCAGTGGTTGAGCATCTGCCTTCAGTTCAGGGCATGATCTGGGGGTCCTGGGTTCAAGTCCTGCATCAGGCTCCCCATAGGGAACCCATTTCTCCCTTTGCCTGTGTTTCTGCCTCTCTGTGTCTCTCATGAATAAATACATAAAATCTTAAAAAAAAAAAAAAAAAGACTCAGCTATCACTGCTCTGGAAGCAACGTGGGGCTTTCTGTATACCCTCTTCTCCACCTCTGCCTTCTTTCCCAGAAGCGAGGAATTTAAAGGAGGTTTTCTCTTCTTCCCAGGGGCGGCAGCTGAACTCTATGACCAGGAATCCAAGCAGCAGCTCAAACAGGCCAACATCAGCAGTTCCCTCACGTTAGCTTTCCCCCCAAGAGTTCAAGAGTTCAGCTTTCAAGTTGCTGATGTGTTAGTGAAAACTGCACCAGCCTAGGTCACTGTTCAACTCCAGAAGGAAAACAGAAAGGGGATACTGGGACCTTGGAATTCCATATTAAAATGTTCAACCACTTGGTGAAATTCCCAGTCTGAAGGCGGGGAGCAGCTTTCCTCCTGCTGCTGGGACCAGCCCACCCCTTCCACCCAGCTGCCGGTGGGCGGCTAGTAAAAGCTGGGGGACACATGGCCTGATTGGTGGGGCGGGGAAGTACAGACACCATTCTCTGAAAGCCAGAGCAGGCCAAGGAAGGACGAGTGAAGCAGAGAGGCTGGCAACTCATGAGCAAGTGCTTAGCCATGTGTGCCTGAGTTCTCACTGAGCTTAGAACAGCCCAGAACAGGCTCCTTTAAAAACTTCTCTGAAAAAGATATTGTGAGCAAAGAAAATACTGACCTTTTGTCCGTAGGACGCAGGCTTAAACTGCCTTTCCAATTGTGGGGGGAATCTGAGCTGATAAGGTTCTCCTTTTGGCTCAACCTCCCAAGTGACCAGTGGCCAGGCTAAGGATAACTGGCCAAGGTGAGAGGTGTTGCCTGCAAGCACAACAGAGCAAAAACAGCTGACCCGCAGACCTTGGACCTGGGCCTTGCCAGTGCCAGCAGCAGAGCACCCACGCCATGATTAACTACATGCCAGGTCTGGGGCTCCTGCTGGGGAAGGGTCATGGGGAAAAGACCAAACTAGAAGAATCTGAAATAGAACTGACTCTGAGAAGTAACAATACATAAAAATGTCTTGTAAAGGAGACCTCTGAGTAAGTGGACATCTGTAAGATACAGAGATAAGAGGCCCCACAGAGCCTGGGGAGCCTGGCAGGAAACAAGGGAGCAAACAGTCCAGATACAGACGCTTCATCTCTCACCAACAAGGATATACACCGACTGCATCTCACCCGACAAGTGGCTGGTGCCAGCTACACAATTGAGTTTTCAAAGATGCACTTAGGACATCCTGACTGTACCCTGCCTTGGTCTGCTCCATTGGATTTTAGTTTTAGAGCAGCCACTTAGGGTAAAAAGGGCAGAAAGTCAAGTTTATGTCTCAATGGGTCTTTTAAACAGCAGGGAGAGACTGTGTCAGCCAGAGAAGAGCCCCCTTTGTGTGCCCTAGCTAGCTAGCCAGCACTCAGTGTACTCCATAGGCTGACACAGCTTGGGGCCCCTGCTCCACTGCAAACCCATGGCCCCCCAACCCTCAGCTGATAAGGCCCCTTTTGGCAGGGCTGTTAGTGATTGGGAGCCCTCTGGAGATGAAGTGGCAAGAGGGAAATAAGGGGCTCCTGGCTGGCTCAGTCAGTAGAGCACACGATTCTTGATCTCAGGGTCATGGGTTCAAGCCCCATGTTGGGTGTGGAGCCTACTTAAAAAAAAAAGAAGGAGGAAAGAAATGTGTGGTTCTTGAATCCTGTGGCACCATCATCAGAGTGCCCAGCTCAAACCCAGCATCCTGGAGCTGCACCTTTGGCCAGAAGCAGCAGGTGGGAACCGGATGCTTAAAGGCCAATCAGCACTGCATTAAGCTGCCCCAGTGAGCTTGACAAATCAGCAGAGTCCTCCGAGCTGGGGTTTCCTGAACCACGAAGATGGGGGTTGCCTGGATGATGTCTCTGATCCCTTCCAACTCTGAAATTTTAGGTTTCCAACTTCAGAAACAAGTGGCACATCCCGTTTCTCCTTTCAAAAAACAGTCTGCTCTCACAGTCAGAAGTGGAGGCCCAAGGACAGGAAGTGTAGCTACCCTTCCTTCTAGCTTTCCAAAGTTCTATGTGAAAGTCAAGACCTAATAATGCTTGGAATTCTCATCCTAGCAGCCAAACCGTGCACAAGATCCTAAGGCGCCCACCAGCTGACAGTCTGGGCCAGTCGCCTATCTATAAGCACAGTAATTCCCAGACACAGGTATTCTCCAGAGGAGGGCTCAAGGCTAAGAGGGCCATGCCTCTCACATGAAGGGCTCTACTCAGCTCCGGCTGTGACACACAAATGCCCTCAGCCATCCAACATGTGGACAGGCTTAAATGCCTCCAAGGGGCAAAAAACAAAACAAAACAAAACAAAAAAACACAAGTCTGCCTGTCTTCTCTGCTAAAAGTCAGCTCTTGTGCACAGAGGCAGGCTGGCCCCTGGCTTGGATCAGGAGCAAGCTGGTTCACCCTGTGTAGCTGGACAGTGTCTGGAAAGGAATGTGATCATACAGGGTGGAGACCTGGAAGACAGGAGTCCAGGATTCTTTCCTAGGCTCTTCCCCCCAACACAGACTTTGAAAGGCATGTGGAGTCACTCCTTGAATGGGGGGTGGGGGTGGTGGCAGGAAAAGCAGATCTGTGGAGTCCTTTGGTTGCTGGGGGTAAGGGTGGGGACAAGTTCCTTTCCAGAGGAGTGAACTTGATTGTTGGAAAGAAGAAAGAAGGCCAAAGTGTTTCATTCCCAGCATCAGGAGGGTTAGACTCTGGGAGGAGGACCCAGATCATGAGGCAGACTTCACCCATCTAATTGGGGAAACTGAGGCTCTAGTGAGGGATTCAGGGCCCAGATCTCACTCCAGGGCTCCCAGTGGTACAGCCTGAGGCTGCTTCCTGCAACCCCTAAAGGAGCACAAACCCTTTAGAGCTGACCTCCAAGGAGAAGTGTTCACACTCCCTCTGTCTGCGACCTCATGGGCTGCCCCAAATACAGCAGGCCACAGCAGATCCTCTCTGCCCCTCCCTCCCACACAAAACCAGCGGTCACGGGGGAAGCACAGCACAGCAGCAAAGGGAATAACTAAAAGTTTCACGTATTTTTCCATGACACTTCGGCAGCAGGCACTTGAAGGAGAGAGGGGAAAGGGGTTGGCTTGAATGAATCAGGTGCATCCAGTCTGGGACGACCCTGGGAGGAGGTGGAGACGGGACGCTCTCACCTTCCCGACGCTGACCCCGGTCCTGAGGGAAGCGGGGTTGAGATCTGCTGGAAGGTTTGGGAGTTAAACTGATAACCTGGAAAATTCTGGAGGCGATAAAAGCGGGGGAGGGGCCGGAGACCTCCGGATGCGCTTTTTGTGCGAAGCGGCAGGGGCCCCGGTCCCGGGGAGCGGTCGCTGAGGGGCTCGCTAGGGCCTCGGAGACAAAGGACGAGCGGGAGCCGGGGGCAGGCCGCGGCCGCGGTAGGGTCCGGACCTGGGTGCGGCCCCGGGGTCCCCCTCGGCTCCGCGGGGGGCGAGGGGCGGGTACCTGTTGAGGAAGGCGTTGCCGAAGGCGTTGAGCTTGCGGAAGGGGCGCCGCGGGTCGACGACGAGCGCGTTGCCCGGCACCACACCCTCGGTGGGGCCGTGCATGACCGCGATGAAGGAGTCGGTGGTGGGCTCGGGCCCGATGCGCATTCCCGGGAAGTCCTGCTCGATCAGGTGCCGGATGAAGGTGGTCTTGCCCGTGCTGTACTGGCCCACGAGGAGCACCATGGGCTTGTTATCGAAGTCGGCGTCCTCCAGCGCGGGCGAGTGGAACTCGTGGAAGCGGTAGTGCTCCTCCAGCGGCAGCAGCTTCTGCGCGTACAGCTGCCGCAGCCCCTCGGCCACCGTCTGGAAGAGCTCCGGCTCCTTCTTGCGGCGGGCATCCTTGCTGACCCAGCTGAACATGCTGCCGGGCGCGGGGCTGGCTGCTGCGGGGCAGAGCGGCGCTGAGAGCCGAGCAGGGCGCGGAGCCGAGGCGGGGCCGGGCCGGCCGGCGGAGGGGCGGAGGGGCGGCGGGGGTGGGGGGGCGGGGAGCGGCCCGCACTGCGCAGGCGCCCGGCACGGCCCGCGGAGCGCCCTCTGCGCAGTGGAGCGCGCGCCCCGCCGTGCGGCCTTTATAGGCCCGGCCTCGCGTCCGGGCGCGCGCGGGGCCGCGGGAGGGCGGCGGCGGGAGGAGCCTCCCCCGCGAACCCCGTGCCACGTCCTTCCCTCCCCCGCCTCCCATTGGCCGGCTCCAAGTATCGCGAGCGCCGCTAGCTCCGCGCCCCGCCCCCGGCCCGGGTGCCGTGGCAACCGCACCTGTTTTGGTCCCTCCTGGGCTGGGGCGGCTCGCGGAGGCGCTGCGGCTGGGAAGGCGGGAAGCGGGGCTCCCGCGCGGAGCGGTCCCGCGGCCTACGTGCCTTCCGGAGCCCTCGAGACGGCTCCCCGACTGCGCGCCCCAGCCGCGGTCGCCCCGCGAACGGTCGTCCTTCCCCCGGCGGCCTCGCGCCCCCCCCCCCCAACTGCTCGCCCTCACCTGATCCTCCTTCCTGCCCCTCCGCTTTACCTGCTTCGGAAGACGGAGAGATAGGAACGAGGTAGTGGAGAGAGGAGGCCGAGGGGTAGAGCATCCCAGGCCGGGTGGTGACTGGGGAAAGAACAGGGCGGGAGTAGGCGGTCCCTGGGGAAATCTGGCGGCGCAGCAAGGGGCCGGACCCCCGGGGGGGGGGGGTGCTGGGGTTGGGAGGTGGGCGCGGCCGTGGAAGACACGTGACAGCTGACACATGGGAAGAAAAGGTGGCTTCTCCGAGGAGGCTGCACCCCACCCTGTGGGAGGGTGGGTAGGGGTACAAAGGAAGTGGAGGCCCTCTGGCCGCTTGAGTTTTGAGGAAGTGAAATCGGAAATTCCCCGTGTGGGGAGGAGGGGGAATGTGGGGCAACAATGAAATCTTGTGGGAACTTAGGGGAAATTGAAAAACCCAAATACTTCTGCTTTCCTCTCAGGGTCACTACTAGTTAACCTTTATGCTGACCTGTGCATCCCCCCTCCCCCTTACCAGGTCCTGGCTGTTCCATTAGGCTCATTCCCCCACCATCATTCCCAGCCACACTTAGACCCCCTTGGCTGTCCAGGCTGGTGAGAATCTTCAGTGGGTGATGTCAGAGCTTTGGGGACTGTGATTGTTATGTAACCAGTATCGGGGACACCAAAGTGTAGGAGCGGGTGGGGAGCCTCGGAGTTAGATCTAAACTGCACTTAAGAACTTGAAGGCCTGGTGTCCAAACCTCTGGCTTCTGGGAAATGTGAGAGCCCCGAGGGCCAGATGCCTATACTTGAAAAGAGAGCAGGCTGGCAGTCTAAGACGATGGAGGCGGGAACCCAAATCTGAGAACAAGTAGAGTTACTTGGGGAGCTGGGTCAAGTGGGAGCCAGAGAGGGCAAAATGGGAGGTTTTGATTGCCACTTCATGTAGGATGAGGCTCAGTTCTTTCTGAAGAAATAAAATGTTAAGTCAGTTGCCTTCCCCTCTTCCCTCTGCCTCCCTGATCATTGGAGAGCCCGGCCAGCTGGCACTCTTGTAAGTCTCCAACTTACTGCTTTTATTTGGGATTTCATTAGCATTCTTTTCATCACTGCCAGTATACCAGAAGCCGCAAGACTTTTCTTGGTGGACTCCTCAAAAGAACATATTGAGACTCCTAGGCAGGGCTGTCACCAGAGGCTGTGTGCCAGCTGATGATCAGGAGCCTTGGGTGGGCCCCAGTCCAGACTTCCTGGGCCAGCCTTAGAAGCCAAAGAACTTGCCTCCTCTGTGACACTTTGAGGGGTCCACCCCGGAGATGCAGTTTCTGCTGTTCCAGGGAAGGGCTTGGGGCTGAGGATCCTGAAAGAGGTGGTTGTTCAATGGCCTGAATGAGGCTTCAGGGAGCTCCCTCGCGGCAGCATTCACATTGACCCGCCATGGTCTTCACATCTCCCCAGAGTCCTCTGTGCTGGGAATAGCCAGCCCAATAAAATTGAAAACAAAATGTTCCTGGGTTATTTATACATGAAACTTCCAGCCACCGTTCTTTCTATATGGCCACTTGACTTTCTCCAAGGAGCGCAAAGGACTGAAAGAAGGGATCTCTCTTTCTCTCGTGAGGCTCAAGGGGACAGAAATTAGTTTTCCCAATTTCACGGAGTTGGCACTCAGGTCCTGGGGAGCTTCCTTATCTAGTAATTCCCAGATTGTAAAAGTGTCCTAATTTTCTTCTTGTTTTTGGAGCAGAGTAGATTGTTTTCAGTGGGAGTTTTGTAAAACATGAATGAAGGATTTCACTTTTGGTTTCTCTGTTTCACTGTCTTTGCCCAGGGCCCTGACAAAAGATTAAGAGTTCAAATGTTTTCCTTTATTGTGGAAATGATAACCATGCCCCACTCCCAGTGTTTCCTCCTTTCAGATTCAGAAACGCACACCTGCGCAACCTGGCCTTGTGCCACTAGGTCTCTGCAGAGATTGCTCTCAGCAGAAAAGGGTCACCTGCTTTCTCTCAAGGCGGTCTGCTCAGTCCCATAATGGCCTGGTTTAGAGAAGGGTCTATGTACAAGGCCCCTAAAAACAACTTTAAAAAGAGGTGGGGGGGGAACCCTGGGTGGCTCAGCAGTTTAGTGCCTGCCTTCGGCCCAGGGCGTGATCCTGGAGTCCTAGGATCGAGTCCCGCATTGGGCTCCCTGCATGGAGCCTGCTTCTCCCTCTGCCTATGTCTCTGCCTCTCTATGTCTTTCATGAATAAATAAATAGAATTTAAAAGAAGAAGAAAATAACTTCTGTTCAAATATGGCAGAAGAGTCAGGCTGGGAAAAACCAAAAACCCATAGGTTTGTTCCTGGGATGAGACTATGGAGAAAGTCTGTGCAGATGCAGCTTTTCTTGCAGTCAAGAGGAATAAATTTGGCCAACAGATGAGTTTTATCAAAGTAAAGAAAGGGGAACGTCTGTTCCTCAGCAGCCTGGGGTCTCCAGCACCAGCCACAAGGGGATCCTTGGCACCCCAAAGAAGCCTCTCTCCTTAAAAGGCACATGGCCACGGGGGAGGATCCTGGCGACAGTTGCTGTGTTTCAGGGGCCTCAGAAGCTGTCCAGGAGCAAGGATAGGCCCAGCTTGGAGGTGACAGTGTCAGGGCTGTTCAGGATCTCTGCTTTCAACTCTCAATGAGAAGAGCCCAAGGCACAGGGATGGTGAGTGCCTTGCTTGGAGTCACTCAGGCTGAATAAGAGGCTGAGCCTTTGGAATCTTAACGTTGCCCTCTTCACGCTCAAATCCTGAAGTTGCAAGGTCGGGCCAGTGGCCACTCAGAAGGAGGGGTTTCCAGCACCTCCTTCCCAGGTGCGGGCCGGGGTGAACTCTACCCGTAAGTGCAGCAGCCTGGGAGCCCAGCCTGCATATTGACCTGGGTGCTGTGTGTACAGAACCTGAAAGTGCGTTGCAGAGCTGAGCCACAGAAGCCTCTGAGTACTTGTGGTAGAAACTCTACCCACTGCAGGGCTTCCCAGCGCCCCGTCTTGCAGGGGCTGCCGGCAGGAGCTGCAGCTGAGCTCAGGATGCAGTGTTTACCCTCAGCTCCCTGGGGTGCTCAGGCACCACCCCTGTGCTGCCCTCCAGGTCTTTGCTGTGGTGGACACATCGGGTCTGGAGACCCGATGGTCATTTATTATTTGGCACGTGAGAATTCTGCCCTCTGCATGATACTGTCAGGGGTCCTATGGCAGGGTCTTGGGGTCTCCTTATTCTGTACTGGTGGAAATGGAGGGTGTGGGAGGACAAATGGCAGGAAGATGCTGAGATCAGCGGGGGACACAGGATGTGGATCCATTCGCCAGTCAACAGGCTCCCAGGGCACGTGGCAAAGTTTGAGACAAGACGAGATTTGGGAGGTCTGGCCTCTGCAGCTGGAGAGTACACATAGGGGCTCCGAGGTGGCTGCTGAGTGACCACTGGTCACTGTGGGAGTGCAGGCCGCTGCCCTCCTGACGTCCCCTCCAGGCAGGCATTTCTGCTCCAGCTGACTCTCTCTCATCATAGTCTTGAGCTCCTGTTCCCCTGTGACTGGGGGCTACCCTGGGCCACTCTGTGGGCCTCTCAGGCTGGGGAGCAATTCTGTGCTCAACAGTGTGTCACACTTGGCTACCGGGGCACAAGCCTGGCTCCTCTGGCTTCTGGCCCAGCCCCTCACACCCATACCTCAGTGTGGGGGTCAAACACTGTGCCCAACGCCACCCACCAGGTCCCTCCACTGGCCTACAGCTCTCTCCTTTCCCCACACCAGTCTCCGCAAAAGTCCCACTGAGCTGGGGGGGTCCATGCAGCTGCCCCAGGTGACCTACTCTGCCAAGAGTCAGCCTCTCACTTCCCTTCCAGCCCAGCTGGAACATTCCCCTGCCCTTTGTCTTCATTCTGTCCTAAGTACAGGCAGTGAAAATGAGTCATCTGAAAAGGGACTGGCAGCTGGGGAGATGAGAGGACCCAGGTCTGCCCAAGCTCCATGCTTGCTCCCAGAAATACATGTTGGGATTTCTCCAAGGGCAGGGATATGCAGCAGGACCCTCCTGAGAGCTGGCATTGAGCCTCCACTTCCTGCTCAGCTAGCCTGGCCTCTGGCTCCTTGGTTCTAAGAGCTTGCCCTGAAACACCCCTATCACCATTTAGTCCTCATGGTGGACAGAATTCTCAGCTGTACGCAGGATTCCCCACTCTGGTGCACATACCTGGAATAGGGCCTACGATTGTGACTACGATGGGTTTACTCTGGGATAGGTCATGTTCAATGGCACAGTTGACTTTATTTGTTTGTGTATTTATTTTAAAGATTTTAGGGGATCCCTGGGTGGCTCAGCGGTTGAGTGCCTGCCTTTGGCCCAGGGTGTGATCCTGGAGACCTGGGATTGAGTCCCACATTGGGCTCCCTGCATGGAGCCTGCTTCTTCCTCTGCCTGTGTCTCTGCCTCTCTCTCTGTGTCTATCATGAATAAATAAATAAAACATTTAAAATATATATATTTATTTGAGAGAAGGGGGGGCAGAGGGAGAGGGAGAAGCAGGCTCCCTGCTGAGCAGGGACACCCCCCACCCCAACATGGGGCTTGATCCCAGGATCCTGGGATCATGACCTGAGCCAAAAGCAGATGCTTAACTGACTGAGCCACCCAGGTGCCCCCCATAGTTGACTTTCAATAGGAGATTCTCCCAATGATCTGATGTAATCAAATAAGCTCTTGAAAAGCAGAGATTTCTGCAGTTGGTGGCAGAGGAAGGAAGTCAGAAATTCAAAGCACAAGGAGAATTCGACATGCCATTATTGGCTTAAAGACGGAGGGGATCTCATGGAAGGAATGTGGTGGGCTCTAGGAACCTAGAGTTGACAACCAGCAAGGAAGCCCAGTCCCTGCCAAGGGACAAGAATAAGGGTAGAGGGAGACTCCCTCCACCCCTGAACCTCCAGCTGAGAATTCAGCCAGGCTAACACCAGATTTCAGCATCTGAGACTCTGGACTTCAGACCTGCAGAACCATGAGCAGGTGTTTAAAGCCACTAAGTTTGTGGTAATTTTTTGCACACCATGAGAGACTATTGTGGCAATGGATGTGTCTTTTGGGCAATTGATGATTTATTTGATGGGAAGCACCTGGACCTGGTGGCCATTGAACTGTTGATGAGAAGAAAAGGAAGGAAAACTAAAGTGATGGTGGAATCAATAACTGAGAAAGCAGATTGTAAGACTGAACTGAACATAGTGTGCTTCACACACACACACACACACAAACACACGAGGTTCTTCTTTTTTTTTTTAATTTTACTTGAGAGAGAGAGAAACTAATGAGGGTATGAGGGTATAGGGGCAGAGGGAGAAGCAGGCTCCCCACTAAGAAGGGAGCCCGATGTGGGGCTCGATCCTAGGACCCAGGGATCATGGCCTGAGCTGAAGGCAGATGCTTAACCGACTGAGCCCAGGCGCCCCACACGCGAAATTCTTAACCAGAGGCAGTTTTGCTCCGCAGGAAACATCTGGCAGCATCTGGAGACATTCTTGGTGGTTACAACTTGGGGAGCATTGGTGGCATGTAGCAGGCCAGAGTCAGGGATTCTGCTTACCATTCCACAATGCACAGGACGGCCCCCAACAGAGAATTATCCAGCTCCAAAAGTTGATAGAAGTTTGAGACTCATCCACTCACACCCAGCCACTGTCAAGAGGCAATGCACCATAAGGGCCAAGTACAAGGGCAGACTCGAGTCCTACCAACCATGTGATCTTCAGCAAGACTTAAGGTCTCTGGGGCAAGCTCTAAGGAAAGCACCTACCTCTCGGCTTAAATGAGTTAATGTACAGAGTGCATAGAATGACAAAGTCAGCTAACTTGAGTGATTACAGGCAATGTCTACAGAGCTATGCTTGCATCATAGAACCTGGGGCAATTTTTGTTTACTTTTATCTATTGCCCAAATTTGATATAATGGACATATTTGATTTTCTTAATTGGGGGGAGGAGGGAATAAGCTAAGGGACACACTACAAAACAACTGTCCTGTACTCTTCGAAAATGTCAAGATCTTTTTTTTTTTTTTTTTCTTTTCAAAAATGTCAAGATCACGAAAAACGTAGCAAGGTTGAGCACAGTTTCAGACTTAAGCCTGAAGGGACCTGGCGACCACATGCGAAGTGTGATCTCAGTTTATTGGGGCAGCTGGTGACATTTGAAAGTGGATGGTAGGTACACCTGGGTGGCTCAGTCGGTCAAGCATCTGACTCTTGATTTTTGACTCAGGTTATGATCTCAGGGTCATGGGATCAAGTTCCACGTCAGGCTCCAGGCTGGGCACAGAGTCCAATTGAGATTCTCTCTTTCCCTCTCCTTCTGCTCCTCCCCCTGCTCTCAAGTGTTGCACTCATTCTTTCTCTCAAATAAATAAATAAAATCTTAATTTTTTTAAGTGGGTAGCACGTTCAGTTTTATCACAGAATTGCTTCACTGTTGCCAGGCCTAAATTTGGTAACTGTATCGTGGTTGTGTAAGAGATGTCATTTTGGGGAGGGATACATGTTGAAATATTTAAGGGTGAAGGGTCATAACCCATGTAACCTTCTCTCAAATGGTTCAGAAGAAATTCCTGAGCTGTGTGAGAAAGAGAAAGAGAAAGTAAATGTTGCAGAATGTTAACTGTTGGTGAATCCAGGTGAAGAGTATGCGGGTGTTCCTCTTACTTTTCTTGCAACTTTTCTGAAGATTTCAGGACTGTCAACAACAAAAGGCCTGTGACTAGGTGCTCCTCCTTCAGGCACCCTACAGCCTGGTCCCATGTTATTTGCTGTCCCGTGCACCATCCAGCGGTGCCAAAGTCCATTTATAGTAAAACGATGGAGAAACCAACTGTTTTCATACAATGGAATGCCGCACAGCAGTGAATGAATGGGAACCAACGATGGCTCCAGCCACCTTATGCAGACAGCTGGACCCAGGGGCAGGGTTCCACTTGTCTGATAAACACAACGACAGCAACAACAAATGCAGGCAAAATGAACACATATTGTTTTAGGCTGTGTACACGGTGGTGAACTGCAGGGAAGGGCGATGAAATGATTATCATTAAGAGCACCATTGAGCTGACCTGGGAAGAGGTGCCCTGGAAAGACCATGTGAGGGGGCCCTGCAGCACGGAGATTTTCTTTGTTCAAGATTGATTGAGGGACACACTGGGTGGCTCAGTGGTTTGTCCCCTGTTTTCGGCCCAGGGCATGATCCTGGAATGCCTGGATCAAGTCCTGCGCATCAGGCCCTGCATGGAGCCTGCTTCTCCCTCTGCCTGTGTCTCTGTCTCTCTCTCTCTGTATCTCATGAGTAAATAAATAAAATGTTAAAAAAAAAAAAAAAGATTGATTGAGGGACCCCTGGGTGGCTCAGCCTTTGAGTGTCTGCCTTTAGCTCAGGGCATGATCCTGGATTCCTGGAATGAAGTCCCACGTCGGGCTCCCTGCATGGAGCCTGCTTCTCCCTCTGCCTGTGTCTCTGCCTCTAATTTATTCATAAGAGACGCAGAGTGAGAGAGGCAGAGAGACACAGGCAGAGGGAGAAGCAGGCTCCCTGCGAGGAGGAGCCAGATGCAGGACCGGATCCCAGGACACTGGGATCATGACCTGAACCAAAGGCAGACACTGAACCACTGAGCCACCCAGGTGCCCCAAGATTTATTTATTTATTCAGAGAGAATGAGCAAGAGTGCACAGGGGGGTTGGGGCAGAGGAAGAGGGAGAAAAAGAATTTTAAGCAAATTCCATGCTGAGCAAGGAGTCCCCCAACCCCCCTTGGTCCCAGGACCCCCAGATCCTAACCTGAGCTGAAATCAAGAGTCCGATGCCTAATTGACTGCCCCATCCGGGCGCCCCCAGAAATTCTTTCTTACTTTATAATTTACTTTATAATTTTTTTTTTTTAGATTTTATTTATTTATTCATGAGAGACACAGAGAGAGAGACACAGACAGACAGAGCCTCACCCGCCTGGGGCCTGCTCCCGGAAGGGCTGGGGAGGAGGATGGGGAGGACGCGCCCCACTCAGTTTGGGAGGCAGGGATGCGGCCCCGTGCGCCCCCTGGTGGTGGCCGCAGGGAGTGAGGCTCGCAGAAGAGCAGGCCCCCAGGCCCCCCACCCCTGCCCGCAGCCCCCAGCTCCCAGCCCCATCTCCTTTCTGCGCTTTTCCCCGTTATTCACCTCAGCAAACGCTAAGTTCAGCCTCCGCTCTAAGGAGACTGCCCCCCTCGAAGCCGGTTCTCTGACCCTTCCATCCCCGTAGCCCTTCTCTGCTGTTGAACAGTGGATTTGCATATACTCTCAGGATGCCTGGTGGGCATCCTGCTGTTTCACAGATGTGTGGTGCTGGAGAGGGAGCCCACGGGCGGCAATTACTGCGCCTCCCGCCTGCCTCTCCCCCGCCCCCCGTGGGTCAGCCCTTAACCATGCATTCATTAAGACGCTACTCTGTGCCAGTCTGAGGCCACAGGAAACGAAAAGGCAGCGGCGGGGTGTTGGGCGGGGGGTTCAGAGCTGGGCGGGAAATAGCTAGGCACCGGTGGCAGGTGTGATGGAGACTCTTAAGAGAGTTCACAGAGGGCAGCCCGGTGGGGCAGTAGTTTAGCACCACCTGCAGCCCAGGGCCTGATCCTGGAGACCCGAGATCGAGATGCAGTCCCATGTTGGGCTCCCCGCAGGGGGCCTGCTTCTCCCTCTGCCTGTGTCTCTGCCTCTCTCTCTCTCTCTCTGTCTCTCATGAATAAATAAATAAAATCTGTTTTAAAAATCTTAAAAAAAAAAGAGAGAGATAGGTCACAGAACATCCTGGGAGCCGGCGAGGGAGAGGATGGAGCCCTCCTGTCCCGGAGGGCTCAGGAGAAAGGGAGCAGGACCTAGGCTAGGCAAGACATGCACAGGCCCAGGGCCTGTCCAAAAACGGCCACCAGTCAGTGAAGAGAAAGGAGCCAGTCAGAGGCAGCTGGGTCTGCTTTGCTTGGGACCTGGGACCTGATCTGCTGGAGCTGGGGCTGGCAGAGGCTCTGCGGAGGCTGATGGAGGTGGACCCCCAAGGCAGGGGTGGCTGCCTCCCACCACCTTCCAGCCTAAGCCTGTACTCTGGGCCTGGGGCCTGACAACCCCTAAGAGGGTCAGAGTTCAACTCCTTGCCATTTGGCTGGTGTATCTTGAACACCTACCACGCAGGGGCGGTGGCAGGGGTGGGGGGGCTCAGGCAGGATGAGTGAATAGTGGACTTTTGCCCTCAAGGAGTCTCAGACCAGCACAAGGATAAGATAAGTGCAACAGAGCTCTCAACCCCGCAGAAATAAGATAAGGGGATGGTGGGAGAGGCTCACAGAGCTCAAGGTGTGGGCTCCAGCAGTCATGAGAGGGACATCTGAGCTGGGCCTCCATAGGGACGGGGGCCCAGGGATCCGGAGCCGATGGGGCAGCGTGAGCAAAGCAGCCACACCGGGATAAGTGACAGCGTCACCAAGAGCCAGAGAGGGTGGCCAGAGGCTTGTCAGCAGCATAGCCCATGGAAGGTTCAACGACTCTGTGACTTTAGCAAGATGCTCACCCTCTGAGTCTGTCTTCATCTCCTGCACAGGCTCATGACAGTTGCTTTGCAAGGTTGTCAAGTTAATTCCACGTGACCACTGTGTGCAAGTGCCCAGTGCACAGAGAGGACACAAGAACCGGATCCTGTTATTAAGCAATTCGAACTTTATTCTTAGGTCTGTGTTTCCAGGTTTGAAAAGTTTATCTTTTGCAGCAGAAGCCTTCTTATTCCAATGAGGATGTCTCCAGAGCTGCATCATATTAAAGCCAGGCAGGGGTGAGGCTGTGTGGGAAGCTGGAGCGGGGGCTAGGTCGGAGTCCTGCCCCCTAAGGTGCCTTCTCTGCTACCACCACAACTGCTACCTGGGCTGGGGGAGCCTGCAGGGTTGGGGACTGGCGAGAGAGAAAGAGAGAGAGAGAGAGAGAGAGAGAGAGGAGAGTGGGAGGAGAAAAGGAAGAGAAAGGGGGTGAGTGGACGGGAGGCAGCTCTGGGTCCCTGTCTGGGGGTGGGGGGAGGACACAGACTGGGGCCCAGGGCCCTTGGCCCCCTCTTGGCCACACAGGACATTGGTGGTGCTTCCTTGGGGTACAAGATGAAGGCTTAGGATCTGTTCAGACATTTATTGAGCACGCACCTGGGCTTGGCCTGGGCTGGAAGCTGACCTCACAGGTGGTGGGGAGGGTGGAAACACCGGGGGAGTTCAGTCCTCTGGGGAAGCCCAGGGTGCTGGGGGTGCCCAGGTGGGCAGTAGGGACCAAGTGGGCTTCGGGAAGGCTTCCTGGAGGCAGCAAATGCTTGGACAGATCTTGGAACAGTTAGTAAAGGTGAACCTGGCAAAAAAAGCTAGCAGGGTGTTCCAAGCAGAGGGAACAGGACGGGTAAAGCACAGAGGCATGTCACACACAGTCCGTCTAGGTGGGGACCTAAAGCAGTGCAGGCTCCCAGGAGGAAAGGTAGGAATGAAACAGGAGGGAGTTGGGCCTGAGCGCTGCACTGGGGTAGCAAGTCTTCACTGCCCTCTGGACACCCCAGCCCCGTCCCTTCCCCCGCAGATCCTGGTGGCTGGCATTGAGGCGAACATACCTGTGACCTATGGAATTGGCAGCCAGAGGAGAGATGAGAGCACTGGCTGTCAATTCATAGGTCAGAGCCCTGTGCACTCGATCTCAGCAGCCTGCTGACAGCCCGCCACCCTTTGCCATCCTGGGCCCGGGAGCGTGGCCATGGAGGTCCCTGCTGGTCTGCTGGTGGCAGCTACCTCTCCTCCTCCGTGGGTACAGGTCCCCATCCCCGATAACAGCAGCCCCACTGGAACCAGTGGGCACTTCCACATGGAGTTGCTGTTACAGGGGGTAGGAACCAACTGGAGGCCTGGCCCTGCCTGCCTGGTATCTCCCCTTGGGCAGAAGTCTGGGGAGGACCTCATGCCCATCCATCTGGGCTTCCTGGGTCCTAACACCTCGAGGTTCATGGTCTTTTTATTGAAGCTCCTTATCATCCAGGGCCCACACCCAGAGTCCCACACCAGCCCTCCTTCTCTGGGTGAAGTCCGGGCTCAGCCCCAGCTCTGCTCATAAAGCCGGGAGTGGCTCCAATTTACAGCTCCTGGGCAGCCTTTGCCCACTGACACCCCCACACCCTCAGTCCCCAAGTTCCTTCTTTCCTCCTTTCTTTCCCAACCAGAGCTGGGCCCCAGGTTGGGCCACCACAGCCTCCACCCTCTGCCCTTTGCCCACCCTTCCTGCCGCAGACACAGGACAGAGGGACAGCAAGGGATGGCAGGGCATCGGTCGGCCTCCAGGGCAGGGACCCCCACCCCCCACTCCACTACTCAGATTCCCGAGGATGGCCCCAGATGAGGAGCTGGAGACATGACAGAGGCTGTGGAGGGGGGTACACAGAAAGTAGGAGAGTGAGGCAGAGAGGTCAGGAGAGCAGCAGATGTGGAACAAGAGAGGATTGGAAAGGAACAGAGCAAAGAGGGACAGGACAGAAAGAGCCATGGGGGGAGGGAGAACAGGAACCATGAAAAGATGCTGATACACAAACCTGCTGGCAGAGTGCTAAGAACAGGGCTGTCAGCAACCGCCATCCGGAGGAACACTTAGCACCTCTGTGGCCTGAGAGCCAGCAGGGGTCTGAGAGCTGAGTGACCTTGAGCACTTGGCTTAACCTCTCTGAGTGGCTGCTGCTTCCTCACATGCAAATATGGGCCCGTCCTGCACTCTGGCCTTGGCTGGTGGGAAGCCACCCTCCCTTCAACCTTTGGTTCCCTTCCTGCTGTGGGGAGTGGAAGGGACTTCTGCTTCTGGTCCCTGAGCTGGCTCAGGACCCCCGAGGGAGCAGACTTTTCTCCTGCAAAGTGTGTTCTCACCTACCCTCCCATCCCACAGATAGGATCTGGCTCAAGAGGCTTCAGGGACAGGCTCCAACGCCAGTCCTACCCACCAAGGGGACACTTTAGAGAACCCACGCTTCTGGAAAGGAAGGGGACCTAGGATTCTGAGCTTCGAGAGTAGACTTGGGTCATGCCTCCTTCTCCTGGCAGTGGAAATGCCCAGAGAGGCAAAGGAGGCTGCCCAAGGTCACAGAGCAGGGCCGTGAGGTCTGTTCCTGTCTGGCAGCTTCTCTGAAGTGGCCTCCTTCCTCTTGGGATGCAGTCAAGGCGGGATGGGAGGTCCCTGGGCAGGAGTCCTTTGCCCGGGAGGACAAGCCTGTGAATGAAGACACCAGAGCAGGTGACACCTCCCCCCTTCCAAAGCCCAGAAGGCCCTCCCAAAGACACTAGGCAAGGCCAAGCACCAAACTTGGTGGAGGCAGCGGTGGTGGCCCCCCAAGCAGGAGTCCCAGCTCCTTCATCTCACAGGTGGAAATGGAGGCCCCGGGCTGGAAGGGACTTGCTTGGGTTACCCAGCGGCTGCCTCGGCCCTTTCCTTTCCCTGTCAGAAGGGCTGGGGCCCCTGTTGCAGGTGGCCAGGCTCAGGAGAGCCCTGAGGCAGGGGGGCTGCGGGGGTCTGACTGTCTGGGCAGGTTCTTACCTGGGCGCCTGGCTGGCCCTCTGGGCACAAGGAGGAAGCAGGGACGCCCTGGGCCCAGTGCCTTTTGAGCCGTTGGCCCAGCCCCTGGTGGTGGTTAATGATTATCCTGCTGCTTGTCAATACCGATCACAAGTGTGGTTCGAAGGGCATGAAACCCTGGACTGTGCCCAGGCAGGGTGGGGCACTTCTAGGAAGCATAAGGCTGGGCCTCCATATGTTTCCTTCTGTAGCATCAGACCCCAGCCACCTGCAGTCTGTCTTCTTCCACTCCCCCTCTCTCTGCTTGGCTTATTGCCCCAGGTGACCAACCCTGGGCAGCCAGGACCCCAGGATCCACCCGGAAAAACTTTTGCTGTTTATTTGGTGCCCAGACAAAGGGGACAGCAAGGACACAGAGGGGATTGGGGGAGGGGGAAGAGGTCTGCAGATGACCCCAGCAGGTGAGGGTTCTCTAAGTCTTGCCTCTTAACCTGAGCCTGTTTCCCCACAGGCCTACCTGTTTCAGTGCAGTGTACTGAGGAACAAGATGGGGTGGGGGATGAACAGATTAGTCCCTTGTTCTGAAGGAACAGGTTATGTGTGTGTGTGGGGGGGGCTTTACAATGGGCATTTCCCTACCCCCATGTCAGTCTATGTGCAAATGCCTGACCCCTGCTAGCGAGTGCTACCCCCAGCGCCCTCCCCATCTAGTACCTTGGAGCTGGGACCCCAGGGCAGAGGCTCTAGTCACCTGAAAAGCCTTCTGCTACAGGTGGCAGGAGCAGCCTCTGTGGGGGGCAGGTGGCAGGCAGCCTTCCAGGAATGGCCTGGACTGACCCTCCAGATCCCAGGTAGGAATTACCAGGAGGGACCCAAAGCTCAGAGAACAAGGGCACAGCCTCAGACCACATGGTCAGGGTCTGAACCTTCTTGGGGCACTCCACAGCCCAACCCTCTGCTCTGGTCCAGTGTCCTCTTAGCTGTCCCCTCACATCTGGCCCCAGGTAAGGCTGGATCCTGGGCTTTGCAGGGACAGAGCCAAGAAACATGGTGGGGGTGAAGTCAGCTCCAGGCCTCCTCCTCCCCCAGTTCACTCAGCTCCTGCCACAGTAGACTAGGGCCAGGAGCACAGAGCAGAGACAGGGCAGCCAGGGGAAGGAGTACAGGGTGGGCAGGTAGCTGGAGGCCAGCTTGAACCTGCTGGTGGGTGCAGTGACCCCTGGCGGTAACACCAGAGGTGCTGGGCACAGAGGTGGCATGTGGTTAAGGTGGAGGCCGGGGCAGCACAGGTACACAGGACAAGGGGGCTGGCGGTGGGCACAGTTTATTCTACACTCCATGCAGACACTGACCCACACGCTCAAGGAGCTTAGAAATACATTGAACCACAGTGTCTGCCCCCCACCTCCCCCAGACACAGAGACACTTGGCTGAGTGGGGTTGGGGTCTGAGGGTCCAAAAGCCTCCGCCTGGGACAAGGCGGCAGTGTGGGCCCAGGTAGCAGTGGAGGCAGTGTCCTTTCTCCCCAGAAGAAAAGTGCAGAGATGGGGCCGAGGCCCTAGGCGGGGAGGCCTCATTCTCACAGCGATTGGCAGGGTAGGCCAGGCGGGGGCCTTCCAGGTCCTTCCCCTGAGGGCCCACCCGGCTGTAGGCCAAAGCTCTGGGGAGGCGCACGAGCCATGATGCCACTGGGGCTGGCTGGGCGAGGCGGGCAGCAGTGCCTTGGGTCCTGGGCGCCTGGTGCTCAGTCCTGGCCTTCATCCGAACGCCACTTGAGAGTGTGGTCCTTGTGTGCATCAGGAAGAATCTGATTTCGCATCCCCCCAAGTAGACTGGACGTGGCCTCCGTGGCCAGAATGAGGGGCTTCACCACGGTTGGGGGCAGCTGGCGGATCACGCCCCCCACGGCGCCTGTAAGTCCCTTCTGCTCATGGCCCCGAGATGCCACATCACAGATGGTCTGAGCAGTGTCCAGGATGCCCTGTGGAAGTCGGAGGTCAGTGCAGGGGTTTGGGTGGGGAGGTGGGTGTGGGACTGGAAGGAGGGAAGGGCCTCATCACCTCTCGAACCGTGTCGTAGGCCTTCACCACACCCTCCCGGAGGTCAGCAGGCTGGTGGCCCTTTCGTAGCCTTCGCACAGAGCGCTTGTCCTGCAGGGAGCGGGGGATGGGCGCTGCTGGGGACAGGATGTCGTACACTGTCTCCGCGGTGGCCTGAGGGGACACAGAGGACACCAAATGAGGACAGCCAGTCTGGGCACACACACCCAGCCCCATGGCCCCCAAGCCAGCCCCAAACAGCCAGCCTGGGTGGCGGGGGGCAGGGGGCATCACGCTTCTGCCTCCCCCACAGCTGTGTATTATGGTGCTACTCCTGGGGTCCTGGGGAGGCTTCCAGCACCCAGGTCAGGTGGAGTGCATGCCTCCTGAGGGGATTCTCCTAATATCCTCTGGACCCCAAGCCCTCCTTGTGTGGACCACATGTACACCCTTGTCCCATTTGTGTGGTGCCCCACGTGCAGCGTTCTTGAGACTGTGCCGTCTCCCCACCCTGTACCTGGTCTGGCCTTGCCAGCTCCAGAGGAAGCCCGGGCAGAGTGCTGGGTTCCCCTGGCTACCCCCTCTGAGTCTGATCTACTTCATGACTCTGGCGTCTCTGTTCCTTTTGCCCCCTCACTTCTCACCCAGCTGCCTCACCTAGCGGTGTCTCTGGGGGACTCTCTGGGGCCTGCTCATCCTTAGCCTCCTCTCTAAAGATCTTGCCTCCAGCCTGCAAGGGGGTGGGCTTGCAGATCCCAGAAAGCAGTGAGCTCCCCTTGCATCTGCACGCTCACCCTCCTCTGTCATGCCTGCCCCACGAGGGCCTGCCCATCCTAGCCCTTCTACTAGAGTTCATGAACCGCAGCTGCTTACAGGACAACTCCCTGGCCTCCTTGGGGATCTGTCTGGGCCTAGCAAAGTATGGGGCTTAAATGAGTGAGGGCCAGTCTGTGCCTCAGTTTTTTTGTCTGTAAACAGAGCCACAGCCCCCCTTCTCTCCTCTTTAAGAGGTGGCCATGAGCAGTCACCCAGTGGGCTGTAGAGCCTGGAGAGCACTTACCCTCCAAGGAGTTGCTGTGGGCCCCAGGCCAGTCACTGGGCCTCTCCTGTCCATGACTGTGTCTCATAAAAGTGAGACCGCGTACCCAGACTGTCCATCCTTAGTAGAGCTTTGAGAACATATCAGGTGCTGTAGAGCAGACTCTCCTTGCCCTACTAGGCCTGGAACCAGATGCCCACTCACCTGGATAGCCTGCACCAGCCGGTTGCTGAGTTCCAGGGCAGCTGAAGCCGTGGATGAGCCAAAGGAGGCAGCCCCTCGCTGCAGCCCCCGCATGAGGCGCCCATCCTTTCTGTACTGCTCGATTGGCAGCCAAAGCAGGTCCCGGAACCCTTGGACTGCAGGAACAGGGAGTTCAGAGAAGCCCAAGGCTGTGCTGCCCACACCTACCCTGACTTAGGACATTCTCCCTATTTCCAGGGCAGCCTTTAGGCTTCCCAAGAGTAAGAGCAATTTCCAGAGCCCCCAGAGCCAGCCAGCCACTCACAGAGCTGGACAACTGAGTGCATGGGGCCCACGCCCCCCAGCAGGCCAGGCAGCTGGTTCTTGCGGATATCCTGCAGCCACTCGTTGAGAGCATAGCCCAGCACCTTGTCCACACCCAGGAGTCTGGGAAGGAGAGGAGGGTACAGGGGCAGAGCCACACATTGAGGGGTCACAGGGCCAGGACCGGAGGCACCCCAACACTGTCCACAGTAGCCCCCCAGCCCAGTGTGAAGGATGATTGTGCCCACTTTATGGAGTGGAAACTGAGGCACCAGAGGAGTGTGGCCAAGGCCACACAACTGGTCAGGAATGCAGTAAAGGGAAGATAGGGAACCCTGAAGAGAGGCTAGGAATGCTGGAGGGCATGGAGGGCTCACCCGTGTCGGCAACAAAGCCGCTTCAGCTTCAGCTCGGAGCAGTTGAGCTGGGCTAGGCCGATGAGGAGGCCAGCGAAAGTGCCCTGGGGAAGGAGAAGGTAGGTATTTGGGGTTCACAATTCAGGACAGGGACTGGCCCAGCCCCGGCACCCAGGAGCCATTGGAGGCCGACTAGCAGCCACTACTGCCTGGATGCAAGCCCTAGCCTCCAAAAGACTAAGCCACACCTGGGCAGAATGGGGCCCCCCAAGAGGGATGGCACATGCAGCAACTCTGTTTGACAGCGCCACTTACCACCTGGTCCATGGTGACATGCTTGCCATGGTAATCCAACCAGATAGGTACTTCAGACGTGAAGCGGAACTCCCTGGAGGGGGAATTGGGGGAGGGGTCTTTTGGTCACTGACCCAGCCCCCTGCAGCCTGGGCAAAGACCCCAGTCTTCAGCCCTACCTGAAGTAGATAGGCTGCTGCTCAGCAGAGGAGCTGTGTCTACCGCCCGCGGCTTCCCCGGAGCCAGTCATCTCTGTGTCCTCGAGCTGGCCTTCCTGGAGGCTTCTGGGCTGGACCCGGGTCTCAGGGCGAGCTAGGGTGGGGGGACATAGATGGAGGATGGGTCCAGGGATGGCTGGGAGGCGGGAGGCCTGGGCCTTCCCTTCCCAGCTCAGCCCCTCACCCTCAGCGGACGTCTCTGCCGAGACCATAGGATTGATGCCAGCCACCAAGCTGGTGAAGAAGTCCTTGAGGAAGAAAAGGGCGTCCTACAGGAGAAGGTGCAGGTCAGGTTCAGAGGCCCAGAGGCAGTGGGGCTCACTGTAGGCTCTGCTTCCACCTGGCCTACTCACCTGGTCCACGTTGAGCCGCAGGGGCATCAGAGAGACACGGAGACAGCACTCGGGCCCACCCAGGTTGGTTGTGGGGGCCACATGCAGTGCTTTGATGGTGAGCTGGGGGCAGAGGGCAAGCTCTGGGTAGCTGCTGGGCCTCAGCCCTGCCCTACCCTGTGCCCAGCTGGTGTTGCATCTGCATACACTGTTCCCCCAGCTGGGCCTGCCTGAGCCCCAGCATTCTCCCAGCATCCCCAAACCACCTGCTATGTGCACACATGGCCCTGCCCAGGTGGGCAGTGGGGGCAGCCGGTACCATGTTGGAGTGCGCGCGACGTGGCATCCGCTCGCTCGTGTGTAGGTACAGGAACTTGTTGATTTGGGAGGAGGCGAGCCGGTCTCGGACCTCAAGTTCTTGCACGATGAACACCTGACGGGACAGCGGCCGCTCCTCCAATTCCTGGCCCGGGGCTGCAGGGCCTGTGGCTGGCTCCACTGGGTACACCTCATGCTGGAAGCTCACCTGCGGGTTGGATGGAGGCCTAAGCCAGATAGGCAGGGCCCTGTCTCTCCCAGCCACACCTCAGCCCCCCACCTGGTTGCTTCCCCATGGTTGTCCCATATGCATTTCAAACTCTACTTGGCATACTGAACTCTTGACCTCCCCTGCATCTACTTGCTCCCATTCCCTTCCTGTCACTTAAGAGGCACCATCTGCCTGTCACCAAGCACCAACACTGCCCTCCAGCCTCTCCATCACCAAGGCCATCTGGCTTGGTTCCTCGGCACATTTCTCCAATCCCTCTACACTTGTGTCATCTCCACTGCTGCCACCTGGTCTGAGGGCTGCTGTCCCCTCTTCCCCTGCATGGCCTCCCTGCTTGGGTCCCTCAGGCCCTTTTCCACACACCCAGAGGGATCTTCATAAAGCACATGCCCACCCACCTTGCACCTTGCAAACACCTCCCCCTGGCCTGGTGAGGCCCAGCCTCTCCCTCCAAAGCCCATCCTCCACCTTGCTTCTGACCTGCCAGCCCCACTGGCCTGTCTTCTGCTCCTTAAACAGGCCAAGGCCTTTCTCATCTTCAGAACTTTGCCCTGGCCTCCCCTCTCTCCCACACCCAGTGCTGGCTCCCCTGCCCAGTGGGCTGCAGAGAGCCCCAGTTTTCTTGGCACAACAGCCTTATGTGCTTGAGGAGAGGACCCACATGGACTCACTCCCAGTCAGCAGCACCTCTGCCTGCAGCAGCACCTCTGCCTGCACCATCTCAGGTCGGCCCGGCAGCCCACCCAACCTGTGGTTCTTCCCTATCCGCATTCTCCAGAATCTGACTGCTGTCACTGGCTCTGCAGCTACCAGCCTGCTGACTGCATCTCACTCCAGGAAAATCCAAAACCGTCCCGTGGTCTGCAGGGCTATATGCGGCCTAGTTCTCAGGGGCCTCGACTGCCCTCCTCCTGCCCCCTTCCTCAGATCTTTGTACCAACGACATCTTTTCAAGACTTTCCTGATCCTCCCCAGCTCCCCTTCCCCAAGCATTTATTGCATTCCACACAGCATAGATCTGTGGCTCCCTTCACTACCGCACGAGTGACAGGAAGGCAGGGCTTCTGTCCGCTTTGCTCAATGCTATGTCTAACATCTACAACAGCACCTAGTGTGCAGCACAGCAGCCACTCTGCAAACACTACTTGTAACTTGGTGCATGACTAGGGACCGTGAGGTAAGTTGTCACGGTGAAGTGCTGGCTGGGTGCCAGGGATGGGATAGCCTGCCCTGTCCCCCACCCAGGTGGCTTTCTGCACGCTGAGCCCCCAGCTCACCTTGCTGAGCTGGATCTCCATGAGGACTTGGTGTTGCCTCCCACTGCCCCCCTGTGTACGCCAAGAGTTCTGGGGCCGGTTGGGGCCAGAGCAGCGAGAAGGAGAGCCCTTAGGGCCCATGAAGCTGCCTCTTGCCCTGGAAAGAGGGACAGGGGACAAGGTGACTCGGGGGAACCCCCTTCACCTCAGAGTAGACCCTTCTACCTGAGGCAGGAAACCCTCTCCAGCCTCAGCTGTGGGAGGTGGGTGGGGAAGAGAAAGAACGGAGGCCACTGAGGCAAGGATCCTGCTCAAGGTTATCAGTGGCTGAAGTCAGAGCTGGACCTTGGGCTGCGTCCCATATCCCAGGTGGGTGGGCCCCCTTGCCATAGCTGCCACCTGCACCCGTCCTACTCACCTGTGGCCAGGGTGGGGCCCAAAGTCTCGGCCCCCATAGAGGTGCCAGACAAGGGAGACCTCACGTAGCACCACACGGCTGCTAGGCACGGGGAAGTGGGCAGGCGCCCGTAGCAGGTCTGTGCTGCCCAGGGGCCGTGAGAAGTACCCATCCTGCACGATGATGGGGCCTGGATGCAGCTGTGTCACCACGGGCTCCCCATCTCGGGGCTGTAGGCAGGAGGCCAAGTGAACACATGTGCATAGATACTTTTCCCAGTCTAGGCCCAATTTCTTCCCCATCCTCACACTTCCCTTCCTGTTTCTTACAAAAGATGAGTCTCCTGCCCGCTCCCTCCCCCGAACTTATATCACAGTGCTCTGTCCAGGGGGGACCAAAGTGCCCCTTGCTCTCGCCAGCCCTATCTCCCTGGGTCTTGCTTGCATGTGACATTCCATTGGCTCCTGGAGGCCAGCAGGTCATCACCCCTGCAGTCAAATAATTCTTCTCCCGCTCCTGCTAACCACCCTGCTCCTCCCTCTCCTTCCCCTTGATGTCCTTCCCTTTGTCCTGGATGCCATTCTTTCTCTCTTCCTCTGAAAATCAACTTGCTCCTTCAAAGCCCAGAGTCAGAGAGACCCACCCCACCCCCAAACTCTGCCACAGACCCAGGTGCACCTGCTCCTCTAACAGCAGGAGCTCTAGAAGGGGCATAGAAAGGAGCCACCCTCTCCCACCACTCTGTGGCCCTGCCCAGCCTGCCCCCCACACACCGGGATGCCCAGGCCAGGAGCATCAAGGATGCAGAACTCGTCACTGTCCAGAGTGTCTCCATCTCCCTCTTCCTTTTCACCTTCCTTGGCCTCTGAGCAGGACCCCAAGCTGCCAGCAGGGGTCACAGCAGGGGCCAAGTGGGGCTGGGCCCCAGTCCGTTCCCCTGGGAATAGATAGACTGACACGGGCGAGGCCTGAGTGAGAGGGTCACCTGGAGAGAGATGTCAGTTTTGGGGGGATGTCTGATTTGGGTGCCTGATTGTGTCCCCTGGCCCCAAAGCACGCCCAACCCTACCTGAAGGCTGGGTCAGCTCCCGCAAGGTGCGCTCAGTGTCCAAGAGGGCGTCGGCCAGGTCCCGCTGGTTGATGAGGGCTGTCTCCACTGGAGGGCAGGAGGGCAGGGAGGCAGGGCTCTCAGAGAGCTGGGCCAAGCAGAGGAGGAGTGATGAGTGAGTCACAGGAGGAAGGGGTGCCTCTCCCCCAAAGCCAGGCCCCTGGGGGCTGAGGCAGAGGAGTGGGCCTGGCAGAGTTCTAGCAGCCTGTAGGGCCAGGCCTCACCTGTACTTTCTGGCCGGCGATCTCTGTGGGGCTGGGGGGCCGGGGAGGGGGGTGTAGGTCGCCCTCACTCATTATGTACTGGAGCAGGTTGACCAGCAGGGCGCAGGAGTCTGCACAGCTGTGCACGTGTACCACGTTGTTGGAGCAACGCAGCTCGAACAGCGGCTGGCTCTGGGTGGCAGGGGTGGGGTGCCATCAGCTCAGGCTCTATCCACGCCACACATACGTAGGACCTGGCCAGGTCTTCCCCAGGCTGCTCAGCCTGCTGCCCAACAAACCCACTGAATTATGGAGCAAACTGAGTCCAGAGGGTGAAAGGGACTTCGTCCAGAGTCACTCAAGGAAGCAGGAGTGCACTCCCCGTGTGAAAGTGGTCAAGTGCCCAGTCCTTTATTGCTCACCTCAGCCTGGCCAGGTGGAGCCTACTATCTTTATTTTACAAAGGAGGAAGCAGGTCCCGCAAAGGCTATCTGACTCCCTAGGCCCTGCTTTCGCCCTCTAGTGGTGGGGTTCATATTATGGGACACCCAGGGTAGGCCGGGCCCTTTCCAGGAGGGCCACTAACCAGAGCCCAGCACAAAGGGCAGGTAGTGACTATAACCTAAGCCCAGGTCCAGGGAACAGAAGGGAGGAGAGTGCAAGGGGAAAGGCTCCCTCGGCCCTTGGCTCTGCTCTGGCTCCAGGGGATTCTGGGCAACACTCACCAATTTGCCCTCGGTGCTCCCCTTCCAGGTTTTAATCACAAGCTCCAGAAGGTCAACATCCAAGACACAGACGTAATCTGAGCAGGAAGCAAGAGAAGTTGCAACTGCTTCTTCACACCCAGCCCCTGGCCCACCACCAGAGGGGAGAATCTGGGCTTTATCTGAGTATAGCCCTTGTGTGCGTGCACAAATGTGTGGGTGCAGCTAGGTGAGGACACCTGGCTGCTCTGAGTGTGGCCGGGGGCTGTGTTCCCTCAGAGGGGAGGGAGCCCAGTCCAGGCCCTGCCCACCTCGCTGCAGATCCGGGGTCTCCACCTCACACTTGTCGGACAGGTATAAGGCTGAGTCGTCGAGGATGAACCTGGTGGGGAACAGGGCTGAGAAGGGCCCAGGAGCCACTGCAGGCTGCAGCTCCATGGGAGCCAGAAGGGTGGGGCTCCTAGAGACAGGCAGAGGGGAAGCCACAAGGGGTCCCGAGCCCACAGGAAACTAGCGCTGGGTCCTCTCTGGCCTTAGTGTTCTTGTCTGTACACTGGGGAGACTGGTCCTATCTCCTGTGCTGCAGGCCCAAAACAGTGCATGCTCGCTTAGGTCAGAAGGCAGGTAGTGCTCTCCAAGTACTTCCCGCTTCTCTACCTCATCCAGGCCTCACAGTGGCCCCAGGAGGCAAGTGTCCTGCTTCCCTGCTACAGCATTCATTGTTCTTTCAAATTAGGTCCTTATTCTAATGGCAACACAACACAAGCTCCTTTAAGACATTTTAAAATAAAAAAGAAATAATCTCTTATCGTATTCCCTAATCTCAAATTCTGAGAAAAGCATCATATATATTTTCTTCAACTTTTCTGTGAAGCCACAGACATATACAAATAAACCCTTATAAATCTTTAAGAAAACAACGCCCCATAGAACTTTGTATCTTAGATTCTTCAGGATGTGTTGCATTACTGCATTTCCCATATTTTTCAATGTCACTCTTTGACTTGACTTTAATCATTGGGTAAGCCATGTTTACTGACTCAAGTTGTCATTTGGGGGCATTTAGACTGTTTATAAATTTTAAATTATACTACAAAGTCATCGCATTCCACCTGTTTTCCTTGTACCCTTAGAACAAGTACCTCCGTGAGACATCAGGTTAGAGAGCACCAGCGCTTTGAAGGCTCTGATGCACAGGCACAACTGTCATCCAGGAAGGTGAAAGCAATTCCCATTCCTGAGAGAGGGATCATCACCCAAGTGTACAGAGGGCTCAGAGACCAGCCTGAGGACACACAGCATGTAGGTGGGACCCTGGGGGAGTAGCAGCTGCAGCTCAGCTTGAGGGGGAATGGAAATTGTGCCGGGTGAGGGGGGTACATACCTGAGTAGGAAGGTGGAGGTGTCCATGATGATGTTGCTGGAGAGGGTGAAGGTCTCAGCGGTGACAAGGACACGCACAGGGAGGTAGAGGGGCCTGAGGGGTACACATGCACCAGGGCAGGCTCCTTACACATGAGAGCCTGCCCCTCGCTCTTAGCCCACCTAGCCTGGGTACCTGTAGTCCACGGCGCAGGAGAACAGGTGAGTGTGTAGGACGGTAATGACGGTTGGGGGCAGGTAGCCCAGCACTGGGTCATCGAGCACATCTAAGAACTCCAACAGCTTTGGGGGCCACGACAGGAGGGGCAGTGAGGATCAGGGGCCTCCTCTTTCCTCTAACCCCTGCCCCCACCACAGCATGCCCCCCCCACCTGCTACGCACCCCTTTCTCAGGGGCTTCACTTGGAAGTCAGCTCTGGCCCAGCCCAGGTCCCTCACACTGGCCTCCCCCCAGCTCAGAGACCTGCCTGCCCACACCACTTATGCTCACCTGGGAGTGCCAACTCTGTTCTGGCAGAGCCATGAAGTGGCGCAGGGTGGCTCTGTGGAGCCTCAGTGTCACGAGGAACTCCTGGAGGTGGGGCATAGTCAGCATAGTGGGGCCCAGCCTACCAGGCACCAGGGAGGCAGTTGCCCCAGCCAAGCGGGTAGATCAGAAGCAGACACTGCTGTACCTTGACATTCTTGTGGGGGTCCAGATGGATGCGCACAGCAGTGGATAGCATGTGGGGACCCCGGCCCTGGCCCTTGTGGCCTGAGGCTCCCCGTTCAGTCACCCCTTCCTCTGATGGGTAGATGGTTGGGGCCAGCTGGGCCGGAGGAGCAAAGCTGGGCAGCTCCAGGTGACTGGGCAGCAGGTAGTCATCCACAGCCGCTGGGGAGGCAGCTGGTGAGCCCCCTGCTGAGCTGGCTTATTGTCCCCTCCACCCAGGGCCCATATCCCTCCTTCAAGCCCCCTCCCCTCACACCTCGGTGGTAGAGCTTTGCCTTCTCTGCTTCTAGGCAGAAGTAGCCAAGTCCCGGCTGGCCTCGGTACTGGGAGACGCTGAAGATGGTGCCTTGCTCCACATCCAACACTAGTTCCCCGTGTGAAGTCTCTAGCCGCCTCCCAAGCTCATCCTGTGGAAAGAGGATGTGGCGTGGCCTCACCAGAGCACACAGCAGCCCCCACTCCCTCAGAGGGGCTGTCTCCTGGAGCCCTGGCCCGACTAGGACCAGCTCTAGCTCTATCAGGACTCCACTGAAGGCCTAGGACAGCACTTGTCTCTCTCTCTTTTTTTTCTTAGAGAGGGAGAGGATGAGGGACAGAAGGAGAGATAGAGAATCTTTTTTGTGGGGGAGAGAGAGAATCTTAAGCAGGCTCCATATGCAGTGTGGAGGCTGATGTGGGGCTTGATCTCATGACCCTGAGATGACCGGAGCTGAAATCAAGAGTCAGACAGACCCTTAACTGGCTGAGCCACCCAGGCGCCCCATCACTTGTCTCTTTTGCCAGAAGGGAAGTCATCCCTGCTTTATCTGCCATCCAGCACGAGACAGTGCCCATCTGGATCCCTAGCATTGCGCCTTACACACAACAGGTACTAATGGGGTGAGATGGATCGTTGGAGTGGCATGTGTGGGTCCGTGGGTGGTGGGTGGGTGCTGCTGGCCAAACAGACCACTCTCAGTCACACTGGGGCTTCTTTTCTTCCCAGTTTCCCAAATTGGAGCTGTTCATACTGGTCTTGCTCTCCTGCAGTGGTGGGTGGGGGGCACTGCAGTCAGCGGGGCTCACCTCCCCAGGCTGCCCTCACCTTGGTCTCACAGAAGGCTGTGATCCGACCCTTCAGCACTGTTACCAATGTAGAGACGGTACTCTGGGAGCGAGGACTTGGGGACTCAGGGGCAGGGGGCTGGGGAGCGCCTGACGTCCCTACTGAGAAGAAGTGGGCATCCTCCTCATCCGAGTCTGAGTCTGGGGTGAGATGGAAGGAGTGGAAGTGGGAAGGAGACCTGAGAGGGCTGCCCCAGCCCTGCCCAGCACCAGGGGGGGCTGCCCAACCCTGCTCCCTGCTGCCCCAGCCCTGCCCAGCTCCGGGGGGTGGTGGTGCTTGGGACCCCTGCTGGGGCAGCCTTCCTACCCAGCTTGAAGGCTGACTTGCACATCTTGAAGTTGTCGTGCCAGAAGCCTGAGGGGCCTGGGAAGGCAGGGGGGTGAGCAGCGGGGTCAGGGGCGGGAAGCAGATCCGCAGGCTCCCACATGAGCAGGTCGTTGTTGATCCTGGGACAGATAGACGGCAGCAGTGAGGGTGGCCTGGCCCAGCACAGGCAGATGGACAGCAGCAGTGAGGAGGCCTGCCTTCCCCCTACCCGCCCGAGGCATCACCTGTTATAGAGGCTCTCATAGACCTCCTTGCTGGGCAGGAAGATGTGGGTGCTGGGCAGGACCACTTCCAGGCTGCAGCGGGACAGGGCCAGAGCCCGGCTCTGGAAGGTCCTCATCTCCTCAGGGTCTCCAGGAATCACCATCTAGACAGGGGAGCAGGGAAAGGCATCTGAGAGACGTCAGGGTCTGCTGCTGGCTCAGGAATCAGACCCTGGTCTACATCCTGACTTCCTATCATTTATTCATTCACAGGAACCTCTCTCTGCTGGGATATGTGATGGCCAGCTCATGTGAAGCGCTGATCACGTGCCAAACCTGCTATGAGAGTTTCACATATTTTAAACTCCTTTATCCTCATGATAAGCCTATGATGCAGGTCATTGTATCCACTTTCAAGACAAGGAAACTCATTTGTGTCTAATTCTCTGAGATTAGACCACTTCTAAGAGGATGAAACCACTGAATAGAAGAGCCTGGATTCAAACCCAGACCATTTGCCCCAGAGGCCAGGCCCTTAACTGTCTCTCACTCAAACCTCTTCACCTTCAGAGAAGGTGATGTTCAAATGTACACAGCCAATAGATGGGGTCCTGATCTTCCCAACCAGGGACCTGTGCCTCCTGGGGCTGACCCTCACCAGTGTCCTCACCCACCAAGCCCCACGAGCTGGGGTGCTTTTGATTCTCCATTGGTCTAAGATGATGGAAGAGATGAAACTCTTGCTGGTGCCCCAGGTGGTCCTGTCCTCCTGTCCCACAGCTACCAAGTGGCTCCCCTGGTTCAGGGCCTCACCTCCTCCGTCTCGTACATTGTCCTCTTGGAGGAGAAGGGTGAGGGCTCAGGTTCCCGCAGCTCACATGGACTCTCAGCCGACAGCTCCAGCTCCTCTCCCTTCTCAGGGGCCACTTCCCACTGTGCGCTGCTGAGCTGGGGGTTCAGGGTCACCACTACCCTGCCAGGGCACAGGCCTGTCACTGGCCTGCAAGGCCCCCTTAGCCCCTGATCCCACCTCAGTGCCACTCTCAGTAGCAAAGTGCTCCTCTCCTGTCTGTCCCTTCTAGAGCCCCCCACTTACTGGGGCAGGAAGTATTTGCGCCCAGGGCTCTTGGGATCCAGGGCTTTGGAGACCCGCAGGCAGGGGATGGGTGGCTTCTCTCCATCTTCATAGGTACCTGGGAGGATAAGGAGGAATGGGGTGTTGTCACTGCTGCTTTTCCCCATTTCTTCCCCAGTGTCAGATGGGGTTAGTAGGGGCCTGGAACCTCCCTTGTGGTGACTGTCCTTATCGCTTACAGGCCTGTGCCCTCGCTCACACTCACAATCTGTAGCAGTCCAGCGATAAAGGGTCCACTCTGATCATTCTCAGACAAGCCTGGAGACAGGCAATGCTGGCTCCTCACAGAGCTGGTGAGGGTTGGGCCAGAGTCTGTCCTAACTGCGACTCAGTCCCTTCTGTAACCCTGAGCCCACCTCTCCCAGAGGCCTGGGGCCCTGTCCTGGGTATTGTTCCCTGGGGAGCTCTCACCATGTAGGTCGGAGCAGGAAAGTTCCAGGCGGGTGGGGATCGGGGGACCAGGACCACTGTTCAACTCTGACCGGAACTGGGGCTCACTCAGCTCCAACCGTAGCTGCTCGGTCCGCACAGCCCGGCCTGCCCAGGGGTCCCGCTCCGGCCGCAGATCAGCAATGGGGAAGCGCAGCTGCAGTGTAGCCCGGGGTGCTGACAGCCGCACCACTGTCTGCTGCTCAGCAGCTGGTGCGGCTTCTGTCTGTGAGAGGATGGTGGTCATCAGAGCCGCTGCCAGGGGCCTCACCACCGTGGCTGTGAGCCAGAGGGGCCATGCCAGATCGCTGTCCCAGCTGGGTATCTTACCAGGAGGCCGGCAGGTGGCTCAGGAGGGGATATGGTAGCCAGACGCAGCAGGGCAGCAAGCCGGTCCAGGGCCCCCAGCTCCACGTCTGCCTGGAAATCAGCTAGGTCTAGGGCCAGTTCTGAGTGGCAATGGCAGGCAGCTGGGCGCCGGGCTCGGCTCTGGGGGCGAAGGTGTTCAGGTCAGTGAGGGCTGTGGTGGGGGGGTCAGAGAGGGTAGGATGGGAAGGGACCCCCCCCCCTTTGAGCAAAAACAGAACACATAGTCCTCTGTGGTGATGGGAAGGGAAATTTGAACAGGGGATTGGGAAATCTTCACCACATTGTCTGAGAAAGATGACCATGTTTATTTAATAA
Source organism: Canis aureus (assembly GCF_053574225.1). Classification (NCBI taxonomy): domain Eukaryota; kingdom Metazoa; phylum Chordata; class Mammalia; order Carnivora; family Canidae; genus Canis; species Canis aureus. Next base: position 3,614,884 of record NC_135631.1, read on the forward strand.
AAGCCACCTAATATTTGGAAACTGGCAAGGATTTGCCAAGATGAGCCAGGGAAGAGACCACCAGGCCAAGAGGATGCCTTATGTAGGGCCCAGACTGGGAGGTATGCTCTACCTGGAGCATAGGCAAAGGGGGAAGGAGGTAGGAACAGGGAGGTACCAGCAGAGGCCAAGACGTGGGGAGGGGTGAATGTACCACGGGAAACAGCCAAAGGTCAGGCATAGGAGGGGGTGGATTACCCTGGACATCCTGCGTAGAGTCTGTGTATGACACAGGTGGGCACAGGGCCGAGCTGAGGCCTGGGAACCTAGGCTGCTGGGGAAGCTCAGGATCTGGGATGGGATACAGGAGGCAAAAGTCAGGTTGAGCCTCCACACCCACTTGTACCTGCAGGCCTTGCCACATACACACTCGCCCTCAGCCCTCACCTCTGTGTACTCAGGCTCTGAGGTACCCCTGGGCCACAGGCACTCCAGCACCTCGAGCTGACCAAAGTGCACTTGTGTGCTGGTAGTCCTCCGGCCCCGGCCTGTCCGCAGCTCCCAGGACAGCTGCACAGCTGTGCCCGTTAGTCTGCAAGGAAGAAGCTGGGCATCAGAGGTTGGGCTTGTGGGGCTGAGGGAGTCTCTCCTTGGGCCCCTGCCTTGGGCTTGTACCGGACATGGCTACAGGGACAGGCCCTCTGGAAGCGCGGTCGGAGATGGTGGAAGTCACGGGAGCCGAAGGGCCCATCCTTGGTGGCATCAAACTCCGAAAAAAAGTGGGTGGTGAGGTCAGGTGGTCCAGAAGATGGGGCAGTCGTCTGAAGCAAAGTCAGGGTCATGCCCCCCAAGGTCATCTTCACCAGCGAGTCAGGGCGCAGGGTGTCCGGGAGGGGCGTGGGGGCCATCTTGCCTGAGAGGACAGAGGTTTCACCAGGGACTTCCCAGAGCTCATGAGTACCCCAGATATTGGGCTGGGGGCTGGGAGAAGCCCTGGCCCAGATGGACTATGTGACTCTGGCATGGGGCGTGGCTGGTCAGGGGTGATGCAGAGCCTCGTTATGCCAGATACTGAGCCTAGGCTCAATTCCACTCTCTCAGGGAGCTGGAAGAATTAGGGGTGATAAAGCACTCAGGCCAGCACTTGACATACATAATCTCGCGATAAACATCGGCCAAAAACATATAGCCTAGCAAGGTCAGATCTTATGCCCTTTTTATGGAAGGAGAAACTGAGTCTCTAAGAATTTAAGTGCACGGCCCAGGATCACTGACTTTGAAACCCAGCCTCTACCCATCAGGTTCCCCAAGCGTCCCAAGGGAACCAAGTCACCACAGTGATCCTCAAAGCATCGATGGAGGCCTCCTGCATGTGCATGCCATCACGTGGGCACTGAGGCCTCTTCCAGCTCTTCTTGCCCTGGGAGCACTCACCAGTTGGGTGGGCATGAGCAGACAGCCGGCGGGGGGCCATGTCGCTGTGCACAGAGGATCCTAGGTCTACATCCGAGAGCGAGAGCTCAGAGAGGGCTGAGGCCACACTGCTCGTGAGACCCACCATGGAGAAGAAGAGGTCTGTGGGCCAGGGCAAGGGAGGTCAGGGAAAGCTGTACTTGGCCCCCATGACTCCTGCACCCAGGCTAGCTGCCCAGTCAACTGCCAGGTCTGGCCCCACACCCACCAGTGTTGTCCGGGTTGACAAGAGGATTGGTAAGGGGTTCTGAGCTGAGGGGCTCAGCCACAGCCCCTGCCTGCAGCTGCTGGTTCAGGTCCTGCTCAATCAGCCACAGGTCTTCAGCACCTAGTGGGCGGCTCTTGTTCAGCTTGCCAACCAGGCCCTCTGGGTCTACGGAGGAGGACACTTCTTTGTGTCAGACCAGCTTGGGTGGCCCCTCCCTAGCCATCCCATCCCCTGCAGCATCCAGAGGCCTCACCTGCAAGGCTCATGGCACTGAGCAGTTCTTGAAGCTGCTGGAGCTGCTGAGGGGTCAGGAGCAGATGCAGGGAGCCCAGCTGTCCAGCCACCTCCAGCTGGAGATAAAAGGGACCAGGGGGCAACAATGTGGCCTTCTGAGAGCCACCACCCACCTGCCCTCACCTCCTCGGGATGCCAGTTCCCAGGCTAAGCTCTGTCACTAACTAGTTGTGTGACCCTGGCCAAAACTTGTCCACTGAGCTTGGTTCTCTATTGCCAAGAAGTCAGTAATCTCCTCCACACAATGACCCTGCTTTGTAGTGGGGATCACCACTGCTGAGGACTTTCTGAAACGGGGCATACTGCCTCCTCCACAGGAGCTGGGGACCCACCTTTGGGCCTGGGAAGGCTTCATTCTGCTTCAATTTCACTGTCAACTCCATATACCCTGAGCAGCTGCCGATCTGCAAGGGGGGCTTCGGGGGCTCTTCCTGAAGGCAAGAGGATACAGGAGGGAAAGGGTTGAGAAGATGAGGTCACAGATGGTCAGAAGGGATGGGGTGCAGTGGGGCAGACAGGAGAGAAGACAGGGATTAGGAGAAAGAAACTAGGGATCAGAGTCAGCCCACCTGTGGGGGGAGCTCCTCAAAGTGCAGGCGGACTCCTGCCAGCTGCAGCAGCTTGTGCAGAAAGGCAGGAGGCTGGTGCACGTCCACTGGAGGTGCCTGGCTTGGGTCCCGCACTGCCTCATCACAGTACTCCAGTCTGGGGAGTGTAGGATCAGCCCTTACCCCAGCCACCCCAGGCTGGAGCCCCTCTCCCTATGCAGCATTGTGTTCTAGGGGTCTGGGGTCAGAGGGTCTGGCCAGCAGAGCTGCCCCACCATAGCCAGGCCATCCTGGACCCCCATGGCCAGCCCTTGCTCTTCAGACCCTCAGTGTGTAACCTGATCCTTGGGGCCGCAACAATTCGGCCCCTGGACTCCATTTCCACAATATGGTCTCTCTACCACCATAGCCACTATCACCCAGGCCCACCCAAGATTTGCCCTGTTACTTCCCAGGAGCCTGAGCAGGGGTAAGGGGCAGGGGCAAGGCCAACACCATTCAGCAGTCCCTCATTCCCCTTCCTCTTCATACTAGCCCACCCCGCCTGGCATGCTCCTACCTCTGTACATGGATTTCTACTGCCACGCCATGCTCCCCATCACCCGACGAGTGCTCTACCCTCACGACAGTGTCCAGGAAGGTCACCTTGATCCTTCGCAGCACTAAGTGGTAAAAGGGGTCTCAGGCCAGGTGGAACAGCAGGGGGCAGGCAGAGTTTCCCCATTGGGGCAGCAGTGTGGCCATCCTGTTGTCTGGGGCCCGTCTTGTGGGCAACGGAGGTATAGAGAGCAGGGTAGCCACTAGAGGCCCACTTACCTGTCTCAATGGTCTGAGCAAACATTTCCAGTCCCTCCAGGGGCTGTGGTGGCTCAGAGGGCTCAGGCAGCCCGTCCCGAAGGCACTCCTGAGCCAGCTGTAGGCTGGTGGTCATGCATGAGGCCCAGGTCTGCGAGTCGGCAGCCCCTGGCCCTGCGAGTAGGAAGAGGGTCTCAGGAGAGGCAGGTCTAGTCAGCAACTGAGTCCCCAGTCCTACTCCTACCACTTGCTCCCCAACCCCCAACCCCAGCCTTGCCCTGCCCTCACCTGGGCCTTGGCGAGGTTGCAGGGTGAGCTGGAGGCCTGACACGTGCACGGTGCAGTGGTCGGTGAGCAGCGCAGCCCAGGGCACGGCCACCTCGATAGAGCCCACGAAGCCTTCCACCAGCTCTAAGGGTGATTCTATGGACTCCAGCACTTCGTTCACAGACTGGGAGCAGGGAAGGGACAGATCCGGCTTAGGGAAACTCCAAATGTGGCTGTCTCCTTGGCGGCCGCACTTTTTGGTCTGCTCTGACCTTGGAGAACTCCCTCGTTCTCCCTGCCCCTCCCCATGCTACCTGAGTGCTACCATTGCTCTAATTGATTCCTACTCTTGGTCTACCCAAACGTGTTCCATCCTTAATGCCAGAGAAGGGGGGAGCTGAAGGATGAAAAAGAAGGAGCCAAGCGGAGAGGATGGAAGTGGCATGACCCAGGCATGGGAACAGCACGTGGCAAGGCCCAGCAGGGTGTGGCAGCACCCATGTCCTCTCTGGGCAAATATGGAGTTCAAGGGGAGTGTACAGGAGAGGCTGGCAGAGGGCTCAGCTGAGAGGGGGGACCCCCTCCCACCAACTCCAAACACTTGATATAGCTGTGCCTCTCTGAGGTACAAGGCTGGGAGCCGCAGGTTACAAATGGGGAAAGAGCACCAGCACCATCCAGGAAGCTCCTTGAAGGCAGGAGCCCACCTGCCTGCTCTGTGTGATCCCAGGTGCTGTGTGGTATCACCCAGAATAGTTCCCAGTAAATTCTTGTTAGAACCAAGAATAAACAGACACATGGCAGAACCAGAAGGCTTGCAGAGAGCAAGTTGAAACTCCTTACCCAGAGGTCGCTAGATGGGAACTGAGGCCTAGACAGAAGAAACCAGTTTAATGGTTCAGTGTAACTGTGAGACAGACCTCTCTTCTTACCCCATCCCAGGATCCCCAGGCACTCGGCTTCTTCTGGGGTCTTCAAGACAAGACCTGCAGGGTGAGCAGCTGGGGGAGGGGCTGGCTATGGGGAAAGTACCTGCTTTCCACCAGGGATAACTCCTCCCTGGAGGCCAGCCCGAACGAACGAACGCAGCCTAGCTAGGAGCCATTTCAATCCCCACCAAGAGGGCAGGGCAGGGCAGGGTAGGGCAGGGAGTGTTTCCTGGGACTGGAAGTAGAAAGAGGCAGCCTAGAGGTCTTGGCCATTTCTTTCAGGCCAGCCTCAAAGTCAGAGATCAGAAAAGGCCTCTACTAGGATTCCTAGACAAGAGGCTCTCAGCAAGTGTCCCCACCTCTGGGCTTGGATGTCTCCCCCTGTACCCCTATGTTTGGGGTAGTCCTCAGGAAGTCCTGGCCTACCCCTAAAGCTTAGCTCTTCCCGCCCCAGACTGCATTTAGGCCAAGCACCCTGTCTGCCCAGCCAGAAAACTGAGAAGCCCCTGACCCCATGCCCACCCCTGCTGCTCTGGAGTGGGGGGCTGACCCAGTGCCAGCTCGGGGCTGGGGCCTCTAACCGGTGACTCCTTTGCAACTTCCCAGTTTGGCTGAGTTGTGAGCCACTGCCCCTCACTGCCCCCAGCCTCAGGCTTCTTCTGATCCAGACCTTATTCCTCCCAGCTTCCCAGCATCCCCCTTGGCCTCCTCCCTGCCTGAAGCTAAACCTCTCCAACTTTCCTCAGAGTCCTCCAAGCAGGTAGAGACAGGATTCCCAAGCCCCTCCCCAAACACCACCGGGTCCATCCCACTCTCCCAAAAGCAGGAAGTAGGCAGCTGCAGCAGTCACACGAGGTGTTGATCAACACGGGCGGGCGCTGCTGACGCGGGTTGTTGACATCCACGTCCGGAGGTGAACCCCACCCACTTGGCCCAGGATCGGAGGGTCAGGAGGTCAGGGCACCTTTCCCACAGGTGCTCTCAGCAGGCCTCCGGACCCCCTACCAGCCTTGCCCGCCTGGCTAGCTGCAAGGCCCCAACTGTGTCCCTGCCCTGGCCTGGTCCTATCAGGGCCCCCAAATTCCTCCTCTTCCTCTTCACCTTCTCCTTAGCCCCTGAGGACCACACTTCTCAACTCAGGCCCCAAACTCGATGTGCTCGTTCTGGCATTCTCCACACAAGTGACAGCCCCCTCCCCAGCCTCAGTTTCTCCTGCCGTGAAGTGGAGGCAAGGACCCCCTTCCCACCCAGCTCTGGCTCTGAAGCCAATCAGTCGCCTGGGAAGGGCCTGACTCCCACGGCCTCTCCACACCCTCCGCCTGGTCTCCCCAGCCCGACCCCTTGGCCGGGGTCCTCAGGCCTCTGCGCGCTACGCGGCCCCCCCCCCCCCCCCCCGGTCCCAGGCCTGGTTCCTCACCCAGATCTCCAGGTGGATATCCCGCAGGGCAACGCTGCCCTTGTACAAATCGAGGCTGAGCTGGTCCAGGCTGAGGTGCTCCTGGAAGAAGTGCCCCAAGTAGTGGTGCAGCAAGTAGCGGCACACCCGCTCTTTGACACAGTTCGACCATGGCCACAGCCATCGTGACATCTCGGAGACCGCCGGGCCCAGACCGCCTCCGCGCGCCGCCCGCCGGCGAGCCCCGTCCGGCTTCGCTGTTCAACAGAGCCCCCGGCTGTCCCCGCCGCTTCCCTCAGCGCCAGGCCGCGCCCCCGGACCCTCAGCCACGCCCCCCACGCTCCCTGCCATTCGCCACGGTAAAGGGCGAGGCCTACTGATTGGCCGCGGGGGGGCGGAGTCTTCGAGCATGAAAAAGGGACTGGGCTCGGTGCGCGATAAAGTGCTCCCGAGGTTGATTTACGCCTGCGCAGAAGTCCTGTGTGGGAGGACCTTTAGCCTCCCCGCGGAGGGGCTCTGGGAGGCTGGGACTGGAGGTGCCCGCCCCGCCGAGGAACGCGCAGGTGCCGGCGCGGCCGACGACTTGGGGAGATTTAAAGGGACAGTGTCCCACCGAACTTAAGAGGCAGCTTCCCGGAGGAAGAGACTCCGAGAGCTCCGGCGCGTCGTAGAAACAATTAAGTGAGTAAGCATTTGCATTTTGCGAGACACTTTACCATCTTTTATCTCATTCGGTTCTCATAACCCTCTAAGGTGGCGATTTTACAGTTAAGAAAAACATCTTACAAGTAAGAAAACAAATTTATCACGGTTGCGGTAAGTCCATCACCAGGGAAGTCTTTTTTTCACCATCCCTCACCTGGAAGTGCTGATCAGGAGATTTACCCACCCCACCCCACCCTTTCTCCCTGCATTTGGTCAGCCCTCCAGCTTCTCTCTGAAAAAAAAATAAAAAAATAAAAAATAAAAAAGTTTTTCTTATCTCTAACCTAAAATTAATAACGAATGGATTCCAAATCCCTTATGCAGGGGTCTGTTACTTTTGTACAACTTTTTTTTACATTTTAAAGTAGTTTTTTGGGATCCCTGGATGGCGCAGCGGTTTGGCACCTGCCTTTGGCCCAGGGCGCGATCCTGGAGTCCCGGGATCGAATCCCACGTCGGGCTCCCGGTGCATGGAGCCTGCTTCTCCCTCTGCCTGTGTCTCTGCCTCTCTCTCTCTCTGTGACTATCACAAATAAATAAATAAATACCTTAAAAAAAAATTAAAGTAGTTTTTTTAAAAAAAATCAAAAGAATAAGACTTCCTGACACATGAAAATGTTATGAAATTCACATGTGAGTATCGATAAAGTTTTGGTGGAACACAGCCACAGTCAATTGAGTACTGTCTTGGGCTGCTTTCGTGTTACAGTAGCAGAATTGAGCACTTGGCAGGGGAAGAGAGAGACTGCAAAGCTTCAAATAATTACCTTCTGGGGATCCCTGGGTGGCGCAGCGGTTTGGCGCCTGCCTTTGGCCCAGGGCGCGATCCTGGAGACCCGGGATTGAATCCCACATCGGGCTCCTGGTGCATGGGGCCTGCTTCTCCCTCTGCCTATGTCTCTGCCTCTCTCTCTGTGACTCTCATAAATAAAAAAAATAATTATTTTCTGGCTATTTACAGAAAGTTTGCCAACTCCTGCTCAACAGGGTTGGTCACCCAAGCCTTCTTGCATCATGGGTGACTTAAAGGATACCCACAGGTAAAGGTAAAATAATCCTATTTTAGCCTTACTAAGGAGGTGGCCTCTACTGTAATCTACTGCCAAAAGTCAGTCTGAAGCAAGGGCAACCATCCTGGCCTGAGGGGCAGGAACCTGGATTCCAGTCTTCTGTGGCCTCAGGCAAGTCACTGTTCCTCTGGGAGCCATCCCCTGTAACCTAGGGTTGGGTTAGTAGGTGGTACACTTCTTTACCTGGAGGGCGCTAAGGAACAGCCTCAAAGAATTTCGTGAAGCACTGGGAAGGAAGTTTCCCTAAAAGGAGGCAGGCTAATAGGAAAATACCCGTGGAATGAACTGAGAGATCAGCTTCTCCCCATGACAGGCCAGGGGCAGTGTTGTGTTCATCACATGTTTATTAAAGTGATAGACACCATGAATTGAGCCTGTGTGATGTCCTGGGCCATAGGCTTGTCACTTTATAGGCATATTACTTCACCACACATTTGGAGGGAGGTACTACCAACATCCCCATTTTACAGGACAGGAAAACTGAGGCTGTGTGTCCAAGAGCCTAGGGAGCAAGTGAACGAACAAGCATCACTTCTCCCAAAGGCAGTAGGAATGGAAGAGTGTATTCTGGAGTCTAGGAAAAGTTGTCCTGATGTCCAGACTAAGAGACGCAGTCATTCCCCTGCTGTGAAAACAGGGTGCATTATGTATAAAAGTTGGGAATACAGAGCCATTCCCAATATCCAGGCCCCCAATCTGGGGTAGCTGCTTCTTGGGTCAGCTTACCTCCAGTGAGGCTGTACTCATATCTGTGACATACCACTGTGTCTGCATCACAGTAGAGGAATAAATAGGACTCGGGAGCACAAAAGTCTCACTGCGTCCCTCAATGCACCATGAGATCCACCAAAGACCAATTCCAAAGATGTAGTCACTCCACAACCTGGCCCGGAGCCTTGGAGCAGGAGCTGAATGGAAGAATAAAAATACAGAGGAAAGAAGACGGTATACTCTTGGGAGGGAAGGTGGTGTGGGGGCCCCACAGGGGTATTTCTGGTATGAAGGCTCAGGCTATGGTTCCATTCCAAAGAGAGAAAAGGGGGAGGGTCAGGCTTTGTGGGGCTCCTTGGGGGCCTCTCCTTATTAGATTAGGTAGAAACTAATCAGGCAAACCAGATGCTGTAGCCCTCAAGGGTCCTGAGGGGGCAGGGGCTGTCCCTTTCCCAGAGACAGCCCTCCCAGAAGCTCCTCTGGGAATTCCTTCAGTGGCATCTGGATAGGTGTGGAAGGGATCATGGAAGATGGCCTGGGGGCTGTGGTTTTTTACTTGGTCCATGGTGGAGGGCCTGGGTTTTGCACTTTGTCTAAATTGTGGCAAAATACAAATAACAAATTTTACCATCTTATGCATTTCTTTTCTTTTCTTTTTTTTTTAAAGATTTTATTTGGGATCCCTGGGTGGCGCAGCGGTTTGGCGCCTGCCTTTGGCCCAGGGCGCAGCGCGATCCTGGAGACTCGGGATCGGATCCCACGTCGGGCTCCAGGTGCATGAAGCCTGCTTCTCCCTCTGCCTATGTCTCTGCCTCTCTCTCTCTCTCTCTCTCTGTGACTATCATAAAAAAATAAATAAATAAATAAATAAAAGATTTTATTTATTTATTTATTCGTGAGAGACACACACACACAGAGAGAGGCAGAGGGAGAAGCAGGCTCCTGCATGGAATATGGAAGCCTGACATGGGACTCGATCCCAGGTCTCCAGGATTACACCCTGGGCTGAAGGTGGTGCTAAACCGCTGAGCCACCCAGGCTGCCCATCTTAAGCATTTCAAAGTGTACAATTCAGTAGTGTTAAGGATATTCACATTGTTGGGCAACCAATTTCGAGAATTTTTTCTTTCATCTTGCAAAACCGAAACTCTGTACTCATCAAACAACAATGCCAGAATGGGTGAACTGTATAGTAAGTGAATGACATCTCAATAATGATGATTTTAAAAAAGAATTTTTACCCTGTACCCCCCAGGTGACATTGTATCTATTTTGAGACCCAGTTCCAATACCACTTATAGGAAGTTTTATGTCTTCCACCATTCAGGCCCCCAAATCCTCAAACAGAACACACCCTTTCTGTAAAACATGAACCCTCCACAGTCATTCTGGCCTGGAGACCCTCAGACTCAGAGTTCAGGGCACTAGCCCCTAGGGAGCGTAGGGTAGAGGTGGGAGCTGGTGCCCTCCTAACTTAGGCTGGAAGGCCTATGGCCCCAGCTTTGTGACTGTGGGCAAAGCACTTCTCTTCTCTGGGCCTGGGGGTCCTCACCTTGGGTGTAGAAGGCTCTGTGGGCCTGCTTTCTCCCAGCTTTTTCTGCAGGGATGCAGGATGGGCTTCACCTTCTGAGCCTGGGATGTAGGCAAGGAGAAAATTATGGGTTTTCCTTTGACAGATGAGGACATCAAGGGTCAGGTGGACAAGGCATGTTGAAGATTTCTGAGCAGGGAGGCTGCTGGCCAGCTCTTTAATCGTATAGCCCTGTACACCAGCCTGGCTAAATTATGGTCTTCGCTTTCTGTTGCTACAGTAGGTGGGCATCACTGAGGCACCCAGGTTCCCTCTGTAGCAGGGAAGATAGCTGAGTGGTCACGAAGGTGTAAGGCAGAGTGAGAAGATTCTGAAAATGGCCCTAGACCCCTCCCTGACCTCTATGTCCTGGGTGGAGATTTCACAGTGTAGTGTGGGGGATGGAGTTAAGAGAAATAACCGTTGTTGAGGTCTCGGGTCCCATAAAGGAGACCCACGACTGGAGGCCAGGAACTTTTTGTCCAGAATGCCAAACTCCTGGAATTCCACCTGTACCTTGGATACCCTGCAGTAAGGTTTTGAACAAGAGACCCCACTATCACATCTGAGGGCCCAGAGGGGCTAAAGGAGGTCCAGAGAGGCCAGCTTGCCTGGGGTGGAATGGCAGCGCCACCAGGGAGCACCTCCTGCTCTGATGCTTTGCCATTCCAAGGCTGGCTCTTTAAACCCCAGACCATGATGTCACCATAGACCGCGAAGGATGGGAGGGGGACTGCAGGCCTGAGGGCGGACTGCATTTCCCAGCAGTCTTGGGTGCACCACACCTCTCCCAGCAGGCGCCGGCTCACTGCAGACTATTAACTAATTCCGTGCCAGTATCCAAATGGGTTCTGAAGTGTCCACAGTTCTGGGGTAAGGGTGGGATTCCCCTGCGGGTGGGATGTCTGGGGCACAGATGAAGCCGACCACATCTTTGGCCTGGTATAGGATTGAGCTTCTTTCCTGCCAGGGTCCTGGCATCACCCCCATCTTCCTGGTGCAGGGTCCTGAGTCCTCTCTTCCAAGCAGTCTCTCTTCTAGAACGCGGGGGCCTAGCCCCAGTGGACCCCATCCCACTCTGCTTAAGCTTTGACCCCAGGCCCCTGCAGGGGTTACCTCTTTGGTTTGACAGCCCCCTTTAAGCGGCGAAGGGACTACATCTCCCAGCGGCCCCAGGAACTTCCTGACGCAGCGCCTCCGCCCCCCCAGCCCTCGGGGAGGTGCGGGCCGGGGGGGGGGGGGGCGGGGGGAGGTGACTTGATGTCATCCTGAGCTGCTGGGCGGCGGGTGCCGGTGCGCACAGAGCCGGAGCTCCCGCGGCGCAGCGCCGCGCTCGGTCTGGCCCCACGACTTGAGGAGAGGTCCGCACGCTGCCCGGGCAGCCTAGGGCGCCCCGGACACCCGCACCCCGACCTGGGGCTGACCTGGGGGCATGCTCCGGGGCCCGCGGAGCCGAGAGAGAACCCAGGAGCGCCGCCACCCAGCGCCAGCGCCAGCGCCCGGAGCGGAGCCGCTGCGAAAGAGCCCTGAACGGCAGCCGCCCCTTCCCCACCCGCAGCCCCCGGTGGTTGGGGACGGAAGTCGGGGCTTCTGAGAAGTGAGTGTCCCCCCCGCACCGGGAGGCAGATGAGATTTGGGGAGCCAAGAAGGAGGAGCTGAGGTGGGGGGAGGTTGCTAGGTTTTAGGAGGGAGGGGTGCTTGGAGATAGAGCCCCCCATTCTTGGGGAAGTCGCTGGTAGCTTGGATTAGCGGAGCCGAAGGGGGCCGTTCTGTTAGGGGCCAGGGATGAGGACGAGGTTCCCCGTTCTAGGTAGGGGCTGGTTTGGGGAATAGGCCCCATTCCAAGAGGGATTGTTTTGGAACCTGGGGCTTTTCAGTCTGGGAGAAGGGTGGAACATGCTTCTGTGGGAAGGGGCTGTGCCTGTATTTAGGGTCTGGGTGCGGGTAGGAGGAAAAAGAAGACTTAAGCACTTAGACTTGAGCAGCCCTACACAGTCTCTCCTGGAAGAACTGATAGGCTCTCTCTGTTTCTTTTGCTGGTCTCTCTGCCCTGACTTCATTTTCAAAAGGTCCAGGGTGAGAACCCTAACTGGACTCTTCGGGACCCCCAGGAAGGACCTGAGACCTGAGCCATCCTCCTCTCTACTCTGCCTGCCCCCCAGGCCTGGGCAGTTGCCAAAGGCCCTGGGGGGGGGGCCGGACTGTGGTTGTGTGCACCCCCCCCTCCAGGATGGGCCCAAGTTAGTCAGCCTCACCTCATTTGGCATCCTCCAGGCCCAGAGGGAACCCCTGGGGCTCTGAAGGCTTGACCCACCACCTGGCCACCATGGAGACAAAACTGCCCCCAGCAAGCACCCCCACCAGCCCTTCTTCCCCAGGGCTATCGCCTGTGCCCCCACCCGACAAGGTGGATGGCTTCTCCCGCCGTTCCCTTCGCAGAGCCCGGCCCCGGCGCTCCCATAGCTCCTCTCAGTTCCGCTATCAGAGCAACCAGCAAGAGCTCACTCCACTGCCCCTGCTCAAAGGTGAGCCCTGCTGCTGGCTACCAGGGTACCTGTGTCCCAGGGAAGGCAAGCAAAGCTGCAGTGAGTGGTGACCAGCAGCTGGCAGTTGCATTTAGAAGGTTTAGATGGCCCCTTCCAGATGAGGGACTCCGGCACTGGAGATGACCCCCACCCCCCAGCCCTCCAGCCCTCTCTGCTGACGCATGGCCTGACTGGCCTGTCATCCTTGGAGGTGGGGCATGTGGAAGTGGCGCCACCCTGGGGGGCAGACTAGGGCCAAGGGTGGGGCTCACAGCCTGGGTTCCAGGAGGCCACTGCCTGGGTCCTGGAGCAGGTACTCAGCATGGCTCCCTGTGGATCGCTATGTAGTCTCCCCATCTCTGGGCCACAGGGCCCCCGACCAGCTGAGTCAAAGAGCACCCAAGAGATCCTCAGCCCCCAACCTCCTTCCCATTTCTGGCTCTTAGAATAGCGTGCCAGCTCTGAGAGGGAGGCACGGCTGTTTCAGGCACCTGTGGAAAGCCCGGGCATCTGGGGTCTCTTACCTTGCTTTCAATCAGGCCATCATGCTCTCTGAGCCTGGGTTAGGAAGAAGAGATGCAGCTCCTTTACCCTGCAGGAATGGAGGATTTGGTCTCTGCAGAGAGTGGGGGATGACACAAGGGCAATGGGCCTGGGGGCAGGGGAGGCTGCTCTATGGATTTGGAGGGTACGCCCATGCCCAGAGCTCTGGCACCGGGGCACAGGCTCAGCCCCCTTCCCTCTCCCCAGATGTGCCAGCCTCTGAGCTGCATGAGCTGTTGAGCCGGAAGCTGGCCCAATGTGGGGTGATGTTTGACTTTTTGGACTGTGTGGCTGACCTGAAGGGGAAGGAGGTGAAGCGGGCAGCACTCAATGAGCTGGTGGAGTGTGTGGGGAGCACTCGGGGAGTCCTCATTGAGCCTGTCTACCCAGACATCATTCGCATGGTAAGCACCTGGCCCCTGACCTCTGGGGGAGGATTGGGGGACATGGAACCCCACTGACCTGCTCAGGGCTCCCTTCTTCCGTGAAGACTAACCCCACACTCTTTGGCTTAGCCTCAAGGCCTGCATCTTTCTTCCTCCTGCCCCCAGCCCCACTGCATCTGGCCCAAGTAGGCACCTCTGTGCCTGCTGGGCCTGTCCCACCCTGCACTTTGTTTTATGCTCTCCCAAGGCCTGGCGTGCACTACCCCACATCCCTTAGTTCAATGGTCTGGCTCAGGTGCTGCCTCTTCCATGAAGTTTCTCTGTGCTCAAGCTAGAACTCTCCTTTTTGCTGACTAGAATGTCGATAGACCTTACCACTTAACATCTTGTCTTCCCTACTGGACTGTGCCCAGTAGAGGGCAAGATGTATCCTGTTAACTCCTGGGTCCCCAGCCCCCAGCCCAGGGCTTCCATGTGTTCAGGTAGTGATTGTTGACGAGTGAATTGCTTGCTGGGGCAGGTGCTGAGGCTCATTAGAACTTTGGATAAGGGACCTCCTGGCTTCTGCCTTTGAGGACTCTTCCTAAACGAGCCCTGCTCCTGCTCTTCAGATCTCAGTGAATATCTTCCGGACCCTACCACCCAGTGAGAACCCTGAATTTGATCCTGAAGAGGATGAACCCAACCTTGAGCCTTCCTGGCCACATCTGCAGGTATGGGGCCTGGGGAAGGCAGGGAGCTGGATTTCAGGAGATGGGAGAGAGTCTCTAGACTGGAGGAGGAGGGCAGTAGGGCAAGGGGAAGAAGGAGGCTGTTCTTGAACTCACCTTTTTGTCTGTCCCCACTCCCAGCTGGTATATGAGTTTTTCCTGCGTTTCTTGGAAAGTCCAGATTTCCAACCCTCCGTGGCCAAGAGATATGTGGATCAAAAGTTTGTCCTGATGGTGAAGTGGGGAGCCCAGGCTGGGGGGTGCCATGGGACAGGGGCAAGCTCTCTGAGGGGTGTTGGGCTAGGATGGAAGTGACCTGGGCTTGGCCTCTCTCCCCTGACCTCCTGACCCTGGGTCCCCTAGCTCCTGGAGCTATTTGATAGTGAGGACCCCCGGGAGCGTGAGTACCTCAAGACCATCCTGCACCGGGTCTATGGCAAGTTCCTGGGGCTCCGGGCCTACATCCGCAAACAGTGCAGCCACATCTTTCTCCGGTGGGTGCCTGCTGCCTGCCCAGCTGAGGCCTGGGGAGGGAGGGGAGAGCTGGAGGGGAGAAGATGGAGCCAGAGGCTCCCATGAGCTCAGCAGGGGAAGGGTATTTATTTCCATTTTCTAGATGAGGAGACTGAGGGAGATGAACTGGTTTGCAGGGACTAACTAGGTCAGTCCTGGGGGCCTGGGATCGAATCTTCTGACCCTTGATGTGCCAGGCCGTAAAAACCCAAATAAAGGGATTCTTCCTGCAGGTGTGTATTGAGCAGCAGTGCCCCATGGGCATAGAGGCTCATATGGCCTTATAGTTGAGATTGGCTTTGGAGCTCACTGGCCTTTTTGAGTTTGGTTCAAATGTTTAGGGGAATGTGGGCAAATTTTCTCTCATCTCTAGAATGGGAATGATAGCTGTATTCACCCAGGGACAGTCATCAGGGTGAAATGAGACAGTGCCTCCAAAGCATACAGTATATAGCTTCTTGACCAAGGCTGGGACTCCGAAACATTAGCTCTTGTGCTTGTTAGCTACAAAATAGGTGACACATGATCCCTGTCCTCCAGGATCTCAGAGTCCATTAGATCCTCTGCTTATTAACTTTGGGGCGGGTGTCATTGAACTGCTGAGCCTCGATTTCTTCATCTGCATAATGGATCTAATAAGCCATATCTTTCAGGATAATTTTGGGAAGTTCGTGATGCAGAGTAGATACTATGTTTGTCATTCTTTTGGTTGAGAGGCATGAACAAAGGTTGCGGGCTAGGTGTCTGCTGACTGGATGGGGGCCAGAAAATGAGAGTTAGGGTCTAGGGGAGAAAGAGGTTGGAATGCCTCATAGAAGAGAGGTTTGAGCACCAGTGCCTAGGCTGAGGAGGGTGATTCAGCGGAGGGTGTGGATCTCAGTGGGGCCTGGCTTGGGAAGGGAGCTAAGACTCTGGGTGGGGAGAGAGTTGGATTACTGTGCAGGGTGGGGTGGCAGGCAGGATGGCTGAGAGGAGCCTGGGCCTGCTATCATTGTTCTGAGCCTTTCCACATCCTCCTGTTCCTCTCACAGATTCATCTATGAATTCGAACACTTCAATGGTGTGGCTGAACTGCTGGAGATCTTAGGAAGGTGACTGTCTCTGGGCCTCTGCTGGAGCGTCAGGATTCTGGGAGAAAAGACTGAGGCCCAGTCATCTGAGCCCTCCTCCTCTTTTCTGTCCCCTTCTCAGCATCATCAATGGCTTTGCACTGCCCCTGAAGACTGAGCACAAGCAGTTCCTGGTCCGGGTCCTGATTCCCCTACACTCTGTCAAGTCACTGTCTGTTTTTCATGCCCAGGTAAGGCCTAGGCCTGGCCCTGCCACAGCAAAGAGATCCTGAGAGAGTTAGGGCATCCATTCAGTCAGTCCAACACTCTGCTCCAAGCCATACTAAGTCATGAATTCATAGGATCCTCCCTCACCTTCTTTCTCTTTGCTAATTCTGTTCCATATACGTCATCTACATTAGAGAATTTCCATGATGTTTTAAGGCTGATCTTGGACATCAGCTTTGTGAAGCCTTCCCAGCCTTTTCCCTCCTGACCTGCCCTAGGCAAGATTAAACTCTTCTCTTTCCATGTTCCCACAGATTGTGATGTAGATTTCAATTATGGAAACTTCTGTAAAATTTGCAAGGTCTAGTTTGCTGAATATTCCCCTTGGGAGAACATGGTTGTGTCCCTGCACACAGAGCATGTGCCTGGTACATCCTAGGTAGTCAGTCAGTAAATGTTCAGTGAATGAGAGAGGAGACACAGTAAGTGAGCAAACATCTGTCCTGTCATGGTCCCCTCCTGACCTTGGTCTTCCTCTCCCCCTACCCCCACCCCACCTCAGCTGGCATACTGTGTGGTGCAGTTCCTGGAGAAGGATGCCACCTTGACAGAGCATGTGAGTACCTCTGGGGGGAAAGGCAGGCCCCACCCCTTCAGGTCTGACTCTTTTCTACTTCAACTCCCACAGGTGATCCGAGGACTGCTCAAATACTGGCCAAAAACCTGTACCCAGAAAGAGGTATGAGGAAAGGCTCTGATGTCCTCCAGAGGCGGGGGGTCAGGAGGGCTCCGTTTCTGGAGAGGAGTCAAATGTGTGTGGGGGGGAAATGGGAACAGCTGTTTCCTGTGTCCCTACCCCCAGGTGATGTTTCTGGGGGAGATGGAAGAGATTCTTGATGTCATTGAGCCCTCCCAGTTTGTGAAGATCCAGGAGCCCCTCTTTAAGCAGGTGGCCCGCTGTGTTTCCAGCCCCCATTTCCAGGTATGGGGTGGGAAGAAGGAAGGGTGGGAGCTGGGGTATGGACTAGGAGGGCTGACCAGTCCACCTAACACAGCTCTCTTCACCTTCAGTTTCTCCTCTGGACCCACCAGGGTCTGATGGGGGAGATGCTGGATTTAAGATCAGGAGACCTAGGGTCAGGCCTCAGACATGCTCCCCATGGGCTGAGGGGCCCTGGGCAATCACTTTGCCACTTCAATCTGATAGAAGCTTCCTTGTCTGTAAAGTGGACCACAGTGACCTCTTCACAAGGTGGTGATGAGTGTAGTGCCAGCCTGTTTGGTAAACTGAAATGTGCTCCAGAGGAGCTGTTATCTCTGCTCCCCTCTTCTTAGTGGCTTTTGATTTCATTAGTCCCCCTCCAGTGCCCAGCCTTTGGTTCCACTTCCTCGGGCTGGCTGTAATTGCTATATTCCTATACATGTGTGCAGACTTTTGCCCATTCTTATGGGCCTTAATGTGGTGGAAGTCAGGTCTTCCTCATGGTGACTCTGGCATTTACATTTATTAAACACTTTGTTTGATTCTTACAATAGCCCTAGGGAGATAGCTACTATTAGCCCCATTTTATAGCTGAGAACACTGAGGCTGGGAAGTTAAAATGCCTCACCCTAGGTCATATGTCCAGTGTGTAGTGGAACTAGGATTCAATCCTGAGCATTGGACTCCAAATCCAGCTCTTTTCTCTTCACTACATTGCCTCCTATGGTGGGTCAGATGAGCCCTGAGGATTGGGGGCAGGGCACCCTGGGTTTAGGGGTGGGGGTGGATACCAGGCCTTGCACATTCAGGGAAGCCCCTACGAGGCACTCCCTTTGCCATCTTGCTGCCTCAGGTTGCAGAGCGGGCTCTGTATTTCTGGAACAATGAGTATATCCTGAGCCTCATCGAGGACAACTGCCACACTGTGCTGCCTGCTGTGTTTGGGACCCTCTACCAAGTCTCTAAGGAGCACTGGAATCAGTGAGTGCCTAGGCCTTGACCTAACCCACAGAAGCTGGGTCCAGGGCCAGGCAGTTCAGACCTGGGAGGATCAGGGAGGGGAAAGGAGCAGGGAGAGAGCAGTGCCTGTGGTGTTCAGAGCTGCATGTGTTTTTGGGGAACAGGGGTAGGCAGAGTGCAAGGGAGGGAGGCAGCGCCAAACTGAAGTGGTTCCCATTTCCTCACCCTTCCCTGGACCTTGCCAAGAACCATCGTGTCTCTGATCTACAATGTGCTCAAGACGTTCATGGAGATGAATGGAAAGCTGTTTGATGAGCTCACAGCCTCCTACAAGCTTGAAAAGCAGCAGTGAGTGTTGGGCTGGGCATGGGGGGAGAGGGGAAAAGGCAGGGAGGAGCTGGCTCCTTGGGGTTGGAAGGAGCCTAGGAGGATGGCCCATGTCCTGTGTGATCAGAAGTTTAGTCTCTCCCTGTGTTCCTGCTGGGCCATCCATGCCTGGCTCCCCACTGCACCCTCCAGTCATGCTCCCAAGTCTTCTTACAGGTATGGAACTTCCTCCCCTTCAGCTTCATGACTGCGGTCAGGGGACAGTTTCCCTGTGCTCTCTTCCCTAAGTGGAGGATCCCATAGAGTCCGTTTTATTTTATTTTATTTTATTTTATTTTATTTTATTTTATTTTATTTTATTTTATTTTATTATTTTATTTTATTATTTTATTTTATTTTATTTTTTAAAGGATTTTATTTATTTATTCATGAGAGACAGAGAGAGAGAGAGACAGAGAGAGAAGAGAGAGAGAGAGAGGCACAGGCAGAGGGAGAAACAGGCTCCATGCAGGGAGCCTGATGTGGGACTCGATCCAGGTCTCCAAGATCACGCCCCGGGCTGAAGGCGGCGCTAAACCACTGCGCCACCAGGTCTGCCCTAGAGTCCGTTTATACTTGGGTGGTGGTGAGGGAGGCTGGACTGTGGGTGGGCCCGGGCAGGGGAACTGCCTCACTCTCTCTCCCCAGGGAGCAGCAGAAGGCCCGGGAGCGTCAGGAACTATGGCAAGGCCTGGAGGAGCTACGGCTACGCCGGTTACAGGGGACCCAAGGGGCCAAAGAGACACCCCTCCAACGGCTTACACCCCAGGTGGCCACCAGTGGGGGTCAGAGCTAGAGATCCCCTAGAAGGGGAGGAGCTAAATCCAGAGCTATCAGCCCCTCCATCCCCTCTCCTACCCAGGGGCCCAGAGAGACACACACCTACCCCTGGCCTTGCCAGAGTGGGCTTGGAGGGCACCCTGTCTGGCCCACTGTGGGCAGCTTTCACTGTGGGGAGAGGAGGAGAGGAGATGGTGGTCCTGGCAACAGAACTCTCAGGCCTATGTGGCAGGACTTGACCAGGGCAGGCTTGACCAGGAAGCTGCCACTGGGTACTGTACCTGCCCTGAAAAGCTGGGCTCCAGACTGCAGGCAGGTTCCCACCCTGCTCCTGCCTAGAACAAGGGGACTCAGCCCTTTGCCTGCCCCGCCTCGTGCCAGCATGAGGTCCTTCCTCACCCTACCATGGGATCCATGGTCTATTTATTCTCCCCAGCTCACCCCCAACACAGACACTGTCCTGGGCCTGGGGCATCCTCTTTCCCTCCTCTCCCTCACCCTGTACTTCCTTGTCCCCTTTTTATTTATTGGGCAGGGGGAGGGGTGAGGGCACAGGCAGAAGAGATTCCCCGTGTCCTGGGGTGGGGGGGTGTCACAGTTACCATGGTCTTTCCCCCTTCCCCTGGCTGGGGGTAGACTTAATAAAGAGAGAAACTTGAGAACTGCTTGCTTTATTTAGGGGTAGGTACAAAGAGGGGAGTGAAGTGATGACAGTCTGGTTAGGAGGCCAGGCAGAGGTAGGAGAGAGGCAGAAACTGGCGACAATCACAGAATCTTAAGGAAGCTGGAATTGTCCTGAATGAGGCTTGGGATATACAAGATATACTCCAACTCAAACCCTCTGACCAAGGCAAAGGAGGAAGGGAAAGGATGAGCTAGTAGCGCGAAAGGCGACACATGTCACACTGGCAGGCCCTGGCTGTGAAGATCTCCAGCTCCTCCTTCTGGTCCCCCCCACACTGCAGCTGCACCTTCACCTGTGGGAGAGAAGTATCCGTGTTTCACTCACCTTCCTTGGGCCATCTTAGGTTCCCATTTCTTCTGTCTCCCCACCGCCAAAGAGCCACTGCTGGGCTGGGCCTTCTCACCTTCTTCAGGCCACTGATGGTACAGCACTGAGAGACGGAGGTCATGTTATGTCGATATCCACTGGCCACCAGCACAGAGTACCGGGAAGGGAAGGCACTAGACTCACAGTGGCCCACGCAGGCCTGTGCCACATGCGAGCCCTGGCAGGTGCCTTGGCGATCACTTCGCACTGTCACATTGAAGGCTAGAAGGAGACAGGCAAGTGGGAGACAGTGCCTCTGCGAAGCCTCACCTAGTTCTGTCACTGGAATCTCAGTGTGGGTCCATTGAGGGTGCTGCCTGCCCCTCTGGACCTGTCCATTAGCTCTCTGCTCCCACCCAGCTGTCTGCCCTCAGGGTTACTCACGGTGCAAGTGGCAGCCTGGGATGGCCGCCTGCCGACCCCAACCTTCAGTGACCGCCAGGACCAGCAGGCAGAGGAACAGCGTTTGGGGAGATGCCATGGGTATCTGAAACAGCGGGTGGATACCTATCTCTAGATAAGTGTGCAGGTGGGAGGGGGAGTTCCTTACTGTGTGCCTCCAGGTGAATGAGCCAGGGTTAGGCTTATCTTTCTTTCTTTTTTTTTTTTTAAGATTTTATTTATTCATTTATGAGAGACACAGAGAGGCAGAGACAGAGACACAGGCAGAGGGAGAAGGAGGCTCCCTGCAGGGAGCCGGATGTAGGACTCGATCCCAGGACCTTGGGATCACGACCCAAGCCAAAAGCAGACACTCAACCGCTGAGCCACCCAGGTGCCCCTAGGCTGGTCTTTCTGACTGGGGTGAGGCAAGCCAGTGAGTGGGGATGTCTTTTCCCTGTCTCTGCCTTTGGGTGCATGTTGTGTTTGCCTGTGTATCTCTCATGATGGGTGTGAGTGTGAGCAGCTGTCAGCCCACTGCTGTGATTCTTCCCTGGAATTTCTTCTACTATCTGAAGCACAAACATCTACCTCCATCTCCCCCATTTGCAGGCCCCAGGGCCTCCCAGAGCTTCTCCCTCCTCAGGGGGCTTACCACTTCCAAGGCCCAGGAACTGAATGGTTTGCTGAATGGGTTCCTCAGGTCTTCTGCTGGTCTCCAGACAGTGCTGGCTCTCTGGATTTTTATTTGCCAGCATTCTGGAGCCACGCCCTCTTGGAGATCAGCTTACAGGCCTGCCTCCCTGCCAGAGGCCTCAGAGCAATCCCACCTGGGAGATCCAGCTCTTCTCTGAGGTGTGGTCCTCAGAGAGAGGCTTCTGCTTTCTGCTGCCTGAGGTCCAGGGTTGGGGGAAGTGAGATGTGGAAAAAAAAACCAGGAGCTGGTGCAGCGGGTAGCATATGTGTGACTGGGGAAAGAGACTGCCCCAGTTGGGCTGCGTTTTGGCCACCAGGGCTCTTCCCTTCTTTGCTGTGTGACCTTGGGCCAAGACACTCCCCTGTTCAGGGCCTTGCTACCCCAACCTTGAAGCTACTAAACTCATTCCTGCTTGTAACCTTATCCACTATATAGGAAAAGTGTGGGGAGGATATTTTTTTAGACAAGGGAAATGACACCAGTAAGAGCCTCCTGAGATAAGCTTAGTGGCGGAGTTGGGGAGAATGGAGGGTTCTAAGTCCATTTCAGAGCTTCATTTTCACTGTTAGGCAGATGACTCATCCTGGGGGTCAGGCACAGAGTGGGGCTCCTCCTAGTCCCTGGAATAACAGGGACCTGACTCCTAGAACTGTCTGAAGCTGTCAACCCCAGCAAATCCCATTATTTCATCTAGCTCTGGCTCTGGTTTTACAGGTAAAGCATCTAAGGCTTAGAGAAGGAAAGCTACTAAAGGTAACAGAGTTAATGTCAGGCCAAATCTGTTCTCCATACATGGTGCTAAATTACACTTGGGGCAAGAATGTAGCAAGTTGGAAAAGATTCCCCTTGTCAGTACTAGCTGCATGGGCTAGGGCAGGCCAGAGATCAGAAAGAAGTCTATGGTAGTTGCCACACACACACACACACACACACACACACACACACACACACAGACACCCACACACACACACCAGGGCCACTGC
This sequence comes from Canis aureus, assembly GCF_053574225.1. Classification (NCBI taxonomy): domain Eukaryota; kingdom Metazoa; phylum Chordata; class Mammalia; order Carnivora; family Canidae; genus Canis; species Canis aureus. The sequence continues at coordinate 3,636,983 of NC_135631.1, forward strand.
CTCACTGATTTGCTCAGAGAGGCAGAACCGGCCACACACACCACTATAGCTTGAAGGTGCCTAAGAGCTCATTGAATCCTATCCCTTCATTTTTCAGAAGAGAAAATCAGAACCAGAGAGGAAAGTGACTTTGTCAAGGCTTCACTGTAAGCTAGTCAGAGTCAAAATGGCATGCAGATCTCTAGATTCTGGAGTTGAACCTTTCAGTGGCTTTGTAAAGCAGGCCTTGTTCGGGACAGTAGGACAAAGGCAATGAACGCAACTTGTCCTTATTCCTCCAGTTCCCCTTCAGCCAATTCCTCTCAGGACCTGGGCCTGTCTACAGCAGCCACATCTCCCTATTCAGGGTAAGGCAACCAAAACAAGGGGACTCCAAGGACCTCAACATCCCAGCCCCAATTCTGCCATTCATCATGGGAACCTTCCAGCATGTGACAGACCATCAGCTCTGTTTAAAGACTAGAAGTGACAAGGACTATCTTACAAGGTGGCCCATTCTAATACTGGACATTTATAACAGATTCCTTTGTTCTGAGCTAATTTGAGTTTCCCTAAATTCCCACCTATTTGATCTTCTGTGGCCACACAACAGAAGTCTAACCTGTCTGTCCCAGGTCAGCCCTTGGGTTACATGAAGTCAGAGCTCAGGTGCCCTGGTCTTCTCCCTAGGGGCCCTAACCTGGGCTGACTTGCAGTTAATATGAGAATCTAAACTAAGTTACTGTTAAAAGCCAGAGGGATAGGTGAGTGGAAAGCATTTACCTACTGAGAGTGTGCTTTGGGGCCAAACTGGGTGAATTGGGAATAGATGATATCTTGAGGGTCAGCAGGGCTCAGGAAAGACCCCATTATAAGACCCCATTCCCTAAGCCCTGGCAGGGAGGCTAAGACTAAGGTTTGAGGTCAAGTACAGATCCCACTCTCCCAAAGCATCCTGCCAACAATAACCAGGTAGATCCAAGGAAGGTTTCAGGCATTGCTTCCCTGTATCTTCAGGAAAGAGTTTGCTTTCTCTCTACTTCATGAAATTCAGTCAATAATTCTTCATAAATAATTTATTTTCATTGAGATCCTAAGTGCTGGAGATGAAAGACCTAAACTGGCCTTCAGAGCAGTACAATTCTCAGACTAGAACATTTTAGGAAGTTCTATTCTTTTCTTAGTGTTTTAAATTAAAAAAAAAATCCATTGTAAAGGGGCAAAGAACAGGGCAAATCAGCAAGAGGACTCTGGGAGTTTGGGGCCAACATTGCCCATGACTGAAATGTCATACACAGGATGGAATGGGAAGAGTCACTGCAAGAGGACACTCTCCCACTGCTGCATCTGGAAAGCTCACTGGCTGCTCTTTCTGAAGAAGTAGCGAAAGGGGAAGAGAGAGCTGTGGGAAGGAGAGCAGAATGGGTTAAGTTTCTAAAGGTCCCTCCCTTCTCCCAGTCCCATTAGGGCTCCATTACCTAGGGCATTTTTGCTTTGGGGAAACCACTGAATGGATTCAAGTCTGGAGCAGCATTTGAAAAGGTACCCAAATTAGCTTATACTTAGGAGTGGGGCATGAAGAAGGAGAACTGCAATGGGGGTGCTGAGCTCTAGAGAGATAAAGGGATTTGCTAACTGTCTTTTGCAAAAAGGACTCTGAAAACACAGCCAAGATTCAGAGGGGAGAATGGAAGCATTTGATAGCCAAAGCATCTGAATGACCCAACAATAAGAATAGTCTCTGCCCAAGCAGTATTTATGGAACGAGGTCCAATTGCTAGGCACACTGGGGTGGGTTGGATAAAAATGAACAAGACATACATAGTCTTTATTAAATTCAGTTAGGGCCCTTGTGCTGAGTCTCATTTCCGTCATGTGTCTTGGGGAAAATAGAGATTATGCAGGTAATCTGCTTTCTTTTCTAATTTCCCTGGGAGACAATGAGGCTGACTCTGGAGCCAGAGCCAGATTGATGGTAGGAGAGACATCTGTCCTACCTTAGAAACCCAAAGAAGCCACCAGTTGCCAGCTCTGTGGGTCCTTTAGGTGGAAGTGGATTGTTTTGCTGCAGTGGGGGAATGATCTGCCCTGCTGGGCTGTCCTCTGACTTAGAATCTGCAAGGAAAACAGGGGAAAAGTATTAGTCTGTGGGCTACTTTCATGTGACATCCGGTATGAGCCAAGGGCAGCCTCATACCAAGATTGGTTTGAAGCCAGGTGAATTGTTTGTTCTGACCTTCCCAGTTTCATCTCAGCTCAGTTCTGAGATGCTATTCTTACCTTGGAGTATTTTTAGTTGGGCCCCTGAGATTTTTACACTCCTCAAGTCCTAGCCACCTGCCATGGATGGTGTCTTATCATGGAATGATGACTTGTTGAAGAAGTCATGTGCTTACATCCCTGAATCTGATATCTACAGTCCATACTGAAGCCTTATGCTAGACAACACCTTAACATGCATTCCTAGCCCTTGCCAAATATCCACTGCACCTTCAATATTAACACTAATGCCCTGTAGGAAGATTATTCTCCAATAAGACAAGTGAAATACATCCCTCCCAACCTTTGTGTTAAACTTATTACCCCACATGAAAATGTTTCAAATAGCAGGAGCATCATTTTCACCATTAGAAGCATGGGAAGGACATGCATTATTTCCCTTCACTTCTCTTGGGTGCTGGGTCAGCTTTTACTATTCAAAGGCAGGCCCCAAGACCAGAGGTTGGCCAATAGGCATCTCCACGGGAGCAAGGCACATCACCCAGCAAGTGTGCCCAGACTCAGAGCTCTATGCTCCTCTGCTCATCAGAGAACTAAAGAGGACAGGACAATTATTAAAAGAGAATAAATTTCTCAGAACTTACCCTGTTCCTGGACATCAGTGATATTAAATGCTGGGGTCTCTTGCCATTCCTGATGGGTTTTTCCTTCCCTGTTCTGATTAAAAGAAGATCAAGAAAAGTTTTAAACTTTACTCCTATATAGCTTGGTGGTCTGAATGCTATTTGATGGTTGGTGGTTAGTCAATGAAGACTTCACAGGGGAAGTAGTATTTGAATGGGGCCTTGATGGATGAGTGAGATTTTGTCATAATCTCCAGGCAGGGAGATGGTCAGAGAGAACAGGGCATTCTTGATAGGGATATAATGTACAAAGGCAAAGTACCATTAACAAGTAAATGTGATGAGCATGGCTAGAGCTGGGGTGGTGGAAACATGACTATAGCCTAAGCAACCAGCACAATACAACTCAATCTTCTCCCTGTGCTACTCCTTTATAGAACTTCTTTTGTACTGTGAAGGGGACATCGTATAATCTGGTTCCAAGCCCACAACATTTTCAGTTGACACCCTGATATTCAGAATCATGGTTCATATATTTAGTATTCTCTGCCAACTGGCCACTACCCTCCCCTGGAAAGAACCTGAGGACCTGACTACCCAGCAGTGCTGGGAAGTTCCTTGAGCCATTGTGCTGGTGAAGAATTCTATAGCAAAGGATTATAGACTGTCAAGGTAGGTCAGCAGGCAGAGGCATGATGAGCCTCTAGGAAAGTTAGGATATAACCCCCATCCAAAGCAAAAGCTGTATTTCTAAGAGAAGATTTTCCACAAACCTTCAAATTTCAGAACACATAGGCTGCTACCTAAGCCAGATTCCTGTGAAAGTGAAAGTGAACTCTGGGGAGGAAGGAAACCATCTCTTACCTCTTCTAGGTCTCCAGGTATACTGGCTTACAGGGGTACAGCTCTGATTTGTGGTTTGAAGAAATGATTCTTACAAATTTAATTAAACTATGATTTAGAGCTTAAATTCTGCTGCATTGGCCCTAATGTAAGCTTCTACTTAGATCGGCAGAGGGAAACAGAAGGGCAGAGGCCCCCCATTGCAGAGGTAAAGATTTCCCAACCAGGGGAGATTCCCCTCACAAAATAGTCTAGCATTTGTGCTCTTCTGAAATCTTGACAGGTGTCTTTTCAGACAAGTGTCATAAGAAAGGAAAAACACAGCCTGAAATAAGACTGAGAGTATCATCTGGGACATCCAATAAGACATTATAAACTTACAACCCAACACAAGGTTGTTCTCTGTATGTTCAGAGACAGATCTGCTTGGAAGTACAGTTCAGGGAGAGGTGGCAAAAAAAAAAAAAAAAAAAAAAAACTACACACATGACAGTCTGTTTTACTTCTGAACCATTCATCTGCCCTCCCCCACTTTTTTATCCTTACAAAGTCCAGATCTCTAGTCTGAAGCCTGAAGTAATAAAAGGAATGGGTCTGCCTTTCCTTCCCATTCTCCCCAAAACACCTCTTATGAAACAGAGACCTTATTCAAATATGTGCTGTGTTCTTCTAAGCTTTCCTTGTACCAGCTCCCAGTGGTGTCATGTTCAGACATGACAGTCCACACTGACTGTGAACCTATACCAGGAGTTCCCCAAAGGGGACAGAAAATATTAACCACTGGACCATAGGAGGAAATTCAATTTTTCCAGCTCAAGTGACTTACACTGAGAGTCACTGTGATCACTTAATTCAGGAGAAATCCTCTCTCTGGGAATAGGGTCTACGGTGGAGACCATCACTGGGCTTTGAGTCAAAATCAATAAACATGTTCCTTTTTTTTTTCTCAGTTTTTTCTAAACCCAGTATCAGGTTGAAAGGTAATTATGTTGAGTAAGAAACTGTGGGTACTGTTCTTCAGGGAGATGATGTGTCAAACTAAGAATAGGAAGGTATGAAGGATAGAGAGTGAGGGAAATGTTCTTTTAATAGTAATTATCTTGGTTGTATAAAGTGTCTTTGTTCTTAAGATCTTCATGTACTCTTGTACTTTCTCATTTCTTTATCTTCCTTCTTGAAAGGATTGGAGTATAGTAGAGGGCAATCATCAGCCTATAATCACTCAGTGGGCCAGCTGGCCTTGGTACAATGGGTCCTCTACCCTGCCTCTACCCGCAGGAGCAGAAGTGTGAGTCCCTGAGGGTTCCCTCTTCCCCCAACTATGTGTTAGCATGTACCTCAGCAGCTAACATGATACCTTGCAAACAGGAGGCAGAATAATCACTTAGAAATGAAAATTGCTTTATATTTCTATGTAAAAAATGTTTTGGGGAAATCCTGTGAACTTGAAGGTGGCCTTAAGTCCTTCATGATCCAGCCTGTGCTGACCTCCTCAGTAACATGTCTGAGCACTGGACTCTAACTAAGCTCCAGGTGCCCTGGCTTGCAGGCACCAAATGCACTCAACTGTATGTACTCTTTCCTCTTGGCCTTAGTTGTCTGAGCTGCTCTGGGAACTCTCCCTCACAACCACCTAAATTAGGTGAGGCTCTCCTTTGTGGTCCCTTCATTCCTGGTGCTTCTTTTATTCCCACACAGAGCACATCTATCAATAACTGTCTGCCTAGTTTCATACCGTCGGCATCCTGGAGGAGAGCATGGTATTGTTAATACTTGGCACACAGTAAGTCTGTTGAATAAATGCACACATAGGGGGATCCCTGGGTGACGCAGCAGTTTGGCGCCTGCCTTTGGCCCAGGGTGCGATCCTGGAGACCTGGGATCGAGTCCCACGTCAGGCTCCCGGTGCATGGAGCCTGCTTCTCCCTCTGCCTGTGTCTCTGCCTCTCTCTCTCTCTCTCTCTCTCTGTGTGACTATCATAAAATAAATAAATAAATAAATAAATACACACATAGATGCTTGCTCTGTAACTGATCATGTTATGGGTCTTAGGAAGGTGAGGAAGGCTAACTGGGAATGTTTAAATACTTAAGGTCAGAGATACTTTAGAGAGGTAAGTAACAAGTACAAAAAAGGCACAAATAACAGCTATTTCAAGAGGAAAAGAAAATTTAAAAAGTGTTCTTTTAGAGCCTCCTTTGGAAAAGCAGCTCTGAAATGGAGGAGCAGCAGATACAGGAATATCTAAAATGGAATAAATATCACAGATGAAATCAAATACTATTGGGGCCAGCCCATCACTGCCCTAAATGAAGTTTTCTCTTACCAGTATCCCATGCTGATACATGCCTACCTCATCTATCAAAACTACATGTTCCAAACACACACACACACACACACACACATACACACACACACACACAAACTACATGTTCCCAGGCTCAGACGCCAGTGTAGATGATGGCAAAAAGGTTTCTAAAATGAAGGAATTCTCTACTGGATCACACCACAATTCAACAGACCTGTTTTCTTATCTTACTGCAGAGTATAAGAAGCAGCTTTTTAAGTTGAGAAGAAAAGACCTTTTGACAAAAGGATTCATTGATGTGTATAGTACGTGGCCACTTTTGGGACAGGTTGTGGCAAGGATGGAATGGTTGGATGTTCTGCAGATGGTGAAACTTGAGAATGAATTCAGTCAGTTCAGGCTGTACATAGGATGAAGATGTGCTGGTAATGGAAATCCTGACTGTAACAGAGCAGGAACAGCCAGAAGCCTTGAAGCCTCCATTTTGGTGCTTACCCTCCTGGTTTCCATAAGGGGCTTCTTTTTGCTGGGGCTTTGGCTGGAAATCCCGATCTTGGCCCTGAAGTGGGGGGAAAAGCCCAGGAAATGTTACTGGCAGCAGCAACATCACCACTTTTAAGCAAATATGGCCCAAATGAATATTTCAGCAGGTTAGCTATTTTTATACCACTCCTGGCCTGCAGAATAAATTGTGTGGCCAAATTCTCTTTGGGTGCTGCTTTAATTCACAGCAGAATCCCAATTTGAGACATTTAGCGATCTAAGGGTTGAGAAAGGGAAAATGTGATGGACATCAGGTAATCAGATTTTGAAATATTTGACTACATCAAAACCCAGAGAAAGAAAAGCTGTGAGGCCTCATCCCCATGGAAAATTCAATCAAATAGAACTGAGCAAAGCTTCACACCTCTAAGTACCTTCACATTCCACCTGGCTGGGAAAGACATTTCCTAACTCTTCCCTGACATATGCATTTGGAGGGTAGAGGGGTCAGCTCCCTCATGGTTCACACTCACTGCTCTTGTGTGCCCACATGGTCCTCAGAAAGGAGCAGTTGCTCTCTGTGAACATGGGCTAAAAGCATGTTGGGCTAGGGAGCAAACCACATCTTGGATTATTCCAGCTGTCTTCTCTGGGGCTAATGAGAATGACTGAATTACCTTACTGACTGACTCACTCTGTCCCTGACAGAGATTCAAAAGAAGAAAATAAGTAGACTCCACAATAGCAACTTCAACATGTTAGGGATGTGTTCAACATTGCCCCTAATATTGCAGCATTCCATGCAATAATCTTGCAGACATTTACATTTAGCCTATTCTATCTCTTAAGGTAGAGTTCCAAAAGTTAGCTTACTAGTTAAAGTAGGATTATACTTTATTTTTTCTCACTCTACTGAGGGTTTCTCTATATTCTTGTATAATATACTGGGATTTCTTAAGTCATATGCCTTCTGGTAGTATGACCATATTAATACTCACTGAATATGGATTGGATTCAATTGTATAGATATGATTGCATTTCCTCCCAGCCATTGTCTGATGAACAGAAGAATCCTACTTTGCTGAGGAAAGATTTGTGTTCAAATTGTAGTCCACCCCAGAGAAACAGGCAGGTACCAATGAAGCCCCAAGACAAAAAGTGACTCACTAAAGGATAAAATCAACTGGCAGCAATAGCTGGCAAAGTCTAACGAGGGTGCAGGATTTAGACTCTCTCAACACCACTGACCTGTCCAGCCCTGGCCTGCTGGGGGAGCTGAGCACTTCCACTTGTTTTCGTTTCCTCATCATGGCTCCTGCTGCTTTCCTCTCTGTGAGGACCTTCAGAGAAGAACCACACTCCTGTGACTCCTTTTCCAGAGTTGCTCACAGTTCATGAGGGCAGTGAGGAGAACTCCCCATCTTTAAATTGCCAAGAGCAACATTTAACACCCGCTTTTCAAGTAAGAATAGATATTCTGTTAGAGACCAGCTCAGAACTCTGGCCATGAAGAAAAAGATGGTCTCATATATACAATTCTGACTGCATCTGAGCAGCGGCCAAAGAGCAAAGTAAGAGGAAAAGATAAGAGCAGGACCTTTTGATCAATACAAGGCAATAAAGGCAATCTTCATCTTGTACAGAAAAGGCAAACTTACCAATCCAAGAGGACTGTCTTTTATTGGTTTCCCTACAACAGGAAATTTGAATGTCATAATGAATCAAGATGCTGTTTCACCTGGATTTCTGGCTATCATTTATTTCTCAGAACTGGTTCTAGACAAAAACCTCTGTGTCTGCCCTTCTCCTTTCTGTCTGGTACCACTTTTGCTAGAGATACAGTGTCTTCAAATTCTCTTCCTCCCCTATTTTAGAACTATTGTCATCTACAAGCTCAGAAGTATTACAGTCATACTGTATTCTAATGATATGCCACTTAAAAGGGAATGGAACTTCAGATATCAGTGACAAATGAATTGGGGAGATATTTTGAGGCAAGGCATTTGCACTTTTTCAAATCAAACTGGCAGGCATCTATTTGTCCCTCTATGAATAAAAATAGCCATAGCCTTCAGAGATTAAAAACTGGGAGACACCTTTAAGATACCCATAGGTGAAAGTCACTGCACACTCTAAAATGGAAGTATTTTTATATAATAGATCACTTTCATTGAGTGATTACTGTCAGACTTTTTACTACTTTCCATCTACCAGTATTTATATATACTTAATCCTTTTAAGAACCCAACAAGATAGGTGCTATTATTCTTCTTCACCATTTCACAAGAGACACAGAAAGATGAACTAATTCATCTAAGATCATACAACTATTAAGTGGAAAATCCACCAGGATTTAAACCAGGCAGTCTGGCTTGGAGCACTTTGCTCCTAACCTCTGCACTGTGTGGTATTGGGGCTCAGTCTGGCTGACCATTTTGCCATATTGAGCTTGCATTGCTAACCCATGGACATTCAACCTTCCCTATTTCTTCTCTCCACTCACACTTCCATCATTCTACTTACCTGGTGACAGACTTTCATGAAACCATTTCATCTCCACATACAGAGTGAAAACAAATGGATAGGGGACCAAGACAATTTCCCCATGTTTGAATTTCAGGTGGGATATGCTCTCCCATTTGCTTTTATCTGGGAAATGGTGCTAAGGAATGAGGAAAGAAGTTAGTCATGTGAATCCCTCAGTACTATTTTAGGGATAAGGCCCTCTCCTTTCCCTGGTTTGCCCTGTGGGTTTGCTTCTTCCATTTGAATCTACAATGTGACTTGCTGCTCATTTCTATCCAGAAATGAAAGGATACAGGGAAATATAATGAAGTGCTCTGTAGCAAATGGCTGCAAACTGTCCAGGTTTCCCAAGACTACACGAATAGAATCCTGAAAAAAAAATGTGAAATAACTTTAATATTGTTTGGTCCCAGCCAATCTTTTCATTTATACCTGTCACTGCTTTTCACATGCTCTATATTCTATTAAAGCTGAACTGTTTACTGTTTCCTGAACATGTCTTCTGCTTCTTCATTTCTGTGTTCTTGCATAGTCTGTTCCCTCTGCCTGAAATGTCCTTTCTACTATGTCCAAATCCTACCTATCCTTTAGGGTCCAGTTCAAAAGCTATCTCCTCCAGAAAGTTTTCCCTGATTCCCCAAGTTGGAAATTAACTATTAGTCTCAAACTTCATGGTATTTTGATAGGGATTGCATTAAACGTGTATATTGCCCTGGGTAACATTGACATTTTCACAATATTAATTCTGCCAATCCATGAGCATGGAATATTTTTCCATCTCTTTGTGTCTTCCTCAATTTCTTTCAGAAGTGTTCTATAGTTTTGAGGGTATAGATCCTTTACATCTTTGGTTAGGTTTATTCCTAGGTATCTTATGCTTTTGGGTGCAATTGTAAAAGGGATTGACTCCTTAATTTCTCTTTCTTCAGTCTCATTGTTAGTGTATAGAAATGCCACTGACTTCTGGGCATTGATTTTGTATCCTGCCACGCTACCGAATTGCTGTATGAGTTCTAGCAATCTTGGGGTGGAGACTTTTGGGTTTTCTATGTAGAGTATCATGTCATCGGCGAAGAGGGAGAGTTTGACTTCTTCTTTGCCAATTTGAATGCCTTTAATGTCTTTTTGTTGTCTGATTGCTGAGGCTAGGACTTCCAGTACTATGTTGAACAGCAGTGGTGAGAGTGGACATCCCTGTCTTGTTCCTGATCTTAGGGGAAAGGCTCCCAGTGCTTCCCCATTGAGAATGGTCTTGAGTCTTTACTACATTCTATCCATACTTTATGTTTATTTTTTTATGAAGAAATATCCTTGAGCTAGAATATATACCTGATTTATTTTAGCATCCTTTCTATTTTAGCATCCTCAGTAAATGTATACTGAATGAATGAATAATACTGGTATTTATTGATATATAATTTTACTTTAGCTTAAGCCCAATCTTTTCTTCCACTCTTTTAAAATCTTAATTGATTAGTCTCTAATTAATCCATGCTTATTAGTATATATCAATTAAACAATTTGGTATCATAAAAAGACTACTGGATTTCTATGGGGAAAACATCTGAATTTCAGTCTTAGCTTTGTCATTTCCTCTCTCTAAGCCTCAATTTCCTTGTATTAGGGCTCACAGAAGGTGCCTTATTTATCTTTGTATTCTCTGTACTATCATAGTACCTGGCTTATAATTTTAAAGTTTATTTATTTATAATCTCTATGCCCAGCATGGGGCTTCAACTCATGATCCTTAGATTAAGAGTTGTTTGCTCCACTGACTGATCCAGCCAGGAGTCCCTGGCTTATAATTTTTTTTAAAGATTCATTCATTCATTCATTCATTCATTCATTCATTCATTCATTCATAGACAGGTGGGGCAGAGACACAAGCAGAGGAAGAAGCAGGCTCCATGCAGGAAGTCCGACGTGGGACTCGATCCCAGGTCTACAGGATCACACCCTGGGCTGCAGGCGGCGCTAAACCGCTGTGCCACCAGGGCTGCCCCTGGCTTATAATTTTAATAGCTAATATTTATTGATAACACAATAGCAAGTGTTATTGTTTTTACATGTATTAACAGTCACAGAGACCTCATGAAATAGGCACTTCTACTATCTCCATTTTACAGACAATGAAACTAAGACAACGAGAGGTGAAATAACTTTTTGAGGGCTACACAGCTAGTAACGGTAGAGCCAAGATATGAACCCAGGCCCAGTGGGGTTCCAGAGCTTACTCTTTTAACCATTAGGCTCACTGCCTATCAACAAACCTTTTCTGAAAAAATAAAAGAGGATGATAACATCTGACTCAAAACTGAGAGTAAGAATGTATAAAAAGCTCTTTGAAAAATCTGGTAGGGGGATCCCTGGGTGGCGCAGCAGTTTGGCGCCTGCCTTTGGCCCAGGGCGCGATCCTGGAGACCTGGGATCGAATCCCATGTCAGGCTCCCGGTGCATGGAGCCTGCTTCTCCCTCTGCCTGTGTCTCTGCCTCTCTCTCTCTCTCTCTCTCTCTCTCTCTCTGTGTGTGACTATCATAAATAAATAAAAATTAAAAAAAAAAGAAAAATCTGGTAGGATTATAAATGTATACTGATGCTACTATTTATTGAGCTACTTACTGTGTGGTAGGCATTGCACACATCTATTTCTAATCTTCACCAGAATCTTGGAAATAGGTATTATTTATCAACCGCATTGACAGGTAGGCAAACAGGCTCAGAGAAAGTAAGTGACTTGCCCAAAATCCCAGTGTGAAGGCAGAACTTAAATCCAGGTGTGACTGGCTCTAAGTTTACACTCTTTCCACTTTACTATGGTGCCTTGAGCTTTTCTCTGCCCAAATTAATGGAAGCAAAGTAAAATAAACTCTGCTCTACTCACAATTAAAATAAGCAGAAAACTGTTAGGGTCTTATATTAAAATAATTATTATTTATAACAATGTCTGTGAGCTCCTGTAAGAACTTTATGCATCTTTCAACACTTAACCAAAGAGCTATACATAAATACCATTAAGGCTATGACTCAAAATTTTAGTTTTATGGAGTTTTGTTTGTATATGTCATTGTATTCAAATTCTTTGAAATACAGCAGTATATGTCTTCATAAATTAGAACAGTCATAAATCACTGAGTTGTGAAGTTAGAAAAGAAATAAACTAGTTTAGCACTCTCATTTTACTAATGAAGCAATTAAGACCACGAGAGAGAATTATTTGCAAGGGGTCGCATGGCTAATCAGTGGCTCAACACAGATGGAATCCAGGGCCAGCACTCAGAGCTCTAACTCCTTGGGCAATGCTTTTATCAATTTACAAAGCTGTTCATTTGCTCAGTCTTCTTCCTGTGGGAGAACCTAAAGCTGGGTAGAAAAGGAATGAAAAAAAAAAAAGAAAAAAAAAAAAAAAGAAAAGGAATAAAAATGAAGTGGGAATAAAGCAAATTGCAAATGTTTCCAATTAAAGTGAAGACACAGCAGTCTTGTCTATTTACAGTTGAGTTTCCTGAACGTCAAGTACCAGGCAGTGGTTCGGAGGGTGAGGTTTCCCAGGGCCCTGGAAGGCGGCAGTCCTCCAGAAGCCTTCTCTACGCCAGCTGCCACAAAAGAGAGCTGCAGAGGGCTGGGAACTCTGATGGAAACAATAGAACTCAGCCTCAAAGATGCTGACACTTCAACTAGGAGCACTGAGAAAGGATACAGGCTTTAATTTCCCTGGAAAAACAGTGAAGTTTCTTTGCAGAGAAAACATGGCAGGGAGAAGCCAAGTGATCAAATGGAGGTTGTGACTCAGTTCACAGGAAATAATTAAAATCTGAATATGGACATATCCTTGGCTTAAAGAATAACTTTCCCAGAAGTCATTTGCTTCTTTCCCTACCTCCAGCTCCTGGACGATGACTTCCTTATCCTCTATTTCTTCCCCTCTAGAAGGTAAACAGACAAGACATAAGTAAACCAAGAAGGAAATCTCTGAAGACAGTAGACTTTATTGTCAGTAGAGAAGACAGCAGAGCAAAAATGACACTTCCATTGAGCTACAGAAACATGACTAAGTAACAGTTGTGTGTGTTGACACAGGGCTCACGGGAAGAAGTGATCACCTAGGTGGTGTGGTCTGAGAATCGGTAGAAGGCTGTACCAAAGTATCTTCTTTAACCAGCCAAGACCTGAAATTCCCATTGTGAGAATTAATAATTTGTTAGACTAGTCGTACTCAGGTGTAGTCTGTGGGCCACCAGGTATCCTCAAGACCCTTTCAAGGGATCTCGAAGGGTAAAACTATTTTTATAGTAATAATAAGATGTTATTTGCCCTTTTTTTCCTTGTGTTAACATTTCAATCATTACTGCAAAAGCAATGGGGGGCAAAATTGCTGGTGCCTTTGTGCAAATCTAGCCAGTTGCACTAAACTGTACTAGCAGTTGTGGTAATCCTTACTGCCACACGGGGAAAAATATTAAATATAAATATAAAAATAGATCAAATATATTAATAATTTTATAAAACCTCAACCCTTAAGTACCTTTTTAATACATTATGTGATAAAGTGGAAAGTACTCATAAAGCACTTCTGCTGCATACTGAAATATGATGATTGTCTTGAGGAAAAGCACTTGTGCCACTGTTTAAATTGCAAACTGAACTAGCTGGTCTTTTCATGGAATGTTATTTTACTTCAATGGCCAGCTAACAGACAAACTATAGTTGTTATTTGGATTTAGGAATGTGACATTTTCTCAAAAATGAACAGTGACCTTATCAATTCAACAAAAGCAACTGAAAGTGTTTGTGTCAATGATAATTTTTTGGGATTTTATGACAGAGAGAGAGAGAGAGAGAGAGAGAGAGAGAGAGAAAGATGCCATGCAGGGAGCCCAATGTGGCACTCGATCTCGGGACTCCAGGATCACACCCTGAGCCAAAGGCAGATGCTCAACCACTGAGCCACCCAGGCATCCCTACTTTTGAGATTTCAAGCAAAAATTTAAACTTTGAAAAACTTCTATCCACCACACTGAGGTTGACAACTTTCAAGTATTTTAATGTTTTTCTAAGATTGGTAGTGATATTAGCAAATATGATTTTTTTGATATTGCATAATGAAATGTGTTGACATTTAAATGATCTATATGTCAGTAAGCCAGTATTTTCCAAATGACCACAAATCACATCATGTTACAAAATCATTCTAGGTAAAGATTCATTCACAGAACAAGACAGATCGATGGCTTTTAATGTAGCAGAGTTCAAAAAGTTCACTGATATAATTCAGATTCCATATTGCAACTAAACCTTTAAAAAATTACCACATTAACGGGGCACCTGGGTGGCTCAGTTGGATGAGCAACTGACTCTTGATTTCAGTTTAGGTCATGATCTCAGGGTCCTGGGATAAATCTTCACCTTGGGTTCCTGACTTTGTGTTCCTTGCTCAGTGTGGAGTCGGCTTGAGATTCTCTCTTTCCCTCTCCCTCTGTGCCCCCCCACATTGATCGCCCATTCTCTTTAGTCTTTAAACAAACAAACAAACACCTACTGCATTAGGGAAGCCTGGGTGGCTCAGGTGGTTTAGTGTCCAACTCCTGGTTTTTGGCTCAGGTCATGATATCATGGGACATGTGATAGAGCCGCCCAGCCAGACTCCGTGCTGTCTGCTTGGGATTCTTTGCCTCTCTCTCTCCCTCTGCCCCTTCCCCTGCTCATGCATGGGCATGCATTCTCTCTTTCTCTAAAATAAATAAATAAATAAAAATTTTTAAAAACTCTCCTTCCGCCTCTCCACCTGCTCTCTCTCTCAAATAAAAAAAAAAAAAAAAAAAACCTATGTTAAAACAAAACAACTACCATTTGCTAAGTTTTGATGCAGGGTCAAAAGAATATTCACAATGATTTGTGAAATCTATTACCAAATCTCTATGCTTCCCAACTACAAATCTATGTGGGGCTGGATTTTTTTCATATAACTCAACCCCCCACCAAAAAAAAATTCACAACAGATTGAATGCAGAAGCAGATATAATCTAGCAGCCTTCTTTTAAACCAGACACTAATGAAATTTGCAAAAATTTAAAATAATGCCAATCTTCTCATTAATATTTTCTCTTAGAAAATATGGTTATTTTTCATAAAAATGTGTTAAGGGATCCCTGGGTGGCGCAGCGGTTTGGCGCCTGCCTTTGGCCCAGGGCACGATCCTGGAGACCCGGGATCGAGTCCCACATCGGGCTCCCAGTGCATGGAGCCTGCTTCTTCCTCTGCCTCTGCCTCTGTCTCTGCCTCTGTCTCTCTCTCTCTGTGACTATAATAAATAAATAAAAATGTGTTAATATTTAATGGATGTATTATTATTTTTAAATTGTGGTAAAATACATATAACCTAAAATTTGTCATTGTAACCATTTTTAAGTATACAATTCAATAGTATTAATTACACTCATAACTATGGTGTGCAACCATCACCACTATTTCCAAAGTTTATCTTCCCAAACAGAAACACTGTAATTATTAGTCAATAATTCCCCATTTTGCCTTCCACCTCCCCACTGGTGACTCCTAGTCTCCTGTATCTATGAATTTTCCTATTTAATATTTCATAGAAGCAAAAAAATATTTCATAGCAGAGTCATACATTTTTCCTTTTGTTATTGGGTTACTTCACTTAGCATAATGTTTTCAAAGTTCATCTATGTTGTACCTGTATCAGAACTTCATTGCTTTTGCAATTTCTTTTTATGGCTAAATACTATTTTATTGTATATATGTATATACCACACATACGAACTGAATTTTCTTTATCCATTCACCAATTTGATGGACACTGTGTTGTTTCCACCTTCTGGCTACTGTGAATAATACAGGCTTGAACATTGTTTGTACAAGCATCTGCTTGAGTCCCCATTTTCAATTCTTTTGGGCATATACCTAGGAATGAAATTGCTGGGTCATATGGTAATTCTATGTTTAACTTTTTGAGGAACTGCCAAATTGTTTTCCATGGCAGGTGCACTATTTTATATTCCTATCAGCACTATACAAGGCTTCCAATTTCTCCACATCCTTGCCAACTGCTATTTTGCTTTTTTTTTTTTTAATATAGCTATCCTAGTAGGTGTGAAGTGGCATCTCATTGTGATTTGGATTTGCATTTCCCTAGTTACTAATGATATTGAGCATCTTTTCATGTGCTTGTTTGCCATTCAAATATCTCCTTTGAAGCACGTCTATTCAAGTCCCGTGTCCATTTTTAAATTGATTTTATTTTTTGCTGTTGAGTTATACTTCTGTATTCTATATATTAAACTCTTATCATATATATGATTTACAAGTATTTTCTCCCATCTGTGGATTTCCTTTCACTCTTTGATAGTGTCCTTTGATGCACAGTTTTTAGTGAAGTTCAAATGTATCTAATTTCTTTTGTTGCCTATGCCTTTGGTATTGTATTTTAAGAAACCACTGCCAAATTCAGTCATGAAGATTTGTTTCCTCCTAACAGTTTTATAGTTTTAGCTCTTTGATCTATTTTTTTTAAGATTTCATTTATTTATTCATGAGAAACAGAAAGAAAGAGATGCAGAGACATAGGCAGAGGGAGAAGCAGGTCCCCCACAAAGAGTTGGATGCAGGACTGCATCCCAGATCCCAGGATCATGCCCTGAGCCAAAGGCAGACACTCAACCCCTGTGCCACCCAGGCATCCCTCTTTGATCTATTTTTTAAATGATTTTATTATTGCCCAGTCTGCTAGCATGTTCTTTGGTGGTCCAGAAATCCAGAGAAGTTGTTGTCATTTCATTTTTGGGAGCTCTCAAGCATTTCCCCCCCGACAGGTGAGACTGCAGAAAGGAAAGTCCAAGATGAACATCATGTTTGCAGACACAGTGCTCATCGTTTTTATCTCTGTGTGTATGGCTCTTCTCGCCGAGGGTATCACTTGGGTCCTGGTTTACAGGACAGACAAGTACAAGAGACTGAAAGTGGAGGTGGAAAAACAGAGTAAAAAATTGGAAAAGAAGGGCACCTGGATGGCTCAGTGGTTGAGCATCTGCCTTTGGCTCAGGTGGTGATCCCAGAGTCCTGGAATCAAGTTCCGCATCGGGCTCCCTGCGGGGAGCATGCTTGTCCCTCTGCCTATGTCTCTCATGAATTAAAGAAAAGAAAAGAAAAGAAAAGAAAAGAAAAGAAAAGAAAAGAAAAGAAAAGAAAAAGAAAGAAAGAAAGAAAGAAAGAAGAAAGAAAGAAAGAAAAAGAAGAAGAAAAGAAAGAAAGAAAGAAGAAAGAAAAAAGAAAGAAAGAAAGAAGAAAGAAAGAAAGAAAGAAAGAAAGAAAGAAAGAAAGAAAGAAAGAAAGAATGAATGAATCGGGGCCAGTCTGGGTGGCTTAATGGTTTAGCGTCACCTTCAGTCCAGGGCATGATCCTGGAGACCCGGGATCGAGTCTTAGTCCCACATTGGGCTCCCTGCATGGAGCCTGCTTCTCACTCTGTCTGTGTCTCTGCCTCTCTCTCTCTGTTTCTCATGAATAAATTATTTTTAAAAATGGAAATAAGAAGGAAACAATGACAGTCATTTGGTAGACAACACAAAACTGAAAAATAACAACAGGGACCTATCCGAATGAAATCCATGTTTGCAATTGGCTTTTATTTTACTGTCCTAATGAGAATGTTCAATTCCATATTTGATGGTAGAGTGGCAGCAAAACTACTTTTCACCCCTCTCTCCTATATCCAAGGTCTACCTTATCAAAACCTGCTGGGGGATGACACCACAGACTGTCCCTTCATCTTTCTGTATATTTTCTGTACCATGTCAATTCCACAGAACATCCAGAAGATTCTTGATCCTGCCCCTTCACGAGGTGTCACCAAGCAGGCAGGTGGTTTCTTGGTCCTCCACCTCCTTCTGGGAAGTTCTCTTGAAAACAAGAAGAATCCTGTAATTCCTGTTATTCTTTTCAAATTAAAAAAATTTTAGGGGATCCCTGGTGGCTTAGTGGTTTGGCGCCTGCCTTCGGCCCAGGGCGTGATCCTGGGGTCCTGGGATCGAGTCCCGCATCAGGTTCCCTGCGTGGAGCCTGTTTCTCTCTCTGCCTGTGTCTCTGCCTCTCTCTCTCTGTGTATCTCATGAATAAATAAAATCTTAAAAAAATTTTTTTAAATATGTCTGTTGGTTAGATAAATTCAGGTGATGTTTATGTACTGAGAAACAAATAGCATTTTTCTTGTTTGGCTTACATGAATATTTTCTGTGGGATTGACTCTCAAGTCTATGCTGTATGCCATGTACCATGGAAGTTGGTTCTCCATGAGCAGTTAGAAATCTGGAAGAAAAATTTAGTTTGTGGTATCTTAATCGGAACTATTTGTTGTACATTGTTTCCAAGTCAAGTAAATGACCCAAGATCAATAAAGAGGCCAAAAGGTTAGCTAAAAAAGGGGGGGTGGATTTATTATCTACTTAGAGGAGGGAGGAGCAGAGGGAGAGAGAGTCTTAAGCAGATTCCCTGCTGAAAACAGACCCCAACACAGGACTCAGTCTCACGACCCTGAGATCATGACCTGAGCTGAAACCAAGAGTTGGTCCCTGAACCAACTCTGCCACTCAGGTACCCCTAGATCTCTGATCTATTTTTAGTTAAGTTTTGTATACAGTATAGTTAAGGGTCTAACTTCATTTTTCTGAATGTGAATATCCACTCTTCTCAGAACCATTTATTAAAGACACTGTTCCTCCTCTATTGAATGGTCTTGGCATTCTAGTAAAAAAACCAACTGACTATAGACGTGAAGGTTTATTTCTGGGCTCTCAATTCTATTCTACAGTCTATAAAGTTGTCCTAATGCCATTACCATACTTTTTGATTACCTGCAGCTTTGTAGTAAATTTTTAAATTGGGAAGTATTAGTCTTCCAATTTTGTTCTTTTTCAAGATTATTGTGGCTATTCAGGGTCTCTTGAAATTTCCTATCAATTTTTTAGATGGGCTTATCCACTTTCTTAAGTAACTTATAAACAATTTATTAAAAAGTTTGATTTGAGCATCTGCAGTGGTGACTTCAACCTTAACTCTTGGCTCAATACTGATGTAAGTAATCTGTTTAACAATCTCAGAAGGGCTGATCCTCATCAGAAAATGATCCCAAATCTCAGAACCTTCACAAGAAGTTTTTCTTATAGTGATTCTCAGAGTCTTGGTAGTCATCTGAACTGGTCCTTCTACTTTGAGATTCTTTTCCTTTGCACCTCTGATCAAGTCAGCATATACCTTTTCCAGAGATTTTTTGTTGTAGCTGGTGAGAGTAATTTTTTTTAAAGATTTTATTTATTTATTCATGAGAAACACAGAGAGAGGCAGAGACATAGGCAGAGGGAGCAGGTTTCCCCCAAGGAGCCTGATGTGGGACTCGATCCCTAACTGTGGGATCACATCCTGAACAGAAGGCAGATGCTCAACTGCTGAGCCACCCAGATGTCCATAATTCTGGCATTTTTAAAAGATTTTATTTATTTATTCGAGAGAGACACAGAGATACAGAGACACAGGCAGAGGGAGAAGCAGGCTCCCCAAGGGGAGCCCAGTGTAGGGCTTGGTCCTAGGACCCTCGGATCACAACCTGAGGCAAAGGCAGATGCTCAACCACTGAACCACCCAGGTTCCCCTGGTGAGTGTAATTCTAATTCAGTGAATTGCCACCTCTGGTTCCACAAGTGTTTCCCTGGTGTTTTTAAAAGCCATGGCTGTGGCGTGGTTCCTGACTGACTTGTTCCTTGGCCAGAGTGAACAGTGGTGAGTTAGGAGCAGGAGTGGGGTGTCCAAGGCTCCACTGTGGGTGCAACCACATCTTCCTCAGAGGGCACTTGTCCATTTTTGAAAAATATGCCTTTGGGATTTTGATAGAGATTTCACTGAATCTGTAGATTGCTTTGTCACCTTAATAATATTAAGTCTTCTAATACACAAACATAAATCTATTAAGTCTTTTATTTCTTTTGGCAACTTTTCGCAGATTTTAGTGTGCAAATTTTGCATTGTGGTTAAATTCATTGCTAATTATTTTTTTTCTTATTGATACTATTGTAATCAGAATTTTCTCAATTTTTTTTCAGATTGTTTTGCATACAAATACAACTGATTTTGTGTGATTTTGTATGCTGAAACTGCTGAATTTATTGATCAGGTCTAACAGGGTTTTTTTGTGCATATGTGGATTCTTTAGGGTTTTCTACATGTAAGATCATGTCTTCCACAGATATAGCTGCACTTCTTCCTTTCCAATTTGTATGATTTAATTTCTTTTTCCTAATTGCTCTGGCTAGAAACCAGTACTATGATGAAGAGAAGTGGTAAAAGGGGGCATCCTTGTTTTGTTCTTGATCTTAAGGGAAAAACTTTTGAAGTTTTTCATAAATGAGTGATGTTAGCTGTGGGATTTTCATATATGGCCTTTATCATATTGAAGAAGTTCCCCTCTATGCCTAGTTAACTGAGTGTTTTTATCATGAAAGGGTTCTAGATTTGGTCAAATGCTTTTTTTTTCTTTTTTCTTTTTTTAAGTAGGTAGAAGTTTACTGAATACATCAAAAGGGAGCAGCAGGCAGGACAGCAAAGGAGAAGCCATTTACCTTAAATGTCTTTTCTTTATCAATTGGGATGATCATGTGTTTTTCCCCCTTCATTCTATTAATGCAGTGTATTATATTGGTGGATTTTTTTTTTATTGGTTGATTTCTGTATGTTGAACCATCATTGCATTCCTGGGGTAAATCCCAGGCATGTAAACAATGCCAATCGTTTTAATGCCAATTAATTTTTTTAGAAATATAGTTCTTTTTTAAAATATTTTTTATTTGAGAGAGAGAGAGAACAAACAAGAGGAGGGGCAGAGGGAGAGGAAAAGAAAGAATCTCCAGCAGACTCCCTACTGAATACAGAACCTGATGTGGGGTTCCATCTCATGACCCTGAGTTTATGACCTGAGCCCAAATCAAGAGTCAGACACTTAATCAACTGAGCCACTCAGGTGCCCCTAGAAATATAGTTATTTTTAATAAAATGAGTTATTTGTTAACATTTAATATTATTTTAGATTAATTAGTATATTATTTTGATTTTTAAAAATCTTTATATGATACATATTGACAGGTATAACCCACATAATCAAAACCTCTTTGGGATTCTCAATAATCTTAAGAGTAAAAAGGGATCCTGAGATAAAAAATCTTGAGAACCACTGCTCCAGAGGTATGCCATCACTAATTTAGAAACTTACATGAATAATAACATATGGAATATAAAATACCTGGGAAAGAGAGTCCTACAAGATGCTATTTTTAGCCAGTCTCATGGACTGAGTGAAGGCAGAGAAGGGATGACCTGTGGAAATGTACTAACCTGTATTTGAAAAGACTACTCTCTTAGCCTTAAAATTTTTTTTTTTAATTTATGATAGTCACAGAGAGAGAGAGGGAGAGAGAGAGAGGCAGAGACACAGGCAGAGGGAGAAGCAGGCTCCATGCACCGGGAGCCCGATGTGGGATTCGATCCCGGGTCTCCAGGATCGCGCCCTGGGCCAAAGGCAGGCGCCAAACCGCTGCGCCACCCAGGGATCCCTCCTAGCCTTAAAATTACCTGATGTTGTTGCCATATCTAATTTTGAATTTATACACATTGGGTCCTGCATGAAGAAATCTCGTCTCTGGAAACGGGTAGGTGAAGGGTTTTAAACTCATTGCTCCCAAATGATAGCCTAAATAAAACAAAAATATTAGAGAATTATTAAAAAGTTAAGATGGTTCCTTACCAACTTTATGGTATGGGAAAGACAGCCTGCCCAATCTGTAGCTTCTCTTCATGAGTAAAATGTCCAACACTCAGCACCATTGCCTATGTCCTAGGCTCAGTTTTTATACTAATCATCTATATTAATCACCTGGGCCATTTTTCTACCTACTTGGGGATGATATATGGTGGGTAATGTCTCTACTTGAAATCAAAAGACCTGAGTTCAAGTTTGTAGTTTACCTTACAACCTTGGGCAAATCACTTCTCTCCATAAGACTACTGATACTAACATCTGACGACTCACAAGGTTTTTGTTAGGATTAAATCTATCTCTCAAATATCTCTTGAATCTATTCTCCTCCCTTGTCCCCACTTTCCCTGGAACCTAGGCCAATGTGAAGAGATCTCAGGTCAAATACTGAAACAATCCAAATGCACCAATAGGTGGCACAATTAGGAAGACCTCTGCTGTTAATTTTAGATTAAAGTTAAGGGATAAACACAACTTCTTACCACAGCTAATACAGCAAATAAGGATGTACACTAATGTTTCCCAGTTCTGCTGAGGAACACTCTTTCCTACCTCTCAACCACTCTTCCTCTTCACCACTTGAGACCGCCCTGTGCTACAAGAGTGCCTACCATCCTCCTAGAGCTTACTAGTTTTACTTTTCCTATTCTAGAATCTCTGCTCACTTAAGGTTCTGAGGGAAACTCAGGAAAGGGGAAAGATGAAAAAAGAAGAATGGCATGTCTCTTCTCCTCCAAGAGGGCATTTGGTACACTCAGAAGAAAGAATCAAGCACAGTGATTCGTGATTTTCTAAGTCCCTAGGACTTTTCTGTGCCTTTTTACTTGAAGAGATAATAAACCCGATATGTTCTGTCTCTTCATATGAAAGTTTGAGTAATAAATAATGAGATTAGAGATCCAGAGTTCCCAAGGATAAAAACTACCTACACACAAACACAAAGTATTGGTTTCTGAGACAGCTAAGATGGGGCAGACAGAACAGACACAAAGAATAATTTAGGTTTGAACTTAAGCTCAAATATCCCTTAGTTTCTCTGAACCTTGGTTTTCTTACTTATACAATAATAACAACACTAACAACTGTTTGTTTTGCCCTATTCAAAGTGCTTTATATATATTATCTCACTCAATCCTCACAATAAGCCTGAAATCAATAGTCTAAATTTCATAGATAAGGAAACTGAGGTACTGAGAGATGAAGTAACCTCTCCATAGCTATATGAATGTTGGAATCAGGTTTCAAAATGAGGTAATATAAGGCCAGACTTGATGCTCTTATCCACTTTTCCACTCTGCTTTTATGGGGGGGAGGGGTTAGTACAAAAAATAATACAATGAATATAAAATCATTTTGTAAGTACTAAAATATTATATACAAATAAAGGACTATTTTCATTATTCTTTCCTTCATATTACCCTAGTCCCATTTCTACTCAGGAGGGAAATCTCTTGTATGGTGGAGTCAGGAGATCTATGTGCCCAAAGAATGGAATTTCCCATAATTTCCAAAGTTCATGTCTGGGGCTGCCAGTAAAGAGATATCCCAGTGTCTGATCTCGGCTACTTGGGATTAGAATGACAGGAGGTTGGAGCCAGAACCCATGAGACTATTTAGACTAGAATTGCAGTCAAAAATGAAAAGAAATAGTTGGTGCCAATTGCAAAGTTACCAGAGGGGAAATATTGTTCATATCCTGAAAAAAAGCTTGCTGTTTCCCATGCCCAAAGCATGGCAAGAACCCAGCTAGATTTGATTGTTTTTGCTGCCAAGGTGACTTTTGTAGCAGGAAAGGAGCCCACCTGGTGAGACTTAGGTTGCTGCCACAAAAATTTAGCTTTCAGTTATTCAGAGGGTTCTCCTAAAATGCAGTCACCTCTGACCACAGACTGAAGTCTGGGGGATCAGAGCAAAGGAAATGAAGAACATTTGCTGGAAATGACAATCCAGCAAGGAAACTTCATGTACTGGGCCACAGCTGGCTGTCTGAAAGAGGTAAAAACAGCCCTCTCTGGCTGGGGCCTGCCTGTTAATTGCTGGCTGCCTGCTTCAGAAACAAACACCACACACTAATTACCTCATTTGAAAATAAAGATTAGACAGCATAATCCAAAAGAACCACATAGTAGTAGTGGTTCAGAGGTTTCACAAGGTTATTTTCCAACTTGAGTACTGTAGTCATGATGACACTATGAAATCGTAACAGATGAAGGGTCAGAGTCTCAACCCATTTTTAGGTGATCAAAAAACAAGATGGGTTTAAAACAAAAAAGAAAAGTGTAGAGGCAATACGCAACAGTTGGAAAGACATAAGATTTGGAATTGGAGGATCAAGGTGTGAGTCCTAGCTCTGCCTCTTATTCGTCATTAGACCCTGAGCATGTCACTTAGCTTCACCATTTCTCAGTTTCTTCACCAACAAATGGGGATCCCATCTACCCCTGGAGTTACTGTGGGATTAAATAAGATTACATTGTAAATAGCACTTCATAAATTCTAGAGTATTGTATAAACATTAGCTGTTTTGATAGATTTGATGTTTCTCTCTTAATGCTTCACTAAAAAAAAGCAAATTTAAAAAGAAAACTATATTTAATCTCAGTGCAAAAAGTCTGCAAATCCCAATCAAGAACCTTTCTTTGAAAATTCCCAATAATTAGATTTAAATGATATGTAGGCAATGATGTTAAATTTTTAAAGTTTTTTAGTAATTTTTTTTCACATAAAGAAATATCTGGGTCAGTGCATAGAATCTAAACCAGGGCTGATTGTTACATGAGGATAATGATATTGACTACTGAGATGGAAGGAGATGATGAGAAAGTACTGTCACTAAATATATGGTGACATTTGATGCAAAAATCCTCCACAGTTAAAGAATAAAAGACTTTCATAAGCATTTATTCAAATTACATTTACTGGGCAGATCTAATATGACAGGCTTTGTGACCACTGAGTATGGGCAACAACATAGAGAAATCTCACTGATACTATGAATTTACTACCCAAGTTTCAGAACTGAGATTGAAGACAGATGATTAGCTTTTCCTTCCACCTTCACAAATCTTTGACTGGTCTCAGAGGTCTGCCTGGGTCTACTGAAGTATATTTAGACTAGAGATTCTATACTAGAGAATATTTCCAATTAGAGATTCATGGTTGCCTATAGCCTGAAGTGCCCTTTGTTTTAGGGTACGAGAAGAAACTGATTTCACCAAAGAGGAAATAACTTCCACAAGGTCATGTAACTCAGTATGGAACCAGGTTTAGCACTCCTCAAGACTGTTGATTCCTTTGGCCCACATATTTTCCATTACAACACAGCACCCTGTCAGTCACTTTATTAAATTGTAACCCTGGTCACTCTTGTAATTGTGGATAATTCAAGACAAACTCAACCTGGGTACAAAGGCATCAAACCAAAATGTAAGGGACGCCTGGGTGGCTCAGCAATTAAAATGTCTGCCTTTGGCTCATGGTGTGATCCTGGAGTCCTGGGATTGAGTCCTACATCGGGCTCCCTGCATGAAGCCTGCTTCTCTCTCTGCCTGTGTCTCCGCCTTTCTCTCTCTCTCCGTGTGTCTCTCATGAATAAATAAATACAATCTTTAAAAAAAAAAACCAAAACCAAAACGTAAGCTTTAGAATTACTTCTTGGGGTTAAAGGGTTACGTTCACATTTGTTTGTCTTCAAGCTCTATTTTTCAAAAGCAACTATTCTCAGTTTCTTCACCTTTCAGGGTGACTAGTGTGGCTAATGAAATAATGCAGGTATAATTGCTTATTGTAGTGCTCTACACATAGGTTATTCTTTATTTAAAAACAAAACAAAGAGTTAAGATATGGGACAAGAAGAGACTAATCTAAGACTACCCAGGACACTTTCATGCTTATTGATGTCATTCTTTCTCATTAGGTTTCTTCCTACTCTTTAGATACAATCTTTAAAATGCTCTTGGCATTTGTTCAGGAATAGATTTGCCTTTGGAACTGTATCAGAGTTTGTTTTGTTTTGTTTTGTTTGAGAGAAAAGTAACTAAACCTAACAGAGAGGTAAGAAGATGCCCTAAAATCAACCCAAAAGGCCTACTGGACAACTTAACAGACCAGAAAGGAGACTAAATTAATCTCTTAAGCTACCCTTTGCACCTAAGTACCTCTTCCACCTACATCTTAACCATCCTAAAAGCTATTGGAAAAACTACCATTGGTCAATAGGTCCAGAACTGTGCATCTTATTCTAGAAAAGCAATAGAATGGTATCTCATCTCACCATCCTGCCCAGTAGTAGGGCTTGTTAAATGACAACCAACCTATTAGAATTCACATCGTTTTGCAGCACTCTAAACATCCTACCACCCCCAGGAACCCAAAAAGCATTTGGATGTAAAACTGCAGGCAATAAAAGACGTTTTATTTTTCGGTTATACCACTGGGTGAGTTGCCCTGAAGCAGTACATGTAAGGAAGAAAAACTTAAATCAGCGTAAAGAGCATCAGTAGTTTCAGAAGGGCAAATGATGGAGAAAGTATCCTTAGGTAGAGAGAAAGGAATGACTTTTACAATTTTGAGCTAAAAACTCTGAGTCCACGATGTACATATGTCAAGGGTCTTAGTGACAGAAGACTGATACAGGCAAGTGTGAAAAGAAAGCTTCTAAAATATTACAGCTGTGTTCTTGCCATGAAACAATGGCAGATTCTGAAGAAATCAAGTTAATAAGAAAACCAAATTACTTTTTACGGAGATGCCTGGGTGGCTCAGCGGTTGAGCATTTGCCTTTGGCTCAGGTCGTGGTCTCGGGATCTGGAATCGAGTCCCACGTTGTGCTCCCTGTGAGGAGCCTGCTTCTCCCTCTGACTCTGTCTCTGCCCCTTTCTCTCTGTCTCTCATGAATGAATAAATAAATCTTAAAAAAAAAATTACGTTTTATGTAAAGAGAGAAAATTTCACACAGGAAATTTGAAATATTTTACTAACTTTAATCCAATTCTGTTGAGACACTGGGAAGATAAGAACTGTATTTACAAAAAGATATACCTGACTTGAGATCATCATCTTGGCAAAGGTCATACATCAGGATAAGATTAAAACTCATATGTATTGCTAAAGCAAGATAGTCCAGCTGACTATGAACTGGCCTAGACTCCATATTAGCTTCAACTCTTTATATTTTACCACCTAAGCCTAGCTCTAAAATAATGAAATAAATTCTAATTGCTAAGAAACATAAAGCTTTGTACTTTGAAAAACCATCAAAACCATTGGGATCTGGGCAGCCCCGGTTGCGCAGCGGTTTAGCGCCGCCTGCAGCCCAGGGCGTGATCCTGGAGACCCTGGATCGAGTCCCACGTCAGGCTCTCTGCATGGAGCCTGCTTCTCCCTCTGCCTGTGTCTCTGCCTCTCTCTCTCTCTCTCTGCATCTCTATGAATAAATAAATAAAATCTTAAAAAAAAAAAAACATTGGGATCTAATGGTGAACAGGCCCTAACAAAAACCTCATATTTAAAAGCACATTCAGTGTATATAATGCTTTCCTATCCTTATCTCACAAGATCAAAAAACTTCTATTGAAGTTGGGAGGGCAGATTCAGTTGGTTGAGTGTCTGCCTTTGGCTCTCAGGTCATGATCCTAGCATCCTGGAGTGAGCCCCATATCAGGCTCTCTGCTCAGTGGGGAGTCTGCTTCTCTCTCCGCCTCTCAAATAAATAAAATCTTAAAAACAAAAGAAAGAAATAAAAAAGAAAGATGAACTGTACAAAGGTAAGAGTAGAAGCAGGGAACCACTCAGGAAGCTTTTGTAGTAGTCCAAGAGAAAGATGCTGCTGATTTTGACTGGAAAGTCTCAGTGGTTAGTAAATAGTTGAATCTGGGGTATATTTGAGACTGATGGACTAAGTGTGGGATTCAAGGCTGACTCTTATGTTTTTAGCCTTTGCTATCATATTAGGTGGATAATGGTACATACCCTTTACTAAGATGAGGAAGGATTCTAGATAAAGATTTGTGGAGTAAGTCAGTAATTTTGTTTTGGTTAAGTCCAAGAAGTTCATTAGACATCTCAGTGGATATACCAAGAGGATGGTCACCTAGTATGCAAGGGATGTAAATCAGGATGGAAATATAAAATTATTTTCTTTAAAGATTTTATTTATTCCTAAGAGACACACAGAGAGAGGCAGAGACACAGGCAAAGGGAGAAGCAGGCTTTCTGCGGGCAGCCCAATGTGGGACCCGATCCTGGATCCAAGGATGATGCTCTGAGCAAAAGGCAGATGTTCAACCATGAGCCACCCAGGGGTCCCAGAAATACAAATTTAAGTCATCAGTGTTTAGACAGTATTTAAGGCTAGTAAACAGATGAGATCATCTAAGAGGGTATAGCCAGAGAACGGATGAAGGCCTTATTTCTAGTCCAGGTTATGATTTGTGGAGTCTATCCTAAGAGCAATGGGAAGGTACTGAAGGATAAATGACCACATAGTTGTGAGGTAAAGTATACTATTTATATTTCTGGTTGTAATGTGGGAAATAATCCAGAACAAGAGCAGATAAAAAAAGGACCAGGACCAGCCCGTGGTATGAAGCAGAAGTTAGTAAGTAGTCGACTGGTTTGGAAGATGCCTATGAGGCTGTCTAGTTATGATTTGGTGACTTGATGGGGGGTTGGGAGAAAGAACAAAGATGATTCCTAGTGGCTTGAGCAACTTACTGAAGAGAAAAAAGTGCCACTTTGCAGCCTCTCTGGAATACAGTGTGGAGACTCCTCAAGAAGTTAAAAATAGAGCTTTCCAATGATGCATCAGTTGCGCTACTGGGCATTTACCTCAAAGATACAGATGTAGTGCAATGACATAGTAGTCCAATGTTTATAGCAGCAATGTTCACAATAGCCAAATTGTTGAAGGAGCCACGATGTCCTTTGACAGATGAATGGATAAAGACAATGGAATATTACTCAGCCATCAGAAAGGACAAATACCTACCATTTACATCAATGTGGATGGAGCTGGAGGGTATTATGCTGCATGAAATTAGTCAATCAGAGAAAGACAATTATCCTTTGGTGACATTCCTATGTGTAATAGAACCAATAGTGAAAGGGACCTTAAGGGAAGTGGGGGAAACAGAGTCGGTAAAAATCAGAGAGGAAGACAAACTACCATGGACTCCTAACTCTGGGAAACAAAGGGTTGCATAAAGGGAGGCGGGTGGGGGGATGGGGTAACCTGGTGATGGGCATTGAGGAGGGCAGGTGATATGATGAGCACTGGGTGTTACACTATATGATGGCAAATGGAAGTTATTTTTACTTATTTTTTTTTAAAGATTCCATTTACTTATTCATGAGAGACAGACAGAGAGAGAGAGAGAGAGGCAGAGACAAAGAAGCAGGCTCCATTCATTTGGGGAATATACAAAAAAATAGTGAAAGGGAATAAAGGGATAAGGAGAAAAAATGAGTGGGAAATATCAGAAAGGGAGACAGAACATGAGAGACTCCTAACTCTGGGAAAGGAACTAGGGGTGGTGGAAGGGGAGGTGGGCGGGGGGTGGGGGTGACTGGTGACGGGCACTGAGGGGGGCACTTGATGGGATGAGCACTGGGTGTTATTCTATATGTTGGCAAATTGAACACCAATAAAAAATAAAGTTATTAAAAAAAAGAAAGAAGCAGCAGCAGGCTCCATGCAGGGAGGCCGACGTGGGACTTGATCCCAGGTCTCCAGGATCACACCCTAGGCTGAAGGTGGCGCTAAACCGCTGAGCCACCCGGGCTGCCCGTTAAATGGAATTTAAATACAACTTTTAAAAGTGCGACTTCCTGGAAAAGGCAGCCTTAGGAAATTTTTGAGGGGACGATATGAAGTCCTTACTGGGACATGCTCCATTTCAAGGTGCCCCATGAGATACCCAGAGAAAGATTTGGGGTAGACTGTTGGGATACTGTGGTAGATTTACTACCAGCACAGGTGCAAATGAAGGAACTAAAGTTCAGAAACACCAAGGATGTAGATGTGTAGATGTGCATCTACAAGATGCCCGTGTGCATCTTCGCGCTTTCTCAGACGCCGAGGTTCAAAGCCCGGAGAAGCCTCATCGAGGACCAGGACTCAACTCTTCACCTCCGAGGTTCAGTCAGGCATTCAAAAGCAGAAACTCACAGATTACTAAAACGTGATGTGACAAGAAATGTCTCAAAGGGACTAGCCTTGCTTTCATGGCAACCGCTATGCCTGGGTCCAGGGAAGGCTGCAGACCAGAGCAGGTGTTTTCCTTGGTGGGGGAAAGCGAAGGGGGACAGAGAGGGAGGGCAGGGAGGGGAGAAGGGGACAGAAGTGGAGGGAGGGGGGATCCCTGGGTGGCGCAGCGGTTTAGCGCCTGCCTTTGGCCCAGGGCGCGATCCTGGAGACCCGGGATCGAATCCCACATCGGGCTCCCGGTGCATGGAGCCTGCTTCTCCCTCTGCCTGTGTCTCTGCCTCTCTCTCTCTCTCTCTCTCTGTGACTATCATAAAAAAAAAATAAAAAAATAAAAAAATAAAGAAGTGGAGGGAGGGGAAGGAGGGGGAACGGGAGGGGGGAAAGGGAGGCGGAGGCGTTCTGAGGGGCCGAGCGGCCAGGGTCTGGCCTAGGACTGCTGGGGCCCCGGGGCGCTCAGCCCGGGAAGCGGGTCTGTACGAGGCGCCCCCCACCCCCACCCCCACCCACCCCGGACTCTCTCGCACTCCCGCGGCCCGCAAGCGGCCACCCCGCCTAGCCCTTGGGGGTATCTGCGGGACGGTGGCGCCGGGCCTCGAACTCTCCCTCGGAAAATAAAGGCAAGAAAGCGCCAACCTCAGGGGAGCACCAGGCCGCTGTGGGCCATTACCTCAGACCCAAGAATTTCCCAGGCCCGGCCGGGCTCCTACACAGGCTTAGAGTTCTTCGCGCCTCGTAAAAGAGGCCTCAGCCGAAGCTGCCACTAGAGAGCGCCCCCAAAAGCGGCGGGCGGCCACAGCCCGAGGAGCGCGACTCCGGGGCTCCCTCAGACCCCCGCGAGCGCTTTGGCTTTTGCCGCGCGCCCGCCAGGCCTTCTACGCACGCGTAGCTGCGCTCCCCCCGCACCCCCCCCCCCCGGCAGCCGGGCGTTCTGCACATGCGCAAACGCGCTTCCTCGCCTCGCGTAGCGGGAGCGCGCGCGCGCAGGCTTGGCCACGATGTGCGCGTGCGCTGCGTGGCGACACCGCCCTTGGGTTGCGCGAAGCCGGGGTTGGGAGAGGCCTTCGGGCCCACGCGTCGGAGCACCGGCCCCGGGCGCTTTTTTTGGTCGCTACGCAGCCTGTCCACCAATTGTTGGATTAGCGCACGCTCTGTCCCTTGGGTGGTCCGGTCGGGAGCTGCCTCCTGCGGGGCACCTACTACGTGTGAAACGTCGTGCAGGCACTTCCATACTCGCTCTCCTTCTGCCCTGACCGCCATGTTGTAAAGCAGTCATCAATATCCCAATTTTAGGGCAGCCCGGGGGGCTCAGCGGTTAGCGCCGCCTTCAGCCCAGGGCGCGATCCTGGAGACCCGGATGGAGTCCCACGTCGGGCTCCCTGCATGGAGCCTGCTTCTCCCTCTGCCTGTGTCTCTGCCTCTCTCTCTCTCTCTCTGTCTCATGAATAAATAAATAAAATCTTTATATATATATATATATCCTAATTTTAAAGAGTCCCGGGAATGGTCCTCTTCACTGCTCTTGCTGTTCCCATGCTTGGAATGCCTCCTTCACCCCACTTAAAAACTATTTCACATGCCCAACTCTTTGAAGGCTGAGTCTTGTCCATCTTTTTATACACAAGAAATTAAGCCTCTACTATTTATTGGGTAGTACATGCAAAGACCTGGAAAAGAAGCAAGGCAGGAAAAGAAAGAAGTGGATGGAGGGCACGGGGAAGAGGAAAATAGATCTCAGGTAGGCACTTGCCCCACCTAAAGAAGGCATCTGCTACCCAGTGTCCCACTGAAGGGAGGCCTTTTGAGAAGTGTGAACTGGTAATGCCAGATCTGATTTTCATGGGAAATCTCCCAATTTAAAAATGTTGGCAGCTGATTTGTGGACTGAAACTAACACATTTGTGTGCACAGGTCTTAAGCCACCCATCTGTGACTCTGACCTTGTTTGGCAAAGAGTAGAATTTAACCAAGTTAGTTGGAGGTGAGTCCCAGAGCAGGGCAGCCTTCTGACAGCTGTTGTGAACACATCCCTTGCACAATCCATGCTGGAGAACCAAGCGAAAGACCCTTCTTTGGGCAGAGTGGGGATGGGGTTCATGCAGGGTAAAGGAATCAGGATTCTGGTGAGGCTGGAGAAAACTATTCTGTACCTGTGCTGTTTACTTATAATCCACCTACCTGGATATTACTTGTACCTAAGATTGTGGTAAACAAGGTTGTGAGTCTTAAATGGCCACTTGTGATGTACATGATTTCCTATGGAGGATGACCCTGGTCAAGGGTGAAAGACAGAGGAAATAATCACTGGACACAAATACTCTTTATTTACAACCAGCCGGAAGGGAAATAGGCAGAAACCCAGGGGATTCTAACCAAAAGCCTTACTTATTACAACCCCAAATGACCAAACATCCCACTTCTTGCCATCTACAATTATGGGTTGCCAAATGAAATAAAAGGAACACACTGACACTTTGAGTAAGATGGAACTGAAGTGTCTCCTGGCAGACCCACACACTGCTGTTGAGGCTTGGGAGCAGCACCTGGTAAGCCAGAGGGGGCTTCCCAGCCCACGTGGTCCACTGTTATTTCCTTCCTGTTTGCACAGGGTAGCAACTACATGTTGGGCACTTTCTTTTATGATGAGGTCAAGGCTGCTTCCACTGGGGCTGTGGCTGAGGGCCCTTAATGGGATGCAGCTAGAGGGAGGAATTCTTACCTGAATTAAGAAGAGAAGGGGCAGAGAAGGGCCAGAGAAGGGGCAAGCTGACACCTGAGCAGGAATGTTAAGTGCCCAGAATTTCAGGAGGAACTTAGAGCAAGTAATATTATTAGAGAAGGGAGGTTGCAGTGAGTATTTCCATTAAGAGAGTGGATTCAGGAAATTGGAGCCAGTCAGATAAAGGGATAACAAATATTTAATCAACAAATATTTATTTGAGTAACTATTAACAAGCACTATTCTAGCCCTTTGGGGATACCTTGGTGAAGAAGACAAAATTAACTCTCATTATGGAGATAACCCTGAGATTAAACTGGATGGGAGGATCGTAGCTTGCTTTCGTGAGCTACCCAGGAGGGCTGTATGACTGACCTTGCTTAAAGAGCTACAGGTGGCCCATTCACTGGCCACCATAGACAAGACAGTGGAAGGGGCAATGCTTGTGGGCTTGAGGGCTGCCTTGTACCTTGATATTCTTTTTTACTTTAAACTGGTATTGCATTTATTTTTTTAAAGATTTTATTTATTTATTAGAGAGAGAGAGAGCACAAGTAGGGGGAGAGGTAAACAGAGGGAGAGGGAGAAGCAGGATTCCTGCTGAGCAGGGAGCCCAACGTGGGGCTTGATCCCAAAACCCTGGGGATGATGACTTGAGCTGAAGGGAGACACTTAACTGATTGAGCCACCCAGGTGCCCCAAACTGGCATTACGTTAAAAAGAAAAATTCGGGATCCCTGGGTGGCTCAGTGGTTTAGAGCCTGCTCATGGAGCCTGATTCTCCCTTTGCCTGAGTCTCTGCCTCTCTCTGTGTGTGTGTGTCTCTCATGAATAAATAAATAAAATCTTTTTTTTTTTAGATTTATTTATTTATTTATTCATGAGAGACACACAGAGAGAGAGAGAGGCAGAGACAGGAGGAGGGAGAAGCAGGCTCCACGCTGGGAGCCCGACGCGGGACCGGATCCCGGGACCCCAGGACCGCGCCCCGGGCCAAAGGGAGGCACCAAACCACTGAGCCACCCAGGGATCCCCATAAATAAAATCTTTAAAAAAAAAATTCCCTGTAGTAGCGTTCACTGTTTTTGGTGTATTAAGTCTGTTATTTTAACATATGCATAAATTCAAGGGTAGATCAGGAGAGAGAAAGAATAGTTTTGTCACTTCAAAAAATTACCTTAGGTTACCACTTTGTACTCAAACCCTCTTCCTACCCCAACCACTGGCAACCTGTTCCCCCATTCCTAGTTTTCCAGCATGTCACATAAATGGATTCATACAGGATGTAACCTTTTGGAATTGGGTTCTTTCTCTGGGTGACACATTTAAATTTATCCATGCTGTTGTATATATCCATAGCTCATTACTTTTTATTGCCAAGAAATATTCTTTTTTATTATTTTTAATTTTAAATATTTTATTTGTTTATTCATGATAGACACACAGGCAGAGACAGAGACACAGGCAGAGGAGAGGCAGACTCACTGTGGGGAGCCCGATGCAGGACCATCCCAGGACCCCAGGATCACGACCTAAGCCAAAGACAGACACTCAAGCACTGAGCCCCCCAGGCGCCCCTGCCAAGAAGTATTCTATTGCATGATATTCCACCACTTTTTTATTATTTGCCTCTTGACATTTGGGTTGTTTTAAATTTTTGGCAATCTTGAATAAAGCTTCTATAAGGATTGACATACCAGTTGTTTAAACTTAAGTCTTCATATTTCTCAAGTAAATACCTAGGATGGGGATCTCTGGATTGTATGGCAAGTGTGTGTTTGGATTTATAAGAAACTACCAAACTGTTTTCCAGATTGGCTGTATCGTTGTGCATTCTTACCAGCAGAGTATGAGAGTTTTCATTGCTGTGCATCCTTGTCAGCACTTGGTATGTTAGTTTTAATTTTTTTTTTGCCCACTATAATAGATGTTAATGGTATCTAGTGTAGATCTAATTCATATTTCCCTAATGACTACTAACGTTGAGCATCTTTTCATGTGTTCTTGGGATTCTTGAGAATTGATAAACCTGTACCCCAACTCGCAAACCAACCTACAGTGCTAAAGAGACTTATATGGATTCATATTTGGTTTTTTTTTTAAGATTTTATTTATTTATTCATGAGAGACAGAGAGAGAGAGAGAGGCAGAGACACAAGCAGAGGGAGAAGCAAGTTCCATGCAGGGAGCCTGATGTGGGACTCGATCCCAGGTCTCCAGGATCATGCCCTGGGCTGAAGGTAGCGCTAAACCGCTGAGCCACCCAGGCTGCCCAGAGACTTATATGGATTCATATTTGGCCTGGCATACTGGAACATTTTAGCAGCAATGCTTAGCAGATGACAATTGGCTTGAAAGCACACATGCCAGATCTGTCAAGCCAACAAGCAGGTGGCAAGAGGCTCCTGGCTGCTAGCACTATCTCCTCTGTTCCAGGTTTTAAGTAGAGGAAGATATTTTTTGCCTTTGCCTTTGGGATGTGCTCCTTGTCAGACTCTACATCATCACTGCAAAGTTTTGTGGGTTTTTTTTTTGTTTTGTTTTTTTGCTTGGGCCTTCTATTTAATATTTTCCCTTTCTTCTTTCCTTTGCTAAATAACTATTTATTGGAAGCTCACTGCATGCCAGGCACTGTGCTAGGCTCTAGGATCACAAAGTTGAAGAAGATGCCAACTCACAGTAGGTTCTCATTCTAATGGGGGGATTGACATAAAGCAGATTTGTAAATGCAGTGCAGTAAGGGCACTGATACATCAGTGTTCCAGGCCTTTGGGGACCTAGAGGATGATTCTTAACCAGCCAGGAGTTGAGAGGGCTTCCTGGAAGAGAAAACAGCTGCAAGGAGTCCTGAAGGATGGGTGGCTCTTGGGCTAAGAGACACAAAGAGGACATTCTAGGCAGAAAGACAGGCTGCGCAAAGGCCTAGCAATAAGAAATAGCAAGCTGTGTGTACACTTTTGTGAGAAGTTCAGCTTTCCTCAGATCTCTGTGTGGTGGTGTGGCATGGCAGGAGATGGGGACAATGAAGGAGATAGGGGCTAGATCATGGAGAAGCTTGTGCTGACAATCTTGAATTTATCCCCAAAGCTGTAAGGTACTTTTGAAAGTTAGATTTGGTGTGGGGTGCCTGGGTGACTCAGTCAGTTAAGTGTCTGGCTCTTGATTTTGGTTCAGGTCATGATCTCAGGGTCTTGAGATCAAGCCTCATATTAGGCTCCACATGTGGAGCCTGCTTAAGATTCTCTCTTTCCCTCCCCCTCAGCCCCCACCCCACCCACTTATGCGCTCTCTCTCTCTCTCTCTCTCTCAAAAATAATAATTATTATTACTATTATTTTGAAAGACTTTATTTATTTATGAGAGACACAGAGTGGGAGAGGCAGACACAGGCAGAGGGAGGAGAAGCAGGCTCCATGCAAGGAGCCTGATGTGGAACTCAATCAAGGGAATCCGGGATCAGGCCCTGAGCCAAAGGCAGATGCTCAACTGCTGAGACACCAATAATAATAATTAAAATAAAATTTAGATTTTGGTTTTAGAAGTGCCTTCCTTTTCTATTTTGCTAACTCATCCTTCAAGGCACATCTCAAAGTCCACCTCCTCCGGGAAGTCCTCTCCAATCCCCCTAACCAGAAAGATTGGCTCCTTCCTAGGGCTCTTTGCCCACTTTGTACTTACTAATCAGTCGGCCTGGAGGGTGGGACTATAATTTGTCCCACTTTGGGCTCCTCATGACACTTGACACGGGGCAACACATAGAAGGTGCTAATAAATATCTGATGAATGTGAATGAATTTGTGAATGGAGGAAGTTTTCTGGGCAGCCCAGCTCCAGAATCTGTCAGATTATACTAGTGCTTCTCAAATTTGAGCATGTGTCAGAATCACCTAGTGGGCTTGTGGATTGCTAAGCTTAGTCTCTAAATTTCAGGGGCCTGGGATCCCTGGGTGGCGCAGCGGTTTGGCGCCTGCCTTTGGCTCAGGGCACGATCCTGGAGACCGGGGATCGAATCCCACATCGGGCTCCCGATGCATGGAGCCAGCTTCTCTCTCTGCCTGTGTCTCTGCCTCTCTCTCTCTCTCTGTGACTATCGTAAATAAATAAATAAATAAAATTTTAAAAAAAATAAAATAAAAAAAAAAAAATAAATTTCAGGGGCCTAAAAATTTGCATGTTGAACAAGCAAAGTAAGTTCCCAGGTGATCATGATGCTGCTGGAGAGGACCACACTCAGAGAACCTTTGATGTGGTTGTGGTTACAATTCACGTGCTTCTCATAGCCACGCCCTAAGCCAGGCATTGTCATGGGGCCCTCATCGCTGCTGTTTATCACAGTTGTCTGACCACCTGACCTTTCAGAGGATCCCTTCACAGGATTTCCTTAGTCTTGACTCTGTTCCATCCCTTAGAGCTGGAGCTGGGCATTACAGTGCCCTCTCCTGTTCCTTTTCTCCCAGGGGGTCACATGGGTTCCTTAACAGTCTTCTCTCCCACTGAGTAGTTCACCAGTGAGCTCCAGAGGACAGGACAAATCCCGAGTGTGACCTGTGAAGAAGCCTGGGATATATCATGGCTCTTCCTAATAGGTTCAGAAAGGGGTCTTGTCCCCTTTAAGAGACCTGCTTCCTGGGCCTCTGGCAGCTCCCCATCTCCCTCTTCCTGGGTGGGAAGAAGCTGCTTAATTAACAGCTCCACTTCCTGCAGCACCTGGGGCTTCCCCTCCCCTGAGCTCCTGCCACCTCCCTTTGGGCTCTTTGGGCTTCCCAAGTCAATTACCAGAGCCAGGTGATGTCTTCAACCCTCAGCTGGGGAAGGCTGGAGGCCAGAGTCTGGCCTGGCAGGGCCACAGGAAAACTGACTAGTGCAGAGAGGCAGTCCTAGGGGGTAGGAGCAGGGAGGTTTCCTAAGGGAAACTCATTTGATCGGCTGGTTTTTTCTGCTTTGCGTTTTGGTTGTCTAGGTTCTCTGCAAGGCTGTAAAACCGTGAGACTACTCAAGCGTGAGCCTTGTAGAGCTCAGGGATGCAATGCGTTGGGCTAGGTCTGCTCAAAGAGGCCTCAGAATCCTTCCTGGCTCCTCCAGTGCCAGCAGCCCTAGATGGAATTGCAACCCAAGCAGCTGGTGGGCTGTCTATCTCGAGGTCCATGGCCAACAGTGAATGCACCTTCATTGCCATCAAGACTGATAGAGTCCAGTGCAGCCTCTTTGGAGAGATCATCAAGCATTTTAAGCAAAAGGGATTATTCCTCATTGCTATGAAATTAATTCAGGCTTCGAAAGACCTTCTCAAAGAACACCGACTTGAAGGACCATTCATTCTCTGCCATCCTGGTAAAGTACTTGCAGTCAGAGTCTGTGGGTGCCATGGCCTGGGAGGGGCTGAATGTGTTGAAGACAGGCCAAGTGATGCTCAGGCAGACCACCCCTTCGTACTCCAAGCCTGGGACCATCCCTGGGGACTTCTGCATCCAAGTTGTCAAGAACATTACCCACGGCAACAATTCCGTGTAGAGTGCAGAAAAGGAGATTGGCTTATGGTTTCGGCCTGAAGAGTTGGTGGATTAGAAGAACTGTGCACAGAACTGGTTCTATGAGTGACGAGAGAGCAGACCTTAGTGCTTTGCCTACTCTGTTCCCTTTCCCTCTTATGGGCAGGGGGCCAGGCTCTAACAAATCCAGTTATTTTTGAGAACTTCCTTATAAACAGGAGGGTAACTGGGAGTGCTCCCTGTTCAGTATTATGTGCTACCATCAGATTAAAATGTTTCATCCCCCTCAGCCCCTCACCCCAAAATAAGAGAATCTTTCTAGGCTCAGCTTAGACCTTGGAGGCCTTTGTGGATTTAGTAAAGAGAGTTGATTTCTGCCAGTTGTGGCTACCACAAGACAGAAACAGAGAACTCCAGCAAGGAGGTGAGAGAGAGGGACCCCTGGGTAGCTCAGCGGTTAAGCACGGCTGCCTTCAGCCCAGGAAGTGATCCTGGAGTCCCTGGATTGAGTTCCACATCAGGCTTCCTGCATGGAGCCTGCTTCTCCCTATGTCTCTGCCTCTCTCTCTGTATCTCTCATGAATAAATAAATAAAATATTAAAAAAAAAAGGAGGTGAGAGAGACTCTGGAGAGAGCCCTTTAGAAGACTTATCCTTGGAAAGGCTTTGTGTTTGGACCTAGCTGGGTGACTGAGCCCTTAGATGCTCAAGTGTGCCAAGAATTCTCCAGAGAACCTAATCTAGACACTAGGTCCCAGGCCAGTCCAGGGCGTCACATTGCTGGGGGCTGGGCAGCATTCTGTATTTGTACCAAGAATTCTTCTTTTTTTTTTTTTTAAGATTTTATTTATTTATTCATGAGAGACACACACAGAGAGAGGCAGAGATATAGTTAGAGGGAGAAGCAGGGTCCCTGCAGGGAGCCTGATAAGAGACTCGATCCCAGGACCCCGGAATCATGACCTGAGCCAAAGGCAAACGATCAACCACTGAGCCACCCAGATGCTCCTGTACCAAGGATTCTAAGTGGGTTTTGTCTAAATTAAAATATATGCTTATTATGACAATCTTCAAACATATAGAAATGTTGTACACCTACCTTTCTGGACTATCGTTCTTATTTAACTCTACTTGCTTCATCTCATACCCTTTCATCTACCCATCCTTCGGCCATCTATCAAGCCATTATTTTTTGAGAATTTCAAAGAAACTACAGATATTGGTATTCTTCCCATAAATACTTTATCATGTACTTCATTAAATAGGAATCATATTGATTTATGAGTTTTTTCTTTTGAAATAAAATTTACATAAAATGAAATGTCTAAATCTTAAGTGTACATTTGCTACATTTTAACAAATGCATACACCTATGTAACCCAAATCCCTATCAAGATATGGAATACTACCAACACACCAGAAAACTCCCTCATGCCCCTTCCCAGTCAATCCCTGCCCTCACTTCCACCACCACCACCACCCCTGGAAGTTACCACTATCCTAATTTTTATCTATCATAAATTGTTTGCTTATTTTAGAACTTTATATAAATGAAAGCATATAGTGTATACTTTTTTGCATAAAGCTACTTCCACTCAGCATATTTTTGAGCTTTATTCATATCAGTGCAGTTTGTTCCTTTTAATCCCTAAATGATATGCTATTGTATGAATACACTACAGTTCATTTGTGCATTTTTCCAATTGATAGCCATAACTATTACAGCAATTGCATTGTGGAGTAGCTAATGATGTAAGAAATGCCTACGCTATTCTATTAAGAAAACATTTCATGATACAAAATTTATATGCAATATGATCCTACCTGTGTGAAGAAAATAATTTGTAGTAAATATGCTAAAATGTTAACGTGGGCTTTGCTATGCTCTAAAACCCTGTTTTTATTAATTAGTTTTATATTATTTATTTTTATAAATAATTATAGATTCACAAGAAGTTGCAAAGGTAGTATAAAGAAGTCCTATACATTTCATCCGTTGTCCTCAATGATTACATCTTACATGACCTAGTACCATATTAAAACTAGAAAAATGTCATTGCTATAAATTGTGTGTGTGATTCAGAATAATTTTATCAGATGTGTAAATTCATGTAATTATCACATGCAAGGTACAGAATTGTTCCATCCTCAAAGATGCAACCCTTTATAGCCACATTCATCTCCACCACCATCCCTAACCCTTTGCAATCACTAATCTGTGCTCCATCTCTATAATTTCATCATTTTGAGAATGTTACATAAGTGGAATCATGCAGTATGTGGCTTTTTGAGATTGGCTTTTTTCACTCTGCATCATGATCTCGAGACCCATCAAAGTTATCAGGTGTATCTGTAGTCATTCCTTTTTATTGCTGAGTAGTATTCAACAGTATGGATAATCCCCCCCCCCACCACACACACACACAATTTTCAAAGTTCCTACTAAGCATGAAATATTTTTTTTTTAGCATGAAATATTTTAATTCTTA
Source organism: Canis aureus (assembly GCF_053574225.1). NCBI lineage: Eukaryota > Metazoa > Chordata > Mammalia > Carnivora > Canidae > Canis > Canis aureus. The sequence goes on from NC_135631.1 coordinate 3,677,681, forward strand.
GGAAAAAAGAAAAGTATTGACAGGGGGCGGAGAGTGCAATGCATAGAGAAACAATTCATGCCTTCAAGGAAATATCGTGTTGAATTAAATAACAGAATTTTAGGTTTGGCAGTCACCTATGTAAGTTTTTCATTTTGCAGGTGTCCTCCTTGCAATATCCTGATAGGTAGTTGTGCAGCCTTTGTGTGGATATTCCTAGTGACAGAGAACTCACTATCAAATAAAGCAGCTCATTAAATTGATAACAAAATGTGCCTTTCTTCCTAGAGCCTACGCATGACTGAGAGAAGATCTTCTGTCATAAGTTATGTTTACCCTGCCTAGGGTCTCTTCCCTGTCTCCCCTAACCAGGTAAACACAAGCCCATGACAGTGAGCAAAGCCTGCAGAGTCTGAACAAGCCGTTGGATATGCTAGATCCAGGAATGTCTTTTCTAGGGAGATTTCAGTATTCACTGGCTTAGAAAAGCAGGAGGCTGCAGACCTTTAAAAATGGAACAAAATTCTGCATGAGCACACACACAGATACCCACAGTCCCCTAAGAATAGTCTCCTTTCTGCATTTCTGCATTGTAAGATGCCCCCCACCCAGAAGGCACTGATGCACTAATCCAAGAGGAAAGGTCTCAGATTCTCTCCTGCTTCCAGTCCTTTGTAGTTGACCTAAGATCAATTTTCTTTCCCTTCAGCTTTCCTTGAGAGCAGACTCTGATCTGTCCATGGTTCTGATTGTTAATAGATTTCACTGGAAGGCAAGGCATGGGTTATTTCATTCATTCGTTTGTGATAACTAGCATTTATTGAGCACTTAATAAGTGCCAGAGACTGTGATATGCTCCTTATATTCAGCTTCTTTTTTTAATTTTTATTTATTTTTGATAGTCACACAGAGAGAGAGAGAGAGGCAGAGACACAGGCAGAGGGAGAAGCAGGCTCCATGCACCGGGAGCCCGACGTGGGACTCGATCCTGGGTCTCCAGGATCACGCCCCGGGGCCAAAGGCAGGCTCCAAACCGCTGTGCCACCCAGGGATCCCTTATATTCAGCTTCTTTTTACTGATGTCTACCAGACATAATGAAGAAGAGCACAGATCATAAACATACAGCTTAATGATACATACAGTGAATGTATTTCATACAGTGAACCAAAATGAAGATCAAGAAATAGAACATTATTAGCACCCAAGAAGGCCCTTCATCTCTCCTTCTAGGTGCTGTCCTCCCATTGTAACCACTGCCTCGACTTTTTTTTTTTTTTTAGATTTTATTTATTTATTCATAAGAGACACACAGGAGAGGCAGAGACACAGGCAGAGGGAGTAGCAGGCTCCCTGCAAGGAGCCTGATTTGGAACTCGATCCCTCAGGATCATGACCTAAGCCAAAGGCAGACGCTCAACCACTGAGCCACCTAGGTGGCCCCAACCTTGACTTTTAACAGCATAGATTACTTTTTTCCTACTTTTGAAATTTATATAAGTGGATCATACAAATTGCCTTCTCTTTTGTGTCTGTCTTCTATAGGCCAACATTATGTTTGTGAAGTTTTTTCATATCCTTCTAGATAGCTGTAGTGTATTTACCCTTGTTGCAATATAGCATTACCATGTGTAAAACATTCTGCAATTTATTCATTCTACTGCTGAAGGGCATTTGAGTTGTTTCCAGTTTTCTGCCACTATGCATATTGCTGATAGAAACATTCTTGCTCATAGCTTTAGATGAACATATGCCTTTCCATTATATATATTACATATGCATGTATATATGGATATGTATACACACATACATATATACACTGGGTGGAATGTGGTACATTTTTCAGTTGAGAAACTGAGGCCTGAAGAAGTTAAGCCAGGAAGTAGTGGAGCTGGGACATGAATTCCATCCTGTGTGGTGTTGGAGCTCAAGCTCCAATAACTATCATGCTTTACTGCCTCCCAATGCATGGGCCATTTAAAATACTCATGATGTTGGGGTGCCTGGCTGGCTCAGCATGCAACTTTTGATCTTGGGATTATGAGCTTTAACCCCATGTGAGGTGTAAAGATTACTTAAAAATAAAATCTTTTAAAAAGAAAAAAAGTAGGGGCACCTGGGTGGCTCAGTGGTTGAGTGTCTGCCTTTGGCTCAGATCATGATCCTGGGGTCCTGGGATAGAATCCCGCATTGGGCTCCCTGCTGGGAGCCTGTTTTTCCCTCTGCCTGTGTCTCTGGCTCTCTCTGTGTGTCTGTCATGAATAAATAGATAAAATCAAAGAAGAAAGAAAAAGAAAGAAGAAAGAAAGAAAGAAAGAAAGAAAGAAAGAAAGAAAGAAAGAAAGAAAGAAAGAAAGAAAGAAAGAAAGAAAGAAAAAAGGAAAGAAAGAAAGAAAAAAGGAAAGAAAGAAAAAGAATTCATGATGTGCCAGACTGGTTGCTGCCATCGAGGGAGATAAAAGATAGGAAGGCTCAGTCATGCAAGAAAGAAAATGATAGATGGGTGTGATAAAGAACCTGAGTAAAAGGGGGTCATTTTTACTTTGGAAGATCACAGGAGGCTTCCTAGAGGAAAAAGCATCTAAAGTAAAAAGATGGGAAGCAGATTCTGGGCATGCCAGAGTGATGAGGGAAGGTATGCCAGGGTGAGAGAGTCTGGGGGCATAAGAAGAAGTCCTCATAGAGTCACAGCTGCAAGGATCCTCAGAGGTCACCTTGTTGAGTCTCCATTGTCCACTCACCCATTTTTACATTGCTGGCTTCTAAATTTATATACCCAGTCTCAACCATTACCCTGATCTCTAAACTCTTTTCTATCTAGTTGGATGACAAATAGGCATCTCAAATTTAACATTGCCAAGACAGGGATGCTGATCTTGTCCCTACACTCTCCAAACAGCTCCTCTTCCAATATTTCTTGCTTTTTGGAACTAGCAGCCACCAACTACTCAGGCCCCCAACCACAGCACCATCCTTCCTCACTCCCTTTTCCCTAATCCAATCCATGAACATGTCCCACCAGCTATATTTACAAAGCATACTCTCCTTAGCACCTCCCCACTACCACCTTGGTCATGACTACCACCATCACTCACATGGACAGCTGCAACAGCCTCCTTGCTGTTCTCCCTGCTTCCCCGCTCCTTTGGAAGGCCACAGGGAGAAGCCTTCTTTGCCTCTTCTAGCTTCTGGTGGTTCCAGATGTTCCTTGGCTTAGGGCTTCCTAACCCCAATCTCTACCTCTGTCTCCACAAGGCCTCCTCTTGCACCTTTTCTTCCCATTATTGATGACCTCCTTTTATTGGTCATTAAATTTAGGATCCACCTGGATAATCCACAATGATCTCATCTTAAGATCCTTAACTTAATTACATTTGCAAAGATCCTTTTTCCAAATAAGGTCACATTCATAGGTCCTGGGTGGACATATCTTTTATGGAATCATCATTCAACTGGGTACAGAGGTGAATCTCAGAAGCTAAAAGAGTTTGTTTTTTTTTTGTTTTTTGTTTTTGCTAAAAGAGTTTAAATTGAGTTTAAACTTCAGTCCTCCAGTGAGTGATTACTTTTCAAAGCGTAGAAGACTCTTGGCCCGCACATACTTGCTATCTCAGCACTGACTGTCCATGCGTCACTTCAAAGGTCATTCGGAGGAGGAAGTGTCTGCATTGTGCTTGCTGCAAGACTAACTTGGGGCTGTGAGTTTAGCCAACGACCTTGCTGCAACCTCAAACCCACCAGATCATTGATAGAGGTATTGCCACTGCTACTAAGGGGTCAAATAGTTTCCTTCTGAAAAATGACCTCCCCAAAGAGAGCTAGCTAGCTAGCTATTTGCTCTGCTGGTGACAAAAGGAAAAAGAAGGGATCCAAGAAAGTGCTGGTTCTTACCAAGGATGGTAGGCAGCCTTTACAATGTATGTTCCCCAATGATCCCCCTCTTCTGGTTATTATGCCATTGTATCATCCCCTTCTCTCAGGCCTGGGCTAGGGATACAATACAGTAAAAGTGTCAAGGTGTTATTTCTGAAATGTCATGGCTTCTGTATTGTTCATCTTTTCTCACTCTCTAGATTTCTTGCTCTGAGGGAAGCCACCTCCTATGTCAACCTGCCCTGTGGGGAGGCCCATGTGGCAAGGAACTAATCTCTCCAGCCAATAGCCTACAAGAACCTGAGGTCCTTGGTCCAGCAGTCCTCAAGGAACTGAAGCCTGCCAACAACCTTGTGTGTGAGCTTGGAAGTGGACCTTCTAAAGCCCACAAACAGCCATATGTGTGAGCTTGGAAGCTGACCTCCCTGCCCTAGTTGAGCTTTCTTATGACGCAGCTCTGGCCACCACTTTATTGTTTTTGCTGTTGTTTTTCCTGGCCAACATTTTAGAGCCTGTGGAAGAAGATCCTGAACCAGATGCCCCCATCTAAGCTGTACCCAGATTTTCCCCGACAAAAACTTTGAGATAGTAAAACATTTGTCAGTTAAGCCACTAAGTTTTGGAGCAATTTGTTTTGCAGTGATAGATACACTCAGATATAAATTCCTAGGATATATTCGACCATGTGGAAGCCTCATGCTATTTACAAATTTGAGGATTCACAGATATTAGCTCATATCCTTTCTCAAGAACCTACAACATCTCCTCCCACTCCTTTTCCTTTTATATTTTAAGGAAACATAATACCAAACTATAGTGACAGTTACACTTTCTATTTTATTCTGCCTCCTGTGTTGTGAGCATTTCCAAACTCATTAACTATTCTTCAAAGCATTCTTTATTCCTAGCACCTCTTCAGCAGCCCGTTATAGGAGTGTACCCACGTTAATTTAGTCACCCCTCTCTCTTATGTTTTGAGCTTAAGGGAGGGTTTTAACTCCTTGGGTCATGTCTATTAGCACTTCCTGACCCCATCAAGCTGGGCTTACAGGAGGAGTATGAGGTAGGTAGAAGGCAGGATCATCTGTGTCTAAGTCTCCTGATGTCACATCAAGTCTGTACCACTTCCTAGCTATGTGTCCTTAGGCTTGTTGCTTAACACTCCTAGGCCTCAGTTTCCCCTCCTGAACAGTGGGAATAGTAACCACACCTACCTGAGTTTTTAGAGGCATAACCTGGAGTTAATCCAAGTAAAACAGTACAGTATCTGATAAATTTTAGGGTATGTGGACACAAGCCAGACCACAATATCCTCACACACACACCCTGCTCCTCGTTGGGTCCTGGTCCATGGTACATTATATCAACTCTTGTCCCAGACTCCAGCTGACTTCCAATCAAAAGCACCTTGGCTTTCCTCCCATCAGTCCGCTCTCCATGAACCTGTGGTGACCCTGGCTCTGGCATCCTCCATAATCCTGCAACCATCACACCTGCTCTAGCTGTGTGGCCCTGGGCACGTCCATCCTGTCTCTGGGCCTCAGCTTCCTCATTTGCAATATAAGGAGAGGGCTAGATTGGGAGGCCCACGAAGGATTGCCCACCTCTAAACTCTAGACTATTCCCTCTTTTTTCAAAGGCTCTTCAGTTTCAACTGTGCAGAGTACAACCAGAGCTTTAAAGAGCTGACCAAAGCAAAAAGAATTGGAAAACACTTTATTTGCTATAACATGTGTGCTGAGACTTGTCCTCAGCATCCTGGAGTGTATCAAATACTAGCATAGTGTTTGTTTACAGGTGTATGAAAATCTGGGTGATGAATTGGAGTTTCTCATCTCTGGTCCCTTATAAAGAACTCGGTCCCCCATGCCCCCACCCCACCAGATACTGCTGCTCTGACCTCTAGCCTGGGAGAAGGAGGGGGCTCTTTGGGAATAGCCCTCAGAGCTGACCCTGGAGAATCTCCCAGAGGTCTTGGTATGGCTATGGGTGCCCCTCCTGCAGAAATCCCTGGGGAGACTGTTCCAGGCTTCTCCGCAAATCCAACCCACAGGTTCAGTTCCTTGGCACTGAAAGCACTGCTAGGGAAGAAAGAGTCCACTTCTGGGCTCCTGATTGGCCTCTCCCCATCCAGGCTTGAACTCTGGACTAGCCCCAGCTAGGGCGAGGTTTCAGGAACTGCAGGGCTCTGTGGCCCTGGGAATGACAAACCAGAAGAAAAAGCTCCTCCCCACTCCCAGCACTTAAACCTTCTCACACCAGCCCCCAATTTCTAGGACTTCAACTCCTAGGGGGCCTAGACCAGGAGATACTCCTAGGGTATCCCACCAGGAGAAGGAGGAGATGGTAGTATTTCAGGTCCAAAAAAAGGCTGTGTGACCTTGGGCACGTCACATGGCTTCTCTGGCCACTGTCTCCTTTATCTAAAAAGTGGAGTGATAATCCGGATTTTGAATGACCATGAAGTCAAAATAAGATAATGGCTGTGACAGGGCCTGGTAGAGTGCTGGGCAGCAGCGATGACTTTCTTTTCCTGGTGAAATGCCGGGTCAGCTGGTCAGCCAAGAGAGGCAACTGCCAATGGTAAGGGAGGAGATGCCTATGTGCTGAGGCTGCCACTTCAGCCCAAGGAAGGGGCTAGCTCAGCTCCCAGGGATGCCTTAGAAGTGGATTTGAGCAGAGGAGAGCAGGGGGAAGGCCAAGAGTAGGTGGGGGCTGGGATCCACACCCAGCCCTTGTTGGTCTGCTGCCAATAACGCTGGTTTGTGCTCCCCACCCTCCAGGCAGGCCAGCCCCAGGGCAGCTGAGAGGCTGTCAGGGCCCAGCTTCCCTCTGGTGGGGTGCTCCATCACAGGGGGCTGTAGAGGGGCAGGTTGGGCTGAGGGGCTGGGCAGTAGAGTGTCGAGATTGCAGGAAGGCCTCAGCAGGCTGGAGCCAATGGGTGAGGCTGACTGGATGGGGCTAGGGGACAGTTGGGCAGGAGGTGCGGTGAGCTCAGTGGAGCCAAGTGACAGAGAGGGCAAAGGGGACAGGGGGAGGCTAGGTGAACTATGAGGCTGTGGATCTGGAGAGAGCCGGTGAGCCAAGGGAGAAGAGACTGGGGTCTGAAATAGGCCCAGCTGCTCCTGGCAGCCATGTTGTCCGTGGGGCACAGGGTCCGGGGGCTGTTGGGTCTGGGCCCAGCGGCCAGGGGTCACTGGAGCCAACCAGGTGGCACAGTCCATCCGGCACCGGCACTCATGGGCATGCAGGGTCCGGCTCCACCACAGCAGCTCCGTCTGCAGGGCCTGGATTTCCTTCCGCAGCACATGGTTGTGTTTCTCCAGTGTCTCGTGCTGCTGGGGGCAGAAGCAGATGGGTGGGGAAGGGGATGTCAGCCAGCATCCAGAGCCCAGCATGAGTCCTGTCCCCTGTCTCCAGAGTCCTTAACTTAGGGAGAAAGATACTGCTGCCATCCAAATGTCTGAACTAGGGCCCCTTGGCTCCTCTCTGGCCAACTCTGCACAACTACCCAGCCCACCCTGTCCATTCTACCCCTGAGGCCATTCTACCAGGGCTCAGATTGGCCTGCTGTGCATCCTTGCCACCAGTTCCCTAAGCCAGCTGGTCTCTACCAAGCCAGCCAAGTCCACTCACCTGAGAACCCCACCAGCCTCCTAACTGGGGCGCCTCTGAAACCACTCTGTTTTCTTGGCCCAGAGGAACCATTTGGCAATTATATCATCAACTGAACATTAAAATCCTTTAAAGACTTCCCCGCCTCCCTGGGCACAGCTGCCCCAGCTCACACCACCAGCTTGATCTCTCTGACTTTTCCAGCTCCCCTTAACTTTCTGTCCCTCAAGTGAACTCTGCTTCCTCACCACATTTCCCATCTCCTCTACCTGGACACTGCCAGCACCTTCTCCCCTGGCCTAATCCTGAACTTGTCATGACAACCTAGAGGTCATTCTGTCTTGCACACCTCTAGGCTGCTTCATGCCACTATCAGACCTCCCCAGTGCCCAGAACTTATTCACTGAGGCACTGTGAGAGGAGCCCAGAGTAGTATTTCACAGGGTGGCAGCACTGGTATGTTCTATTCGGCACCCCTGAATCAGCATCTGGTAAGCTCTGTTCTTCTGGACTCCAGGTTCTGAGAACCCACTGAGAGTTAGCATGCAGCTCAAAACAACCATTTATACTGACAGCAATGAAAGAACTTTTTTTCCACAGCAACTAAGGCTGAGTGACTTCCTCTGGTTCCCTTCCCAACCTCATCCCTTTTGTGGACAATTGTTATTTATTTTTTTCTTTTTTTCATGTATTTGAGAAAGAGAGAGAGACTGCGTGGGTGCGTGCGTGTGTGCGGGGGTGGGGTGGGGCAGAAACGCAATCTCAAGCTGACTCCTTGTCTAGCACAGGGCCCTAGACTCCAGGCTTCATGCGGGGCTCCGCCTCACAGCCCATGAGATCATGGCCGGAGCCGAAACCAAGAGCCAGATGCTTATCTGACTGAGCCCTTCCAGGACAGTTTTTAAACAGAGAACCCACAAGGGTGTTTTACGTAAAAATGCTGCTTAGGGCATGAACTCAAAGTTCTTTTTTTTTTTAACTCAAAGTTCTAACAGGCCTCAAAGCCACTAGCAGCCCGACTTCCAGGCTGGTCTCTGCAAGGGGAATGATGTTTTTAAAACATTATCACTAGGTCACCAATCACCTAAATTTTCCAAAGGCTTCAATTTACCTGCAGAAACGGAATCACTTGATGGTTCCCTCCTTCATTCATTTGCCACCTCCAGGCTGCTCAAAGGTCACCTCCTCAGGGAAGGCCTCCCCAGTTAGGTTTCCATCACTCCCCCCGCCCTCCCTTGCCTTGTCCCTGCTGCATTTGGCCCCACACCACTTATCACCAGCTGACATTCCCCAATCCCTCATGGATAATTTATTTGTCTGTCTGACTCCCCAATGAAAATACAAGCCCTAGAGAGTGTGGGGTAGGCTTTTGTCTGCTGCGTTCACAGATGTATCACGGATGCTTAGAACTGTACCTGTCACACAGGAGACACTCAATAGGCCTTTCCGGAAGGAATGAACACATGAATGCATGAAGTCTCTACCCCTGCCAGGCAGGCATTATCCTGGTCCTCACTCATACAGTGTACTAGGTGCTGCTTCCTCATGTCCAGGCCAACCCTACTTCATTTGCTGGCAATGCTTTTTCTTACCTTCAATCGTTTGGAAAACTCCTATGCGTCCTTCAAGACCAGCTCAGACTCCCTCTCTGTCATCACTTTGATGCCACTACCTGTGTGTTGCCCCAGCTATGTGCTCCTAGAGCACTTTCTTTTGACACCAGCATCTGCTCCACAGGGCATGACTGAGTTCCTTCTCTTTGTTGGGCACTGTTTCAGGTGATGGGGAAAAGGAAAGAGCAGGAGCACATAGTTCCCTGACTTCATGGCACTTCCAGTCTGGTGAGGAAGACAAGCAACGGACCTCTACACATGTAATCAAAGTTCAGGCCTAAGAAGAAAAGTAGAGCAGAGTAATAAGTACTCAGCTCTTTAGATCACGTGGCTTAGAAAGGCACTTCTGCAGAGGTAATGTTTAAACCAAACAGCTGGAAAGAAGGGAGGATCTAGCCAGACTGTGGTCTGAGGATAGAGGGGAGAGTCTCTGCAGAGGCCCTGGGCTGGATGTGCTTGCTCAGTGAAAGAACAGGGAGAAGAGGATGTGGGCCGTTAGGGGAGGAGGGTGGATGGGGGGGCCTCGCAGACAGGGCAGAGCCTTAGGCATGGAGGGCTGGGAATTTCACTCATAAGCTAAGGCGCTAAGGCGTATGCAGCCTTCCCAAGGGCCAGGTCCTAAGCCCAGCTCTTAATCCTTTCCCTGGGATGGAACCAGTGATGTCCTTTCTCTCTGCCCAGAGGAAGAAGAAAAGCTCCAAGGGTCAGGTTACCATCCAAGGTCAAGTTACCATCCAAGATTAAGAGGCAAGTATAGTGGAGCCCTCCTGCACCCCTACTGGGCTCTTTTACCTCCTTTAGCCTCCATGAGGGTCCTGCCAGTGGGCAAGGATTATTGTTCTGGTTTTTTGGATGAGGACGGTGAAGCTCAGCGAAGGAAGTGACTTGTAGCTACAAATGCCACGGCTGGGACTCTAAAGCCAGCCCATCTTAACCTGAACCAGTTTCTCATAGGGTGCATGCTTGTCTCCTCTCCCTAGATCTGGGGCGCCTCAAGTACAGGGCTGGGCCGCAGACACACCTCTGTGTCCCTAGAGCCCAGTGCATGTCAGCACCTCTCTCAAACTCAGGTGACCTGGAAACATACAGCAATGGAGGGGGAGCTGCTCACATGGAGTTAGGGATGGAGAAGAGGGGACCAGGCCAGGTAAGGGGAGACAGGGTAGGGAAAGGACCCCACCTGGTGCAGGGCATCTGCCTTGTCTGTGTGCTTCTGCCGGCTGCGCTGGGCGGCTGCGCGGTTCTTCTGTTTCTTCTTCAGCCTCTGATGCTCCTCGGGGTCCTGCAGGGTGTGAGGCAGAGGGCTCAGGGGTCCTGGCAGGTGCTGTAAAGCTACACCCTTCCCAGTTCAATTCCCTGAAGGTCTCCTTTCTCCTAGAGGTCTCCTCTGGCAGCTCCCTGGGCATCCACATGCAGCATCGCTCGCATGGCACACCTTTGTGGAAACACCTGCCTCACCCACACGTCCTGCTTACAGCTCACGATGGGGAAGGACAAACGGAGAAGCCCAAAGCCTCAGTGGGAACGCAGACAGAACTGACTTGACACCCACACTCTCCTTAGCAGCCATCTGGCTCTGGGAAAATCACTCCCTTCTCTGAGCCCAGCTGCCTCATCTGTACAGAGAGGCACTGGTGCCTTCCTCACGGGCCATAAAGCAGCCACGAGCTTATCATTAAGGGTAGGGCCATGGTCTGGTTCAGCTCCATGAGCCCGTGCTCAGCTCTGACCCAAAGCTGATATTCAGTTACTCAATGAATATTTATTCAGCAACTACTATGTGCCAGGTGCTGAGCTAGGGGGACAGAAGAGCAAATAAAACAGGCAAAAATGCATGAGTGGACTCAGAGCTTCCCAGAGGTGCCCTCCCAATTCCCTGGACCCCACATTAGGAGATCCATGAAACTTACACAAAATATTTAACCTAAATGCCCAAAGTTTTGGAAGGTCAGGCAAGAGAGAATGTTGGAGACCCCACAGTCCAAATCCCCCTCCTCTATGTCACTCTGGGGCTGTATTCTGACTGTAGGGAGCTCAGGCAAGACCTTGCCCTCCCTGGCTGAAAACCCTATGCTGCTCATGGTCACAACAGGCCCATTCCAGGTGCTGGAAGTGCCAAGACACTAGAGCCTGGGGGAAAGACTTGCAGTGGATAGCAAGGGGTGGGATTCTGGTCCTTGGGTCCTAGATGAGGAGCAGGGCCTCCAAGGGGAGCCAAGGTAGAGAATTTGGGGAGGGGAGAGAATGCTCCCATAAGGGCAATGAGGGAAGGGTTAGGGTTAGGAGACACATTATTCAGGAGGCTGCATTCTACACTGGAGCCTGGCTATGCAATTTGAGAGCCAGAAAGCCCTCATTTCAATCACCTGGAGAAACTGAAGCCCAGAAAGGGGGTATGTGGAGCCCACAATCACACCACCTCTATGTACAGAGCAGGGACTAGAAGCTCTGACCACATCCCTCCCTGCCTGGGAACTGGGGATATTTGGCCCCTTCTCATCCCCTGTCCCTGGTTCCCTGTACTCACCGTCCTGGGCAGAAGCTCATTGTCCCTGCAGAGGTGCATGGCTCAGGCAGGGGGTGGGCAGAGGCTCGGTTCAGGTATCCCTCTGTCACTGTGACCTCCCAGTGCCCTCTGGGGGCCCAAGGAAGTGGCAGCTCTTTTAAATCCCTGGTGACCACTCCGCCCCCAGCAAACCCAGTTTCAGTTTCTTCTAAAGCCACTGGCTGCTCAGAATCCCTGGCTCGGGTTGGCTCACGTGGCTGGAATTTCCTAACACGAACTGGCCTTCCGGTTGGGCCCCTTCTCTGAAAGGAGAACAACAAGGGATAATGGCCAGAGGAGGGGAGACCAAAATCCTGTTACCAGGAGGGTGTTCTGGGGGAGGGAGGGCAGGCTGCCAGGTGCAAAGCCAAGAGGCAAAGCTGATGGGGAACCGAGGGCTCATATGGGACATGGGAGAGCCTCTGGGCTCTGGAATTATAGGAATCCAGGGGCAGCCCCGGTGGCTCAGCAGTTTAGCACCGCCTACAGCTCAGGGCATGATCCTGGAGACCTGAGATCGAGTCCCACGTCAGGCTTCCTGCATGGAGCCTGCTTCTCCCTCTGCCTGTGTCTCTGCCTCTCTCTCTCTCTCTCTCTCCTCTCTGTGTATTCTCATGAATAAATAAATAAAATCTTAAAAAAAAAAAAAAGGAATCCAGGTTCACAGCCCATCTCTGGCCCGTTGGAGCTGTGCTGTTTTGAGAATGTGATTCAACCTCTCTGAGTCTTAGTTTCCTCATCTCTGAAGGATGTAGGGGGATGGCACAAATATCTACTCACAGCTTCATGTAGGAACCAAGCAAGATAATACAACCACCTCCAAACCCTCTGAGCCCATGTTGAGGCGAGTGTGCAAAAATAAGCAATGCCCCTTAAATAGGAGAACAGATGGATAAATTACTGTGTTTTCATTCAACAGACCACGCAGCAGTAGAGAGAGTGATGTCTAGCAGTTAGGAGAACAGCTTCCAAGCTATGTGACTTGGGTACATAATTTCACCTTTCTATGCCTTTGTTTTCAAATCTATAAAGTGGGGATGAAAATAATTCTGTCGTGAACATGAAGTGAGTTGAGGCAGGCAAGGCGCTTGCAACTATGCCTGGTGCAGAATAAAAGTTCAACAAACAGGGGCGCCTGGGTGGCTGCAGTCTAGACCTGCAAAGGGCTCAGGTCACAATCCCAGTGTTCTGAGGTGGAGCCCTGCATTGGCTTCCCCGCCCAGCGAAGAGTCTGTTTCTACCTTTCCCTCTGCTGCTCACCCTGCTTATGTTCTCTCTCTCTCGAATGAATAAATTAAAAAAAAAAAAAAGAATTCAACAAATATTTGCAATTTTGATCTGGTGGGCAATTCAAAGGTGCACTTAGCATCATGCCTGAGAGTCTGTCATGTCCAGTTGTTTGAAAAACACAAGCTGCAACGAAATCTGAACAACATCATTTCTGTAGGGTTTAATAATATGGATATGTATATATGTAATAAAAGTCTAAAAAATATGCATGTGAATGAGAAATACAAAATTCAGAACGTGGTGGTGTGGGGCAGGGTGCACCAAGGGGGACACACAGGGATTTCAGTTATGTCTGTGGTGTTTTGTAGCTTAAACTCTATGGTAAAATTATTATCCACATGTTGGGGTATACCTGAACTGTTTCCTAATAAAAACCTCTATTAACGACCTAGCAAGGCCTGAAACCTCAGGCAAACCCGCATGGTGTTTTCTCTAACAGAGACCATGCTTGGACGGGACATCTGTTTGGGAGACAGAGGAGCCAGTAACCCCAGTTGGAACATAGTAACTAGATGTGCAGTGCCCAGGGTTCCGTGGTCTGGTGACTAGAGCACCTGGGGATAGTGCCTGAGTCCTCAGGGCTCATGGCTGATGCTGTGAGATCACAGGGATGGCAAATAGTGTAGATGTGATCTTCCAATAGGTAATGGTGTCCTGCAATGCTGTGTGGAGGAGTTCACAGCTGCTGCGTCCGAGCTTCTTAGGAAAGAGCCCTGCAGGTGAGTGGCAGCATCTGCCATGCCACGATTGATTAGTGATGTCTGTCCTGAGCAGGGCATGGAGAGTGACCACCGGCTTGCTCTGCCTGGAATTGGGCAGGCAACTGCTCTAGGCTTTAGAGTCAGACTTGACTCTGATACTTGGCACTTAAAGGTCGATGACCAGGAGCCTCAACGTTGTCACATGTACACTGCAGATGACAAAGAGACCGTACCCATTTTACAAAGTTGTTTTGAAGATGGAAAAGAATGAGCCGGGCAGCCCTGGTGGCTCAGCGGTTTAGTGCCACCTTCAGCCCAGGGCGTGATCCTGGAGACTCAGGATCGAGTCCCATGTCGGGTTCCCTGCATGGAGCCTGCTTCTCTCTCTGCCTGGGTCTCTGCCTCTGTCTCTTTCTGTGTCTCTCATGAATAAATAAATAAAATCTTAAAAAAAAAAAAGGGGGGATCCCTGGGTGGCACAGCGGTTTGGCGCCTGCCTTTGGCCCAGGGTGTGATCCTGGGGACCCGAGATTGAGTCCCATGTCGGGCTCCCGGTGCATGGAGCCTGCTTCTCCCTCTGCCTATGTCTCTGCCTCTCTCTCTCTCTGTGACTATCATAAATAAATAAAAAATTAAAAAAAAAAAAAAAGAATGAGCTGAGAAGAAGCACTTTGTATATTGTAAAGTGCTTCCCCCTAGAATCCGTTCCCAGTAGTGAGATTTGTGAGAACACAGGATTAACGAAGGCTCATCATTTTAAATGCCCAGGTGGGTGGATTTGGCATAACAGTTGGGCCTGGCCCTCCTTGCTTGAAAGGAGCCTGGGAGCAGAGACTACAGTGGAGCACCCCCATTCAGTGGGCTGCCTCAATTTCTCTGGATGATTTTTGTTTCTCGGAAACCAAGAGGGCCAGGTCATCTTGCCTGAGGCAGGCACCTAAGGGACTCATTAAACCAGTCCATGAGCTCCACAGGGAAGGATCTGGAGAAGCCACACACATGATACAACCAAGAAAAAAAGAATCTGTGTGGCAGGGGGCCAGTGGCTAGGGCCCAATTACTCTCCACCTCAGCCCCCAGCCCCAGGCTTGGACCTCCTGTCTTTTCCTCTGCAGACTCTAGCTTTGGGTGGAAAGGACACAGTCAGCAGTCAGCAAGTGTGCCTTTGGCCCCTCTCAGGAGGCTACAGCCCTGGAGGAAGTCTGGAGGAGGCAGCGTTTATGGCTTGCTCTCCCTGAGGAGTGGCAGGGATGAGGGACACGGGATGGGTAATGTTTAACCATGAATGGCTGTGCATGGCTTCCCCAAGGGGTGGACGGCCTCCCATGCTGGCAGGGCAGGCTTCGGGGTCATGCGGTCCAACCTCTTACTTAGAAGGTGATAAGACTAATGCCTGGAGAGACTAATGCCAGGTGGCCTGGAGGGAGGCGGCAGGGCTGGAGGGAGGACACACCTCTCTTGTCCACAGGCAGTGTGGAAGGGCCTGATCCTCCAGTTTATTTTTTTTTTATTATTTTTATTTTTTAAGATTTTATTTATTCATGAGAAATCTACAGAGAGAGGCAGAGCCATAGGCAAAGGGAGAAGCAGGCTTCCTGTGGGGAGCCCAATGCAGAACTCGATCCCAGGACCCAGGGATCATGACCTGAGCCGAAGGCAGATGCTCAATCACTGAGCCACCCAGGTGCTCCTGATCATCCAGTTTAAAGCCAGCAGCCCCCAAGGGTGAAGGCTGGGAGGCCTCCCTAAACCAGAGTTACAGAGTGAGCTCTTGGGCAACAAAGTCATTACCCTTCTCACCCTCTGAAGTATCCCCAGGGTCTCAAACACTGCCTCCGCATAATAGGTGTTCAGCTAATGAATAAATGAATACAAGTCCTGCAGACAGCTTGCCAGAAACCCCAAAAGCCTTCTTGATGAGTAAAGAAATTTCTGAATTACTCATTCCTACTGGGCCTGCCCTGGCTTCCTGGGGTGGGGGGAACTCTCCTTGACCAACCTCCTTATTTTACTGGTGAGGAAACTGAGGCACAGTGAGGATGCAGTCACACAGCTGGTTTGGGAGAAGCCCATCTCAGTTCCTTTCCACACCTTCCAGGCTTGGAGAGATGCTGGGGATCTCCAGATGTCCAGGAATGAGGATTCTCTTTCTAGGTCTCCCCACCCTGTGTACCCCTTATTTGAGGCCTGGTATTCTTGGGGGAGCTTCAGCTGGTGGATAGCAGAGAAAGAGACCAAGAGGCTGCTAGTGGGACTGAGGCTATCGACTTCCCACTTGCAACTTAAGAGCTAAACCTCAGCTGGTACAAGCCCACAACCCACCGGGGTGTAAGACACACACCCAGCAGGTCAGCTGGCAGGGTGGGACAGGGAGTCTATGGCCGCAGAGGGCACTTCCTACTGGGGAGATCTTTCCACTGAAGAAACTCTTTAGCAAGGACATCGGAGGGTGGACAGGCTCCATCCTGGGACCTGGAACTTGATCTCGGGCAAGTCATTTAACTCTTCATGCCCCTCTCTCAAATGGGCATAATAATATAAGGATTTGATGAAGTAATAGTTGCAAAGGGCTAGAACAGCGCCCGGCAACAGAGAGTCACATAAACATCTGTTAAACTTCTAACAAAGGCACTCAATAAATATTTGATAAATTTTTGTTCACCCAACCAAAGGCTTGTATTTTATTTCATTATTATTTAAGAAAAAAATGGTGGAGTACATGATGGATGACTTTTTTTTTTCCAATATAATATATTTTTAGTGGGAAAAAAGTGTTGGTGCCCATGTGTAAGCAGAAGCACTTAATATTTGATGAAAATTGCTCAAAATTTCTCATGCTTATAAAGGAGTATCATCAATAGGAGGATTCTTGGTTTTCTAAATGATCTAAACTCAAGCTTAAGTTACTGACAGACAAGTCTAGAGTGTACCAGCTTCATGCACAGCTGGATCACAATGCCCAAACAATTTCCTCAAGAGCCAGTGTCTCATCCTCACTGTTCTAGTAAGATGACCATGAGGAGAGTGCATCCCTCCACCTCTGCCACTTTCCCAACAAAGGGCCAGAACTTGGTTTGGCTTAAATCATGTAGCTATTCCTGATCAGTTACTGTGGCCAGGAGATAAAGTAAGATAGGCAAGGCTGGGGTCCCCGCCCATCCTGGAGCCTAGGAGGAAGGGTCAGCCCTAGGGACTAGGGGTGAGGGAAGGGCAACCCCCAAAGGCTGTTGGCAGAAAAGGGAACGGATACTGGGCTGATGCCACCACCTTGGCTCAAATTCAGATATGAGGAAGCTGCTCCTAGCAGTATATCCCTTTGCAGAGTCGCATCCCCAGGTGGGATGGACTCAATGCCCCCATGTGTCTCTGACACCGACCCTACACCCTCTTTCCATTGTTTCACAGGGACCCATGGGTGAGAAAGCAGAGGCTGGGCAAGGGGAAGACTCCAGATGAAATGAATGCTGTGCAGGGATTAGGGCCGTGACATTGTGGGGACTCCCCAGGGCAGAGGGAGGAGAGGACTGACTTTCACTTCAGCACAGTACCCTGTGAGTGCTCCACAAGCTGCAATCTGCAAATATCCAGGCTTCCCAGGAACCAGGTGACTTCCCCAGGGTTCTGTGACGCTGTCACTGATCGGTTGTTAGTAGGAGCTGCTATATGTGTCCATCCTTCGTCCTGCCGGGCCCTTGGCTGCCCCCAAAGCTTTGTGCTGCTGATTCTCGGCTATTCCTTTCACATACACATCTTTCCAGGAAACTGATTCAAACTTTTGGAAGTGGTCAGGGAGTATAAATAATAAACAACTGAGTGCTAGAGCCTAGAGTCAGCAAGCCGCCCAGGGTTCTGCAGGATGTGACCCTGGTGACAACAGCTCCTGGGTTTTCCAGGTGGTCCTAGTCCCAGGCAGTCTAAGGTTTAAATCCCTGCACTGCCACTTCCAGCTGTGCGACCTTAGACATGGCCCATGGTTTCTTTGGGTCTCAGTTTCCTTGTCTGTAAAATGAGAATAATACCCTCTTTTGCCAGAGCAGTCTCAATGAAACCACATATGGAAAGCAGTCACCCACTGGGTGGCTCAGTGGGTTGAGTGTCCAACTCATGGTTTCGGTCAGGTCATGATCTTGGGATCATGGGATCAAGCCCCGCATCAGGCTCTGTGCTCAGAGAGGAGTCTGCTGGAAATTCTCTCTCTCTCTCTGCCTCTCTCTGCCCTTCCCCCAACCCCCCCCCCCCACACACACACACTCTTTCTCTCAAAATAAATAAAAATAAAATATTTTTTAAAAAGAAAGAGAGAAAGCAGCCATCAGTAAGTTCCCTCTTGGCCCAGTGTCCCTGGCTGGCTCTCCCTTGTGATGTCACCACTCCACTGTCCACTGCAGATGGCAGAGAAGCCCAGGCTGGGTACCCTGCTAAGATCCTAGATACCGGAGAGGAAGGACTGTCACCTTGACCTTTGAGGGAGGCTTTTCACTCCTCAAATGGCTCTCCCTCATTTTGGCTTTGGTGTGGGTTCCTATAAAGGCTCAGAGAGGCAAGAAGGCCTTACCTGGAGGCTGGTGGACGGAAACAGCCAGCCAGGGTCACGAGCAAGAGCCCGGAGGGCTGGAGAGGGGTAGGACACAAAATCCCACTTCAGTGTGGCCGGTGTCTCCCAAACAGGAGACGAGAGAGTGCTTGCCTAGCTGACCCATCCCAGGTGCTGCACCAAGGGCACCAAGATCTTTGACAAGTCATGATCAGAATATTCTAGACTGGCCATCCAGCCTCTTTGCTTTATCTGTGGGGAAATTAAGGTTCGGAGAGAGGAAGGGACTCGGCCCAGGGCAAGGACATGGCGGAATCAGGCTGAGAGGTTCTCTTACCTTCACACTCCTCTGGATCCAACTCACGGCTCCTGGCTCCGGAGCAGAAATAATGAGGGCACAGAGCACCCTCGGGAGGATAGGGCACGTACCCCCTTCCTGTGGAGGAAACCTGCTATGGGTCTGCGGGGGGGGAAAAATGAGGCACCTATGAAGATGGGGCCTCTCACAGGTCCTGGGCTGAAAGGGGATCCCCATGCAGAACAATGGTCAGGAAAGGCTCCCAAGAAAACCGGATCCATCCACAGCTCACGTGCCACAGGCACGAGGCCTCGGGCAGCCAGGTGCCCTCTCCGGGGCCCAGTTTTCTTTTTTCTTTTTTTTTTAAGATTTTATCTATTCACTCATGAGAGACACAGAGAGAGAGACACAGGCTGAGGGAGAAGCAGGCTCCATGCAGGGAGCCCAACGTGGGACTTGACCCCAGGACTCCAGGATCACACCCTGGACCTAAGGCAGGTGCTCAACATCTAAGCCACTCAGGCCCTGGGGCCCAGTTTTCCCATATGGCCAGTGAAAGACTGTGATAACCCATCTTCCTGGGCCCCTCTTGCTGTGGCTGGAGGCTGGGGCCAGCCTGATGCCTTCCGGGAGATGATCACCTTGTAGCCAGAGGAGACTGCCATTTGAGACAACAGAGGAGGCTTTCTATCAGGCAAAGGGACTTCAAACTGAGGGTGGGTATCCAGGCACGGGAGGCCTTGGCCCTCTCCTGGCCTTGCCATCTGCCCAGCTCCCACTGTAGGCCTCAGCTCCCCCGCTGTACAACTGGGGGTAGGGAGGTACACAGGAGATGCCCTTTTCAGTGTTGGCTTGGTCTGGGAGTTGGTATCTGTCAGATCTCAGCAGCAGAGGTGGGGGCCAGGCCTGCCTTGGTCTGGAGGCCAAGAAGCCTGATAGTTAAGAACAAGGCTAACAACAGCTAGGAAGCACTTAATGGACTTCCACCTCTGTCTCTTTGACTCAGCAGATATTTACTGAGCATCTACTATGTGGCAGCCCTGCTCTAGGTTCTGGGAGACATTTGTTTAAAGAAAAAAAAAAAGGTGCACCTGGGTGGCTCAGATGGTTAAGCATCTGCCTTGGATTCAGGTCCTGATCTTGGGGCTCTGATATTGAGCCCCTCATCAGGCTCCCTGCTCAGCAGGGAGTCTGCTTGTCTCTCTTTGAGAGAGAGAGAGAGAGAGAGAGAGAGAGCATGAGGGGGTTCAGGGGTGAGAGGCAGAGGAGGCAGACTCCCTGATGAGCAGAGAGCTCTGATGTGGGACTCCTGAGATCAGGACCTGAGCCGAAGGCAGATGCCCAACCGACTGAGCCACCCAGGCACCCCCTAAATAAAATATTTTTTTAAAAAGCATTTTAAAAAAATCCAGATCCAATACCAGATGTGGATGATCAGGGGAGGGGGAAATGGAGGAATGTGGTCCAAAGATATCAACTTCCAGTTGCAAGATAACTAAGTACTAGGGATGTAATGTGTGACCCCAGACCTATAGCTAACAGTGCTGCATGAGATATAGGCAAGTTATGAGAAAAAATCCTAAGAGTTCTCATCACAGGAAGAATTTTTTTCCTTTTCCCTTTTCTTCTTTTTTTTTTATTGTATTTATATGAGAAGACGAATATTAGATGGATATTATTAACTCTGGAAGATACAGAAATCAAACCCTCATGCTATATACCAGAAACTTACACTGTGAATTATTATTATATATACAGTCAATTTTTTGCAATAAAACTGGAAAAAAATCCATATCCTTGTCCTTGTGAAGCTTCCATCCTAGAATGGAAGGAGGGGTAGGGGAGAATAAATGTAACAACTTAAGGAAATTATATAAGCCGGCAGGGACGCCTGGGTGGCTCAGTGGTTGAGCATCTCCCTTTGGTTTGGGGCATGATCCTGGGGTCCTGGGATTGAGTCCCACATCAGGCTCCCTTCATGGAGTCTGCTTCTCCCTCTGCCTGTGTCTCTGCCTCTCTCTGTATCTCATGAATAAATAAATAAAATCTAAAAAAAAAATACACACACACACACATACACACACACACACACACACACACACACACACGGGCTGGCAGAAGGCCTAAGTGTCTTGGGGTATGCAGAGCTAAGTAAATGATTTGGGGAATGTGGGTGGGGATTAAGGGGTTTCAAATTTTTTCTTTTAAGATTTTACTCATTTATTCGTGAGAGACACACAGAGAGAGGGGCAGGGATAAAGGCAGAGAGAGAAGCAGGCTCCATGCAGGGAGCCCCACATGGGACTCAATCCCGGGACTCTAGGATCACGCCCTGGGCCAAAGGCAGACGCTTAACCGCTGAGCTACCCAGGCGTCCTAAGGAGTTTCAATTTTAAAAAGTGTGGTCAGGGTGGGCCTTAATAAGACATTTGAACAGCAACAAAAAAATGTTTTGAGACATTGGGAATTTGAACAAAGAATCAAAGAGAGGAAGGTGACAGCGAAGAATGGGTTAGGGGTAGTGGGAATATGCTGGTGTGCTGGGGGATTGATAGGGGCAGGGGAGGAGTAGGTGATGGGGGCAGAGAGTCTCGTGGGCCACTCATGCAGAGCTTATAAGCCCCTGGAGATCCCGGGCTCTAACTCTGGAAGATACAGGGAGCATCCAGCAGGCAGGGGAAGGATTTGAGCAGAGGAGGGACAAAATCTGAGCATAGGATAAAAAAAGTCCCTCTGCCTTGGGGAGAAGGAATAGGAAAATGGGGGGTGGAGAGGCTGCTGTAGTGATTGGGCAGGTGGAGCCCCTGGTTTATTGTTAATGAAGTGAAAAGAGTAGCCAAGTAAAGGGACAGCCACTATGCTCCCCACCACCCCATTCACCCTGCCAGGAAACAAGAAGCCTAGGCACAGCCTGGCTCTTGAGGACACCACAGGCACAGATGAGGTGGGCGTGGACATGTTTGTTGGAAATGCTCGGGTTTTCAAGGCCTTCCCTGCACCCCTAAGATTCTGGACAAGGCTGATGATGCCACGTGCCCTTGGATAGATGACAAAGGCGTGTGTAAACAGCTTGTTTTGTCATCTGTCAGTTAGAGAGGATAACTCCTCTGCCTCCCACTTGAGGCCTGGAACGAGGATGCTTGTACATGTGAGGCATCTGGCTGTGGCCAGTACCTTGTACACACCCACTGGGGACGAGGCCTTTTCTGGATACGTAAGGTTTACAGGAAGATAAGGGGTGAGAGTCTTAGAACAGGCCAGCGCAGAACTGTGGTCTACAGGCCGTGGCCATTCCTTTTTTTTTTTTTTTTTTTTTAATTTTATTTATTTATGATAGTCACATAGAGAGAGAGAGAGAGAGAGGCAGAGACATAGGCAGAGGGAGAAGCAGGCTCCATGCACCGGGAGCCTGACGTGGGATTCGATCCGGGGTCTCCAGGATCGCGCCCTGGGCCAAAGGCAGGCGCCAAACCGCTGCGCCACCCAGGGATCCCCGTCATTCCAGTGATTAGGTGGCACCCTCAACCTTCCAGTTCTTTGTTTACGAATTAGTAGGACAAAGCCTACACTTGGGTATGCTGCCACCAAGTGCTAGTTGATGCTCTTGTCATATGCATGTGCTCCACAGATGTATCTCACCAGGGAGAAAAACAAGACTTCTCTTATCAAAACTGTAACTTTAAACAATCTCGACTAACACTGTACTTTAGAAGAATCAAATAGAAAAGTCCTCTAGATATCTTAAAAACAAATATTTATATATGCAAATAAATAAAATACTTAGTATTTTATTGCTTAATGAACAGCAATTTAATTAAAGCAAGGTCTTAAAAAAAAAAAAAAAAAAAAGCAAGGTCTTTTCCCCTGCTTGCTGTTGTTCCAGGATGAAAAGAGTTCTGTTACTTTTCTTTGACAATTATAAAGGCAATACACAATATGTATAGCTGAATCAGAAAGGCTGTTCCTCTTAAAATTAAAATTATGTCAGAATTTCCTCTCCAGACTGGGTAAACACATATGCCTTTTTAAAAGGCATCTAGAACTGTATCCTCAAGTTTCAATCCTCTTACTTAGCTTCAAGAAACTCTCCCTTCGAAAGCAGGTTTCACAGCTGTCAGGCTTTGGTATTTCATTTTCCCAAAGCTCTCTTGTGAATATATATATATTCACAATTATATATAGCTACAGCTCTATAGATCTTTCCCAGTTTTCTTCCAAAGGTATTCCCTAAAGATTTTACTTAAGAGCACCCTTTCCTCCTTTAAATGGGGCAAATGAAAACATTGCCTGTCACTCACGAGACCCCTGCACTTGTCTTTAAAAGCCCCTTCACCCCTCCTCTTCACCTTCCAGACTAGATTTCTAGCTATAGGCAATTTTTTTTTATAGGCAATTATTATCTTTTTAAAGATTTTATTTACTATTTATCTTAGAGAGAGAGAGCATCCATGTGTGAGGTGGGGGGCAGAGGTGGAGAAAGAGAGGGAAAGGGATCCCTGGGTGGCGCAGCGGTTTGGCGCCTGCCTTTGGCCCAGGGCGCGATCCTGGAGACCCGGGATCGAATCCCACGTCGGGCTCCCGGTGCATGGAGCCTGCTTCTCCCTCTGCCTGTGTCTCTGCCTCTCTCTCTCTCTCTCTGTGAGACTATCATAAATAAATAAAATAAAAATTTAAAAAAAAAAAAAAAAAAGAAAGAAAGAGAGGGAAAGAATCTTAAGCAGACTCCATGCCGAGATTATCTCACAGGAGCCCAAACCAAGAGTTTGATACCTAATCAATCAACTGAGCCACCCAGGTGCTCCCAGGCATTTGCTATTCAAAAGTTAAATGTGCACAGAGCTTGCACATTGTGTTTTTATCAGTATTCATTATAATCCTACTCTGGGGGTGCTGGGAAGCTACAACAGCTTGCACAGGGCAGGGCTTTCATCCTGACATTTAAACAAGGATTTTGGGATCCTGGGTGGCGCAGCGGTTTGGTGCCTGCCTTTGGCCCAGGGTGTGACCAGGGAGACCCTGGATCGAATCCCATGTTGGCCTCCCGGTGCATGGAGCCTGCTTTTCCCTCTGCCTGTATCTCTGCCTCTCTCTCTCTGTGTGTGTGACTATCATAAATAAATAAAATTAAAAAATAAATAAATAAGGATTTTGATACTAGTGATGGTAGTAAAGAAAATTGATCCAGATCTGCTTAACGTAATAATTTTAAGTTTCCCTCAACCTACTCGAGTTAACAATTGAATTGCAGTGATTTTTTCTTTTTCTTTTTTTTAAGATTTTATTTATTTATTTATTCAAGTGAGACACACAGAAAGAGGCAGAGACATAGGCAGAGGGAGAAACAGGCTTCCGACTGGGAGCTTGATGGGGGACTCAATCCCAGGATCATGACCTGAGCCAAAGGCAGACACTCAATCGCTGGGCCACCCAGGTGCCTCAAAATGCAGTGATTTTCAAACTTCATGACTAGGACTCTCAGTAAGAAGTACCCATGTATATATAAATATCTGGATTTTTCAACGAACATTACTTACCTTTACTTCATGGGCAAAGGCAGTGTCTGTTCTGTTCATTCCACATAATTTTTTTGCTAATGCTGCTAGGTTTAACCATATGAAACTGACAACTTTGCAGTCAAAATGATTAAATATGGGAGATTTCATATGGCTCAACTAATTTGTGACACCGAAGTAGTTTCACATTCTATTTAGTGCGCTGTGATCCTGTAGGAAAATACTGTCTAGTGGGTTATTGTTATTATTATTATTATTTTCAAAACTAAAATGGGATTGAAATGTTTGTTTGTTTTTCACTTGGCAAGACATCTTTCCACACAGGTACGTTATGATCCATCTCACCCTTCCAAAAGCTTCACGGAATCCACCAGCACAATTACCCCAGCTTAGGTAACTGACCCCCACTGAAGGCACTTAGATTTTTTTTTCAATTTCTTGTTGTTCCAAACCATGCCACAGTGAACTTCCTTGTCATAAACGTTCACCTGCCGGTGCTGCAATTTTTGTAGTACAGACTCATGAGGGCAAGATAGCAGGCATCTTGCTCTCTCACTTGCTATCTCAAAGCCTTTGAATAGGAGTTAGGCTCACTTTCTTCCCTTGTGTGTGCTTGGTGGAGGGTGAATAGTACTGAATGAGGGTGCTCAGCCAGGGACCCTGTTCTGTCCGGGGCCCTGTTCACAACCTTCTTCTGCAGGATTGGAAGCTCAGGCTTGCCCCGGACTTCTCCCTCTCTAGACAAACACTAAGGAGAGACCCTGAAAAACAGTACATCTTACATCAACAAACCTCTTAGGGTTGCCAGGAGGATGAAATAGAAAACATGGGGTGCTTTATAAAACAATTCACAGAAATCAGCCATTATCTTCAGCTCAGGCCAGACTGTTCTTTCCCAAATAGTAGACAGAGCCTACTCTGTGTTGCCTACTCACATTTACCCTGCAGTGGGCTGGGAAGGGTTCAACGGAGAGCAGTAAGCTCAGCTCACCCTTCAGAGTTTACAGTTCGCCTAGTCTCTGCCCTCATTTTCTTCACTTCTTCAGGACTTGAGCGCTAAGGTAAAGAATCAAACTCTTAGACAAAGTCATTCATTTAACAATAGGTATTTGTTGGGGATCCCTCGGTGGGCCAGCGTTTTGGTGCCTGCCTTCGGCCCAAGGTGTAATCCTCAAATCCGCGATGGAGTCCCGGTTTTGGAGTCCCACATCAGACTCCCTGCATGGAGCCTGCTTCTCCTTCTGCCTGTGTCTCTGCCTCTCTCTGTGTGTCTCTCATGAATAAATAAATAAAATCTTTAAAAAAAAAAAAAAAAGTAGGGGGACGCCTGGGTGGCTCAGCAGTTGGGCATCGGCCTTCGGCTTGGGGCGTGATCCTGGGATCCAGGATCAGTCCCGCGTCGGGGTCCTTGCGGGAGGCCTGCTTCTCCCTCTGCCTGTGTTTCTGCCTCTCTCTCTGTCTCATAAATAAAATCTTTTAAAAAATAAAAATAAAAAAATAGGTATTTATTGAGCACCTAACATATGCCAGTCACTGCTAACTAACCATCACCAACAGCTCAATAGTCTCACTGGCAAAATGAAAAACAGTGCTTCTGAAGAGACAAACGACGGGCATCCTGGGCGGGATATTCTTTGTGTAGGTAGGGCTCCCCCCTACCCTCTAAACGGGGGCGACTGCACCTGGTAATTGGGACAACCCAAAAATTCCCCCGCCCCATCCCGCACATTTCGAAATGGCCCCTAGGAGGCATTTTCGCCCCAATGGAGAAACCCCGGCCCACACTAGGATTCCAGAAGACAGGGAAAGGGGAAGGCCCTGTAGGTGGCAGGTTTAGGATGATGCCAAGGTCCAAGAAGAGCAGCATCTGCACCCCGTTTCCGGGAAACCGGGCCTTACAGCGGCCCCGGAACTAGCTTGTCCATATCCTTGCGGATTCCGACGCCTGAGTCAGAACACAACCCAGGTTTCCGTTCCCAGCAGAGCCTGGGTTCCCGGAGAGGGAGGAATGGCGGCCCCCTCGGCCCCCAAGGTCTCGGGAAGAGAAGGGTTAAGGCAGGTGGCCCACAGAAGCCCCCAGCGCCGCTAGAGGGACTATCTCGGTGGCACCGCCAGGGGCTGCGCGGTCACGTGGGGGCGAGGGCGGGACCAAGCGAGAGGCCGGCCAATAGGCCGCGCTGTCGGTGGGCGTGATAGCCAATAGGAGCAGGGAGAGGGGTCCCGGGACTAGGAAGAAACGGCGGCCGGGAGGGGGCCGCAGGGACCATGGGGCTTCTGACCATTCTGAAGAAGATGAAGCAGAAAGAGCGGGAGCTGCGACTGCTCATGCTGTATCCTCCCGGGCGCCGGAGCCGCGAGGGTAGCGGGGGGCGAAGGGGAGCGCGCCGGGTGGGCGGTGCCAGGCGCCCCCTGCTGGGCACGAGATGCGCGGCCGGCGCGTACCAACTGCCCTTTGTGCGTCACGCACGTGGGCCCTACCAATCGCCCCAGCGGGGGGGGGGGGGGGGGGCTGGGAGGAGACCGTACCACCGGCTCGGGGCGGGGAGGACTCCGTTCCCAAGGCCGAAGGTGAGGGTCTAAAAGCGCAGAGGCTGGACCAGATGTCCCTATGTAGGGGGAGGGGGTCCCGGAGGCGACTCGGAGGCCACCACCCGGCGGTCGGGCTAGAGCGTGAGGCCGCTGTCCTCCCTGGCTCTGACCTTCCCCCCCCCCGCCCCGCCTCCGAGGGTGCCAGGCCCCGGCCCCGCCCTCAAGGCCCGAATCCCCGGGGCGTGGGGCCCCGCCCTGCGATCCTAGGGGAGGTAGACGCCCCGGCTTGGCTTGTTTCTCCGTGGGGCTCACGCGGGTGTCCTTGGCCGCACGCCGCGTCGGTATTCCCGCCCCCCCCCGGGCTGATGGCTTGTAGGCCCGAGGGCCCCGCCGACCTTCTGCGTCCCGCTAGCGGGAGCCTGCGCTCGTTCTCCCTTCTGGGTGCAGGGGCCGGTGCAGGGGCCCGCGGGGACTCCGCGATCCCGGGGCTGGGCGGGTCTCAGTCGGAGCTCCCCGAGCAGCGGAGAGAAGACCTTAAAGTGCGCGGATCACCTTATAATACTGAGGAAGAGGCACAGAGCCTTCACTCACCCAGTTAAACATTTACTGAGTGCCTTGTATGTATGTGCTAGGCACTGTCCTAGGGGCTGGGGTAGAACAGCAAAAGAAATCCTTACCGTCGTGGACGGTCTGTAATGCCATGGGGAGAAAGATGTTAACAAAGCAAATAGGTAAAATGTATAGGATGCATGGAGAAGAATGCAGTTTAAACAAGGTCAAAGAAGGCCACCATGAAAAAGTGACAGTTGAGTAAAGACCAGGAGGTGAGGGATGAACCGTGTAGATGTCATCGCAAAATTTGTTTATGCAAAAGGAAGGGCAAATGCAAGGTTTGGAAGGAGGAACTCAACTGGTGTGTTCAAAGGAATGTCGAGGAGGGCCGTGTCCCTGGAGAGCGTAAGCAAGGAGAAGAGCACTAGATTATGACAGAGAGGACAACCGTCACCTCACGTGGCTTTTGGTTCTTGGCTTTTCCTTAAGAGGAGAAGTGCCCAGGAGAAGCATGATCTGGTTGCTGCATCACAGGCGAGATAGGATGGTAGCTTGGACCAGGACGGAAACAGTGAGGTGATGAAAGTTGGGGGACAGTTGATCCGAGGCCCAGCAGGCATTGCTGCTAGATTAGACTCGAGTGTGAGAGGGAGTGAAGTCAAGCCTGACTTCAGGATTCTGGCCTGAACGCTTCCAAAGAAGGAGGAACCACTTGCTGAGGAGGGGGCAGGGAGCAGGTTCAGAAAGATGAGAGCTCAGGTTTGGCCAAGCAAGATATCCTGAGACATCCGATAAGTATCCAGTTGGCAGCCAGATGATAGAGGGCCGGGAGTCCAGGGGAGCAGCTGGGTGGGATGTGTACATTTGGGCGTCACCAGCATAAAGATGGTATTTGAAGCTGTGATCCTGGGTGGGAGCGCTAAGAGATGAGCATGGGTGGAGGAGAACTGAGACAGATCTGGATAAGAGGTCAGGGCAGGGATCCCTGGGTGGCGCAGCGGTTTGGCGCCTGCCTTTGGCCCAGGGCGCAATCCTGGAGACCCGGGATCGAATCCCACGTCGGGCTCCCGGTGCATGGAGCCTGCTTCTCCCTCTGCCTATGTCTCTGCCTCTCTCTCTCTCTCTGTGACTATCATAAAAAAAAAAAAAAAAAATTCAGAGGTCAGGGCAATGAGAACCCGGCAGAGGAGTAGAGGAGGGGTCAGGTGCTGATGATGGAGCAGGAAGATGAGGGCTGAGTACTGCCCTCCACCTGCCAGAGAACAATGTGAAGTCTTTAGGGATCTTGGCAAGAGCAGTTTCAGGGAAGCAGGGGGAGCAAAATCTCATGGGTCCAAGCAAAAGCAGGAGGACAGAAATCAGAGAGGGTGAGTAGGGACAACGGTTTTGAGGAGATTTGCTATAAAGGTAAAGAAAAAAAGGAGTGAGTAGAGGGGGAGAGGGATCAAGAGAGGGTATTGTTTGCTTTTAAGGTGGGGGAGACACCAGCTTGTTAGCTGATGGGAATGATCCAGTGGATGATGGAGTTGGGATGTGAAGGAGGTAATCGAAGCCTGGGTCTCAGGAGAGCTCTGGTCACACTCATTCTACTGGTTTGAGTCACCTGGGGCCCCCTCCCAGCTGCAAGCACCTTTAAGGGTTGGAGTGACCCCGGGGGTGTTCTCTCCAGCTGCTGAACTCACCCATTTGTTTGCATACTCACTGAACAGCAAAGGGTTTGGAACTTTCCAGAAACGGGTGAGGGTGGCCACCTCCAGGTCCTTGCTCTTGCTGTTTGCTCTGTCTAGAATGCTCTTCCCTTAGTCCTTTGGAAAGCTGGCTCCTTGTAGTTTGGTCCTCAGCTTGAGACCCTGAGAGAGGTGCCCAAGCTAAAGGAAGCTCCTGCAATGACCCCCGCCCATAGCCTCTTAGTTGTATTTCTTACACTCACCAGGAGCTGATGGTACCTTGTTTCTCATTTGTTTGCACTCTATCGACTGTCTCCGCACTAGAGTAGAAGCTGCACAAGGGTGGGGACTTTGATTCTGGGGTACCCCCAGCACCAGAAGAGGGCCTGGCACAAAGTAAGTATTCAATAAATATTGTAGAGTAAATTAAGGAAACTTTAGTTAGGAAGAGATGATTAAAAAATCTTTATTTCTTGATTCTTTGCCATTTATCGTGAGCCAATAAATTGTGGGTCAGGCTCAACTGAGTCGATACAGTTGCTCAAGTGAGTCGATACAGGGTGGAAAATAACTTGTCCCCTTGTGATGTCACCACCCTGCAGAGTTCAGGGACTTCTCCTTAACCTAGTGCGCCCCAGCGGCCTAGACAATGCTGGCAAAACAACCATCCTCAAGAAGTTCAACGGGGAAGACATTGACACCATCTCCCCAACACTAGGCTTCAACATTAAGACCCTGGAACATCGAGGGTGAGCGGGGACCCCTCAGTGGGCTGGCCCAGGAGTAGGCAGAGAGGGTGGGTGAGGGGCCAGGCTGACCCTTGAGCCACTCCCTTCCTGTCCAGATTCAAGCTGAACATCTGGGATGTGGGAGGCCAGAAGTCCTTGCGGTCCTACTGGCGGAACTACTTTGAGAGCACCGATGGCCTCATCTGGGTGGTGGACAGCGCCGACCGCCAGCGCATGCAGGACTGCCAGCGGGAGCTCCAGAGCTTGTTGGTGGAGGAGGTGGGCAGGGTGCCTGGCCAAGCAGGCCAGACCAGGCCTCCATCAGCATCCTGGTGTACATACATGGATGGGTAAACACTCTCCTCAGTGGAGTCCCTAAGGGGCCTGTGACCCCAAAGGGACACCTAGGATGGGGTCTGTTTCTTCCCTGAGCCCTCACCATGTGCCCAGCACCCTTGGGGGCAGAGGCAACCTGTACACTTGGTCCAGGGTAGACCCACCATGCTGTGAACAGGACATGCTGTGAACTGAGACCTGGCTTCATGTCCCTTTGATGTCACTGCTTCACCACCCTCAGCTTCAGTTTCTGTACCTTGAATGGGCTTGAGGGAGGATGACTTGAGGCCCATTTATGAAGCTGTGGGAGGCAGTGGAGCCTGGCTTAGGAGTTGGACTCTTCATTGTGTAACCTCAGGCGAGACACTTAACTCTGTGAATCTCCATTTCCTCATTTCTAGGATGGGCTTTATAATTAGGGTGATCTTATAACTTATTATCTGGCCCAAAACATTTTCCTTGAAATAAAATTTGAGATTTATAGCTAAGTTGCAAAGATAGTGAAGAGATATCCCATATGCCTTTCACCCTGTTTCCCCCATGTTAACAGCACACGTAACCACCATGCATTTGTCAACACTAAGAAATTAGCATGGGTAAATTACTCTTAACTACAGATTTTCTTTGGATTTCACTAGTTTTTTTCATTAATACCCTTTTTCTGTTCCAGGATTTGATCTGGGTTACTATACTTGCTTTTAGTTGAAAAGCAGGACACTTTTAAGAATGAAAGAGGGATTTGTGAAAAATTATGCAGGGACAATAGCCATAAACAGGACTGCTTGGGGTACACAGGGATATGGCCACCTGATATAGTGCTAGCCACCTCCAGAGCATGTCAGGCAGGTCTAGTGAGATCATGGCTGTCCATGTTTGGCCCTGGCCTGTCACCTCGAGGCCCTATTTCAGGCCTAGATCGACCTACCTACATGGAGGGAGTCCCAATCGGTAACACAAGGAAGTAACTGGAAGCAGAGGCAGAGAGTTAGGCCTGCAGGGTGGTGAACAGTTAAAGTGCTACATGAACTTGGAAGAGGGAAAGGTCACTTCCACCAGACCCCATAACCCCAGGATGGTTGCATTCTTTATGCAGCTCAGGTCATCAAATGGGAGCAGTCTAGAACCAGAGAGCTCAGGGATCTTCTTGTCCATCTTCCCCTCTCCATTTATGGTGGTAGGAACTGAGGCATAAAGGAGGGAGGTGCCCACTGGGCCCTTACCTAGGGCTCTCCCCCACCATGTGTGGCTGGACTCACAGACCGTGTCCATGTTGTCTGCCCTACTTGGTAGGGCCTCTCCTACCACCCTGGGGCCTTGCCCTGATTCCAGGTTGATCTCTGATCCCACCTGCTCTGGGTATTTAGAGGAGGGGCCGTGGTGCCCTCTGAGCCCCCACTCCCCACCCCCTGTTTCTCTCCCCCAGCGCCTGGCTGGAGCAACCCTCCTCATCTTTGCCAACAAACAAGACCTGCCTGGAGCACTGTCCTCTAATGCCATCCGTGAGGTGAGTCCAAGCCTTTGCATAGGCCTGTGGACAAAAGGGGCACATGTTTCTCTGTTAACGTATTTAAAAAGCTTTTATTAGCTTCTCTTGTGTGGCAGGACCTATGCAGGACACTGGAGATTCAGTAATTAATAAGAACTAGTTGTGCCCCACAGCCTGGGGGAAGGCAGACATGCAAACATTATCCTACAGGATAACAGCAGCCAACCAGTAGTGAGTACTTTTTCTGTGCCAGGCTCTGCGTGGATTAACTCATTCAGTTCCCACCCCAGCCTCCTGCAGTAGGAACCATTACTGTCATTCTGCAGATGGCGAAGCAGGTTTAGAGAAGTGAGCTAATGTGGTCAGGGTCACACAGTAAGCAGACAAACGGGATTTCAGTGCAGGCCTGTGTGACCCCAAATTGTATCCTGCCTCTTGCTCTAGAGCATGAGCACCAGAATGAGAAAGAATGGGGTTAGAATCTTCATTCTGTCACTTACTAGCTGTGTGAACTTAGGCAGGTTGCTTAACCTCTCTGAGGCATTCTCAGTAAAATGGCCAACAATCCCTGGCTCTTTGGGCCCTAGGAGGAATGGATGAGAAGAGGATATTTGTGGGGCTTATAGCACAATGCCTGGATCCTAGCAGATGCTGGATCCTGTGTTGCTGTTCAGTTACTAAGGGGTAGTATTGGTGTGGTGTTGCACAGAGAGCCCCAGTGCCCTGATGAACTGACAAATCTTCACCAGGGGCCGGGGGAGACTTCTGAAAGCAGGCCCTTGAGGGAGGCACGGATTTCCCCTGGACCAGGAGAGGGAAGGGGGCTGTGAGTGGCAGGGCCCATGGTCACCGGGGCCCACCACCCTCTCCCACCTTCCCAGGCCCTGGAGCTGGACTCCATCCACAGCCACCATTGGTGTATCCAGGGCTGTAGTGCCGTCACTGGGGAGAACCTCCTGCCTGGCATTGACTGGCTCCTGGATGACATTTCCAGCCGCATCTTCACGGCCGACTGAACCACTCCGGATGCCCCCCACCCCACCTTGCAGTCCAGCCCCCTACCCCCGCCCTCATCAAGCACCATCCATGGGGGAACGGGAGTCAGCCAGCCTGACAAACACCCCCCACCCCACTCTGTAACCTGCTGCTGCTGCTGCTAGTACTGCCCACTGCTGCTCTGTGGCCAGCTGGCTCCCGTGGCTGGAGGGCTGCTGCCCTGGCTGTCACCCTGGCTCCTGACCCAGCCCACCTGCAGCTGCCATGCCAAGAGGAGAGGGCTGGGCTAGGGGGGGGTGGGGGGTGGAGCTGCCTCTGCTGCTACCAAGGCTGTGGGCCTCATCCTTTGCTCAGCTGTGAGAATAAATCCTTTCTTGCCCTCAACTCCTTGTAGAGTCATTTGTTGATTCTACAGCATCACGAGGCCACCCGGAGTGCATGGTGTAGCAGGGCACTGATCATTTCGGTCAGAGGGTTAACTTCTGTGTCAGAGAGACAAAGAATTACAGAAGCTCAGGACAGGGCTGTAACTAATTCCATCTGGAAGAGTCCAGGCAGACTTCCCAGAGGAAGTGACGTTAAAGTTAGGCGTGAAGGGTAAGTAGAAGTTCTTTGCATAGAGCAAGGACGTGGACGGTTTACCAGAGCAACAGCTGTCCTCAGAGGAGTGGATAAGAAAAAAGGACACAGGGACTCCTGGGTGGCTCAGTGGTTGAGTGTCTGCTTTTGGCTCAGGTCATGATCCTGGGGTCCTGGGATCGAGTCCCGTATCAAGCTCCCCATGGGGAGCCTGCTTCTCCCTCTGCCCATGTCTCTGCCTCTCTCTGTGTCTCTCATGAATAAATAAATAAAAACTTAAAAAAAAAAAAAAAAAAGGAAAAGGGACACAGCTCCACATCGGGGCTCATGGCTTGCTGAATGGAATACAGGCTGAACTTGAGCTCCCGGTTCCCCACCATAGCCAGGTACCCTCTTGCAGTGGACTATCTACACCGCTGCAGTATAGGCAGCTTTGGCTCTAGCAGAGGGACCCATGTGGCCAAGAAACAACGCTCAAGGGCTCTTGGGAAGTGGGGAGGGGAGAGGATGCAGGTGTGAGAGCATGTGAGCATCAAGCAGAGCTTGCTAACCGGGCAGAGCAGGGAAGAGTCCTCTGAAGACTAAGGTGCTCTCTGAAGCAGGGTTGTCATGCAGGTGGCCCAACAGGTGTTTTCACAGCACCCCCCTCTCCCTGCTCTGGTCCTACCAGTGGCTGCCTACTCTGTTGGATTCTGTTCGAAGCATTCTCCAGTATCATCGCATTGAAGAACAGCCCTAAGCAGGACAGACTCTCAGTATCCCGTCTACAAGGGAACTGAACCTCCAGGAGGGAGGTTAGGCAACTTGTTCAAAGCCACTCGGCTATGAAGTAGGGGAACTGGGATTTAGACCCAGCACATCGAGCCACTACGCCACACTATTCGAGGCTTTTGTGTCTCTGCTCAAAGCTCAGATGCCAGAGAGAGGAGGCCTAATGGGTCTAATGAGGAAAGAGTGGTTTTCCCAAGGAAAAGGCGAGGAAGAGACACCGAGATTTGCTCCTAAACTGGCACTAGAATCCCTTCTGGAGAGTACAGATAGGTGCAAAATGTGGGCTCTGTTAGGGTAGAAGAAGGGAAATTGATGTTGGATAGACAATCTTAAAATATAAACTGTCGGGATCCCTGGGTGGCGCAGCGGTTTGGCGCCTGCCTTTGGCCCAGGGCGCGATCCTGGAGACCCGGGATCGAATCCCACGTCGGGCTCCCGGTGCATGGAGCCTGCTTCTCCCTCTGTCTGTGTCTCTGCACCTCTCTCTCTCTCTCTGTGACTATCATAAATGAATAAAAATTAAAAAAATATATATATATATAAACTGTCCTTCTGTGTCAAAAATTAAAACTGCCTATTCTGTTCTCTATGCTGGACAGACACCGTGGTCCCCATGCTACCCAAACCTTGTGGTGAGTGAACACGCCCAGGCCCAGAACCAAATCTCAGCCCTGCCACTCACTGGATGATGCTGAGCAAGCACCTCCCATGTTTGTGCCTCAATGTCCCCATCTGCAGAAAGATAAGGCCCCCACCTGCTAAGGTTAGGACAAGGACCAAATGGGTGGGTCTCTTGTTGGTCACAAGCATCGTATAATGTTAGCTATAATGTTCATTATTTGAACCAGTAGGATCTTTTTTTTATTTTAAGATTTTATCCATTTACCCATGAGAGACACAGAGAGAGGCAAAGACATTGGGAGAGGGAGAAGCAGGCTCCCTGCGGGGAGCCCGATATGGGACTCGATCCCAGATCCCGGGACTACGTCCTGAACCAAAGGCAGATGCTCAACCGCTAAGCCACCCAGGCGCCGCTGGACTGGTAGAATCTCAAGCAGATCCATCCAACCAATGGGAACTCAGCCACCCACTGATCCAGATGAGTCACCCCAGGGTTCAAGTCCTCCTGGGGCCCATAGTACACAGCATCCTTGATTTATTTTATTTTTTTAAGATTTTTAATTTATTTATTCATGAGAGACACAGAGAGAGAGAGAGAGAGAGAGAGGCAGAGAGGCAGAGACACAGGTAGAGGGAGAAGCAGGCTCCATGCAAGGAGCCTAAAGTGGGACTCTATCCCCGGTCTCCAGGATCACACCGGGCGGAAGGCGGCGCTAAACCGCTGCGTCACCCAGGCTGCCCGCATCCTTGATTTAAAGTGTGAATTATACATGGTTAGAGACAAGAAAATAACAAGGTTGTACTCATTAGCAAGGCGTGTAGATGAGGAGTCTGAGCTGCGGCAGAACGTCTGCATCCTGTGGTCAACCCAGTGGGAATGTGGGGAGCCAGGCTGGCAGCTGTGTATTTGCAGCTTTCCTCTCTCCTGCTGGCTATGAGGACTCTTCTGTTTGTTTCTCCTGGTGATGGAAATGGAGTTGGCATCTGAAAGCTGGGGGACAAGCTGATCTAGATGGGAATGGGCTTGGAGGGGACAGGGTGAAAGAAGACAGAAAGGAGAGAATTGGGAGCTGCAGGGCCAGGGAGGGGAGGGAATGATGGTCAAGAAGACTTGGAGCCAGTCCTGCTGGGAGAGCTTGAGAGAGCAAAAATAATGTCTATAAGTGGCCTCTACGGGCAGCGGTTTAGCGCCGCCTTCGGCCCAGGGTGTGATCCTGGAGACCCGGGATCAAGTTCTGCATCAGGCTCCCTGCGTGGAGCCTGCTTCTCCCTCTGCCTGTGTCTCTGCCTCTCTCTCTCTGTCTCTCATGAATAAATAAATAAAATCTTTTTTTAAAAATTAAAAAAATAAAAATAAAAGGGATCTCTAGAGGTGTGTGTTGTTCAAGGGGACACCACCCCATCTAAGTCTCCTCCCAAACACCTCCTGGATAATCTACCCTATGTCTGAGCTTCCACCCGTCTCATTTGGGAGTTTCCTTTGTCTCTTTCTGGAAACTGGCAGTACGGTGCCCACCATAAGAGCGGCCGTGAGCACTTGAGCGCTTCACCCACGCTATCACTTTTAAACTTCACAACCTGGCTGTGGTGGTATCCATCAGAGTCCTCAACAGCTTGTCCCAGAAATGATCACAACTGCCTTCCGCAGAAAGGATGGTCTTGGGAAGATACTAAGATACTAACGCTGATTTGGGACAGCATCCTGATGGAGCTCTCAGGATGCCAGACATCAGGTTTGACAAACAGGGTGCCCAGAGGCTGGGCAGCTGAGCCCACAGCCAACATTGCACATCATGAACAAATCAGTCCCCTTGCTAGGCACTGTGCACTCTGTTTCTCCCTCAAGAAACTCAAGAATTAGGCTTCTGGGGAGAGTCCTCCTCCCCTACCCAGGACTTGGGGCAAGGAAAGGAGCTGGCACCTTTGGATTCCAGGAGTAGGAGGCTGATGGGCTATACCTATTAGAGAACTACCTCCAAACAAAGATACGGTGCTAACAGAGAGGTGGGGGTGAATGCTGGACAGACCAGGAGGGGAAAGAAAGAAACATCCACTGCAGTAGATTCTATTAGAAACATTATAAATGTTCTAGAGAGGAGAAACTTAAGCTCAGGTAGTTAAGGGAAACTCATACAACTGGTAAGAAGTGTGACTTCAGAACCTGTGAGGCCATCCTCTTCTCTGGAGTTCTTTTTTGCTTCCCCTACCCTTGCAGAAAACATGAATTAGCGAATCCTACGGAAGGAAACAGGGGAATGATTTGGCTACATCTGCCACACACTCGGCACAATATTTATTTATTTTTTTTAATATTTTATTTATTATTTATTTAAGTCACAGACAGAGAGAGAGAGAGGCAGAGACACAGGCAGAGGGAGAAGCAGGCTCCATGCACCAGGAGCCCGATGTGGGATTCGATCCTGGGTCTCCAGGATCGCGCCCTGGGCCAAAGGCAGGCGCCAAACCGCTGCGCCACCCAGGGATCCCCACTCGGCACAATAAAAGTTGGGTGAGTGGATGAACGAAGGGGACCAGAAAGCAGAGGAGAAGTCGTTTGGACACGTTTGATGGGGAAAGCTCGAGCACCTGTCAGCTAAGTGATCCCACCTCCCCGGTTCTTTTTTTTTTTTTTTTCCCCCACCTCCCGGGTTCTTATCTCTTAAACTACCTAGTTCACGCCTTACCCGCCACCGAGAACTTTTTAGACGCTCCCTGGCCGCACGCCAAGGCCAAGGACTGCGCCGTCACTTGCGACCCGCTCCCTAGGCTCGAGGAAGAAGGGCGCAGGCCTGGGAGATGCGGGGCCCGGCGGAGACTGACCTGGAGGGGCGGGGGCGGCGTTGAGGAGGCAGAGGCCGGCGGTCAGCCCCACTCCAGCTCGGCTGCCATGTCCCGCCAGGCGAAGGACGACTTCCTGCGACACTACACAGTCTCTGACCCCCGGACCCACCCCAAGGGCTACACCGAGTATAAAGTGACCGCGCAGGTGAGGTGGGCCCGGGTGGGGACCTTTACCCTTTTAACAAGAGGTGGGGCAGTGTTTTACCTTAAGGCAAGGCGCCGCTGGTCGCTCCCTTTTTAGACGACAGAAATGGATTTCCCCTTTAAGGGGAGCCTGCGGGTAGAGCCCCGGCTTACTTCGGAGCGGTCCAGTGGAGCGGCCCTGGGAGGGCGCTGTCCTTTTAAAAGGGCTTGGACCGTAGTTCTTGGAGTGGGAGGGGCGGGTTCCCACGCCCTACGTGTGGCGTCAGCACTGCGGGCTGTGAATTTCTTCAAATTAGCACGGAAACTCTGGCTCCGTGCAAATGTTAGTTCTCCAGTTTCTTGGATTAGGTTTGTGTGAACCGCTTGGTTTGATATTAACATAAAAGCCCTTTTTTTTCTTTAGTTTAATTTTTAATTTTCTTTCAAAAAAACTCTATGACTTTAAAAATCCTTACAGCTTAGGGATCCCTGGGTGGCGCAGCGGTTTGGCGCCTGCCTTTGGCCCAGGGCGCGATCCTGGAGACCGGGGATCGAATCCCACGTCGGGCTCCCGGTGCATGGAGCCTGCTTCTTCCTCTGCCTGTGTCTCTGCCTCTCTCTCTCTCTCTCTCTGTGATTATCATAAATAAATAAAAATTAAAAATAAAAATAAAAATCCTTACGGCTCAAAGAGAATTTTAAAGAGTAAGTCAAAAAAAAAAAAAGTAAGTCGGTCTGCAGCTTCGCAGTCAGAGCTGGAAGACAGAAAGAGTGAAGTTGATTATGGAGCAGTAACAACGTTATAGGCACATTTTACAGATACATAGGGGGAACCACGAGAAGGATTTAAAAAACAGTGTAAAAGAGTATCTGCAGAATGATATATAGGAGAGCTGGTTGGGGGAGACTTTAAACTGTAAATTGTTTATTACTTTTAGAATTTTAAACTAGAGGCACCTGGGTGGCACAGTGGTTGAGCATCTGCCTTTGGCCCAGGTTGTGATGCCAGTGATGCCAGGGTCCTGGGATAGGCCCCACATCGGATCCCCCATCGGGTTCTCCCGCAGGGAGCCTGCTTCTCCGTCTGCCTATGTCTCTGCCTCTCTGTGTGGCTCTCATGAATAAATAAATAAAATCTTTAAAAAAAAAAAGAATTTTTAATTAGGCGACTATTAAATGGTACATTAATAACTATTAAGGGGAAGTTGCAAAGTGATTTAGGTGCAGAATCCTAGATGTTTAAAAGGAACTTTCCCTATTTCTTTTATGTCTTTTCCTTGTCAAATAAAAACAAGACACACATGCAGAAAGATAGTCCCTAAGAAGACTAGACTGGAGGGTGGCCAGGGACTGTACTCTTTTCTGATAAATCTTTCTGTTGGTTTTTTTTTTTTTTTAATTTATTTATGATAGTCACAGAGAGAGAGAGAGAGAGGCAGAGACACAGGCAGAGGGAGAAGCAGGCTCCATGCACCGGGAGCCCGATGTGGGACTCGATCCCGGGTCTCCAGATTCGCGCCCTGGGCCAAAGGCAGGCGCCAAACCGCTGCGCCATCCAGGGATCCCTTTCTGTTAGTTTTTAAACATTCATTACTTTGATATGTTTTTATTATAACTTTTAAAGAGAAGTAATTTTCCCTCTTTTACCATCCCCATTCATCTACCATCTTGGTGAGAATTAATGCCACTAGGTCCTTCTTTATCCTTGCATATAAACCTTATATTTAAAAGCAGTTATGTGTACCTAGTTTATTATTTACACACAGTCTCACAGGTCACTTGCTGGTATTCCTCAGTTTTTTGTTGTTTCCCCTTGTAAATTTTCTAAACCAAAACAGGGACGCCTGGGTGGCTCAGAGGTTGAGCGCCTACCCTCACGCCCAGAGCATGATCTTGGAGTCCCAGGATCGAGTCCCACATCTGGCTCACTGCATGGAGTCTGCTTCTCCCTCTGCCTATGCCTCTGCCTCTGTGTGTGTGTGTCTCTCATGAATAAATAAATAAAATATTTTTTTAAATTCCACAACATAATTTATGTAAGTAATGCACGTAGATCCTAAGTGTATAGCTCAATAATTTTAGTATATGGATACATCTGCACTGGCAGTGCTCAGATCAGGATATAGACATTTCCCTCCCCCAGAGAGTTTCTTTGTACGTTTCTCATCTATAGTCCTCCTCTCAGAGAGGTAACCGTTGTCCTGACTTCTGTTCCCCTAGATTACTTTTGTCTGTTCTTGAGCCTCATACAAATGAAATCATATACACAGCAAGTACTCGCTTGTGTCGGGCCTTTTTCCTTCTCTATATAATGTTTTTTGGAGTTTATCCATGTTGTTGCGTGTTGAAGTAGTTTGTTCTTTTTTATTGCCATGTGATGGTAGCCCCTTGTATAAATATACCACCATTTCTTTATTAATTTTCTTGTTACTAGACTTCTAGGTTATGTCTAAAAAAATGTTTTCTGTTTTGTTTTTTTTAATGTTTAGTTGTTACGAGTTGTATGAACATTCATGTGCAATTCTTTTTATGGACATGTGCACCCATATTTTCTTAGTATGTACCTAGGAGTGGGCTTGCTGGGTCATTTGATAGCTACAAGTGTAGTTGTCCTAGAAATTACCAGTTTTGGGGATGCTGTTTGCTGTTTGTCCTAGCCAAAGCAGACAAAATATTTAAAAGAAATTTTTCTTTTTTAAGTAGCTCTGTGGTTGGAAATTGGCCAAGTTGGTGGCTGATATTCAGAGCCTGATAACTTTTTTTTTTGGCTTTTACCCCTATGCTAAATGTACCCAACGGGACAGAAAAACTTTCTAACATGGATAGATGGCTATGTCAGTCTTTTGATATCTTTTAGATGGCAATCCAATTCCATGAGGAATTAAAAACAGCTGTCCTTGTTTTACAACCAGATCTTCACAGGACCACAGATGTGGCTCCAGAAACAATTCAAAGGCTGTTGATCTTTTTTTTTTTTTTTTACCAATCCCTAAACCTCCCCTATTTCTCTCCAAAGGCTTGTCCTTGTGCCTCTGAGAGGTAAGTGTGCTGCCTGGTCTTCTCCAGGAAATTTTACCTGGGTCATCTCTTTAAAATACCAACATCACGGCTGCCTGGCTGGCTCCATTGGTGGAGCATGCGAGTCTTGATCTTGAGGTTTTGAGTTCTGATCTCATGTTGGGTGAGATTACTTAAAAATAAAATCTGAAAAAAAAAATTACCAGTTTTCCAAAAATTACCAGTACTTTCCAAAGTACTGTTTTATACTCCCATTCTCACCAGTACTTGATATCATCGGCATCTTCAAATTTGGGTATGCTGGGCAGGTGGGCGTGTAATATCTTACTGGAGTGTAATTTGCATTTCTCTAATGACTAATGATGTTGAGCATATGCTTATAACCTTATTGGCCATTCAAACACCTTCTTTTGTGGGACGTGCCTACTCAAATATTTTGCTCAATTTTAAAAGATGAGTTGTCTTTTTCATATTGATCTGTAGGAGTTCTTTATATATTCTGGATATGATTTCTTTGTCAAGTATATATAATCCTCAATAGTTTTAAAACCTAGTTTCTTGAGATGCCTGGGTGGCTCAGCAGTTGAGTGGCTGCCTTCAGCCGAGGGCGTGATCCTGGAGTCCCAGGATCGAGTTCCGCATTGGGGTCCCTACAAGAAGCCTGCTTCTCCCTCTGTCTGTCTCTGCCTCTCTTGGTGTGTCTCTCATGAATAAATAAATAAAATATACTTTTTGGGCAGCCTGGGTGGCTCAGCGGTTTAGTGCCGCCTTCAGCCCAGGGTATGATCCTGGAGACCCGGGATTGAGTCCCATGTCAGGCTCCCTGCATGGAGCCTGCTTCTCCCTCTGCCTGTGTCTCTGCCTCTCTTTCTCTCTGTCTCTCTTATGAATGAATAAATTAAAAAAAAAATACAATAAAATAAAAAATATTTTTTAATTTATTTTTTAAAAGATTTTATTTATTTATTCATGACAGAGAGAGAGAGAGGCAGAGACACAGGCAGAGGGAGAAGCAGGCTCCATGCAGGGAACCTGACATGGGACTCGATACTGGGTATCCAGGATCATACCCCAAGCCAAAGGCAGCGCTAAACCGCTGAGCCACCCAGGCTGCCCTAAATAAAATATTTTTCAATCAATCAATCCATCAATCAATCTAGCTTCTTTTACCCAAGATATTTTAGGTGGAGTCTGTTGTGAAAGGCAAAGGCCAGGGTATCAGTTCTAGCAGTCCGTCTTACTTGTTATGTGATTTTTTTTTTAATTTTTATTTTAACTGAGGTATAGTTGACATACAATATAATGTTAGTTTTAGGTGCACAGTATAGTGATTCAACATTTATATTCACTATGAATTGCTCACCACGGTAAGTGTAGCTGAGGGCAGCCCTGGTGGCACAGCGGTTTAGCGCCGCCTGCAGCCCGGGGTTTGATCCTGGGGACCCTTGATCGAGTCCCACATCAGGCTCCCTGCATGGAGACTGCTTCTCCCTCTGCCTGTGCCTCTGCCCCTCTCTCTCTCTCTCTCTGTCTCTATGAATAAATAAATGAAATCATTAAAAAAAAAAAGTGTAGTTGACCATCTATCACCGTACAAAGTTATTGCAATATTATTGACTATATTCGTTATGTTGTACTTTTCATCCCTATGACTTATTTATTGTACAACTGGAAGTTTGTAACTCTTAATTCACTTCATTTATTTCCATTATCTCCTCTATCCACTTCCCCTCTGGCAACCATCAGTTCTCTGTATGTATGAGTGTTTCTGGTTTTGTTTATTTTGTTTTGTTTTTTAGATTTCATATATAAGTTAAATCAGGTAATATTGGTCTTTCTCTGTCTTTTAAATAATTTTAAGATTTTATTTATTTATTCATGAGAGACACACAGAGAGAGGCAGAGACACAGGCAGAGGGAGAAACAGGCTCCCTATGGGGAGCCTGATGCAAGACTGGATCCCGGGATCCTGGGATCACGATCTGAGCTGAAGGCAGACGCTCAATCACTGAGCCACCCAGGTGTCCCCGTCTTTCTCTGTCTGACTTATTTCATGTAGGATAATACCTTCTCGGTTTATCTATGTTGTCACAAATGACAAGATTTCATTATTCTTTTTTTGGCTGAGTAATATTCCATTGCATGTATCTACCACATTTTCTTTATCCATTCATCTATTGACAGACACTTAGGTCACTTCCATATCATGGCTATTATAAATAATGCTGCAATAAACATAGGGGTGCATATATCTTTTTGAATTAGTGTTTTTGTTTTCTTTGGGTAAATATCCAGAAATGGAATTACTGGATCCAGTGGTATTTCTAATTTTAATTTTTTTGGAAACTAAAATGAGGTGATATTTCATTGTGGCTTTGATTTGTATTTCTCTGGTGGTTAGTGATGTGGAGCATCTTTTCATGTGTTTGTTGCTTATCTGTATATCTTCTTTGAAGAAACATCTATTCAGGTCCTCTGCCTTTTTTTTTTTTTTTTTTTGCTATTTATTGTGTCTTTCTTTCTTTCTTTCTTTCTTTCTCTCTTTCTCTCTTTCTCTCTTTCTCTCTTTCTCTCTCCCTCTCTCTCTCACACACACAAGCAGTGGCAGTGGGGGTGGCATGGGTTTGGGGGCAAAGGAAGAAGGAGAGAGAGAATGTTAAGCAGCCTCCATGCCCAGCACCAAGCCTATACAGGGCTCAATCTCACAGCCTTGAGATCATGACCTGAACCGCAATCAAGAGTCAGACACTCAACTGACTGAGCCACCCAGGCACCCCCTCTGCCCATTTTTACATTGAATTGTTTGGTTTTTTGGTGTTGAGTCATAGGAGTTCTTTACATATTTTGGATATTAACTCATTATCAGATCATTTGCAAAACGTGCTGTGTGATCTTGCACAGGTCATGTTCCCTCTCTGTGCCTCCACTTCCTCATCTGTTAAATGGGCGTGTTGATCGTGTCTGCCGCCTTGTGATCGAGGATAATTAAAAGGAGATGTTTGGAAAACTATCAAGTAGTCCATGCTATAGAATGTCATTTTCTAATTATTATGAATATAATGTAGTAAGTACAGGGTCTTCTTTCCAGCTCAGACCCCATTCTGCTCTTCGTGGGTCACAACCCCAGTAAGGCTTTCATCTGTGTTCAGGAGTGTTTGCCCACAGAAGCTTCCTCATTTAAGGAAGGAGTGGCTCCTGGGAAAGAACCTCATTCTTCAGAGAACTGGAGGTGCTTTGGTTTCCGAAGGAGATGCAGGGACTTGGCCCTTTGAAGGA
Source organism: Canis aureus (assembly GCF_053574225.1). Lineage (NCBI taxonomy): Eukaryota > Metazoa > Chordata > Mammalia > Carnivora > Canidae > Canis > Canis aureus. The sequence continues at coordinate 3,721,163 of NC_135631.1, forward strand.
AGTGAGGTAGCTCTTGCCTTTACCGCACACATGTCAGATTGGGCCGATAGAAGATTAGCATGGCCCCTGCACAAGGATGACACACAAACTCATGAAGGAACTGAGATAAAAGTTGGGCTGAGGACCAAGGGGTCTGGATGGGATCGGACAGATGAAGAAACTGGCATATGGTAGAAAAACTGCTTCAAGTTACACAAAGCCTTGAAGCCAGGATGTCTTAAAATCAGTGGCCAACAGCCAAAGTCCACTGCCCCTTTGAGGAGGGCCGGGAGGTACCTGGGGTATCCCTGGATTTTACTGGGTGATGGGGCATCGGATGTCAGTTCAGGTCTCACCTGGTTCTTGCCTTTCTTCCTCAGTTCATCTCAAAGAGGGATCCAGAGGATGTCAAAGAGGTGAGGCTTCTGGGAGGAAGGGGGACTTTTCCCCAATTCCAGATGCAATAACAGTGAAGGAACAGCTGGTAACTCCTTGATCCTGGGAGGAGGAGGAGGTGCTACATCCCAGTCCACACACACACACACATGCATGTGTGCCGGGGGCAGGCTGGGGGTGGGGAAAGCCTCTTTCTACTACCACTGGCCTGGGACAAGTGTCCTATCCCTCTTAGGTGGTGGTCTGGAAGCGGTACAGCGACTTCCGCAAGCTGCATGGGGACCTGGCTTACACCCATCGGAACCTCTTCCGCCGCCTGGAGGAGTTCCCGGCCTTTCCTCGTGGCCAGGTGTTTGGTGAGTGTTGATCTAGGTAGGCAGGCCCAGTATGGAGGGAGAGGTGGGCAGAGGAGACCCCTGCTGGTGGGAGCTGGATGGAGGAGCCACAACCCCTAGCAAAAACACATCTGGGGAGGGCCCTTAGAGCCTCACTTCCCACATGGGGAAACTGAGGCTCAGAGCAGCCCACCTTTGGTGTGTGTGGGGCCCTTTAGCATCCCGTCTTCCTTAGCCCCATTTTCAGGACAAGGGAGCTAGGCTCAGGGTGATAAAGGGGCTTGGCCTGTAAGAGGCAGAACCAGAATTCCTCCCTAGGAGCTGGTGTCACCTCAAGATCTACGCTATCCAAAAACAGCATCTGTGAGCCAGATGCGGTGAGTCTGAGCTGAGGTGGCCAGATGGGTTGAATGCACACTGAAACTATTACAGTAATTTTTGTATTGGTCACATGTTCAAATGAGACTATTTCGGGTACACTAAGTTAAGTGGAAGGTCTTATTAAAATGGAGTTAACCTGGGAGCACCTGGGTGGCTCAGTTGGTTGAGTATCTGCCTCTGGCTCTAGCAGTGATCTCAAGGTCCTGGGATCCAGCTGTGCCTCCAGGCCCCCACTCAGTGGGGAGTCTGCTTCTCCCTCTCCCCCCTGCCCCTCCCACCTGCTTGGGCATGCTTTCTCTCTCTCTCTCAAATAAATAAATAAAATCTTTAAAATAAATACATAAAATTAACCTGTTTCTTTTTAACTTGGCTACTAGAAAATTAGAAATTACACATGCCATGCGTGATGTATTGCTGGGGGACCAGACTGATCTGTTATCTGAATCTCTAGACTCACGTGAGATACTTTTTCACAGCAAGGTCAAGGGTTGCTGCTGGCAGGTTATGCAGGTATACAGCATACCCAAAAACTATGACAAAGGCGCATCTTGCTGTGTGACCTTGGGCAAGTCACTTTCTCTCTCTGAGTCTTACTTTCCTCCCGCTTCCATCAGAATGATCTGAAATTATTTCATTTCTTGGTGGTTGCCCATCTGCTTCTACTGTCTAGGATGTGAACCCATGGGACCAGAGACCTGGCTTTCCTCCCATTCACCTTCTGAGCCTAGCACATTAGTAGGTGCTTGATAAATCTGGTAAACGGAGGACTAGGGAGTTTGGTCCCTGCTTACAAGGACCCCGCCCCCGCCCCCCAGGAGGAGCCGGGGAAGATGGGAGAACAGCAGCTGGCTGCTGGGATCCTTTCCTGCGGAAGCAGGGAAGTGACCCCTGTGGATCACTGCTTCTCTTCCCACCCCTTGTTCTGGGGGGCTGCAGGCCGGTTTGAGGCCTCAGTGATTGAAGAGCGGCGGAAGGGGGCTGAGGACTTGCTTCGCTTCACTGTTCACATCCCTGCACTCAACAACAGCCCCCAACTCAAGGAGTTCTTCCGGGTATGTGTCCCTGCTTGTCCCTCCCCAGCACCTGGGAAGCCTGCCTGCCCACTAGGCTGCACCCCAAGACACCCCCCACCCGGTCCCTGTCTTTCTCTCCTGCAGGGTGGGGAGGTGACCCGGCCCTCTGGCATATCCAGAGACCTGCACATCCTGCCACCCCCTCTGATCCCCACACCGCCTCCAGAGGAGCCCTGGTTGCCACAGCCACTCCCTGCAGAGAGGAGAGGCCTTGAGGAACTGGAAGTGCCAGGTATGTTGAGGTTGGGGAGGGAGCCAGGACTGGCGGGTCTGGGGGTGATGGAGGGCATGCACTTGCTGCTCACTGAGCTTAGGAAAAATTCTGGGCTATGTCCCAGCTCCTCTACCACTAAGGTGCTGAGAAGCTCTAGCCAGGCCACTTTCCTTCTCTAGGCTTTAGTGTCTTAATCTGTAAGAGGGGTGCCAACCCTAAGAGTAGGCTTGTCCATGCCCTTGGGTGCCACAAGGAATTAGTGAGAAGGTGATTCCATTTTGAAAGCTAGGAAATGATAAGGGCAGGCATGAATGTTCCCGATGATGTGTTCCACAGTGGATCCCCCACCATCCAGCCCTGCCCAGGAGGCCCTGGATCTCCTCTTTAACTGCGGGAGCACCGAGGAAGCATCCACTTCCCCAGCCCGAGGCCCCCTCACAGAGGCCGAGCTTGCCCTCTTCGACCCCTTCTCCAGGGAAGGTAACGAGCTGGGGCTAGCAGAGGGCAGAGGGGGGCTGAGGTAGGGGCATAGAGGATGGGCAGAGCCACCACCTAGCTTGTGTAGTGCTTGGGTAAGTCCTAGAAAGGTGCCCCATGACAGGCAGTTGACAGCCTTGGTGAGAATTGGAAGCAGACACCCTGGTGCCAGGACCCATGAGCTGGCTGCCCCTGGACAGTGCAAGCCTGGAGGAAGGAAAGGGAGATCTCAGGGACAGGTAGATCTTCTCCCTGAGAAAGCTTTGGAACAAGCAGGGATCACACTGTCTTGGGGGAGGGTCGGAGTTCCTTCAGTTGGAAGCCCAAGGGAGGGGCGTCCTGGCCAGCTCAGGGTGGAGATGCAGATCCTGAAGGCAGGAGAGGCCTGATGGTCAGGGGGTGGGTGAGGCTTGGGCCCAGAGGGCAGCACAGGACGCCCTGCAGCAGCTGCTAGCACATGGGGGCACCCCAGACCTAGCATGGAAGCCGGAACCGCCCTCCCCCACCCTCCCTCCATCCCCCCACCCCACAAGGACGTCTGGGTCCCGACCTCCTTGATAAGATCCAGGGGAGCTGAGAGTCCCAGGCTCTGAGACACTGGACCTTTAAATTCTTCAAGTCTCTGGCTTTGTGCTTATTCCAGCTGGGGTGTTGAAGTGGCTCCTCTGCTTCAGGATCATCACGAAAGGGTTTCAGTTTGGAATCCTCCAATATTTTTAAGCCCATTTTATTAGCTTTTCTTCTTTGCCCTTCGGGGACCTCCTGGGGCAGCCTCTCAGCTTTGTGATCAGTGACAGGCATTTGAGTTCATTCACCCCAGATCAGTTCCAAATCGGGACCTCAATCTTCCATCCAATGTTCAGCTCCACACCACCACCCTGCTCGCCTGGGAGGAGTATCCTTTTACTCTTCTGGTTCTGCTTCCTCCCGTCCCTGCTCCTTCGGCCTTTCCCCAGCTGGGTTGGGGGAAGAAGAGATTAGAGAGAGAAGGTGGGGGTGGTGTCACCACACCTGCCTGCCTTGCTCTAGCTGAAGCCCCAGGGGTGTGTGGTGGTCAGATGCTTGGAGAGGAGCCTGTCGTGGCTCCTAGAATGTAGCTCCCATAACACATTCCTTCAGCCCATAAGAAAGCTCCCAAACTCTTGTCCCGCCAGAGCCTGGAAGTGCAGTTTGCTCAGATGCTGCCTCATCTCCCTGCCCCATTGTTTGGGCACCTCCAGCAAGTCCCTCACTATCAGAATCCTCCAGGCAAGGAGCTGGCACTTGTCTCTCTCTTCAGCACATATATTGAACGCTTGTAATCAATGTTTTACGGCATCCCAAGAATACTTCTGCCTTTGGCTCCGTGAGCAACACAGGGAGGGCTCTATGTCCAGCTGGGAAGTGAGAGGTCATCTTTCCCACTTGCAGGAGGCCCCAGTCTCTTCATGGGGTCACTTGGGTGAGGTTGGAGAAATGCCACCCTTCCCTCTCCAGGCCAGTGGTGTGCCATGGTGCTTTCTGTTCCAGCTCCTTCCCTTCAAAGGCCTTTTCACCAAAGATGGGCCAAATCTCTAGCCTTCTTTTGTGTAAGCTGCAGAGGGGAGTTTGGCCACCCAGTCCCGGGGTACATAATGAGACCTTCTCTCTGGGTATCTGGTGAGGATACCCACCACCCACTATCTTCACATTTGTGTCCTCAGCTGATGTTGTAACACCTGAGATTCTCTGAATCTATTATTTTACCATTCCAAGGTTTGGAGCATTTCTACCCTTGGCCTGGCTTAGTTGGTCTAGCATCCTTCAGATGGAATTCTTGAATTTATAGATAGTCAAGAGGGAGGGAGGCCCAGTGACCCAGACCTCACAAAACAATGTTAATACAAAAGAATTACTGAAAGAATTGGGAAGGTAAAATTGTTTTTTACAAAAGCACAGGAATTCTACCAGTTAAATAGATCATGGCTAGTCTGTTTGGTACAAATGGATTTTGAACTGCTCAGGCTCTGCTTCTGTCCACCTGGGGCAGGTTGGTACCTTGCTGGGCAAGAGAAGTCTGGGGATGGATGGCAGGCCCTGGGAAATGGAGGACAGTGTGGCCTGAGCCCTCCACATCTGATCATAGAAAGTTCAGGCCCCAGTCCAACCCACATGGGTGAGCTGGCAGCGATGGAGGCAGAGCCTGAAAGGCTGGACCAGGAACCCTGGGAGCCTGGAGGGCAGGAGGAGGAAGAGGACGAGGAAGGACGGCCCGTCCCTGCCTATCTGAGCCAAGCCACAGAGCTTATCACCCAGGCTCTTCGGGATGAGAAGGCAGGTGCCTACCCTGCAGCTCTGCAGGGCTATCGGGATGGCGTGCATATCCTGCTGCAGGGAGTTCCTGGTGAGTATGGATGGGAAGGTGGAGGGTCAGGCCTAAGCTTTCAGATGGTGGAGTGAAAGGAAGGGAAAATGAAAGACTCAGAGGATCAGAATTTCTCTTCACTGACCAACTGTGTAACCTTGGGCGGTTTCTTTACCTCTTGGGGCCTCAATTTTCTTATTTGTAAAATGGGGAGAATAGCTCTGATTCCCAGGGAGGTAGAAAAAGACATGTGTTGGTGCTCTGTGAACTGTAAGGGGCTAGACCAGGGGTTTTGAACCCAGAGACCTCCGCTGAGCCATTTTCTTTCCACAGGTGACCCGTCACCTGCCCGCCGGGAGGGTGTGAAGAAGAAGGCGGCTGAGTACCTGAAGAGAGCAGAAGAAATCTTGCACCTGCACCTGCCCCAACTCCCATCTTGAGAGGGAGTGAGCCCCTACCCAGGACTCTAGCTTCAGCACTGCCAGCTACTCCCTTTTACTCTCCCTGGGGCCTGGCCCTATATCCTGGTCTTGTAACTCTGGGGGTCATTTCTGTGTGTAACTGGACCAAGAATGACACAAATAATGAATTCAAAGCTCCTTGACCACACCTGCCTCTTTGGAATCAGGACAAAACATTTCTGATCCTGCCTCTTGTGTGGGCAGCATCTCTTGCTGTAAACTAGCTGTTTACCCATCTAGAACAGGGGTCTGCAAGCTATGGCCTGCATCCACCTCTCTCCCATGGCTTTTTTTTTTTTTTGTAAGGCCCATAAACTAGAATGGCTTTTACATTTTTTTAATAGTTGGGAGAAAAATCAAAAGAATAGTATTCTGTGACAGATGAAAATCACATAAAACAAGTGTCTAAAAATTCTGTTGGAACACAGTCACACTCCTTCAGTTCACATGGTCTGCGGCTGCTTTCCCACCACGCCAGCAGGTTGCCTAGTTGCGACCCGCAAATTCCTTTGCAGAAAAAGTTTGCTGACACCTGATCTAGAAAATGGGGAGAATAGTCTCCAGGGAAAGGAGTAGTAGAGAGTGACAGTGAGGCCAATTGAACCAGGCTATCCGGGGACGGGGACGGGGAGGAGGAAGCAGAACGCGGGTTCGGGTTACCCACTGCGGGCGGCGCCCGAAGGCTGAGCGCGAGGGCCGCGGGCTGAAGCCCGGGAGGGCGTGGCCCCGCCCCTCCGGCAAGGTGATTGGTCGTGCGTGGGAGGGGCTGCTCGCTGGTGCATCATGGGAGTGGGACGCTCCGTGGCCTGCGCGCAGTGCATCATGGAGCCTTTAGTAGGCGCCTGAGTCGGAGGTGGCGGCGTGAAGTACGACGCGGGTGTCTCGGGAGGCCCGCTCCAGGCCTCGTGGGAGGGGACGAGCCCGGGGAGAGGACTGCGGGGGCGGGGCGGGGGCGGGGCCCGGCCGGGATCACCCCGCCGGCTCGCTGCAGCCCCGGCCGGCCTCGGCCCGCTCTCGGATGCAATGGGGCGAGTGGCTGCCCCCGGCTCGGGGATGCTGAGAGCCTGTCCTTTCCCCTCAGCGCCCCCATGCCCGGCTGCGAGTTGCCCGTGGGTACCTGCCCAGACATGTGCCCGGCCGCCGAGCGCGCCGAGCGCGAAAAGGAGCGCCGCTTGCACCGCTTCGAGGTGGCGCCCGGGTGCCGCAGCGACCCGCCCCGCGCGGACCCACGGCGCGCCGTGAAGGAGTACCAACGGCCGGCTGCCGGCAAGGCGCGGCCCCTGCCGAGCCAGCTGCGTCCGCCGAGGGTGCTGCTGGCCACCGTGCGCTACCTGGCCGGCGAGGTGGCCGAGCGCGCCGACGCATCCCGCGCCGAGGTGGCCAGCTTCGTGGCGGATAGGCTGCGCGCGGTGCGGCTGGACCTCGCCCTGCAGGGCGCGGACGGCGTCGAGGCGGCGGCGGTGCTGGAGGCGGCGCTGGCCGTGCTGCTGGCGGTGGTGGCGCGGCTGGGACCCGACGGGACGCGCGGGCCAGCGGACCCGGTGCTGCTGCAGGCCCAGGTGCAGGAGGGCTTCGGCTCTCTGCGGCGCTGCTACGCGCAGGGCGCCGGGTCGCGTCCCCGCCAGGCCGCCTTCCAGGGTCTCTTTCTGCTCTATAACCTGGGTGAGTCGAGTCGAGTCGAGTCGGGGCAGCAGGACGGCGGGGTGCGGGGGTGCGGGGGTTACTTAGGGGAGGGGAGGGTGCCTCCACGGGGACAGTGGAGGCCGAGGAAGGAAGGAGAAGCTTTAGAGTCTCACCATTAGCTCCCTCCTCATCCCTAACTTCTGTTTGTTTTCTTTTGTTTTTTTAAGATTTTATTTATTCATGAGAGACAGAGAGACAGAGAGAGAGAGAGAGAGAGAGAGAGAGAGAGGCAAAGACATAGGCAGATGGAGAAGCAGGCTCCCCACAAGGAGCCCGATGTGGGACTCGATTCCAGCATCCTGGGATCACGCCCTGGGCCAAAGGCAGATGCTCTACCGCTGAGCCACCCAGGTGTCCCCCTAACTTCTAAATGGGTAGAGTTAATGAGCAACACCCACCAATCCCCGACGTGGGCCTTCTGGCCTGTCCCTTCCCCTATTTGGGTCTCAATTTTTTTTTTTCCTAATAAAAGTGGAGAGGACGGAGTTGGAACGGAAAAATTGGCCTGGTGATTTTCAAACTTTTTAAGACTTTCATCGGGATCCCTGGGTGGTGCAGCGGTTTAGTGCCTGCCTTTGGCCCAGGGCGCAATCCTGGAGAGCTGGGATCGAATCCCACGTCGGGCTCCCAGTGCATGGAGCCTGCTTCTCCCTCTGCCTAGGTCTCTGCCTCTCTCTCTCTCTCTCTCTCTCTCTCTGTGTGACTATCATAAATAAATAAAAATTTTAAAAAAAAAGACTTTCATCAGTGTTGCAAAGCAGCCAAGAACATATGCCCATGAATGTCTCAGACATTAGATCCTTCCTATCGATGAATGGTGCATTCTAATAAGTTTTATTTTTTTATTTTATTTATTTTATTTTATATTTTATTTTATTTATTTTATATATATATATATTTTTTTTTATTGTAATAAAATGATCTTGATTTCAAAACTTACTAATGGGCCAGAAGCCTCAGTTTACAAAAGTGGCCCAAGGTTCCGGTATCTGTGATTCTCCTGAAAGGGAAGTAGGGGCAGAATGTCCTCAAAGCAAAGGCCTTACCAGGTAGATAGATAGGGAAGATGTGGTAGAGCCAGCTTCTTAATCTGTGCAGCCCCTGGGGCAGTGCGGAAAGGGCTGGGTTTGAAGTCAGAAAACTTGAATTTTGTTGTATTGAATTCTACTACATTCGAACTCTTTTTTTTTTTTTTTTTAAGGTATTTATTTATTTATTTGTGATAGTCACAGAGAGAGAGAGAGGCAGAGACACAGGCAGAGGGAGAAGCAGGCTCCATGCACTGGGAGCCCGACGTGGGATTCGATCCCGGGTCTCCAGGATCGTGCCCTGGGCCAAAGGCAGGCGCCAAACCGCTGCGCCATCCAGGGATCCCTACATTCGAACTCTTTAAGTCTCTGACAAGTCACAAAATTATCTGGGTCTGTCTCCCTCATCCAAAAACAATGCCTCCTTTTATTAGGAGGATTCAGACTGTTTGAAAGGGCTTAGAATAGGCTCAGGAAGCAGCTGATAGAGAAAAGGGGACCTAAGGGGAACTTGGCCCCCCCAGGGGGGGGCGCCCAGAGTGGAAGGTAGGTGGGCCAAGGCTGGAGATGAGCTTGGTGGTAGGCCAGGCGAGGCGGGCGACGAGGCAGAGGACCCCGGCTGGTGGGAGGGTAGATGGGGGTTGGCCTAAGCAGATGGGGTGCCAGGCGGGCGGGGCCCTGGAGAGACTCTGGAATTCTCACCCGGGCACCTCGCTTACAGGCTCCGTGGAGGCCCTTCACGAGGTTCTACAGCTGCCTGATGCCCTGCGTTCCTGCCCGGCCCTGCGCAGGGCCTTGGCTGTGGACTCGGCCTTTCGCGAAGGCAACACCGCCCGCCTATTCCGCCTGCTGCGGATCCTGCCCTACCTGCAGAGCTGTGCTGTGCGGTGCCACATCGGCCGCGCCCGCCGAGGAGCCCTGGCCCGCCTCGCTCGTGCCCTGAGCACCCCCAAAGGCCAGACCTTGCCCCTGGGCTTCATAGTCCACCTGCTGGCCCTGGATGGGCCTGAAGAGGCACGGGACCTGTGCCAGGCCCACGGACTGCCCTTGGATGGACAGGAAAGAGTTGTGTTTCTCAGGGGTCATTACACTGAGGAAGGGCTGCCACCTGCTGGGACCTGCAAAGTGTTGGTAGGGAGCAAACTCGCAGGGCGCACCCTGGAGGAGGTGGTCATGGCAGAGGAGGAAGATGAGGGTGTGGACAGACCCAAGTCCCCAGCATGAGGAGGAGCTGTGCACTCTCCCAGAGCCCAGGACTGGATCCAAGCACTCAGGTTTCTTTTTTCATAATTCCTACACAATAAAAGGAACTTGTTTTGTAGGGACAATAACTATGCTTGATTTATTTGGGAGAGGGCAGGGAGGAGTTGAGACATGATAGCCATATGGGGGGAAAGAGCTCAGAGTAGCCGTACTGGGACTAAGCTGTTGCCTCAGAAGCTTGATAGGGTTCTATGATTGTCCTCAAATTGGCATCAAGGGAGACTGGGAAATAACACCCCCCCCCAAAAAAAAAAAAACTGGAGTGGGAGAAGGTTAAGATGAAGGATGGTGGGGAGCTGGGGTCAGAAGTCAGCCACAGGCCTTAGGGTGGCTGCTGCGCCCTCCAGGGCCACCACCAAGATGCTGAGCTGCCTTTGCACTTCAGCCCAGGCGGGAGATCCAAGGCTTGTGTTCATGGCCCTGGAGCAGGCATTAGCCAGGCCTGGAAATGTGGCCACGGAGCCGGTGCGGGGTGCCCAGAGCACATGGCTGATAGGAAATATGGGGGAGAAGCAAAGTAATTTGGGAAATGGGGAAGAGAGGAGCTTCAGCCTGGAACAGGCTCTTGTCCTGTATACAGCTAGGCAGTATAAAGTATAAAATGCCTCCCCACCGTCTCTGAAAGCTGGGGACCTTACAGCAATGGCCCTGCGAGATCTAGCTTATGGTCCCAAGGTGACCTTGACTGATTTGCCTCCCATTCTTTGAGCGTGATTCCCCAGCTAACAGCAAAGGCCACCAAAACTATTAGATTCTCCTCCCTCAGGGGATCCCTGGGTGGCCCAGTGGTTTAGCACCTGCATTCAGCCCAGGGCGTGATCCTGGAGTCCCAGGATCGAGTCCCACATTGGGCTCCCTGCATGGAGCCTGCTCCTCCCTCTGCCTGTGTCTCTGCCTCTGTGTGTGTGTCTCATGAATAAATAAATAAAATCTTTAAATAAAAAAAGATTCTCCTCCCTGAGATGGGTGCCCATTGCCCAGCCTCTCCCCATGGCACTTCCCAAGAACTTTGGAGCAGGCTCACCTGTAGTAGCGTTCTTCTGGGAAGGCTCGTGGGTTTAGGAAGGTCCGTTCCAAGAGCATAAGCTGGTCGTTGAGCATCCGGACCTGCAGGGGGCTGGAAATGGCAGGACCATCTCATCACCCTGGAACTAGCAGCCCAGCTGCCAGCCTGCATCCTGCCCTGGATGCCACCCTCCCAGACATCTGTTTGGTGCCCTTGCTCACTCAGGGGTGGCCTTCTGAAGCGCTGATATGCGTTGATCCAAGGCCCCAGCTGCCCCCTCAAACTTCTCCACTGCAGTCACCAGAGGTACTGTCAGGAATAGCCAGCATCTTAGCCCTGGAGGTGCAGGGCTCCCCGTACCTCCATGTCAAGGGGGATCCATACCCAGGCTGATGCTGTGCTGCTCCAATAGGACCCCAAGGTTCTGCTGGGCAGCCTGCAGAAAACTTCGGAGCGTCTCTCCATAGTCACTGACGTTAAGAGGAAGGAAGAGGCTGTCGCTGAGCCTGAGAAGCACACTCCCTGCTGTCCGGGCCACAGCCTGGTGGCTGCTGAAGCCTGCAGGGAGGGTGACCAGGCCAGGGCTCAGTCTTCAGCCCATCCTTCCCCAGACTCAGGATTCCCCTTTCCCCATTCCTCACCAGGGTCCACAAATTTGTCCACATAGCCAAAGGTGTCGAAGGCTGTGTGGTAGGTGGGGTAGATCCTGGCTGAGGTCTTGCTCTAGGGGAATAAGGCCAAGGTTACAGGCTTGGGATGAGAAGTCGGAGTTAAAAAAAAAAAAAAAAAAAGAGAGAAGTCGGAGTTGTACCAACAGTGAACTCTACAACATGGGAATGCTACATCCATGAGATAGGTTCTAGAATTCATACTTTACAGAGGAGGAAACTAAGATCTCTGGAATCAGAATGCCTCTTTTGTTTTAAGATTTTCTTTTTTAAAATTATCTCTATACCCAACATAGGGTTTGAACTCCTGACCCCAAGGTCAACAGTTGCATGCTCCACTGATTGAACTAGCCAGGTGCCCAGGATGCTTTTTAAGTCAATGTCATCCTCCAACTAACTGGCAGTGTGTCACACACACCCCTCATAATGCATATCACAGTGTTGTATTTTAAATTCAGTAGTATCTTAAATTTAATAAAATAGCATTGGCGAGCATAAAGAGATCCTCAGGTTGAGAAAGAGCCCAGGGAGCATAGCTAATGAGTGGTGGAGCTGGACTCAGTCTGCACTAGAGAGGATTTAAGAGAGGAAGGGACTGGGGAACAGAAGGGTGGCCACTCACCCGGTCATAAGTGTAGGCGATGTCCATGGAGGAGATGCCCAGGAAGTGAATGAATGGTGCATAGTCGCTACCAGCACCCAGAGAGCCAAGGCTGCAAAAAGGAAAGATGGTCAGGCTGAGGGTGCTGGGCCAGCCTGCCCTCCTCTCTCAGGGCCCCAGCCCTGGCCATGGGCTCACCTGGGGACCAGGCCATACACTGGGCTGCTACGGTTGAAATACCGGATCCAGTTGTCATAGATGCTGAGGCCACCCAGGCTTGGTGCAGGGATCTGACCCAGAGGGGAGTTCAGTCTGAGGCTGACCCCTCCCCAGACCCAAGAAGCATCTGCCACCAGGCCCACCCAAGTCTCCATCCTATGCACAGGCCTGTGGGTCCTATAAGGCCTGCCCCCAGCCTCAGCCCCTCTAATAAGTACCAGCTCCAGACCCGTGCCTCCCCTCCATTACCCCTTGAGCCACCCAGCCCCCTCTTGCCCCCCACAGGGACCATCCTCTCCACCCCACCCCCCTTCACCTGTTTGGAGGCCGCAAAGATGACGCTCTGGACCGGGGGTGTCCCCTGAGCCCTCAAAGTCGCATTGGCTGTGGGAAGATCAGAAAGACTATTCGGGCCGCCGCCCCCTCATTTCCCCTCTCCCAGTCAGCCCATCCACCCCAGGTACCAAACACCGAGATGTCCACATTGATGTAGGCCACGGCACGCTCCTGCAGCTTGCTGAAGAATTCCTGCGGGAGGGAGGCCCGACGTGAGCCCGGCCAGGCCCAGCACCGGGATCCTCTCCACAGCCCACCTTGTCTGGCAGCTCACCTCGGTGAATTCTGTGGAGCCAATGAGCCCAAACTCCTCGGCCCCCCAGCTTGCAAACACTATTGATCTGCGGGGACGCCAGGTGCCTGGGGAGAAGGATAAAGGCCTGGAGGTCAGGATCCAGGAGTGGCTTGGAGGAAATTCTGGGGACTCGGAGAGGAGGAAGGGCCCCTGGGCAAGGCAGCTAGCGACAGGAGGTAGGTCCTGCTGCCTCTCCAGCCCAGCCTTCTCCAGGTGCCATCCTCCTTCCAGCCTCCCACCTGTGCTGGGACCCTGCTCCAACACTGCCCACAATACCAATCTCAGCTGCTCCCTTCTGCCCCAGTGCCCTGCCTCCCCGTCCTTATAGGTATGCTTTGAGTAGACCTCCGGACCCTCCATCTCCAATGGTCTCCTTCGGGAATCCCAAGCTGAATTCTCCCGCAACCTTCTCCACTCGGTGATAATACATTATCCATCCAATCCTTATAACAACACCTTGAGGGACAGAGCCTTATCTCCATTTCATAGTTGAAACTGAGCCGCCCAAAAGGTAAATGACTCACCCAGAGTTACACAGCTGGTGGGCAGCAGAGCCAGGGTCAAATCTAGGGTCTGGCTCCGGGGTCCAGGGCCCTAACGAATGGTCCATACTGCCTCTCACAGCCTCTGGCAGCCTCCTTTTCATCTCTAGTCTCTGCCCACATCGCTCTTGCCATGGTCTCCAGCCACCTCCGGGCAGCCCTGGCTCCCTTGCCCCTTACGTCCTCCAGACCCCTCAGCTTCCACAGCACTACATGTTCCCAGTTGTGCTTCCAACTTGAGCTCCAACTCAGTACCCTTTGACCATTTATCAGCTTTTCATTTTCATTTTATTTTTTAAAAAAGGCTCCATGCATAGAGCCCAGCATGGGGCTTAAACTCATGACCCTGAGATCAAGACCTGAGCTTAACTGCTTGAGCCACCCAGACACCCCTCTCAGCCTTTTGATTGATCGACTGATTGATTTTTGAAGATTCTATTTATTTGAGAGAGAGAGAGAGAGAGAGAGAGAGAGCACCAGCAGGGGGAGCAGCAGAGGGAAAGGGAGCAGCAGACTCCCTGCTGAGCAGGGAGCCAGAGGCGGGGCTTGATCCCAGAACCCCAGGACCATGACCCAACCTAAAGGCAGATGCTTAACCAATTGAATCACCCAGGCGCCCCTTAGTTTTTTTGTTTTAAATGAAAATTGTAAAAGTATGTAAGAATTATATGCTTGCAATAACAAATTTTCACACTCTTTCCTGCCCCAAATGCATAACCTGTATCTAATCAGATGAATCCAAATTGAGGGACACTCAACAAAATAATATCAGGATCATAAAAGACAAGAACTAAGGAACTATTACAGATGACACATGCCACTACCATACATGCAATGTGTGATCCTGGATTGGCCCTCGGATCTGAAATTTCCTTTTGTTCTAAAGGTCATTATAAGAACAATCAGCAACATTGTTAATTTCCTGATTCTGATCATTATATGGCGGCCATGAAAGAAAACGTCCTTATTTTTAGGAAATACGCAGTGATATGTTTATGGGTAAAGGTGCAGCATCTCTGCAACTCTCAAACACTCCAGAAAACCATGTAAAAAGAGCCAAGGTGGTAAAATCTTAATATCAGGAATATCTGGCTTCTTTGTACTATTTTGGCAAGTCTCTTGTAAGTCTGAAATTACTTCAAAATAAAACACTTTAACAACAATAGAGGCAGAAATTCCTACACTACCAGAGGGGGTAAAGCCACAGGCCCAGCTTCTCTCCGCAAGCTAGTCCATTATCAGTTGATCTTAACCACACCTGTGGTTTCACATGTCATTTATGCCACCAACTCCCCAGTTTATCTCTAGAGTCTCTTTCCTGACCTTGGAGACCAGCACTTGCAACTGCCTGCTGGCCCTCTCCCTGAGAAATGTCTCTTAGGCACCTCAAAAGCACCATGTGAAGGGACATGCATGTATAAAGATGTAATTTGTGACATCAGTACCATAAACGAGAAGGACAGAGCTTTATAGAAGTAGAACTTTTGTATGAGATTAAGTGGGTATCAATTCAAATTACATAGTTGTAACTTTAAGATGTTACATGGACTGGAAGATGAAAAAGTTCTAGACATGGATGGTGGTGATGGGTGCACAACACTGAATATACTTAATGCCACTTAACTGTACACTTAAAAATGGTTAGGAAGGTAAACTTTAGAGGCACCTGGGTGGCTCAGTCGGTTGAGCGTCTGACACTTAATTTCAGCTTGGGTCATGAACTAGGGGTTATGGGATCGAACCCCATGTTGGGCTGCGTGCTGGGAGTGGAGCCTGCTTGGGATTCTCTCTCTGCCTCTCTTTATCCCTCTCTAAAAAAAAAATTAATTAAAAATAAAATTTTGGGCAGCCCTGGTGGCTCAGGGTTTAGTGCCGCCTTCAGCCCAGGGCGTGATCCTGGAGACCTGGGATCGAGTCCTGCGTCGGGCTCCCTGCATGGAGCCTGCTTCTCCCTCTGCCTGTGTCTCTGCCTCTCTCTCTATGTCTCTCATGCATGCATAAATAAAATCTTTTTTAAAAATTGTTTTTTAAAGGGATCCCTGGGTGGCGCAGTGGTTTGGTGCCTGCCTTTGGCCCAGGGCGCGATCCTGGAGACCCGGGATCGAATCCCACGTCAGGCTCCCGGTGCATGGAGCCTGCTTCTCCCTCTGCCTGTGTCTCTGCCTCTCTCTCTCTCTCTCTCTGTGACTATCATAAATAAATAAAATTTTTTTAAAAATTGTTTTTTAAAGAGAAAAAGAAAGGTAAATTTTATGGTATGCATATTTTACAACAATTTTTAAAAAGCTAAAAAAAAAAAACATGTGAAGAACTGAATTCATATTCTTCCCCCTAGATCTGCTCTCTGACCTTGATTTGGTTTTCCTTTTTTTTTTTTTTTTTTAAGATTTTATTTGTTTATTCATGAGAGAGAGAGAGGCAGAGACACAGGCAGAGGGAGAAGCAGGCTCAGCCCAACATGGGCTCAATCCCGGGTCTCCAGGATCAGGCCCTGGGCCAAAGGCAGGTACCAAATCGCTGAGCCACCCAGGCTGCCCCTAATTTGGTTTTCATAAATATTACTGCCATCCACTAGGTTGCTCAAACCAGAAATCAAGGATCCAGGAGTCCTCCACTTGTCATCTCCCTTACCTCTGTCACCAAAGACCTCCTTCCCACTGCTCCCTCCTTGGTACAAAACACACTATCCCTCCTGGCCCTAAGGATGACAAGGCCTCTGACTGGATGAGGAGCCCCCACTCCATCCCCCCATCCCTCCACCCCCACCCCATCCTCCATCTGCCACCGCTGCCACAGGGCCAGCCTCCTCACAACCTCCCCAACTGGAACAGGAGAAAGAGTTTACAATCAGGACTCCATCATGTCACTCTTTTGATTAGAATCCCACACCAGGGATCCCTGGGTGGCGCAGAGGTTTGGCGCCTCCTTTGGCCCAGGGCGCGATCCTGGAGACCCGGGATCGAATCCCACGTCGGGCTCCCGGTGCATGGAGCCTGCTTCTCCCTCTGCCTGTGTCTCTGCCTCTCTCTCTCTCTCTCTGTGTGTGACTATCATAAATAAATAAAAATTTATAAAAAAAATAAAAAATAAAAAAAAAAGAATCCCACACCATCTTCCCACCAACCTCACACTGAACTCACAACTCCCCAGCTGGGCTGCCACCTGGTCCGGGCCCTCCTCTCCACATGCTCTGCCCTCCACCTGGATCACCACCTCACCCCAAGCTGCCAGCTCCGGAGCGAGGCCTTCCTGAGCTGGGCCTTGTACCAGGACAGCCCCTTGGACGTTTTTCCTTATAATAGCGGGGACCACAGTTGTCTATACACGCAGCAACTCAGATGTTCACGGGGGCGGGGGCGGTGTCTGCTGCACCTAGAACTGGCTTGGCACATGGTAGGCACAAGGCATGTATGTTGAGTTAAATCCCTGCCTCAACTGGGCTGAAGCTCCCCGAAGGCAGAACCTGGGCACCCCCTTCTCACAACCGCACCTGGCCTCACTCCACGGGAGGGGCACAGGCCTCTCAGAAGCCACTGCACGACTCGCCATATCCCCCCGGGGCCACTTGAGCGAGGCCAGGGCCGCGTCCTCGCAGGTCGGCCCCCAGGGCCTCAGGCCGGGCAGTGGGCCTGGGCGCTGGGCCGGGGCAGGTGGGGCAGGACCCCGAGGTGTGGGTGCCCGCGGGCCGGGCTGCCTCACCTTTCTTCAGCAGGGTCCCCAGGACCCGGGAGAGCTCGAGGAGGACAGCAGTGCCACTGCTGGGGTCCACGGCCCCGTGTACCCAGCTGTCCCGGTGGTTCCCGTACAGCACATAGCGGTCTGGCGGGGGCAGCAGAGACGCAGAGACCCGGTTAGGAGGGAGATGGGTGGGGCCAGCCGGGCGGGGCGCGGAGGTGGGGGGGGGGGGACAGGCCCGGAGTCTCCGGGAGCCCCGACGGGGCGCTCACCTGGCTCCACCGCCCCACGGATGATCCCCAGGACGTTGGAGGAGTTCCGCAGCTCCAGGCGGTTGTAGACGCTCACGTTCACCTGGCTTGGGGAGCCAAGGGGGCGACCAGAGGTTTGGCCCTGCCCACTCCCTCCCCCCGGGCGGGGGAAACTGAGGCCCAGGGCGAGAAAGTTAATCCACTGATCAAAGACCTTTCTTAACCCGCGAGCAAACCCCAAAACTTTTTGTTGGCTTTTTCCTGTGCTGCCTCCCACACCCCCTGCTCCCCCTTGCTCCCCACACTGGCCTCAGGCTGGAAGCCCTTCCTCCACTGAAGTTACTGTTTCAAAGCAAAGTTTACAGTGTCAGCTGCCCAGACCCTGTCTCCACCCTTCCTCCACCCCACCCTGAGGAGTCAGGAGAAGCTGGGGGAGTCAGAAGAGCTTCTGGGGGCTCTGCTCATCCGACTCTGGTCTTGGCCAGCCTGGAGGATGGAAGGAGGGCAGAGGAAAGAAGATGCACAGCCCGAGGGGTTCTCATTTCCTTGGGCTGTGAGCTCTGAGCCCTAGTCCCAACCCTGCCTGCATCCTGGGACCTCTCCAGACCCCAGGCTAGGACCAGGTCCCCCATCACGCTGGGTGTGTGGATTCCAGCAAAGGAGCCAGAAAAATGCTAAGACTCCACAGACCCCTTGTGGGGGACCCCAACTTAGGCTGAGGATTGGGTGTGTTGGATGTTCATGGTACCCCTGCCAGGCCTCTTTATTTATTTTATTTTATTTTATTTTATTTTATTTTATTTTATTTTATTTTATTTTATTTTATTTATTCATGAGAGACAGAGAAAGAGAGAGAGAGAGAGAGAGGCACATACACAGGCAGAGGGTGAAGCAGACTCCATGCAGGGAGCCTGATGTGGGACTCGATCCCAGGACTCCAGGATCATGCCCTGGGTGGAAGGCAGGCCCTAAACCGCTGAGCCACTCAGGGATCCCCCTCGGCCAGGCCTCTTTGCTGAGAAGACTCCTTGGACTATTTCCCAAGAACCCTCCACATACACCCTTTCACAAGCCGCCCCTCCTGAGAGGAGGGGGCCCTCTGCCCCTCTCCCCCGTGTACTGCCCACCTGTGTTCTGCTTGACCAGCACAGAAATATTAAATGTACTCTATTCACCAGGGAAAAAAAAAATGGAGCAAGTCCTGTTCTTCTGATTCCAGTTCTTCTCATGGCCTCAGTTAGGTATTTTTTGGATACTTAGTGTATGCCAGCATCATAATAGGCTCTGGGCAGTGACTGGACACAGCCCTGCTCTTGTGGGACCTCCCTCCCCTGAAAGAGGCAAACCCCGAGGAAGTAAGCCACTGCAGGCGATGAAGTGGCATGAGAAGGACACTAACAAGTCCACCTGTGAGAGGATACCTGGTGGCAGGTTGAGGATGTTGGTCCCAGTTAGGAATGGCAGGAGTGTAGGGAAGGGTGTTCCAGGCAAAGGGAACAGCAAGTGCAGAGGTCTTGGTTTGCACTTGGCATGTTCAAGACAGGAGGTGGCTGGAGAGTGGAGGTCATAGATGAAGTGGGGGTGAAACTCCACAGGGCCTTGTGGGCCATGCAATTGTTTCACTGGCTTCCCCAAAGACAGGACAGGTATCCCGAGAAAGTTGGAAGACAGAAGAAAGGGAAAGGCTAGGCCTTGAGATGGGCAGGGAAGCCTACCAAGGGAAGAGGAAAGGAGCCTTGAGGAGGAGGGCCCCACCTCACCTGTCTGCTGGGAAGTCACCATTTGGCTGGAAGCCAGGTCCCAGCTTGTAGTCACAACCCAGTGCTCCCTGCCAGGCAGCTGGGGCCGAGGCTCCCTGGAGGTTGCTGGGGAGGAGGTGAAGGATGTGGGGATTGACGGTTGACGGCCACTGGAGGGTGGGCAGGGAACCCCCAGAGCACCAGAGCTTACCAGAGAAGGATTTTTGCATCTTCGAAGCCAATAGGTTGAGTGGGAATTGGAGGAAATCCAGAGACAGTATCTGGATCCAGGCGGAAGGAAGAGGGATTGGCTGGAAGGTACGGAGTCAGGGGATCCCCAAAATACTCATAGTAGGAGCCTCGCTCCACCCCTGATGGAGGCAGGCGCCAGGAGTTTGGGAAGGTCTCATTGGTGGAGCTCTGCCCATCATTGATGTCTGCGGGGTCCGTGTACACCAACACCCCAGCGACCCCATGTTTGGCAGCGTTGACAGCCTGCAGGAGGTGGATGAGGCTGTGTTTAGGGGAAGGGGGAGGTGGGCTCAGGTCCTGTTCCCTGCCTCCTTCCTCGCTGTAAAAGATCTGTCTTCCTACAGGCAAGATGATATTCATACCAATCCTTCACTGCAGCACTGCTTGCAAACGACCCTGGGGCATAGGCTGGCGATGCTTATCAGTGTGGCTGGTACAGAAACGGGAGGCAGGGAAACGGAGGCAGGGTGTGCTCCTGCACCCGTGGTTACAGCAGCACCTTCACAGGAACCAACAGGTGGAAGCAGCTCAAGTGTCCACCGACAGAAGGAGTGGACGAGCAAATGTGGTAGCCAACGTGCAAGAGACTATTACTCAGTGTTCCAAAGCAAGGAAGCTCTGACACAGCATCGATGGCTCTTGAAAACATTATGTTCAGTGACGAAGCCAGACACAAAAAGACAAACTGTGTGCTTCATCTTATGTGACATTTCTAGAACAGACACATTCATACAGCCTTCAGAAAGAGGGCAAAGGTTACTGGGAGCCTGCGAGGCAGAAGTGGGGAAGTGGGGGTGTGAGTATTTAATGGGCACCGAGTTTCATTTGAAATGATCAGGAGTTCTGGGAATGGATGGTGGTAATGGTTGCACAACATTGTGAAGGTACATAACACCCTTACATTATATATTTAGATTTATTTTATGATTAGATTGGTCTTAATTTTATGTCGGTATATTTTAGCACAATAAAAATAAAAGAGTACATCAAAAAAGGAAGAACAAGGACACAATTTATGTACCAATCAAGAATAATCTCTAGAACGTATTACGGTGAAAAAAAGCACAGCTTGAAACAGTGGGTATAGTATGCTGCTTCTATAGAAAAAGGGGAAATAAAAATATATATTTATATGTGCTTCTTCCAAAAGTAACTGTGGGTAGATCACCCATAAACTTAAAAAAAAAAAAAAAAGAAAAAGAAAAAAGTAGTTACCTCTTTGGAGGATGGCATTGCAGGAAAACTTTTCAACTCTAGACTTTTTTTTAACTGGGAAGTCTATAATCTGTATAATTCCACCACACCTCTTCTCTCTTTTTTTCTTTTCTTTTTTTTTCAGCTCTTATTATGGGTACTTCATTGAATACAGATAACATAAAATTTACTGCCCTATCCATTTTATAGCACAAAGTTCAGAGGAATTAAAGACATCCACATTATTGCACTGCTGTCACCACCATCCACTGACGTCTTCTACTTGCAAACCCGAAACTCTGTAGTTTCACTAAACACTAACTCTCTATTCCCTTTTCTCAGTCTCTACCTTCTTAAATTAAAAGAAAACACACACACACATTTTTTAAAAAAACTACAGATGTGAAATACTTAGTCAAAAGTTTTAGTTAGACTCCCAGCATATCAAAGCTGAAAATGTGGGTAGCCTGGGTGGCTCAGCGGTTTGGTGCCGCCTTCAGCACAGGGCAGGGCGTGATCCAGGAGTCCCGGGATGGAGTCTGGGTTCCCTGCAAGGAGCCTGCATCTCCCTCTGCCTTGTCTCTGCCTCTCTCTCTGTCTCTCATGAATAAATAAATAAAATCTTTAAAAAAAAAAAAGCTGAAAATTTTGCCTGATGCATTTATTTCCTCAGGCTCTGTGGGGTCAGGGGAGGCATCCAATGGTAACAGCACAAATCCAGCTCGCCTGTTCTGGCCTAGCCCAGGGCTCCACACCCCACCCAATGCTGCTCCGCCCCCTCCCCCACCCCACCTGGCTGCTTGCACTGGGGACTACCGCTCACCTTGGCCCCACGTCCTGTGCCCCCATATCGGGTCAGCGCGATGGTGCCTTCTAATTTGATGCCCTGAGCCTGTAGCTTCATGAAATCTTCTTCTGTTCCCTGGTTGGCATAGACCAGGAGGCCCTAGTCCCAAGAGGAGGTGGTCCTTAGAGCCAGGCCCAGCAAAGAGGGAGTGAGGAAAGGAGAGGGAGGCTGAGTGGCGGGATGATGGATTTGGATTCTATTTTCCTACTTCACCCAGACCTTGTAAGCTCCCCAGGAAGAGAGTCACCCGTGGCTTTCTCCATGTCCAGATACCCTGAAGCAGGCCTGGTCTTGAGTAGGGGCCATTAGAATTTGTAGAATGACTAGGTGATGGGCAACAGGAGTAGCAATGGAGGAATGGGGGGCAGGGCAAGCTCTTGGGCCAGGAAGGGAGGAGTTGGGGTGGAGGGCAGGATGTTCCAGGCCCACCTGTGGGGTTCCCGGGGGAGCGTAGGCTGCGTATGGGGGTACCACATCGGGCCCCCCCTGCTCCCCAGTCAGGTTCTGTTCGCTCTGGCGGCAGGAGAAGAGGACATTCCCAGTGGGACTCACTGTGGAGGAGGAGCAGTGTCAGGGCTGGGCCTGGCAGCTGCCCCCCCCACAGGCATCCCCATCCTGAGCAGCAGCTCACCGACAGCCACGCGGTTAGGCTGCTCCCGGCTGGGGAAGGACAGCAACACTTCATAGGTGGAGGCCTCAGCTGAGTCCAGGCCTGACTCCGGGTCCCGCCAGCGCTGCAGCAGCAGCTGCACCAGTGCCTCATCTTGGGGGCTAGAGGCCAGGTGAGGCTCCCTGGAGAGTTCTCTGTAGGGTGGAAGGAAGGACAGGACGGCCAGGACCAGGGTTAGGGAGGCCTCTCTGGCCCACCAGAGGGGAGGGGAGACAGCCATCTCACCTAAGGTTCTCTCGGATCCTGCTGGCATCCAGCTGTTGCATGATGCTCTCAAGGATCTCCAGATCCAGGTCCTGGAAGATGCTGGGAGTTGGTACATCGGACCCTTTGGGGATGGCAAAGTGGCCCAGGATGATCCCCAGCCCTAAGAGGGCAGCAGCCCCCACTATCCCCCCAAGCACATTCACCCACTTCATCCTATGGAGTCTTAGCAAGCTGGAGTCACTCCTTACAGATGAGTGTTGGTCTAGTTAATCATTACCCTGTGGGTGGCCCTGCCCTTTGGCCTCCAGCTGTCAGGGAGTCAGGAAGCGTCAGGGAGCATCCTGCAGGGAGGGCCAGGAGCAGTTACATCTACCTCGATTTTTGCTGAGCAGTTACCTGGAAGGGACTCCCCGGGGAGTCAAGTGCACACAGACACACTGAGATCCAGGGAGGGACAAGGTCTCAGCCAGATCTCCCAGTAAAACAGGCCGAGCCAGAACGGGAACTCAGACCCCTGTTCAGAGCAAGACTGGGCCTGCTCCCTACTATCCCCACCTCTGTCTCCTCGGTGCTGTGGAGGCAGAGAAAATTAAGGCCATTCCACTTTAAGTTCAGCGTTATCACAAGTACAGCCATCCCAGGCCCCTGTGAAGAAGAGCTGAACTTTACCTTACTTAAGTTACAGGAAGAAAACAGCTTACAGCTTAATGTCCTAGAAAGCCCCATATTATAATAAAAACAGAGCCCAAGCCAAGGGCAGGAAGCCCCTATTAGAATGAGAACAGAGCTCAATGCCCTTGAAGGCCCCATATCAAAATGTAAACAGAACTTGAGGAATTGCTCCAGCCCTTCTGGAGGTCCCCCAGACCAGTCCTTAAAACTAAGCTGAAACCCACCTCAGGGTCCAAGTCCCTGCTCTGCTGTGTCGGGTCCACTTGGACCCAAGCTCGAGCTTGTAAATCAACCCTCGTGTGTTTGCATCGGTGTCGGCTCCTTGGTGGTTTCTCGGATTCACAATCTTGGGCACAACAGGTGTCATTTGATTTCCAGCATCCCCAGCCCTGGCTGCCTGAGCAGGTTTTGAGCTTAAATGCCATCACCTTGCTAGACATAGGCCATGATTTCGCTTCCCTGAACCTGTTTTCTTAGCTGTAAAATGAGGATAACAGATCTATTTCACAAAACTGGTGCTGTTTTCATTCAACAAGACCACACCTATAGAAATATATAGCCCAGTGTCTGGCACATAGTGGGAGCTCAGTAGATTTTAGCCACTCCTGCCTCATCTGACTCCCTAAAATGGCAAAGCCTGGACTTAAAGGAAGAAAGGGCTTCCGGGAGAATTCTCTGTGTGTATCCTGCAGGGGCCCAGCTTATGGGAGGATATGGAACTCTTAGAGAGGGAGGCTGTTCTAGAGGTCAGAGCCAGTAAAGCCCACTTTCTCTTGGTAAGTTGATTTCTTCCTCCATCCCCTGACCCTGTCTGGAATCCATTCACCTGTTCATCCATCCATCCACCTATTTATCCACCCACTCTGCCATTCACTCAACTACCTACTCTTCCATCCATCAATTCATCCATTTATCAGTCCATGTATTCATCTGTCCAACCACCCAGCTATCCACCCATCCAGCCATTTACTCACCCACCCATTTATCCATCCCCCTTCCTATCCACCTATCAACCCACCCTCCCATCTATCCATTATTCACTCCTTCACTAATACCTGCAAGCTTCATCCATTCATTTATCTCTGTGCAAGACCCATGCTAGGTCCTGAGGAGGAAAAGGTGCATAGATTCAGGCACTGGGAGATGCAGGGATTCAAGTCCAGCAGGGAAACAGGCGGGCCTTGGACTCAACCATGTGTTAAGTGCCCCTATAAAAGGAGGACCACCAGTGTGTTCCCAGTGGGGAGAATGAGAAAGTCTAAGAGGGAACATTTGAGTGGATCTTCCAAGGTTGAGAAGGCATTCAGCAGGCTGAGAAGGCGAGGGGGAGACCATCCATGCAAATCACCCAGCAGGTGCACTGGGAGAGGGAGAGGAAAACACCAAGTACTCAGTACAACTACTGAGCTTTTTCCAGGCCCCATAGAGCCAGGCAGGGTTGGGGAGGTCCCTGGGGCTCAAGCTGTGAGTTCTCCTACCCTCCATAGTCTATCCTGCCTTGGACCTCTGCCCAGCCAGGCTGCAGCCCATTGGTTTTCCCAAAGATGCCTGGAGAGTTAGGCCACAGTACACTTGTGTGTGTGTGTGTGTGTGTGTGTGTGTCTCTGTGTGTGTGAGAGAGGGATTTCACAGCCCATGCTCAGAGCAGCCCCACTCCTGCTCACAACCCTGTTTTGTGGGTGCCATCTGCCCCTCCCCCTCCCATGTCCATCTACCCTTGTGCTGCTGGTCAGGAGGATTAGTGTGCTAGCATGGGAGGACTATGGATGGGGTTTAGTGTGATCAGTGACCTGAGGGAGGCACACCACAGTTTGGGGCCAGGTGATGATCAACGTTCCGGATATGACCTTGGATCTTTTTTTTTCTTTTTATGACCTTGGATCTTATCAGAAGCCCATCTGTGTGTGTGTGTGTGTGTGTGTGTGTGTGTGTGTGTGTGTGTGGCTGAGGCACATACATTCCTGAGGACACAGGAGGCCGTCAGTGGGAGGAACATCCAGATCAGTTGATAAATTGAGGAGCAGACAAGGTAATGCCATCCTGAGGTCCCACGCCGCCCCCTCCTGGAAGGATTTAGCCCCTGGGACCCGGGAAGTTCTGGACAGGAGACGTGGAGAAGAGTGTGTAACATCTGTGTGTGACATCTGAGAACTCCAGCTCAGGCTATTGGAGTCAGCTGGTGTCTACACTGCTGGTGTTTGTGCTGCCAGACACAAACCTGGTCAATTTTCCTTTCCCCCAAAAAAAAAAAAAAAAAAAAAAAATTTTCCTTTCCTCATCTTGGCTAGGTGGGTGGTGAGGCCCCTCCCTGGACATTCTAGATTGTGGTGTTGATGAAACCACTGAAAGTAGCAAAGGCATTTCCTTTTCTTTTCCTACTTCGCTCATGGGTCCTAGTGATTGAAAGAGTTCTGGGGTCCCTACAGGGCCCCTGATCCATCGGTGCCAGCTCTTCCCGCTTTCCCTCTTCTCCCTCTTCTCCCTCTGGCCCAGTTCCTTGCAAAGCCTCTCCACCCCCCAGTCCTCTCTGCTTTAGCCCCCTTCACTGGGGGAAGAAACCTGACTCTCTGCCCACTCTGCACCTGTACCCCTTGACTCTGAATGTGCCTGCAGAGTCACAAGATCTCACTGGTCTTGCTTTAAGTTTATGACCCTGGGATGCCTGGGTGCCTAGTGGTTGTTGAGACTCTCTGCCCTTAGCTCAGATCATGATCTTGGGGTCCTGGGATGGAGCCCTGCATCGCGTTCCCTGCAGGGAGCCTGCCCTCCCCCCCTGCCTCTCTCTTTGCATCTCTCATGAATGGATGAATGAATGAATGAATAAATTTATGATCTCAAACCTCAAACAGGCCCTCAGCACTGCGCAGCAATCCCGCTGTATTCCCTGGTCCTGGTCTGCTCACTCTTCCCTGTCTCTAGAGGGCAATTCTACTCTCACTCTGCTGCTCCAGCTTCCTGGAACACTGTTTCCCCAGTCATCCTCAGGGCTCCTCCCTCAGGCCCTCCACATCTTTGCTTCAATGTCACTTCTCCAAGAGATCCTCCCTGCTGCTCTACGTAAACCTCCCTCAGGCTTCCTCCTCCGTCTTTTTTTTTTTTTTAAAGATTTCATTTATTTACTCATGAGAACACAGAGAGATAGAGAGAGAGAGGCAGAGACACAGGCAGAAGGAGAAGCAGGCTCCACGCAGGGAGCCCGATGTGGGATTTGATCCTGGGTCTCCAGGATCACACCCTGGGCTGAAGGCAGGTGCTAAACCACTGAGCCACCTGGGCTGCCCCTCTTCCCTCTTTCCTTCCATTTTTTTTCATCGCATTTGTCACCATCTGACTTACCCATTATTTCTTGTCTCCCCTTCTAGAACGGAAGTCCTACTGGGGTAGGGGTCTTTACTTTATTCACCGCTGAATCCCCAGAGCCCAGAACAGAGCACACAGGAGGCATGCAGCAAATGCCTGTCAAATGGATGAGAAGCTGATTTCTCAGCTCAGCTCCTCAACACCAAGCACTCATGCTCCAGCTGTCTCGGATTTAAGGTGTGTCAGGTGCAACCTCAAGGGATTCAAAAGGTGGCCTCAGAACACCTGGGAAACAGATTCCATCTGAAGGAGCCCCAGTGGGATTGCTGAGCCAGCCATGGGCGGGGAGGGGACTGCGTAACACGACTGCCTTCACAAGATGGTGATGCGGAATCTGGAGCAGGTTGTTTCTAGAGGATGCTGCTGCCAGGCTGCAGGATCAGGCCACCTTCTCAGGCAGGGAGAGCAGCCCCTTTAGGCTGGGCAAGAGTTGGGAGACTGCTGGGGTCCGTGCCCACCCCACCCCACCCCACCTCACCCCTGCTTCCAGGGGCCTCTGAAGCCAGGGTGGAGGCCTGGGTAGATCCACTAGGTGGATTCCAGGGAGTGTCGGCAAATTGCCAAAACTCACTGCAATGCCAACCATTCACCAAGCCCGCATTAGGTCACTAGTCCTCTGAAGGGCCTCTGAGGTGGGCACTGCAATTAACCCCATGTTACAGACAAAAAAGAACACGCGGTCACTCAGTCAAGGTCACACAGGCTGCACACAGGGGAGCCGAGATGAGTGCCCAGGAGGGGGCCTCTTGTCCACAAAGCTGCACCAGCTCTCTGCCTCAGGGCAGGGTGAGGCATCGTGCTTGCCCCTCACAAGAAACAGAATCATGGGGACAGGGGAGGGGGATTTGCTAACCCCGCTTCCATGCCTTGATGACAGAGAGGACTGGAAGATCTGGGGATAGCTTGTGATTGACACAGCAGCCTGCTGTGACTAGCAGCTCTGGGGAAGTGTGTGTGTGTGTGTGTGTGTGTGTGTGCACTCGCTCATGCCTGTGTTGGTAGCTTTGCTGTGGGACCTTCCCTTGAAAGGGCCTTCCTGATGGGGCAGCAGGACTGGAGGGATGCTGTGTCCACAGGAATGGCTGTAGGGACTGAGCTCTGGTAGTCAGTACAAGGCCGGGGCCTTTGGGGCATCAGTCAGCACTTCTGTGGTTACGAGTCACCTGGGGAGAAGGCTCTGGAACAGACTCCATTTCCTGTATTCATGTAGCTACATATGCCTGCTGCCCCAGGCCGAGATCCTGGAGGCTTTTATTTATTTTAAAGATTTTATTTGGGATCCCTGGGTGGCTCAGCGGTTTAGTGCCTACCTTTGGCCCAGGGCGTGATCCTGGAGTCCCGGGATCGAGTCCCACGTCGGGTTCCCTACATGGGGCCTGCTTCTCCCTCTACCTGTGTCAGTGCCTCTCTCTCTCTGTGTCTATCATGAATAAATAAAATCTTTAAAAATAAATAAATAAAGATTTTATTTTAAAAAAAATATTTTATTTATTTATTTTTATTTTTTAATTTATTATTATTATTTTTTATTTTTAAAGATTTTATTTATTCATTCATGAGAGACACAGAGAGAGAGGCAGAGACATAGGCAGAGGGCGAAGCAGGCTCCATGCAAGGAGCCCGATGTGGGACTCGATCCCCGGTCTCCAGGATCACGTCCTGAGCTGAAGGCAGGTGCCAAAACGCTGAGCCACCCAGGCATCCCCAGATTTTATTTATTTATTCATGAGAGCCACAGAGACACAGGCAGAGGGAGAGGGAGAAGCAGGCTCCGTACAGGGAGCTTGATGGGGGACTAGATCCCGGGTCTCCCGGATCACCACCTGAGCCGAAGGCAGAGGCTTAACCACTGAGCCACCCAGGTGCCCCAATCCTGGAGGCTTTTAGAGGAAGCAGGTTCAATCAGAAACATGCTTAGGACTCAGCCTTGTTGGTAGAAGTCCTTAAGTGGTCCCCATTGATTTAACCCTTTAGCCATCTGTCCCAAGATCCCCGCTGGGTCTGAGGATCAGATGATCCCCTTCAGGGAAATGGCAAGATTGCCCTGGTGGAGAGCTGGTCAGGAAGCCAGTGGTGGGGACTCCCAGAGCACACAGGCTGGGAGGGCAGAGAACTGCCAGAGGTGGCTGCTGAGTCAGACTCAGCTCTGCTCAGCCTGCAGCTGTGACCAAACCGAACCTTCACCAATAAAATCTGTTAGTAGTTAGTGGTCCTGGCAGGATCGCACCAGGTGTAGTGGAAGTCCCAGTAGGTCTGAGGGGGGCCACAAGGCTGAATTTCCAACCTTTCGTCATGTCCCCTGCACCGGGTGCAAGGGCAGAAAGATGGCCACTGTCCTTCCCACGTCCTCCTAGAGGATTTGTGCCCAGCATATATTATCACCCTTTGGGTTATGGGGCTTTGAAAAAACTCATTTCAGGAAACACCTGCGTGGCTCAGTGGTTGAGCATCTGCCTTCGGCTCAAGTAGTAGTCCTGGGGTCCTGGGATCGAGTCCTGCACCAGACTCCCCATGGGGAGCCTGCTTCTCCCTCTGCCTGTGTCTCTGCCTCTGTGTGTCTCTCATGAATAGATAAATAAAATCTTTAAAAAAACAAAAAAATTGTTCCATAGGATATTGACCAATTTTTATCTAATTTATCAATCTTATTTCAGGACTTCTTTTTTTTTTCCCTTGACTACATATATATTGTCATATATGCCTATTTCTTATATCCTCCTTTACACTGGTTTTGTCATCTTGCTGGCTCCATTGTCTTCCTCACAAAACAAACCTGAAGCACGCTCCCTGTCTAGTTGTGTGGGAATTCTCTCCCTGTCTCCCTTTCTCTCTCTGCTTCAGCTAAGACCTCAGGCAGCCATCTGCAGGCCAGGGCGGGAAGAGTTCCATCAGTGCAGGGCGCGAGTGACAGGTGTTGGTGTTGGACCCTCGTGGAGCTCCCACTACCGGCCCCATCCCTGCCCTCAACTTGACTTACAAAGGGGAAGAGATTTATCCTAGGCCTCCAGGTGGGCAGTGGCTCTTTCTGCCTCTCCTAGTCTCTTTTTTGCCCTTTGGAATTAGACCAGGGGCCTCCATCTTTGGGGGGGGGGTGGCCTCTTTCCAGTCTTATCACTGGAACATTGCCCTTGAGGCAGACACCAACCAGACCTGGAACCTCTTCTGGGGTGGTGGGAGCTCAGGACCAGAGAACCAGCGGTAGGGGGCATGTCAGAGGGGATCCCAGGGGCCAAGCTCCTTTTGGAGCTGGTGACCTCCCACTCTGCCCGATTCCAGGGCCCACAAACATGCGGCAAGTGGCGTCTCAGCTTTGGAGTAGTTTATTACTGTGACCTGGAGAGGAGCTCCTGGAATGGCTTCCCCAAGAAGTGTCTAGTCTCCAGCCTTGGGCCCTGCCAGGGCTGATACTGGTATCTGCGGGTCATGGGAGCAGCAGGCTGCGGGATGAACAGAGCCGCCTTCTGGGAGCTGAGTTGCTACAGGCAAGGGGAGCTGAGTGACCGGCTGGGGAAGGCATGTCCTTTCTCCCCTCGTGCCATGGGGGTGCTGCCAGTGCACCTGGGACAGTGCCATCCCTGGGATGGCCTGGGCATCCTTGGGGAAAGCCCGGGCATCCTCTGGAGCAGCCTTCACCTCCTCCAAGAAGGCCTTTGCTTCCCTCTTCAGGCTATCATATGACACGGTCAGCTGGAACAAAGGTTGCAGGGCCCAGAGGTGGGTACCAACCCTAGGCAAGGCTGTTCCAAGCTCCCCCTAGCTGGGCTGGGAGGCAGGGAGGAGGCAGCACAACAAAGAAAGAGGGTCCTGGTCTCAGGGTCTTACCAGGTTTTGCAGCTTCTCCCTCAGGGCTCGGTTGTCTGCTTGGATAGTGCTCAGGGACTCCCGAAGTCTAGAATTGTAAGAGACCCCCTTCAGCCCCCGGGTTGTTGTCCTAAGCAGCTTCCTTCAGCCCCAACATGCATCTCCTGCACGAGCTGTGTGACCTGGACCAGCCATCCAGGGGACAGGATTTCGCCAGAGCCTAGTCTTATTGTCCTGGCAAAGCCACATGGGTAGGGAGTTGTTCTTCCCAAGGGATTGGCAGCAGGAGACCCAGCCAAAGACGAAGCGTGCTTCTTCTCTTCTTTAGCAAGAGAAAGGTGGGCAACTCCAGCCAGAGACGAAAGCGTGTTTCTTCTCTTCTTTGGAAGAGAAGGGTGGGTGACTCCATTGTGCAGGCTAGCCATCCCACCCTGTTGGGGTGCAGTGGGGACCGTGACAGAATTCTGTGTGGTTCCAGGCTGGCAAGAGGGACAACCCTGGAACTCATCCTGCCTGAGGGCTCTGTGCATGAACAGAAGTGCTGACCACTCAGATCGATGCTACAGGAGCCCACCTGCAGCCCCGATGGACCAGGTCACACTGCCCCACCCCCAAACCTCTGTCTCCAGGTAGAGATCTGACCCTGGCATCACCGCAGAGGGGCAGGTGGCCGTGGAATGACACAGACCCAAAGTCTAGAGCCTGGTGTCCAGAGAACAGACCCCTACCCCTGCTACTCCTCAGACCAAACTACCCCCTCAGGCTCTTGGACCATTAAAAGTGGGGGTTCCTGACAGGCAGCCTTAGAGACTGCTTACTGACCAGGTGTGTAGGCATGAAGTTGACTGATGGGAAGGAACTATGGCTCCTCTGCCTTTGGGGCAGGTCCCCCTCACACAGGAGGACACTGGTACTTGGGAGAGAAGGGACCTACTGGCTAGTGAGATCATCCAGAGCAGAACAGTGAGAAGGCAAGGGAAGGAGGGAATGAGGAGGGCCAAGGGAAGGTGCAAACCCATAGCCATCGAGCCCCAGGCCCTGACCTCAGTGGGAGGAAAGCCCTGGCACCCTATCTGCCCCCACCTGCCACGGCCCAGCTCACCTCCTGCAATCATTCTGCAAATGGCTGATTTCCCTTGAGGTGCGCCGGGGCCCCCAGTCTTCCTTGTCCAGGAACTGGCACTCCTGGATATCTGAGGCCCTGGGACAAGGGTTGGACCAGAGGGCCTAGAGGTTGGGGGAGGGTAGGGTGAGGAGCATGGAGGAAGGGGGGAGCCCAAGGCCCACATCCTGTACGGGTCTCCCCTCTGCCCATTCCAGGGCTGAGTCCGGGCACAGGTCTGCATGTTAACAGAGAGAAGCACCCTCTGCCTCCCTCCCCCGCACACACACTCACACAGCCTTACTTTTCAGGGTCTTTGGACTCAGTGGGCTCCGCTGTGCTCAGGAGTGTAAACAGGAACGTGACAGTAGGTTCTGGTTGTGAGTCCAGCTTTTGCTCTGAAGAAGATGGCTTTGGCAGAGAAGGTGCCACAGTAACTGAACAGCATAAGGGGACAGCCCAGGAGACTGGGTCCTCGCACACCAGACAGTAAGACAGCAGGGATGATGGCTGGCAGTTCAGAGGTCTAGTCCCCAAGAGGAAGAATTTCTCTGGCCACCTGCCACCCTACCTGCCACCCCTGCTCTCTGCCTTGGGAAGCCCTGGGCCTTCCTGTCACCTCTAAGACTGGCTCCTCGGAGACCTGAGGGTCTTCTGGCTTCTGCTTCTCAACAGGCTGTGCTTCTGGCTTCACCATGGGCTTACAGTAAGCTCTTCTACTGCCCCTGGGAGACTGAAGGAGACAGAAGCCCAGTTGGGGAGCCACATCCACCATCCTGATGATTTCCCCTTTCCAGCCTTATCTGGTCTTCTTGGGGGCAGCCTCCAGTCTGGAGAGCCTCTACCACTTCTGCCCAGCTAATGAGATCCCTCAAAATTAGGGTGACCACATTTAGCAAATAAAATACACGGACACATAGTGTAATCTGAATTTCAGCTGAAAACCAAGTGCTTTTAAAAGTATAAGTATATCCTTGGGGGATCCCTGGGTGGCTCAGCGGTTTAGCACCTGCCTTCGGCCCAGGGCGTGATCCTGGAGTCCTGCATCGGGTGCCTGGCATGGAGCCTGCTTCTCCCTCTGCCTGTGTCTTTGTCTCTCTCTCTCTCTCTCTCTCTCTCTCAAATAAATAAATAAATAAATAAATCTTAAGAAAAAAAAGTATAAGTATATCCCATGCAATGTTTGGGAAATACTTATACTACAAAATGATTCATTATTTATTGAAATTCAAATTTCTCTAGGTGGTCTATATTTTATCTGGTGACATGCTACATGCTGACAATATTTCATAAACGGAATTCCTTGGGATCCCTGGGTGGTGCAGTGATTTGGTGCCTGCCTTTGGCCCAGGGCGCGATCCTGGAGACCTGGGATCGAGTCCCACGTCGGGCTCCCGGTGCATGGAGCCTGCTTCTCCCTCTGCCTGTGTCTCTGCCTCTCTCTCTCTCTCTCTCTGTGACTATCATAAAAAAATAAAAATAAAAAAATAAAAATAAAAAACAAAAAAAAAGGAATTCCTGCAAATGCAAGTTATTGGGTATCCAGGCATCAGGGGCGCCCTACTGAAAGGAATCCTATAGAAGCTTGTAAGAAAGCAGAGAATCCCTCCCATTTTTGGTGTTACAATCATCTATTGACCAGACACAGAGAAGCAAATAGTGTGGCATTCAAGACCCCCTGTTATGAACACCCTCGTTTATAACCCTGTCAATATCCCACTGACCCCAAACAAGTGTCTGCTCAGACCAACCAGGAGCCTCACTTTCCAACACCAGCCTGAACTGTCCCCACTGCCACACTCTGGCCCATGTTGTCCTGCCCTCTCCTGTTCCCTCCCTGCTCTGCAATCTGAACTGGACTCAGTCTTTCCTCTGCTGAGCATTTCGCACCCCCACCCCAAGGCCCCCTTGGACTAGCTCACAGTGGAGCCAGAGCTGGGCTCAGCCTGAGGATGCGGTTGTCTCTACGGCAGTGTTAGATGTCCCACTGAGCAGGCTTGAAATAGCAGCTTCTCTCCAAGTGACAAAGTCTTACTTAAGTCAACAAATGGAATCCTCACTAGTTCTTTTGGTCTCAGATTTTTCAGAATCTTGCACATCTGCTGGCTCAGCGATGGAGGACAATCCAATCGGAAGACAAATAGTGACCTCAGATTTGTCCTTTACACTGAGCTCCCTCTGGGCTTTTGATAGGCCCATGGGTTGTAGCAGGGGTCCTACATAGTGTGCTCTCTGCAGTGCATCAAGCCTTTCCAGATAGCCTAAAATATTGTAATTCCTATCCACATGATGGAAACAGAATTTTGGTGGCCAGCAATACCCTGCAGGGCAGGGGGCAGGGGGTGGCTAACTCTGGGGACTCACTGAGCTCCACAGTGATACCAATGCTCACAGGCGGGTAGCTCCATCACTGGGTCTGACTCGTCCCAGGGGGAAGCTGGCAGCTTATATATATATTTTTAAGATTTTATTTATTTATTCATAGAGATGCAGAGAGAGAGAGAGAGAGAGGCAGAGACACAGGCAGAGGGAGAAGCAGGCTCCATGCAGAGAGCCTGATGTGGGACTCCATCCCGGGTCTCCAGGATCATGCCCTAGGCTGCAGGTGGCGCTAAACCGCTGCGCCACGGGGGCTGCCCAAGCTGGCAGCTTATAAGCAAGATTTATGAAACTAGCCAAGACCTTTGGCCCTATAACATCACTTTGGTAACTAGGCCTAAAAACATGACTCCAAAGGAAATAAAATAATTTACACAGAGGTCCACAGTAGCTAATTTATACCAAGAAGAAAAACTGGAAGCAGCCTAAAGGGCCCAAATATAAGAAAAAGTCAGTAAATAATGGCAGGAACATGCTAGAACACACGTCACTCTGCCTTTAATGGTTCCCAGTAAACATTGGTTGACCAACTGCTGTCTGTGGGACGGGTCTCAGTGGGGTCCTGAGAATATACAGACAGGTGATCATGACCTGGTTCTGCCCAGAAGCTCCCGGGGCCGGGGAGGCCCCAAGTGCCCAGTGCCCACAGTGCAGGGAGATGTGCCTTTAAAGAAGCCTATACAGACAGCCCCGGCCATGAAAAATGGGAGCCATGCATTTGGCTTAGAGCTCCAGAGACTCTACCACAAAGGTGCTATTTGAGCATCAAGAAGTGGGGGATTTGGCAAGAGGAGGGCAATCCAAGAGGGAGCAGTTTGGGCAGGCCAGTGCCAAAGGGCATTCTAATTTTTTTTTTTTTTTTTTTTTTATGATAGTCACAGAGAGAGAGAGAGGCAGAGGCACAGGCAGAGGGAGAAGCAGGCTCCATGCACCGGGAGCCCGACGTGGGATTCGATCCTGGGTCTCCAGGATCGTGCCCTGGGCCAAAGGCAGGCGCCAAACCGCTGCGCCACCCAGGGATCCCCCAAAGGGCATTCTAAATGGGACATAGTTAAATGGGCCTGGGGTATGGCCACCGGGTGACAAGAAGGCACAGGAGACCTCTGTGTTTCTGTGCAGGTTGAGTTGTAACTGGGAGGATGGGTGGGACAAGGAGACACTGGGGGCAGGAAGTCAAAGGCCTTGGGAATGGAGACAGGCAAGTGCAATTGCTCCATGTGATGTGTCTACACTGTGAATACCAGGGAACACATGCCAGAGATGTTGTTACACCACAAAAGGAAGCCTCTTTTTGAGACTTTGCTTTCCATTCTTTTGGGTGTTACAACCAGAAGTGGAATCGTATCGAGTTGTTTTTTTGTTTGTTTGTTTTTTCCGTATCGAGTTTTAAGCAAGGGAGAAACGGGATATTTTGTCTAGGAAACTATTTGTCTGGCTGCAGTGTAGTTTGGAGAAGGGAGAGGTTAAAAGGACACTGCTAGGCCAGTGTTGCCCAATAGCTGTGGGGCAGAGAGGTGTTTAAGTTAGGGCTGATGGGAAGGGGTGAGGAAGAGGGTAGAGCTGCGGACAACCCCTGGGCTCCTGGCTTGTGTAGTAGCTAGGTCACCCAGGGTGATACTGCCAGCATAGGGAGCACAGGAAGAGGCAAGCTGATGGATGAGCGGAGTCTGAGATGACAGATTCTAAATTGAGATGTAGTTTTAGAAGGCAGCTCTAGATTCTGGTTTGGAGCTCGGGAAGGAGGAATGGGATGGAGATAAAGACTGGCCATGAATGAGCAAGGTGGTGACCCAGAGAGCCTGTCTTCAACTGGCAGGAACAAGCAGGTTGGAAAAAAGGGCCCAGGCCTGAACCTGGGTGTCTAGATATCTCAGGGGAAGTCAGGAAAGAGGTGCCAGCAGTTCCCAGTCAGTCTGAGGATGTAGCAGAGCTGAGCCTATCACACTGGTCATTAGGGGCAGGGGTCACTGGCTGCTTCTGCCTGAGAAGTAAATGGGGTGGCGGTAGCACTTGCTAAATGGACAGGAACAGACGCTTTTGAACATTCTTTCAAAAAGCTTAACCCTAAAAGGAATAATGGTAGTAGTTAAAAACAGATGCTGGTCAACTTTTCTTGGTGGTTGTTTTGACGATAGAGAACAGAACAGTTCAGGACTGTTGGAAAAAGACCAAGGTCTCAGAGATGAGAACTGAACCTAAAGCCAAAGTGGAAAGCTGGCCTTGAAATGAGAGGACTGCTCTCCTCAGCCAGGGTGGTGAGGTGGAGTGTGTGTGTGTATATGTGTATGTGTGTAGAAATGGGGGTTGGGAAAGCTGTGGGAATTGGAGGATTTAAACTTAATTTGTGGGCAGCTGAGGAGGCTCAGCAGTTTAGCGCCACCTTAAGCCCAGATCCCGGAGACCCCTGCATGGAGTCGGCTTCTCCCTCTGCCTATGTTTCTGCCTCTCTCTCTGTGTCTCATGAATAAATAAATAAATAAATAAATAAATAAATAAATAAATCTTAAAAAAAATAAATAAACTTAATTTGTTCTAAAAAGTAGGAGGCAAGGACAAGTGAAAGACGTTGGGAGGCAGGCCAGTTTGTGTCACCTGTACCAAGGTGCATGCTTCCTTGAGCTGAGTGGGAGAATTTCCAGGAATCTGTACCTTTGAGGCCCAGGGGGCTCTGCACAGCTCCGCAGCAGCTTGGGCCAGTGGGAGGAGTCAGCTCCTCCACAGGAGCATTCAAGGGAAGGAGGGGTGGACCCTGTGGGGACTGGGTCTCCAGGCACTGGGGGGTGGGGCTGCCTGGAGGCCTCCTCTGCAGGCAGCCCCACCTTGAGGCGGCAGAGGTGAGGGCAGAGTAGTGACCACTAGGCTGCTGGAGGGAAGGCTGGCTGTCCCCTGGTAACAGCCCAAAGAAGGGTCAGCTTCCTGGGGCCCCCACCTTCACCTCTGCCTCAATAAAAGTCTCAAATAAGCAAACTTTTTATTCAGATTTTTTTTTTTTTAATTCAAGCAACAATTTTTCCTTAAACTCCACAGTCTTAATTTTTCAGGGAAAGAGAGGATTTGCAGTAATGCCATCAACTCCACACCACCTGGCTACTCCCCGACTGCCCGACTGGGACCCTTCCCGGGCGTTCTGCCCCACCAGCCAGTGAGGACAAGAATTCTTCTGCTGTCCAGCTCTGGAACACCTGGGCCTGCCCTGGCAAGGGGCTTGCTCACAGAGCCTGACCAAGCACGAAGCATTGACCAGGAGCCCCGGGACCCCCGGGCCTTGCAAGGGCTTCATTAGTGCCCACCAGGCCTGCACTGGTGCATCCAGTCCCCTACCCAAGCATGAGTGCATCTTCCCAGACATTTTGCCACCCACTTGCCCCACCACACTCCTCAGCCTCTACTGCGGTGACCCCGTAAACGTCAAAAGATGCACCTGCATGAGGTATGGCCAAAGTGGTGCTAGGGCAGCCTTTGAGAGCATGATTTTTACTAGTATTGACAAAAGAAAAGGGGGTAGGGTTCCCCAGAAACGAAACAAGACCCCCCCCCATCTGCTCTTCACATCTCCTCAGTGTTCTCATGTGAGAAGACACTAAGAAAGCTAAAACTTCTTGCCCCTTCTTGGCAAGTGAAGAGCATCTTCCAGAACTTCATGAGTGTAGCTGCAAAACTAGCAGGACTTCAGGAGTAGGACCTTTCAACCCTGTTTTCCCTCTAGAGTGGAGAAGACTCTGTGTACTTTATTTTGTAAGATAAAATATAGGTGCAAATGATGAAGGGCACCTCTTGCCATAGCCCCCTTCTCAGCCCTGTGCAGGTGTCTTGTCCAGAGCCCCGGGCCTCAGTTTCTGGCACCTTTTTTGCCCCAAGCAGCCAGTGCTACACCAGCCTGGCATCTAACTGAACATCTCAACAGCAGAGCAGAGAAATAAAACCCACCTTCTTGGAGTAAATGCTTCTGGTCTGACATAAGCACGGCTTCTCTTTTTTTCTTCAAAACATAAAATTCTATATTATAGTGTCCAGCATCTTCCTGCAAATAGAACTCTACCCAACCCACAAATTCTCTCCTGGACCATCTACAGAATCTAACAGGGAACCCAAGCCTCTTTACACAGATGGGCTCCATGGCTGGGAACTAGGCCTCCAGTGGAAGACAACTCAGCGGGGAATGCCTGTGGATGCCTTGCCTTGGTGCTGGTTTCTGGGGTTGGTACAGAGCAGCTACATTTCCCAAAAACGGCCCAGGCCCCTTCTCACCAGCAATCCCAAGCCCTTTCCTGCAGCTTTGCAAGCAATCCTACTCCCTAGTGTGCAGCCCAGCTGGAAAATGAAGAGGCTCCTCTGGGAGGCAGGGAGAGGCTGGTGGGTCACAGGACCAAACATAGGACTGCAGGGCATGGCCAGGCCTGGAGAGCCCCACTTCCTGAGACGGCTGCTACCACCACACAACCCTCAGAGGAATACAGGCCTCACGCAGCAGCAGCATAAATACAGGTAATAAGGCCAGGAGAGAGGACCCCAAGTGTCTTCTCCATGGGTAGGAGGAGCTATGTACAGGAGAGAGGAGAGGATGGCCAGGGATACCCCCTGACATTGACATCTCATTCAACCAAGAGATCAAACTGCTCAGCAGCTTCAAACTCCGCATTCATAGCTGCAGCCCACTCATCCAGCTCCGATTTCTAGGGGGAGAAAAAAGGGGGACAGGTGAGGGAGGAAGGGAGCATGCTGCCCAGGGCATGTGTACCCTGACCCTACAGGCACTGAGCCCCAGGCTGGCCTAAGGCCTGGTGGTCTCCCAGCACACCTGGTGCAACAGCAGACCCAAGCCCTGCCCCTCACTCACCAGGATCTCTGGCACCTTTCTTTTCTTTCGCTTCTCCTTCACGACTGGTGGGGAGATTCCAGGGAGAGTTGTATCTGGGGCCCACGGCTTCACCCTGGGGACTTCGGTTAGCTTGGAATACACCACAGGTGAGACTCTGGCCAAGTCTTCTGACCCCAACAGCCCCTCGAAACCAAAGCAAGACCTGCGGCCTGGGGTGGAGGTGGAGGCAGAGCCGAAGGTCTCCAGTCGGCTATAGGATCTCCTGACTTTCTTAGACATTTCCAAGTCTCTGGCATCCAGGTCTTCTTCCCTGGAATTAGACTCAACATTCACGGGGTACAGCACAGGAGTGGTGGTGGGGGTGACAGGGATGCTACATGACTTGAAGAGATCCTCCCTAGCAGGCTCCTTGGTGGGAGGGTTGTTTTCCTTCTCCAAGAAAAAAGCAATCTGTACAAGGACAGAAGAGAGAAGGCCTCCTTGTTAGTTAGCCGTCTTATTTACTTCCAGAGAGGTCTGAGGAGATACAGGGTGGAAAGACCCATAGGACACTTAAAAAAAAAAAAAAAAAAAGATTTTATTTATTTATTCATGAGAGGCAGAGACACAGGCAGAGGGAATAGCAGGTTACCTGTGGGGAGCCCGATACAGTACTCCATCCCAGGATCCTGGGATCACGCCCTGAGCCAAAGGCAGATGCTCAACCACTGTGCCACCCAGGCGTCCCCTGTAGGATACTTTTAGTTTGTTTGTTCGTTCGTTCGTTCATTCATTCATTTATTTATTATAGTCACACAGAGAGAGAGGCAGAGACACAGGTAGAGGGAGAAGCAGGCTCCATGCACTGGGAGCCCGACGTGGGATTCGATCCCGGGTCTCCAGGATCGTGCCCTGGGCCAAAGGCAGGCGCCAAACCGCTGCGCCACCCAGGGATCCCTGCAGGATACTTTTAAAAGGAAAAGAGATCAAATAAATCAGATCCTGGGAAAGATTTAAGGTGGGGAAGAAAAGAAGAATCTGCCATTGTTTCTGAGTCTACTTTTGTAAGGTCAAGAAGGCATCTCGCCCCTTGTAGTCAGCTCTGTCTCCAACAAAGTGAGGTTCTAGCTGCCCCTGTTGACTGACCTGAACCACAATCACAGGTAATCTGGACCAGGTCAAGCTCCTGACTGCTCTTCCTGCTACCATGTGTGCCCTCCGTGGCCCAAATGCCACACAGCTGCCAACGCTGTTCCTAACATGCCCGTCCACTCAGTCAGTACTTCCTGGCCACCTGTTCCAGGTACTTTACAAGCGCTCAGAGAACAATAGGTAGCAGGCAATAAAACAGAGAAACCCCCCCGTCTTCATGGGACCTTCCATTCTCATGGGGTAAAACATGGAAAAATCATGTAGCATGTTAGAAGTATTAAACACTTTGGGGAAAAAAAAACAGAACAAGAGAGTACTGGGTGTGAACTGGGATTTTTTTTTTTTTTTTTTTTCTGGATTGGGATTTTAAGTAGGTGAAGGTCAACATAGGTCTGAGGGGACATCTTGAACTAGAACTTGAAGGTGAGGGAAGGAGCAACACGGAGGCCAAGTGTTGTAGGCAGAGGGAACAGAAGGGGCAAAAGTCCTGAGGTGAAGGTATGCCTGGAAAGGTAAAGGAACAAAGCCAGTGTGGCCAGGTGAGAGACAGGGAGGAGAGGAAATGAAGATGGGGTTCGAGACATAGTGGGAGCTGCGATAGGGTCTTTTGTAGGACACTGTAAGTGGAAGCCCAAGGAGACCCTTGCGGAGACCCAGGGAGCCATGGCAAGGTTGTGAATGGGGAAAGGCCTAATCTGGGATGTATATGAAGCCGTTCATGTGTTGGCTCCTTAAAATTACACTCTCAGCTCAAATGCTGTTTCCTCAGAGAAACCATTCTCACTGCAGAATAGAGAGCAGCCCCTCTGGTGCTGCTCTTTACTTCTGCCACAACCACCTCCCTCGTACAGCTACCATCGCTGTCTGATTCTGACTTGCTCAGTGGTCACCCAACTAAACAGGAGCTTCTTGAAAGCAGGGGTCTTCATCTGTCTAGCTGCCCCTGCCTACAGCCTGAGCCTTCAGAGCCCTGCATGCAGCTGGTGTTTGATGCTCACTGAATTCTTGTAACAAAACTTGGCACTGGGCTTTCTGGCAGCCAAGCAAGGGTAGGAAATGGGACAAATTCAGTCACTCCCATGGTCTGAGAAAAGGAGTTGTAAGGAGTTGTTATCAAGAGAGACCCTTCCTGGCTACAAGCACTGGAAATCTGAGTCTTGGTAACAATTCCTAGTAAAAGAGACGCTGAACAAAATGGAGGTTAGCTCTGACTATAGCTTCCCCATCCCCTATGGCAAGCAGTCATGCAAGTCCTTGCAGCTCTTTTTGTTCGATGTCATCGATCTACCATTCAACCAACAAGAATGAATGATTGCCATGGGGAGGCAGAAGTCCCTGCCCTCAAGACAACAAGCAAATATTCAGAGTATTGAGAAGGCCTAAAGAGAACTACAAAGAGAAACAGGATAGTGACAGGGTACAGTGGTCAGGGAAGGCTTCTAGGAGGCGTCTTTTCAGCTGAGAACTGTGTGATGGGAAGGTCATGTGGTGAGATGAGGGGCAGAGCATCACTCTGCCCTCACCTTACTTTAGGCCTCCACCATCTCACTGCAGGACTCCTGTTAAGTCTTCCTACCTGGTCTAGGGGTCCCCAGCAGGCTTTTTCCATCCATGTCTCCACGCAGACCCCAGAGTGCTGTTTCTGAAGCACTCAAGCACGCCTTAGTGACTACCTTGCTGGAGACTCCTCAAAGGCTCCCACAGTGCCAAGGCTTTCATGCCTCATCAGGAACGGCTCTGGCTTAGCATGCTCCATCACCTAGCAAGATCTGCCACACCGAACAAACTGACATTCTCCAAACCTTTAGATTTTCTTTGTGAATTCCAGGTCTCTGAAAACACAGCTTCCTTTGCCCAAACATTACTACTTGTCCTTAGAAAGACTCAGTTGAAACATTTCTTTTTCCGTGAAACAGCTCTAGTGCCACTTGGTTTGGGTTAGGTGCCTTCATAACCTCTAGTGCTTTCTTTCTTTTTTTAAGATTTAAGAAAGAATGAGTGAGTACACAAGGGGAAATGGCAGATAGAGGAAGAAGGAAAAGGAGAAGTAGACTCTCCGCTGAGCAGAGCCAAGAGGTAGGGCTGGATCCCAGGACTCTGGGACCATGATCTGAGCTGAAGGCAGACACTTAATCAAGCCACCCAGGTGCCCCATCACCTAGTACTTTTCTTACCGCAGTCCTCAGCACGATGTGCTATTATCACTTGCTCATCTGTCTTTCTCCCCATTTGACCATAAGCTCCATGTGCTCCTAACAGGCACCTAGCATTTCTCACTTGTATCTTCAGGCCGAGGTTTCCTGATCGTAAAACATCCTCAGTAACTTCTGCTAAGATAGTAAAAATGCCATACTCCTCTTACAACAACCTGTGCTTACAAATTGAGGAGATAGGCTGGAAAGAAGGAATACTTTGGACCCGGCTCAGCTCTTAGGAAAATGGTAGAGAGATGGCTGGGTGGCTCAGTGGTTGAATGTCTGCCTTTGGCTCAGGTCATGATCCCAGGGTCCTGGGATCAAGTCCCGCATCAGACTCACTGCAGAGAGCCTGCTTCTCCCTCTGCCTACGTCTCTGTCTCTGTGTGGGTCTCAGGAATAAATAAATACAATCTTAAAAAAAAAAAAGAAAAAAAAAAGCAGAGAATATCAGGACATCAAGACCTAAACGTATGAAATCCACAGGGAGTGAGCAAAACTGGCCATGCACATAGCTGTCCAAAGGCAAACTGTTTCAAAATACAGATGCTTCCCAACTTAATGAGGGTCTGACTTAAGATTTTTCTGTGTTTTTTTTTTTTTTTTGATTTTTCTGTGTTATGACGGTGCAAAATTGATATGCACTCCATAGAAATCGCACTTCGAATTTTGATCTTTTCCCAGGCTAGTGAAATGTGTTAAGATCCTCTCTCATGATGCTGGTAGTGGCAGCAAGCTGCAGCTCCCAGACAGCCATGCCATCACGTGGGGAAACAACTGACAAATTTACAACCATTCTGTCGTTCGTTTTCAGTTCAGTATTTGATAAAATTAAGTGGTATTCAATTTTTTATTATGGATAGGCTTTGAATCAGATAATTTAACTATACGCTCATACAACTGTGCCGAACACGTTTAAGGCATGATAACCTAAAGTACCACGTTTGATAGATTCGGCGCATTAATTGCATTTTTGACATACTACGTGTTCAATTCATGACCGTTTTATCAGAAAGTAACCCTGTCCTAAGTGCAGGAAGATTTGTA
Source organism: Canis aureus (assembly GCF_053574225.1). NCBI lineage: Eukaryota > Metazoa > Chordata > Mammalia > Carnivora > Canidae > Canis > Canis aureus. The sequence goes on from NC_135631.1 coordinate 3,763,784, forward strand.
CCTCAAAACAGCTCCCTGGGCAGATGTGAGCAGCCAGTATATCCTGCCCCATCTCGAGAGTGCCCTGGATTCCACTCCACTGAGCCGACGAAAGAAAATGAACTCACCCTTGGGCTCCTTCGAGGCGTGTGGATAGATGGGATCTGTGGAGACAATAATAACTGATCAAAGACTCAAACGCAATTTTGGCTCCCAACCCACAACCCCTCTCTCAGTCCTCACCTCTACAGAATGGGCTACGATCTTCTTCAACACGATGGGCTTTCTGACTGGAGCCGCATTGGGAGCCTGGAAAAGAACAGTGAATATGAGCTCCACATTAGTCCAGCGGCCCCCGGGACAGAAGCTGAGAAAGCAGGGCTCACCTTGGGCCAGATTTCAGGGAGGGTGCTCGGGAGATCAGGGCCTGATTTCCGCTGGGACCTCCGCAGAGACTGAGTAGGAGATGAAGTCCTGGACCCTGGGCAGAGAAAGAAGTTAGGAGGTAAAGGTAAGACTCTAGGCCTCAGAGTCTAGAGAAGAGATTCAGGAGAGAGCGAGAGAAGGTTCCCCAAACAAGCTCCTTAACGGCGGAATGAGCCTCTTAGAGCGGGGGGGGGGAGGGGGGGGCTCCTCGTGGGACTCCATCCCTCAAACGGCTCGGCCCCAGGCTCCCGCGCGCCTTCGGCTCACCGGAGTGCCGTGTGGCCCCTCCGGACCGTGTTCGCCTTTCGGACATGCTAGCCTTGGTCTCGACCTCCGCCGCCGCCTCCGCCGCCGGGGCTCGCGCCAACCCAGAGGGATCACAGAGACCGAAACGTTCGAATTACCCGCCCTGCCTGGAGGAAGCGGAAATGACGCAAGGCGGGAGGGACGCCGTGCTCCGTTTACCATCCGTCTCGCGCGCAGCGTCAGCAGGGGCGGGGTCAGCGGTCCACTTACGCCATCAGTGGGCGCCGCACCCGGAAGAGACGTGGCAGCGGAGGGATAATCGGAGCGGCCCGAGGTAGAGCGCGCAGAGCGGGAGCACGGCTGAGCGCAGTGTCTGTCCTTCCGCGCCTCGGACCAGCGCTCGCGCGCGTCGGGACCGGTGAGGCGGTCGATCGGTAACACGGAGGGGGGGGCGAGGGGGGGGGTCTGTGTTGAAGCAGGGGGCGGGGCTTGGAGGGGGTGGGGCTCAGGTGGAGCCCCTGGGGGCGGGGCCGGTGGTACCGGAGACTCGCTGGTGGAGGGACCTGGCCGGGGGCGGGATCCAGGAGAAATGAGGGGTCACTGGAGGCGGAATTCGTTCAGGAGGCGTGGCCCGGAATGTAGAAGGGCGGTGGGCAGGAATTAGGGGTTGGGGCGATCATGAGAGGTGTTTAGGGGATTTAGGAGTGGAGACGATCTGGGCTTGTGAGTTCGTAGTGGCGGACACCGGAAGCTGGCTCTCTCAACTCCGACCCCTTGCTCAGGGTCGAATATGGGACTTTGCAAGTGCCCCAAGAGGAAGGTGACCAATCTCTTTTGCTTCGAACACCGGGTCAACGTCTGCGAGCACTGCCTGGTAGCCAATCACGCCAAGGTGGGGCTTCAGGGGAGGGGCGAAGCAGGGCAGTGGGTGGGCCGGCAGTGTCGGTTTTCTCCAACTCCGAGAAGGCCCTGGGGTTGGAATGGAAGCTCCAGGAGGGCGGGAACTTGGTTTCTTTTGTTCTCGGCTCTATCCCCAGCACTTAAGACAGACTCTGGCACACTGCGTGCTCAATAAATGTTTATTGATTGAACAAACGAAAGTATGATTCTTGTTTGTGATGAGAGAAAAAGAAGCAGCTGGGCCCCCGCTGTGACCTCTGTCTCCCACTCCAGTGCATCGTCCAGTCCTATCTGCAGTGGCTTCAAGATAGCGACTACAACCCGAATTGCCGCCTGTGCAGCACACCCCTGGCCAACCGGGAGACCACCCGCCTCGTCTGTTACGGTGAGGCCTGCCCAGCTTGGTGACCAGTTTCCACGTCCTCTCTAAGCAGCAGGGCAATGGAGACCTCCCCAGGCTTGGGAGGCTGGAACCCCAAATTCTAGTCCTGCTGTGTTATTTACCTGATGTGTGAGCTGAGGCAAGTCATTTTCCCTTTCTAGGCCTCAGTGTTTTTCCCTAAAAATTAAAGCTCCTACTTTCTTACCTGCCCATTTACAGGGTTGAGTGAGAGCCAATCAAACTTGTAACATTTGGGCTGTGAGCAGTAGCTGGCTGGACCAGCAGGGAGCTGAAGGCATGAGGCTTTCAGACATCTGGGATCTATTATTCATTCCAACTAAACAGAGAGGAAGGGAGTTTCCCACAGTAACTAGCTAAAAGAAGTTAGTCATATGTATCATGACCTTGACCTGACTGATGTAAGAGGCTTAGGCTCAGCTTTTTTTTTACTTTATGTGTGTTAATGTGTTCCTTAGTACCTGCACATGAGTGAATGGGTAAACGTGTGAAGTATGAACACAGGTGTGTTGTGGGGTTATAGGACAACGCTTGGGTTATGGTGCTTGAATTTTAGCAAATGTGATTGTATAAAAGCTTCTGTGTGGGAGTTAGTGTGCCTACAAGTGTAGATACAGGGATGGTACTTGTGTTTTATTGTATGTATACATTTGTGCCCATGGGTGTGGGTGTGTACATGCATACGTGTACTTGTGTGTGTCTAGGAACTTATGAAACTGCTCCTGATTAGCTGTTAGCTTGAGGAGCTTGTGATAAGTGCATGTTCAGAGAGGACTCACTTTAAGGGTCACTGGCATTTCTTCCCATCCCTACTACCCCAGGGAGAAGTAGGCTTCTCCCTTCTAGTGGGCTGGGGATCTTGGTAGCATCTCCCTTGACTGAGTCAGGTAGTGGTGGCCAAGAAGGCTGAAATCTTAGGGAACACTGATAAAATGGACCTGAGTGAGGACAGGAAGGAGAAGGCTATGAGCTCACATGTGCGCGTATACATACATCCACATAGCAGACTGGGGGTTGTTGCCGGGCTAGAGATCCTACATATCTTCTTCCTCATGCCTTTCCTCCCCTATTTCATTGGCCCTAAGATCTCTTCCACTGGGCCTGCCTCAATGAACGTGCCGCCCAGCTACCCCGTAACACAGCTCCTGCTGGCTACCAGTGCCCCATCTGCAGTGGCCCCATCTTCCCCCCAACCAACCTGGCTGGCCCTGTTGCTTCCACACTGAGAGAGAAGCTGGCCATGGTCAACTGGGCCCGGGCAGGACTGGGCCTTCCTCTGGTGAGAATCTGTGTGTCTGACCGACCGTCTGCCCTGGGTCCCACTTGGGCCAGATGGGTGGGTAGGGACAGCATTGAGCAGGCTGGTGACACAGGTTCCTTCCTCCAGATCGATGAAGTGGTGAGCCCGGAACCTGAGCCCCTCAACACCTCTGACTTCTCTGACTGGTCTAGCTTTAATGGTAGGTAGTGGTCTGCACTGCCCTTGGGGCCTTGCTTCCCTGCTCTGCTGACAGCTCTCTTCTTGCCACAGCCAATGGTAGCCCTGAACAGGAGGAGGTAGCCAGCGCCTCTGCTGCCCCATCCTTCTACAGCCAAGCCCCCCGGCCCCCTGCTTCCCCGAGCCGGCCCGAGCAGCACACAGTGATCCACATGGGCAATCCTGAGCCCTTGACTCATGGTGAGCCAAGGAGTTTTCCAGTCTGGAAGAGGATGGAAAGGGAGTGGAGTGACTTATGTGGAGGGGGCTTGGGGTTCCAGAGGCCCACCGGGTGGCTGCCCTCTTCACTAACATAGTCATTACCTTCCCCATGATCCTGAGATGTTTTGTCAGGTTAAGAGGGCAAGGACCTCCTGCCCTCCCCACTCCCCACCCTGCTACAGGCCAGTTTCTCTGAGCCTGTGGATACTGGTGGCTCTGCCCCTGCAGCCTCGGCCCCCAGGAAGGTGTATGACACGCGGGACGATGACCGTTCACCAGGCCTGCATGGGGACTGTGATGAAGACAAGTACCGTCGCCGGCCTGCCCTGGGGTGGCTGGCCCAGCTGCTCAGGTACACAGGGTCAGGTGGGGCCAAATGCCAGGAAGGAGGGAGGAGAGGAAGTGAGAGCCAGAGGCCCTGGGCATGGTGATTGCATGATAAGAGGGGCTTCTCTGGGTAATGGTAGTATCTGGTGTTGGGCTGTGCAGAGAGGCCTCAGCTCAGCTTTAGAAGTCCCAGGTCTGCTCCCCTGTGGAGCTATTTCCTCACCTACTGGGTATCTGAGGCTTGAGTTTGGGCTCTTTGAGGTCCCTTCCTGCTCTGACACCACCTGACCCTAGTGGCTACCAAGCCTGACACATTTTAGTTTCCAGAGCAGTTTTGGCTCAGCTGGTTTGAGCTGCATGGTCCCCTGTGTAACAAGCAAGTACAGGGGTGACCCTGCACACTTGAAGGAACAAGACTCAGTAATGGTGGCCCCTGGGCCAGAAGATGAGACGAGTGTTAATATCTGGGGTTCCTCTCCAGGACAAGGAGTCATCAGGGATTGGGAACCTGACCTGACTTTCCCCTCATCCCCCCAGGAGCCGGGCTGGGTCTCGTAAGCGGCCGCTGACCCTGCTCCAGCGGGCAGGGCTGCTGCTGCTCCTGGGGCTTCTGGGCTTCCTGGCTCTCCTTGCACTCATGTCTCGCCTGGGCCGAGCTGCCGCTGACAGCGATCCCAACCTGGACCCGCTTATGAACCCGCACATCCGTGTGGGTCCCTCCTGAGCCTTTGCTTGTAGCTAGGCCAGCCTAGGACCTGGGGGCCTGAGGTAGGGAGGTCTGGAGGCTTTTTTCCTGCTCCTCTTCTTCAAGCCTGAGACACTAAGATCCCAGGCCCAGTCAAGTCCACTAGAATGACTGCTGGCTGGGCCTGGGGCCCCTGCAGGTCAAACATTTGTCTTGACCTGCTTACTATGGGTCTCCAGCCTCCCACCCTCCTCCCCATGAAGGAGATGACAGGTGGAAATAAACGACAGACTTTATTAAAACACCGAAGCCTCCTTTTCCTTCCCCCTTGTCAGCCTGGTCCTCAGACTTCAGTGGTTCTCCTCCCGGTACTGGATGGCCAGAAACTCAAGGGACAGGCGGTTGAAGAACATGGCTCCGTTTAGCACTGGGCAAAGGAGAGAGCCCCCATCAGCATTCCCTGTTTGTTCTTTGCTATGTCTCAGGGATCCAAAGTTCCCTCCTCCGCCCTTAATACATCCCCCTCCCCTACTCACTTAGGATGGTCAGGGCAAAGCACCGAAAAAACTTGTCATCTGTCATCTCAGCATAGAGTGACCCCATGGCAGCCCAGCAGATGCTGATCACCTGGGAGAACTGTAGGCCCCATCCGGGGGAGAGTGGCCCCCTGAGACAACAGCGGGGTTTCCATCAACCCCTGGGCCTCCCCCGACCAGCCCTTGAGTCCTGGCCCCAGTCTACCATCAGGACAACAGTGTAGTGGAAACTCATGCGATCATAGTGGTGGGTGACGCAGAAGTTGTGCACATCGCTGGCAAAGACGCCAAGGTGTATAAAGAAGAGCATCAGTGCGGCAGCACTGAGAACCATGCCTTGGGGGAAGAAGAGCACAGCCAGTCGGTCCCGCCACCGCATCCTGGCAAGAGCATAGACTCAAGTGAGCCAGTGGAACTTGACCAAGCCAAGACTATTTAGGAGAAGCAACTGACCCCTCTACTTCTAGAGCGTACAGTCTAGAATAGTGGTGGGATGCTAGAACCATGAGAACATTGGAGGGGACAAGATTCTAGAATACAGTCTGGTTCCAGCCAATACAGGAGTGGTTCATGGGTGGCTGGGGGAGTTCCAAATTATCGAAGGTTGGAGGGCTAAAGGTACAGACCAGCAGGAGTGTCGATGAAGGGATAGTGTCCCTTATCCTGCCTGCACACTTTGTGGTCTTGTGCATTATCTTCTCGCTGAGTCCTCTTGACAGTTCCACAGAGGAGGCACTGTGGGCATATTTCTTCTACAGAGCCGGGACTCAGAAAAGTGGTAGGGCACATCCTAGATCCACAGCAAATCTTAGGCCAGCAAGAGACTAGGCCCGGATGTGTAGCTGGAGGGCATTCCCAGTACAAGGGAGGCCTGTGCTGAATTGTAAGCTCTAAATATTTGCTCCATTCCCTAAAAGGGAGATAAGAGCATGCCCACAGCTGTCCTGGGACCTTCCCCATGCCCTCTCTAGGCATGGCCCAGAGAGCAACTGGCTTTTCCATCCTCCCTCACATGTTCTAAGACGTGATGCTGACCAGCTTTCCCCTCTCTGTCACCTTCAAGCACTCAGGACTTTCACATCCATCACCTCTGTCCTTTCCAAGAGTTCCCAGGCTAAGCTGGTGGCATGAATCTTATATTGCACACAAGTTTGAGGTACAGAGAAGGAGCGTCAGCCCAGGCACTAAGAGCCATTGAATGAGGGAGTGAGGTTTTTTTTGTTTTTTTTTTTTGTTTTTTTTTTTTGTTTTTTTTTTTTAAGATTATTTTATTCATGAGCGAGGCAGAGACACAGGCAGAGGGAGAAGCAGGCTCCATGCAGGGAGCCCGGTATGGGACTTGATCCCCGGTCTCCAGGATCACACTCTGGGCCAAAGGCAGGCTCTAAACTGAGCCACCCAGGGATCCCCCTGAGGGAGTGAGTATTGAGACAAAGATCCAGTTCTACCCAAGGCTGTGATTGGGCAGGGACACTCATAAGCAACAAGAAAACGTTTCCTTTGTATGTGGAAAAGGTGAAAACTCTAGGATCCTCAGCAGTATCATCCAGAAAAATGGGCAGAAATGGTATGGAGGGACATGGAAACTCCCAGGAACTAGAGTAGAAGAAGGACAGCTTGAACTTAGCCACCTCCAGGACCTCCTTCCTATCTGCCTGCCTCGGAAGTTAGGTTCAGGGTCCAGCCAAGACCCAAAGTCTCCTGCCACATCCATGCTTGCTGCCCAGTGTCATTAATCACAACAGTCCCTTAGACCCCCATCCTGACACATTACAGTAGTGACCCCCAACGCCCACTTGTTGGCCAAATGTTAAAACCATTGTTTCAAAAAAAAAAAAAAAACCCATTGTTTCCATCTCCATTCTCATGTAAATACAAATGAAATTTTATACATTAGGGCTTCTGGCTCAAAACCAGTTAAAAATTATCCAAGTAGTGCATGACTATGTTCTTGTAAAAGATTTGCATAATACACAAGCATACAGAGGAAAAGACAACGACCTGCCCGCCTCCTACCTACCTCACAGAGGTATCCCTCAACAGTTTAGTGAGTGGGCATCTTTTGGATCCCTTCTTACTGAAACCTCATATACCTACCTGTATATATACATGTATAATTTTAAAAAGCATCATGGAGAACCACACCATATGTGTTGTCAAAGTGTAACTTTCAAAAAGTTAGGGGCAGCCTGGGTGGCTCAGTGGTTTAGCGCCGCCTTCACCCCAGGGTGTGATCCTGGGGACCCGGGATTGAGTCCCATGTGGGGCTCCCTGCATGGAGCCTGCTTCACCCTCTGCCTGTGTCTCTGCCTCTCTCTCTCTCTGTGTCTCTCATGAATAAATAAATAAAATCTTTAAAAAAAAAAAAAAACAAAAAGTTAACATGATGCTAGGTCTGGAATGAACATGTAACTAAGATGTATTAACCTATCAGTGAGGAGTCCCCCCTCAGTAAGGTGATAATGTATCTTGGGGACTTGGATATTGATAAGCATTCCTTTAGAGAGGAATGTTGGTGTGCCTATGTGGCTCTCAGGCGGCTACCTTTGGCTCAGGTCATGATCCCAGGTTCCTGGGATTGAGCCCCGCATTGGCTCTTTGTTCGGGGAGTCTGCTTCTCCCTCTCCTGTGCTCTCACTCTCCCTTTCACGGTCTCTCACTTTCAAGTAAATAAAATCTTTAAAGAAAAATAAAGAGCAATGTTAAAATATGATTCTAGGTTAGACACAAAACTGCTTGATATCCTACAGGACGATAAATAGAACTTTTGAAGTTACTTTTTCTGCTGGATATAAATGTTTTGTATATCTCCTGGACAATATCTACTTGTAATATCAGCATCTGAACACATAATGGTAAATAGCAATATCAAATGTTCATTCCTGTGGGTAATTAAATAATCCTTGGATAGGCTTGTAAAACAAGCCCCAGTGTGGCATTAGCAGAACATGCTACACTCTTGGGTTTTTTTGTTTGTTTTTTCTTTTTTTTTTTTTAATTTTATTTATTTATGATAGTCACATAGAGAGAGAGAGAGAGAGAGAGGCAGAGACACAGGCAGAGGGAGAAGCAGGCTCCATGCACCGGGAGCCCGACGTGGGATTCGATCCCGGGTCTCCAGGATCGCGCCCTGGGCCAAAGGCAGGCGCCAAACCGCTGCGCCACCCAGGGATCCCCTGTTTGTTTTTTCTTAAAGATTTTATTTATTCATGAGAAACACAGAAAGAGGCAGAGGACAGGATCACAACCTGAGCTCAAGGCAGATGTTCAACCGCTGAGCCACCCAAGTGGCCTACACTCTTGGTCTTATTTCCAAATTTTGAATAATTTTTCTTAACCATTATTCTGCAACTTTTTTTTAAGTGTATAGACTTGGAGTAGATCTAAATCTTTATACTCATTTTTTTTGAGATTATAGCATCATCAGCTGACACTATTTTTTAAACAGCCTCTAAACATCCTTCTTAACATAGATGAAATCTTTCAACACAGATTTCAGCAGTCAGCCAACTATTCTTCATGGTAAATGTTTTAGGTGTCAGCCATAAGGTCTCTGTTGCAACTACTCAACACTTCTGTTGTAGTGCAAAAGCAGGCACAGATAATATGTAAACAAATGTGCATGGCTGTGTTCAAATAAAACTATAGACACTGGAATATTTCATATAATTTTCATTTGATTTTATGAAAATCATCTTTTAAATTGAGATAGACATATTCCAATATTTTTAAGGGTACAAGGTAATGATTTGGTATTTGTATATATTTCAAAATGATCACAAGGAAGTCTAACATCTGTCACTATACAAATTATTAATGTTACAAATTATTTTTTCTCCTGATGAGCACTTTTAAGATCTACTCTGATTATATGAATTTTACATAATTTTCACATCATGAAATGCCATTCTTATTTTTTAACCATTTAAAAATGAAAACAAACAACAACAACAACAAAAAAACCAAACACACCAGTCTTAGCTCACAGGCCAAATGAAAACACGTGGTGGGATGTGTTTGGCCTGCCGCACCCCAGCCAAAGAATCTTTAAACACGGTGGTTTCCATTCCAACACCCCCCACCCCGCCCTGCCCAGCCGCCAGCCCATCACAAGTAATGTTTCAAGGACCATGTCGATAAAGTCGTTTTCTCTATTAAAACTCATCGTATCTATACTTGAACCTCATTACCTGTCCTCTTAAGCACTGCGCCTTGGTGAACAATTAATTGCATTTTGTTGAAATCGGAAACCTGGGAACAACCCTCATCATCTCCACCCAGCCCCTCCCCCCCCCCAGCACATCCCACGGGTCGCTGAAGATCTGCCCAGTCGGTCTTCTAAGCAAGTATCTTAAAGTGCTTGGGGACTTTTTTTTTTTTTTTTTTTTCCCTTAAAGAGGCTAGGACTGGGGGAGCCCAGGGTCTGAAGGCAGTTCTGACCCGTGTCAGAGGACGGGCGGGGAAACTGCTAGAGGCCCCGCCCGCACTGTGCGCGCATCTAACCTCGTAGCTCCCCCGCAGCCTCTTGTGAAGTCTGCACCCGTATAGTAGGAATGGGGGACATATTCCGGGGGCCCCTGCCTGCGGGGGTGCGGGGTTGGGAGCCAGGACCCGCCTTCCTTCTGGGAGGGAAGCATCAGACGAGTTCTCAATCAATCTGCTCGGGAGGCTGCGGGAACCCAGGGCTCTCCCGGAACCTCTTCCGCTCAGGGAGGAAAGGTAGGGGGAACGCTAGTCTCGAAGGACCCAGGGTTGCAGGGGGACCTTTCAGCTGAAGGACTGCCTCGTTTCAACAAGAACTTTATGGCTCCCGGAAGTGCCTCCTCCCAGTTCTTTCCCAGCCTCACACCCGTGGGCTGCAGTTGCAGTGATGGCGGCTGCAGCCGCTGGACCTGGCCCGGGGTCTGGAACTGGGGACTCTCCGGAGGGGCCCGAGGCGGAGGCCCCGGAGCGTCGGCGGAAGGCGCACGGGATGCTGAAGATTTACTACGGTCTCTCGGAGGGGGAGAGCGCGGGGCGCCCCGCAGGGTCGGACCCCCTGGACCCGACGGATCTCAACGGGGCACACTTCGACCCGGAAGTGTACCTGGACAAGGTGTGTGTTTGTGTGTTGGGGAGAACCAGGCCCCGGACACATCGCACCCCCCAGATCATGCCTTCGACTTTGCTGCGGGGGTGAGGGACGCAGGGGCTCCTAAAAACCAGATGACCCTAGGGCAGGAAGCAGGGGCCGAGCTGGAGTCTAAGGGGGCGTGGGCAGATTTGGACGCGCCGGAGCAGGTGCGGGGTGCTGATGTCCTGGGCTGATGTTCTGATAGGCCCGGGCGTGGGGCGTGGGGCGTGGCCCAGGCGTTGACAGGCTTAGGGGTGGGCGGTGGCTGAATCTGAGCGTTTCAAAGGCTGACAAACCCCAAATAGAGTCGAATCTAGTAACTCCTGACCTATGGCACTGATAGGCTCTTTGTCTAGTATCTCTGCCAGGAGTGGGATGAGAGCTTTCTTGCACCCAAAGCCTACCAGGTAGGGGCAGGCCTGAGGGACATGAATGCCCCTGCCCTGAGCACTACCACTTGGATTTCCTCCAGCTGCGTCGGGAATGCCCCCTGGCCCAGCTGATGGACAGTGAGACAGACATGGTGCGACAGATCCGGGCTCTGGACAGCGACATGCAGACCCTGGTCTATGAGAACTACAACAAGTTCATCTCAGCCACAGGTGATTCCCGCTGGGACACACCCATCACAGTCCCGCCTGCCTGTTGGTCTTGTGTTGGGGAGTCGGGGGAGGAGACCCAGATTCTAGTCCCTCCCTGACATTTATCCACTCCCACCTCTCAGAGCTTTTGTGGTCAAATGATGGTAGCTGCTCTCAGAGGGTTGTTCTGAGGGTCAAAGGGGAGAAAAAAACAAAATGAAAACAATTTAAAGGTTTTATTTGTTTATGCATGAGAGACACACAGAGGCAGAGACATAGGCAGAGGGAAAAGCAGGTTCTCTGGGGGAGCCCTATGTGGAACTCGATCCCAGGACCCCAGGATCACAACCTGAGCTGAAGGCAGACACTCAATTACTGAGCCACCCAGGCATCCCAACAAAATGAAACCTTAAACTGAAATGGGTTTATCTGAACCACTTAGAATCCCTGACACTATCGATGTCTCAGTAAGGGTTAGTTTCTCTGATTAGTGGTAGCTTTCTTCTCTTGCCCAGGTCTATCTTGAGGGTGGGCTTGTCTCTGTCTCTTTCTCTCTCTCGCTCCTTTCCTTCCTCTATCCCTTTCCCCCTTTTAAATTAAGCAAAGAGGGGGATCCTTGGGTGGCTCAGTGGTTTAGCGCCTGTCTTTGGCCTAAGGCGTCATCCGGGAGTCCTGGGATCGAGTCCCGCATCAGACTCCTGGCATGGAGCCTGCTTCTCCCTCTGCCTGTGTCTCTGTCTCTCTCTCTGTCTCTATGTCTATCATGAATAAATAAATAAAATCTTAAAAAATAATTAAGCAAAGAGACACAATATATGACATTAAGGGACACAGAGATCATGAAAAGGGTTTTTTTTTTCCTTCTCCTCCTGCCTCCTTTATTCTCTGTCCAGGACAGTGCTAGACAGGGTTCAGCTATCATTCACACTAACTACTGTCTTATGTTGGTGAAATGCACTACTCAGACTTTTTTGTGATAATTTTGGACTCGTGTGTACATAGTTCTAGAGGCAGATCTCGAATGTCTACTGGTGGTCCATGAGAATGTTGGGTGAACCTTTGTGAGGCTTATTCTGACATCTCTTACTCTACTAGTGTCACAAGGTTGGGTGTAGCCATTGTCCTTTTATCTGATTTGAAACAGGTTCAGTGAGTAGGCACCTCTTTATTTGCTAATACCAGCATCAACCAGCAAGAAATCATAATTCCTAGGGGCGTCTGGGTGGCTCATTCAGTTAAGAGTCCATCTCTTGATTTCCGTTCAGGTCATGATCTCAGGGTCATGAGATGGAGATTGAGCCGGGTGTTGGGGCTCCATGCTCAGGGGGAGTTTGCTTCTCTCTGCCTCTCTCTCCCTTTGCCCATACCCTCATACTCTTTCTCTAAAATAATTTAATAAGTCTTTTAAAAAAAAGAAATCATGATAATTTCTGAGCTACAAAATTTCTTACAAGAACTTTGCAAACATTACATTTTCCATTTGTTAGAATTTGTATAATTTTGACATTTAACTGTTATTTAATAAAGGATGACTTATCTTTTTTCTAAGAAAGGGAGAAAATTATAAAATGAGTGTTGGAATCGGGGTTCTAAATCTATAACACGGTAAAGTCTTATATCCATTCAAGAAGTATTCATTGAATGCCTTTTTTTTTTTTTTTTGCCAAGACCTGTTCTGCATTTTGGGGATATAGTAATAAACCAGCTAGATCAAGCTCCTTCCTGCAGCCTGCATTCTATTTGAGGAGACAGACAATAAATGAACACATAAATAAAGGTGGTAGTAAGTGCCAGAAAAAGAAAATAGAATAAGGATAAAAGAGTAATGTGCGTGTGGGTCTACCTTTAGCTAGGGTAAGTACGAGAAGGCCCCTCTGATGTGGTGACATTTGAGCAGGGCTTTCATGAGAAAGAACTAGCCATGGGTAGGGGAGCAAACAGCAGGGGCAGAGGCTCTGAAGAGAGGGCATGTGGGCATATTCAGAGTGCAGCATGGGGTTTAGGGGGAGCGAGGGAGGAAGGAGGAGAGTGGTAGGTGATAGGATAGAGGGCTAGTGGATTCCAGATTTTGTAGGGACTTATAAGTGGTTACAAGGATCCTGCTCTTTACTCTGAGTGAGTGGAAATGAGAAGAATGGAGTGACCTGACTTGTTTTAAAAGGACCTTTCAGTCCACTCTGTGGGGAATGGACTATAGGGAGGCAAGGGTGGCAGCCAGGACACCCATTAGGTGGCTGTTGCAGCAGTCTAGGCAAGATGCCAGCGGCATGGACTAAGAAAGCTTCTTAGCCATCACAGAACATATGTTCTAGAGAAAGAGACGGATGATAAATATAGATCATTTCACTCAACAAGAACTCCAGAGAAAATGAAACAGGATAATATAGAGAAAGTGGGTGGTTAGGGGTAGTTTAAAAAGGGTGGCAGAGAAAGGGGTTTGTGAGGCAGTGACAGTGAAGGTAAATGATAAAGAGCTGACCATGTGAGGATTTGGAGGCAGAGCAGCTCAGGCTGAGGAAACATCCTGTGCAAAGACCCTGAAAATGCTGTGACAAGAGCAAGAGTGACGTGATGAAGGGAGCAGGACCTGACTGCATAGGATATATACACGAAGGGTCACAAGCTTTTCTGAGTAAAGTACATATTTTAGGCTTTGCAGGCCCCTTGGTTTCTGTACTTGTCTCTGCTGTGATAACCTGAAAGCCACTATGGGCAGTAGGTGAATGAATGCAGATGGCTGTGCTCCAGTGAAGCTCATTTACATAAACAGGTGTGACATCCAAAATGATGTCAGCAGAAATAGTGGAGCAAGTGTATTTGAAAATCTTCTTACCAGGGCAGCCCAAGTGGCTCAGTGGTATGGCATCGGCTTCGGTCCAGAGCCTGATCCTGGGGACCTGGGATTGAGTCCCATGTCGGGCTCCCTGCGTGGAGCCTCCTTTTCCCTCTGCCTGTGCCTCTGCCTCTCTCTCTCTCTCTCTCTCTCTCTCTCTGTGTTTCTTGTAAATAAATAAATAAAATATTTTTTAAAAATCTGGGGATCCCTGGGTGGCTCAGTGGTTTGGTGCCTGCCTTTGGCCCAGGGCGCGATCCTGGAGTTCCGGGATCAAGTTCCGCGTCGGGCTCCTGGCATGGAGCCTGCTTCTCTCTCTGCCTGTGTCTCTGCCTCTCTCTCTCTCTCTCTCTCTCATGAATAAATAAATAAATAATCTTTAAAAAATAAAAAAAATAAAAAATAAAAAATCTCCCTTCCATAAATGCAACCAAAAAACTGGTCAAAATTGTCAGAATCAACTTTTTGGAATTCTAAAAATTAACCAAAAGTTTGCAGCAATCTGAGGACCCTTTTTTCAAGAAAAACAACTGAATCTTGGTAAAAGTAGTGAATCCGGTGGTGGGTTTTTTTCCCCCTAAAGATGTATGTATTTGTTTGAGAGAGAGAGAAAGAGTACATGAACAGGAGGGGCAGAGCGAGAAGGAGAGAGAATCTCAAGCAGACTCTTCTGAGCCCGACTTGGGGCTTGATCTCAGGATCCTGAGATCATGACTTGAGCCAAAACCAAGAGTCTGACACCTAACCAACTGTGCCACCCAGGCACCCTGCCTGTGGTATTTAATTTATATATTTTAAAGACTTTTTGGGGGGAGGGGTACCTGGGTGGCTCAGGCAGTTAAGCATCTGCCTTCAGCTCAGGTTCTGTGATCTAACCCCTCATTGGGAGAAGCTCAGACTGCTTCTTCCTCTCCGTTTGCCTGCTGCTCCTTCTGCTTGTACTCTGTCTCCCTCTGTCAAATAAATAAATTTTTTAAAAAGATTTATTTATTTATTTATTTATTTATTTATTTATTTATTTGAGCACAAGCAGGGAGGAGGGGCACAGGGAGAAGTAGACTTGATCCCAGGACCCTGGGGTCATGACCTGAGCTGAAAGCAGATGCTTAACTGACTGAGCCACCCAAGCACCCTGTGATATTTTAGCTTACCCCACAATTTCCTCTCCATCTCAACCAGCTCAGTAGTAGCCCATTTATTTCTGGTACTGAAGTGACCAGAACAGAAGTGGAGCTCTTTCAAAGCCTCATGCTGAAAGAATTTTTTTTTAAGTATTTTATTTTTTTATTCATGAGAGACACACACACAGAGAAGGCAGAAATGCAGGCAGAGGGAGAAGCAGGCTCCCTGTGGGGAGCCCGACATGGGACTCCATCCCTGGAACCCGGGATCACGACCTGAGCTGAAGAAGGCACTCAACTGCTGAGCCACCCAGGCATTCCAAGAACTGCCTTTATGTAACCTGTCTGGTGGTTTCCCGAAAGACTCCACTCCATAGATTTGTTTTTACTTGACCTGACCCTGGAAGTCACCCTGGGTCTAAAAGCCTCTCACCAGAGAGTTTTGTCAGAAAATTTCAGGCAATTACTGTGTCTGCGTGAAGTGATAGATAATACATGGGGCAAACAAAGACTAACTCAAACGCTTAACAGGAAAAGCTGAGGAACGAGACATTCATATTGAAATTTGAAGGTCACATATATGTAAGGTGGTACACATGCATTTAAGAAAGACCTGAGAATGCTCTAAGGTTTCTTCTCTGGCTCACCTTCAGGCTCTGCACAAACAGTAAGTAAAGGCTAAGGCAGAGCTGTAAACTGCCTGGTTGAGTGTTTAAGATCTGCCCCAGCACACACACTCACACAGTCCCTCAGCAAAAACTAAAGAGATGTATTGGTTCCAGGTATTTAAAAAAATATGTGTCCAGGGATCCCGGGGTGGCTCAGCAGTTTAGTGCCTGCCTTCAGCCCAGGGCATGATCCTGGAGACCCGGGTTCTAGTCCCATGTCGGGCTCCCTGCATGGAGCCTGCTTCTGCCTCTCTCTCTCTCTCTCTCCCTCTCTCTCTATCTCATGAATAAATAAAATCTTAAAAAAAAAAAAAAAAAAAGAAAGAAACTGTCTCTTCAGAAGCCCAGGTATTGAATTTACTACAGAAAGATTTAAATCTGGGCAGCCCGGGTAGCTCAGCAGTTTAGGGCCACCTATGGCCCAAGGTGTGATCCTGAAGACCCGGGATCAAGTCCCATGCATGGAGCCTGCTTCTCCCTCTGCCTGTGTCTCTGCCTCTCTCTCTCTCTCTCTCTCTCTCTCTCATGAATAAATAAATAATATCTTTAAAAAAAATTTTAAAAGAAAGATTTAAATCTGCTGTATTTTATAAAGATTTTATTTAGTTAGTTATTTGAGAGAAAGAGAGAGAGCTAGCATGTATGCGCACAAAGTGAGGGGGAGGGGCAGAGGGAGAGGTTGAATCTCAAGCAGGCCTCTGCAACCTAGCAAGGAGCCAGACTTGGATCTTGATCCCATGACCTCAAGATCATGACCTGAGATGAAATCAAGAGTCAGATGCTCAACCAACTGATCGACCCACATGCCCTGGGGTAGTGTAGTCTTGTGTGAATTAGCCCTTAGCCTATAAGATCTGACACTAGGGCAGCCCGGGTGGCTCAGGGGTCTAGCATCGCCTTCAGTCCAGGGCATGATCCTGGAGACCCGGCATTGAGTCCCATGTTGGGCTCCCTGCATAGGGCCTGCTTCTCCCTCTGCCTGTGTCTCTGCCTCTCTCTCTCTCTCTCTGTGTCATGAATAAATAAATAAAATATTAAAAAAAAAGATCTGACACTAACTCTAGGTAAATAGTCACAAAATTGGGATCCCTGGGTGGCGCAGCGGTCTGGTGCCTGCCTTTGGCCCAGGGCGAGATCCTGGAGACCCGGGATTGAATCCCACGTCGGGCTCCCGGTGCATGGAGCCTGCTTCTCCCTCTGCCTATGTCTCTGCCTCTCTCTCTCTCTCTGTGTGACTATCATAGATAAAAAAAAAAAAAAAAAATTAAAAAAAATTTTAAAAAAATAGTCACACAATTAAGGTAAATTGTAGGATATTCAGCTGGTGTTGCAGAATTGATGTGTGGTAAACCCACATAATCTGGTGTCAGATGTGAAGTAGTGTTGGAGTATTGAGAGTGGAGGAAACACACAGGAGTGTCTTTTCTCTCTACAGACACCAAAAGCATAAGTAACCAAAGGAAAAAAAAATAGGTAAATTGGACTTTATCAGAATAAAAGTTTTGTGAGGGCAACTGGGTGGCTCAGTTGGTTGAGCGTCCATCACTTGATTTTGGCTCAGGTAATGATCTTGGGGTTATGAGATTGAGCCCCATGTCAGGCACTGTGCTTAGTGTAGAATCCGCTTGAGATTCCCTGTGCCTCACCTGGCTTCCATGCACCCTCTCAAAAATAAATAAATAAAATCTTTTTAGAAAAATAAAGTTTTATGTTTTAAAGGACAATATTGGGGATCCCTGGGTGGTTCAGCAGTTTAGCACCTGCCTTCGGCCCAGAGCATTTTCCTGGAGTCCTGGGATCAAGCCCTGCTTTGGGCTCCTTGCATGGAGCCTCCTTCTCCCTCTGCCTATATTTCTGCCTCTCTCCCTCTCTCTCTCTGTGTCTCTCATAAATAAATAAATAAAATCTTTAAAAAATAATAAAGGACAATATTGAGAAAGTAAAGGATGACTCACAGAATGGAAAAGGTATTTGTAAGTCCTATATCTAATAAGGGGTCTAATGTCCAGAATATATAAAGTACTTTTACAACTCAGCACTAAAAAGACAAATAACCCTATTTAAAAATAGGCAAAGGCGGCACCTGGGTGGCTTAGTCGTTGATCGTCTGCCTTTGGCTCAGGTCATGATTGTGGGGTCCTGGGATTGAGTCCCGCATCGGGCTCCTCATAGGGAGCCTGCTTCTCCTACTGTCTATGTCTCTTCCTCTCTCTCTGTGTGTGTCTCATGAATACATAAATGAAAAATCATTAAAGAAAAATGGGCAAAGGGTTTAAATCGACATTTCTTCAAAGAAGATATACAAATGACCAATGAGCACATGTAAAGATGTTCAATATCATTAGTTATTGGGGAAATGCAAATCAAAATCACAGTGAGATACCACTATATACCCACTGGGATTTCCAGAAAGTGGAATATGACAAATGTTGGTGAAGATGTGGAAGATTTGGAACTCTCAGACATTACTGGTAGGAATACAAAATGGTGCACCTGAAAATACTTTGGCCATTCCACGAACAGCTAAGCAGAGAGTTAGCATATGCCCCATAAATTGCACTCGTGGGACAATACTGAAGAGAACGGAAAACATGTTCACATAAAAACATGTACATGAATGTTCATAGCAGCATTAATAGTAGCCAACAAAGCAATGCAAATGGCCACCAGATGGTAGATCGGGAAACAAATGTGGAGCCACACAATGGAATATTAGCCATAAGAAAATGTGACATGCTGATTCATTCTATAATGTAGAGAACCTTGAACATGTGCTAAGTGAAGCCAGGCACAAAAGGCTATATTTTGTATAATTCCATTTGTGTTAAATGTACAGAACAGGCAAATGTGTGGAAACAAAACAAATTAGTGATTGGCAGGGACTGAGGCATGAGAGAAATAGGAGTCACTGCCAAGGGTTTTGAGCTTCTCTTTGGGGTGATGAATATTCTAGTTTGATAGTGATATGGGTTGTACAATCTTGTGAATATACTAAAAATACTAAAACCCACTGAATTTCAGGGTATGCTGATTACATCCCAGTTAAAACCCAAAAAGCTAAACAGGGATCAAGTCAGGTTTGGTCTCCAGGCTGTACTTTGCCAACCTCTGGCCTTGATAGTTAGTTTATGTAATAATACATTTATCTGTTTCAAAATTGAAAAGGTCTCAAAGGTTGCACAATGAAAAGCCTCTTCCCATTCCTTTCCCCAGGCAATGATAAATCAATCTTTAACAGTAAACTTTATTGAAGATTCACAGACATACAGAAAAGTACACAGGTTACAAGTACAGAGCTCTGTGAATTTCACAAATGGAACAGGTCTGGGAAGTCAGCACTGAGGCCAATAGGCTGCAGGTTGGCTAGCTCCCCACCCCCACCCCACCCCCAGTCTCCTACCACTTACCTCCCATTCCTCTCCCAAGCTAGTGTCTTGGTGTCTAGTTACCATTTGCCCTAGTGCAAGCTGCTTTTCGTAACAAGCTTCAAGTGCTCGCTTCGGCAGCACATATACTAAAATTGGAACGTAACAAGCTTCAAATAGTTCAAGGATATACAGTATAGTCTCTATTACTCAGTGGTGTTTTTTTGTTTTTTGTTTTTTTTAACATTGTACAACTTTTATTTCCATTTTAATAGCTCTGTGCCTGTGCATTCAGCAACAATGACACCAGCAGTAGGTTTTCTTTTACTCCGTTTGAGTGACAACTTAGTTTTTGGATTTTTTTCCTTTGGAAGTCAGATTCAAGTTTCCTTTTTGAGGTAGTACCTAAGTGTCATGGGCCCAAACACCCACCCCAAAAAGGAATTTGCTCTTTTGATGGTATCATTTGACAAACCTGGATGGAGATTATGTCAACAGGTTAAACTGTTCCTTCTTTTTTTTTTTTTTTTTTAAGATTTATTTATTTATTCATGATAGAGAGGGAGAGAGGCAGAGACACAGGTGGAGGGAGAAGCAGGCTCCATGCCGGGAGCCTGACATGGGACTCGATCCCGGCACTCCAGGATCGCGCCCTGGGCCAAAGGCAGGCGCTAAACCGCTGAGCCACCCAGGGATCCCTTGGTTAAACTGTTCCTAAGCGAAGACAGAAATTAGGGGAGGATGAAATGCCTCTTTTCCAAGCTCCTCCGTGATCATTAGCCCATGATCCTTCTGGTACCTCAGCTTTCATCTTTTGCCTTTGCTCTGCTTTTATTCATTTTTTTAACTATACGGTACTCTGTGTGCTGTGTTCTTTAATACATTGTTCATGGATTGGCAATGGAATAATCTTTTTCCAACAAAATGCAAGCACCTCCAGAGTGGGGCTCCAAAGAATAGTAAGTATAGTCCATTCATTTTATATTATTTTATTTTTTAGTAACTTTCTAGGGTAACATCTAAGAATAAAGTGAGAATAAAGGTGAGTGGGATCCCTGGGTGGCTCAGTGGTTGAGCGTCTGCCTTTGGCCCAGGGTGTGATCCTGGAGTCCTGGGATCAAGTCCCACATCGGGTTCCCCAGCATGGAGCCTGCCTCTCTCTCTGCTTGTGTCTCTGCCTCTCTCTCTCTCTCTGTGTCTCTCATGAATAAATAAATAAAAATCTAAAAAAAAAAAAAAAAAGAATAAAGGTGAGTGGTTTTGTGCTATAGATTGTTGCTAACATGAAAAGGTTATTTTGCTAATTCATGGTCTACTTCCTCCTGTACATTTTTTAAATCTCTCAGTTGCTCCACAGATTTTAGCTCTGTGGGTTCTTGTGCATTTTTTTTACCTTCTCTGTTTGTTTCCTGCAACTTTGTGTCTGTTCCCTTTTATTTTCCCTGTCATGTCTTTGATGTTTTTCTCCTCACCTTGCCTTTCTTGCTGTCTCCCCAAGTTGGGCTGCTGCCCCAGGTCTGCTCAGAAAATATTCCCATGGTCCAGGAGCCACACCCAAGCCAGGTATGGGTGTGCAGAGGCTCACAGATGACGCCAGGTTCCTTTCCATAAATATTCATCAGTTTGCACAACCACCAGCAACTAAGAGAATAGCTCTTTCTAAACACCCCAGTCAACACTTACCAAAATTTTTCATCTTTGATACTCCCATGAGTGAAAATTGGAAACCTCTGGAATTTTAATTTGTCTTGTGAGTGCAGTGGAACATCTTTTGCCTGTTGAAGAACTGTTTGTTATCCTTGTCCGTAAACTGCCTATTCATGTCTTTTTCCTGTTTTTCTATAGAGTTGTTGTTCTTTTTCATAATGATTTAGAATTCTTCTTCACATACTAAGGAAAATTAGCCCTAGATGAAATGACATGAATTTTTTTTTTTTTTAAGTTCATCTTTTCAGGGCACCTGGGTGGATCAGTAGATTAAGTATCTGTCTTAAACTCAGGTCATGATCTCAAGGTCCTGGGATCGAGCCCCATGTCTGGCTCCCTGCTCAGTGGGGAATATGCTTCTCCCTCTCCCTCTCTCTGAAATAAATAAAATATTTTTTAAAAGTTCATCTTTTGATTTAGTTCCGGTGGTTTTTGTTGGTCAAATAATTTTATTGATCTCCTCTTCGATGGCTTCTGAGTTTAAGGTGTTGTAGAAAGACCTTTCCATCTGTAATATTTAAAAATTCTGGGATCCCTGGGTGGCGCAGCGGTTTGGCGCCTGCTTTTGGCCCAGGGCGCGATCCTGGAGACCCGGATCGAGTCCCGTGTCGGGCTCCTGGTGCATGGAGCCTGCTTTTCCCTCTGCCTGTGTCTCTGCCTCTCTCTCTCTCTGTGAATATCATAAAATAAATAAATAAATAAATAAATAAATAAATAAATAAATAAATAAATAAATAAATAAAAATAATAATAATAATAATAATTTTTAAAAAATTCTTCCTGATTGTCTTCATATACTTTGTGATTACATTTTAAAATCACATTCAAACTTGGATTCATCTACTGTGTGTGTGTTTGTTCATGTGCGTGTTAGGTGTGAGGTCTGAATCCAACTATATTTTTGTTTCAAGTGGTTCTCCACTTGTCCCAACACTATTTGTTGAATAATTAATCTTTTTCCCATGGACTTGGAATGGTACTCTTATCATAATTTCTTTGTTTCTGGATTTTTCAAAAACTTTCTGTTTTGGGGCTCCTGGGTGGCTCAGTCAGTTAAGTGTCTGACTCTGGATTGATTTTTGGCTCAGGTCGTGATCTCAGGCTCATGAGATTGAGCCCCATCTGGGCTCTTCACTGAGTGTGGACTCTGCTTGAGATTCTCTCTCCTCTCCGCTCCCTTCCCTCATGCACACATTCTCTCTCTCAAAATAAAATAAAAAATCTTCTGTTTGATGTAACTGATCTCTAATTGTCCACATACCAGTGCCACACACTTTAAATTATTGTAGCTATAAAGTTACAAATGCTCTACATTGTGGGAAAGCTAGTTCTCCCTCACTATTTTTCACCTCCAAAATTTCCTGTGTGTGCTTATTCTTCCATCTGAACATTAAGTTATACTTTCAAGAAGTGATATCTTAAAATGTTACTGAATTAAGTTAAATTTCTAGAGAGAATTGACAGAGTATTGGGTTTCCTATCCAAGATAAGCTTTTCTACTCCTTCAGGCCTTTTAGTATCTTCCTCTCTAATTTATACAGGTTTATTCATATGTGTTGAACATTTCTGAAACTTATTTCTAGACATTTTTATTTTTTAAATTGTATTAAAACAGGTCCTTTTCTTTCATTGTATCTTCTAACTAGTAAGTGTGAGTGCTGCTACTTAATACTATTGATTTCCTTGTATCAATTCCATACTGTCACCTTACAAAATTCTCTTCTTGTTTGTGCTGATATTTTCAGTGATTCTTTTGGGTTTTCTATTTTTTATTTTTATTTTTTTTAATTATTATTTTTTAAAAGATTTTATTTATTTATTCATGAGAGGCACAGAGAGGGAGAGAGAGAGAGAGAGAGAGAGAGAGGCAGAGACACAGGCAGAGGCAGAAGCAGGCTCCATGCAGGGAATCCGACGTGGGACTTGATCCTGGGTCTCCAGATCGCGCCCTGGGCCAAAGGCAGGCGCCAAACCGGGCCAAAGGCAGGCGCCAAACCGTTGAGCCACCCACGGATCCCCTATTTTTTCTTTTTAAAGATTTTATTTATTAATTCATGAGAGACAGAGAGAGAGAGAGAGAGAGAGAGAGGCAGGGACACAGGCAGAGGGAGAAGCAGGCTCCATGCAGGGAGCCCGACGTGGGACTCGATCCTCGGTCTCCAGGATCATGCCCTGGGCGGAAGGCGGCGCTAAACCGCTGAGCCACCCGGACTGTCCTGGTTTTTCTATTTGTATAATTATATCATCTGCAAATAGTGATAATTTTACCTCCTTTCCAATTTGTGTCTCTCTATAATGTATTTCTTGAGTCTAACTGGGTTGGCTAGTATCTTCAGAACAACGTTATATAGCAGTGGTGATCATGGTCATTCCTGTCATCTTTCTGGTTTTAATGAGAATGCTTCCAGCATTGCTTCATTAAAGTTTATGTTGGTTTTTGGAGGTTAGAGAAATATTCGGCTATTCATATTTTATTGAGTTTTTTTTTTTTCAAATTCAAGAATTGGTGTTGAATTATTTCTTGTTCATCTATTTTTATTTATTTATTTTTAGAGAGAGAGAGCAGGAAGGGGGGAGAGAGAGTATCTCAGGCTGACTCAGTGCAGAGCGAGGAGCCCCACACAGGGCTCCATCTTATGACCCTGAGATTATGATCTGAGCTGAAACCAAGAATTGGATGCTCAACTGACTAAGCCAACCAGGCACTTAATTTTCATCTATTAATAAGCTGGGATTCGATCCCGGGACTCCAGCATTATGCCCTGGGCTGAAGGCAGGCACTAAACTGCTGAGCCACCCAGGGATCCCCCAATTATTCTTTTAATACATTGCTGAATTCTGTTTGCTAAGTTGCCTCAGCCTCTCCATTTATTTATCTGTGCATCTCTATTCATAAAAGATATGAATGTATCATTTTAATTTTTGAGCTCTTTTTGTTAATGTTCTCATTAACCTATATGGGGTGCTAGGTGGTTCTGTTGGTTAATCATCTGTCTTTGGCTCAGGTCAAGATCCCAGAGTCCTGAGATCATGCCCTTCATTGGGCTTCCTGCTAACCAAGAGTTGGATGCTTAGCAGGGAGCCTGTTTTTCCCTCTTCCTCTGCTCCCCCCTACTGTGCTCATTCTCTCTCTCAATTAAGTAAATACAACCTTTTTAAAAAAAAATTAACCATATGGATTCCAGAACAACAGAAAACATAAACAGCGAAAAGAGAACATTGTCAACAAAAGATTCTCCTTCCCGTCTACACATGGGCACCAGGCCTGGCCAATGTCCTAGGGGTATCGCCATAGCTCAGAAGAGTGGCTCAGAAGACAGATGTTTAACCAACAGAACAGAACCCCCTAGGCACCCACATATAGGTAAATTCTGTTTTCATAGCAAATTATTCATTTCATTCAGGTTTTCAATTTCTTTACATAAAATTGAGTAAAGTTTTATCTTGTAATTATTCTAATTATGTATTTGTATTTATTTCCCCCTTTAAAAAATTAATTTAGGGGATCCCTGGGTGGCGCAGCGGTTTAGCGCCTGCCTTTGGCCCAGGGCACGATCCTGGAGACCTGGGATCGAATCCCACATCGGGCTCCCAGTGCATGGAGCCTGCTTCTCCCTCTGCCTATGTCTCTGCCTCTCTCTCTCTCTGTGTGTGACTATCATAAATAAATAAAAATGTAAAAAAACACTTTATTCTATATCCTCATCAACACTTGTTAAAAAAATTAATTTAGCTAACATTTTATTTTAAAATTTTAAAGGTTTTATTTATTTATTCAAGAGAGACACAGAAAAAAAAAAAAAAGAGAGAGAGACAGAGAGGAAGGCAGAAACATAGGCAGAGTGACTCTATCCCAGGACCCCAGGATCATGCCCTGAGCCAAAGGTAGACAGACACTCAACCACTGAGCCACCTAGGTGCCCTTTACCTAACATTTTATAAATTTTATTTTTATCCTTTTTTTTTTAGTGATCCTGATCTTCGTTAGTTCACCCATGTAATAGATGTATTGATCTTGGGGTGCCTGTGTGGTTCAGTTGGTTAAGCATCCAACTCTTGGTTTTGGCTCAGGTCATGATCTCAGGGTTGTAAGATTGACTCCCGCGATGGGTTCTGCACTCACTTTCACTCTCTCTAAAAATAAATAAATAGGTAAGTAAAATCTTTAAAAAAATCTCTGCTTTTAGCATTACTAATTCCTTAATTCTGTTTTTTTTATTTGTAGTATGTTTACTAACTTGAGTTGAAAATTTATTCTAACTTATTTATATAAAGATTAAAAACTGATTTCCTCTGAGCATTGCTCCAGCTGTGTCCTATAGGTTCTGATCTGTAGTGTTTTCATTGTTGTTATATACTGCACTTTGTTTTGATTTCCCTTTTGACCCAATAACTGATTAAAAATGAAGGGTTTTTTTTCCCCTCTAAATGATGGGGTCTTTTTGTTTTGTGGTTTTGTTATTAATTTCCAATTTAATTGCATTGTAATCAGAAAATGCTGTCTGTACAACTTCAGTTTCTTGTCTTTGTAAATTTATTGAGATTTTCTTGAAGACCTAATATGTGGTAAGGTTGTAGTGTATTCTGTGGAATCTGAAAAGAATCCAATTTCAATCAAATAGGTCACCTATATTAGTTCTTTAGATCTTCTGTAGCTTCCCTTGGCTCTTGACACTTGATCTGTTGTGGATCGGTAGAAGTAGATTAAAGTCTCCTGTGACAAATATGTTTCAGCTTCATACTTGCTTTCCTTCATGAATATATATTTAAAGTAATCGCTACACCCAGCATGGGGCTCAAAGACTCACAACCTGAGATCAAGAGTCACATGCTCTTCTGACTGAACCAGCCAGGCAGCCTTCCTTTATGAATACTGATGATAAGTTCAGGAGTAGATTTAGGGAAATTATTTGGGAAATATTGGCCATAGTTGGACAAGAGATGATGGTGACTTGGAAACAAATTGTTGGAGGTAAAACTTACAGGACTTGTTGATAGACGAATGTAAAGTGAAGGAAAGATAAGAATAAAAAATGACTCTGAAAATGGCCAGGAGCAAGATGGAAAATTTTAGTGGAAGAACAGTTTTTAGGAAAGTCAAGAATTCTGTTTTGGACATGTCATACTTAAATAGCCTGTTTACCATCCGCATCAAGGTGTTAAATGGGTCGTTAGGCTGGACTCTGGTCAGGACTGGAGACAATAATGTCCAGGTCACCACAGCCATGGGACTGGATGAGACAGACCCCCAAGGAAGAGGGAGAGCAGAAGGCATGGGTCCCTGTACTCTGCAGATTTGGAGGGTGTTGGTGTTTGCTTGTATTTTCTTTGTGAAGTGTGAAGTAGAGGTACCAGTTGAGAGCTGGGGGCATGTATTGGAGTTTTAAGATATCAGGAGAAGATACTACTTTAGAAAATGGAAAAGCAGGGGCACCTAGGTAGCTCAGTGGTTGAGCATCTGCCTTTAGCTCAGGGTGTGATCCCAAGATCAAGTCACACATTAGGCTCCTTGCAGGGAGCCTGCTTCTCCCTCTGCCTATGTCTGTGTCTCTCGTGAATAAATAAATACAATCTAAAAAAATGGCAAAGCAAAGGGTTTAGAAGGATAGAGGGGTGAACGATGCGGAGTGCCACTTTTGAACTTGAAGTCATAAATTTAAAGGGAAGCCAGTTGGCATGATTTTGTGGCTCAGTTTTAGCTGTTCAGTTGCATGGGGTTGGTGGCTTGTTGGGACGGTTTCACTAGCAAGTATTGGAGGAAGGGGGCAAAAGAGGCAAGGGTGCTTGTAAGTATGCCATGATCCCCTAGTGGTGGGTCAGAGATCCTGGGAAATGAAGGAAATGTAGGGAATTGCAGCCATAAGGGTGTCATGAGTAGTGACATGGTGCTAAGGTCAGTGGGTCTGGAGTTCCTGAAGAGGCCAAAGGATTGTTAGAGTGAATAGACAGGGTGAATGATCAGAGTTACAGAAGGTGGCGACGCTTAAAGCTGAGATTGAGAGGAAGCAGTTCTTTCTGAGGGCAAGGAGAGGGTGGCACAGTTGAGACAGAGGCAAGGGTGGGTGGAATTGGGGAGGTTGTGAATGGAGAGTCAGGAATGTCTGAAGCCTCCTCCATATGGATGTTCTTGTCTACAAGGAAGTGACAGTGATCAGCACCTGAGAGGTGTGGCAAAGAGGACAGTAGAGATGGCAACAAAAGGGGTGTAGTTTGATGGCGTGGTCTTCAGAGAAGCTGGGGTTTTAAAGGGAAGAAGAGTAGAAACTATCTAGAAGTATCAAGGGGCCAGGCCCTGGGGCATGGGTGTGAAAACTGTCTCAGGCAGATTTCCCTTAAGATAAAAGGGAAAGGGCCCATTAGAGGTCAGCTGTGTTCCAGAAGGTGGAGTGAAAGGGTTTGGAAGGTCTGGGAAGGACTTAAGGGTATCTCCTCCCTGTCGGGCAGGGTTCTGGGCATGGAGGATGTACCTCTGAAGGAGGAGACAGGTTCCTGCCAAGTGCTCTGTGCCCTCCTTAGGCATCTTCTCAGCATAGAACTGTGGCTCCGTAGGCCGTCCCCCTGCTGCACCGGTGCACACAGGGGGTGCTCAGAAAATGTGGCCTTCCCTCCCGATTTCTGTGACGAAGCACCATTGCACTGAAGCATGAATGTGACCTGAGGAGCTGGCTCGGGAGCATTTGCGGGGGGGGGGGGGGGGGGGGTGCGCGGTGTGTGGGCGGCGGGGAAGCCTTTGGGTCCTGCCTCCAGCTGAGTGCTGCGCCTGTGCCAAGTCATCTCCTTTGCCCTCTCCCGTGCCCTTGCCCCCCCAGACACCATCCGGAAGATGAAGAACGACTTTCGGAAGATGGAAGACGAAATGGACCGGCTGGCCACCAACATGGCGGTGATCACGGACTTCAGCGCGCGCATCAGCGCCACCCTGCAGGACCGCCACGAGCGCATCACCAAGCTGGCAGGTGGGCCCGGCCCCGGAAGCAGGGGCCGGAGCTGGCCACCCCGGGCCCTGGGGCCCTCACCACCTGCCTCCGTCCCCCAGGGGTCCACGCGCTGCTGCGGAAGCTGCAGTTCCTCTTCGAGCTGCCCTCGTGCCTCACCAAGTGTGTGGAGCTGGGCGCCTACGGGCAGGCGGTGCGCTACCAGGGCCGCGCGCGGGCCGTGCTGCAGCAGTACCAGCACCTGCCCTCCTTCCGCGCCATCCAGGACGACTGCCAGGTGATCACGGCTCGCCTGGCTCAGCAGCTGCGGCAGCGCTTCAGGTGTGGCCCCGGCCCTCACCCACCCCGCCGGGGTCCTGGGCCTGCCAGTCTGCTGTCTGCCCCACTCCCCACCCCCACCCCCGCCCCCACCCCCACCCCCACCCAGAAGTCTGTGGGCCTTCCCTTCACCGCCACCTCCCACCTTTCAGGGAGGGCGGCTCTGGAGCCCCAGAGCAGGCAGAGTGCGTGGAGCTGCTGCTGGCCCTAGGCGAGCCTGCGGAGGAGTTGTGTGACGAGTTCCTGGCCAACGCCAGAGGGCGGCTGGACGCCGAGCTGCGGAGCCTGGAGGCAGAGCTGGGGCCCTCCCCTCCCGCTCCCGACGTCTTAGAGTTCACCGATCACGGGGGAAGTGGCTTCGTGGGTGGCCTCTGCCAAGTGGCCTCTGCCTACCAGGAGCTGTTTGCAGCCCAGGGCGCGGCGGGTGCCGAGAAGCTCACAGCCTTCGCCCAGGAGCTGGGTGGCCGCTACTTTGCGCTAGTAGAGCGGCGGCTGGCTCAGGAGCAGGGTAGCGGGGACAACTCGCTGCTGGTGCGGGCACTGGACCGCTTCCATCGGCGCCTGCGGGCGCCTGGGGCTCTGCTGGCCGCTGCGGGGCTGGCTGAGGCTGCCACGGAGATTGTGGAGCGAGTGGCCCGGGAGCGCCTAGGCCACCACCTGCAGGGCCTGCGGGCTGCCTTCCTGGGTTGCCTGACCGATGTGAGGCAGGCATTGGCTGCACCTCGTCTGGCTGGAAAGGAAGGCCCAGGCCTGGCGGAGTTGCTGGCCAATGTGGCCAGTTCCATCCTGAGCCACATCAAAGCCTCCCTGGCAGCTGTGCACCTCTTCACCGCCAAGGAGGTGTCTTTCTCCAACAAGCCTTACTTCCGGGTATGACCTATCTTTGGGCCTCCCATCCCCCCCTCCCCCTTAATCCTGGGCATTCTTTTATTCATCCTACAGTTTGGCAGCTATCAGAGCACACAGTCCTTGCCCAGGCACTCTGGATGTGGTTTCAGGCTGTCATGAGGAAGGCTGTGAGGGCATCTGCAAGTGGGATCCCCAGTGCTGGCTTTGTTCCTTTGCACTCCCTCCTCCAAGCAAGGGAGCTGCTCTTGGGTCCTGGAATGCAGAATAAAGCTGTCCCTTGGAGAGGGTCTAGGGCATTTAGAAATAGAGGGTGGCTAGCAGCCCATGCCTGGAAGAGGGGACCTGCTATGTATCTGTGACCCTCCTCCTCACAGGGCGAGTTCTGCAGCCAAGGTGTTCGTGAGGGCCTCATCGTGGGCTTCATCCGCTCCATGTGCCAGACAGCTCAGAGCTTTTGTGACAGCCCTGGGGAGAAGGGGGGTGCCACACCGCCTGCTCTGCTCCTGCTACTCTCCCGCCTTTGCTTGGACTATGAGACAGCCACCATCTCCTACATCCTCACCCTCACCGATGAACAGTTTCTCGTGCAGGTGAACCACTAGCTCATAGCAGGGTAGGGGATGGTGGTACTGGGAATCCCGGAGGCTGGGCTGAGCTGTCATGGTCAGACCCAGGCCAGCTGCTTATGCCCTGCCCAGCCTCTGCCTTGCCCAGCCTGTGCCCAGCTCCTGCTTGGCAGTGGCCCTTCCAGCACTCACTGTCTCTCTGTCCTCTGCACCCCTGGCTCAGGACCAGTCTCCAGTGACACCTGTAAGCACACTGTGTGCAGAGGCCAGGGAGACAGCACGGCGGTTATTGACCCACTATGTGAAGGTGCAGGGCCTGGTCATATCACAGATGCTGCGCAAGAGTGTCGAGACACGGGACTGGCTCAGTACCCTGGAGCCCCGGAATGTGCGTGCTGTCATGAAGCGGGTGGTGGAGGACACGACGGCTATTGACGTGCAGGTGCTACCCTCGGGCTGGCCAGGGGGTCCTGATGCAGGCTGTGGGTGTGAGGGGAGCAGTCCTCGGAGGATCAAGACACCAGTGCCTGTGGCTTGTTCCTCCTCAGCCCTGGCTCAAGGCATTGTTGCCCCCATTTTACTTACAATGAGGCTGAGGTCTAGAGTCAACCAGGGAATCAGGGCCGGGCTAGCACTGAAGTTTGGGCCTCAGTGCGAAGTTTCATGTCCCGCCTTTGCCCATTCCACCAGACCTATAAATAGTGACCAGGTACCAAGTCCCCATTACCAGGTCCCCACTATCCTGTGATTCTTGTCACAAATGGGTTTGTAATTTAGCATGTCCTTGGGCCTCACCCTGGGCACCTGATGGGCTTGGAGGCTCCCCTTGCTCTGGCCTCCTTGCAGTGCTTTCTTCCACTACCAGGTGGGTCTTCTGTATGAAGAGGGTGTCCGCAAGGCTCAGAGCAGTGACTCCAGCAAAAGGACCTTCTCTGTGTATAGCAGCTCTCGCCAGCAGGGCCGCTATGCACCCAGCTATACACCCAGGTCTGGCTGGCCAGGGGAACCCCAGGGGGAATGGACAAAGGAGGATGGAGGTCCAGGGTGGGTTCTGATTGCTTGTCTTCCCCCCCCATCCAGTGCCCCAATGGACACTAATCTCTTGAGCAACATCCAGAAACTGTTCTCTGAACGTATTGATGTGTTCAGCCCCGTGGAGTTCAACAAGGTCTGAAGTCCCCCATGACACCAACTTCCAGGGGCCCTTGAGAAGGTTGGCTGAAGCAGTCCCACAGAGTCAGGAAGCCTAGGACTCTGTCCTCACCCAGGCTCTGCCTCTGTGGGCTGTTTCTAGGAGTAAATGGTCAGCCGGAACCCCACCATCACCGTATGCCATGGCCCTCTGCCCTGACCTTGGTGTGTTCCCAGCCTGGGTCTGGATGTAGATCTAGAATGCCTCTTTTGCTCTTGTCCTCGTCATCAGAGTAGTCCTGGGTCCTCCCCAAGGATTCCTGTCCATACCATAGTCTCTGCCCCAACCCAGCCCATATGCCAGGACTTGGTGGTCTTTTTTTTTTTTAAGTTAGTTGTTACTTATTTATTCATGAGACACACAGAGAGGTAGAGACATAGGCAGAGGGAGAAGCAGGCTCCCTGTAGGGAGCCCAATGCAGATGTGGGACTCGATCCCAGGATCACAACTTGAGCCAAGGCAGAAGCTCAACTACTTAGCCACCCAAGCGATTGGGACCTGGCGTTCTTTTGTCTCTGACTCAGCAAGCCTCTCTGCTCCCCTATGTCAGTGCTGACTCCCATCTCTGCTTCTGATTGTTAGGCCTTCTCCCTCTGTTCTCCAGATAATGGTGCCAGCATTGTATCTATGGGAGTCCTGGGACTTGTACACCCCATTGCAGCTCCTGGCCTCTTACTCTCTGTGTAGCCCCTGCCCAGAACTGGATGCCTTCAGGGACCCAGTGCCCCCTCCCAGCACCTGCTGGCCCAGAGCTATATTCCTGTTCCTTGCCCACAGGTCTCGGTGCTGACTGGCATCATCAAGATCAGCCTGAAGACGCTGCTGGAGTGTGTGCGGTTGCGCACCTTTGGTCGCTTCGGCTTGCAGCAGGTGCAGGTGGACTGTCACTTCCTGCAGCTCTACCTGTGGCGCTTCGTGGCGGACGAGGAGCTTGTGCACCTGCTGTTGGATGAAGTGGTGGCCTCAGCTGCCCTGCGCTGCCCAGACCCAGTGCCCATGGAACCCAGTGTTGTCGAGGTCATCTGCGAGCGTGGCTAGGCCAGCCGCTGCCATGCACGCACCCGCTTGCGCCGTTGGTCGCCCCAACCTCCCCATCCCCTGGTCTCCCGCCCGCTGGCCTTTCCCCTCCGGCCTCCAGACCCGCCAATAAAGACGTGTTGTTCTCTTCCTCTGGCTCCCAGGGGCGGGGCTTGCTGGGGTTGAGGTTGTGAGGAGGCTCCCGAGGTGCCTGCGTCAGGCCCACCCCCCAGAGCCGATTGGCTGGATTGCTGGGCCCATGATGGGCCGGGGGTGGGTCCACTTAGAGATCTCCGGATCGAGTGGGTAGTAGTCTGAGCTCAGACCGAGCAGGTTCCAGTGCTGGTCTGATCCGCATCACCAAGCTCGTGTCCCGGGGGATGAGGTGGACTGTGTTTCTTTGACCGACTGTTGTGTACCCCCACCCCCGGTGGAGCGGAAACCATGGCCTCTCCTCAGGGATCCCGGGCTCCGCTGGAATTCGGGGGACCCCTGGGTAATGGGGAGAGGGTGGAATCTGGGGTCAGGCTCAGCGAAGGCGGGTGAACCGCAGGCGGCGGGGGTGGGGAGGGATACTGAGGAGCAGGATCTGAGAATGGAAGCCTGTGAATGGTCTCCCGAGGCCGAGAGATCGGGGGTGAGGCGGGAGGCGCTGAGTGGAGGATTGTACCGAGAGCAGCAGGAAGGTCTTTGGGGGAGCGTGGAGGCGGGGGCCAGGATGGAAGTCCGGGCAGGGACTGAGGGCGGAGACCGGGACATGGAGGGCAGGGGGAACGCCGAAGGGGCCCTGGAGACCACGGGGCGCCTGGTGGGGGGTTCGGAGGGCAGTTGCGGAGCGGACGCCCGATGCGATCGTCCCCGGCCCCCAGGCGCGGCGGCGCTGATGCTGCTGCTCCCTGCCACCATGTTCCACCTGCTCTTGGTGGTCCGCTCGGGCCCCGCGCGCCTCCTGGGCCCACCCCCCTACCTGCCGGGACTCCAAGTGCTGTGGAGCCCGAGGATGCTACTGCTGTGGCTCACCTGGCTCGGCCTGCAAGCGGCTCTCTACCTATTGCCTGCGCGCAAGGTGCAGACTCGGCTCGCGGGGCTCGCGGGGGGGAGCAGGCCGAGGGAGGCGGCTCCGCCAGACGAAGACACTTTCACCCCTTATCGGACCCCCTTTGTGCCTGCAGGTTGCTGAGGGACAGGAACTGAAGGACAAGAGTCGTCTGCTCTATCCCATTAACGGTGCTTGGGGGGATGGATCCTTTCGCTGGAGTCGTGGCTGGGGGTGGAGGTCTGGGCCCAGTGGAGATTAGCCCCCAACCCCAAGCTCCGTTAGATGCCTATTTTACGCTATGTGCCCAGGGTAGCCTTGGGGGATCTCACTTTCCCTCTCCACATCTTTTGTTTCTACATCCCTACCCACAGCATTTACTACTACTCTATGCACCAGAACAGTGGTGACCCACTGAAAGCCAAGGGCAAGATCCTTGACCTCCCTGGGCTTTGGACTGTGTGTGTTATGGAGGGGGGTGCAGTGGAGTGGAAGGGCAGAGGTGTAGGGACGCAGCCCCCAGGACTCATTGTGTACTGCAATTCAGGCTTCCAGGCCCTGATGCTGACAGCCCTGTTGGTGGGCTTGGCAGTGTTGGCAGGTCTGCCTCTGGGGGCGCTCCCCGAAATGCTCCTGCCCTTGGCATTTGCGGCCACCTTCACCACCTTCATTTTCAGCCTCTTTCTCTATCTGAAGGCCCTGGTGGCCCCTGCCTCGGCCCTGGCACCTGGGGGGAACTCAGGTGAGAGGGGTTCCAGGAGGGTGCAGACAGGAGTAGATGGGGGTGCTCGCTTGAATCTTCAGCCTCCATTATTCTCCAGGCAATCCCATTTACGACTTCTTCCTGGGACGGGAGCTCAACCCGCGCGTCTGGTCCTTTGACTTCAAATATTTCTGTGAACTGCGGCCTGGCCTCATCGGCTGGGTATGCTGGGCATGGCTACATGGGCCAGAAGGAGGGGGGTGGGATGAGTAAGTAGTGCTTGGGCAGGGCACTATTGCACAGATGTAAACCATTAATCATTCATTCATCCAACAAATATTTGTTGAGTCCACTCTGTGCCCTGGGCACTGCTCTAGGTACAAGGAGACAAAAGAGAAAAAAGTTACAGGAAAGCATAGTAAAAAAAAAATCTGTTCTCAACCTACTTTCTATTGGGAAAGATAGACAAAAATAAAATATATATAGCATGGCAGGGGATGCTAAGTGCTAGGAAGAAAAAGTATGGAGGGAGTTAGGTGAACAGGTGCAACTTTAAATAAATCAGCTCAAAATCTATTTTGAGGACAGGAGAGCTCATGCTATGCTGCCCGCTCATTCTAGCAGTGCAGAACCTGAGACAGATCACTGGGCATAGCAAGCTGTCCATCACTAGTGGCCTTGATGTCATGCCAACTGTGGTTTTGGGTTAACACCACCCAGGCTGGACTGTGGTCAAGATTTCCCAAGGGTCTCTTGGGCAAGGTGCTCATGTCATCCTAGAAACTAGAGGTGAGAGGAGGCCAAGTATCCACCATGGATCTGCATCCTGGCCTCTGAGGTGATTTCCCCATGTGTGAAATGGGATCAGACCTTCCTGTGAAGGTTCTTGTGAGGATCAGAAGTGGTCGTATTAATGACAGCCCCAAACCCACTGATATCAGAATGGAGGTGAGTGTGTGCCTCTGGCTAATCATGAGTATGTGCTGGACACATCATGCTTCGTGCTGCCCATGCATCATGTCAATGAGTCCTCAGCTCTGTGATGCAGGTCCATGATTATTTTCATTTCCCACATGGGATGGGGGAAAAGGTGTCTTTGGAGAGGGTAAGCTACTTGCCGAAGTGGCAGAGCTGAGATTTAAAACCAGGTCTGTTTTCATCCTCAAGCCTAAAATGTCCAGTAGCTTTCTATGTTGCTCTCCCCAAAGGAACATTACTGGACAAGGCAAGAGCCAACAGGAGGTTGCACCTCTGGAAGCATCTGTTGGTCTTTGTACAGGGGCTGGATCCATTCAATAAAGGGCCCAGGACTTGGTGACTGAGAACCAAGACAGATAAGCCACTGCCCCATCTAGGTGCTGCCACCTCTGTGGAGACAGGCTGGGGACAGACTGCCCTGTCCTCCCTCTCCCACAACCCCAGGTCCTCATCAACCTGGCCATGCTGATGCAGGAAGCAGAACTTCGGGGGAGTCCCTCACTGGCCATGTGGCTGGTCAATGGCTTCCAGCTACTCTATGTGGGTGATGCTCTCTGGCATGAGGTGAGGCTGGATGGGGTGAAGAGGCAGGGAGGGTGTTTGAGGACCTCATGGGGACTAAGCTAGTGTTTCTGGGTCTCATCCCTGCAGGAAGCTGTTCTCACCACCATGGACATCACACATGATGGGTTTGGCTTCATGCTGGCCTTTGGGGACCTAGCCTGGGTACCCTTCACTTACAGCCTGCAGGCCCAATTCCTGCTGCACCACCCACAGCCACTGGGGGTGCCCGTGGCCTCAGTCATCTGCCTCATCAATGGTCAGTCATGAAGGGGCTCCTACCCCTTTCATTCATTCATGTTGTTTATTCAGTACCCGGTAGGTACTAAGCCTCAGGCATTTCCTTAAGAAGGGGTGGAGGTGTGTGGGGGGCGGGGAGGACTGGGTCCTGGGTCTCCAGGCCAACTGAATCTGGGCTGTGGGTGGATGGTCAGTCAGGTAGTAGGCTAAAAACCTTAACCCTGACCACTTGTCCACGCTTTCCCTTAGCTGTTGGTTACTACATCTTCCGAGGAGCTAATTCCCAGAAGAACACCTTCCGAAAGAATCCTTCTGACCCCAGAGTGGCTGGTGAGCTGGGTTTCTAGGGTGCTATGAGGTGGTGCAGCAGGGCTTCCTACAGGTTCCCTCATCCCATTACCTGTCTTTCCTCAGACCTTGAGACCATCCCCACAGCCACCGGGCGACAGCTGCTGGTGTCTGGGTGGTGGGGTATGGTCCGCCATCCCAACTACCTTGGAGACCTCATCATGGCTCTGGCCTGGTCCTTGCCTTGTGGTGAGTGGCATGGGTGGGCACAGAACAGGGACCACGTCAGGGACAGAGGTGGTGATCACAGGATGCTCAGTCTGGGTGTGGAATGGAGAACAGGGATACACCCTAGTAGAGGGAGCAGTCAGGAGGCTGGGAATGGACTGCGTAGCTGTGCCAGCACCTTGCTGCAGACCTGGACCTTTCACCACAGCCCCAATGTCCTATGAGCCATTAGATGTGGAAGTCTTTGTGAACTGGAGGGGCTGCTGAGGGATCACAGCCTCTACTTCCCCACAGGAGTGTCTCACCTGCTACCCTACTTCTACCTCCTCTACTTCACGGCACTACTGGTACACCGTGAGGCCCGGGATGAGCAGCAGTGCCTGCAGAAGTATGGCCTGGCCTGGCATGAATACTGTCGGCGTGTGCCTTACCGAATCCTGCCCTACATCTACTGAAGCAGCTCTACTCACCCCAGACTTGGGGCATGTGCACTCAGCACCAGGAGACTGGACTCCTACCCTGCTCCAAGCTCCAACAAGCAGGGATGAACAGCCCGGGAGAGGTGTTCTGGAGCAAGGAGAAATGAAGCCAGTGCCCAAAAATGGAGTGGAGGGGCTGTTCTTTCTCCTTGGATAATAAACATCTAGAAACCATGGTACCACTTCCCTCCCTTTCTGGGGCCAGGGTGTTTAAAACTTTCTAGGTAAGCTCTGATCCAGGAAAAGCTGAAGTGGTCTATGGGCCCAAGAGTCTGGGGGTGGGGTGGGCAAGAGCTGTTCCTCAGAAACAGGCACTGCTGACAGGGAAGACCAGCTTTATTAATGACAAAGAGATCCCAGTTCAGCCAGGGAGCTCCTCAATGAGAATTCTTGGAGCAGGTGGCAGGGGTCCTCCCCAAAGCTGCTCCAACTCCTCGGTGAGGGCTAC
Organism: Canis aureus; assembly: GCF_053574225.1. Taxonomy (NCBI): domain Eukaryota; kingdom Metazoa; phylum Chordata; class Mammalia; order Carnivora; family Canidae; genus Canis; species Canis aureus. The sequence goes on from NC_135631.1 coordinate 3,800,208, forward strand.
CACCTCCTCGGCCGCCACAGCATGGGCTCGATGGGCCCTTGCACAATCTAGAGCCAGGGATGTGAGGGCCGCCTCATTTTCATTGCTCCAAGCCAGCAGGAACTGGCACTTCTTCCGCGCCCGATAGAGGCGATCTCGCTCTTCCGTAGCCACAGCTTGCTTCCGGGCCTGGCTCAGGGTCTGTGCCAGGTGCCCCAGGGCTGCCAGCGTGTAGCCTTTCCGGTTGGCGGGGCTTTCACCCATCAGGATGCGGGCGGCTTCGCGCATGGCACCCCGTGTGCCCAGGGGCCCAGGCGGATGCTCGCCCGCTTCCAGCACCTGGGCTGCGGCCTGCAGGGCTTCCTCAGCAGAGGCGAAAACCTGCTGCGCACCCAGGGCTCCGGAAACGCCGAGCAGTGTGGCACAGAAGTCAGAGAGCAGTGCTTCGTCGCCGCCGTGATACAAGACGAGAGTGTGCGCATAGGCGAACAGCACGTTGGGCAGCTGGAAGCGCACGAGTGGCGAGGCCCGGCCGCGGCTCAGACTGGCCAGCACGGGGATCCGGGTGGGCACGGCGGGCGCGCAGGCCTCGGGAGGGTCTTCGAGAAACGGCTCAGCGGCGGCCTCCTTCACGGGTTCCGGGGGCGTCCTCGCGGGGGTGGGCTCCAGCTCCGCAGGGTCACGGTCCGCAGCATCACCCACCTCCTCCAGAAGCCGCGGCCCCGCCCCGCGGCCCCACCACCACGGCCTCCATGGGGGCAGCAGCCGCCCGGCCTCGCCACGATTCAGCAGCCGCTCGAAGGCCACCTTCTCTGCCGGGGCCAGTAGCTCCCAGAGTCTGGAGGGCCCGCCTGGCGCCGGGCCAGGCCTGAGGCCTGCGTCCTCGGGGTCGTCCTCGGTCTCGCGTTGCCGACGCAGCCGGCGTAGGGCGCTGGCCAGACGGCTGGGCGAGGCGCTGCGGCCGCGAAGCTCTCCCAGCACCTGGTCCCGGTAGAAGTCTTCGGCGCAGGTGCCATGCGCCCGGTAGCAGCGCAGGGAGCAGTAGGGCACATTACAGCGAGGGCAGGTGTAGCGCGCGGGCTGGGCCTCCCCGGCCGGACAAAAACCGCACGGCCCGGCCGGCTCCATGGCAACGGGCGCCCCGCGCCGCTTACGAACGCTCTCAGGCCGCGCGGGGCAACTTCCGGCGCTAACCGGCTACTTCCGCCTCCGGGCAAGGCCGACGGGGCGTGGTCAAAGCCCCCGAGGACTCTCGGCAACTTCCGCCCCTGCTCGGTGGCCAAGCCCCACCCCTCTATCTAGTAGCGCTCGAGCCGGCGCCGGCGTGGGTCGAGGGGGCTGGTGCGCAGCCGGAGCTCCGCTGGTGCCCGCCCGCCCCCCCAGTGGCTCCTTTTTGAGCGCTATAAAACGCCCTTGGGGAGTCGATCTTCGTGAGGCCCTACTCGGGCCACTAATTGCGCAGGGCCCTGGGGAAGGAGGCGTGTTGAGCTGAGGGGCAGCCGTTCTCCTACGGGAGAGACCAGTAAAGCGAGATGTAGAAATAGGGTGAACATGGACTACGTGGCCGAGACTCTGTTTTTGGAGGTGTTTCCCCTCTTGAGAAGAAAGAACAGGTAACTGAGCTCCTGTTTGGTTTCCCCTCCAAATCCATGGTTCATCCGACCTTTATTTTTTTTAAAGATGTTATTTATTTATTTGTTTGTTTATTTATTTATTTATGAGAGACAGATACGGGGGGGGGGGGGCGGGGGAGAAGCAGGCTCCATGCAGGGAGCCCGACGTGGGACTAGATCCCGGGTCTCCAGGATCACGCCCTGGGCTGAAGGCGGCGCTAAACCGCTGAGCCAGCCCGGCTGCCCCGGTTCATCCGACTTTTAGTACCGAATCCATGCTATGTGCCAAAACACGAGGAGCAGAGATGGGATCCCTCGCCTGATGGAACTTCGTTTGAGGCCTTGATCCATGGCACCCGGGGAAGTGAGCTCTAGTTCTTTAGTCCCTCACATCTAGTCCTGTGGAGGCCGAGAAAATTAGGGCCATTCAAGTTTAACATTGGCACAAGTACAGGCATTGCACCTGGGGCAGCCATCTCAGGCCACTGTGACCAGGTACTGAACTCTACCCCAGCTACAGAAAAAAACCACAAAGCATGCCCTTATCAGAATAAGGAAGCAAGAGCTTGTGAGACCTCTTTACTGGAGATTCTCACACCCCCACCCTTACTGAAACCCCCCCCCCTTACCCCTAGACCAGCCCATAGAAACCCAGCTGTAACCCACCTCAGGGTCCAAGTCCCTGCTTCACTGTGTCAGGTATACTTGGACCCAAGCTCAAGCTTGTTAATAAACCCTTATGTGCTTGCATCCGTGTCAGCTCCTTGGTGGTTTTCTCGGATTCACAATCTTGGGCACAACAGTCCCATCCCAGTAAGTTCGACCTTCATAATACCTTGTCGTTATTTCTACATGGATCATCTATTTATCAAGATCTGGATGGAGATCCCTGGGTGGCCTAGCGGTTTAGCGCCTGCCTTTGGCCCAGGGCACGATCCTGGAGACCCAGGATCGAATCCCACGTTGGGCTCCCGGTGCTTGGAGCCTGCTTCTCCCTCTGCCTAGGTCTCTGCCTCTCTCTCTCTGTGTGTGACTATCATAAATAAATAAAAGTTAAAAAAAAAAAAAAAGATCTGGATGGATTTGATGATCTTCAAGTCCCTTCATTTTCTACATCCCCATTACCAGTCTCAGCTACTAGTCCCTTAACTGGCTCCCTTTCTTGCCAGCTGTTCAGAAAAATCAGCCACAAATTGGATCACCAGTCAGATCACATGATCACATCAGGCCCTGGCTTAAACCCTTCCCTGTACTTGGTAACTCTTCATTGCACTTGGACTCAGACCTGAACTCCTCCTCTCCATGTCTGATGAACCACACAGCTCTGCACACAGTCCCCTGGGCTGGACCTCTTCCATTATCTGATAGGTTTCAGGCCTCATACACCCCAGATTCAGAGGCCTTCCCTAGGATGTCTGTCCAACTCCACAGTCCCTTTCATTGTACCACCATTAATATTTCAATCTTTTTTTTTTTTTTAATTCACGACATAGAGAGGCAGAGAGACAGGCAGAGGGAGAAGCAGGCTCCATGCAGGGAACCGGATGTGGGACTTAACCCCGGGTCTCCAGGATCAAACCCCAGGCTGAAGGCAGCGCTAAACTGCTGGGCCACTGGGGCTGCCCACCAGGTCTCTTTTTAAAAAGATTACTAGAGATAAAAATAGGCTATATGTTTGCACATTTGCTAGCTGGAGGATTCTGAATCTAAGCCCTTCATATCTTTTATTCTTCACAGCAACTCTCAAGCTGTGATGGCAGAAATCAAGTAAGTTGTTTAAGGTCAGAAAATCAGAAGGAAGGATTCAAATTCAAGGCAGTCCAAGCCCGGATCTAAGGTCTTTACTTATGTTACACTGTATTTCAAGAATCAGCAGCATAAAAAATTTAGCAAAATGAGAGGAGATCCATGTTACTAGGGGAACCTCACGAGTCCCAGAGAATTCCACTCCCAGAACACTCAACTAACCAACCCACCATCCTAAGCTGTGATTAGGTTAAGGAAGCTAGCTAGTCAGGTGGAGGTACAAACAAGCTTAGTGTTAACATAATCAGGCAGGCAACATTCTAGAGACTACTTTTAGGCAACAGGCTTGAGCAATGGAAGCCCGGATAAGGTAGAAGGGCCCATAGTGACCACCGGGCCAAAATAGGCCCATTAGCAATCCACATCACCATAGCCCTAGCTGACCAATGAGCTGCTTACAAGGGATAGCTACTAAAAGTTCCACACATTCCCCTAACTCCCCTTAACTACAGGCCATCCCACTGCCTCCTGGCAGAAAGTCTCTCCTCTGACGCCACCACCCAGGGATCCCCGCCCCTCCAGAGTATTCAACCTGTGTATTTCTTTTGTTCTGCCCTAGGCAAACTCTTTTAGGGCTGGCACTGGCCTCTACCCAATAGGGTTGGCCCACACTTTCCCAAATAGGTACAGACTAGATCCCTGCCCTGGACTCCATTAAAGTCATAGCTGGTCTCAAGTTCAGGAAAGGTCAGATTAGCCTTCCCTGATAGGTCTTTTTACTCAAACTCCTCTACTGATGTCTTCATAATCCTCCTGAGAATTGTTATTGTCTGTTTAAAGAACAAGAACAGGGTGCCTGGGCAGCTCAGTTGTTTAAACGTCTTACTCTGGGTTTCAGCTCAGATCTTGAGATGGAACTGTGTCCAACCCCATGCTCAGATGGGGGTCTGCTTTTAGATTTTCTTCCTCTGCCCCTCCCTCAAGTAAATATATCTTTAAGTTACTATCTTTGGATTACCAATTCTCATGGTAAGCCTTTTCTTATGGAGTTTATCATTTCTTCTCCATCCTAGCCAAGAGCCCCTGCATCTTCCAACTTGACAGTGGCAAGAATTAAGATTCAGGCCTCAATGTTCTAATGAACACACCAGCCCTAGAAACCGTGTATCTGTGTATCTTCCTGAGGCTCTGCGTGTGAAGATGAAACAATGAGATGACTGAACCAAGTGGCTTTATTGGGGAGAGCCAGGATTACAACGGACTTAAGAGTTGGCATTGGGGCCCTTCTTCTTGCCAAAGGTGGGCACAACATTGACAAAGCGTCGGTTGTACTGCATTCGTCGCTTGGCTCGGCCTGTCTTCTTCTTCTTTTTCTCCTGTTTGGCCACCTGGGAAAAGGGAGGGATGATCAAACCTTGGCTGACCTTTCATGCATTCCCTCAGTCTTAATTCTAGAGGGAGAAGACAGACAGAGGAAAGACCAAAGGTCTTGCTTGGCTTAGCTTTGATTTAAAACAAAACGCATAAAAACCCCTCACAAATAAACAAAACACAACAACAACAACAACAACAAAACCCAAAGTCTAAACACCCCGCTAATACTTTCACCTACCTTGGGAGTCTGCCCTCTTACTTTCCCAGCACGGGCCAGGGAACCATGGACTTTACCTGGGGTGGGAACAGTCAAAGGACAGTTAGGAGTGCAAGAAGGACCCGCCCGGCAGAATCCTTTCTTCCTCAACTCAAGTCTTTAAAGAAACCAGACCAACAAGGAATGAGAACAAAGTTGTAGAGATATAACCTCTGGCCGAGAGTGTTTTCTATGGTACATTCCAAGGTTTCAGTTCAGGATCTTCAAGCCCCTGACTTTAAACACAAGAAGTGAAAAACACTTCCAGGAATCTAGTCTGACTTGATTTTTGTGAGAAAACAGGGTAAGTAACTGAAATAAAACTACACTCTGGCTCAGTCTCCCAAGGACCTCTCAATGAGGGAGGTAAACAGGAAGAACCACCCTGAGTTGAGGATACTGAACTCCACACTCCACACTCATTATGGGCTTACAAACATTTCCAAGGACTATGCTCCCCAACTCACCTCCAAGCATGCGGCCGGCTACCTCCAGGGTGGTCAGAGCCTCCACTCCACACTGACCTAGGGTAGCCTCATCCTCTAGAGGCGAGCCTGCCAGGAGCAGGACTTGATCTTCCGGGGCGATGCCCTCCAGCGAGGCTACATGAGCCTACGGGGAAAAATAGGACTCATCGGCGATCCCGCGGGGGGCGAGACTGAAGAACTCAGGAAGGCTTTCCCCCCAGAGGGCGATGCCCGGGAAGCACCACGCAGCCTTACCTTGATTTGGGCGACCGTCTCCTGGCCGGTCACCTCGAGGGTGTGTAGCTCCTGGGCGCGGACAAAGAGCTGCATGTCGGCGACTGAAGAAGGAAAGGCTTGTAAGAGACGAACGCTCTGGCAGAGAAGGGGTTGGGGGAAGGTGGCAGGCAGGGACCGATCGCGCTGGGATGTAGGTGGTCGCGGGATCTCACGTGGATAAGGCCGGGCCTGCCAGTGAGGTCGGCTGAGGACGGGAAGCTGACTCTCAAAGCAGATCCTCTCCCTCTATTTTCACCGCGCTCTCTGACCTCGCGGCCGACCTGGTATTAAGCCCTACAGATCCAGCAACGGCCGAAATATTACCTGAACCGCGGACACCGCAACAGCTACCGCGAAGATGGAGTCGAGAAAGAGGAAGGGGCAAGGGCGCGTACGTCCTCACCGTCTGCTGCGTGTCACGTCACTGCGGAGCGACCGCTAGGGCCTTAGGTTTTTGTGCGGGCTTAGCTCCGCCTCTTCACGCCTGCGCAGGCGTTCTTTCGGTCCCAGGCGGTGCGCCCAGGAAGGGGCGGGACGTAGCTGGTTGCGCGCGCAGGCGGCCAGTGTACGGGAGTAGTTCAAGATGGCCGCGGCCGTGTTCCGCGCTACGCTGAGAGGGTGGAGAACCGGCGTCCCGCCGGGCTGCAGGCTACGGCGGCTGGTGAGAACGCTCAGCCGGGAGGTGGAGGACGAGGGCTGCTTTCAGTCTTGTTATTCCTGTAACTCTGGAGCTCTGATACAAGATAGAGGCAAAGCCCGCAGCGCGTTTCGGTGTGTGGGGCGTAGAACCTGATTGGTGGACAACGTAGGTTAGTCAGAACTGGGAGGGGCAGCGTTAACTCCTGCTAATTTTTTAAAAGGGCTACTGTTCCACAGGTTAGGTAGGGGTCGACCCCAGATCATTGGCGACACTAATGGGAACCTAGAGTTCATGATGTACAGGCTACTTCATCCCGCTTCCCTCTTCTCGTTACTCCGGGGCCTGTCAGGACTCCAGGGTATCTTTTGGGAGAAATGTCCAAGAAGGATCTTCAGGCTGGAGGATGGGAGGACGGATTGCGGAGAGTTACCCTAGGTAGATTATTAATGTCTTATTTTATTTTAGATGGAAAAAGGGAGTAATAAAATACCTAACTTGTATTCATTGTAAAAATCAAGTCAAAACTGTACCCTTAATACTTGTAGTCCAGGGATCCCTGGGTGGCGCAGCGGTTTGGCGCCTGCCTTTGGCCCAGGGCGCGATCCTGGAGACCCAGGATCGAATCCCACATCAGGCTCCCAGTGCATGGAGCCTGCTTCTCCCTCTGCCTGTGTCTCTGCCTCTCTCTCTCTCTCTCTCTCTGTGACTATCATAAATAAAAAAAAAAAAAAAAAAAAAATACTTGTAGTCCAGTGCTTAGTGGTGTTTATACGAGGCCAAAATGTTCCAGAAAAGCGAGGGTCACATCGGATGATTGTGACTTGCTGAAGTTATCACGGTTGCTGAAGTGTCCAATCCAGAACTATAATATTTGTGTAGGATGTTTATTTTATTTTTTTTTAACTTTTTTAAAAAAATTATTTATTTATTTATGATAGTCACAGAGAGAGAGAGAGAGAGAGAGGGGCAGAGACACAGGCAGAGGGAGAAGCAGGCTCCATGCACCGGGAGCCCGACGTGGGACTCGATCCCGGGTCTCCAGATCGCGCCCTGGGCCAAAGGCAGGCGCTAAACCGCTGCACCACCCAGGGATCCCTGTGTAGGATGTTTAGAGGAGACTTTAAGATACTGAAAAATGGTATATTGGTCAGACTTACAGTAAATTGGCTTTGGCTTTTGAGACCCAGAGAAATCCCAAGAGAGGAGGGCTCTTCCGAGTGCTTGAATTTTTCCAGTCTCACCTCTACCCTGGCAAACTTAAGTCTGATGCTTTCCTACCTCCAGGCTTTTATTTATGCCATTCTTTGCACCTGTAGTGTTTCTTTTTTTTTACTTAAGTTCTCCCTCTTCTGTGTGGGGTGGGTGTGTGGTGGATGGGCTGATGGGAGCAATGGTTGCTTATTCTTGTTTTTGGCCTCAGAGCCAGACCCAGGGGCCTCCTGATTACCCCAGCTTTGTGGAGTCTGTGGATGAATACCAGTTTGTGGAACGCCTGTTACCCCCTACCAGCATCCCGGAGCCCCCGAAGCACGAACATTATCCCACTCCTAGTGGTTGGCAGCCACCCAGAGGTGAGCTGGGCAATGGTGATGGCATGAAGTTTACAGGAAAACCTCCCCCTCCCTAGTGGTCTACCTCACCAGTTGAGGCTCTGGGATTCCACAGTGGGTTCAGGATTTGTGTTGAGGTCTCTAAGGGCTTAGCATCTGTCTCATGTTCAAGGGCGGGCCTGGGAATGCAGCCCTGTTTCACTAGTACCGGTCCATTCACACTGCCAGGATGAGGTCTTCCCATTCAGGAAAAATGAAGCATAGAGAGAACACCTAAGAGGTTCGACCCCACCCCTACCCCAGTAGGCCTTATAGCGTAATTGGGAACAGAGCTTGGGAGTTGGGCAATTCTGGGTTCGAATTTGGCTCTGCTGTTCATTGTCAGTGTGATCATGAGTTAGTCACTTAGCTTCTCCCAACCTCAGTTTCAGCAAAATGGAGATAATCTGCACAGTACATAAAGCACTTAGCACAGAGCCCTGTATGTGGTAGTAGGTGTTCAGTGCTGTAAATCCCCATTTCTTTGTGTTGGAGATTGGTATTAGCCTCCATGACCCAGGGGAGAAGTACAAGGATTGGTCCCAGATGAAGGACCTAAAGATCCATGGAGGCATGGCCCTAACTTCATTTTTTCTTGAGCACCTTCTGCTGTCACACCCGGCACTGGGCCTGTGAGGTTACCGGGGTGAACCAGCAGCTGGTCCTGGCTCTAAATTTAGGGAAAGAGCAGGTCTTTTTTTTTTTTTTTTTAATTCATGATAGACATGGGGAGAGAGAGGCAGAGACACAGGCAGAGGGAGAAGCAGGCTCCATGCAGGGAGCCTGACATGAGACTCAATCCTGGGTCTCCAGGATCACACCCTGGGCCAAAGGCAGGTGCTAAACTGCTGAGCCACCCAGGGATCCCCCGAAAGAGCAGGTCTTCATGAGATCTAGAGGTGGCTTTACCATTGGGTGCGCTGATTCTCTGTAGACTGAGGGGAAGGGTGTTTGCTAAGGTGGGCCTGGGAAGATTTGACTTGTCATTCTTCCATATAACAGACCCCCCACCCAACCTGCCCTACTTTGTGCGGCGCTCTCGAATGCACAACATCCCTGTCTACAAGGACATCACACATGGCAACCGCCAGATGACTGTGATCCGAAAGGTGGAGGGAGACATCTGGGTAAGTGAGGGCATGGGTCAGGTCTGATTTTGACGTTTTCAAGGCTGAAGGAATGGGGGTCTACTAGAGGGGATGAACTGACCAGGTTTGATTTGTCATCTCCCCTTCCTCCACTCTCCCTCTCCAGGCCCTGCAGAAGGATGTGGAAGATTTTCTGAGTCTACTGCTGGGGAAGACACCTGTCACCCAGATCAATGAGGTGACAGGTACCTTACGGGTCAAAGGCTACTTTGACCAGCAGCTCAAAGCATGGCTCCTGGAGAAGGGCTTCTGAGGCTCAGCTGAGCAGCCTGAATAATAGCATCCCCCACAGACTAGAGTTTAGGGGGGTCTTGGAAGGAGGGGGATGGCTGTGGGAGCAATTAGGACAGGAGGTATAAACGCCAGGCCTAAGAGCTTGGGCAGGGCAGAGGAAGTTAGGCTAAAGGGCTTCAGAGCTTCAGAGCAGGCCTTGCTCATATTAAGGGGTAATGGGACTCTCTTCGCAGGTGCCAGCAGTGGGAGAGGGCTGTGTGACATTGGTGACCCTGCCTTCATCAGAGCTCATTGGGTTCTGCTGTTCAAATTCTGGAGGTTGACAACTGCCCCTCTAGTGGAAGTAATAGCCCAACCCTGTTTAGGGGAGGGTAGCACAGGGTAAACCCACTGAGCACATTCCTTCTTAGTCCCTCAGACCCTCACTGCTGCAGACATTCCTGAGGCTCCAGGTCAGACCTGGTTTGGTAGAGGCTATGGAGAACACAGAGGACTCAGGCCTGGGTCCCAGAGATCTTCAGTTCCAAGTGCAATGCTGGTACAGACATAGAACGCCCATGGCAGCCCCTGGGCTCATTCTTTTTACCCGTGGAGTAGAAGGCCCAGTCACCTCTGCCATTCTAGGCAGGATTTGGGCCTGACAGTATTTCTAGCCCCGGGAAGCTGTGATTAGCTTTAGCTGTTGTGTCCACAAGGGGGTGCCTGGGAGCTCCCAGCCTGCCTTTCCAGCTTGCTGGCCTCTTTATCAAGGCTGGACAGGGGCTTTGCAGGAAGAAAGATGCTGGCCGTTTGCCCCTGCCATCCCATTCCACCCCAGCCAATGATCCTTCACACTTGCCCCACCCTTGGGAGTTACAAAGGTCAGAGGCCTGAGTGCCCACCCTCAAACTAGTTAGGAACAAGGTTCAAAGCATGGCTCCCCTACTTGTTCTATGACTTGGGGCTCAGTTTCTTCATATGGAAAATGGGGACATCTTCACAATTGTTTAATGGCTTGTCTAAATCCACGTTCCTGGGGATTCTCAAGTCTGCAGCCTGAGCAAGAAAAAGCAGCCTGGCACACTGATCCCATGACACCAGCTCCACCAGTTGTTAATGCGAGTCTTTATTAGGCTGTATATACAATTTAAGCTATTAAAATTTGTACAATATTTACAAATTAAATAATCATCTGAAACTGTCTCCAGCAACTCTTGTAACACAGAACCGAGGGTAAAAAAAGACAGGGGCAGGCAGACCTCGGCTCCTGTGGTCCCTACCTGGCCCAGTGCCTTTTCTAAACTGGAAAGACCAGGAGGAGCCTGACACTCCTGCTCCTCTTTCTTAGGGTCAAGATTTCAAGTTCAAAGACAAAAATTTAAGCCAAAAAACAACAGCAAGGAAGTAATTCCAATTCTTCAAAACTCAAATTTCTGTAGTTGAGAAGTGACCTTCCACAGATTCTCAGGCTTGCAGTGGTTCAGGAGCAGACATGAGCCCTCAGCCTGGAGTGAGGCCGGGCAGTGGTTGCTGGGTGAGACTAGGAACAGTCTCACTTTATAAACTGCAGGGAGAGAGGGACCTGGGGGGAAGGGCAGGGTGCCTCAAGGCTGCCCACCTGCTCCTCCACCCCCAGCACTCCTTTCCCTGAGCTGTGCAGTTGTAAGACACGGAAACACCACAGGGCAGAAGTGACACAGCCACCATCACAAAGGGCTCATAGGGAGTTTAGAGTCAAAAGGGACGTCAGTACCAGTCTTGGTGGGTGGCCCAGGGAGCAAGTTCCTGGTCTGCCTCCAGCTCCTGAAGTTCACACATGGGATTGGGGAGCTAATACTGTTTTAGCACTGAAGCGACTTCACACACACACACACGCACACACAAAAGTGAGGCTTGGAGGAGCAACCCCTTCTCCCAGAGAGGAGTGAGGGTGTAGGGGGCTTCTCAGAGACTATGCCTCTCTGCCTTCACGGCCCCAGCAGGACAGGCTGAAGGGTGGGAGAGAAAGGCTGGGACTAACCCGAGGTCCCCATGGCTGCCTGGGACTGGAAGGGCTGGAGTCAACTGGGGCCTCAGGCTTCTTTCCATTTGGCCTAGGGGATGCTGCCTCCTTTGTCTCAGAGCTTGGGGTTCTTACTCCCTGGTGCAGATAGAGGGAGTGGGCACTTGGTGGCAGGACATGTTACAGCAAGGGCTGCTCAGGAGAGTGGAGGCAGGGGTGGGACCAGGGTAGTGTCAGTGGGCAACAGGGGACTCCAACTTTTGCAGGCGGCGGCGGCGGAGCTCTGCTGCATCAGGCTCCCCATCCTCAAGCAGCTCCTCTGTGCCCATTGACTCAGGAGCTGGTGACAGAGTTCAGAAGTGGAACCTACAGAAGTTCCTTCCCCACTCCCTACCCCCCGCTTCCGAGGCTGACTCAGGCTACCTGGAGGCTTTTCAGGCTCAGGGGTTGGTGAGGAAGCTCCTGGGGATGGTGTGGTGGCCTCCGAGCTGGGGATGCTGGTGGGGGAGGCAGCAGTGACAACCACAGGGGCAGGCTCCTCAGTGGGGCTGACTGAGGTGGCCAGCCGGGGTGGACTAGGAAGAGAAGAGGTAGAAGCAGGTGAGGCCTTGATATCCAGGCACAACTGGGCATACTTTTTGGTCCCTTGTGAGCATTGTAGGGTAGAGTCAGCACTGATGTACCTCTGCAGCCTGACTTAGCAGCAGACACAAGAATATGTGTGAGTTCTCGTGATTCCATACTACAGATGGACTGTAGACCACTTGCAGGCCTCGTTCACTATTAAACTGCCATTTCTAATGGGGTGCCGGGCTCTGAACACACTCAAATCTCAGACTCAAGCTCCCCTCCCAGGCTGTGCCGTCACTGCTGTGTGCCAGGCACTCTGTGCATGTGACCTGTGCACAGGACTTAGAACCCATCTATTCAAATAAGGTGATAGTGGTCACCAAACAAGTGAGTGGTGGGACCACGACTTGAACTTTGGCCAGGCTGGCTCTGGGCAACTTTTTTACATACTGTCTCAGATCAGGGGCATTTGTTCCCAAGCACAGGGTCACCATATGTGAGAAGCGTACGCATGATGAACTAAAGCACTGAGAATTAGGAGTAATTTGACTTTAGAAAAATATAAAGGAGCAAAACTCAAAATTAGCTCTCTAATGAACATCAGTCCTGTGACAGAGGCCTCAAGAACCTGGGGATCCTAGTCTGTCTACAGATAGGTTGGCCTGAATCCATAGGCGTCACGGAGTGGCAGAAAAGAAAAAGACCGAGAACCCTGGCCAGGGGCCTTCTGTTGGCAGCTCTACGCTGCCGTCGCCCACCCCCCCCCCGCCCCCCGTACCTGGAACAGACATACCCCAAGGAGGCGAGCACAGTGAGGTACTGGTTGATCTGCAGCATGGCGGCATCCAGCAGTGTGTGGATGTTGCGCAGGCTCTGCAGCCGAGCCTCCAGGTGCTGCCGCTCATGGCCTTCCAGAGCCCGCAGCTCCTCCGGGGTCAGCCCAGCAAAGCCCGCAGGGGGCACGGGCATTGGGGGGAAGGCTGGAGAGAGGCAGAGGCTCAGCCTGGGCCTAACACCCCCTACCCTCCAGATTAACCCTGAGAGTGGCTCAGCTCACCAAAGGGTGGAGGCAGCGGCATGCCCATCCAGGGTGGAGGGAAGGGGAAGCCTGGGGTGGGGCCAGCCTCAGGGGTGGGGGCAGAGCCAGGGGCCGAGGCAGAGGCAGCAGAAGCAGCTGTGGTTGTGGCTGCTCCATTGGGCCGAGAAAGGGCTGCTGGAGAGTAAGAATAGGAAGTTAAGAGACCTCTGCTTCCATTCCTGCCACCCCTTGGCTGTCTCAGTACCCAAAGGACTCACCTGCACTGGTAGATGGTGGGGCCACAGGCTCTCCTGAGCTGGGGGGAGGTGGGACAGGTGGGAAGGGGCCCATGGGGGGCCACAGCGGGAACATGCCTGGAGGAAAGGGAGGCAGGAGGCCCTGTGGGACTGCGAGAGAACGGGGCAGTGAGAAGAGGTCCAAAGTGAGATCAATGCAAATATATGCAAGGGGCTGACTGTTAGGAACTTTAGGAACTCTATCCCTGCTCTCACAGGCCTCTCTGAGCTCAGCACGTGATTACAAGCCACTGATGTTCCTCTCTATGACCCTCTCCCCCACCTAGACTGGGCTGAAGAACAGGGAGTCTGATTCACATCAGCATTTCCCATACCCAGCTCAGGGCAAGTACTCAACGGAGTGTGTTGAATGGCCAAATGAGGGGGCCACTCACAGTTGGGGGGCTGGGGCAGGAGTGGTGGGGGGTGAGCAGCCGCTGGTGGCCCCTGATCCGCAGGTTCAGGAGGCGGTGGTGACTGGGTTGGCAGTGATGCCCGAAGGACGTCCATACGGCAGGTAGGGCAGGTCTGCTGCCGTTGGAACCAGGAACGCAGGCAGCTGGGAGTCAAGACCAGGCAATGGTCAGCGGTCCCTGGGGGCCTGCCTTCCACACCGTATTCCTTGGTGTCAGGCTCCCCGGGCCCCCTCCTACCTGGTGTGGAAAATGTGGTTGCAGGGCAGTCTCTTGGCACCAGTCACCATCTCTTCTCGGCAGATGATGCAGACATTGTCCATTGCCTGGAGTTCCTCTGGGGTGGCATCTGGATACCTAATTAGGATGGTCCAAGGATATGTCAAGACCAGAGGCAGAGATGGGAGAACCTGGGGCAGAGCTTGGGAGAACCACTAAAGCGGCCCACTTACAGTGTGTTCATGTTGCGGATAGCTCGGCGAGACATGATGGCATCTGTCACAGCCTTCTTGAACTGTCTGAAAGGACAGTTTCAGTGAAAGTTGAGTGATGGGGTAGGATTAGGTATGGGTCAGGCAGGCTGGGCTGGGCTGAGCTGGGCTTACCTCATGGCCAGGTACATAGGCCGGATAGCAAAGAGAGGGAACGTGTGCACCTTGATCATGATGGTCATGAAAGCCATGTACAGCAAAACCTTGATGAAGCCTGGGGGCAAGGGGAGGTGCAGTCACAGGGCCTGGGAGGCAAGGCTGGGGATGTCGATCCAGGTCAGGGGAGGCCTGGGCTCTTCTCACCTGTAAACAGCTCTGTGTAGAGCATGTACACAGCCTTGTTATCCCAGGGGTTCTCACTCTGGAGGTCCACGGAGTGCAGGACATACTTGATGAAGATGGTGAGCACCATAGTCATCAGGATCGCATACTAGAGGAGGACGAGGGGGTGGGGGGCCGTAAGACACAGTACCCCCTCCTGCAGTCACCCTCTGCCAGTGCAGTGATACCAGCATGGGCTCGGACACAATGGCATCCTCCTAGCTCCTCCACTCACGAGCTCCTGCAACTTCTGGCAACTCACCAGACCCCTCCAACCCTGTCGGCCTGTTAAGTGACAGAATTAACTATCCCTTTGTAATGACACTGTTTTGCCAATGAAAAGATACAAGTCAAGCGCTCAGTACAGGGTCTAGCATACAGCTAGCACTCAACAAATGTGAGCTGTTATCACCAAACACACCTCCTTAGCTGTCAGCCAATTCCTTTTTTTTTTTTTTAATTTTTATTTATTTATGATAGTCACACAGAGAGAGAGGGGCAGAGGGAGAAGCAGGCTCCATGCACCGAGAGCCTGATGTGGGATTCGATCCCGGGTCTCCAGGATCGCGCCCTGGGCCAAAGGCAGGCGCTAACCCACTGCGCCACCCAGGGATCCCTGTCAGCCAATTCCTTAATCCATCAATAGCCAGCTCCCCTGGCGTCAACTTTGAGGACGTTTTCCCTGAGTGCCAGGTCAGGGCTCCTCCTCCACACATGCCTCTTTCTGTGCTCCCCCCACTCTCCCAGGTGTGAGCATGTAGAAGGCAGGAGCCGAGACTGGCTGATGGCTGCTCCCTGGTGGCCTGCACAGGCCTGACCCCAGAACAGGTGCTCAGGAAGGGTTTATCGTGTTATTCAAGGCACGTTCACTGCCACCTCAGGCTTGCCCTCCCAACCTCCCAAGCCAGTTTTACCTCAAAGCCAAACACCAGCTGCACAGAGGCCCCACGGGTCAGGATGCTGTGATAGGCATGGCTGACGAAGAGGAAGTCCAGGATGCCCAGGAGGAACATGAGGGCTGTGGGGACCCCCAAATGGGTTGGTTGGGTCAGCCTAGGGTCTGACAGCCACTTCCTGGTTTAAGAGCCCTCCCTACTACCCTCCAGCCCATCATGGCCCTAGCCATCTAGTCAGGTGGCACACTCCATTGAACCCAGCCCCCTGGGAACTCCCAATTTTGCCTAGGAGGGTATCAGAGCGGCCCAAGCTCCAGGTGAGGAGGCCAAGAGCTAAGGGGCTGGGCAGTTGAGAAGCCCTGGAGTGGAACCGGGCAGAGATGATGCAAATTAACTTCCCAATTTATCTTTCCTGTACAGCTGTGGGTTGAGGGGGGATGCCTGTGCTCTAGTGTACAGGTCCACGGTTAGTGACTTTCCATGTTCCATGTTCCAGTCCTCCATGGTGTCTCTTCTCCCTCCAGCTCCCTCCATCCCCTCCCATGGATCTCACTCACAGACAATGCGGCAGTGAAAGAGCCAGGAGATATTGGGGCTGCGTTCCATCTGAGGCAGAGCAGAAAGGGGGCCCATCAGGAAGGCTGGGGCTCACCCCACATCCCCAACCCAGCCTTCACTGCACAAGCCTACCCACCAAGCCACTCCTTGGCTCCCATCTGCTTCAGAGAACCCTCTGACCCAACTCACAAAGTCCACACGGTCCTCAGCCAGCCAGTGGAAACACTTGAGGAAGAGAAGAAGAGTGAAGAGTGCAACAAAGCGGGGGCTGAAGTCGTCCCGAAAGACAGTGAAGGCCAGACAAGTCTCAGTGACAGCATACCAGGAACGTTCCAGAAGGTGCTGGGGGGTGAATAAGGAATGATGAGGAACACAAGACATTCTGCTTGCCCAGCCCCCTGCCCCTCACTTTTGGAGTCATGAACATCTTACCTCCATCTCTGCTGCCCTCAGCTGTCCAAAGAACACTTTGCCCATCACTTTGCCCAAGAGAAAGACAAGTACAAAGGCCTGGATGTAGAGGACCTAGGAGTGAGAAGAGACTATGGTTTGAGGTCACTTTCTGCTCTGCTATGTCTGGGGTTCATCACCCGGGAACCTCCCTATGTCCCCATCACAAAATTAGTTCAAAATACGACAGCTAGCAGCTTCTTCACTTCTAGTCTACTTACCTGACCTCTAGCTCCGCCCCAGCCTCAAGCAAACGCCTCCTCCCCTCCCAGGGCGTTCCTCCCACCCTGAGCCCTGTCTGTACTCACTGCCATGCTGGGGCTGGACTTGGTCAAGTACACCACAGTGGGGTAGAACTGGTGCTTGAGGTAGTAGGCATGAGCCACTACGGCCCCGGTCAGAGCCAGGCTGGCCGCCATCATCACTGCGGTGCGGAACATCGCCCCGGCCTGGAGACCTGCTTGGGGAGAGCGAAGGAATAACCCGGGTGATGCGTGCACCGTGCAGACGGAGCACAGCGCCCGAAACGCAGTGTCATTACACAGGAGGGGGAAAAAAAAAAGACTCGCCTCACCTCACCCTCATAATCAAGAATAGCAAGACGTCAAGAATAGCGTACGCTCCCCCATTTTACAAATAAGAAAATGGAGACTCAAAGGGGTTAAGCGATCGCAATGACGCAAAGCCTGGAGCCCGGATCAGTCTTGTTTCAAATCTAGGGCTTTCCATGCCGCCGCCTCTAGGGAGCTACGAGGAGAGGCAACCGTGCTGGAGGAAGGGGAACCGCTACCACAGCCTCTTAAAAGGTGATGCGGAGGATGCACACGCAGAAACCTCCGGAAGCAGGAACGTGCCGCCTGGACTAGGAGAAGCTGGGCGCTGGGGGGCGCTGGGGGGCGCAGCCGGGCAGGCGACAGCGACGGTGACAGCTCGGCCAGGGTGGGCAGCTGCGACACGCGCCCCGCGGGAGCGGGCGGGGTACGTCAGTCTGGATCCCTGGCGTCCCCCAACCCCCGGGGCAGGGTCCACTCGGGGGCAGCGGAGAAACGGACGATCGCCGCGATGCACGGCGGCAGGGAGAGGGACCCGGGTCGCCCCCGCACCTGTGATGGCCAGGAGCTGCGACTGTCGCAGGCGGGGCCCGGCCTCTGGAGAGCAGCCGCGCGGGCACCCGCGGTCGACGGACAACTGACAAGCCGCGAGCCGGGCTGAGGGGGCGCGCCGACCCCGGAGCCCTCAAGGGGAGGACCCAGGTCCCGACTCCAACCACTACCCGGGCCCGACCCCGACCCCGACCCCGTTCGACTCACCAGGAGCCCACCGCAGCGAGCCAGCTCGATCCCCGAGACTGCGGAGGCGACTTCGGTTAACGACACTCCCCACCCCCTGCGAGCCGGAACTTCGGGGGTGAGACACCTCACTTCCGGCGGGGCGCCGTGTGGACCGTACCAAGTGCATCCTTCCTTCGGCCGCACCACGCACCCTCCGTGGCGCCGGGAGCGTAGTCCCACCACCGTATCCAGGCGTCGTGCCCACTGCCGGAGCAGGAGATGCGAGAGGCGGTCAGAGTGGAATAGGGCAGCGAGGGAGGTAGTTGGGGTCCCCCCGCGCATTCGCCCCGGATGGTATCGTCTCGGTCTCCGAGGCGACTCAACCCAGCGAAGGACTCCGGCTCCCCCGCGGGGAGGAAGGCGGGACCTGTGCGGCCCGTCCCACTTGGAGGGGGGCGCGTGCAAGGGCCAGACGCCACAGGCTTAACAGAAATTAGATGTTTTAGAGTCTCATTCCAGGATATTTCACAACGAATTAACAAATAAATTCGGAAAAGAAAAATTTGCTCCTCCACGATCACCCCCAAATTGTGTGGGAGTGTGTTGGGTCCCCGTGGCTGCTACTAATTGGCCGAATAGAGTTACGCGGACCAATAAAAAAGGGAAATTTGCCGGCCAACGGAAAGGGAGAAGCAGGTGAGTGGTTGCTAGGGACGAGAGGCGGCGTTGCCTAGGTCTAGGTCCAAGCCCAGTGGGCGGACAGCTGGCGGAGAGAGAGGGAAAGGGGGGGGGGGCGCAGTCCGTGGGCGGGTGCTGTGTGCCTGCCCAGCCGCAGTGTTTGCTGCGCCACGAGAGGGAGGGCGGGCTGGTGTGTGTAGGACTAGGAAGGCAGACCTTTAATTCCGGCTAATCTTGGGATGGTGTTCTGTGCAAAGGGATTGACTTCAGCTTCCCTGGGCCTACAGCTCTGCCCTCCTCGTGTTGTCCAGTCCCCCGCGGTAAGCGCAGCTCCCACTGGCCTTGGGCTGCCCAGTATTTCAGTTGATGACGCAGTCGCAGCCAAGCCAGTCTGCGCATTGACAGAATGAAGACAATACGCCAAATTGCATCTTGCGTTTTCCTCTTTCTCATTTGGCAATCAAGCATCAAGGTTAATGGGCGAGGAGGTGCTCTGCTTATTTACCTGGGACAGCTGAGGTTCAGAGATTTAACAGGACCTGTTCTAGGATTGGCATATGGTCTGTGCGACTCTAAATTCCCGTCCTGTTGGCTTCAGCCACCTTCACTTCCTCCTGAATTGGCCTGACCAATTTAGCTTGTAACCTGTCACAGAGTTGGCTCCCCCAGGCCAGGTATTACTTTCTAGTGATTCCATCCAGTAGTCAGCTTCAGTTATTGCCTGACCTGACCTCTCTCCTCTTCTAATAAGTCTCCTCCCTGGGCTTCTGTAATCCCACAGGCCTCTCCTTTTCTTTCTTTGCTCCTGTGGGTTCCACACCCCTAACCCAAGAGGTCTTCTTTTTTTTTTTTTTTAAGATTTTATTTATTTATTTATTCATAGAGACACACAGAGAGAGGCAGAGACACAGGCAGAGGGAGAAGCAGGCTCCACACAGGGAGCCAGACAAGGGACTCCCTCCCGGGTCTCCAGGATCACACCCTGGGCTGCAGGCAGCGCCAAACCGCTGCACCACCGGGCTGCCCCCCAAGAGGTCTTCAGCTGGAATATCTCCTGTTTGGAAAATATTTCAGTGTTCCTACTCCTCCAGCCCTACCCTAGCTTCAGAAACCTGGGCATCTTGTTCACCCTCTCCCTCCATCTGTCCCCACATAAAACTGGTAATTAAATCATTTATCCAGTTGTCTACAAATATGTGTCAGATGGAGCCTGTTCTAGGAAATTAGGATGTCAGTGAACAAATAACAATCTCTGTGAAGTTTTATCCTAGTGGGTGTGATGGGTGATAAACAATATACAGAATGTAAGTGAATTATCTACTATGTTGGCAGATAATAAGTAGGTAATAAGTGCTATAGGCAAAAAGGGCAGAACAAAAAAGGATCAGGAGTGTTGGTTGGGTGCTTGAAGCAGGTTGTAGTATCAGTGAGAAGCTGAACAAAGATTAGAAGGAGGTAGGGGCGTGAGTCAAAGGGATGTCTGGGTAAAGAGCTGGAGCTAGGTAAGAGTCGACCTGTCCTGGTTTGTTGGGAGGAGGTGAGCGTGGCTGGAGTGGAAATAGCAAAAGGGTAAGGAGGAGGAGGTGGCAAAACCAGATGGCCTTAGCCATTACAAGGGCTTTAGCTTTTACTCTGAGTGATATGAGGAGGCACTGGAGGATGCTGAGTAGAGGTGAACATGCTCTACTTAGGTCTAAAAGGGTCACCCTAGCACCTGTGTTACTGAATGTAGTAGTCTGGGGTGCAGGGAAACCAGTTAGGAGGCTCTTACAATATATTACACAAGAGATGAAGTCCTGTTGATTCTATATCCAAAGTATCTCCAGAATTCATTCATTCTTTTCCATCTTCAGTCCATCATCATCATTTCATGCTCAGGCCATTTTATTTTAAATATTTTATTTATTTGAGAGAGAGAGTGTGTGTGACAGCATGCACGTGAGTGCACGAGCAGGAGGGAGGGGGCACAGGGATGGGGAGAAGCAAACTCTCTTGATCAGGATGCCTGGCACGGGTCTCAATCCCAGGACTCCATGTCATGACCTGAGCCAAAGGCAGATGCTTAACTAACTGAGCCATGCAGGTGCCCCTGCGTGGGCCAGTTTAACAGCCACCCAACTGATCTCTTTTCCTATACTCTACTGTCTGCTTATTGTCCCCACAGTGGCCAGAAAGATCCTCTGACACCTCAGCTCACACCTTGCCTCCACTCCCTACAATCAGTCATATGCTCTGTATGTGGGGACCCCAGATGTATTATAAATACAAAAAAAGGTAAAAATGTATCTTTACCAAATCATATTTCTTTCAAAACTAAATAAATTCATCACAAATTAGATTTTGGGGGGGAGTGGACAGGAGAGGGAGAGAGAGACTCAAGAGGATTCTACACACAGTGCAGAGCCTATCATGAGGCTTGATCATATGACCCTGAGATCATGACCTCAGCTGAAACCAAGAGTCAGACACTTAACTGATGGCGCCACCCAGATGCCCCACAAATTAGATTTTTAATAAGTGAGGATAAAAAAATTAAAATACTGCATATAATAACATGTAAAATGGGAAGAAGATATGATAGGAAAGAAAAAAAATCCCCACATGTCCATTAGGAAGAGAATGGTTAGATCCATCTATTGCAATAACGTTTAATCCATTAGAAAGGCAGATTTAGGGGATCCCTGGGTGGCTTAGCAGTTTAGTGCCTGCCTTTACGCCCAGGGCGTGATCCTGGAGTCCCAGGATCGAATCCTACACCCAGCTCCCTGCATGGAGCCTGCTT
Organism: Canis aureus; assembly: GCF_053574225.1. NCBI lineage: Eukaryota > Metazoa > Chordata > Mammalia > Carnivora > Canidae > Canis > Canis aureus. Next base: position 3,821,255 of record NC_135631.1, read on the forward strand.
CTCCCTCTGCCTGTGTCTCTGCTTCTCTCTCTCTCTCTCTCTCTCTCATGAATAAATAAATAAAATCTTTAAAATAAAAAAAGAAAGATTTAAAAGAATATCAAACACTTGCATGATTAAAAATAACTATAGGGTTTTCTATATATAATATAATGTCATCTTTTTTTTTAAGGTTTTATTTATTCATGAGAGACACAGAGAGAGAGAGAGACAGAGACAGAGACACAGGCAGAGGGAGAAGCAGGCTCCATGCAGGGAGCCCAACGCGGGACTCGATCCTGGGACTCCAGGATCATGCCCTGGGCCAAAGGCAGGCGCTAAACCACTGAGCCACCCAGGGATCCCCATAATGTCATCTTCAAATAGTGAAAGTTTTATTTATTCTTTACCAATTTGGATGCCTTTTATTCCCTTTTCTTTTTTTTTTAATTTTTTTTAAATATTTTATTTATTTATTCATGATAGTCACAAAGAGAGAGAGAGAGAGGCAGAGACATAGGCAGAGGGAGAAGCAGGCTCCATGCAGGGAGCCCGACGTGGGATTTGATCCCGGGTCTCCAGGATCGCGCCCTGGGCCAAAGGCAGGCACCAAACCGCTGCGCCACCCAGGGATCCCATATTCCCTTTTCTTATCTGATTGCTGTGGCCAGGACTTCCAGAACTATGTTGAATAAAAGTGGTGAGAGTGGACATCCTTGTCTTGTTCCTCATCTTAGGAGGAAGTCTCTGATAAATGAATTTACTAAGGTCAAAGCATATAAAATCAATGTACAGAAACCCACTGCATTCCTATACACCAATAATGAGAAATTAAGCACAAAGAGAAATTAGGAAAGCAATCTTATTTACAATTGTGCCAAAAATAATAAAATACATAGGAATAAACTTAAGTAAAGAAGTGAAAGACCTGTACTCTGAAAACTATGAGACATTGATGAAAGACATTGAGGATGATTTAGGGATACTCAGCGGTTGAGCATCTGCCTTCAGCTCAGGGCCTGATCCTGGGATCTGGGATGGAGTCCCACATCAGGCTCTCTGCAGGGAGCCTACTTCTCCCTCTACCTCTCTCTCTCTCTCTCTCTCTCTCTTTCTCTCTCTGTGTCTCTCATGAATAAATAAATAAATAAATAAATAAATAAATAAATAAATAAGTCTTTTTTAAAAGACATTGAAAATGATTCAAATGGAAAGATATTTTATGCTCAGGGGTTGTAAAGAATATATATTGTTAAAATGTCCATACTACCCAAAGCAATCTACAAACATAATGTAATTCCTATCACAGAATTAGAACAAACAATCCTAAAATTTGTATGGAATGACAAAACACCCCAAATATCCAACATAATATTGAAAAAGAAAAAAAAAAAAAAAAAACCCAAAGCTGGAGGTATCACAAGTCCAGGTTTTAAGTTATACTGCAAAGCTGTAGTAATCAAAACAGTATGGTACTGGCACAAAAATACACACATGAGGGGCACCTGGGTGGCTTAGTTGGTTAAAGTGCCTGCCTTCGGCTTAGGTCATGATCCCAGGATTCTGAGATTGAGCCCCACATCAGGCTCCCTGCTTAGTGGGAAGTCTGCTTCTCCCTTTCCCTCTGCCCCTCCCCCTGCTGGTGCTTTCAAATAAATAAAATCTTATTTTAAAACCGGACACATCGATCAACAGAACAGGATAGAAAGTCTGGAAACAAACCCAGTGGTGAGAGTGAACATCCTTTATATGATCAATTAATTACATGATCAATTAATTTTTGACAAGAGACAAGAGTATACAATTGAAAAAGTCTCTTCAATAAATGGTTTTGGGAAAACTGGACCACTTTCTTACACCACACACACACAAAAAAACTTGAAATGGATTAAAGACCTAAATGTGAATCCTGAAACCGTAAAAATCCTAGAAGAGAGCACAGGGAGCTATCATCACTCATCATCAGAGAAATGCAATTCAAAATCACCATCATGAGATATCACATCACACCTGTCAGAATGGCTAAAAAAAAAAAAAAAAAAACATAAGAAACAGCAAGTGTTGGCGAGGATGTAGAAAAAAGGAACCCACAATGCACTATTGGCGGGAATGCGAACTGCAGCCACTGTGAAAAACAGTATGGAGGTCCATAAAAAAATAGGGGCACCTGAGTGGCTCGGTCAGTTAAACATCTGACTTTGGCTCAGGTCATGATCCCAGGGTCTTGGGATTGAGCCCCACATTGGGCTCCCCGCTGAGCTTTTCCCTTTTCCTCTGCCTGTGGCTCCCCCGGCTTGTGCTCGCTTGCTCTCTCTCTCTCTCTCTCCCTCTCCCTCTGTCAAATAAATAAAATCTTAAAAAAAGAAATAGAACTACCCTATGATCCAGTAATCACACTACTGGGTATTTATCCAAAGAATATGAAAACTTGATTCAAAAGGACACATGCGTCCCTATGTTTACTGCAGCATATTTACAATAGCCAAATCATGGAAGCAGCCCAAATGTCCCTTGATAGATGAATGGATAAAGAAGATGTGGTATAGGGGATCCCTGGGTGGCGCAGCGGTTTGGCGCCTGCCTTTGGCCCAGGGCGCGATCCTGGAGACCCGGGATCGAATCCCACGTCTGGCTCCCGGTGCATGGAGCCTGCTTCTCCCTCTTCCTGTGTCTCTGCCTCTCTCTCTCTCTCTGTGACTATCATAAATAAATAAAATTAAAAAAAAAAAAAAAGAAGATGTGGTATATATACAGAATGGAGTATTAGCCTTAAAAAGAATGAAATATTGCCATTTGCAACAACATGGATGGAGCTAGAGAGTATAATGCTAAGTGAAATAAGTCAGAGAAAGACAAATACCACATGATTGCACTCATATTTGGAATTCAAGAAGCAAAACAAACGAACAAAGGGGGAAAAGGGATCCCTGGGTGGCGCAGCGGTTTGGCGCCTGCCTTTGGCCCAGGGCGCGATCCTGGAGACCCAGGATCGAATCCCACATCGGGCTCCCGGTGCATGGAGCCTGCTTCTCCCTCTGCCTATGTCTCTGCCTCTCCCTCTCTGTCTCTGTGACTATCATAAATAAGTAAAAAAAAAAAAAAAAAAAAAAACAAAGGGGGAAAAAAGGAGACAAACAGACTTTTAACTATAGAGAACAGAGGGTTACCAGAGGGAAGGGGGGCAGGGGGATGGGTTAAATAGATGAAGGGGATTTAGAGTACACTTATCATGATAAGCATGAGTAATGTATTGTTGAATCACTATATTGTACACATGAAACAGAACACCGTAAGTTAACTATATTGTAATTAAAAGTTAAAACTTAATAAAAATAAATAAAAATAATTTTTAAAATAACCGAAACTAGGGGCACCTGGGTGGCTCAGTCAGTTAAGTGTCTGATTTCAGCTCAGGTCATGATCTCATGGTCCTAGAGTGGAGCCTCTGTCGAGCACCAAACTCAGTGGAGAGTCTGCTTCTCTCTCTCCCTCTGCCCCTCCCCCTGCTTGTGCTCTCTCTTTCTCTCTCTCAAATAAATAAAATCTTTTAAAAAATAACCCAAAGTAGGAATCTACTGAAACTTCCTGGACCTGATAAATGGTATTTATCACGCAGCCATGTGTTAGCACAGCTAACATTTTACATAACAGTACAAGACTGAATGCTTTCCCTCTAAGATCAGATTCAAGAAAAGAATGTCCACCCTTATCACTTCTAATCAGTATTATACTGAAAGTTTTAGCGAGGGTAATTAAGTAAGAAAAGAAATAAAAGACATCTAGTTAGAAAGGAAGAAATCAAAGTATCTCTGCTTGCAAATGGTAGGATCTTCTACAGAAAATCCTAAGGAATCCATCAAAAAACACTAGAGTTAGTAAATGAGTTCAGCAAGGTTGCAGGATAGAAGATCAGTATTCAAAACTCAATTGTATTTTTATTCACTAGCAATGAACAACCCACAAATAAGATCAAGAAAATTCCATTTACAATGCAATGAAAAGAATAAAATGCTTATGAATATATTAAACAAGAGAAATATAAACTGGTACACTGAATATTATAAAACATTGTTGATAGAAATTAAACATCTAAATTAATGGGAAAATATCTCATATCTATGGATTATAGGACTTAATATTGTTAGGTGGCATAGTCCCCAAAATTGATCTAAAAATTCAACAATCCCTGTCAAAATCCCTGCTGCCTTCATTGCAAAAATTGACGAGGTGATTATCTTCAAATTCATGTGGAAATGCATGAAACTCAGAAGAGAGAAAACATTCTTGAAAAGGTAGAAGAAAGTTGGAGTACTCATACTTCCTGATTTTATTTTTATTTTTTTATTTATTTATTTTTTAAAATTTTTATTTATTTATGATAGTCACAGAGAGAGAGAGAGAGGCGCAGAGACACAGGCAGAGGGAGAAGCAGGCTCCATGCACCGGGAGCCCGACGTGGGATTCGATCCCGGGTCTCCAGGATCGCGCCCTGGGCCAAAGGCAAGTGCCAAACCGCTGCGCCACCCAGGGATCCCACTTCCTGATTTTATATTTATTTTTTAAAATTATTTTTTAAAGATTTTATTTATTCATGAGAGACACACACAGAGAGAGGCAGAGACACAGGCAGAGGGAGAAGCAGGCTCCATGCAGGGAGCCCAACGTGGGACTCGATCCTGGCTCTCCAGGATCGGGCCCTGGGCTGAAGGCGGCACCAAACTGCTGCGCCACCGGGGCTGCCCAATAAATAAAAATCTTAAAAAAAAAAAAGTCCAGAAATAAGCATAGACATTTATGGTCAATTGGTTATTTCCTTTTTTTTTTTTTTTTTAAGATTTTATTTATTTATTCATGAGAAACAGAGAGGCAGAGACATTAGCACAGAGAAGCAGGCTCCTCACAGGGAGCCCGATGCAGGACTCAGTCCCCCAACTGGGATCACACCCTGAGCCCAAGGCAGATGCTCAACCACTGAGCCACCCAGGCATCCTATAGTCAATTGATTATCATCAAGAGTGCCAACATAATGCAGTGGGGGGAAAATAGTCTTGTCAACAAATGGTGCTAGGAACCCCACCTCACATCATACACAAAAAATTAGTTCAAAGTGGATCAAAGACCTAAATGTAAGACCTAAAACTATGAAAATCTTAGAAATAAACCAGCCATAAATTTTCATGACCTTCGGTTAGATGATGATTTCTTGGCTATGACAGCAAAAGCACAGCAATGTCAGAAAAACTAGATAAATCAGACTTCATTGGGACGCCTGGGTGGCTCAGCGGTTGAGTGTCTGCCTTGGGCTCAGGGCATGATCCCCGGTTGGGGGACTGAGTCCTGCATTGGGCTCCCTGTGAGGAGCCTGCTTCTCCCCCTGCCTGTGTCTCTGCCTCTCTTTCTGTGTGTCTCTCATGAATAAATAAATAAATAAATAAATAAATAAATAAATAAATAAATATTTTTAAAAAATCAGACATCGTTAAAATTTAAAACTTTTGTGTTTCAAAAGAATCATCCAAAAATTGAAGAGACAACTCACAGAAGAAAACATTTGCAAATCATATATTTGATAAAAGACTTGTATCTAGAATATAAAAAGAACTCTTACAACTCAGAAATAAAAAGACAGCCCAATTCAAAAATAGCAAAGGATTTGAACAGAAATTTCTTTAAATGGCCAATAGTCCCATGAAAATAATGCAAATCCAAACCACGCTGAGATCACTTCACATCCACTAGGATGGTTATAATAAAAAAAGACGTACACAAAAAGACCAACAATAGCAAATGTTAGCAAGGATGTAGAGGTATTGGTACCTTCATGTATTTCTGGCAGGAAATGTCAGTTCTCCTCCAAATTGACCTAACATTTCAATCTAGATAAAAACAGTTTTTCATGGAACATTAGAGTTTATTTTCAAATGTAGCTATATATGGGGGCACTTGGCTGGCTCAGTTGGAAGAGCATGCAACTCTTGATCTCGGGGTTGTGAGTTTGAGCCTCAGGCTGAATGTAGAAACTATTTAAATAAATAAAACTTTATAAAAATGTGGGGAACCTGGCTCAGTCCTTTGAGCATTCAACTCTGGTTTTGGCTCAGGTCATGATCTCAGGGTCATGGGATCAAACCCAGCATTGGGCTCCCAGCTCAGCGAGGAGTCTGCTTGAGATTCTTTCTCTCCTGCTCTCTCTACCCTTCTCTCCCACTCTCTCTAAATAAATAAAATCTTAAAAAACAAAACAAAAACAAAAACAAATGCTTCCTTTCCTAAACTGGTGGAGGGTACATAGGTGTGTCTACTTTTTTTTTTTTTTTTTAAGATTTTATTTTAAGGCAATCTCCACACCCAATGAAGGGCTCAAACTCACAACCCCGAGATCAAGAGTTCCATGTTTCACTGACTGAGCCATCCAGGTGCCCCAATACCAAGTATTTTTTTTAAAGTGATATAAACACACACACACACATATATATTTATATATATATATAGTATATGATGTATAAGGCATTTAGATTTTTAAAAAAGACTTTATTTTATTTTTATTTTTTTATTTTTATTTTTTTTTTTAAAGATTTATTTATTTATTCATGATAGACATAGAGAGAGAGAAAGAGGCAGAGACACAGGAGGAGGGAGAAGCAGGCTCCATGCACCGGGAGCCTGACGTGGGATTCGATCCCGGGTCTCCAGGATCGCGCCCTGGGCCAAAGGCAGGCGCTAAACTGCTGCGCCACCCAGGGATCCCCAAAAAGACTTTATTTTAAAGCAATCTCTACACCCAATGTGGGGCTCGAATCCACAACCCTAAGATCAAGACTCTCATGCTTCACTGAATCAGCCAGGCACCCTATAGTTTTCTCTTTTTGTGTTCTGGAATATTTCCTTAAATAATAAGAATGAGGTGAGTCTCTAATGTAGAGAAATTTCTAAGACATTTTATTAGGTTAAAAAAGTAACTTACAGACATTTTATTAGGTTAAAAAAGTAACTTAAATGTTAGAAGTATGATTTCATTGATGTAAAGAAAAAAGCTGTGTGTATTTATATACATACTACGTATTACATGCATCTATTAAGAATACACTTTTAAAGGGGATGACTAGTGGCACCTGAGTTACTCAGTTGGTTAAGTGTCTGATCTCAGCTCAGGTCTTTTTTTTTTTCAGCTCAGGTCTTGATCTCAGGGTTGTGAGTTCAAGCCTCATGTTAGTCTACTTAAAAAAAAATTAAAAAAATAAAGGGGACATCTCTAGGAAAAAGAAGAGGAGGTGGGATGGAGAGAGGAGTGTTGTGAAGAGAGATGGCTGTGTTTTACCCTGCATACCTATGAGCAGCTTAAAACCACATGAAAGGGAATGTATTCATCTATTACTTGTGTGATCGTTTATAAAATGATTTTGAGAATTTCAGTAAGTCAAAAAAAAAAAAATGCAGATACCCATGACCCAGCAATTTCAATCTAGGAATCCATCTTGACAAAGAATTCACTGAAGCACAATTTGTAATAGAGAAAATTTAGAAACAACTACATGACCATCAATGGTGAAATTATATAACCATACAGCAGAATGCTATAGTAGTAGCTAAAGTTCATCAAATGCATAATATGTGCAAGACCCTACATTCATGTTTTCACTTAATCCTTGCAAGGTAGACACCATTTTTTCTCTCATTTTATAGATGAGAAAATGGAGTCTCAGAGAGGTTGAGCCATTTGATCAGTTATTTAGACATAGGCTTTGAACTTGGGTCTATCTGATTTCACAATCATTCACCTTGACCACTGTGTCTCCTAAACACAGGCATTAAGAAAGATGAATTTATTTATTTTTATTTATTTTTAAAAAGATTTTATTTATTTATTCATGGGAGACACAGAGAGAGACAGAGACATAGGCAGAAGGAGAAGCAGGCTCCTCACAGGGATCCTGATGTGGGACTCGATCCCTAAACTGGGATCATGCCCTGAGCAAAGGCAGATGCTCAACCGTTGAGCCACCCAGGCATCCCAAGAAGATTGAATTTAGATCAATGCCACTGCCATGAAAAGTTGTTCATCCTATGTTATTATAAAAAAAGTTTATAAAGTGGTTATTCAGTAAGATTTCAATTTTGTGAACTGGAAAAAAGATTCTTAGAATATCTGAAGGAATATTCACCAACTATCAGGTGGAAAGGTAGAGGTAGGACTAGGTCCGTGTTCATAGGTTATATTAGAAATTTCTAAAAAAAAAAAAAATTTCTGTAAGGTTTGAATTTTTCACCAAGAAAGAGGATTCCTTTCATAAACAGAAAAGTAAGGATTTAAAAATAAAGACAGCAGTAATTCTGGGTTGTTGGGAGCTGCGTGGCAGAGTAAGCCTGAGGCTTCATGGAGGAGGGCACCGTTGGTATTCTGGAGGACAAATAGCCTTCAGATCAGAGACCTCAGCTGTCTGCCCATAGGCACATCCAGCTAGATGGTTGAGTTTTGTTAGACCTGCACAGCACTGATAATTTTTATCAATTGTCATTGCTTAAAATGTATAAGATTTCACATAAGAGGTAAGGATGCCTGGCTTCTCCAGGAAACTTGGCTGTGTGGCCCCACTGAGTCCAACTTCCTGATTAGAGCTGCTTAGATGGGGCCAGAGCTTTCCAGTTCCAGCAGCCAAGGTCACTCCTGCTCGTTACCTGTCCCAGTTCTGTGGACATAAGCTTTGTTACATGGGGCACACATTGAAATGGAGACATTCTTGGCACTCCTTGAGCAGCCATGCCCACTCCTAATTCAGCTGGGTATTGGCTCCAGGGGCACACACCAGGAATTTGTCCCATCATTTATCTGACATACTTATTACATTCTGTTTCTTCTCTAGACAAAGCTCATGCTGGTGTGAAAATCAATAAAAGGAAATCTCATTTAGGATGGAGCTAGGAGGCCAGCAGGGGGAGCTCTCAAGCCCAGCACTAGGGGTCTACCGCAGACCCAAAGGGAAGAGTGGGATCCTGCAAGTAGATACTTCTGTGCTATCCCAGTGGGAGGAAGGAAAATTTCTTCCTGCCCCAGCAACAGTCAAAGACAGTCACAGTTCAGCCATTGAGAAGCCACTATACTTCAAGCTCCCAGTTTACTCTAATAGATTTTTATTTTTTTAAAATTTATTTATTTACTCATGAGAGACACACACACAGAGGCAGAGACACAGGCAGAGAGAGAAGCAGGCTCCATGCAAGGAGCCCGATGTGGGACTCAGTCCCGGGACTCCAGGATCATGCCCTGAGCCAAAGGCAGGCACTAAACTGCTGAGCCACTATCCCCAGATTTTTAATTTATAAGCCACTATAGTTCACGTTCCCAGTTTACTCCAATAGATTTTTAATTTATAACTCCCAACTCCCCTTTTTCCTTTATTAAAGAGTGGTCCTCTCTTTGTTCAGGGAGTTACTTACCTGTGGTTTTGCTGGAACTTCCTTGTAGCTTTCAGGTTGTAATTCTCAGCAGTTCCTGAATAAACCCATCTTTAGCTTTTGCTGGTAAAACAACCAGCTGCTCCAGATGATGCCGTATGCAGGAGAAAAGAGCTCTCCACTTGAGACCTTGCCCCAGTTGCAAAGTTGTAAAGAAATAAATGGTGGCTATTGTTGTAAAACTTTACATTTTAGGGTGGTTTGTTTCATAGCAATAGATAACTCAAACAGTGGGCATAATGTCTGGTTTATCTCATGGTTCCCAGCCCCAGGGCCTGGTACAAAACAAGAGTTCAGTGAATATTGAAAAAGTGAATAAATAAACATTTGGATGATGAATAGATGGGTAGATAATGGCATTGACTCAGGCCTGACAGCCCTGGAGTGGTAGTTTCTGGCAGAATCAGGGACACAAGACAGCAACTTCGTGGAGGATTGAAGGGACAGTTTCTTTTGGAATTGTTCTAAATCATTTCCTGGGCAAGGTTTCAGTCAGAGCCACTGAAGGTGACATATCACAGGCAGTGCAAAGACAGCTGTCCTGGTGAGGTGATAACTGCCATCCAGGGACCTGGAAGCTTCCCCAGTGCAGTGGTTCCAGAGCCACACCATGCGTGCTGGAGTCACACCAGCAGAAGGAATGCCTGGGGGTCAGGGGTGGCCCTCCATTTCACTCAGTTCCAGAGTTAAGTCTCACATGATTGCAATTGAACAGCTGGAACATGTTTTTTTTTTTCCCCAATACAAACTCTGCAGTCCAAGAAGGAAGCTGGGAGGAGGCTGGGACAGATGCCAGGTGAGCCAGATGGCTACACCCGCATCCACTCACTGCTCTCACTGGGCATTTGGATCCTTACGTGACCTGCTGCCTCCCTGCCATCCCTCATGCACTTTGTGTTGTGGCCAACCTTCACTTGTCCTCCTCCCTCAAACTCTGCTCATCTCTTCAGCATAACTTTCTTCTCTTTTGCTTTTCCTTTGTGTAAGACACTTTCCTCCTCCTGTTTGCCCGGAAAATGCTTAGTGCACATCCAAAGACACTCTCAGGCATCAGCTGTAAACCTAAACGAATCTCTCCCTCCCTTGTTGATGGTGGCATTGAGCCGATGTGAACACAGTCTCATCTAATGCTGTATTGCAATTGTTCCTGTGTCTGTGACCTCTGTCAGCGCAAAGTTCGGAATAATAATAATAACTCCTATGTGTGTGATGTAAGCTGTAAGGATGATCACACAGCCCGTGTGTGTTGAGTTCTGATTGTATGACTGGATCAGAACAATCCCATAAGCCAGGTACTATTATCATGCTTCTTTCATAAATGGGGAAACTAAGGTACAGAAAGATTAGATAACTTGCCTGAGGTTTGCACAACTAATAGGGAAAGACAAACTCAGGACTGAAACCCAGGCAGGGTAGCCCCACAGCCCCACTCTCACCCTCTTTACTTTGTAACACATCCATCTTCTCAATTCCTATGACAAATTGCCAGTTTTTCTAAAGTAAGCTCTAAGCCCAACGTGGGGCTTGAACCCATGACCCAAAGTTCAAGAGTTGCATGCTCTACTGACTGAGCTAGTCAGGTGCCCCAAGTTGCCATTTTACTGATGAGAAAGTTGAAGCTCAGAGAGGCTAGGGAACTTAGCGGAGTCACCCTGCTGGAGAGTGGCCAAGCTAGGACACTGGTTCCCCAACATTCCCTAGTTGCACTTCTTGTGCACCAACTCCCCAGGACCTGTGGTGAGTTCCACTCTCAACTCCAGGAGTATCTGGGCCTCAGCCATTCCCCATAGTCTCTGGGCAAAGCCAGGGAAGAATCACCACTGAGCTAGACAACCTGCGTGTCTTTGGAGGGACAAAGCAGGGACAGGGAACCCAAGTCTCTGACCGCTGCAAGGAGCAGGTGGCCAGGAGTGAGGCCAGGTCATAACTCTGAACATGGAACCTGAGGACATCTATGAAAGGGACACAGAATACAGGGACAGGGACAGCACCTGTTACCCAAGTGTATTACAAAGAAAGGTGTTGGGGGCAATAAGTTACTGGCTTGGATAATCAGCACTTGGCCAATCAACACATTAGCTTATAGGGCCTGTTATGTGCCAGGCACAGGGCTGTGTGCTGGGGACTCAATAGAGACCAAAATGATACTTTGTGGCCTCATAAGCCTTCTTGCTTGGTGCAGGAAATGTGGGACACACACTTTTCCTCCTGCTTCTTTCCCATTAGAATGGATGGAGTTTCCCTCCTGCCACTGATTCAGTTTTTTTTTTTAAAGACTATTTCTTTGAGAGAGAGAGAGCACAAGCAAGAGAGGCAGAAGCAGGAGGGAGCAGGGATCCCGTTCCCTGCTGAGCAGGGAGCCCGATGTGGGGCTTGATCCTAAGACCCCAGGATCATGACCTGAGCCAAAGGCATACGCTTCACTGACTGAGCCCCCCAGGTGTCCCTGATTCAGTCATTTCTTTATCCAGCAAGTATTTCCTGCATGCCCACCATGAGCCAGCCCTTATGCTAAGTGTAAAGAATGCATTAGTGAGCAAAACATAAAAATCCCTGTTCCGGGGCAGCTGGGTGGCTCAGTCAGTGAAGTGTCTAACTTCAGCACAGGTCATGATCTCAGGGTCCTGGGATGGAGCCCTGGGCTGGGCTTCCTGCTCAGCAAGGAGCCTGCTTCTTCCTCTCCCTCTGCCTGCAGCTCCCCTAGCTTGTGCTGTCTCTCTTTCCAATAATGATAAAATCTTAGGATGTCTGGGTGGCTCAGCAGATTAGCGTCTGCCTTTGGCTCAGGCCGTGATACTGGTCTGGGGATCGAGTCCCACATTGGGCTCCCTGTGAGGAGCCTGCTTCTCCTCTGTCTATGTCTCCGCTTCTCTCTGTGTCTCTCAGGGATAAATAAAAAATAAAATATTTTAAATTAAAAAAAAAATCCTTAAAAAAAAATTCCCTGTTCCCGGAGCTTCCAGTCAATAGACAACAAATAAACAAGGGAACACACAGAGAAGTGTTGACTTTGGGAAATCAAGAAGGGAAGGGAGGTGGAGCAGGTGAGAAGGACCCAGAGTGAAGGGAGGACAGTCCTCTCTCTGCAGGAGGTATGCACAGATGTGGGCTCAGGTAGATACAGGACCAGGACAAGGGAGTGAGTGTGGGAAGTGGGAGGAGCAATGAGATGTCACACCCAGTTACATCAGAAAGGGGAGTTGGGGGCAGCCCAGTGGCTCAGCGGTTTAGCACCACCTTCAGCTCAGGGCCTGATCCTGGAGACCTAGGGTCGAGTCCCACGTTGGGCTCCCTGCATGGAGCCTGCTTCTCCCTCTGCCTGTGTTTCTGCCTCTCTCATGAATAAATAAATAAAGTCTTTAAAAGAAAGAAAGGAAAGAAAGGAAGAAAAGAAAAGAAAGAAAAGAAAAGAAAAGAAAAGAAAAGAAAAGAAAAGAAAAGAAAAGAAAAGAAAGAGGAGTGGGATCTGAGTACAGAAACACAGGAGAATTCCAGAAGGTGGGAGCCCAGGGACCCCACGGCCCAAGTCCACTGTGAGGCAGCCCTCAGGTGCCGGAAATACACAGGCGAATGAATGGGTTCAGCCAGGGTGGGCTGCTCCTAGGATGCATCCATTTGCTCTTGATACTCTTTTTTTTTTTTTTTTTTTTTTAAGATTTTATTTATTTATTCATGAGAGACACAGAGAGGCAGAGACACAGACAGAGGCTGGCTCAGGTCAAGACCTAGGGATCATGAACTGAGCCAAAGCCAGACACTCAACCACTCAGCCACCCAGGTGCCCCAATACTCCTCCTTTCAAGAGGTGCCCCTAGTTCTCCTCTCTGTGAGTGTAAACTGGTCTCAGTAATTTGTGTCTAAAGAGCAGATTACAACAAAAGCAATGGTGTGACTTGTGAGACTTGGTCACAAACAGCACTTTAGCTTCCTGCTGGCTCTCTGACTCTGGGGGCAGCCAGATGCCATGGCAGGAAGACTGGAGCAGCCCTCTGGACAGGACCACATGGTATGGGGTGGAGGCCCTGTAGCCCACAGCCATGTGAATGAGTCCCCAGGGAGGGGGACCTGAAAGCCTCTGGCCCCTACCGAGCCTTCAGATACGGTAGCTCTGGTTGACATCTTAACTGCAAACCTCATGAGAAATGGTGAGTCAGAACTTCCTAGCTCTGTTGCTCCTAAATTTCCTAACCCATGGAACAGTGAAGTGGTAAGTTGTTTTTTTATTTAAACCAAAGTTCTGGGGTAATTTTTATACAGCAACAGATAACTAATATAGCAGGTATCTTTGATTGTGATGAGCAATCGGAGGACAGGCTCCCACCCAGTTATGCAAGAACCCGGGCTCCCTCTATCTTGCGACTTGGCCATCCCCTGGAGCCTTTGGAGCTCCCTGGAGATCTGCATTGGGCTGGAAGTCACAGATAAAGAAAGTGAGAGAGATTGTTAGGGAGGTTTTCAAAGGTCATGCTTGCTAATGAATAATAAAAAAAAAGAAAAGAAAAATGGGATGAGGGAGTGACATTTAGGATGGAACCAGAAGATGATTAGAGCATAGGGCGGGAGGACAGGAAAAAGAAACAGCATCAGTAGGAAGACTCCCCTGGCCTGAAAGTGCAGGTGTATTTTAGGAAACAATGAGACTCCCTGAGTGATGAGCTCGAGGAGTGAGGCTGAGAATGGCTGAACATGAGTCTGTAGAGGTGAGTGGAGACTGAGCACATCCGGCCTTGTAAACAGCCAGCTTTATACCAGAGTCAGTGGGAAGATGCTGCAGAGTTTAAGCTGGAGATGGAAGAGCAGATTGGCACTGGGAAATATCGTCATGGCTACCATAGAGGGAGGAGGGAGGGGCTCCAGCTGGAGCAGGAAGAGTGGTCAGGAAGCTGATGCAGCACTCAGAGATAGAAACAGCCTGCTGGGGGATCCCTGGGTGGCACAGCGGTTTGGCGCCTGCCTTTGGCCCAGGGCGCGATCCTGGAGACCCGGGGTCGAGTCCCACGTCAGGCTCCCGGTGCATGGAGCCTGCTTCTCCCTCTGCCTGTGTCTCTGCCTCTCTCTCTCTCTCTCTCTCTGTGTGACTATCATAAATAAATAAAAATTAAAAAAAAAAAAAAAAAAGAAACAGCCTGCTCTGGTTTGTGCAGGGTGGACAGACACCCTGAAGGGATAGAGGGGGCCAGGATGCAGTATTTGAGTGAATGTGGGGGAAGCTAAGTAGCCCCAGGCTTCTGTATGAAAGAATTATTCTCTACGGGGAATAATGGGAGACTGCAGGTTTAGAGGCAGCCTGATGAGTTCACCTTTTAAAATTATGAACTGAAAAAATAAAAAAATAAAAATAAAAAAATAAAATTATGAACTGTTGGATATGTACAAAATAATTGATGTCAAATATACACAAGCAATGGAGTGAAATAATAAATTAGACACCTAGCTTGAAAAACAGAACATTAGTAACATTGCCGTTTCCCCCATTTCTTCCTCCCAACACATCTCCCTGACCCCCACAACCCTAATTTATAATATTTTAAAACTCATTACCTTGCTTTCATTTCTCTCATAAACATGAGTGACTATTTTATTATAAATACACTTACCAAAATGTTCCAGTTAAGAATTGAAAGGGTTTGCTTTTTCAGTATAAAACAGACTGCATGCCCAATAAACCTCCGAATATCTAGATCCTATTTAACATTTGGATCAAACTTTCTGCCCAGACATTGACTCTCCTGTTGCTCTTGGCCACACATCCCCTACTGATGCAGTGGGCCCTATGGGGTACACTTCACTGGGCCCAGCAAGATGCACTTTATGCATTCATTGAGATGGTGCAAATTTTCTCCTCTCATCTACTAAAGGGGTAAGTTGCATTCATTAAATTTCTCATCTCTAACCTGGCTGATTGAGTGTTTGATTTTAAGTAGGCTCCGTGAGCAGCTCGGAGCCTAACACAGGGCCTGAACTCAAGAGACCTTGAGATCAAGAACTGAGCGGAGATCAAGAGTCAGATGCTTAACCAACTGAGCCTCCCAGGTGGCCCTAACCTGGCCTTTTTAGAATAAATACAATTTAGGCACAGTGTGTTATCTTTTCTGTATAACTTTAAAAAATATTTTTTTTATTTATTCATGAGAGACACAGAGAGAGAGGCAGAGACATAGGCAGAGGGAGAAACAGGGTTCCTGTGGGGAGCCCAATGCAGGGCTTGATCCCAGGACCCCGGGATCAGGACCTGAGTCAAAGGCATATGCTCAACTGTTGAGCCACCCAGGTGCCCCTTTTCGACATACTTCTAGATTCAGTAATTATTATTACTAATAATTAATTTGCTTAGGGTTTTTACATGTATGTTTCCAAATTGCATATCACTGGTATATTATTTATTGTTTTTTTTAAAGATTTATTTATTTATTCATGAGAGAGAGAGAGAGAGAAGCAGAGACAGGAGGAGGGAGAAGCAGGCTCCATGCCGGGAGCCTGACGCTGGACTCGATCCCGATCCCGGGACTCCAGAATCGCGCCCCGGGCCAAAGGCAGGCGCTAAACCGCTGAGCCATCCAGGGATCCCTTATTTATTGTTATGTAACAATTATGCTAAAAGTTAGTAGCTTAAAACAACAAACACTTATTGTTTCATAGTTTCTATGGGTCAGGAATTTGGGAGCTGCTTTTAGGTGGGTAGTTTTGTTTTGTTTTGTTTTGAAGATTGTATATATTTATTCATGAGAAACAGAGAGAGGGAGGCAGAGACATAGGCAGAGGGATAAACAGGCTCCCTGTGGGAAGCCAGATGCAGGCCTCCATCCTGGGACCCTGGGATCATGCTCTGAGTCAAAGGCAAATGTTCAACCGCTGAGCCACCCAGGTGTCCCAGGTGGGTAGTTCTTGCTCAGGGTCTCTGATGACTTTTCACTCATGATGTCAGCCAGGACTGTGGTTATATAATGTCTTGACTAGGACTGGGGATCTGTTTTCAAGATAGCCTATTCACATAAATACTGGAGGCTTCAGTTCGTTGCCTTGTGGGTCTCTCCATGGTGTTGCTTGAATGGCCTAATGACACGTCAGCTGGCTTCACCCAAAGAAAGTAAGGCTGACGTTGCAAAGTCCTCCTGACCTAGCTCCAGAAATCACCCTGTGTCATTTCCACAATATCCTATTGATACCCGTGGGTCAGCCCTCTTCCATGACAGCAGCATCACTCAGAGGCCATTTTGGAGGCTGGCTACCATACTTGTCATGTCTCCTTGGTCTTCTTCAATCTGGGACAATTTCTCAGATTAATTTTTCTTCCATGAACCTGACATTTTTTTTTAGAGTTGTAACTAACCAGTTGTTTTCTAGGATATCCCTCAGTTTGGATATTTTGATGTTTTGTAATGATTCCTTTGAGGCTATTCTTTGGGTAAGAATACTACAGAAGTGAAGTGCTCTTCTAAGTGCTTCATATTAGATGGTACATGATGTTGGTATGTCTTATAAATGGTCATGTTGGGACACCTGGGTGGCTTAGTGGTTGGGTGTCTGTCTTTGGCTCAGGGTGTGATCCTGGTCCGGGGATCGAATCCTGCATCAGCCTCTCTGTAAGGAGCCTGCTTCTCCCTCTGCCTATGTCTCCGCCTCTCTCTTATGGATAAGTAAAACAAAAATCTTAAAAATAAATAAATGGTCATGTAAACTTCGATCACTTGGGTAAGGTAGTGTGTTCTAGGTTTCTCCACTGTGAGGTTACACTTTTTCTCTTTGTAATTAGTAAACATTCGTGAAGAGAGACTTTGAATTTATGCAGATATCTTGTTTCTCATCATACTTTTACTTACTAATTTTTTTAGATATGATTTTTCTTTTTAAATATTTTATTTTTTTAAGTAACGTCTTTTTTTTATCATGATTCTTTTTTTTTTTTTTTTAGGATTTTATTTATTTATTCGTGAAAGACACAGAGAGAGAGAGGCAGAGACACAGGCGGAAGGAGAAGCAGGCTCCATGCAGGGAGCCCGATGTGGGACTGGAGCCCGACGTGGAACTGGAGTCCGACGTGGAACTCGATCCCGGGTCTCCAGGATCAGGCCTTGGGCCGAAGACAGCACTAAACTGCTAAGCCACTGGGGTGCCCTTTTTTAAAGTAATATCTATACCCAACATGGCTCAAACTCACAACCCCGAGATCAAGAGTCACATGCTCTACTGACTGAGTCAGCCAGGCTCCTCTTACTTATTAATTTTAACATCTTTTTTTTTTTTAATGTCTTTATTTTTTTTTAATTTTTTTTATTATTTTTTTTTAATTTTTATTTATTTATGATAGTCACAGAGAGAGAGAGAGAGAGGCAGAGACACAGGCAGAGGGAGAAGCAGGCTCCATGCACCGGGAGCCTGACGTGGGATTCGACCCCGGGTCTGAGGGGATCGCGCCCTGGGCCAAAGGCAGGCGCTAAACCGCTGCGCCACCCAGGGATCCCATTAATTTTAACATCTATCAATGAGTCATGCCTGCAACAATTATTACTGTGCAATTTGCTTAATGATGATTTTCTATTTCTATCATTCCTTCTATATTTACTTATTAGAATCCTACAGTAAGGAAGAGATGTCTCTTCTCCCCCATTTACTTATTTATATTAGAATAGACTCATGAACATTTATTTTATTTATAGGTAATTATTAGTATCTGTCGTATATTTTTTTTGTGTCAACTTGACTAGATCAAGGAATGCTGATATTTGGTTAAGTGATATTTTGGGGTGTATCTGTGGGGGTGTTCCTGGATGAAACAGACATTTCATCAATCAGTGGACTTTGAAGTGGTTAGCTGTCCCAAATGTGAGTGGGCATCATCCAATCCATTGGGGGTCTGAAGAGAACAAAAAGTTGTAGGGGAGGGGGAAGAATTTGCCCCTTCCTGCCTGATTGCTTGAAGCGGACATCAATCTTCTGCTCTTAGTGCTTCTGGTTCTCAGGTTTTCAGACTCTGATGGAATTATACCATGGCTCTCCTGGATCTCCAGCATGCACATGGCAGACTGTGGGACTTTATGGTCTCCATAATTGCATAAGCTAATTCTTGTTAATAAATCTCTTCACATATATATCCTGGTGATTCTGTTTCTTTCTTTTTTTTAAAGGTTTTATTTATTTATTCGTTTGTTTGTTTATTTAAGAGAGAGCACCAGTGGGTGGAGGGACAGAGGGAGAAGTGGACTCCCTGCTGAGCAGGAAGCCCAAGGTGAGGCTTAGTCCCAGGACCTTGGAATCATTACCTGAGCCGAAGGCATACGCTAAACCAACTGAACCACCCAGGTGCTCATTGGTTCTATTTCTTTGGAGAACTCTGACTAATACCCTATCACTATTCATTGAATTACTCAAATTGTCCCAGATTTGGCCCTTGGAAGCTCCTTCATGTTGACTCTTGTTTTTCTGAAATGCCCCCATCATTTTTTGAGCACTCCATTACTTTCTGTCACTGCATGATGTTCTAGACTCATCTTGTTTCATCTCTGCCCTAGCCTGGAAATGAACCATATCTC
This sequence comes from Canis aureus, assembly GCF_053574225.1. Lineage (NCBI taxonomy): Eukaryota > Metazoa > Chordata > Mammalia > Carnivora > Canidae > Canis > Canis aureus. The sequence continues at coordinate 3,840,217 of NC_135631.1, forward strand.
CGAAGAGCCGTGATTACTTTTATTGGAGCATGGAATTTAAGAACCAAGATCTGGGTATTGGCTGTGTTCATTGTTGCTGGGATGTCTTTGTCTCTAGGCCCTCTCAAGGTGTACAGTAGGATCTATCCCTCTGTGTGTATATATGTGTGCATGTGTTATATGTGTCACGTCATATATGTGTTTAACATATAGGCAGATGATAAGTTTATACTAATGCTTTTGATTCCAATCCAACACTACCCTCTTCCTTATCTGTAACTCTTTATTTCAACAGTGAGAAATCTGGTTCTCATAATCCATCGTGTATTACTTACATGCTTACTACAAGTATATACTCAGATAGTTTCAGAATTTCTAACCAATAACCCTCTGAAAAACAAATACTGTAATTTGAGTGCAATACCTGTGTTGTTCAGTACCTGTCTTTTGCCTTAAAGTATGTAGTCAAAATACTGGCATCCAAAGTGACCTAGGTGAGTTTTTATCTTCCCTACTCCCTTTAGTGTGGTTATGTTACTCATTTTTAATGCAGTGAAGTTCACGTCTCACTGCTTATTTTCTTTTTGGGGTACCCCCCACATATTCAAGATGACTTTTATTTATTTATTTATTGTTTGGTGGGTAGGTAAAACATTAATATGAGCCTAAGAGTCAGCACTACAGAAAAAACTATACGCAGAGAAATGTCACTCTTCCCTAACCCCTTCTAGGCCAGTTCCATTCTTGGGTTCTTTCTCACCTATTCCCACCTACTCCATAAAGATAATAAATGTCATTAGTTCTGGTTTATCCTTCTTGTGTTTCTTTTTGCACAATGAATAGATATAGGTATATCTTCTTACAGTCTCTTCCTTCTTACATAAACGATAGCATCCTATATGCTGCTGGAAATTACTCCCTTGTAGTTCATAGAGATTTTCCTCCTTTTTTTTTATTTACTTATTTATTTGTGGGAGAGAGAGAGCGAGCAAGTGGGGAGAGGCGGGATAGGGGAAGAGGGAAAGAGAGAATCTCAAACAGACTGCATGTTGGGAGCAGAGCCCAATGCGGGATTCGATCTCATGAGCCTGAGATCATGACCTGAGCTGAAATAAAGAGTTGGTCACTCAACCAGCTGAGCCACCCAGGCGCCCCCTTCTTTTCCCCGTTAACAGCTGCATAGTACTCTATTGTCTGGATGTACTAAATCCCTTCATCCATCTCCCATGTATGATGCAGTATGTAGAGCTTGTTTCAGTTATTTGCAATGACAAACAATGCTTCAATAAATAATCTTGTGAGTATATATTTTCATATCATTGGAGGTGTATCATCAGGGGAAATTCCTAGAAGTGTCATCGCTGGGTCACAAAGTAAGTACATATGTAGCTTTGTTAGATATTGACAAATTTTCCTACAGAAAGTTTATACTGGGATGCCTGGGTGGCGCAACGGTTGAGCCTCTGCCTTTGGCCCAGGATGTGATCCCAGAGTCTGCGGATCAAGTCTTACATCAGGCTCCCTGCATGGAGCCTGCTTCTCCCTCTGCCTGTGTCTCTGCCTCTCTGTGTGTCTCTCATGAATAAATAAATAAAATCTTAAAAAAAAAAAAAAAGAAGAAATTTTATACCAGTTCCTGTTTCAATTGGCAACATGAGGTCTGTTTCACCACAGCCTCACCAACAAAATATGTCATTGCACTGTTTACTTTTACCAATCTGATAGGTGTTTTGGTGTTGATTTAATTTATTTAGGTTTGGGATCCCTGGGTGGCGCAGCGGTTTGGCGCCTGCCTTTGGCCCAGGGCGCGATCCTGGAGACCCGGGATTGAATCCCACGTCGGGCTCCCGGTGCATGGAGCCTGCTTCTCCCTCTGCCTGTGTCTCTGCCTCTCTCTCTCTCACTGTGTGCCTATCATAAATAAAAAAAAAAAAAAAATTAAAAAAAAAATAATTTATTTAGGTTTAAACATTTTTTCGTATGTTTGAAAACGATTTTTATGTCTTTTATTCTATGAATTTTCTGTTCAGATCTTTTCCCCATTTTTAAAAATCTAGGTTTTGGTCTTTTGTCTCTCAATTGTAATAGTTCTTTCTATATTAAGGATACAGGTTGAAAATTTTTCTGATTTGTCAGTTGTCTTAGTTTAGAAGCTGTGGGGAGCTTTTGTTTTCTATTTTATACACAATTTTTCTATTGCTGGAATGTTTTATGAGGATCAAGTATTAACATGTGATAATTTCAACAAGTAAATGGTTCATCTTCTAAAGGCTTTAAAATAAAGGACATTTATTATTTCATATAACAAGAAGTTTGAGTAGGTGGTGAATTCTTCTAGTAATTAAGTGATTCAATGATGTCATCAGAGGTCTAGCATTTTCTTATCTTTCTTCTCAGACGTTTTCAGTGTGTTGATTTTTGTCTCCTTACCTGTCCTTTCAGGGTCCTAAAATGACTGTCACAGCTTGTTTATGGTGTTTGTGCCATGCAAAAAAAAATCTTTTCTTCATGTGAGGTAGTCAAATTTATTAATCTTCTCTTTTACTGTCTCTGGAACTTTTAAAAAATTTATTCATGAGAGATGCAGAGAGAGAGAGAGAGAGAGAGAGGCAGAGACATGGGCAGAGGGAGAAACAGGATTCCTGTGGGGAGCCCGATGCAGGACTCGATCCCAGGACCCCAGGACCATGACCTGAGCCGAAGGCAGATGCTCAACCACTGAGCCAGCCAGATGCCCCGTCTCAGGATTTTTGAATCAGAGTTGGAAAGACCTTTTCTACATAGGTTAATGAGGAATTCACTCAAATTTTCCTCCAGTGCTTCTATGGTTTTATATTTTACATTTAGATTCTTGTCCACCTGAAGTGTATAGGTCTATTTTTTTTTCTTGATCCTAATGGTTACTGGGTTGTCCCACACCATATATTATAAAGGTCACCTATTCCCTAGTGGAATTGAGATGCCTCCTGCCCTATACCAAGTTTCCACTGTACTTGGGTTAGGTTTTCTCTTCTATTCTGCTGGTTTGTCTATTCTTGTAACACTACCATGCTGTGTTAATTACAGAAGCTTTATACTTGTTTTAATGTCTGCTAGGACTGGTCCTCTGTCTAGCTATCTGTTGTGTTATCTCCCATATTCTAGCTTTTGTGGGCAACAGGAATCTGGGAGCAACCTAGTTGAGGACTCTGGCTCTCCGTCTCTCATGAGCTAATCTAGCTGTAGGCAAGGCTGCAGTCAACTCAAGACTCCACAGAGGCCGAGGCCCAAAGAGTCACCTTCTAAGCTCACTCACATGGTTGTGGGCAGGCCTCAGCTCCTCCCTGGCTGGAGACGTCAGTTCCTTGCCGCATGGCTTCTCTGTGGGACTGCTCATAGCATGGTTTTCCTCAGAATAACTGATCCAAGAGAGGGAAGGTGAGGAAGGCCCAAGATGGAAACCTCAGTTTTTATAACCTAGGAGCTGGGAATGAGAAGACAAGCCACAGGCTGGTATTGGCCCAAATAATATCAGTTTCTCCAGGCAGAACTATGGAGCTCTTCGTCCTTATGGCCTGTCTTTCCACCTGGGCAGAACTTCTGCCTCACCCTGTGGGAACTAGGGGGAAAGCAGCCCATTATCATTGAGTGACGTCTCTGCCCTATAACCTGGTGGGGGGGCGGGGGATAGTAGCCCGTGGTCTTCTTGATTTTCCCTCCTGGCATGGAATATCTGTCCTGGGAGAGAGCTGGGGTTCCAGTCATGGGGTTCCAGTAATTTAGGCCTGTCATGCCCGGCCTAGAGCTTCTTCCCTACAAGTGCGGGTTGTGTGTGGGGAAAAGATGCCTGTTTCTTTTTTTGCTGCACCTTCCTGGAATAGAGAGAGCTTCCTTGACAGGGGGATGACAAACATTAATGGCTTGCCCCTCCTGGAGTGAGACGTTAGCTCTATACTGAGAAATGGGGAATAGAGTGAGAGAAAGAGGCCCTTGTTTTCTTGGCTGCACAGCCTGTCTTCCAGAAGACAGGAGGGGGACGAGGGAGATCCCTGGATGGCTCAGTGGTTTGGCACCTGCCTTTGGCCCAGGGCGTGATCCTGGAGTCCCGGAATCGAGTGCCGCGTTGGGCTCCCTGCATGGAGCCTGCTTCTCCCTCTGCCTGTGTCTCTGCCTCTCTCTATCTATCATAAATAAATAAATAAATAAATCTTAAAAAAAAAAAAAAGAAGGGGGACGAGGTGGGAAGAGAAAGGAGTGGGCTGTGGCTCAAATGCTACAAGCTCTCACTGTTCTTACTAAGATTTCCTTGAATGAATTCTACATTCGCTGGATATGCCTGTAGGATAATTTCCAGACATTAAATAGTTGGGTTTTCAAAAATATTTTTTTCCCAGTGAAATGGTTGTTTCACTGGGAAGTCTACTGAGCTCCTCACTCTGACATTTTGGAAATCAACCTTAAGATTTAAAAATATTTCTTGGTCTATGGTTTTCCTCTTGTCATTTCTTATTTGTTATACTTGTTTTCTCTCCCCCTTTTCTTAAATAAGTGAGCTGATACTTTTTGTTTGTTAATTTTTCCGAAAATCCAAGTCTAATTTTTATTCTCTAGTCTATTCATTTTTTTAAATTGTTTTCCCATTTGTGCTTTTTTTTTTAAGATTTTATTTATTTATTTATTTTTTTATCTTTTTTTTTAATTTATTTTTTATTGGTGTTCAATTTACTAACATACAGAATAACCCCCAGTGCCATCACCCATTCACTCCCACTCCCCGCCCTCCTCCCCTTCTACCATTTTATTTATTTATGAGAGACACAGAGAGAGAGAGAGGCAGAGACACAGGCAGAGGGAGAAGCAGGCTCCCCACTGGGAGCCTGATGTGGGGCTGGATCCCAGGTCTCCAGGATCAGGCCCTGGGCTGAAGGCGGCGCTAAACCGTAGAGGCACCCAGGCTGCCCCCATTTGTGCTTTGTTTGGGTTTACTTTGTGTCTCTTTCTCTAGTTTTGAGCTGGGAATTATATTCATTTCTTTCCATTCTTTCATTTTAATGATACTTTTCTTTGGATTCATGGTTGTTTTTTCAGTAGGAGACTTCTTCAGTTGATGTGTTTTATTTTCTGATTTTTGGTAGGGCGGATATGTATGTATGTACGTATTTTTGTAGTTAGTAGGCTCCACGCAAAACGTGGGACTTGAATTCATGACCCTGAGATATACAGTTGCATGATCTACCAACTGAGTCAGGCAAGGAGCCCCCCAAACCTTTTGGTTTTAATAATAGCTCCATACAGATCTGCTAATAATCTTTTTTCATTTTTGTGGTATTGGGTGTTTTACAAGATTTCTAGTTCAATAGCACACTTATACCAATAGAGCAAAGTCCACAGTTTAGTGGATTTTCATTTGTTTGTTTGGTGGGGGAAGGGTTGGAGGCTTCCAATTTGTTTCTTTCTTTTTTGTGTTGTAAGATCCTAAATTTTCTCCTTCTGTTTTTTGCCCCCTCCACTACTCAATTGCTCAAGGACACCTCTTGCTAATTTTGGCCTTTTTTCTTCTTCCAGAACCTATGTGTTTTATTTTATATTTTATTTTATTTAAGTAAGCTCTGTGCTCAAGAAGGGGCTTGAATTCATGACCTGAGGATCAAGAGTCACATGTTCCAGGGACTGAGCTAGCCAGGCACCCCAGAACCTATGCATTCTAAAGACTGATGCCTCATATCCTACTCACAAGGAACTTACCTTGCCTGTGGTGCAAGCTCTGAACTCCTCAGACATTCTCCTAGTATTTTCAGGTTATGGAAGGTCTTTCCCACGGAGGTTCTATTTTTTTTTTTTTTTTTTTTCCCACGGAGGTTCTAAATCCACTTTGAGCCCAGCTGCCAGCCCCCCCCCTCCTGTTTTTCTGGGCACAAAGCCTGCTAGTGGGCGGGGTGAGTTGGTGTGCTTTGTTTTTATTTAGTTATTTTGAAGATTGGACACTCTACTTTTAAGTTACATTGAGGCTGTGGTTTCAGCAGTGTCAGTCCCACTCTTCTTATTCTGATTTGTTTTGAGAGGAAACATTGAGAAATGGGGTCCCAGGCAGCTGCTCTGGTCCTCAGCTAACGGAGAGACTCCCGGCTCTTGTTTTGTAACTTTCTAACTCAGGGTTTTGTTCATTAGCTTTAAAAAAAATTTTTTTAAGGCTTATTTATTGGGGCACCTGGGTGGCTCAGTTGGTTACGCAGCTCACCTTTGATTTCGGCTCAGGTCTTGATCTTCAGGGTCCTGGGTTGGATGCCGGAATGGGTGGGCGATGGACTCCAGGGCAGCACAGACTGGGCTTGAGATTCTCCCTCTCCCTCTGCCTCTCCCCTCACATGCTCTCTCTCAAATAAATAAAGCAAGTAGATACGGTTGCTTAACCAACTGATCCACCCAGGCACCCCTCATTAGGTTTTACCCTTTCTTAGTTCCTAATATTTGCATTCGAGGTCATAAATTTCTGTCTCAGAATTATTACTTGTTCTCTAATTTGGATAGATGATATTTTGACCATGACTTGCAATCTAAAACAACACAAATCTATTTATTTTCTAACTTTTGTTGTGTTTTCTTTTTCCTTAGCCCAGAAATTTCATCAAATATTTCTTAGTTTCCAAATACATACTCCCTCCCCCTTTCTATTTATCTGTTTGTTGGTGATGTTTAACTTAATTGCATTGCGGTAAAAAAAATACAATTATTTTAATATTCTGAAATTAGTTGAGTTGCATTATGGTTGAGAATTTAATCCATTTATTGGAAAATGTTCTGTGCACGTTTTTCTGCATTTAGGTCCAATGCTCTGTATTTATCCACTAGGTCAAGTTCATTAACCACATTCTTCACGTCTTTTATACCTTTGGCAATTTTTTTCCTGCATGTGCCATCAGATCTACAACTGTGATTTGTCTGTTTTTCCTTGTGGTTCTATCCATATATGTAGTATCCATTGACATATTTTTATTGCTTTATTGCTATTTATTTTTCCTTGTGGTTCTACCTACCTATGTATATGTATATATTTACATATCTTTATTGCTTATGGACTTTTTTTGTTCAAAGATTTTTTCAAGGGCAGCCCGGTGGCTCAGCGGTTTAGCGCCACCTTCAGCCTGGGATCCTGGAGACCTGGGATCAAGTCCCACATCCGGCTCCCTGCATGGAGCCTGCTTCTCCCTCTGCCTGTGTCTCTGCCTCTCTCTCTCTCTCTCTCTCTCTCTCGAATAAATAAATAAAATCTTAAAAAAAATAAATAAAATCTTTTAAAAAAAGATTTTTTCTAAATATTTTTATTTATTTATTTGAGACAGAGAGAATGAGCCAGTGAGAAGAGGGGTAGAGGGAGAGGAAGAAGCAGTCTCCCCACTGAGCAGGGAGCCTGACACAGGGCTTGATCCCAGGACCCCAGGACCATGACCTGAGCCCAAGGTAGATGCTTCACCAACTGAGCCCCAGACACCCCATGGACTTTATTTTTAATAATAAATACATTTTAAATTGCTATATATTTTAGAAATCATTACGTAAGACCCTGTCTAGTAATGCTTTTAACATGGATTTTTTTTTTCTGATACTAATATAGCTATTTCAGCTTTCTTTTAGCATTTGCCTTATTTTTTCTCTATCCTTGCCTTGTACTTCCAAATTTTTTATATCCTTTTTTTTTTTTTTTTTTTTTTTTGAGAGAGAGAGAGAGAGAGAGAGACAGCACAGGACCAATGGGGGAAGGGGCAGAGGGGCTTGATTTCATGGCCCTGAGATCATGACCTGAACCAAAAAGAAATCAAGAGTCGGCAGCCCAACTGACTAAGGCACCCAGGCACCCCTATATCCTTCTGTTTTATGTGTATCTTTTATAAATAGCATGCAGTGCTAATATATGGTTTTATAAATAGTAGATTCGTTAGCATAGCATAAATTATGCTGTGAATAATGTAGTGGGCAGAATAATGACTTCTCAAAGATGTCCACATCCCAATTCCTGGAGACTGTGAACTTCACATGGCAAAGGGTACTTTGCAGATATGATTAAGTCTAGGATCTTGAGATGGAGAGATTACTCTGGATCATCCAGTTGGGCCCAATGTAATCATAAGGGTCCTTACAAGTAGAAGTGGGGTCAGAGTTAGAGATTTAAATACACTGTGCTGTTATCTGTGAAGATAGAAGGGGGCGGCCATAAATCAAGGAGTGCAGGCTGCTTCCACACGGGATGCAACCTTACTGTCACCTTGACTTTAGCAGAGTGACTTCTGACCTCCAGAACTGTAAGATAATAAATTTGTATTGTTTAAAGCCACTACATTTGTGGCAACTTGTCACAGCAGCAAATAGAGATCCAATACAATAATAAGCAACTCCAAAATCTCAGTGGCTTTCAAAAACAAAAGTTTATCTCTTGCTCACATTATTTGCCATTTACAGGTTAGCTCTGGATCTGTTTCCTGTCTCCTTTATTCCAGACTCCAGGCTAGGGAGGGCACCCGGTGCAGATGGAAAAGAAAGAGCAAGAGCCCTCCTTGGGGCTCTTACAGCTTCTGCTTAGATGTGGCATATAAAGCATTTATGCTCAGATTCCATTAACTGAAGCAAGCCACCCAGGAAAGTATAAAATGGGGTAGGGAGTAGAGTTGTCCCAGAGGAAAGACACCTGTCTTTTTGGGGAGGGACTAGCATGTATAAAGGCCCTGGGGCAAGGAGTGGAGGACGTAGTTGACAGAAGAACAGAAAGAAGCTGGTCTGGCTGGAGAATGGCCCAAGGGCAGGGCCAGGGGTGTGGTTGGAGATTGGAGCAAGACCGGATGGTGTAGGGCCTGGTGAACCATCCATTAATCCAGTAAATGTGAGCAGAGTGCTTACACAGTAGGCTCTGAGTCATGGCTGGAAATCTGGGGACAGACAAGGTTCCCGATCTGAAGGTATTGACCTAGTGGGCAGTAACAAGGAAGAGAGAGGATTGCGGGACAATGGGATCAGTGATCACAAAGGTACCACAGTTAAGGGAAAGTTTGTATTTTATTAAAAGAACTATTTTTATTTTTTATTTTTTTTAAGATTTTATTTATTTGTTCATAAGAGACACGTAGAGAGGCAGAGACACAGGCAGAGGGAGAAGCCGGCTCCCTGTGGGGAGCCTGATGTGGGACTCGATCCCAGGACACCAGGATCATAACCTGAGCTGAACTGAGCCACCCAGGTGCCCCAAAAGGACTATTTAATAAAGATCACTGCAGCTCTAGAGAGGGCCAAGAGCACAGAAAGGCAGAGCCCATTCAGCAGACCACTGGTGGAGTCAGGCAGGAGGGATGGCCAGGGAGGCAGTGGGGGAGAGGGGAGCATGAACTAGGGAGAGATTTTTAAGCTAGAGTCCCCAAGATTTAGTGATGAATTGGATATTGGGGGTGTGAAAGAAAGTAAAAATACTTCCAAATTCTTCCCCAAGAGAACAGGGTCCAGCAAGGGGAATGAAGAAGGAGGATGATGAATCTTATCCCAAAGCAAACCTACTCTGTGCTTCCTATTTACATAAAGTTAAAAACAGGCAAAACTAACCTATGAGGATAGAATCCAGAATAGTGATTAGCCTGTGGGGGGAGGTGGTGGTGGTGGGGGGATTAGAGACTGGGCAGGGCACGCGGGGCCCCTGACCACACAGGTGTGTTCTGAAAATTCATCACATTACTCATTTCTGTTCTCTGTACTTCTCTATGTGGCTGCTGCGCTGCAATAACAAATTTACTTAAAAACAATGATTCCTACTTTTCTGTCATTGCTATGTTAATTTAGAGCAACTACTGGTAAGTAGATGGGGAACCGGAGGAAGGAACAGATTGGGGGTGGGGGGCAGATAATGCGCTGCCTCCTACACAGCCAACCAGGGCAGCTTTCAGCCGCCAGCTTCTGGCTTCTTCTAGAGCGGTCGGCCTTTGGCTGCCTCTCTCCTCTCTGGCTTTTGTCTCTCTCTGGGGCATCTTGAAGCCCTTGAATGGGAGAATCCTGACCTTTGAAATCCCCCAATCTATTAACAATAACTGATGATTGAACATCATCCAAATGGAAGACTCTGTGAAAGACAATGTTAAGAGAGTGAAAAGATGAGCTATAGCTTGGGAGAAAATATTTACCAATCATACATCTGACAAAAGCTTGTATCTAGGCTATGTAAAGAACTCTCTAAACCTAACAGTAAGAAAACTAATGATCTAATTAACAAAGAGGCAACAGACTTTCTCCAGAGAAGACCCCCGGATGCAAAACGTATGCATGTCCTAGGGCTGCCAAGTAACAAAGTACCACGAACTGGAGGGCTTCAAAGAGAAAGCCTCTTTCTCTCTAGGTGCTGGAGGCTGGGAGTCCAAAATCAAGGTGTTAGTGTGGCCATGCTGCCTCTTTGAAGGGTGCAGGCAATCCCTGATGTTCCTTGGCTTGCAGCTACAACACTCCAATCTCGGCCTCTGATGTTACACGGCTATCTTCCCTCTGGGTGTCTTATTTATTTATTTATTTATTTATTTATTTATTTATGAAAGAATGCATGCATGTGAGCATGCGCACAATGCGGAGAGGCAGTGGGGAGAGAGAGAATCCCCAGCAGACTCCCTACTGAGTGGAAAGCAAGACATGGGGCTCAAACTCACAACCCTGAGATCATGACCTGAACTAAAGCCAAGAGTCAGATGTTTAACTGAGTGAGCCACCCAGGGGCACTGCGTGTTTGTCTTCACTGGGTATTCTCCTCTATGTGTCTGTCTCTGTGTCTCTTCCCTTCTAAGGACAACAGTCATATTGGACTAGGATTTACCCTAATCAAGTATGACCTCATCTTTACTTGATTACATCTGCAGAGATCCTATTTCCAAATGACCTCACATTCACAGGAAATGGTGGAGGGAGGGGTGACTAATATATCTTTTGCAGGAGTGGGGGGACAATAATAACACTCCACAACTGAAAATGAGCATGTGAAGACATGTTCAATATTGTTAGCCATTAGGGAAATGCAAATTAAAACCACACGACTAAGGAAACCAAAAAAATAAATATAGTTAGACACAGAAGTATATAACACATTACACAAAGAATTCCAGTAAAGATTGTTTAATTAAAATTTGTTGCTTAGAAATCCAATTATCGAATCCCTTTCACAAAGGGATTGCAGACACAGGCAGAGGGAGAAGGAGAAGGAAGAGCGAAGGAGAAGAAGGAAGCCCCTGCCCCTCCCAAAGCTGAAGCCAAAGCAAAGGCTTTGAAAGCTAAGAAAGCAGTGCTAAAAGACGTGAACAGTCACACAAAAAAAGATCCATACATCACCTACATTCCAACAACCCAAGACCCTGCACCTCCGGAGGCAGCCCAAATATCCTCGAAAGAGCGCCCCCAGGAGAAACAAGCTTGATCACTATGCCATCATCAAGTTCCCCCTGACTACTGAGTCAGCCGTGAAGAAAATAGAAGACAACAACACACTTGTGTTCATTGTGAATGTCAAGGCCAATAAGCACCAGATCAAACAGGCTGTGAAGAAGCTCTATGACATTGATGTGGCCAAGGTCAACACCTTAATCAGACCTGATGGAGAGGAGAAAGCATATGTTCGACTGGCTCCTATCATGCTTTGGATGTGGCCAACAAAATTAGGATAATCTAAACGGAGTCTAGTCGGCTATAAATCTAAATACAATTTTTTTCACCATAAAAAAAACGAAATCCAATTATCAAAAGTTTATGTGTAGATGGTGTCAGAATAATTTTTAAAAATGGTAGAGAAGGTCTATATTCACTTGTAGGTAGAAATAGCTAGGAAGGGGTGAAAAAAAAGAAAATAAACCATAGGACTAAAATAAAGAATACTGACAATACTAAAATTGTCTCTGAAAAATAGCCACTCTGAAAAACAGTTTTCCAGTCTCTTATACATTTACCATCTGATTCCTCCTAGGTGTTTATCCTAGAGAAAAAAAATTATGTCCATGTAAAAACCTGTATACAAATGTTCGTAGTAGCTTTGTTAGAAATAGCTCATACTGGAGACAACCTATTCCATACCGTGGAATACTACGTGGTAATAAAAATATGTGGTGATAAAAAGGAAAGAACCATTGATACATGCAACAACCTGGATGGGTCTCAAGGGCATTATGTTGGGTGAAAAAGCCAGCCTCAGAAGGTAACATACAGTACAATTCCAATTATGTAATGTTCTTAATGTGATAAATTATAGAGACAGAGCACAGATGAATGGTTGCCAGAGGCGGGGGGTGGGGTGGGAAGGAGGGTGTGATTCTAAAGGAGTCATGAGGGAGTTGCTTTGGGTGATGGAATAGTTGTGTATCCTGCTTGAAATGGTAGATATGTCAATCCATGTGTATAATGACATTATAGAACTAGACACCAAAAAAAAAAAAAAAAGTGAGTGCTTGTGAAAACTGATGAAATCATAGTGATGTTGTACCAATGTCAATTTCCTGGTTCTAACTGTTCTCTGATTATGTAAGATGTTACCATTGGGGGAAGCTGGGCGAAAGGGACACAAAAACTTTCCATACTTCCCTTTTTTCAGAGAGGCACCAGGAGTTGGGGAGAGACGGAGGGAAGAGAGAGAATCCTAAGCAGTCTCCATGCGGGGCTCAATCTCATGACTCTGAGATCATGACCCAGGTTGGAATGAAGAGTTGGATGCAAACCGACTGAGACACCCAGGCTCCATACTTTTTAAAGCGACATCTGTGAGAGTCTAAATTCTTTCAAAATAAAAAATGAAAAAGTTCTCTTAAATATAGTGTAGCAGCCCAAGGCTGGCATGGATGGAATGGGCCTGAAGCCCCCAACAGATTTTTTTGTACTCACTTACTGAGGGGGAAAGGTCCACAACACAGTTGGTCTGCAGGATTCATTCATTCATTTGTTCTGAATACCCTCTGTGTGTCAGGATCTGTCCAGAAACAGCAGTAGAGCAGATAGCCAGGCTCCCTGTCTTACGCTTCAACGTGGGGCCTGGGCCAGACCGCCAGGCTGAAAATGTGGCCCTTCACTCACTAGCTGCGTGGCTAACTGTGAGTCACTTAACCTCTCAGAGACCACCCAAACTCGGTGGTTTAGTTGTAGTTCTCCTTGGTAAAATGAAGCAACTAACTATCCACTTTGTAGGGTAGTCATGAACATGTGAGCTGATTCAATTACAGACTCTTTAGTGACACGTTTTGAGGGTTTGCTGTGGAGACCATGGGGGTCACACTTTCCTTTCTGGGGGAAGCCAAGAAAAAATACACAAAAGGAAACACATATACCCCTCCCCCCACACATACACATATACAAGCAGGGTGGCCTGATGAAGACCTAGTAGTCAGGGAAAGGCTCAGCAGCCTCAGGGAGCATGAGAGGTGCCCCAAAGAGAGCATGAAACCCAGAGAGACCGAGAGACCAAGAAACGACGAGATTCAGACATTCATAGAGACTCAGAAACCTAGAGATTCTAAGGCACCAAGAAATAGAAAGACGTCCAGAGGCCCAGAGTGACCAAGAGATTCAGAGATTCATATAGAGACCCAGAGACTGAGGGAGATACAAAGATTCAGGGAGACCCAGAGACTGAGAGAGATCCAGAGAGGAAAAGACAGCCTGAGAGAGCCAAAAAGACCTAGAGCACCAAAAAGACCCACAGACCCAGAGATGCCAAAAGACTAGAGATATAAGAGATTTTATATATGTCTAGAGGCTTGGAGACCTGGAGAGATCCAGAAACACCAAGAAACTCTGAGAAATACCCAGATACCCAGAAATGTGGGGAGATTGAGAAATAGAGAGAGATCAAGAGATTAAGGGACTCAGAAACCAACAGGGATGGGGAGGTGGGCACAGTGCAGGAGGGGCAGTCCCAGGGAATGAAAATTTACACTGGTAGCCAGAGTCAAAGCCCTGACACTGGGAGCAGACACAGCTGCTGGGTGTCCAACCAGTGAAGATGAATTGGGCCACAGGGAGGAGTCTGCATCTTAGGTTCCCCAGACCTGGTCTCCAAACCTGGCTCCGTGCTCACCACCCACCTGGCTCAGCCACATTTCCTTCTTCTTTCATTCAAATGTCAGCAGGTTGAGGTCCTGAGCCTCAGTGTCCCCTCTGAAAAATGGCAATGAGAATCACAAAACCTACCTACTGGGGGGTGGGGAGGGTGGGGCAGATGTGTTGGTCATGTGACTTGAGCCCACTTCTGTCGTCACCAGTGGTGGGACTTGGAACATAAGTGATTCAACTTCTTTCTGGTCTCCATTTCTATCAAAAATGTATTTTAAAAGTCACCCGTCATTACTGCACACTCATTAGGATGGCTACTATCAACAAAACAGAAAATCACAAGTGTTGACAATAATGTGAAGAAGTTAGAACCCTTGCCCACTGTTTACAGGACCATGAAATGGGGCCATCACTGTAGAAAACAGTTTGGTGTTTCCCAAAAAAATTAAACATAGAATTACTCCCTGACCCAGCAATTCCCCTTCTCGGTGTATAGAAAAGAAATTGAAAGAAGTGAAAGCAAGATCTCGAGATATTTGTATACTTGTTTATAGCTGCCTCATTCACCATAGCCGAGATATGGAAACAGCCTAGGTGTCCATCAATGGATTCATCAGTGGATGAATGGATAAGCAAACTGTGGTCTCTACACAGAATGGAATATTATTTGGCCTTCAAAAGGGAAGGAAATCCTGCCATATGTTAGGGATGAATAAACCTTGAAGACATGGGAATTCCTGGGTGGCTCAGCGGTTTAGCACCTGCCTTCGGCCCAGGGCGTGACCCTGGAGTCCCTGAATCGAGTCCTGGGATCAAGTCCTGCATTGGGCTCCCTGTATAGAGCCTGCTTCTCCCTCTGCCTGTGTCTCTGTGCCTCTCTCTGTGTCTCTCATGAATAAATAGATAAAATCTTTAAAACAAAAAAAGCTTGAAGACATACTAAATGAAATAAGCCCATTACAAAAAAGACAACTACTGTGTGATTCCACTTGTAGGAGGTCCCGAGAGTAGCTGAATTCACAGACACAGAAAGCAGAATGCTGGTTGCTTTGCACCAGAAGAGGGGAAATGGGTAGTGACTGTTTAATAGCTATAGACACCCAGGGTTTTTTTTTTTTTTAATATTTTATTTATTCCTGAGAGGCAGAGACATAGGCAGAGGGAGAAGCAGACTCCCCACAGGGAGCCAGGTGCCAGACTCGATTCTAGGACTCCGGGATCACAACCTGAGCCAAAGGCAGATGCTCAACCACTGAGACATCCAGGTGCCCCTAGACACCAAGTTTTGCAAGATGAAGAGTTTCAGAGATGAACGGTAGCGATGGTTGCACAACAATATGAATGTACTTAAAAATAATCAACTTAAAAATGGCTAAGGTAGTAAATTGTACATTATGTGTATTTTGCCACGATTAAAAAAAAAAAAAAGGAGGGAAGAGTGTCACCTGTCAAATATGGAAAGTAATGCAGGTGCTGACTGTCCCATAGGATTGTAGACAGAGTAAATGAGCCAGTGAAGACGGAAAGGTCTGCTGGGGCTGAGGGTGGGAGTTGGGTGGGGGGGTGGGGGGTGCAGTGAAAGGGGCTTGGTGGTCTTTGGGAAAGGCCTCCCCGTCTCCCACCTTGGAGCCCCTGGCTAGGCTCCCCCTACCGCTAAAGGATCTTGGGAGGGGGATGCAGACTCTGGGATTTCTCATGCCAAGACACTCTCCTCTCCGGCTCCTAGGTTTTGAGGTTCCTGGATCCTAAACAAACACAGACACTGCCAATGACCCTGCCCCACCAAGGCCCTGGTGGTGAATCCGGTGAATCCGGTGAATCGGGCCCAGGGCTCGTTTCAGGCCCGCAACCTTGGCTCCACCTTTGTGAGGAAGTGGGGAGGGGCCCGGGCGGTGTCATCATTCAGGCCCTGGGGTCCCTCCGGCCTGCTCTATCCCTCTTGCAGATGATGCAGCTTTGGAGAAGCTCCTACCTGGGGGAGCGGAGAGGGCGCAAAGCCCCACCCCCTTCCCGGAAAGGGCGCTGATTGGTGAAGGGCGAGGGGGCGGGGCAGCGCCATGGCTATATAAGCGCAGTCCCTCCAGCGCGGGGGAGTTGCGCTGTAGGTCGTCCCCTAGCTCAGGTAAGACACTTTGGAGGAGGGTGGGCGTCTGTGGGAGCGTAGGTGGAGGCCCCCAGGTTGGCCGCAGGATGCTGAGCAGCAACTTCTGAGCCCCGTAGTTGGCATCTCTTCCCGTAGCTTGCAAAGGGTAAGGTGGCCCCACCTAACCTTACTCTAAATCCGGCATTTGTCTAATAACATCCCCACTCTGGGCCTCAGCTTCCTCTCCATGAAGGAGGGTTGGTGGTCCTTCCAAGTGTGCCGCTTGGGTGTGGGGTGAGGGGGTATTTGGGAGTTGGGGGGCAAGAGGAGCAATTAAACTCTGGCTCTTGGAGGTCAGGCAGGCCCAACCTTTAAGTGGCCGTGAGCCTGACACGCTTCAGCTTCGGGGTTTGCAAAATGAGTATTGGCCTATACCCACCTACCCGGATGAAGTGAGATAATGCCCTCAAAGAATTGAGCACAGCTCCAGGCACTTAGGAAGCCCTCAGTGGTGGCTGTTGCTGCTATGCTTACTCTCCAGCTTGGCCTGGGGCCCCAGGATGGGGTGGGGGGAGCTGCAGCCTCCAGGAATTCTGCTGCTTCTCTGGCCTCCTCACCCCACACGAATGCCCGTTTCTAGTCTGCTCCGAGCACTGCACTCCCACCCTCCCAAGTCTCCATGCTCATCTCACCACTTCCTGGAGGTCTTTTGTCAGGCCAGCCTCAAAAACCCCCTTGATTTGTGGGGAGCGAGGGGGTAGGTGCTAATCCTGAGGCTACTTTCTCTACAGGCCATCCTGCCCCACCCCACCCGTCCCCATCCCCTAGGAGATGAGTGACGCTCAAGACTTTGCCACTTTCCCAGTGGTTGCCACCCAGGTGAAGCTGGGGGGCTGGAGCCATCAAGGTGGGGGTAGTGGGTCTGTTCATCCACGCCGGCACCAGGAGCTCCAGGCTTTTCTCAACCTTCTGGGTGAGTTCACTCAGGGACTGGCGTGGAAGCATCTGTGAGGACCAAGTGTGAAACTGAAGTGAAGGTGGGGGGGACATTCACCCGCCATGCAAGTATCAGCAATCTCTGCCCCTTCCCTTCTCAGGTGACCCCAGTTTGGCAAGGGGAGGGGAGGGGTCCTGTCAGAATGTGGGTTCAGTGGAGGTTTGAGCTTTGGAACTCTGATGCCACTCTTGTCTCGTGGGGGCTGGTGGTAACCCCAGTCCACCATTCCTCTTCTCTACCCCAGAGCACAGTTTCCTCCAGGAATTCCTTTCCAGAGATCCCTGTTTCCAGATTTCGGATAAGGTGAGGTGACACTGGGAACAGAGGCTGGGAGTCACCTGGGGCGGTCTGAATTAGTGGAGCTTGAATGCTGCTATTTCACTGGGCCTCCTGGTCTGGTACTGGGAGCATTTCTTTTTCTTTTTCTTTTTTTTTTTTTAAGATTTTATATATTTATTCATGAGAGTCACTGAGAGAGGCAGAGACATAGGCAGAGGGAGAAGCAGGCTTCCTATGGGGAGCCTGATGCAGGACTTAATCCCAGGACCCTGGGATCACGACCTGAGCCAAAGGCAGATGCTCAAACACTGAGCCACCCAGGAGTCCTGAGCATCTCTCTTTTAAGTCTGTTTTTACCTGACCACTTCCCCTGGGTTTTCTGACCCACACCGCGGCTTCCTTGGGTGTAAATGGGCCTGGCACAGTCCCCTCTCCTGCAGGCCTCACTGTAACCTCTCCCCCTTTCTGTGTCTGCAGTATCTCCTGGCCATGGTGCTGGTCTACTTTCGGCGTGCCAACCTGAAGCTCAGCGAGTACACCCATAGCAACTTGTTCTTGGCCCTGTGAGTGGCCCTGGGTGGTGGGGACATTCATAAGGAGTTGTAGGATGGGGCAGTGCAGGTGCTTATGGCCTCTGCTCTCTGCCTGCTGTCTCCATGACTAGGTTTCTTGCAAACGACATGGAGGAGGATCTTGAGGACCCTAAATGTGTGATTTTCCTGTGGGCCCTGGGAAAAGATTGGCGTTGTCGGGTAGCAGACTTCCTACATCAAAGGGATAAGCTGTGGGCCCGGATGGGCTTCCGGGCCATGGTGAGCCGCCAGTGCTGTGAGGAGGTGAGGCCCTACCATCAACCCGGGTTGGGGAAACAAGGTTGGACTTCCCACCCCCACTTACTGTGCACTCTACTCATGCCAGGTCATGGCCAAGGAGCCGTCCCACTGGGCCTGGACTCGAGAGCGGCGTCCCCACCACGGTGGGGCTCAGAGGGGCTGCACAAAACCCCGAGTTGCCCTCCCCGGGGGCCCCGGCCTCTCACCACCTGCCTGTTCCCTCTGTAGTTTGCCCTCTTCCCCCAGCCACTGCAGCCACCAGCCCCACCCCTTGCCTGTCTTGTTCAAGTGTCCTTCCCCAAACCCTGAGCGACACTGCCCTGACCCGCAAGCTTGTCTTTCGGTGGCTGGAGACCCCTTGGGGGGGGGCTTCCTCATCATCCTGCCCCCCCAACTGCAACTAGAGCCAGGCACCTACACTCTCCATAGTGAGTTGGGGACAGCAGCTGGGGGTGGGCTTAGGAGCCTGGGAGGTGGGTGTGGGGCTTGACAGAATGGGAAGGAGGGGCATAGGGCCTGGGGTCCAGCAGGCCTGGGCACCTGTCCCACCTTTGCCAACTCCTACTTGTTTGCTTTTGCTAAGTGTCCTCTCTGAGCCTCTCTTTGTCCTTTCTCTCTAGTCCTCCCGAAGCCTCCACCATGCCCTGGGCACTGACATGTGCAGAGTGAAGAGCAGCCCACCTGCTTGCCTGCTGACCTAAGCCCCACTGGCTGTGGCCCCCTGGCCTTCTGTCTTATTGGCTTCAGGCTGGCAGTGCTGCCCAGGTCCCCTGTCACCTCCTCCCAACTGTACGCACTCTGACCCTGGCCCCTCTAATAAACTTGTGTCTATAGGACACCAACTGTGCTTAGGCCCTGGCCTGGCTCCTTGACCCAGGGTCGGGGTAGGGATGAAATTGGAGAGGGAATCCTTTTTTTTTTTTTTAAATTTTTATTTATTTGTGATAGTCACAGAGAGAGAGAGAGAGAGGCAGAGACATAGGCAGAGGGAGAAGCAGGCTCCATGCACCGGGAGCCCGACGTGGGATTCCATCCCGGGTCTCCAGGATCGCGCCCTGGGCCAAAGGCAGGTGCCAAACCATTGTGCCACCCAGGGATCCCTGGAGAGGGAATCCTGCCGGGTTTAGGTACCAGTGATTGAGACTCGTGAGCACGGGCTCTGTAATAACAATTCCCCTTTCCATTGATGACCCCTTTCCATTGATGACCAGTCATCCTGAACTGCTATTTCACTGGGCCTCTATATGTTTCCCCTCTATAATGTCACCCATAAATGATGAAATCTACACAGTGTGGATGAAGTTGAATGAGAAAAAGTATATGCAGCCCTTACAAGAGGCCCTGGAACCTCTAGGACAAAAAAAGCTTAAATGGTGAAGCCCCCTATAGTTAGCCTAGACATACCTGCAAGGGCCAGGTCTGCTTAGGAATAAGACCTGGTCCCTTCGCTGGGCTGCAATAAAATATAATGCAATTATTATAATACTTGTCCCCTGTCCCCAAGAGGAAATTTGTCAATGAGGGAGCAGAGAAGGCTTTCCAGAGGAGGTGGCATTAGAGCTGGGCCTTGACCAATGTCAAGTTTGCCCATGGAGGGGCAGAAGTCATGAGGTAGGCTATTCTAGAAGATTATTCCAGAGGAATAGATTAGACTTGGTCTCTGATGCCAGACAGCTTCTATCTAACTTCTAGGTTCCTATGTGACCTTGTCATATTACTTAATCGCCATAGCGTCATCCACAAAATGGATATTATACTTAAATTGGGTGTTGTGAGATTCGAATGCATTAATCCTAGAAGTGTTTACAACAGTCTCGGGCAGCCTGGGTGAGTCAGGGGTTTAGCACTGCCTTCAGCCCAGGGCATGATCCTAGAGACCCGGGATCAAGTCCCACATCAGGCTCCCTGCATGGAGCCTGCTTCTCCCTCTGCCTATGTCTTTGCCTCTCTCTCTCTCATGAATAAATAAATAGAATCTTGAAAAAAGAAAAGAACAATCTCAAGAACAGAGCTCAGATGTGAGGCCTGCGTGTTCCTGGTAGAGGAAATGGCTGCCTAGGGATGGTCTGGAGGGAAGGGTGTGTTTGGGGAGTGGCTGGAGCTGAAGCTGAAGTCCACATGGGTCAGAGAGGGGAATCTGGGCACCCTTCCTATGCATGCTCTATGAGTGGCTCCCAAGAAGCATGGAAGTAAAAAAGCTGGGAGATAGCAGACATTAGAAGCCAAGACAAGGGCTACAAAGTATTTTTAATTGTTCTTCAAATAGGGAATATGTTCACGTGTACATTTTAAGTTTTGAACCAAGAGTCACCTCCTACCCCTGGCTACCTTTCCTGGAAGCAATAAAACTAATAGTTTATGTCCTTCCAGAGAAAGAATATAAGCATACATAACCAAATGTGGTATGATAAAAAAAAATGTGTGTTTGGTCTTTGTCCCTGGTTCCCCGCACAGAGTTACTAAAACCCTTCTGAGTCATAGGGGTGAATTTTGTTATTCACAATGAGCCCCTTCAAGCCACACCTGACTTTATGCTAATAAGGTGACTCAGGGTGGGTCCCCTACTTAGCTTCAGAGTGGTGTCTGGTCACTAGGAAGATCAGTCAAGAGTGGGGACTTTCAGCTTCCCCACCACCTCTGGGGAGGAGAGGAGGCCTGGAGATTGGAGTATTTCTGGACACAGATGTGCTGGGAGGGTGGCCCACCTAGAGAGGGCACTGGAGCTCTGCACCCTTCCCTGCAATGCCTTGTCTTATGCATTTCTTCTCTTTGGGTGTTTCAGAGTTGTATCCTTTATTATTATTTTTTTAAGATTGTATATATTTATTTGAGAGGGAAAGAGAGAGCAGGGGGAGGGAGGAGTAAACTTTCCACTGAGCAGGGAGCCCAGCACAGCGCTTGATTCCAAGATGCTGAGATCATGACCTGAGCCAAAAGCAGATGCTCAACTGAATGAGCCATCCAGGTGGCCCAGGGTTGTATCCTTTATTTTATTATTTTAAAA
This sequence comes from Canis aureus, assembly GCF_053574225.1. Lineage (NCBI taxonomy): Eukaryota > Metazoa > Chordata > Mammalia > Carnivora > Canidae > Canis > Canis aureus. Next base: position 3,861,411 of record NC_135631.1, read on the forward strand.
AAGGTTTTATTTATTCATGAGAGACAGAGAGAGAGAGGCAGAGACACAGACAGAAGGAGAAGCAGGCTCCATGCAGGGAGCCCGATAGGAGACTCAATCTCCAGACTGGGATCACACACCCTGAGAGGAAGGCAGACACTCAATCGCTGAGCCACCCAGGCGCCCCAAGTTGTATCCTTTAAAATAAAGCTCATAAGTAAAGCACATTCCTGAGTTCTGTGAGTCTTCTACCAAATTAACAACCCGAGGAGGGGGTTGTGGGCACCCCAGATCTAAAGATGGTTTCTTATCCATACATTTCTTTTGACAATTGTATGGTATTCCTCTTCATGGATGTACCAAAATGTAACTTGTTTCTTATCTGTTGACATTTTAATTGCTTCCAGAGTTCTGCTCTTCCTAACAGTACTACAGAGAGTCACTAAGACTTTGTAAAGACATCATTATTCAAATGTGAAAAGATATCTGTAGTATGAATTCCTAGAAGAATTGCCCCAAGGCCACATCAAAATAGGCATTTCTACAATTTTTGCCAAATGTCCCTCTGTAGAGGCCAAGATCATACCGGCCCCTCCTCCAGTATATGTGAAGACTGTTTTCCAGAACATTCACCAATCAGTGACATACCAGATTTTTTATCTTTGCCAAACTGCTAAGTGGAAAATGATCTCTTAGTGAAGTTCTAATTTGCATTTCTTCTTCTTTTGAGTGAATTCAAGTTCATATTTTTAAGAGAACTGTTTGTTTTCTTTTCTGTGAACAACCCTATTCTTTGCCCATTTCTCTCATTTTTGGTTTCTGATTGGCATATAAGGGTTTGCAGGAAAAAAAGCCCTTCGAGATGTCAATTGTAAGTATTTTCTTCAGCTTATGGCTTACTTCTCTGTGCAGACTTTTTAATGCAGCAAAATAAGCTTTTTTTGTGGCTTCTGGGTTTTGTGTCATTGTTAAAAAGAACTTTCCACACTGAGATGACTAAATCTTCCTTAGCTTTGGCTACATTTTTATTTTCATTTTTTACATTCAAATTTTGAGTTCATCTGGAATTTATCATGTGCAAAATTCCTTCCCATTTTCCTAATGCCTTTTATTTAAAAGCTCTTTCCGGGGCAGCCTGGGTGGCTCAGTGGTTTAGTGCCGCCTCCAGCCCAGGGCCTGATCCTGGAGACCTGGGATCAAGTCCCATGTCGGGCTCCCTGCATGGAGACTGCTTCTCCTGCTACTTTTCCCTCTCTCTCTCTGTCTCTCATAAATAAATAAAATCTTTAAAAAAAATAAAAGCTCTGGGATCCCTGGGTGGCGCAGCGGTTTGGCGCCTGCCTTTGGCCCAGGGCGCGATCCTGGAGACCCCGGATCCAATCCCACGTCAGGCTCCCGGTGCATGGAGCCTGCTTCTCCCTCTGCCTATGTCTCTGCCTCTCTCTCTCTCTCTATGTGACTATCATAAATAAATAAAATTAAAAAAAAATTAAAAAAAAAAAAGCTCTTTCTCAACAGATTTGAAATACTACTTTTGTTATATATTAAATCCCTCTGTGCATTTGGATCTACTTCTAGATTTTTCTTTTTTTCTTTTTTTTAAGTAGGCTCCACTCCCAGTGTGGAACCCAATGTGGGACTTGAACTCACAACCCTGAGATCAAGACCTGAGCTGAGATCAAGAGTTGGACACTTCCCTGACTGAGCTACTTAGGCACCACCTACTTCTAGATTTTTCTAACTTCCAATGATCTTACATGCATCAGTACCCCTCCTTAATTATTACATCGAATTATTTTGGATTTATTGTGTTTTTATGGATTTATTGTGTTTTAATATCTGGAGTCATTTAGTCTCCAATGACTTCTCTTTGTTTTCAGAAGTTTTCTGGGTATTCTTGCTTGTTTAATTTGCCACACGAACCTTAAAACCTTTCTAGCCACCCCTCCAATCAGTTAAAATATTAATTGTGCTATATCTATAGATTGCTTTAAGGAGAATGGACATCTTTAAGAAGTATGTTGGCATCCAGAATAGTGTCTGTCCCTGACTTCTGCTTCTTTCAGGTGGTACCAATGGCCAGTGACTCCCAAATTTATAACTCTGTTCTGAGAACTGTTCCCTCCTTGGGCTTCTCTGCTTGGAGTAAGTGTTCCCAAAGGTCTTCCACTATCCCCCACCAGCTTGCTGAGTCCCTTCTGCTTCATTAATCCACTCAGGTGGTCAAGCCAGGTCAAGGTTTAGAGTTGTTTTTGACACCCTCCTGTGTTCCAAGAGCCATATCTAACCAGTAATTAAGTCCTATTGGTGGTGGTGGTGTTTTTTTTAGGCTGATTTTTTAAAAAGATTTTTATTTTTTAAGTAATCTCTACACTCCATGTGGGGCTTGAACTTACAACCCCAAGATCAAGAGTCACACCTCTGGGTGTTTTTTTGTTTTTTTTTTTCCCTCTGTGTGTTTTTAATAGCTTTATTTAATTTATTTTTTTTTAAAGATTTTATTTATTCATTCATGAGAGACAGAGAGAGAATGGCAGAGACACAGGCAGAGGGAGAAGCAGGCTCCCACACAGGGAGCCTGATGTGGGACTTGATCCCGGAACCCCAGGACCATCCCCTGAGCCAAAGGCAGATAGACGCTCAACCACTGAGCCACCCAGGTGTCCCTGTTTTTAACAGCTTTATTGAGGTCCAGTTGACATACAATAAACCAAATATACTTAAAGTGTACATTTTGTTTTGACATGTATATACCCATGAAACCATTACCATAATCAAGATAATGTACATATCCATCACCCCAAAAAGTTTCCTTAAGCTCCTTGGTGATCCTTCCCTCCCACCCTTTACCATTTGCCAGCTCCCCGCCCCACCCCCAGGTAACCAATGATCTGCTTTCTATCACTAAATTGGCATCTTTTTCTCCAGACTTTTCATGTAAGTGGAATTATATAGTACATACTCTTGTTTGGCTTCTTACATTTGTTATAATTATTCTGATATTCATCTATTGTTCCTTTTTACTACTAGGTAGTGTTCTATTGTATATGTATACCACCATTTGTTTATCCATTCATAATGTGTGCATGAACATTTGATTGGTTCCAGTTTGGGTTGCTACAACTAAAATTGCTATGAATAGCTTTCAGGTCTCTGCTCTGAGGAGGCCCCAGTGCAACTTCTCTGCTAGTCCTGAATCTGGCTTCATCTGGCACCAGCCACCTTCATCATGCTGCCTAAGTTTGACCCCAAGGAGGTCAAAATCGTATACCTGAGATACAGTGGCAGGTGGTCAGTGCCATGTCAGCCCTGCCCCCTAAAACTGGTCCCTTGGGTCTGTCCCCCAAAAGGACTGGAGATGACATTGCTAAAAGCAACTGGTGATTACAAGGGACTGAGGATGACCATCAACAGAAAGGACCAAATTTAAGTGGTACGTTCCTTTTTATTTTGGCATAAAATAAATTTTATTTAATTTAGTAAGATATATGTAATAATTCAAATCAGGCTATGATATTCCTTTGCTCATTGGTTGGGGTGGTACCTTTTGCCTTTGCCCTGATCATCAAAACCCTCAAGGAACCACCAAGAGACAGAGCAGAAAAACATTAAGCACAGTAGAAACCTCACTTTTGAAAAGATGGTCAACATTGCTGGACAGATACCCCACTGATCTTTAGAGCTCTCAGGAACCATTAAACAGATTGTGGGGATTGCCCAGTCTGTGGGCTGCTGTTGGTGGCTGTCACTCTCATGACACATAGATGACATCAGCAGTGGTGCAGTGGAATGCCCAGCCACAAAGTAGAAGATTTCAAGAAAGGATCATTTGACCACACACACACACAAATTCATGAATATTCACACACGAGTCTTTGTGTGGACATGTGCTTTTGTTTCTCTTGGGTAAATGCCTAGGAGTGGAATAATGGGTCATATATGGCAGGTAAGTGTATGTTTAACTTTTCCTTTTATTTATTTATTTATTTATTTATTTATTTATTTATTTATTTATGATAGTCACAGAGAGAGAGAGAGAGAGAGAGAGAGAGGCAGAGACACAGGCAGAGGGAGAAGCAGGCTCCATGCATCGGGAGTCCGATGTGGGACTTGATCCTGGGTCTCCAGAATCATGCCCTGGGCCAAAGGCAGTCGCTAAACCGCTGCGCCACCCAGGGATCCCTACTTTTCCTTTTTTTAAGAGACTTTTTTTAGAGCAGTTTTGAGTTTACAGAAAAATGATTCAGAAAATATAGGGAATTCTCATTTGTCCTCCCATTCCTCACATTGATTCTCCTATTAATAAGTATCTTGCACAAGTGTGGTATATTTGTTGCAGTTGATAAACCAATATGAATATATTAGTGTTATTAACTAGAGTCCATAGTTTACATTAGGATTTACTCATTAATGCTGTACATTCTTTGGGTTTTGACAAATGCATAATGTCATGTTCCTGCCATTATAGTGTCATACAGAAGTTTCATTGCCCTAAAAATGCCCTTGTCTTTTATCTATTCAGCACCCCTCCTCCCCAAACCTCTGATTTTTTTTTTTTTACTGTCTCTAGTTTTGCCTTTTACAGAATGTTATATAGTTGAAATCATACACTATATAGTTTTTTTTCCTGGCTTCTTTTACTGATCAATAGGCATTTGAGATTCCATCATCTTTCTGTAGCTTGATAGATCATTTATATTTATTGCTAAATATATGCTTAGCTTTTTTTTTTTTTTTAAAGATTTTATTTATTTATTCATGAGAGATACAGAGAGAGAGAGAGAGGCAGAGACACAGGCAGAGGGAGAAACAGGCTCCATGCACTGGGAGCCCGATGTGGGATTCGATCCCGGGTCTCCAGGATCGCGCCCTGGGCTAAAGGCAGGCGCTAAACCGCTGCGCCACCCAGGGATCCCTATGCTTAGCTTTTTAAGAAACTGTCAAACTGTTTCCCAAAGTAATGGTTTTATTCTGAATTCCCACCAGCAGCATTTGAGAGTTTTGGCTCCTCCACATCCTTGCCAACATGGTCAGTCTTTTTCATTTTACTGTTTTAGTAAATGTGTAGTGGTGGTCCTTTGGGTTGTTTTAATTTGCATTTTCCCAGTGAATAATTAATGTGTTGAGCATTTTTTCATGTCTTATTTGCCATTTGTATATCTTCTTTGGCAAAGTGTTCAAGTCTTTCACCCACTTTTACTGGATTATTTTTTAAGTTGTAGAAGTTCTTCATATATTCTAAATACAAGTTCCTCATCAGATACAATTTTTGAAATAATTTCCTCCTAGTCTGTGGCTTGTCTTTTCATTTCCATAAATAGTTCCTCTGAAAGAACAAAAGTGTTTTATTCTGATGAATTCAATTTAATTTTTTCTCTTATTGTTTGTGGTGTTTTGTGTCGTGTTTAAGAAATCTTTGCTAAACCTAAGATCATCAAATTTTTCCTGTGCTTTCTTCTGGAAGTTTTATAGTTTTAGGGTTTATATTTAGGTGTTTAACCCGAGTTAGAGTTTGATGATGTGTCCTAAATGGTTATCAGATCCATCTACTTGTCTCTCCCACCTACCACTTCCCTAGCTTGAGCCACCACTCTCCCTGGTCTTTTATCTGCACTCTTGCTTCCTCTATTTTCCCCTTACCCCACTCCCTTGCAGCCTCCTTCTTCATCTGTACAAATCTGAGCAGCCTTCTACCCCACATAGAATAAAATGGAAACTCCCATGGTTCACCTAGCCCTGCCATAACTCTCTTTCTGCTCAAGTAACGCTATACATATTTTGGTATCTCCACTGTGCCAACGCAGTTCCCGGACCTGACATCTCCCTTACCCCTTATATGACCCCTCATGTGTCTGATTTATGCCTACTCTAACCCCTGGATTAAATAGGGTTTAGCACCAATTCTTCCCAATTCATTATGGATGTCATCATTAAATGAATGTGTATGCCCTTTAGAGGGGTTGAGGCCACCATCTTATGCTCAGGGAAGCACAGTGCTTTGCACATACAGGAGGTGGTCAGTGACTATTTGGTGAACAATCAAAAGCACTCAGTAGGAGTGACAGGTTTTGTGAAGGTGATTCTGGGGACTGTGGGACAGATAGGTTGGGCCAGAGAGGGGTGGCTTCTGCATACCTCTCCAGAGCCTCTTTCTTCTTTTGGGCCCTTATTTATTCCCTGTGACCTAGTTACAAGGAACACCTGCTGTTCCCTTCTTTGGGGTGTGTTCTCCCAGCCTCTGGGCCTTTGCACAAGCTGGTCCCAACCCCCCACCCCAAGCCCTCTCCAGCGACTCATTGCATAGTTTACTTCAACGTGTTCATTAGGATTCAACTTTCTTTTTTTTTTTTTAATTTTTTTAAAATTTTTATTTATTTATGATAGTCACAGAGAGAGAGAGAGAGAGAGAGGCAGAGACACAGGCAGAGGGAGAAGCAGGCTCCATGCACCGGGAGTCTGATGTGGGACTCGATCCCCGGTCTCCAGGATCGCGCCCTGGGCCAAAGGCAGGCGCCAAACCGCTGCGCCACCCAGGGATCCCAGGATTCAACTTTCTAATCATCAAAACCAGGGGACTGGGGGAACCTGCACCCCCAGCAGGGGGCTGGTGTGTCTTAGTCGTGGGTCTCTGCTGTGCAAAGGCTTTGGCAGAGGGGTTTAGTCAAGATCGGATGCAGGAACGCTGCACGGTGAAGAGCAAAGAGCCCAGGCGCTGGTTCCACCTCCAGGGAGGGCGCTCGGCAAATCACCTCTTCCGCCTCAGTTTTCCTTCTCCCTAAAGTGAGAAGGTGTGAATGAGGTCAGATTACGCCAGTGGCTCTCACGCTTCTTGCGGCCGTGGGTCCTAAAATCCTAGCAAAGCTATGCACTGCTGCCCCAACAAAATGCTCGTGCGTCCGCCCTAGGGGAGCTGCAAAGCGGCCGGGCCGGGGCCCCCAAGGTCAGGGAAAAGCGCGGAGCTGGGAAGGCCCCCGCCGTCCTCCTCCCCGGGGCCTCCGCGTCCCCCACCTCCGCCGGCGCAGCTCGGGAGGCTGCGGGCAGGATCCGGGGGTCAGCAGTGCGCCCGCCCACCCGTCCGCAGCCTCCGCCGCCCCCTCCAGGGTAAGGCGGGGCTCGGGGCGCGGGCGGGGAGGCCCACGGCTCGCAGGTTCCGGGTTCAAGGACCCCGGGGCTCGAGAGAAAGACGGGATCCCGCAGTTGCGCGTCGGCGCCCCTTCACGCCCGGGGAGCCGAGGCCGGATGGGGAAGGGCTCGCCCGAGGTCGCGCAGCGAGCGGGGCCTGCGGGGCGCGCGGAGGGGGCGGCGGGGTGCCCGGCTCCCGCAGGGGGGTGCCCGGCTCCCGCAGGGGCGCGCCCGCCGCCCGCCCAGCCCCTCCTCCTCGCGGCGGCCGCAGCCTGAGGTCATCTTGGCCCCGAGCTGGGGGCGCGCGGGGGCCGCGGGCGGGAGGCGGCCGGAGCTGCCGGGAGCGCCCTCCGGGGGCGCCGCGTGGGGTGGAGCCGCCCGGCCCTGCAACTCGAGCAGCTGCCCCGGGTTAAAAATACCCCCGGCCCTGCCCCGCGCCGCGCTCCCCGCCCCCGCGGCGCCCTTCCGTGCGGGCGGCGCCGGGGCCTGACCCCCTAGTGTGTCCTCCCGCGGAGGCCGCCGAGGGGCGGGGGGCGCCGCAGGGACAGTCGCGGAAGGTGCCGGCGAGATAAGGGAGAGCGGGGAGGCAGCGGAGCCCGAGCCCGAGGAGGAGGAGGAGGAGGAGGAGGAGGAGGGCGGGGGCAGGAGGGCGGAGGGGCCGCGGGGGAGGGCGGGGAGGAGCGCTCTTCCTGGTTGGGCCCGACCCCGAGCCGCCACCCGGGAAGGCAGCCGCGGCCACTGCAGCGGTCCCCCCAGCACTGCTGCCCCAGGTAAGGAGCTGGGGGCCGGGCCGTGATTCCGCCGACCCGGCCGCTGCCCCCGGGCCCCCTGAGCCTCGGGAAGCCGCGGCGCCCAGGCAGCCGCCCGGCCTGCGCTCCCCACGGTCTCCAGGGGCTGGGCTGGGCGAAGGCCGGAGCGGGAGGGGCTGAAGCCCGGCAGCCCCGGACCACCCAGCCGGCCCCGGGGGCCTGGGGAGGGGGCCCCGCCTGCCCGGGGTTCTCAGCCTTCGTGCCAGGGAACGGGGCCAGTGCCCAGGAGTCCGGGGAAGGGGTTACGGTGTTGTCGTCTCCGGGCTCTGCCCCGCCTGCCTGGCCGGCTGACCGCACGACTGCAGGCCCAGGACAATGGGAGTCTGCAAGGGAGAGGTGGTGGCCGGGGTACCTAGGGGCGGAGGAGCCCCTCTCCTGGTTTCTGGGGGCACAGGGAGGTGGCAGAGAGTCCTGAGTTCCCTGAGGGGAGCAATGAGGTGGGGGACACCCCAGGTTTGGAAAGGAAGGGCAGTCAGTGGCAAGTAGGAGCCCCAGTTCTAGTTTTGGGAAGGCCTGGGTTCTGAGCAGGCTGGTCTGTCCTGCAGGATGGCTGAGGAGATCATCACCCCAGTGTACTGCACTGGGGTGTCTGCACAAGTGCAGAAGCAGCGGGCCAAGGAGCTGGGCCTTGGCCGCCATGAGAACGCCATCAAGTACATGGGCCAGGACTTTGAGCAGCTGCGAGCACACTGCCTGCAGAGTGGGGCCCTCTTCCGTGATGAGGCCTTCCCCCCGGTACCCCAGAGCCTAGGCTACAAGGACCTGGGCCCTAACTCCTCCAAAACCTATGGCATCAAGTGGAAGCGTCCCACGGTGAGAGGGACCACCTTGGGTGGGACTCAGTTTACCCCTATCGTGGGTGAGGAGTGGGAACAGGACTCCAGGTCCCAGGTGTGGGGTGGGGTCTAGGGTGGCTGCGCTCCAGTTTCTAGGAGGGCTGGCCCAGAGACAGGACTCTGGTCTCTTGCAGGAGCTGCTCTCAAACCCCCAGTTCATTGTGGATGGAGCCACCCGCACAGACATCTGCCAGGGAGCACTGGGTAGGCCCTGGGAGGAGGGGGTGGTTCTGGGTGTTTTTTCCATAGTAGTTCCCCATGCCTGTTCCTTCCGGCTCTGCCCTAACTCCTCCCTCCTGCAAGCTCAGGCAGGCTCTGGCTATCAGTGTGGGGCTGGTTTGCCTAGATTCCTGGGTCTTTTCTCTAAGCCAAGGGACATGGCGCCCAGGGAATCCCAGGTTGTCTCCAGTACGGGCACTAGTGCATCACGGGGAGCAGAGCGGCAGAGCAGGCCTGATATGGGTCCCTCCCATCCCAGGGGACTGTTGGCTTCTGGCTGCCATTGCCTCCCTCACCCTCAATGACACGCTTCTGCATCGAGTGGTTCCACACGGCCAAAGCTTCCAGAATGGCTATGCTGGCATCTTCCATTTCCAGGTGAGGAGCCCAGGGCTTTGGGGAAAGAGGGGTATCAGGCCCTGGAGGAGGTGAGGACCAGTGACCCACAGCAATCTGCAGTTAGGGTGGCTTAAGTCCACACCCTGTGGGGATCAGACCTCCCTCTAGAAAGAATTTGACCTGTTGATGCCATCTCAGATCTGTCATGTGTGAAACGGCTGGGCAGGTATTTCAGCTGGCAGTTTTCCTGCGTGGTTGTGTGTATCAAGGAGAAAGTGCTTGGAGGAATAGAAAGGTCTCTATTATTTCCCATGGGACAAATCCTTTTCCTCCATAGGGTCCCAGGTTTGCATATGAAAAATAGTGTTCTACTGGGGAAAACAGACCAGCACATGTGGCTATCTCTACCCATAGCACCAGTCTTCCCCATCCCCCACCCCCAACTCCTCCTACACTTTGGCAACCTCCAGCCTCCAACTTCCTGCAGAAAGGACAAGATTAAGTCTATTTAAACCAACTATTCCTTTTTTGCACACAGGGCCCGTTTCTTAAGTCACACTAAGGAATTCTCAGTGAGCTGATGGTGGGAGACACACCCCAGCAACCCTGGATGAGACCCTCTGGTGGCCCCAGCCCTGCCCTGGGGGACTCCTGGGTGCTCTCTCTTTCCCCTTATTTGGGGAGTTCCTTTCCCTATTCCATCCTGCCTTGGGGCCAAGCAGAACAGACCGGTGGTGCCAAGTGCTGCACCTGCTAGCACTGGTTTGGAAGGATGTGGTCTCACTGCCTCCCCACCCCCTTCCCTTACTCCTCTAATCTGCTCCACCCTGGCCTCTTCATTGGCCCGCTTCACACTCCCCCCACCTCCAACCCTCACTACTTAGGTCCCCCTCCTCCCCTTGCCCCATTGTTCTGCGCTCCTCCCAACTCTGTTAGTGCTTGGTCACTTCTGGCCCCAGGCTTCTGACTCCTCTGGCCCTGGGAAACTTACCTCTCCTGCCATCTCAGAGGCAAACCTGTGAATGCAGGAACCGCACCCATCTTATGGTCTAGATGCCACATTTTTGACCCATACCTAATTTATATCTATACCCGCCCCCACTATACATATCCTGACTTTTGACCTACACTTAATTTACATATGCCCCCCCCATACACCTCAAATGAGGGAGGGGAGAGGTAGGGGGCTTGTTCCCGAGAGCCAAGCCCTAGGGCTTTCCAGCCTCTCTGTGCCTGAAGAGGCAACCTGGTCTGTTTTGAAAATATCAGTAGCACTGCCCTAAAAGCTTTACCTTTGTGGTCATGGTTAGTTTTCCCTTGAGGAAGGCTTCCCTTTTATGGACAGGGAAACTGAGTCTCCAACAGGCAACCTCATTCAGGATCCTGGATCCCAGGTACATGATCAGACATCTAGCAAGTTGGCAGAGTTGAGGCTTGAGCTCTGGCCAGGGCAATCCCAAAGCAGGCACTCACTGTGCTCCCCTCCCCTCTAGCTGTGGCAGTTTGGGGAATGGGTGGATGTGGTCGTGGATGACCTGCTGCCCATCAAGGACGGGAAGCTGGTGTTTGTGCACTCCGCCCAAGGCAACGAGTTCTGGAGTGCCCTGCTTGAGAAGGCCTATGCCAAGTGAGTAGGAGCCAGGGGCCAGCTCCACGCAACCCTGGGGTCTGGGGTCCTGCTTGATGCGGGAGTGCTGACCTGGGGCTGGGCTCCCCGCAGGGTGAATGGCAGCTACGAGGCCCTCTCTGGGGGCAGCACCTCAGAGGGCTTTGAGGACTTCACAGGTGGGGTGACAGAATGGTATGAGCTGCGCAAGGCACCCAGCGACCTCTACCAAATCATCCTCAAGGCCCTGGAGCGAGGTTCTCTCCTGGGCTGCTCCATTGACGTGAGTGCACCCAGCCGGGACCTGTGACCTGTCTCCCCTTCCAGCTGTTCCCTCTTCATCCCAGCGCCGCCTCATCCTTGCCCCAGTTTAGCTCCAGACCCTGCCTCTCACCTTGCTCTGTCTCTGGATTCCCCTCCAGCCTCATCCATCACTTCAGTCCTATCTGCCTCCTTTATGGCTGGGGTCATTCCTGCCCCATCAACCTCAGAGCTCAGCTTGTTTCCCCACTCTTCTGTTGCCTGGCTCACCAGCAAATGTCAGTGGGGTGCACAGGCCCCTCCACCAGTAATAGTGGTGGTGGAGTGACCCTCCTTTCTAGGGCCAGCATATGTTGGGGTGTTAGGCGAAGTCAGCTCCCCTGCCTGCCACTCCCAATAGCTATTGTGCATGGGGAGTGTCTGGGATCCATGAGTGCTTGGGTCTCCCTTCTGGACTGGGGATGGGGATGCCCCTGGTCTCTGGGACCTGGCCCCCAACCCCTGCACGCATATCCCTGCAGATCTCCAGCGTTCTAGACATGGAGGCCATCACTTTCAAGAAGCTGGTGAAGGGCCATGCCTACTCTGTGACAGGGGCCAAGCAGGTACCACTCCACACGGGCTGTCCCTTTAGGGTGGCTTCTGCCTTCTGGGTGGCCTTTGCCTGTCTGGCCTAGGACCACAGCTGTGGGAGGGGCTGGCTCTTTGACCTCCTGCGGCATCTTCTTTGTCTCTTGAGATATTTATCTTATTCAGCTCTGATTTTCTGTAGTCTGTTTGTCTAGCCTCCCTCGGGGTAAATTCCTGGGTAAATTCATCGAGAAGGGGCTGTATCTCCCTGGGTGCAGCCCTGGGTGCGGTGCTGGGTGCCGAGCAGGGCTCCTGAGTGGAACACAGCAGGAAGCCATGTTGAAAGTGTGTGCTGGAAGCAGGCGCTGATGGGAGTTCTGGGAACAGGTGAACTACCAGGGCCAGATGGTGAGCCTGATCCGGATGCGGAATCCTTGGGGCGAGGTGGAGTGGACGGGAGCCTGGAGTGACGGGTGAGGGGCAGTGGACACTGGCTGGGGAGGCTATGGGAGGCTGGTCAGGGCCACGGCATTTCTGCTGGGACTGTGCTCAGGATTGAGCAGGGGGTGCCCATCCCTATGTTACCAGGTCTGGGGGACTGTCCTGACAAAGCTCAGGCCAAGCAGGCCACGGGGCCCAGCCTGTGAGCATCCTCAGAGCTGGCCCTCATTTAACAGCCCCTGGAACTGGGATCTTGGGCTTGACCGTGCAGAGCCCTTCTGACTTGGGCTAAGGGGGGCCAGGCCCGAGGACAGAGGCCCGCAGGGCAGTTTCCATCAGCCCCTGGCAGCGCCCTTCTCCCCCAGCTCCTCAGAGTGGAACAACGTGGACCCTTACGAAAGGGAGCAGCTCCGGGTCAAGATGGAGGATGGAGAGTTCTGGTGAGCGGCCCCCTCCTCAGTCCAGCCCCTCTCAGGGCTTGTGCCCCAGCCCCTGATCCCCACGGACCCCGCATGTGCCCTGGCCGGGGGCTGTGGCTCACCTCTGTGCTGGGACCCCAGGATGTCCTTCCGAGACTTCATGCGTGAGTTCACCCGGTTGGAGATCTGCAACCTGACACCCGATGCGCTCAAGAGCCGGTCCATCCGTAAATGGAACACCACACTCTACGAGGGCACCTGGCGGCGGGGGAGCACCGCGGGGGGCTGCCGGAACTACCCAGGTGACCTGAGCTCCCAGCCCTGCTGCCTCCTGGCTCGAGGGCCTTGCCCCTGCCCCTCTGGGTCTCTTCCCTGAGCCTCAGTTTCTTCATTTATAAGACAGCACGGTTGTACTGATCTCTGGGATGTGCTTTGAGGAGTAAAAGGTTGATTAGCCTTATAAATTCTGAAGAGCCATGGTTGGTTCACCATCCTGGGGCTGGAGCCCAGGGAGCTAACAATGGGAGGAGACTCTGTGGCCAGCCAGCCACCTCTCTGTCACTCCTCCTCATTCTGGGACCTTCCCTCCTGGCCCACAATCTTTCTCTCTGGGCCTCCGTCACCTCTCGGGGGAACCTCTGAATCCATGTAGGTGACTTGGTCCACAGCCTGGCCTCTCGATTCCTTCCCATCCTTACCTGCAGTGCCTTTTTCTTCTGCGTTAGTTCAGCCACCCACATGATGGTGCGCAGGAGCCGGACCAGACATTGCAGCCCGACCTCTGCCTTGACCCTTTGGGCTTCCTCATCCTGTACCCTCAGCCCTGTCTCATCGTCTGGTCTGTTAAACCCACTATTGATATGTCCTTCATCTCCCATCCTGTCTTCTCTTCCCACCAGTTAGAATCATCATTGTAGCCTTGTCCCTGCAGATACTCTGGCTCCAGGCTCCCTGGCACCAGCACAATTGGAACTAAACCCTCTCCATCAGCTCCAGGACCACTGAGTGGGGCTAGAGGGAAAATCACACAACCTGGGCCGTGTTGCCCCTGTATATTCACAGTCGCACACCTTAGGTGACCACTTGCATGGTCCCCAGCAATTCCACTGCCAGTTAGTAACGTTCCCACTTCCTCAAACTTGCCTCCATGGTTACTCCCATCGGTGGACCCGGACTGGCACTTCATCAAAAGATTGCTTCCTTCATGCAGGGTACCCCTCGTATTCGCCCTGCTTGTCTTGGTCTGTGCCTATCATTACTGCTTTCCCGACTGTAACAACAACAGAATTGTCTGAGCTCATGGGCACCACCCCCACCACTGCTATGGCTCCCGTTCTCCCATGTGCCTGAAAGCCTTTGGCTCCTTCATCCATCACCTCCGGCTCCCGTGTCATTATGGAGAATCCCTTGTCTTAGAGCAACTCTCTATTGACCCCACATCCCCATCCACTGCTCTGCTCCCCTTCAAAGCAAAATATTTCTGATTGCCATGCTCCCTGTTTCCTTTTCCACTTCCAGTTCAGTTTTTTTTTTTTTTTTTTTTAAGATTGTATCTATTTGTTTGACAGAGAGAGCACAAGCAGAGGGAGTGGCAGAGGGAGAGGGAAACACAGGCTCCCTTGCTAAGCAGGGAGCCCGATGTGGGGTATCAATCCCAGAACCCTGAGATCATGACCTGAGTCGAAAACAGATGCTTAACTGCCTGAGCCACCTGGGCACCCCTGGTGCTACTTTTTTAAAGGCCACCCACATCTTTGTTTTTATCAAACCCACTTCTGCTCTGAACTCACATCCTGCATCCTCCATGTTCCAACATGGCTCAGAGGCCTGTTCTGAAGCATTCTTTCCCTTCTCGGGGATCCAATTTCAGTTTGTCCTCAAATAGATGATAACTGTTCCCCGTATCATTTATTGAGAAATCTGCCCTTTCCTTAGTGCCCTGCAGTGACAGCTCCATCCTCTAGTTCCCATTTCTGTGTGGGTCTCTTTCTGGGCTCACCGTCTCATCTCTTGGTCTCTCCTTCTGCTGACAGCACATTGATTCCATTGCTATAGATTTATAAGAGGTCCTGCTTTGGGGCAGGGTATGTGCCTTCAAGAGTCTGAACTATTCTCGCCTTTTGTTTTCCTGTATGAATTTTAGAATCGGCTACTAAGTCTTACAAAGAGTTATTTGGAGACTTTAATTTGGAATTGAATTGAGTCTATAGATCATTTTGGGGAGAACTCACATCTTTACAGTTGTGAGTCTTCTAATCTAAGATTGTGGTGTAATCTCTTTATTTTGGTTTTCTTAGTGTTGTTCAATAAAATTCTATAATTTTCATCTAAAGGACTTAAACATCTTTGAGATTAATCACTAGATGCTATATCATCTTGTTACTATTATAAATCATCTCTTAAAATTATATCTTCCAAATAATAGTTGCTGATACAGTAACATGCATTTGACCTTTTAAATTTATTTTGTAACCAGCAAAAAAAAAAAAAAAAATTTTTTTTTTTGAGAGAGAGAAAGAGAGTGTGGGGTGAGAGAGTGGAATTGAGGGGGACGGGGCAGAGGGAGAGCAAGAATCTTTTTTTTTTTTCCATTGGGAGAGCAAGAATCTTTAGCAGACTCCATGCCCAGCTTGGAGCCAGACATAGGGCTAGATCTCATGACCTTGAGATCATGCCCTGAGCTGATACTTGACCGACTGAAGCACCCAGCTGCCCCTCTAGCAAACTTTTTAAATTATAACGAATTTTACGGAGTTATCTATAGATTCTTCTTGGTTTTCTAATTGCAAATAATGATAAATTTGTTTTTTTCCAATTTTGTAACTTTTGTTACATTTTCTTATTTATTTGGTGGCCAGGACTGTAGAGTGGTGCATGGGAGTAGCTATGTCCTGGTGATATCCCCATCTTTTTTTGTTGTTGTTAAGATTTCTTAAGTAATCTCTACACTCAATATGGGGCTCCAACTCATGACTCTGAGATCAAGAGTTACACACTCCACTGACTGAGCCAGCCAGACACCCCCTTCACCCCATCTTAAAGGACAAGTTTTTACTGTATGTTTACTGTACGTTTCAACACTAAAATCTTTTCTGTTCTAGTGTTCTAGTCTTTTATCGGGTTAATGAAGTCTAATGTTATTAAATACTTTTAGTTGTATTTATTCTTATATTAGCTTTTTATCTTTTCAGTGGTAAATTACATGAATCACTTTTCTAGTATTAAATCAACCGTACTTTCCTGAGGAAAAAAAAAACAAACAAACACAATCAGGACATACTTTTTTAAATAGTAGTTTTACATTCAAGTTCATGAGTGAGAGTTGCCTGTCATTTTCATTTCTCATACTGACCTTGTCTAGTGTTGGTACTGGTGCTATATTTGGCTCAAAAAGGTGAATTGGGAAGTGTTCTTTTTCTGTTTCCTAGAAGAGTTGCATAGGATGACAGTGATTTTTTGCTTAAATGTTTGATAGACTTGAGCTGTAAAGCAGTTGGCCCTCCTTTGTTCTTGATGTGAAGATTAACTTTTCTAAATTGAGTATCTTTAATGGTTATAGGACTATTCAGGTTGTCTATTTCTTCTTGAGCCTATTTCAACCAGTTGTATTTTCTAGAAGTTTTTCCTCTGCCTCTGTTTTCAAAATTATAAACATAAAGATACTTTTAATGTATTCTGATATGTAATCTTTAACTACGTATTCTCTTTTTTTCATAGTATTTATTTGCATTCCCTTTCATCTTTATCAATCCTGTGAGAGGTTTGTTTTGTTGTTGTTGTTGTTTTTTTAAGATTTTATTTATTTGTTAGAGACAGAGAACAATCAGGGAGAGGGGCAGGCAGAGGGAGAGGGAGAAGCAGACTCCCTGCTGAGTCGGGTGCCCACCTTGGGGCTCAGTCCTAGTACCCTGGGATCATGACCTAAGCCAAAAGCAGACACTTAATGAACTGAGCCTCCCAGGCGCCCTTGAGAGGTTTGTGGATAGTATGCTTTACAAGGAAATGGCTTTTGACCATTGATCTTTGTACAGTATTATTTTCATATCATTAGTCCCTGGGCTGTTTTTTTCTTTGTAAACACCCAAAGTTTTTCCCTCCAAGTACATCTTTGAGTGATGCAATTTTGATGGATAATGTTTTGAAGACTTGTGATATAATTCACGTGCTGTAAAACTCAGACTTTTAATGTGTCCAGTTAGTGGTTTTTAGTATCCACGCAATGTTGGACAATCACCACCACTATCTAATGCCAGAAGCTTTTCACTACTTCCCAAAAAAACCTCATATCCATAAGGGGTCACTCCCTCTCCCTCTCTCTCTCCCTAAGCCCCTGGCAACCACTAATCTACATTTTTGTCTCTAGATTTCCTTCTGGACATTTCATAAATGGATCATATAATATGTGGCTTTTTGTGTGTGGCTTCTTTGCCTTATTGTGACGTTTTCAGAGTCTATCTAAGTTGTAACATGTATCAGTACTTGATTTCATTTTTATGGATGAATAATACTCCATAGCCTGGGTAATACCACAGTTTGCTTATTCATTCATCAGTTGGTGGGACATGTAGATTGTTTCTACTTTTTGGCTATTATGAGTCATACTGCTTTAGCATTCATATTCGTGTCTTTGTGTGAGCAAATGTTCTCTTGGGTCTCTCAGTAGGAGTGAAATTGTTGGGTTCTGTGATAACTCCATGCTTAATTCTGAGGAATTGGCACCTGTTTTCTGAAGTGACAGCATCATGGTACATTCCCACCAGAAATTGGAACTGAGTTCCAGTTTCTCCACATCCTTGTCAACACTTCTTGCCCATGTTTTTTTATTATACCTGTCCTGGTGGGTATAAAATGACATCTGGTTGACAGTTTACATTTCCCTAATGACAAACGATATCGATAAAAGTGTTCATGTATTCAGGCCACTAATCTATATTTTTCAGAGCTTCTATTCAAATAGTTTGCCCATTTTTATTTTATTTTATTTATTTTAAAAAAGATTTTATTTATTCACGAGAGGCAGAGACGGAGGCAGAGGGAGAAGCAGGCTCCCTGCAGGGAGCCTGATGTGGGACTCCATTCCAGGACCCCGGGATCACGACCTGAGCCAATGGCAGACACTCAACCACTGAGCCACCCAGGTGCCCCACTTTGCACATTTTTAGATTGTGTTATCTTTTTATTGTTGGGTCGTAAGTGTTGTTCTTTATACATTCTGGATATGACTTTATGAGATTGATGATTTGCATATAATTTTTCCCATTCTGTGCATTGTCTTCATTTTCTCGATAGTGTCCTTTGAAGGACAGAAGTTGGGGGATCCCTGGGTGGCTCAGCGGTTTAGCGCCTGCCTTAGGCCCAGGGCGCGATCCTGGAGTCCCGGGATCGAGTCCCACGTAGGGCTCCCTGCATGGAGCCTGCTTCTCCCTCCTCCTGTGTCTCTGCCTCTCTCTCTCTCTCTCTATGTCTCTCATAAATAAATAAATAAATAAATAAATAAATAAATAAATAAATCTATCTTTTAAAAAAAAAGGACAGAAGTTTTTAATTGTGATGGTGCCCAGTTTTTCATTTTTTCTTCTGTTTCTCATGCTTTTGGTGTCATATCTAAGAATCTACTATCAAATCTAAGACCATGAAGATTATCCTTGTGTTTTCCTCTGAGAGTGTTATAGTGTTAGCTCTTATTTGGGTTGTTGTTCCATTTTGAGTTAATTTTCGTAGAGGCATACCTCAGAGACAGATATTCTGGGCTCATTTCCAGACCACCACAGTAAAGCAAATACTGCAATAAAGCAAGTCAAATGAATCTTTTGGTTTTCCGGTGCCAATAAAGTTATGTTTACACTGTATTTTACTAAGTGTGCAATAGCATTACATCCTTTCCATACCTTAATTTAAAAATATTTTATTGCTAACAATACTGACATCAGCTTTTAGCAAGTTGTAATCTTTTTACTGGTGGAGTGTCTTGCCTCGATCCTGATGCCTGCTGACTCATCAGGGTCGTTGGTGCTGAAGGCTAGAGTGGCCATGGTTATTTCTGAAAATAAGATAACAAGGGTGCCACATTGATTGGCTGTTCTTCCACGAACCTCTTTCTCTGTAGCATGCGATGCTGTTTGATAACATTTCACCCACTGTAGAGCTTGTATGGAAATTGGAATTAATCCTCCCAAATCCTGCCACTGTTTTATCAATTAAGTTTATGTAACATTTTAAATCCTCTGTTGTCATTTCAATAGTCTTCATAGCATCTTCACCAGGAGTAGATTCCATCTCAAGAAACCTCTTTCTTTGCTCATCCATAAGAAGCAGCTTCTCATCCACTGAGATTTTATCATGAGATTGCAGTCATTCAGTCTCATCTGTAGGCTTTACTTCAAATTCCAGTTTTCTTGCTGTTTCCACCATATCTGTGGCAACTTCCTATAGTGAAGTCTTGAACCCCTCAAAGTCATCCATGAAGGTTGCAGTCAGCTTCTTCCAAACTCCTGTTAATGTTGATATTATGGCCTCTTCCCCTAAACCACAAGTGTTCTTAATGACATCAAGAGTGGTGAATCCTTTTTAGAACGTTTTCTTTTTCTTTTATTAAAAGATTTCATTTGTTTATTTGAGAGAGAGCATGAGCAGGGGGAGGGGCAGAGGGAGAGGGAGAAGCAGACTCCCTGCTGAGCAGGGAGCCTAACATGGGGCTCCATCTCAGGACCCTGGGATCATGACCTGAACCAAAGGCAGATGCTTAACTGACTGAGTCACCTAGGTGCCCCCTAGAAGATTTTCTTTTTTCTATTTTTTTTTTTTTAAAGATTTTATTTATTTATTCATAGAGACAGAGAGAGAGAGAGGCAGAGACACAGGCAGAGGGAGAAGCAGGCTCCATACAGGATGCCCGATGTGGGACTCGATCCCAGGTCTCCAGGATCACGCCCTGGGCTGCAGGCGGCGCTAAACCACTGCGCCACTGGGGCTGCCCCCCTAGAAGGTTTTCAATTAACTTTGCCAAGATCCATCTGAAGAACCACTATTTTCCTTACAATATGTATTTTTTTTTTTTTTTATGATAGTCACAGAGAGAGAGAGAGAGAGGCAGAGATACAGGCAGAGGGAGAAGCAGGCTCCATGCACCGGGAGCCCGATGTGGGATTCGATCCTGGGTCTCCAGGATCGCGCCCTGGGCCAAAGGCAGGCGCTAAACCGCTGCGCCACCCAGGGATCCCACAATATGTATTTCTTAAGTAATGAGGCATAAAAGTTGAAATTACTCCTTGATCTAGAGGCTACAGAATGGGTGCTATGTTAGCAGGCTTCAAACAACATTAATTAGGATACCTGGGTGGTTCAGTAGTTGAGCGTCTGCCTTTGGCTCAGGTCGTGATCCAGGGGTCCTGGGATCAAGTCCCACATTCAGCTCCCCACAGGGAGCCTACTTCTCCCTCTGCCTATATCTCTGCTTCTCTATGTCTCTCATGAATGAATAAATAAAATCTTAAAAAAAAAGAAAAGAAAATATTAATCTTATTATATGTCTCCATCAGAGTTCTTGGGTGATCGGGTGCCTTGTCAGTGAGCAGTCATATTTTGAAAGGAATCTTCTGAGCAGTAGGTCTTTATAGTTGTCTTAAAATGTTCAGTAACTAGGGCAGCCCTGGTGGCGCAGCAGTTTAGCGCTGCCTGCAGCCTGGGGTGTGATCCTGGAGACCCAGGATTGAGTCCCATGTCAGGCTCCCTGCATGGAGCCTGCTTCTACCTTTGCCTGTGTCTCTGCTTCTCTCTCTGAATAAATAAATAAAATTTATTTTAAAAAATGTTCAGTAACTATGTTATAAACAGATGTGCTGTCACACAGGCTTTGTTGTTTTATTTAAAGAGCACAGGCTGGGGTGCCTGGTTGGTTAAATCAGAGGAATGTGTGACTCTTGATCTTGGGGTTGTGAGTTTGAGCCCCCGGTTGGGTGTAGAGATTACATATAAATTTTTAAAAATTCACAGAGCACAGGCAGAGTAGATTTGACATAATTCTAAAGAACCCTAGCATTTTTGGACTGATAAATGAGCATTGCCTTCAACTTAAAGTTACCAGCTGCATTAGCCCCTAACAAGAGACTCAGGCTGTCCTTTGAAGCCATGGGACCAGGCATTGACTTCTCCTTTCTAGCTATGAAAGTCCTAGATAGCATCTTCTTCCAATATAAGACCGTTTTGTCTACATTGAAAATCTGTTGTTTAGTGTATTAACTGCATTAATTATCTCAGCTAGATCTTCTGGGAACTGCTACAGCTTCTCCACCAGCACTTGCTGATTCACCTGGCACTTTCATGTTACAGAATTGGCTCCTTTCCTTAAACTTCATGCTACCAACCTCTGCTACCTTCAAACTTTTCTTCTGCAGTTTCTGCACCTCACTCAGCCTTCATAGAATTGGACAGAATTAGGACCTTGCTGTGGCTTAGGCCTTTGCTTAGGAAATGTTGGGGCTAGTTTGATCTTCTGTCCAGACCATTAACACAACTTCTTCTTCTTCTTCTTTTTTTTTTTTTTTAAGATTTTATTTATTTATTCATGAGAGACGCAGAAAAAGATGCAGGCTCCATGCAGGGTGCCCGATGTGGGACTTGATCTCGGGACTCCAGGATCATGCCCTGGGTTGGAGGCAGGTGCTCAACCGCTGAGCCACCCAGGCTTCCCAGACCACTAAAACTTCTACTCAGTGATAAGGCTATCTCACTTTCTTATCATGTCTGTTTACTGGAATAGCACTTTTAGTTTCCTTCAAGAACTTTCCCTTCGCATTCACAACTTGGCTGTTTGAGGCAGAAGGCCTAGCTTTTGACATGCCTTCCTCTTTAAGCTTAATCATTTCTAGCTTTTGTTTTAAAGTTGAGAGACATGGGACTCTTTCATTTGAACACTGAGAAGCCATTATATGGTTATTCATTGGTCTCATTTCAATATTATGTCTTCAGGAATAGAAAGGCCGCAGAAGAGGGAGAAAGAGGGGGAACAG
This sequence comes from Canis aureus, assembly GCF_053574225.1. Classification (NCBI taxonomy): domain Eukaryota; kingdom Metazoa; phylum Chordata; class Mammalia; order Carnivora; family Canidae; genus Canis; species Canis aureus. The sequence goes on from NC_135631.1 coordinate 3,883,020, forward strand.
CTGGTGGGTAGAGCAGTCAGAACATGTACAGCATTTATCTAAGTTTGCTGTCTTATGTGGGTACAATTTGTGGTGCCCCCAAATGAGCACAATAGTAATATAAAAGATCCCTGATGACCATAGCACCATAGATGGTGTGAAATAGGTGCTATTCCAGTGAACATACACTTAATTCTTTTGCGTATGGAAATCAGTTGTTTCAGCATGATCTGTTGAAAAAACTATTCTTTTCCCATTGCGTGGTCTTGGCTCCCACGTCAAAAATAAATTGGCCATTGATATATGGGTTTATTTTTGGACTCAGTTCTTTTCTTTTAGTTTATATATCTGTTTCTTTTAAAAGATTTTATTTAGTTAGGATCCCTGGGTGGCGCAGCGGTTTGACGCCTGCCTTTGGCCCAGGGCGCGATCCTGGAGACCTGGGATCAAATCCCACGTCGGGCTCCTGGTGCATGGAGCCTGCTTCTCCCTCTGCCTGTGTCTCTGCCTCTCTCTCTCTGTGTGTGTGACTATCATAAAAAAAAAAAAAAAAAAAAAAAAAAAAATTTTATTTAGTTAGTTATTTAGAGAATATGAGAAGGGGGAGAAAGAGAATCTGGAGCAGACTCTGCATTGTGCCTCGAGCCTGGTGTAGGGCTCAGTCTCACAACCTCGGAATCGTGACCTGAGCTGAAATCAAGAATTGGACACTTAACTGACTGAGCCAGCCAAGGCCCCTGTGTGTCTTTTTTTTGTGTGTGTGTGTGTGTGTGTGTATCTATTTTTATGCCTGTACCACACTATTGTAATTACTGTAGCTTTGTAGTAAGTTTTGAAATCAGGAAGTGCGAGCCTTATAACTTTTGTTTTCTTAATTATTTTGACTTCTGGGCCCCTTATAATTCCATGAGTCTGAGGATATGCTTTTCTACTTCTGTGAAAAGGACTGTTGGAATTTTGATAAAGATCACATTGACTCTGCAGATCACTTCTGGAAGTGTTGACATTTTAATAATATTGAGTTTTCTGCTCCATGAACATCAGATGTCTTTATTTTTTCTTGTCTTCAATTTCTTTCAGTATTGTTTTGCAGTTTTTAGTTTTCGAGTGTTTCGGCCCTTTGTTAAATTTATACCTAGGTATTTTATTCTTCTGGATACTATTGTAAAGGAATTGTTTTCCTAATTTTCTTTTTCAATTGTTCATTGCTGGTATATGGAAACATAACTGATTTTTGTGTCTTGATCTTATAACCAGCGCTTTGCTGAACTTGTTATTAGATATAGTAACTTTTTTGTGGATTCTTCATGTTTTCTATATATAGGATTGTGTTATTTGCAAATAGAGATAGTTTTCTTCTTTCTTTACAATTTGAAGGCTTTCTTTTCCCCCTTGACTAATTACTCTAGCTAGACCTTCCCACATAGTGGCTATATAGCAATGGTGTAAGTAGACATCTTATTCTTGAACTTAGGGTGAAAGCTTTAGTCTTTCACCACTGAGTATGATACTAGCTGGCTTTTCCATAAACACTCTTTGTCATATTGAGGACATTCTTTTTTATTCTTAGTTTTCTGAATGTTTTTTTATCATGAACGTGTGTTGGACTTTGTGAAATGCCTTTTCTGTATCAATTAAATGAACATGTAGGTTTTTCCCCCTTTGTTCTATTAATGTGGCATATTACATTGATATTCTTTGTTGAACTATCCTTCATTCTTGAGATAAATCCTATTTCATGATACTAATCCTTTTAAAATACTGTTGGATTTGATTTGCTAGTATTTTGTTGAGGATTTTTGACATTGATATTTATAAGTGATGTTGTCCTGTGATTTTCTTATGATGTATTTATCTGGCTTTGGTATCAAAGTAGTGTCAGTCTCATGGAATGAGTTAGTTTATCAAAAAGAAATCATAGGGATCCCTGGGTGGCGCAGCGGTTTGGCGCCTGCCTTTGGCCCAGGGCGCGATCCTGGAGACCCGGGATCGAATCCCACATTGGGCTCCCGGTGCATGGAGCCTGCTTCTCCGGTGCATGGAGCCTGCTTCTCCCTCTGCCTATGTTTCTGCCTCTCTCTTTCTCTCTCTGTGACTATCATAAATAAATAAAAATTAAAAAAAAAAAAAAAAGAAATCATAATGTAAATGAGAAATCATGTAGGATGGTAATAAAACACCGTATGCCTATATTAGAAAAGAAAGATCTGAAATCAATAACCTGATCTTCTACCTTAATAATCTAGTAAAAGTGCAAACTAAATCCAAAGCAAGCAGAAGAAAGAAAATGATAAAGATTAAAGTCCAAAGAAATGAAATAGAGAAACAATAGAGAAAAATCAGTAAGACCAATAGTCAGTCCTTTGAAAAGTTCAGCAAAATTGTCAAATCCTTAGCCAAACTAAACAAGAAAAAAGACAGAGGACTCAGATTCCTAAAATCAGGATTTAAAGAGAGAACATCACTACGAATCCAGCAGAAACAAATGGATTATAAAGAAATCCTGTGAACTGTTGTGTGCCAACAAGTTAGCTAACCTAGATGAAAGGGACAAATTCCTAGAAAGAAATAAGCTATCAAGATTGACTTAAGAAAAATAGAAAACCTGAGTATACCTGTAACAATTAAGAGATTGAATCAATAACCAAAACTCCCAGTTATAAACCACTAATTATTGTTTTATTGTTGATTTCTAACTTAATTCCCTTATAGTCAGAGAACACAATCTATATAAGATCGTAGCTTCGAAATAAATAGAAGTTGGTTCTATGGCCCATGCCATGTTGAATTTTTCTCAACATTCCCATGTTCTCAAAAAGACTGATTAACAGTTATCTATTATATGTTATATGCCAAACGTTCCTCTAAATATTTTAAACATAAAGCTTGCTTAACTTTCACACTGACCCTAGGAGGTAGGTACTGTTTTACAGATAAGGAAGGTAAGGCATGAATCTAATAAGTGACGGAGCTGGGATTTGAACCCAGGATTCAGTCTTTTTTTTTTTTTTTTTTTTTTTTTAAGATTTTGTTTATTTATTCATGAGAAACAGAAGCAGAGACATAGGTAGAGGGAGAAGCAAGCTCCCTGCAGGGAGCCCTATGCAGGACTTGATCCCAGGACCCTGGGATCAGGACCTAAGCTAAAGGCAGACTCAGAAAGCCACTGAGCCACCTAGGTGCCCCACAACCCTGCAGTCTATTCTCTTGACTGTTACACAATTCTGAGTGGTAGGGGGAATGTTTTATAATTGTGCATCATATCAAGCTCAATATTTTGTCTGCTTTATCTGTCAATTACTGGAAGAGGGAGGATAAAATCACACACCATCCTGATGGTTTTCCCAGCTTTTCCCTTTGTATCTATCAATTATTTTTCTTTATATATTTTGCTTTATGATATTAAGTACATCAAGCTTAGAATTGTTATAAGTTGCTAGTGAATTGAACGTGTTGTTGTTGTAATTTAATGGCTATCTTCTTTGGTAATAATTCTTTTACTTTTAAGTCTATTTCTGTCAATGTCTGTATAGCAATTCCAATTTCCATTTGGTTAGTAATTTTGTGTTATGTTTTGTTATACTCTTCGATGTCTAATCTTTCTATAGCTCAGCGTTTTGTTATCTCTTGTAAACAGTCTATAGCTGGCTTTTTAATAATCCATTTGAAAAATTTTGCCCTTTGATTTGAAAGTTTAACCATTTACATTCACAGCAAATACTGATAACTTTATATTTATTTCAGCAGACTTATTGCACATTTTCTGTTTGTCCCTCCTGTTATGCCTTATTTTGGATTAAGTTCTTTTCCCTTTCTCTCTACTAGTTTTTCAGTGTATGAGTTTGGAATATATAAGTGCTTTAATTAATATATTCTAAAGTTAGTTGATAGGGCGCCTGGGTGGCTCAGTTGGTTAAGTGGCCTTCGGCTCAGATCATGATTTCAGGGTCCTGGGATCAAGTCCCACATTGGGCTCCCTGCTCCGCAGGGAGTCTGCTTTTCCCTCTCCCTCTGCTCTTCCCCTTGCTTGTGCTCTTTCTCTCAGATAAATAAGTAAAATCTTTAAAAAAAAAAAAAAAAAGTATGTTAAAGTTAGTTGATCAGTATCTTTACCCTCCTACTAAATAATACAAAGACCTTAAGACTACTTAACTTGGATCACCCCCTCCTTTTGTTTAATACGCTGTTTTTAGCTAGTATTTTATTTTATTTTATATTAAGATTTTATTTATTTATTCATGAGAGACACAGAGAGAGGCAGAGACACAGGCAGAGGGAGAAACAGGCTCCATGCAGGGAGCCCGACGCGGGACTCGATCCTGGGTCTCCAGGATCAGGCCCTGGGCCGAAGGCGGTGCTAAACCTCTGAGCCACCCAGGCTGCCCATTAGCTAGTATTTTAATTAATTCTAAACAGTTTTCTTCCTGCTGCAAATTAAATATCATCATTATCTGATATGTTCCATATTCATTAGATTATACGCATAACGGTATTTTTGCTCACCATTTTCACAACTTTCACCTGAGATCATCTTCCATCTCCCTGAAATATACGCTTACACATTTCTTCTTTCCCTTTACCTCCTCCTCCTCCCTCTCCTTCTTCTTTAAACTTTCTCAGTGTCTATGTAAAATGCCTTTATAGCATGCTCATTCTTTTTTTTTTTATAAATTTATTTTTTATTGGTGTTCAATTTGCCAACATACAGAATAACACCCAGTGCTCATCCCATCAAGTGCCCCCCTCAGCGCCCATCACCCAGTCACCCCCACCCCCCGCCACCTCCCCTTCCACCACCCCTAGTTCGTTTCCCAGTTAGGAGTCTCTCATGTTCTGTCTCCCTTTCTGTTATTTCCCACTCATTTTTTCTCCTTTCCCCTAGCATGCTCATTCTTGATAATTCTTTGGATACAAAATTCTAGATTGCATTTCTTTAAGCCCATTGAAGGTACTGTTGCTCTTTATTCTGGTTCTGTAGCTCTGTGAGTCAGGGCTCTGTTTCCCTTGTCTCCTGTGATGCTTTGTCTTTTCTGTTTGAAGATTGTTTATCTTCTATATTCTGTAATTTCACCATCATGTATTGAAGTGTGGATTTCTTTTCATTCTGCTTTGGATTCATTGGGCTTTCTTGGTCTGAAAATTGATGAGCGGGAGTCAGATACTCAAACTGCTGAGCTACCCAGGCCCCTGCAATGTAGTGTCCACTTTTTAAAAAAGGCTTTATTGAGATCTAATTCATGTACAATGCAATTCACCTACTTAAAGTATAAAATTCAGTGTGGCTTTTCATATATTGTGTATCTATCACATCAATTTTAGAACATTTTGATTACCCCCCAAAAAAACCATGCACTCTATAGCTATCAGTCCTGAGCCCCTCTTCCTCCTCATTCCCATGTAACCAACACCCTGTCTCTACAGATTTGCCTGTTCGGATACTTATCCACATTATAGTACATATCAGTACTCCATTCCTTTTTGTTGCTGAATAATCTTCCATTGTTTGGTTACATCACATTTCTTTTTATCCTTTCCTCAGTTGGACAGTTGGGTTATTTCTACCATTTCTCACACTTGATATTATCTATCATTTTGTTTAATGTCACCTGTGTATGGGGGAGGGAAATGCAATGGCTTAGTAGTATCTCTACAAAGCAATTTTATGTATTGAATCCAGCTCCTGGAGGTTTAGGGAGTCATGGGCAACTCAATCACCAAACTGCCAGAAAAGCAAGTCTCTGTCACTCTTTGCAGTTATGAGGCTCCTGTTAGACCCTGCTTTTTCTCTTTCTTTCCTCAGTCATTGTCCACACAGCAGTTTGGACAATAAGCAACCTTTGCAAATCCAAATCCATTCATGCCCCTCCTGGTGCAGGCCCGTGGGGGATAAGGGAGTGAGGTGGGAGGGGTGGGGAGGTCTTTTTGCTCTCTGACTCAAACCACACTCCTTTCCACCCACCCTGCTCCCACTCCTTTGCTTCCTTTCTGGACTCCTGATGCCCGCCAGAGCCAGATGCTGCATCAGACACTGGCTGTCCCCTCAGGTGTGGGGCTCTTTATTCTCCTTCTCCTGCTTCCCAGTGTCTTCCCAGGGCTTCTTCAGATCTCCCTCAAATGTCACCTCCTCAAAGATGCCTCCCCAGATCAGTTCCAGGTTGCTTATTCTTTGTAATAGTTCTGTTAATTACACTGACTTGCAGATACTTTGCCTCCCCTCCCAGAGAGTGAGCTCAGGAGGGTAGAGATTGTGCGTTCCCACTGAACATCTGTCACATGGCACACAGTGGACAATTAGCAGTATTTGTTGGATGAATAGATGAGCAGACACAGTGGGGAGGGGAAGCCTCCACTCTGCGCTGCTCCTCCTCATTCCTGCCAACAACCCACCTCCTACAGCCACCTTCTGGGTCAATCCCCAGTTCAAGATCCGGCTGGAGGAGACAGATGATGTGGACGACGACTACGGGGGTCGCGAATCAGGCTGCAGCTTCGTGCTAGCCCTCATGCAGAAGCACCGCCGCCGCGAACGCCGCTTTGGCCGCGACATGGAGACCATTGGCTTCGCGGTCTACGAGGTGAGCCCGTGGATCTCACAGAACTGGCAGGGAAGGCAGGCCTCCTGGTGCACTGTAGGCGAGCCCCAGCAGGGGGCGCCGGAGGACAACGCCGCCACAGCCCTGAGACAGGTGGCCCTAGACCCTAACCCCTGGAGGCACCTGCTGAGGTTGCTCTTGGATAGAGGGAATCTGGCTTTGTTGACACCTAGGAGGTAGCCTCTAGGGGACAGACTTTGGCTCAGCTTCAGAAAGAAGTAGGCAAGTGGGCTGCCGTAGAGGAGTAGTGAGCTCCCTATCTTAGGAGTATGTAAGCAAAAGCTGGCCTATGAGGGCCTTGCTTCACTCACTGTGTTCAAGACAGACATTTCTGGCCCTTCCTGGTGGGGGTAGAGAATGGCCACAGTCTTGGCCCAGAGCTCCTGGCTGCAGACCGGTGTGGACCTCTGATGTCCCTGGACTGTGGAATATTGCAGTTGGCCACTCTGGGGGCTGTCCTGGGTGCTCTGATTCAGAGCCAAGGCCCAGGGCGTTCCGAGGATGAGGGAGGACCCTGCTTGGGCCCCCTTTCCTAAGGTCCTGAGGCCCCTCTCTGGCATGAAGATGGTTCTCAGTCACCAATGGCCCTGGGCCCTGCCTTCTGGTTTCTTCATCCTATCATTTTTTTTTTAAGATTTTATTTATTTATTTGAGAGAGAAAGAATGTGTAAGAGAGAACTAACAGTGGAGAGGGAGAAGCAGGCTGTCCATTAAGCAGAGAGCCTGATGCAGGGCTTGATCCCAGGACCCTGGGATCATGACCTGAGTCAAGGCAGCCACTTACCTGACTGAGCCACCCAGTTGCCCCTCATCCCATCATTCTTAAGAACTCGGGGCTTCTGCCCAGCATACGCTGTACCCCTGCCTCTGGGCCAGGCATACATCTCTAAATTCCTCCATCTCTCTGGCAGGTCCCTCCGGAGGTAGGTTTGAAACCTGGATCACCTGGATTTACGTATCCCTGAACACACAAGGCCTGACGGTGCCCAGAGGGGAGCAAGTTGGCAGCAAGTCCACACGTAGAGAATTAAGAAGTCATCTCGTTTTACTGTTTATTAACTGCCCTCCTCCCCCAATCCAGGGCAGGGTGGGGGCAAACATTACTGTCCTGGGAGCCAGGGCTGGTAATGAGTGAGGGGGCCGGATTTGAACCCTGGCCCTTGGAACCCCGCCTCCCACCACATCTGAGGCTCTTCCTGTCTTGCCGTTCCCACGGAGTAAGTGCTGGCTGCAGCTGCCAGGGGTGCTGGTTAGGAGCAGAGCAGTGGATACCCTTGAGCAAGCTGCTAAAGCACTAAGCCTCTTTGTCAGTGTCTGTAAAATGGGCATGACAGCAACGGCTCACAGGGCTGTCATGAGCTTTAAAGGAGGGGCTCCATGGAAGGTACCCTGCACTGCCTGACTTGGGGACGCTGTGAGTGATAATAATGGGAAAGTTACTGCAATGGTGTCTACATCTATAGACATCTATATCTATAAGGTATCTATGTCTACCTCCATATTATCTCCTCACCTCCACCCCGTGCAGGAGGCAGGGTTGTCACCTTCACTTTACCCGATGGGGAAACTGAGACAGAATGATTTGTCAGGGTCATACGGACTGCGGTGACCACCATGACCAGCTCTCCGCCTCCATGGCTAGGGCCTGGAGCCTGAGATCTGGGGCTGTGGGGCAGCTCCTGAGGGTGGCTGAGTGGCCAGCTGCAGCCCCCACTCCCTCCTTGCCTCCCACCAGCTGGTGGGCCAGCCCGCCGTGCACCTGAAGCGCGACTTCTTCCTGGCTAATTCGTCCCGGGCACGTTCGGAGCAGTTCATCAACCTGCGGGAGGTCAGCACCCGCTTCCGCTTGCCACCTGGGGAGTACGTGGTGGTCCCCTCCACCTTTGAGCCCAACAAGGAGGGTGACTTTGTGCTGCGCTTCTTCTCGGAGAAGAGCGCCGGGACGGAGTGAGTAGAAGGCCCCTCCCCAGCGTCCACTTGCCACCTGCCACAGGTCCCCCTGCACACCCCCCTGACTGGCCCCTCTGTCTCCCCCCCCTCTGCAGGGAGCTGGACGACCAGATCCAGGCCAATCTCCCTGATGAGGTGCGTGCCACCCCTGTGCCTTCCTCTTCTGCCTCATCCTGGTTATATCCTGGGGACCTGGGTGTCCTGGCTCCTGGGCTCTGGCTGGCAGGGCAGAGCCCCTCCTGGCAGGAACCATAAAAGTAATCCCAATCCCTCATCTGCCCAGGACTTTATAGTTTGCAAAGGACTTAGAGATAGTGGTAGTGCGGGGTTCCTGAGCTCTTCTCTGTTCTAGGTCTGTGCTGAGCTCTTTACTTGGTCACTCTGTTTCTTCTACAACGGCCCTGTCAGGGTGCTGTCACCATCTCCCCCTTCAGTGAGAAACTCAAGTTCAGGGAGGTTAAGGAACTTGCCCAAGGCCTCACTCCCGTCACTGAGCTGAGATGCGCCCTCCCTCAGGCCACAAAGCCCTGGGCAGGAGGAAAGTGGGGTCTAGATTCCCACTTTACAGGTGACGAGAGTGAGGCTCAGAGATGCAATAAGGTGGGCACATGGTGATGGTGGTCCCAGACTTGCCCCAGCTGCTATCCGTGCAGGGGCCTGGCTGAAACACCCCTGACCTGCTCTCCCCCTTCTCCATCCAGCAAGTGCTCTCAGAAGAAGAGATTGATGAGAACTTCAAGGCCCTCTTCAGGCAACTGGCAGGGGAGGTAGGCTGGGTGGGGTGGGAGCGAGGGGCCTTGGGGCGCCAGGGGACAGCCTTTCCCCAGGGTGGGTGCCATCCTCCCTCCTCCCCCAGGACATGGAGATCAGCGTCAAGGAACTGCAGACCATCCTCAACAGGATCATCAGCAAGCGTGAGCATCCCCAAGCTGCAGCTTTCTACCCTGTGTCCTCACTTCCTCCAAACTCCAGAATCTAAGCCTCTGTTCCCACGTTGGGCCAAACCAAGCCCTTGGTCTCTGTGGGTAGGGGGAGCCTCCACCACCTCTCTTTTCCTCCCAGACTCCTTCCACTCTCTTGCAGGGCCCTGTTCCCAGGCCCAAGTGCTGTGACTGGTGTAGGGGGAAGCTGAGCTGCTGACGGTACCACAGTACAGGGACAGGCCCCCTTTCCTCCAGAAGATATACCCCAAGGCCAGGCCAAATGGCTTTGAGCAGAATGAGGCATTCGAGCAGAATGAGAATTACTCCCCAGAGTGCATAGCTAAAGGCAGCACCCCCTTCCTTTGCCCCTACCTCTGCCCTCCATCCACACCGTTTCCTCAGCCCAGACCCCTCCCTTCTTGTCCCCTTTGGGGCCTGCGGCAAACCCCGGCCCCACCGTGACCACTGTGGCCTCACATTTCTACTGTGTTTGTCCTGTTTCCATTCAGCGCTGATTTCCTTTCATTCTTGGCTCTTGGTGGCAGGGACGCAGCTGCTGGGACACTTGCTTGATTGCTCAAATACTTTAACTCGTGCTAACGATAAACATGATCTGACATACCCACTCTGCTAGGCTGTCCACACCAGGCGCCAGAAGCGGGCATCCCTGGGCCCCGTCCCTCCCGGCACCCCCAGCACAGGGCAAGCTTGGAAAGCTCAGTGGTTAAGGGGCTGGACCCGATTTTCTTGCAGACAAGGACCTACGTACCAAGGGCTTCAGCCTGGAGTCATGCCGCAGCATGGTGAACCTCATGGACGTATCCTTTGCTCTTGTTTCCTGAGGCTACTTTGGGTTGCGGGGGCGGGGGGGCATGCAGAGCGGGGTGGGGGGATACCCCGTGATCTCTCCTGGGAACAGCACAGAGGAAGAGACAAAGCTCTGTCGAGTCTGGACAGACCAGTTCTTTTCCTGGGCAGCTTCCATTGACTGGGAGAGGGAAACAGGCACAGGCTTTGTGTGGAAGGAGAGGTAGGGCAGGGCCTAGGTCCTCTAGTGACTTTAAGGTTGGTGCTTTCTGCACCCCTCCCAGCCCAACACAGCAGGCTGTGCCCCTTTTCATTCCCCTCATCTTGAGGCCAGCCTCCCCTTCCTCCCAATTGTTCCCTCACCCTATGCCTGGTTTAAGCTTGTTCTTTTACTTTTCAAAGGTTTTATTTATTGGAGAGGAGAGAGAGAGAGAGAGAGAGAGAGAGCATGAGCTGGCGGGGGGCGGGGAGGGACAGATGGAAAGGGACAAGGAGGCTCCCCGCTGAGCAGGGAGGCCAATGTAACTTGAGGCTTGATCCCAGGACACTGAGATCATGACTGGGGCCAAAGGCAGACTCTTCACCAACCAAACCGCCCAGGCACTCCTGGTTTAAGCCTCTTAACAGTAGCGCCCCAGAGGGATGGCAATGGGAAGCTGGGCCTGGTGGAGTTCAACATCCTGTGGAACCGCATCCGGAATTACCTGGTAGGTGGTCCCTGGTCCCTGCCAGCCCCTCAGCGCCTCAGCCCCATCCATGAGGGGTGGGCTGCAGGCTCCCGGGCCGCCTGTCCAGATCCCAGCCCCTGGCCCACCATTTGGGTCCCTCCCCGGTACCTTTGGCAAGCCTCCACCCTGGCTTGGACCGGAAGGGCTGGGTGCCTCCCTTGGCCTGGGCCTCACCCTCTCTTCCCCATTCCAGTCCATCTTCCGGAAGTTTGACTTGGACAAGTCGGGCAGCATGAGTGCCTACGAGATGCGGATGGCCATTGAGTCTGCAGGTAAGGCCTGAGGGCTGGATGCCCCCCTGCAGAGCCCCAGACAGATGGCTCCAGGCTGACTCCATGTCATGACCCAGGGTGGCAGCCCACCACACCAGCCCTTGGGGTGGTGATGGTGATGGGGTGTGGCAGTAACAGCCATCTTCTGCCGTCTTCCCATGATGACCATGCTGATAAGTGCTTTATCAGCATTTCTATTTGCCCTCACTGCAGCCTAACAGGGAAAGGGTCTTTACTATCTCCACTGTACACAGAGGAAAGTACGGCTCAGAGAGGGAAAGAGACTGGCCTGTGGCCACACAGCCAGGGAGGGGCGGAGCTGGGCTCCAGAGCCTCCGATGAGAGAGGTGCATGTCAGGGCTTTCTACACAAATAAAACTGGACCCCTTGGGCCCTCCCTGGCCAGCTGATTGCCTGGAGCAGTCAGGCCCTCATTCACTCTGCAGCTGGCACTTGCTTGCCCAACTGCTCCCAGCTCCTGACCCTACTCAGGGGGTCTTCATGCCTCCGAGCTTCAGGGCTCTCCCTGCCCAGCCCCAGTCCTCCTGCTGTCCCCTCAGGCCAGGCCACGCCTCCCTGGCCCTTACCCACTCTCCTGGGCCAGGCTTCAAGCTCAACAAGAAGCTGTATGAGCTCATTATCACCCGCTACTCGGAGCCAGACCTGGCCGTGGACTTTGACAACTTTGTGTGCTGCCTAGTACGCCTGGAGACCATGTTCCGTGAGTGCCCCATCCAGCTCCTGTCTCTAGCTCTGTCTTCTGTAAGCTGGGGGGAACAACAGGTGCCAAGGTATGTGCTAGAGAGGTGAAGGTCTCTGCACCTGGAAGGCTGGGTGCCAGGAGGCTGGGGGCGTGGGGACCTGGCAGCAGGGGAGGGCTCGGGCTTCTGGCAGTCACAGGTGAGGCCTTGGGATACTGTGGGGATGTGGGGGGAGGGGCAGGGAACAGAGGGGTTCCTGGTCCTGCCTGAACATCCCACTGATTTCTCGATGCCAAAACCTCTTTTGAACGCAGGGTTTTTCAAAACTCTGGACACAGATCTGGATGGAGTGGTGACTTTTGATTTGTTTAAGGTGAGAACTTTCCTTGGCTGTGGCAGGGTGTTTGGGGGTAGTAGAACTTTCCTACCTGCCTAGGATAGGAGCCTATGGCCTCAGAACCAGCCCTAAAAGCCAGGCCTCCAAGTCCTGGAGGGATGGGATGGGGTTGTCTGGGTACCGGGAAAGGAGCAGGAAGGCAGGGCCAGGCTGCTGGAGGTCTCTGTGGGAGCCAGCACCCTGATCTCCCAGGGCTAGAGGTAAGAAAGCTCCCCCCCACCCCGAGGCATCCCTTCACACCTGCCCTCAGTGGGTGAAGAGACAGTGGCTTCCGGGCTGGGAGGCTGGACTTAACGTTTCTACTGTCCCTGGCTGACTCGTCTGTCTGCCCTCCTCTGCAGTGGTTACAGCTGACCATGTTTGCATGAGGCAGGGGCTCAGGTGCCCTGGCCATGTTCCTCTCCTTCATCTGCCAAGCCATGCCTTCCCGCCATGCCACACCAGGCCACACCAGCTGCAAGTGCCTTCCTCGGAGCAGGAGGTGGCCTTGGCCTCCTGTCCCCTCAACTCCCAGCTGCCGTGGTTCATCTGCTCTGTGCAGAGCTGTGTGGCCTTCCCTACCTTCGCCAGCCAGGGGCTCGGGTGGACTCCCCGCCCCTCCCGTCGCCAAACGAGGAAGGCAGCTTTTGCTTGTTCCTGCCTCAGGATGGGGCTCCTGGGAGAGCTGACAGCCCCAGGCCTCCCAGCGTCCTGATGTGTCCTCTCGCCCCACCCGAGGCCATCCACCTAGCCTACCCACCTGGCCTCAGCTGCAGCAGACTGCAAACCATAACCACTAGCTCTGCATGGTCTATAATCCAGATGTGCAGGGCCCTTCCCAGCGGAGACCGCCTCCTGGGGCTGGGCACGCCCAGCCCCCTTGTGCAGAAGCCAGTGCCCCTCGCCTCCGCAGCTGCCCCCCAGCCCTGCCCCACCTGCCAACGAGGAGCCACCTGGACTGAGGGGTAGCCAGGTGTTCGGTCCCTCGCTCCCTCCTTTTTTATATTGGTGATTTTAAAGGGGACTCTTCAGGCACTGGTGTACCAGTAATGGGGGTGCCAGAAGCACCTGGGTGTGGGATGGGGTGGGATCTCATATTTCCATGCAGAGAAATCCCAAACAATAAAGGAAGAGGCCCCAGATCTGTCTCTGGAGTGTATTTTTGCCCAAACCTGCCGCCAAGGAAGGCACCAGCAGGTGTTGACCTGCAGGGACAGCCTGGGTCCTCACAGCACCCTTGCCCTGCTCTCCGTCGCTTTCCCTGATGCCCTGAGGGCTTCCATCCCTGCTGGGGTACCTAGGGAAGCTGGGGCCCCAGGTGCAGGGGCAAGGCCATACTGCTGAGGTCCCATGCAACCCTGCAGGTCCTATACACCCTCCTCACAGCCCCAGGGGCCCTCCCCCTGCCCTCCCTGTACACTCCAGCTGAAATCCGAACACCTCCTGAGCACAAACCTGACCCCCCAGGAAGCTCCCAGAACACAGAGCCTCTTTCACCTGGACACCTGCAGCTTATGTAAGCAGCTCCAGCCCCCTCTGGGGTCCTGACTTTTCTTACCACAGATAAGAGTAGGTTGAGGTGAAGATAGAGGAGGAGGTAGGACAGTGGGAAGTGGGGGTGACGGGACTAAGCCACACACTAGGGCAGCATCTGCAGGGCAGAGGCTGACAGCGCCTAGGTTAGGGGTGGGGGCTGCCTCAGTGGCTGGGAGCCCCAGGTGGAGCCCCAAGTGGCAGACTTCCTGGACACTGCTCACCACAGGCTGGCGCCGGGCCTGGATCCCCTGTCCTGAGCCTGCATGTTGCCCTTGGGAGTCCTAGACTGGGTCCCGAGCCTGGGCGTCCTGTCAGTAAGGTGAATGCCCATCACTTCCTGGGAGTCTGGGCTGGGTTGTGAGAGGACCAGGTGGGGGCCTGGGAGGGCGGGAGTACTGGGCCCCACCCTCTTAGCTCCCTGTGTGGGGTTTTATTTGATGGAAGGGTCAGAATACTGATCGGGTGGCCCGACCCTCTCACTGACCCCCACGCTGAGGCTGAGTGCCTGGGACAGAGGCAGGGAGACCAGGGGTTCCCCTTAACTGTCCTGCTTGAGCATTTTTAGAGGATTCCACCCCCCACCCCACCCCAGTTTCTCCTGTGCGGCCTCTGACTTTTCAGGGCTTGGGGGATGGGGACTGGGTCCCGTGAGCTGAAGCTAGATCTGGCTCTTGAAGATGCCTCCCAAATGGCCCCCAGAATAAAGGGGAGGGTGATGACAGAGCCACAATTAGTGCTAGGGTCCTGCTGGAGTGGCTGGGCCTCCAGCTCTGGGCAGCGGCTATGAGGTGGCCCTCGGGGACCCTTAGTTTTCTAACCAGGGAGTCAGATTGAAAAAAATGAGAAAGGTCCTGGAGGGAGGGGGAGCCCTGCAGACATGGGGACATCCGAGGCCTCCTGTGAGGTGTAACTGGACCCCTCCGACCTGCTGGACATGGGGCATCTGTGGTCCTGACCCTGGCTCTCTTCCTCCACCTCCCAGGGCCCGTCCTTTACATAAGGCCCCAGCAGGCTGGGCCCTGGGCCAGGCCCCCAGCCATGGCCTTCACAGACCTGCTGGACAGTCTGGGTGGTGTGGGTCGCTTCCAGCTCATCTACACGGCCCTGCTGCTGCTGCCTTGCAGCCTGCTGGCCTGTCACAACTTCCTGCAGAACTTCACAGCTGCCGTGCCCCACCACCACTGCCGAGGCCCCACAAACCACACTGCGGCTGCCACCAACACCTCGGGGGCCTGGCTGAGGGCCATCGTGCCCCTGGACCAGCTCGGGGCCCCTGAGCCATGCCGGCGCTTCACAGAGCCTCAGTGGGCCCTCCTGAGCCCCAACACCTCTGCCCATGAGCCGGCCACAGAGGGTTGCAAGGATGGCTGGGTCTACGACCGCAGCGTTTTCCCATCCACCATCGTGATGGAGGTCAGTGGGGGCCAGGGTGGGTGGGGGGCTGCCACCTGAGGCCGAGGCTGGAGTGCCCCTCTCTCCCCTGCAGTGGGATCTGGTATGTGAGGCCCGCCCCCTCCGAGACCTGGCTCAGTCTATCTACATGGCAGGGGTGCTGGTGGGCGCCGCCGTGTTTGGCAGCCTTGCGGACAGGTGAGCCTTCAGGGAGGAGGGCCCAGCCACCTGAGCCTCTCCATTAATTTTACCTTATTGAAGTGTATTTGTATATAGATACTACGTTCCCGTGGTTCAAAATTCCAGAAAGTATAAGAGTCTGCAGGGAAGCGCCCCTTTCCTGCTCCTGCCCCACCATCCAGTAATTTCTAGAGGGCATCCTGGTTTCTGTGCATCTACCAGAGATGTTTTTGCGATTTTGTGGTTTTACATGATCCAAGCCAACAATACATATGTTCTGTCCCACCTTTATTATACAAATGTCGGCATACCCCACATGTGCTTCTGTGCCTGGCTTTTACGTCATGTTAAGGCCTCTGCACGTTCCTTTAGAAAGCTTTCTGGTCCTCCCTACCTCCCTACTGAATTCTACTGCATGGATGACCAGAACGAAGCATGATGGTTCCTCATGACAGGCGGCAGCCCTGCTAGAGAGACACCAGGGAACACAACATAGCACATGGCTCTGATGAGGTCGTCTCCACACCTCCTCTGTCCTCTCTTCTGCCTCCTCCCTTCCTCCATCCTCGACAGCTCTGGGGGGCCTGCCCCAAACCTGGAGGGCAGACTGGCTCCTGTGCAGCATGCCTCAGGCACCTCGTGGGCAGCTCTGTCATGACCCTGGTCACGCTGTGTCACAACACAGCCTGGTCTTCCCAAGTAGGAGCTGTATCTTACCCATAGTGTCACATGTGTTTGTCACCAGCCCCCAGAGCAGGACTGTTACTTAGAGGTGAACGATGCAGGTCTGTGTCAAAGAATGAATGAGTGAACACGTGAGTGTATCATGGGGCATGTGGGGAAGAAATGCTGTCCACTGCCTTCATGGCCTGCTGCCCTCCAGCCACACCAGACCCTCACTTCTGAATGGGGCAGTGGCAAGGCCAGACTGGGATAACCCTGCTGCCCTGAACCCTGACCTTCAACCCCTTTGTGGTGAGACAAGCCCCCGACCCCCCTGACCTCCCCAACACCATCAGTTCAAATGAAGACTTGACCCTGGGGTCCTGTTCCCACTGGCCCCTAAGTCCTGGTGGGTGGCCTTTGTCCAACCAGAAGTTCACTCGGGACCCTCTCACCACCTGCCCTACCTGCCTCTGGACCTTTGCAGAATCCCTGCCTTTGCCCTAGCCCGAAAGATTAGGAGCTGGGTTGGGAGACCAGACATACTCCTAGAGTGAGGGGACAGAGAGAAAAAGTACCTCTTTATGTCTAGTTCTGTTCCACACCTGTTCACGGTGGTTCTCCCTCCCTGACCAACCTCTGCTGTCGATGCCTGGGGCCCAGCGGACACACCTGTTCTGCTAGGAGGGGGTGGCCTGGGGGGCAGCTTCCCCCTGCCCTCCCCCAATGGCCCCCACAAGGGACCTTGCTGCCACCTCCGGAAGCTAACCTGTGCCTGGCACCTGGCTCAGGCTGGGCCGCAAGGGCCCTCTGGTCTGGTCGTACCTGCAGCTGGCAGTTTCAGGGGTCGCCACGGCCTACTTTGGCTCCTTCAGCGCCTACTGCATCTCCCGGTTCCTGATGGGCATGACCTTCTCTGGCATCATTCTCAACTCCCTTTCACTGGGTGAGTCCAGCCAAGCAGGGGCCTGGGTTGGGAGGGTGGCTCACGGAAGGGGGGATGGCACCCTATCAGCAGGCATCATTCCTGTTGCATTGTGATGGGATTCTTACTCAGTAACTTCAGCTCAGGACCCCACCGGGGGTTCTCGGGTGACCTGGGCTCTCAGTCACGGCCCTGGGTTGAGATTTGCCCATCTGTACTCTGAGAGGGTTGGGTTATTTCCTATGTGCAATAGTCAACACTAACCACTTTGTGCGCACCTACTGTATACCATACTTAGTAAGTATCTACTGTATGCCAGGCTCAGGGTGGGGACATAGCAGGGACCTGAGACACAGTGGTCCCCAAGGTTGCTGGCAGCCCCAAGAGTATGTGGTTCCAAAAAAAGGCAGGGCTCACCTGGGCTGCAAAGGTGGTGACTCCTTAGCACCGTGGTGGAGACCTGGCCCCCTGGAAGCCAGGTGGGAATGTCCCCCACTCCCAAAGTGACAGGGTCCGTCCCCACTGAGGCTGGTTTCAGGTAGCTGCAGGTGTCTCTGGCATGGAGCACTGTTAGTATGTTGGAAGGAGATAAATGCTACAGATGAAGCTAAAGCCCAGAAAGAGAATAAGCAAGCAGTGAGTGGAGGGTGTGGAGTGGCCAGGGAAAGTCCTCACTGAGAGTGGTCCGAGCAGAGCTTGCAGGAGGGAGAAAGTATGCCCCACAGCTATCTGGGGGAAGAAGATTCCAGGTAAAGGCCCCAAGGGACCTGTATTTCTAGAGGGCTCAAGAGGAGGGGGTTCTTGTGGCTGGAGCAGAGCAGGGAGGGAAGTGGTGACAGGAGGTCAGGGAGTTGGGGGTCAGATCCTTAGACCCTGTGGCCATGTACAGACTATGCCTTTGACTCTGAGTGAGACAGGAGCCCCTGGAGAAGCCCAAGCTGAGGAGAGGTCTGACCTGATCTGACTTAGTACCTGCCAGGATCCCTGTGGACCCTCCAGTCACCAGCAAGCGGCAGACTGGCTTGGGCCTGGGGGTAGCAGGAAGAGGCAGGAAGGGCTCTGTGGCTTCTGTTGGTAGAAGCAACAGGATTTGCTGATGGACCAGACACATGGCAGGAGCTGGCGGCTTGTGGAAAAGGAGTGTCCTCATTAATTTGTTACAGTTGCCTTGTGAGAATGTGCATGATTTATTAACCAGTCCTCCATGCGTGGACATTTAGGTTATTTCCAAGTTTTGCTGTTTACAAAAAAAAAAAAAAAATCATGTTATTAAGAGCCATTATATTTCTTTTCCTACCAACTATTTACCTGTTTTTTTGTGGGTTTTCTTTTCTTTTCTTTTCTTTTCTTTTCTTTTCTTTTCTTTTCTTTTCTTTTCTTTTCTTTTTTGCCTTTTTGTTGTTTTCCTATCGAAGTGTAAGAACCCTTCCAGTATTAGAGTAACTCATAATTTACCTTTAAATTTGAGTTGCAAATTTTTTGTTTGTTTGCTTATTTTTGCTAACATTATGACTTGACTTATGGTATTTGCTTTTTTTTTTTTTAAGCCAGTCAAGGTGTTTGTTTTCATATGCAGACACTCTTATTTTCATAAAGTCGTTTGTTGATCTTCCCTTTTATTGCTTCTGGGTTTTGTGGCATTTTTAGAAAAGACTTAACTGACTCTAAGATTGAAAAAAAAATCGCCATGATTTTTTCTAACATTCTTGTGGTTTTTATTGGTTATATTTAGTTCTTTGGTGCACCTGTGTCTCAGCAGATATCTGGAAAACTTTCAAGTAGCCAGAGTCGCTCTGAAGGGCACAGGTGAATTAGACAACTGTGTGGGCCATGAGCCCCACTGATCCTGTTCCTGATTTTCTCTACAGTCGTGGAGTGGATGCCCACCCAGGGCCGGACCGTGGCGGGGGTCTTGCTGGGGTACTCCTTTACCCTAGGTCAGCTAATCCTGGCCGGAGTGGCATACCTGATCCGCCCCTGGCGGTGGCTGCAGCTTGCCGTCTCCATTCCTTTCCTCATCTTCTTCCTCTATTCTTGGTACGTCCCGGTTAGAGGGGTGAGGGAGGGTGTGCTTGGTGACTGAGCCCCTCCTGTGACAAGTTTGGGCTATGCAGTGACTGGGACCTGCTGGACATGGTGGGGACTGAAAGAGGGTTGATGCTTGTGGGGACCACAGGCTCACAGGGACTGCCCATGACTCTTGGGAAGCTCTGATAAAATCCCTTACATGAGTGTAGGGCTCCAGAACATTCCAGTGGTTTTGCCTCATCAGTTCCTTTGCAACTCACAACAGGAAGGGAACTGAGGCATGGCCCAAGCAGGGCCCATGACTTATTCAAGCCACACACCAGGTCAGAACCAGATTCAAAAGTGGCTCTGTAAGTTTCTAAGTGCCCTTCAGTGTGTCCCTATCTGATGTTCTCTGCAAAAGGGATGTCCTGCATGTCCTCCAGTCTTCCTGACTCTGTGGGCAGCAGGACAGTTTGCTTTTTTCAGGTTCTGAAAGAAGGGGAATGAAGGTGTACTCGGCTTTGGAGAACAGAAGGAGATCTACTCAACATTGCCGTCTTTCATCCTTCTTTTGGTCCCAGGTGGCTGCCAGAGTCATCCCGATGGCTCCTGCTTCATGGCAAGTCCCAGCTAGCTGTGGAGAACCTGAGGAAGGTGGCTGTTATGAATGGGAGAGCGGAGGAAGGAGAAAGGCTGACCAAAGAGGTAGGCAGCATGGGTGGAAGAAAGGAGAGAGACTGTTTTGAATCTGGCTGGTGGCCCTGAGATGCACCAGGACTTAGTAGCTTCCCAGGACTCACCCAGCGTCCAGGTGAAGGGGGGGAGTAAACAGAGAGGGAAGAGTTCCAGTGAAGCAAAAATGTGTAGCCATTGGGCAGCCCCGGTGGCCCAGCGGTCTAGCGCCGCCTGCAGCCCAGGGTGTGATCCTGGAGACCCTGGATCGAGTCCCACGTCAGGCTCTCTGCATGGAGCCTGCTTCTCCCTCTGCCTGTGTCTCTGCCTCTCATTCTCTCTCTGTGTCTCTATGAATAAATAAATAAACAAAATCTTTAAATTTTTAAAAAAATTTTATTTATTTATGATAGTCACACATAGAGAGAGAGAGAGGCAGAGACACAGGCAGAGGGAGAAGCAGGCTCCATGCACCGGGAGCCCGACGTGGGATTCGATCCCGGGTCTCCAGGATCGCGCCCTGGGCCAAAGGCAGGCGCTAAACTGCTGCGCCACCCAGGGTTCCCTAAATAAAATCTTAAAAAAAAAAAAATGTTTAGCCATTGAATGGTAATGTGATCTGAGGTAAATAACCACTTTGGTTATCAGTCTATCCATCTATGCAATGGGGAAATAACCCCATTCACATTGACACCTAGCTGAAATTTAAATAAGTAGTAAAATAAAATGAAATGAAAATATTAAAATAGAAGTCATAACATGAAATGATCAAAGAATCAATAATAAAAGTACCATTTATTATAAATACTGTCATAAGACAATTACCATTTATAAGATAGTTACCATTTATTATAAAGAGGTATGATTCTCCAGCCCCCTGCTAGGCACTCTGCTGGGGCTTTAGGTACATAATCTGATTTAACTTGCTACTTTTGCGGATGAGGAAACTGAAGTTTGAATGTTTTGGGTCATTTTCCTAAGAACACACAGTGGGAAGTAGCAGAACCAGTCAGAACCCCTGCCCTTAACCACTGCCCAAGCCAATCTCAGAGTCTCCACCCGGAGTGAGGCATAAGGGTCCCTCTAGAACCACAGCCTGATCAGCAGGCAGCTCAGGAGCCTTGGGACTCACACTGGAGCCTCTTCTTCATCCCAAAGCTCTGGAAATGACTTGTTGAGAGCCATCAGTCCCGGGATGGAGAAGAGACTAGAACCAGCTATCTTGCCGGGGACCTCAACCTTGACCTTCCTCTCCACAGACGAAGGGACTCCTGACAGGAAAATAGGGTCCCAGATCCTTCCCATCTGCTGATCAAACTTTCCTTGCCCAGGTGGTGAGTTCCTACATCCAGAGTGAGATTGCAAGTGTCCGCACCTCCAACTCCATCTTGGACCTCTTCCGAACCCCGGCCATCCGAAAGGTCACCTTCTGTCTCATGGTGGTCTGGTAGGTGATGTGCTCAAGCCCAAGTCTTTGACCTGAGGCAGAGACTCACTCGCCTTTTATCCCTACTTCCAAACTGTTCTCGAATAGTCTTTTTTTTTTTTTTTTTTCGAATAGTCTTAATGCAATGAGCAGGTGAACCTTGTGAATTCAAACTTGTCCCTACCCTTCTCTAGGGTCCTGAGATGTGGTCATAGGCACTGAGATGTGGTCATAGATGAGACATCTGTGCTGACCTAGGGACCCTACATCTGGACAGTGGATCTCACCTTGGTGGGGGGTGGGGCACCCATTGGAAATCACCCATGCAGCTTTTCCAAAATGCACCTTGTCTCACCCTGAAAGGCCCTTGGGGGCTCTCCAAGAGATTCTGGGAAGTGTCCTCCTCTAGAAGAATACTCGTTGGTCCAGGGGGCACACAGGGAAACAATAATGTCTATGAGGTATGACAAGTGTCCTTATAGCAGCTCTCCTGGTTGAAGCTGCTGAGAGCTCCATGCAGAAGATGGCATTTAAGTGGATTTTACAAAAATGGTTGTGGAATTTGCCAGGTGACCAGGAAGGAAGTCCCAGCAGCTACATCGATAAACATGAAGTGTAAAAAGGATAAAACCACAAACACAATCCACTCACATTAGCACAGACTGGAAGCTGGCAGATCCTAAGATAAGGATCTGATTTTAAAAAGGCTGGGGATCATTTCAATTTCACTTCCCAGGATATGATATCCTGGACATGTAAATAATAAGGGTTGATATTTGTGAAGTAGTGAACACAGGCCATGAATGATTTATTCTCTGGAGGAGCTCCAGCACTCTTGATTAGTGGTTACTAGCTGGGCTGTGGTAAACCAGACTACCTAAGTGACCTTGAGCAAGTCAGTCAGCCTCCTGGTGCCCCAATTTCCTGCTTATATACCTACCCCAAAGGTCTTTTTGAGGGCTAAACATTTAGACATGTAACCCCCTGACATGGCCAGGGTAAGTGCTTGGGTAGAGTCTAAGCTATGATTTAGGTTGGGGCTGTGTCCCCTAGACACTAGAAATGTGGGATTGTCCACCACTCTGGACCTTTAGAGGGCTTCTGCCCTGACACTATTGCCCATGGGGCAATTCTGGCCCTCGGCACCCAGAGAGCTCCTCAGAATCCAAGTCAGGGAAGTGATACTCTACTGCCAGCACTCTGCGGGCCCACAAGACCCTCTCTTCACTGTCCTCTTCCCACTGGGAAGAAATATCATGAATTAAAAATTCCAGGGTTGAAAGTCCCCTCTTGGATCCTTCTGGAAAGAATAAGCTAAGGCCCATTTCTGTTAAAAGAAAGTAATTTGGGCAGCTAGTGACTCGGTCACCCAGATGGGGTTTCTGCTGGCAGGTGGGGACCTTTGAAAGGAAGAGGAAGTGTGAGGAACTGTTTGACTTTCACAAACTTCTGTTGTAAATGCCTTCCATTAACTTGGATTTCTTTTTCTCCTCTGGCTTTTTACCTAAACTACAAAAGCACTGCATACTCATTGAAAAAAATTGTTTTTTTTTTTCAAACAATCCAGAAACATAAAGTCAGTATAGTGTATTGATTATGAGGCAGGACTCAACTGTATTTCAATTTAAAAAACAAGACAAGGTTAAGCGTCTGCCATCAGCTCAGGTCATGATCTGAGAGTCCTGGGATCGAGTCCTGAGTTGGGCTCTCTATTCTATGGGACTCTGCTTCTCCCTTTCCCTCTGCCTGCCACTCCCCCTGCTTGTGTTCTCTTTCTCTCTCTGTCAAATAAATAAATAAAATATTTAAAAATAAATTAAAATATACAAATAAAAAACAAGATAAAAAACAAAAGGCAGGACTCTGGAACCTGACTGCTTGGATTAGAATCTCAGCTCTGCCACAACTCTGTGTGATTTTTTTTTTTTTTTTAACTCTGTGTGATCTTGGGCAAGTTGCAATTGAAATCTCTCTGTATCTCAGTTTCCCCATCTGTACCATTGATATTAAAATAGTGCCTACCACAAAAGGTGGTTGTGAAGATTAGAAGCAATAATGTATGTGAAGCCAACACTTAGTAAACTCAGTACTGACATTTGATAAGCAGATGTGCACCTGTTATCACTGTATGAGAGGAATGTGATGCTTCTCCCCCCTCTCTGCTCTCCCTCCCATCCACAGCAGCAAGCCCCACCATACACATCTGTATCCTTCTAGACCTTTGTACACACAAGACATGCACATATATTATAAAAATGGGCTAATACCATACATACATATCTGCTACTTGCTTCTGATAACTTAATCATATCTGTAAATATCTTTACAGTGCTACATGAATCCAGCTCATGAAGTAGGTCAGAATTCTAGGCATAATATGGTTGAGTTCTCAGCTCAGGGGTTCTTACAATCCTTATTCTTTTTTTTTTTTTTATTTTAAGATTTTATTTTTACTTTTTTATTTAAGAGAGAGAGAGAGAGAGAGAGCATGAGTGGGGCAGGGGGAAGGGCAGAGGGAGAGAGAGAAGCCGTATTCAGCAAGGAGCCCGACACGGGGCTCAGTCCCAGGAACCTGAGATCATGACTTAAGTGGAAGGCAGACACTTAACCTACTGAGCCACCCAGCCACCCCCACAGTGTTTTTCTAATGCCACAGATTATTTTAACCTATTTTTGAACTTTGTTTAAATGTAATCACACAGTGTACACTCTTTTGCAACTAGTTTCACTTGTCCAATATCATGTTTGTTAGGTGTATCCAGGTTGCAGCATATAATTTAGTTCTTCTTATTGTGTTGCCTTCCATTGTATGAATACACTCCTTGTGGAAGGCAGAATAATGACCTCCCTCCAAGATGTCTAATCTAACTTATCTTTTTCTTTTTTTAAGGATTTTATTTACTTATTTATTTATTTGACAGAGAGAGAGAGAAAGCAAGCACAAGCGCGGGGGAGACGGGGAGGTGGAGAGAAGTAGAAGAAGCAGACTCCCCACTGAACAGGGAGCCTGATACAGAACTTGATTCCAGGACCCCGAGATCATGACCTGAGCCAAAGGCAGGCACTTAACCAACTGAGCTACCCAGGAGCCCCTAATCTAATTTTTCAAACTTTCTGTGAATATAAATTTATTCCAAATGTAAAAAAAAAAAATATCCAACCTAAATTATACCCAGAATAAATATGTGTGTGTGTGTGTGTGTGTGTGTACACACAGTATCAATGAATGCTATTGATCCCTGTCTTAATCCCAGGAGCCTGAGGATGTTCCCTTACGTGATATGAGATAACAGAATGTATGTATATATATATATATGGCTTTCTGCCCCCAGTTTCTGACACAGAACTCCTAAAACCCTCACAATCTCCTAAATGATAAAATTACTAGGAGGCAAGTAAGAATTTTGTCTTTGTCCTGGGAGCCTCGTCTTCCTGTTCATGTCACAGCCCCATGTGACCCAGTCAGGATCTTTCTAGAGTCATCATCTTTGATGGTGCAGGATGTGGTGGTTGCATGAGCCACGAGAAGAAAAATATCATTTTGGGTTATTGGAGACTATATTGGTTTCACATAACAGAACAGGGACCTGATCCTTGGAAAGTCATTCTCTAGATGAAAATAGGGCACATGGTAAAAAACAAGCTTTTTTGGTTTGAGGTAGAGAGAAATAATAAGCTGCTAGACAGGCTCAGACCAGGACCCCTCCATGAAATGCCAGAAGTCTTTCTGAAGTGCTGAGGGGCAGTGGGGTGGCTTTGCAGTGGACCTCTGGGCAGGGGTTGGGGAGGAGGGGGATAGAAATTGAAAGTCCAGGGCTTTTCTGTGGGAGTCTCTGTCCTCATCTGAGCCTTGCCTCACTGCCTTGGGGTTTGGGTTCCTCCACCTCCTGCCAAAACTGCACCAGAAAGAAGGCTGGAGGTTCCTGTAGAATTTAGTAGGCAGGGAGTCCCACTGTTCATTCAAGAGACATCAGGGCACGGGAACATGAAAGATGGTTTTGTTGTGTTTCAAGGATACAACAAAGTCTTTTCCATGATGGGGAGGGGAATAGCGTTTCCTTCCTCGAATGCTTGTCTCCACACCAGACTGGAAGCCCAGAGAAGGCAGGACTTTGGCCATCTCATTCCTGGCCTTATGCCTGGACACAACACAATATTTCCACGCTGTGAAGGAAGAAAGGCAAGAGCATCTACAGTGGGGAGAAGACAGAAGGGGGAAGAACACAGAGAAATACCAGATAGAGGGGGAAAGAGAGAAAGCATGAGGCGCAGGTCAAGGAAGCTGAGCCAAGACGAAGCTTCGAGAAGGGAATGGTCAATGGAGAACATGGAGAGGCAGTCCACGCAATGACTGTGATGTCCAGGCAGGATATGGAGACTGAGGAAGCAGGACTGTCTTTCCAAGGTCAGATTATCTACTCTAACTAAGTCCCAACCAAATAAAGCTGACATCACACTGCCTTCCCTGCAGTGTGAAGGGCTACAGGATGTTTTGTCTGGGTGACTTTGTCTTCCAGGGGGTTCAAAATACTATGTGGGGGGCCTTGCCTCTCTTCTCCATCTGGGAGGAGCCAAAATCAGACCTGAATTTCCCCTGGGCCCCCTCAGATCTGCCTAGGGCCAACAAGAATGATGATGCATCTTGTCTTTCTCTCCATCTCCCTTGACTCGCAAAGCTGGGGGTAGGTGGGAGGGATGGTAGGCGTTTCTCAGTAGGTGCTAAGGGGGCAGATGCTTGGAGAAAGCCCACTGCCAAATTCTGTTTTTCCACACACACACACACCCAATATACTTTCAGGGAAACAGAACCAGGTCGACCCACCGGGACTCACGGGGGCCAATCCCATGCTTTTATTATTAAGTGGGGTAAAATACACATAGCATAAAGTTTTGCCATGCTAAGTGTGTTCCATTGCTGTGCAAACCATCCTCCAGGACTCTTTTTTACTTTTCAAAACTGGAACTCTGTTTGTTTGTTTTTTTTTTTTAAAGATTTATTTATTTATTTATTTATGATAGACAGAGAGAGAGAGAGAGAGAGGCAGAGACACAGGAGGAGGGAGAAGCAGGCTCCATGCTGGGAGCCCGACGCGGGACTCGATCCCGGGACTGCAGGACTGCGCCCTTGGCCAAAGGCAGGCGCCAAACCGCTGAGCCACCCAGGGATCCCCGGGAACTCTGTTTTTAACCCACTAAACCACAACTCATTCTCCCTCCACCCAGCCCTTGTGGCAACTACTGTTCTCCTTTCTGTCCCTATAATTCTAACTACTTTAGGGACCTCGTATAAGTAGCATCATGCAGTATTTTTCTCTTTGTGACTGGCTTCTTTCTTTTTTTTTTTTTTTTTAAGATTTATTTATTTGATAGAGAGAGTGCACAAACAGGGAGAGTGGCAGAGGGAAAGGGAGAAGAAGGGTCTCCGCTAAGCAAGGAGCCCGATGCGGGGCTCAATCCCAGGACTCTGAGATTATGACCTAAGCTGAAGGCAGATGCCCAACTCACTGAGCTACCCAGGCACCCGTGACTGGCTTATTTCAGCTAGTGCACTGTCCTCAGGGCTCTGCACCATGGGAGCACCTGTCAGTATGTCTTCCTTTTGAAGGCTGAGTAATTACCCACCTGCACCACTTGTTCATCCATTCAGGAGTCGGTGGACACTTGGAGTCCTTTCCACTATTGTGAACGATGCAGCTATGAATATGGATATTCAAACATCTCTTTGAGACATTGCCTTAGGGACATTTTAAATTTCTCAGGGGGGATCCCCGGGTGGCTCAGCGGTTTCACGCCGGCCTTCGGCCCAGGGCGCGATCCTGGAGTCCAGGGATCGAGTCCCACGTCAGGCTCCTGGCATGGAGCCTGTTTCTCCCTCTGTCTGTGTCTCTGCCTCTCTCTCTCTCTCTCTCTCTCTCTGTCTATCATAAATAAATAAATAAAAATAAATCTTTAAAAATAAAATAAAATAAATAAATAAATAAATTTCTCAGGGGATGTCTGGGTGGCTTAGTGGTTTAGCGCCTGCCTTTGGCCCAAGGCATGATCCTGGAGTCCCAGGATCGAGTCCTGCATAGAGCCTGCTTCTCCCTTTGCCTGTGTCTCTGCCCGCCCCCCCCCCCACCTCTCTATTATGAATAAATAAAATATTTAAAAATAAATAAATAAATAAATAAATAAATAAATAAATATCTCTGGAGACCGCCCTCCCACCGCCCCCCCCACTCCTGCTGTGGCAACTCCAGGTCTTTGTCGCCAGATTGACTGTAAACCTCCCTTGGGGGCTAGCCCAGGTGGCTCAGGGGTTTAGCACCGCCTTCGGCCCAGGGCCTGATCCTGGAGACCTGGGATCGAGTCCCATGTCCGGCTCCCTGCTTGGAGCCTGTTTCTCCCTCTGCCTGTGTCTCTGACTCTCTCTGTGTGTCTCTCATGAATAAATAAATAAAATATTAAAAAAATAAATAAACCTCCCTTGGC
The DNA here is from genome assembly GCF_053574225.1 of Canis aureus. Lineage (NCBI taxonomy): Eukaryota > Metazoa > Chordata > Mammalia > Carnivora > Canidae > Canis > Canis aureus. The sequence goes on from NC_135631.1 coordinate 3,910,627, forward strand.
AGAAGCAGCCACCTTCAGGGGCAGATTTCTCAGTGAACACTGGGAGACGCATGAGGGTCCTAAGAAGTCTTCTTCGCCTTGTTGGAAGGCTCTCGTTTTCTCCTTCCAGCTCTTAGATGTGACGCTCAGCTCAGCCACTGAAGGCTGGGGGTGGAGGCTGGAGCAGTGCAGACAGGGAAAAACACTCACATTCTGGAACCCACAGACTCGGACACCAGGGAGCAGGTGGTTAAGCTGGAACATGGAGGGAGGAGCCTGGGCTCTAAGACCCAAGTCATAGACTTGGATTTGGTGGGGAGAAAAGGGAACAGGTTAAATTCAGGGGACTTTAACTCCCTGAAATTGGAGTCCTGTGTCATTCACCCTGCACCCCTGGGTGCAGAACGGTGAACCATGGGCTAGAGCAGGACCATTCTGCTGCCTCTTCCAGGTTCTCCAACTCCATGGCTTACTATGGGCTGGCCATGGACCTGCAGAAGTTTGGACTCAGCGTATACCTGGTACAGGTCCTGTTTGGGGTCATAGACATCCCGGCCATGCTAGTGGCCACCACCACCATGATTTACGTGGGCCGCCGGGCCACTGTGGCCTCCTTCCTCATCCTGGCCGGGCTCATGGTGATCGTGAACATGTTTGTGCCAGAAGGTGAGCCATCTACTTCTGCCATGACCACTTGGGAGTCTCTGGGGCCTGGGGTCTGGTGGGCAATGAATACAGCAAGGGAACAAGGCTGAGGGATATTCTTCTGGATCTGAAAAGGAAGTGAGTGTCAATTAGCAGGGTTTTTAATGAGCATTCAGGGCCATGGTGGAGAATTGGCAAAGGCGAGAGTCTTTGCCCTTAAAGCATTTACCTCTTGTCAGATTGATGACCTTTGAAAACTCCCAATGCCCAAAGGCTCAAGGCCAATGCCACCAGTGTCAGGGAATGGGACCCAATCCTAAGTATCTAAAGAACAGTCCAGTGATTCCAGCAAGAAGCCAGAGCTGAGTATCGGAGTCCTAGAGCTTGTGTGAAGCCAAGGCCCATGGCCTTAGGCAACTTGTCTGATTTCTTGGTGCTTCATTGCTTTCTTGTAGAGTGGATGGATTATTACTATTGGTACTTTGACATATTTTCTTCCAATCTTTTTTTCCTTCTTGTAGATTTTGTATTTGATATATTATATATATATATGATTATGTGTATATCTTATTTATGTATGTATAATGTATCCCTATTTCACTATATTATAAGTACGCTTCCTCATGTTATTTATTTATCTATCATTATTATTATTTTTTAAGATTTTATTCATTCACTTGAGAGCGAGAGAGTATGAGTGCACGAGTGGGTGGAGGGGCAGAAGGAAAGGGAGAAAGACTCCTCACTGAGTGGGAAGCCAGACATAGGGCTCAACCCCAGGATTCTGAGATCATGACCTGAGCTGAAGTTAGATGCTTAACCAACTGAGCCACCCAGGCACAGTTATTTATTATTATTTTTAAAGTAGGCTCCATGCCCAGCATGGAGTCTAACATGGGACTTGAACTCATAACCCTGAGATCAAGACCTGAGCTGAGACCAAGAGTTGGATGCTTAACCAACTGTGCCACCCAGGCACCCCAATATACTTTTCCATGTTAATATCAATATTTTATGACCTTAGCTTTGTATCAGTATATAATAATTCATCTAGATTGGTGTTTTACAACTCTCGCTGCACATTGGAATCTCCTAGTGATCTTTCAAGAAATACTCAAACTTGAGCCTATGGCTCAGAGACTTTAATAGAGAGGGGGTAAGGCCCAAGTGTGGATGTTTTATAAATCTCCCCTCCTCGTTCCAGTGTGCAGCCAGGGAATGTACCATAATTTCCTTGACCATTGCTTCAATGTTGGGCATGTGCATTGGGGTTTTACTGTTTATAACCACTAGCAGGACAAGGTAATGATAGTAACAGCAAATATTTAATGAGCACTGAGCCCTTTGCATTCATGACATCACAGCAATCTTATGACAACCCTGTAAAGCAGGTGCTGGTATTTCCCTCATTTTACAGTTGAGGACAGGGAAGGAGGCTCAGGGAGGTCAAGTGACAGTAACCGAGGTCACCCAGCTGAGTCAGAGCTGGAATTTGAACCCAGGCCTGACTCCAAAGTTTGTCCTGCCTTGGGAGGGGGTAAAAGGAGGCATAAATCAGAGTAGGGCAGTGCGGGGCACTCTGTGGCCTAGGTGGGAAAGTGAGGTAGTGGAAATCCCAACCCCCTCCTCCCATTGCTGTATTTCCCTCCTCCTTTTTTGGGCTCCAAACCTCAGCCTCTGCCTCGACCCCATACCCCACCACTCCTGAGCAGCCTCTGCCTCCACCCCATACCCACCCCTACCCCTCTGCCTCCCTGATCCCCTTTGGGGCTCTGAGCACTCCCTAACCCTGGCTCTGCCTACCCCTCTGCAGATATGCAGACCCTGCGCACAGCCCAGGCTGCACTAGGCAAAGGCTGCCTGGCCAGCTCCTTCATCTGTGTGTACCTGTTCACTGGAGAGCTATACCCCACAGAGATCAGGTGGGTGCACCTGACCCAACCTGGGAGGCCCTGAAGCTCCGGGTTGACACCTGCTGGGTTTGCTGAAGCTAGATGTCCTCTCCTTTCTGTCTACCCCCCTGACACCCAAGGCCTGGCACTCCCAGCCCTCTAGGCAGTCTGGGCCACAGCCACTGACCAGTCCATACTTTTTAGGCAGATGGGGATGGGCTTTGCCTCAGTCAATGCCCGCTTTGGGGGTCTGGTTGCACCCCTGGTCACCACGCTCGGGGAGTTCAGCACCATCCTGCCGCCCATCGGCTTCGGGGCTACTTCGATCTTGGCCGGACTGGCCGTCTGCTTCCTGGCCGAGACTCGCAATGCACCTCTGGTGGAGACCATTGAGGCCATGGAGAGGAGGTGAGGAACCTCTGGGCATGGTGGGGTAAGGATGGCCAAACAGGCTGCAGGTTCCCATGAAATAACTTGAGGCCATGAGGGTCCTCTGACTGCTGTTATGATGTCATGGGTGGTGAGCGGGAGCCATGCGGGGAAGACCAGCCTCCCCTGCCCACCTTTGTCTAAGAGGCTTCACTTTCAACAGACAGATCCAACAAGGATAGTGAAATAGAACAAAGAATAAACTGTAGACCAGGCACAATGGGAACATGAGTTGAAGTAAAGCCTGGCAGAGGAGTGGGGATGACGGTTTGTGGTGACGAGAGGTACCATATTCCAAAGCAAAGACTGGCCGGTGGGGCTGCCATGGTGACCTTCAAATCTGGCTCAGAGCTTCCTGGCAACAGAAAGGGAGACCCTGTTAATGACTTTTGTTGTCTTATGAGAGAGGTAAAGGGATGATAGTTCTCTGGGGAAAGTGAAGCTTTTCTCAGCAATTAGCATTAAAAGAAATTTCTCTCGTGGATCCCCTTAGGGAGGTCACTGAGTAAGCTGACATCCTTGATGAGGTTTCTAAAAGTATCAGGGCAGACGTACTGCATTTCTCTGCAATAACGGGGTTGGTGAAGGCCCTTGGTTTTGAAGAATGGGGCCTGGGAAGGGAACGGGGCCCAAGTTTATAGCTTTCTCTGTCTAGCTTGATCCCACAGCTGGAGCCATCTGTGCCCAGAGACCTGTGTTTGAAATCCTTAAAATAATCCGCCATAAACATCCTACATCTAATCTGAGCCATGGACGAAGGCTGGACTCAAATAGATCAAGGACACATTCTTTGGCGAGTCCTGTCAATTTTGCCTTCAACATATATTAAGAATCTGTCCATCTCCCTCACCCCTGTGACCATCCGCCTTCTGGTCTGGACAGCTGTAAAAGCCTCAGATGTTCCCCTGTTCCTTCCACTTTATTTTTTATATAGCAACTAGTGTGAAAGGCTTGCCATGTAAAGAATTACATCGCTTCTCCTTGCAACCCTTCCCTGGCACCCTTTTACAAAGTTGAAGATAAAATCTGAAATCTTACAAGGCTCCCAGGATCTGACCCCTGCCACCACCAAGGCCACTCTGTCTGGAACATTCCTCCCTTTGCTCTCTGCCTTTTTAATTCCCACTCATGCCAGAGGTGTAGGTCTAAACATCCCAGATATTGGGTAAGCATTTGTCAATAACCCAATCCAGAGCCTGTTTGCAGGTGCTCTGAGATGTTGCCTGAGGGACCCAAATACATAAGAAAACAACTAGAGGTGTGGCTTCCCCTGACATTACTGTAATGATTTTGGCCTGGGCATTTTTAAAGTCACATTTTGCTTACCCTGGCTATGAAAAAATCCCAGTATACTACTATATGTTGTTACAGATGTGAAACAATTACATAATGGAGACCATTTACTAAAAATAATTTTATTATATTTTATTTATTTATTGAGACAGAAATAGAGAGAGATCAGGGGAGGGGCAGAGAGAGAGAATCTCAAGCAGACTCCATGGCAAGCGGGGAGCCAGACATGGGGCTTGATCTGACAACGCTGGGATCACAACCTGAGCTGAAATCGAGTCAGACGTTTAACCAACTGAGCCACCCAGGTGCCTCTAAAAATAATTTTATTTTTATTTTTATTTTTTTATTTTTTTTATTTTTATTTATTTATGATAGTCACAGAGAGAGAGAGAGAGAGAGAGAGAGGCAGAGACACAGGCAGAGGGAGAAGCAGGCTCCATGCACCGGGAACCCGATGTGGGATTCGATCCCGGGTCTCCGGGATCGCGCCCTGGGCCAAAGGCAGGCGCCAAACCGCTGCGCCACCCAGGGATCCCTTATTTTTAAAAATAATTGAGGACAAGCCATTATTTCTCACAACAATTTGCCGATTGGATCTGAGCTAGCTGGTCCCGACAGAAGTCCATTCGTCCCAGAGTCTGTGGAGGAGCTTGTACACATTGGAAAACTAACTGATATCTAAAATGCGGGAAGCTCTCTGAAGCTTCACAAATGTTGTGGAGTAGTCCCAGATCTCATATTGTTTTTATCATTTATTTTTTATTTTTTTAAAAAGATTTTATTTATTTATTCACGAGAGATACACAGAGAGAGGCAGAGACATAAGCAGAGGGAGAAGCAGGCTCCCTGCGGGGAGCCCGATGTGGGACTCGATCCCAGGACCCCGGGATCATGACCTGAGCCAAAGGCAGATGCTCAACCACTTAGCCACCCTGGTGCCCCTATCGTTTATTTTTTAAATTATATATGTGTGTGTGTTGAGTATGATCTGGAACACTCTCAAAGTTACACTTTTCGTCTGAACTCTGGGAGAGAGAGTTGTTGAGAGATCTTTTCCAAATACCGTGTTGTGTAATTCTTTCAAACAAAGATGTTCTCCTACATAACCCCAATAGAACCATCACAGTTAGAAAGCTAATATTGGTATATGATTTCTATTTAATTCTCAGGGCTCATTCAAGTTCTGCCAGTCTTCCCTATCCCGGCCCCCTTGCCCCACCACCAATGTTCTATAAAGCAAGAGGATCTGGTTCAGAATCACAAGTGGCATTTGGTTGTTGCATTTCTCTCAGGCTGAACTAGGTCCTCGGGTGTTCTCTGGCTCTCTCGACTCCAACACTTATACAGGGTTTTATAATAGGAAGGACAAGCAGGACTCCACGAAGCTCACAAGGCTTTCAGGAGCTGAAGGATACAATACAGTAGGAGGAAGAAAAGGCAGGCAAACAGGTGCACCGCCCAGGGTCCTCTCTGCCCTCGGTTTCGTCTCTCACAGGCTGTGGGCATGAAAGTGAGTTATCTCAAGCTCAGGGAAGCCAAGGCACGAGTCTGCTGAGGGGTTTTTGGTATCCCGTTGGTCACAGCTAATATCAGGTTGTATAACCAGGTAAACCAATTGCAGATCATAAACCCATGATTTTTCAATAAGCAATGTTAGATAAGCTGGGACAGGTTGGCTCCAGAGGGAGAGTCCCCTTTAACAGCACCTTATAAATTACTGGCTAGTACATTTCATCCTTGCTGTGTGTGGTTAATGGTCAGTGTCTTGGTTCCAGGTGTCTTTGAAGATGAACACAGAGCTGGCACAGAGTAGCTGTGAGTTAACAATGACCTTGACTGTTTTGAAGATTACAGACCAGTTAATTCTGTAGATTTTCCCTGCTTTGGGTTTTGCCAATGTTATAGGTTGTAGCTTCTGCATCTCTGGCAGTGCTGTCACAGAAGTGATGCTGAGTCATGCTCATTATATCCCAGCAGGTGGCACACGATTTTGATCTGTCCTCTGATTGGTGATGTTCCTCTTGATCCCTTCTTTTTTTTTAAGATTTTATTTATTTATTCATAAGAGACAGAGAGAGGAGAGGCAGGGAGACACAGGCAGAGGGAGAAGCAGGCTCCCTGCAAGGAACCCAATGTGGAACTTGATCCTGGGCCCAGGGATCACACCCTGAGCCAAAGGCAGACGCTCAACTGCTGAGCCACCCAGGCGTCCCCCTCTTGATCTTTTAATTAAGGAGGTACCTGCCAGGCTTTTGCACTGTAAAGTTACTCTTTTCCCCTCTGTAATTAACAAGCATTTTGTGCTGAAGTACTTTGAAACTATGTAAACATTCTATTCCTTATCAATCTTTCAATTTATTACGTACATATTTGTATCATTATGGATTTGTAAATCCTTATTCTTTATTATACCCTATTTTGATGCTCAGTTTTCCTAAATTTGGCCAGCATGAACCTTTTGATTTCTGTGTTCTTTTCAAATTCTTTAAGCATGTCCTTGTTTTCTGGCACAACCAGATATTCTAAGCTCATTTCCCCATAGCTGCCTTGGCAACCATTTCTCTGAGCATCCTGGTTCATTTTAGTATAGAATGGTATTTATAAGCCAAGATCCGTGGGGGGCCTGAGGGGCTCAGTTGGTTGGGTCTGCCTCTTGATTTCGGCTCAGGTAATGATCTCAGGGTGGTGAGATTGGTGCCCCGCCTGGGCTTGTGGAGACTCTGCTTGAGATTCTCTGTCCCTCTGCCACTCCCCCTCCTTTTCTCTCTCTCTCTCTCTCTCTCTCTCTCTCTCAAATAAATGAATCTTAAAAAAGCCAAGATCCAGATGTGAGGGGCTCATTATTATGGAGTTTTTCTGCTCTCAAGCCCTCTCAGTGGATAGAAGCAGGGAATATATGAATATACATATAGACACATGGACCCATACATCTTTTTTTTTCTATATCTGTAAATCATACTGAAAACCATGAGTCACACCATTACTTCCAACTTTAATCCAACACCACTTACCACCAGGTCTATCTCAGTTTTCTCCCTTTACATATTTAACTCCCTTCTCTGACAATGAGAAATCTGCTTTCCCTTAACCTTAAATATTTGCTTATTTGATCAGTCCCCCAGCATATAACCCTTCCCTCTCCTTCATGGACCCTTCCACACCCTACCTGGGCTCCAAAACCCCACACTGGGTCAACCTTCCATGTGGACACCTACCTTGCTCTGCACCACATAATGGCTTTAAGATCAAATTGTTCAAGAAGAGAAAGGAAGAAAAGTCTTCCATATATTTTTGATGACACAAGTTGTCTCATAAACAGATAAGACCTTGACCCCCTCACTCCTCTAACCTCACACCCCTCTAGATTCATCCTTGAGATTGTAGCAAGTATAATGATGCCAAGAGGTGGACTAGCCATACTCAAAGCCTATTTGCATCTCATAAACTTTTGCTAAGAAATTTAAACCTGTGACTTATCTTTTTAAAGATTTTATTTGTTTATTTGAGAGAGAGAGAGAGAGAGAGAGAGCATGGATGGCAGGAGGGGCAGAGAGAGAGGCCCAGTTGGGGTGTGTGGGGAGCTTGACCAGGCTTGATCCCAGGACTCTGAGATCATGACCTGAGCTGAACTCAGATGCTTAACCAAATGAGCCACCCAGGCACTCCTAAATGTGACTTATTAAGGAGGACACAGACATGACGCTTTTTTAGTAAACATCTTAGGCAACAAAATCTGCTCTTGGGTAGGCACCAGTAGGAGCAAGTCCAGATGCAGCCCTGCCATGAGTGAGTTGATAAAAATAGCGGACACTGATCAGGGAGTTTTTCCCAGAGTTCTGGAGGCCAAGGATTTTACCTGGTGTTTAATTTAGCCTTTTTGAAATCTTTTTTTTAAATAACATTTTATTTTTTTTAAGATTTATTTATTCATGAGAGAGAGAGAGGTAGAAACACAGGCAGAGGGAGAAGCAGGCTCCATGCCAGGAGCCCGACTCGGGACTGGATCCTGGGACTCCAGGATCGCGCCCTGGGCCAAAGGCAGGTGCTAAACCGCTGAGCCACCCAGGGATCCCCGCCTTTTTGAAATCTAATCTACATATTAAATCATTATTCAATCAATTCCTCCTATAGGTCAGACACAATGCTAAGTGTGGTATGTAGAGTGAATAAGACAGATGTGACCTTTGCCCTCTTGGAGGTTATAGAGTAAGGTGCATCGAGAACAAATACACAAAAATAAATATGTAATTAAGAGAGAATAATTGAGGGACGCCTGGGTGGCTCAGTGGTGATGAGCCTGGGGAGGGGCGGGGGCAGCCCTAGAGACCACTCTGAGAATTTAGGCTCTTACTCAATAGAGAAACCACTGCAGGACTTGGAAGAAGGATCGATGTGGCCTGATTTTTAAAAATCCCTTTCCGTTTCCTTTGCATTAGTAAATCTCAGCCTAAAAGGGGCCTTGGGTCTAGGAATTTAGAGCAATTGCTCTGGAACACTTTTTCAACCATTTTACATTATCACCCTCCCCCTAACCATACCCCACCCTCCCCAAAACAATTTAATACCACAGATATACTATCTATCTGTTCATATACCATAGCTCTTTGAAAGCCACAAACCATTGTAATATCTCAGATTTTTTTGTCCCCCCTCCCCCAAGAACTAGTTTTTACCCCCTGGAGGCAATATCACCCCGATGAAAAATAAGTACTCTTCAACAATGCTTACCTGTTCCAACAGCCATAGAACCTCTTGAGTTAAGATTTTTAGAACCCCTGAGGGGCTTATAATCAGATACCTTTAATATGCTCCTGCATGATTCCCAGGCGTTCTGGCCCATGGGCTTCTTCAGTAACTTGTCTGAGGTTCTTCTTGACAATTCCCTTCCAACCAAATAGGAGTCAGAAACAACTCAACTAATTCTGGTTTGGTAGGAAACAGTGATGTTGGGGAACGAGAGGCAAGAAATGGCCTCTCTCATGAGTCAGTCAAGTAGTTTTCAATATCTGGACAATAAGAATTCAAGAACTCAGGATGCCTGGGTGGCTCAGTGGTTGAGCGTCTGCCTTCAGCTCAGGGTGTGATCCTGGAGTCCCAGGTTTGAATCCCACATCAGGCTCCTTGCATGGAGCCTGCTTCTCACTCTACCTGTGTCTCTGCCTCTCTCTGTGTGTGTCTCTCATGAATAAATAAATAAAATCTTAAAAAAAAAAAAAAAACTGAAGAACTCCTCACCCATTTCATGTTTCTCCATTTCTACTCTCCACAAATAATTATGAGTGCTGGTCCCAGGTCTTGGGTGTCAAGGATTAAGATGAGAAGAAAATGGCTCTTTCCAAGGTTCATGTCACCCATCTCCAAGATGGCTGCAAGCCAAGAGGGATTAGCTGTAATGTACCTTTTACCTCTGGTTCCTGGGTTATGTAAAGATATAAGGGAACTTCCTCCATACTTACTTCACAGACTGACAAAAATCCATTTGTTTATAAATTATTTCATTGTAAATTACTCCCATCCTTCATTAATCACAAAACCAAATACTGTATCTCCGGGATGGTCTGTGTGCCTGGTCTGGGGCCAGGTCAGCCTCCATGACCAAGTTGAGCTTATGCCCCAGTTTGTTGAAGTAACATAGCAAAGGAATCTCTTTTCTGTAAGAATAGAACATACACAAAGGAGGAAGTGCTGATAGAAAATAAACAGGGGAAAGGTACTCACATCATAATGAAAGAAATGCAAATTAAAACAGGGAAGAGGTAATTTTTAAATAGCCAATAAGGAAAACATTTAAAACACAGTAGTAGTCAATGATGACAGGAAGAAGGAAACTCCTGCAACATTTCTTGAAGTTTCTCTCACTGATCATGAGATGGAAAAATTTTCATATTCTTCTAAGTAGCAATGACATTGCCAGGGCTCTGCCCTAAGGAAATAAGCTGAAATGTGGACAAAGTTTATTTATAAGGATATTCATCACCATGTTTAATATGCCAGGAAAAAATGTAAACTCCAGATCTCCAACAATTTGAACAAAATATGATATGCTGTGCAATTGTAGGAAGTTACATTGACGAAGACTTTCTTCTTTTTAATATTTTATTTATTTATTTGAGAGGGAAAGAGAGAGAGCATGCAAGCATGAGTGGCAGGGAGGGGCAGGAGAAAGAGAAACAGGGCAGCCCAAGTAGTTCAGCAGTTTAGTGCCGCCTTCAGCCCAGGGTGTGATCCTAGAGACCAGGGATCGAGTCCCATATCGGGCTTCCTGCATGGAGCCTGCTTCTCCCTCTGCCTGTGTCTCTGCCTCTCTCTCTCTCTCTCTCTCTCTCTCTCTGTGTCTCTCATGAATAAATAAATAAAATCTTTAAAAAAAGAGAGAGGGAGAAACACACCCTGCTGAGCAGGGAGCACGATTCAGGACTCCATCCCAGGACCCCTGAGCTGAAGGCAGACATGTAACAGACTGAGCCACCCAGGAGCACTTGATGAAGACTTTTTAAGGGCATGGGGAATGTTTACAATATACTGTTAAATAGTATATTGAAATTAATTATAATATTTTCCTAATTATGTGAAGAAACATTGATTAAGGGACACTTGCCTGGCTCAGTCAGTGGAGCATGCAACTCTTGATCTTGAGGCCATGAGTTCAAGCCCCATGCTGGGTGTGGAGATTACTTAAATAAATAAATAAATAAATAAATACATACATACATACATACATAAATAAATAAAAACTAAAAAAAAAAAAAATAGAGACTCCAAAGAGAGAAACAAATATATTAAAATGGTGACAGTGGTTGCCTCAAAGTATGAGTGACATTTAATTTTTTTCCTGGCTACTTTACATTTTAAAAATTATCTCTGGGGGTGCCTGTCTGGCCCAGTTAGAAGAACATGCAACTCGATCTCAGGGTCCTGAGTTCAAGCTCCACATTAGGTAGGGATTATTTAAATAAATTAAACTTAAAAAGTTTTTTTAATTAAAAAGAAAAATAAATAAAACTTTAAAAATTTTAAACATAAAAATTATCTCCAAATTGTCTATATTGAACAGGCTTTCTTTGGTAACCAAGGGAGAGAAGCACACAAGGAAAGCAATTATAAGAATCCAATTAGATTGTTTCCCAGACACAGGGCAGCTCCTCGGAGGCCTAGAAGCTAGGGAAGGGTCTGGGAAGATGGTAATGCTTCTTAGAGCCTGCCAAGATGGTGGAAAGACCCAGACGAGAGGCAGCAGGGCCTAGACAAAGTTGCAAGGCTCCAATCAATGACCTTCCATCGAGTTCTCCCACTGGTAGTAGGGACTTAGAGAGGTGAGGGCTGGGGGATGGATTTTCAGCCTTTCAGCAGGAGAGCTGGCACTCCACCAAGGCCAAAGCCCAGGCCATCGGTCAGCTGGGACCTCCTGCCACCCTCTCACCCACAGGGAGCACCAGCTGCATGGCTGAACCCAGCATGTTTTTAGTGCTTATTGTATTATATTTCAGACATTAAAAAAAGGAGACCATGGATTTCAGTTCACAAAACAGGCCACCTCTGGTCTGGTCATCTTTGCTCATGCAATAAATTTATTTATTTATTTATTTATTTATTTATTTATTTATTTATTTATTTATTTATTTAAAAGACTTTATTTATTTGAGAGGGTGAGAGAGAGAGCACAAGTAGAGGGAACAGCAGAGGGAGAGGGAGAAGCAGGCCCCTCACTGAGCAGGGGGCCCAAGGAGGGGCTCGATCCCAGGACCCGCAGGATCCTGACCTGAGCTGAAGGCACACACTTAACCCGCCAAGCCACTCAGGTGCCCCCATGTGATGAATTTTTAAAATAGTATTGAGCAAGCCTAACCATTGCAGCAGTTGAATCTGGAGAATGTCTGCCTCTGGGTTTTTAGGAATCATCTTTGGAAGGGATGGGGAATCTATTGGCAGGAGCTGAGGAGAAACAGTTTCCTGTCCCTCAGCCCCCACAGGCAGGCACACAACGGGTAAAACCAAAATGCTGAATGGACTCAAAGGACATAGTCAGAAAGGCTACAAGGCTTCAAGTGCAAAAAAAGAGAGAAATGGAGGACAAGTGGAACGAACTGTTTCTTTGTGATTATGTGAAGAAATAATCACATGCAAAAATGCCTTAAACCGTTGAACTAAAAGGTTAGAAATAAGAGCTACAAGGTAAGGATAAAAACTCTGATAAAAACATTTGGAACATTGAAAAAGTTCTCAAACTGGAGCCAGCTAAAAGTAGACCAAAGAAATTGGCAAGAGGTGTATGATTAAAAAAGAAAAAAAATGAAGACTAATGCAATTATGCAGAATAAACCATTTTTTGGTCTGCACAAGGATAAAATAAAAGTGAACACAAATCATTTCAAAGATAGAGGGATAAAAATGAAAAAGTCAAAACTGCACCTGGTCCAAGGACAGAGAGCTCCACGGGCAGCCCTCACACTATTTGGAAGGCTATTCTAGATGACTTCCTTGTCACCTCCCCACCCCTGATTCTCCTCCCTGCTCCAGGCTGGCTGATTCTCTACCTGGAGCAGAGGGAGAAGAGCCCTGACAGTGCCAAGTCCCCTGGGCTCTCTGTGGGTGCCCCTGGTCCACAGGAGAACCAGGCCCAGCACCAGCAAGTTCAGCGAGCCTGGTGCCACGATGACCAGCTGGGTGACCTTGGGTGCATGTCTGACCTCGGGTCCTCATTGGAAAGCTTTTGACCTTGCAGTCTTTCCTTGAGGTGCCCCATGAGCACTAGAGGAAGGGCCACCATGGCTTCTACCTTTCTTGGGGGCTTTAGGATGGTAGAGACACACATCGTGAATACTGTGCACATACCACCTGCTTCTCAGCACTTCCTTTCTGCCTTTCTGGCTTGTTTTTCCATTGCCTTTTCATTTCAACAGAGTCAAAGGAGGTCTTTCCAGGAAGGATCCGGAAGAAAAGAGGGAAGAAATTTCTCTCCAGCAGCTGGGAGCTTCTCCCCTCAAAGAAACCATCTAAACTGCCATGAGCATGCTGGCAGCACCTCATCTGATGTCCAGACACCCTGGGGCTTTTCCTGATGGAGGGTGAGATTGGCCAAGGAACATGGTGGCTCTGCCAGCCCATGCCAAAGAGCTGTCCACACACCAGGGCTGTGGTTACTGGTTACCACCAACAGCCAATTGATATCACAAATATGTACAAAGTCAAGAGAAACCATGTCCAGGGACCAAAGGAGGAACTCTTTTTCTTTCCCATCCCTGAATCAGCCCCTTAAAACCTCTGTTCAAAAAAAAAAAAATAAATAAATAAATAATTTAAATTTAATAAATAAAGAAATAAAACCTCTGTTCATTTTTGTTCCACCTAAACACTGTCTTTGCAAAGTAAGAGTGGCTGACATTTGTGCCCCTGGTTGTCCCTGGGACAGCCTCACCCAGCTTGTCCTTGAGAATTCATTCTGCTCCACTCTGGCATTTACTCTGTCCTGCTGTATATACAATTAAAGCTCTCTTCTCCTGTGTGTGTGACTTACCTTCTCAACTAGCAAGTGTGGGATTTGCACAAGGCACGTGCTTAGTAAGTAGTCGGTGAATACGTGGTGAAACCAGACTCAGGCAGTGGATAGAGACCTCTATCCATCACCAGCATTCCCAGCAATTCCACCTTGCAGAAACGGGTTATGGTTTGGTTTTCCAAAAGACAAACTCCTGCTGTCCCTCTGACCTCAGATCCATTTCCAGCCCAGATGTTGGACATGTGCCTGCATCCCTGACCTTTGCCTTTATTGGAATTCAGATTGGGTTCATAAGGAATTCAAATTCTGGCTCAATGAATAGTCTTGGGTGAATTTCCTTGTCTGATTCCTTCCTCCTAGAATTGCCAGAGAATCAATGAGATCAGTGTTCCACCCCTAAAGCTCAAGAAAAAAGCACAATCTGGGGGAAAAGTAAGAATATCACAGTTTGGGCAGGAACCACTACATTATGTCATTTCACCAAGGCCATATTTCAGCAGCTTTTCCATTGGAACAGAGACTAAATGAGAATCCTCCAAAAAGCTGTCCTAAGGCATGAGCCTTGGTGCACCAAGTCCTCAATCCCTCCCATAGATTTAACCTCTCATTCGACAATCCTTTATGTGGGCTTTTCTATTTGAGTTGTTGTCAACCTACAGCTCTCAGCAGATCAGTAAATTTGAAAGGCAGAGGGATGCTGTCATACTTTAAGATTCACCTTGGGAGTCACCTCCTCCAGGCAGCAGCATTCCCTGACCTTCCCTGCCTGCCTCTGGGCTCCGATGATTCCCTCCTCACATTCTCCCCACTGTGTTGTAATGGATCCATTATATGCTGATCTATCCTAGTGGCTCCTTGAGGACAGAGTTAGGCTATCTTTTTGTGTATATGTCATGGTCCACACATAGTAGGTACTCAGTTCATGTTGCTGGAGCAGAGAAAATAGTCACGAGGATTTAAAAAAAAGTGACCTGTCACTGCTGAACTCTGGGAGAGGAGGCAGAAAAACAAAATGGAAGACCTGGATAGAAAAACAAGATTTTCATACATGTTTTATTAAAAAACAGAATTTGAGTAAATTTGAAGATCTAATTGACTTTATTCAGCAATTCATAAAACAGGCAACAGCTTATGCAGAACATAGAAAGAAGCTCCGAGGATCTATACAAAACAGAAGACTTTATGGACAGAAAAAGACAGGGATACAGGAGTAATAAACAAAAGGAAGGATTATGTTGGGCATGGTCACCTTCCTTGAGAAGAATGGGGGGTCTATCAAGCAGATGACCTCATTAGTGTTGATCAGGAAATTCCAGACTGATTGGTTTAAAATTCCACTCCTAGGAGAGGCTAAAACTTCAATTAGGTATTAAGTCTTGGTTTGTTGGTATAGGGCTTAGCACAAGTGACTTCATTTTGGCCTGTTTCTTTTTTTAACAGCTCCCCTCTTTTGATTAGACTCTCAGCCTGAAAGATGTGATAAAAATTTAAGGCATTAGTGCCATTCTCAGCTACTGCTCTGTAGTTCTCATAGCCTTTACTGATCCTCTGGTTGACACAGAAGTCACGGGTCATGATGGTTTTTGCAAGGTTTTTGCTGAATCTCTATTGTATTCACAAGTCATGACTTCAGGTTTACAATATTTTAGTCTTTATTCTTTTCTGATGTCCTAGTCTTAGGGCAATCATTTGTTTGATGCTTAACAGCTACGAACATGCATTTAAAGCTTTTGAGAAAAATCAACATGCCAGGAGATCACTATGGTTATTAAAAACAGGATAATTCCCAATGTCTAGAGTACGCTTCAGAGCCATGGTCCCCAAGACCCAAGCCAATCAAAATCAAATGAGTCAAGGACCCCTTTGTAGGAGTCACCTTTTTAAGCCAAGCAGCTCATTCAATGTAATTATGTAATTGTACGTAATTATGTACAATGGAGTTTATATAATGGAGTTTTAACTTCCCCAGAAGTGTTAATCCAGGTATAACAGGTGGTGTTGGCCACAGCACAGACACCTCGCTTGGCTAAAAGATCATAAAGGGTTATCCAAGAACAACTTGGGCCAGAGAATCTAAGGATTTTTGTTGGGTAGCTATTGCTTTAGCAGGAAATCCTGTAATATTTTCAAGAGTTAAGAAGAGGTTCCTGATTATAGCCTCATTTACATTTACTCTTAACTGGGGAAGTAGGGCCCTGCCAAAGGAAGCATAAATGAATCATAAATGCTTCCTGGTAATTCCTGCTTGATTCTGGACTGGAAAAGTAACACTCACAAAGCCAGTAAAAATTTAAAAGGCTGTAGACCACACAGGGAATTTTATTCTGGTTGCCTTTGCCTTGTGTCCCTTTCTTGGCATATAGCCTTGACACAGAGTCCCTCAAGTTTGGCATTGTTAACCAGAAACAGTGAAATGGACCAAGGGGTCTCTGACATCATGGATAGGTCAGAGTTTTTGATGACAAATCCAGAAGTCTGAAAGATTACCCCCTTAGTAATGGCCTGGAGATACAGATGACGGTGTTATCTTTCTAGGCCATGCCAGAGTAAATGAAAGAAAAGAAGAAAGGGTTTCATGTTTAATTAAAGTTTGAAGTTTTGATTCAGCATCTTGGGTGGAAGCACTCGGTATCAGTGTCAGCTGCTTCTCCTCCTGGTCACTTTGGTTTGGAGATCTCCCGGGTCTGCACAGGACCATACAGACCCGGGATAGTCCCTTTGAAAGAGATTCAAGGGCAGTTCTTGTTCTAAGCAATTCCAAATCAGAAGGGTGGGAGAAAATTAGAAACATTTGGGGATATTCAGAAGAATGCACGATTGAGTCCAGTTTACAGGAAACCTCAAAGACAATGAACAGGATCAAAATCTATTATCTATACAAAGATGCAAACATTATTTTTCTCTCTACAGTCATCCCCTGCTTTTTTTTTTTTTTTACCAAAGATAATCACAGTAAAACTAATTTATTTGCATTCAACTTGGCCTGATTATTTACATAAGTGTAGCAAGAATAGTGATTGACATATAAGTTCTTTTTAAGATAGCTTTGTTTGAACTTTTTATAAGGATCTCAGATTGAACTCTTAAAAGCCCAAGTCCAGGAAGCCAAGCCAAGGATAAAGCAGTTCCTTAAAGCTGCCTGGTCATATCTGAGCTTTGCATATCTTTCTCAAATATGACATTCCAAACAAAGCTTTGGTAATATAGCCAGTGTTTCCAATTGTGTCCTGTTACAAGGAGAATAGATTATTGTTAAATTTATGTACATAATTAACTGTATTGCCATGAAAAGAATACTCAAGAGTTTCTGGAGGGATCAGGTAGGGAGAGAAAATTAATGTTTCACCTTTGTTTACAAAATTGCTATAAGCCATAGTAAGAGAAAAAAGAACAAAGTTTTCTTAAATATGGAAAAACAAAATGTTAAGAAACCAGCAATGTTTCAAACAAAAAGTCATAAAAATTATGATCATCCTCATCAGTTCAGTTGGTCCCATGTTAATTCTTTTTTTTTTTTTTTTTTTAATTTTTTTTATTTATTTATGATAGTCACAGAGAGAGAGAGAGAGAAGCAGAGACATAGGCAGAGGGAGAAGCAGGCTCCGTGCACCGGGAGCCTGATGTGGGATTCGATCCTGGGTCTCCAGGATCACGCCCTGGGCCAAAGGCAGGCGCCAAACCGCTGCGCCACCCAGGGATCCCCCATGTTAATTCTTATTCTGCTTGAATCTAGTTTTTTTCCATTAGTTCTGGAAATTCTTACCAGTTCAGTTTTATGAACTTAAAGTTATTTTTAAAAACAACAACAACAACAACAACCCTGTATTCTAGAGTACTTTCCATGAGTTTCCTTGAAGATGAAGTAGTTTGTAGGAACACTTTTGTAAAAGCATCAGGGTAAAATAATAACTCTAAATGACAAAGATTTTTATTTTTATTTTATTTTTTTTTGACAAAGATTTTTAAATGTCCATTATTAAAGACCTGATAAGAGTTCATTATAATGGAATTGACAAGAAAGTTTGGTTATTTCTGTGACACTCATATTTTATTTTATTTTATTTTATTTTATTTTATTATTTATTTTTAAAGATTTATTTATTTATTTGTGAGAGAGAGGGGAGGAGGAGGGAAAATGCAAGCGGGGGCAGGGGCAGAGGGAGAGGGAAAGAGAATCTGAAGCAGACTCCCCACCAAGCATGGAGCCCAACGTGGGCACAATCTCATGACTCTGAGATCATGGCCTGAGCCAAAATCAAGAGTTGACCACTTAACTGACTGAGCCACCCAGGCACCTCTTTTATTAACTTCTTATTTGACAATGCTTCCTACATAATTTAACATATCAAATTAGCCTGATTAGTTTCACATCTCCCCTCATATAAAGAGAGAAAACAAACCTCTTCAGATGTTTGAAGGACATCCAAAAAATCCCAGTTAGTTTGAGATCAAACAGACTTGGGACACCTGGGTGGCTCAGTGGTTTGGTGCCTGCCTTCTGCCAAGGGCGTGATCCTGGAGACCCAGGATCCAGTCCCACCTCAGGCTCCCAGCATGGAGCCTTCTTCTCTCTCTCTGCCTGTATCTCTGCATCTTTCTCTCTGTATCTCTCATGAATAAATAAATAAAATCTTAAAAAAAACAGACTTTATTGGGGTGCCTGGATGGCTCAGTTGGTTAAGCATCTGACTGTTGATCTCAGCTCAGATTTTTTTTTAAAGATTTATTTATTTATTCATTCAGAGACAGAGAGAAGCAGAGACACAGGCAGAGGGGGAAGCAGGCTCCATGCAGGGAGCCCGACATGGGACTCCATCATGCAGGGAGCTTGACGTGGGACTCGATCCTGATCCTGGGTCTCCAGGATCACACCCTGGGCTACAGGCAGCGCTAAACCGCTGCGCCACTGGGGCTGCCCTCAGCTCAGATTTTGATCTCAGGGTTGTGAGTTCAAGCCCCATCTTGGGCTCCATACTGGTCGTGGAGACTACTTAAAAACAAAAAGAGGGATCCCTGGGTGGCGCAGCGGTTTAGCGCCTGCCTTTGGCCCAGGGTGCGATCCTGGAGACCCAGGATCGAATCCCACCTCAGGTTCCCTGCATGGAGCCTGCTTCTCCCTCTGCCTATGTCTCTGCCTCTCTCTCTCTCTCTGTGATGACTATCATAAATAAATAAAATTAAAAAAAAAGATTTCATTGAAAAATTTGATTTTGGGAAAGCTTGTAAAAAAATATCAAAAGCTTTTGGGGTGCCTGGGTGGCTCAGTCGGTTATGCATCTGACTCTTGATTTTGGCTCAGGTTGTAATTTCCGCCTTATGAGATGGAGCCCTCTGTTGGGCTCTATGCTGAGTGTGGAGCTTACTTGAGATTCTCTCTCTCTCTCTCTCTCTCTCTCTCTCCCTCTGCTCTGCCCCCCCAACTCACACACACACAATCACACACATGCGCTCTCACTCTCTCTATATCTAAAAAAAAAAAATCAAAAGTTCTTAAAACTTTTGTCAAATGTGAAACATTACTTCATTATCTATTTAACCAAAGTGATAAAGACTTCACAGACAAATCTAAACAGTTATATAATTCTGAGAAAAACTTAGTTCTATTTATATTGAGAGTATTAGATTTAAGTAATCAAAGACCAGATGAAGAGAGCAAACACAGGAAATAGTTTTGATAAAAAAAGATCAAAGGTAGGGTCACCTGGGTGGCTCAGTTGGTTAGGTGCCCAACTCTTGATTTCAGCTCAGGTCAGGATCTCAGAGTCCTGGGATTGAGCTCTGCATCAGGCTCCATGCTTAGCAGGGAGTTTGTTTCTCCCTTGCACCACCCCTCCCCCATTCATGCGCCTGCATTTTCTCTCTCTCTCTCTCTCTCCTAAATAAATAAATAAAACCTTAAAAAAAAGATTAAAGGTAAATAAAACCTGATGTACCTGGCTGGCTCAGTCGGAAGAGCATGTGACTCTTAATCTCAGGGTTGTGAGTTTGAGTCCCACATTGTGTGCAGAGATTTCTTAAATAAATAAGCTTAAAACAAGTAAAGAAAACCCAAGAAAATGTGTCCCTTCAGCAGATGAAAGAAAAAATTAAGGTTTAGTTTCACAGAAGTATGCTATAGATGCTAAAACTTTTTAACCTTTAAATTCATTTAACCTGGCCACACTAAAATTCCTTTCCCAAGATTTCTTTCTATAAAACTTCTGCAGCTTTGTTTCTGACATTCAAATTTGTCTTATGTTTTTCCTCTTTAGACAACCAGCCTCAGATTGGGACAAAATTACTTTCTTTTCCCTCAACACAATAACATACCTCCACTCCTCATACATTCTTTTATCAAAAAACACATATCTTACTTTCCTTATATGTGGAATATTTAGTATTTCTAATAGCTTACATATTAGAATTTTTAACCCTTAAGAGAAAAAGAAGCAAACCAAAGAAAAGGAAGCAAATAATTGTGAAATGTTACTCTAGCATTCTATAGATTGGCCACTTAATGAATACATTTAGATTCTAGACAAAGTCAGTGGTGCCTGGGGGGCTCAGCTGGTTGAGCGGACCTTCGTTTTGGCTCAGATTGTGATCTTAGGGTGGTGGGATGGAGCCCCACACCAGGCTCCATGCTTAGTGTGGAGTCTCCTGGAGAGTCTCTCTCTCCCTCCCCACAGGTTGTGTGCTCATGCAGGCTCTCTCTCCCTCTCAAAATAAATAAATAAAACTTAAAAAAATATACTAGACAAATTCAGCTATTGTCTCAAGATATTTTTCCTGCTGACAAATTTTGTAAGCAATCATAGGAACTTATGAGGCCTTTTTTGTGAGCCTGGCTGGAATAAAAATACTATATTCAATACTGATAACTCTAAAAAACAAAACAAAACAAAAAAACCCTGATAACTCTAAAGACATGCCTGCCTTAATTCAATCAACAAACTTAAACTAGCTTTAATACTAAATATTCCTCACATCACATGACCCTGAAATTCATCTGGATTGAGTTTCTTTCTTTTTTTTAAAAAATATTGATTTATTTATTTGAGAGGGAGAGAGCATGTGCACACGTGTGGCAGGAAGGGGCAGAGGGAGGGAGGGAATTTCAAGCAGACTCCCTGCTGTTCTTGGAGCCTGACACAGGACTCTATCCCACAACCTGGAGATCACAACCAGAGTCAAAAACCAAGATCCCTAGGTGGCTCAGTGGTTTGGCGCCTGCCTTTGGCCCAGGGCGCAATCTTGGAGTCCCGGGATCAAATCCCTGTCGGGCTCCCTGCATGGAGCCTGCTTCTCCCTCTGCCTCTCTCTGTCTATCATGAATGAAAAAAAAAAAAAAAACAACAAGAATTGGATGCCCAACTGACTCCACCACCCAGGCACCCCCATCTGGATTATGTTTCTATTATATTTCTGTGAATTTAATTTATATAAGCACTTAATTTTCTTAAGCCAGTTAAGGGGAGCTCTTCTGCAAATTAATCTTGGCAATGCCATCTGGTGGTATAAAATGCCACACATCTACACCACACACATATATATAGACACAAGTGAACATACAACAGACACATAAAGACCTCATAGCTTCCACTCTAAGATTTCAACCATAATATAGGCATTTGTGGAGAAGACAATTAAAGTTGCTATTGTTTTTTATTTGCTTAAATTTCAAATAACCTTTCCTTTTTTTTTCCTGATAAGAATTGCTTCCCTGAAGTTGATATTTCACTTTATTTAAAAATGTTTAATTTTATTGATTTTTAAGTAAGCTCTACACCCAATGTGGGGCTTAAATTCACAACCCTGAGATTAAGAGTTACATGGTCCAGGACACCTGGATGGCTCAAAGTTTGAGCGTCTGCCTTTGGCTCAGGTCGTGGTCCCGGGATCCTGGGATCGAGTCCCACATCGGGCCCACTGCATGGAGCCTGCTTCTCCCTTTGCCTGTGTCTCTGCCTCTCTGTGTGTGTGTCTCATGAATAAATAAATAAAATCTTAAAAAAAAAAAAAAAGAGTCATATGGCCCACCGATGGAAGCCAGCCAGGCACCGCTGATGTTGGTATTTTAAAGAGATGACCTAGGTAAAATTTCCTGGAGAAGACCAGGCGACACACTTACATCTCAGAGGCACAAGGACAAGTGTTTGGAGAGAAGTAGGGGAGGTTTAGGGATTGGTTAAAAAAAAAAATTGACAGACTGAATTGTTCCTGGAGCCGCACCTGAGGTCCTGTGAAGACTTGTGTTGTAAAAACAAAGACAGCTATTTTTAATTCTTCACAAAATTGTATTGCCACCTAAAAGATATCAGAAAAGACTGGCACATCCATCTATCCATGTTGGAAAGGTTTTCTGTCCCTTTGGAGACATTTCGCATAGGGGTGAAGGCCCTCCCCCCCAAAAAAGTTCTTTTCAGGCTCTGTTTATCATCTACCAACCTGTCCAACTTCCAACCACAGAGCTACTTAAAAATTCTTTTAAATATTTTGTCAGTTTCAGCTAGGAAAAACAGCAAATATTTCTGGCAGTATTAAACAACTCCATGGGAGGGCCAAGACCCATCCTCAAGGAGGGTGAAAAAAGATATTATCTTCACAAGATCCACAGTCACTCCCAAAGATCAGTAATCAATGGCCTGGATTTTTTGAAAAGGGAAGAACAACATGCCTCTGGCCCTTAGATTGGCCTTTGACCTATAGGAGTGCAAGATACCCAAAGAGGACCATCCATAGGCTTGAGTGGTCTTTTTTTTAAAGATTTTATTTTTTAATTCATGAGAGACACAGAGAGACAGAGACAGAGACACAGGCAGAGGGAGAAGCAGGCTCCATGCAGGGAACCTGATGCGGGACCACGACCTGAGCCAAAGACAGATGCTCAACCACCGAGCCACCCAGGTGCCCGCCTTGACTGATCTAATTTCAAAAGGTACCTGTTTAACAGCATCTCCATAGTGGAAAGGCAGTTCAGACAGGATCATAGAACTAGTGCTCAAAGGATCATTAAGAGAAGCAATAGGGGGATCCCTGGGTGGCGCAGCGGTTTAGCGCCTGCCTTTGGCCCAGGGCGCGATCCTGGAGACCCAGGATCGAATCCCACGTCAGGCTCCCAGTGCATGGAGCCTGCTTCTCCCTCTGCCTGTGTCTCTGCCTCTCTCTCTCTCTCTCTCTCTCTGTGACTATCATAAATAAATAAAAATTAAAAAAAAAAAAAGAGAAGCAATAGGATTACTTCCGCCTAGTCTTTTGTTCTCCATACCTTTTATATCTTTAATTTTTCATTAGCCTTTATCATAAGTCTTTCAATGAAGCTATTTTGTAATTTTGAAGCCTTTTGGAGGTTTCTGCATGCCAATAGGTATCCCGTTCTTGTTTAATTTGAAAACCCCTACTTTCAAGTGCGCTTTTTAAAGAATAAGCTTCGATCCACATAATGGCCATTGTAATTTCAGGTTGTTTTTATTTATTTGGTTGGGTTTTTTTTTTAATTTTTAAAATTTAAGTTAAATTTAGTTTACATATCGTGTATTATTAGTTTCAGGGGTAGAATTTAGTGATTCATCAGTTGCATTTAACACCCAGAGCTCATCGCATCACCCAGATACCCAGTCCTCTCACCCACCTCCCCTCCAGCAAACCTCAATTTGTTGCCTAGAGTTAAGAATCCCTTATGGTGTGCCTCCCTCTCTGTTTCTATCTTGTTTTGTTTTTCCTTCCCTTCCCCTACATTCATCTGTTTTCTTAAATTCCACATATGAATGAAATTATACCATACCATATTTGTCTTTCTCTGACTTATTTCACTTAGCATAGTACCCTCTAGCTCCATCCACAGTGTTAAAGTGGCAAGATTTCATTCATTTTGATGGCTCAGTAATATTCCATTGTATGTATATCCAATGTCTTCTTTATCCATTCATCTGTCGATGGTCATCTGGGCTCTTTCCATAGTTTGCCTATCATGGACATTGCTGCTATAGCACGATTTTGCCATATTTGTAGCTGTCTGCAGTTTCAGGGACCACTGTTCTTAGATATAAAATCAACAGCTAAAATAAAATAAAATTAAATTAAAATAAAATAAAATCAACAGCTGAGCTGAAAGTAGTAGGCTCCACTCTTTGGAATTCAAAGACCCCATTTATTATTATTATTATTATTATTATTATTATTATTATTATTATTATTTTAGCTAAGGCTTTGGGTATTTTGGAGCCCAACTAATACCCAAAAAGGATGTGCCATTGAGTTGGGAATTATGTGATGTTTTACCATGTACCTTGTTGCCTTGTTGTTCTGAGGTACCATGTACCTCAGAAATCTTGAGTTTGGTAGGTGACCTAGTGTCAATCTAACCTGTTCTGAGACCAATTTATCCTAACATGGAGTGGTTAGGTGGCAAATGTTCTAACAGCTTTTAAATGCTTTAAATGCTCACCAATTTTTGTAGACTTTTTTTTGACTCCTGGAGTTCTCATTAGCAACTAGCCTTTATCTATGTAAGACTAGACAAAGAAACAGGTACACCTTAATACATGAGTAATAACCAAGACATGTCACTGCATCCTGGCCAAGCAAATGGCCTGTGCACACCACCAACAACTGCCTTGGAACCTCAGACTGGGGCAAGAATGGGACCAGCAGACCCCAACAACTGGGGACTGAGGATTGCTGCTAACAGTTCCCATGAGGATCTTCAGAAAGGGTTAAGGGCTGGGTGTTTTCCACTCAAAAACCTGGGTGGCTCAGCTGTTGAGCATCTGCCCTTGGCTCAGGGTGTGATCCCAGAGTCCCGGGATCGAGTCCCACATCAGGCTCCCTGCATGGAGCCTGCTTCCCCCTCTGCCTCTGCCTGTGTCTCTGCCTCTGTGTGTGTGTGTGTGTGTGTGTGTCTCATGAATTAAAAAAACAAAACAAAACAAAACAAAACCTGGGAATTGCTGTCTGGAAGGCTAGAGGCTTGACTCTAGGCAGAATCACCTGGCAGCTCAGTTGGACTCCAGACAGAATTGTCTACCAGCTCAGGCTGATCCATCCTGTATCAGAAGGTCAATTAGACCAGGAGCCAGATGCAAATAAAGCAGAGCTCAGAACCAAGAGAAACTTACCCATAGCCTCAGAAACAGCAAGAAAGGCAGAAAAGTCAAAAAGAGATTTTAGGGTACCACACCTATGTTTCTTGTCCCCAAATGCCCTCAGAAGTTTGGCTTTGGGGATACTAACCTGGCTCAGTCAGTAGAATATCTATCTCTTGATCTCAGGGTCCTGAGTTTAAGCCCCACATTGTACATGGAGCCTACTTTAAAAAAAATAAAAAAATAATAAAAAAATAAATAGAGTTTGGCTTTGGATCCTGTCACTACTGCCAAATTAAATTTGAAGATCTAATTGGCTTTATTCAATGATTCATGAATTGGGCAGCATCCTACCTAGCAAACAAAAAGGAGCTCCAAGGAGCTGTACAAAATGAAAAGCCTTTTTTTAAGCAAAAGGCTTTTTTTTTTAGGCAGCAACATGGAATTCACAAACAACAAAAAAATGATTATTACAGTCACTTTCCTTTGTAGGGAAGGACAGGGGTCTATCTGGCAGAATACCTCACTAGAGTTGATCGGGAAATGTTACACTGATTGATTTAAAATTCCACGGTAGGAAAGGCAAAAACTGCAATTAGATTAGGTAATAAGGGGCAGCCCCCCTATGGGGGGGTGGTGGTGGTGGCACTCAGCGGTTTAGCGCCGCCTTCAGTCCAGGGCATAATCCCGGGGACCCAGGATCAAGTTCTGCGTCGGGCTCCCTGCATAGAGCCTGCTTCTCTCTCTGCCTGTGTCTTTGCCTTTCTCTCTCTCTCTCTGAATTAATAAATAAAATCTTTAAAAAAAAAGGATTAGGTAATAAGTCTTGGCTTGCTGGTGTGGGGTTTAGCATAAGTGACTCTATTTGGGGAAAGTTGGTTTTTTTTTTTTCCTTTTTTTTTAAGATTTTATTTATTTATTCATGAGAGACACACAGACAGAGGCAGAGACATAGGCAGAGGGAGAAGCAGGCTCATGCAGGGAGACCAACGTGGGACTTGATCCCAGGACCTAGGACCACGCCCTGAGCCAAAGGCAGACACTCAACCACTGAGCCACTCAGCCATCCTTTTTTTTTTTTTAACAGTTTTAAAAACAAATCTGTTATAAACACCTTTAATTTTTAATTTTTGAAGAAAATTTAAAATAGTTATTCTCAATCCTGGAATGACTTGTGTGCTTTTTAAAAAATAGCAGTGCTACATAGGGCCCACTCCCAGGGACACCAATGTCATTATTTCGGGTTGAGACCACTGGTCTGGAAATAGTTTTCCTAACCAGCAAGAAAATGTATGTTACCTAACCCAGGTGCTAGGGTTAATTATGGACATACTCTGAACACCTAGTTGGTAGTTACCATGAATTGGGCAGGACAAAGGCAATACATATCTTTAAGTGAATAGACCCGATTTTCTCTAACAAACATCTTGACAAGGAAGTTTCCTATAAAAAATAAGAATAATCAGAAGATTAAAGGTCACAGCCCATGGCATAAAACCAAATACTGGTCAGAAACTAAGTGAAGGCAAATTCTGATGATGATACAAGAATTCACTCTTTATTATTTTTAAGATTTTACTTATTTTTGGCAGAAAGAGAGAAAGAGTATGAGCAGAGGAAGAGGGAGAAGCAGACTCTTTGCTGAGCAGGGAACCCAATTCGAGGCTCCATCCCAGAACCCCAGGATCATGATCTGAGCCAAAGGCAGCCGCTTAATGGGCTGAGCCACTCAGGCACCTCAAGAGTGAACTATTTAAACAGGGCTCCTTCATGTGCCTGCTGACCCCTCTAACAATCTTTACAGTAGCAGGCAAATAGCCTCCAGACTTCTCTACCTTTACCTCCTAAGGCATTGACCAGTCAGGGCACTAGTTTTTAAGAGACTTTGACAACAGTCTTCCAGGCATCTCTAAGTTGTGGCCACAGGGAGATGCCTTGCGAGGTGCCCAGGATCCAAATATCAAGGATTCCCTGGGCAGGGCAAGATCAGGAAGGTCTGCTGAGGGCCAATCAGCTAAGTAAGGTAAGGGCTGGCAGGGTCCCAGCCACTGCTGCTGACAACCATACAGGGAAGAGGAACTTGACTCACTGGGCAGAGTGGTGGGCTGTGGTGCTCACCCTGGAAAACAGCCTCCACAGCACATACCTGGTTACATTTTCACTGACCTATGGGCATTGTGGTCAGGTGCCTGGCAGTGGGAGGACTGAAAGATGTCACTGTCTCCATGACCCATATGCCACATGAATGGGATCAACATGCTGATCTAGCATTAGTTGCCAAGCAGCAGGTAACACCAAAAGGGTTTTTTTTTTTTTAAAGATTTTATTTATTTATTCATGAGAGACAGCTAGAAACAGAGACATAGGCAGAGGGAGAAGCAGGCCCTCCATGGGGAGCCCGATGTGGGATTCCATTCAGGAACCCTGGGATCATGACTTGAGCTGAAGGCATATGCCCAACCACTGAGCCACCCAGGGGTCCCCAAAAGGTGGACTTTAAAAGATAAACTGAAAAAGACAATTGGATGTCTGGAGCTCAGTGCCCAGTGCAGCACACACTGCTCTAAATTCAGTGGTTCCCCTTAAAGAAGTCCCTAGCTTTCCTAGAGCTCTTGGTTGTGAAGCTGTGGAGAGGTGAGGAGGCCCGGACTGGCTCTAAGAGGCCAAACCACATGATGAACCTCCCACCTTCTAGTTTTCCCTTCCCATGTCTACCCCTGGGCACAGAGGCTACAAGAATTTGCAAGTAGCAAAAAAGAGGCTGGGGTGGGGGACTCTGGCCTGTGTTTCTTTTGCAGCCACTATGCTCACTGGTTTGAGCCATCAGTAATGTCAATATTGATGCTAATGATCATGAGTAAGAAGTGTAGACTCCTAAGGTGACTGGGGATGGCCCACGAGGCAGATGGTGGGAAATGATTTAGGATGATACAAAGGACATAAGGAAAACACTGCTCAGTCCCCTGGAGACAAGCCTGGGGAAATGGTGCAGGTAAGACATGAAGAAGACTGGAAGGGGGAAAGTGATTGTTGAGGGACCAGGCATGGGGGTGGCAGGCTGCGGAAGGAAGGGAACATCTTATATGTGGGAAGTCAGGGCACAGGTAGGGATGCTAATTGCTTTCTCTCAGCTCTTGTTCATGGGATATCTGGCCAGTTTGACCCAGATATTCGCTGCCACCCTCAACTTGACCACTGAAAATTAGGAGTCTTTGGCAGAGGGAGAGGGAGAGAGAGAATCTTAAGCAGGCTTCACGCCCAGCACAGAGCCCGGAGATGTGGGGCTCAATCCCATGACCCTGAGATCATGATCTGAACCTGAAATCAAGAGTCAGATGCTCAACTCACTGAGTCACCAGGTGCCCCTAATAAAGAGTCTTAATCAGACACCTGCCAACAACTACCGAATCCAGGAGGGAGCAGCCTCCACTCAAGAGGACAGAACAAGATTAACTTTCTGAACACTGGCTCGGTCCATTTACTTGCCTCTTGTTATTGTTGGATGGGTTTTTGTTTCTTACAAATTGGTTGCTCTAAACTCTCCAGCACAGATGGCAATGGACAATCACATTGCCCTGTACTTCCTGTGGGCCTGTTAAGGTGAGGTATGTGGCTGCCAGCCTCTCTCACTGCATTATTTGTTCCATGACATGTTTGCTGGCTTGTCCTCTGATAGGGGCTGGGCTGTGTAGCCTGGGCAGCCCACAGTGGGGCAGCTAGCACAACCATCACTCTAGTCTGATGGTTTCTAAGGCAAGGGAAGGAGAGTTGGTCCATGGTAATTCATAGAATGAGAAAAAATATTTGCAATTCATATATGTGAGAATGGATGGATATCCAGAATATATAGAGGACACCTAAACCCCCTAACCAAGTTAACACAATCCAAAAATAGGCAAAGGACTTGAATAGACATTTTCCAAAGACAGACAACAGCCAATAAACAAGCACATGAAAAGATGCTCAACATCATTGGTCATTAGGGAAATGCATATGGAAACTGCATTAAGATACTACCTGACGGGCAGCCCGAGTGGCTCAGTGATTTAGCACCGCCTTCAGCCCAGGGTGTGATCCTGGAGACACAGGGTCGAATCCCACGTTGGGCTCCCTGCATGGAGCCTGCTTCTCCCTCTGCCTGTGTCTCTGTCTCTTTCTGTGTGTCTGTCATGAATAAATAGATTTAAAAAAAAAAAAAAGATACTACCTTACATGGGGCACCTGGGAGGCTCAGTGGTTGTCTCTCATGAATAAATAAATAAAATCTTAAAAAAAAAAGATACCACCTGACACACATTTGATGGCTATTACCAACAAAACAAAATAACAGGTGTCAGCAAGGATGTGTAGGAATCGCAGCATTTGTGAACTACTGGTGGGAATGTAAAATGGTTCGGCCATCGTGGAAAGTGGTATGGTGGTTCCTCCAAACATTAAAAATGGAATTACATAATGATCCAACAATGCCACTTCTGGGTATATACTCCCAAAGAATAGAAAGCAGGACATCCAAGAGATATTTGTACAACCATGGTTATTAGCAGCAGTTTCACAAGAACTAAAATGTGGAAGTAAAGCACGTGTCCATTGATAGATGACTGGATAAACAAAATGTGGTAAGACTTATAATGCAGTACTTTTAAAAAATTTTATTAATTTATTCATGAGAGACACACAAAGAGAGGCAGAAACATAGGCAGAGGGAGAAACAGGCTCCCTGCAGGGAACCCGATGCAGGACTTGATCCCAAGACCCCAGAATCCCACCTTGAGCCAAAGGCAAGTGCTGAACCACTGAGCCACCCAGGCATCCCATGAATATATTTAATGCCACTGAACCTGGCACTTAAACACGGTTAAGAGGGCAAATTTTACGTGTATTTTTTCACAATTTTAACAATTAAAAAAATACTTGATTCAAGCCCTTATCAGTACAATTAATTTCAGTATCTGATGGTGTGGCCTCAGCTGCATGTGAAAGTTCGGGGAATGTGTTGGCCATGGCGCCCTGGTGAACCCACGCATGTCCGCACAGGCCGTGTAGGCAGAGGCTTGAACCAAAGCTCATCTAATTCTGAGCAGGAAGCTATAGTCCTCCAGGACATCAGAAGGTAGGAGGACTATGGGAGCTACTATGAGGCCATCTGCCCCTCGCCCACCTGTTTACCCTGAAACATCATGAGACTTTCTGGTCACCTCCATGTTCTGATGTGGTCTGAGGCCTCTGATCACCCTCCTCAGGAGAGAGCTACAGGATATAAAGGCACTCAACTGAGGTCTGAAACAGGCTTCACGGCTGCAGAGCACCCCACAACTCACCTTGCAATCCCCTGACCCCTTTGGTTTCAAGATTGCCCTTTCTGGCACCAAGGACAAGAATCTCAGGTCGTTGGCACCTTTGGCTTATTCGCCTTCCCACTGCCTAGGTAAGTAACAGACCTGAAATCTGAAAGTGACTTATGTCTTTACCAGCCAAATCAGTCAGGCCTTGATCTTGGCCTGGGGCTGTCTCATGTGTGAGTCTGACTATGGCCTACGGTTCCGCCTCTCATCTTCACTAAGCCTAACTCAGAGGATGTGTCACTTTCGGTTGCTACACACACAGCTGTAATGATGCCCATAAGCTGTGAGGGAAAACCGGTCTGCAGGTCTTCAATAAATATTGACCATGGACTTACACAATGAAGACGCAAGGAACTCATCTGGAAGGCTTCCATTTAAATGGTCACATGAAAAGTTTATTCCTTGAAGAAATATCCTTACGTAGAAACATCTTATTTCCTGATGGAGAGCAAATAAGATGTGATTGTATCATAGCACTGGACAAATGCCCAGAAGCTCTTTCCCAAGAGCTTTTCCCACTAGAACAAGAAGATGAGTGGGTATATAAAATAGACCATGAGAGTGTGTGTGTGTGTGTGTGTGTGTGTGTGTGGAGGAGCTTCAGTGAACAGGTGCAGTGGAGAGAGCACGATGGGATTCTCAGAGTTGCTGCACACCATTGGCGGCATGGGGAACTTCCAAATCCTCCAAACTGCTCTCATTATGTTCCCTACCATCCTGATCACTTGTCACAACTTCCTGCAGAACTTCACAGCCATGACCCCAGAGCACCACTGCCGGCCGGTCAACTGGACCAACGGGTCTCAGGTCCCGGGTGGTGTCCAAGATGGGGATTTGCTAAGAGTCTTCATCCCACTGGACAAGGACCAGAAGCCTGAGCGTTGCCTGAGGTTCTCCGAGCCTCACTGGCAGATCTTAAACCTCAATGGCACCTCGTCTTTGAACTTGGACACCGAGGGCTGCCTGGATGGGTGGGTGTATGACCAAAGTGTTGACTCCTCCATCGTTTCTGAGGTGAGGTAAAACTACAGCTGAATGCTGAGTCTTCAGATGTTTTGTTTGTTTTATTTTAATGGAGACATAACTCATTCCATTAAATGCTTAAAATTTAGATATACAGCTGGATACATATACACTAGATCAAGATACAGATTATTTCTAGGACCCCAGAAGGCTCCCTTGTAGCCTTCTGTATCACTACTGCCCCCCCCCATAACCACCATTCAGACCTCCATCACTATCACTTGGCTCTGCTTATGCTTGAATTTCACATGAAGGGAATCATAGAGTATGTGCTCTTTAGTGTGTTGGGATTTTTTTCATTCAATATAGATTTTTAAGAGTCATCCATGTTGATACATGCCTCGGGAGTTGGTTCTTTCTCAGGGCTGTGGAGCATTCCATTGTACAAATATACCGCAGAGTGCATGTCTGTTCTACCACTGAAATGCACCTGCAATGGTGTCCAGTTTGGGGCTATTATGACTATCATGGTTAGGAGCGTTCTTGTACATGTATTGGGGTGGACACAGATATTCGTTTCTGCTGGATGTATGCCCAGGGGTGGGGTTGTAGGATCATAGAGGGGCCCCAAGTTCTGCCAAATAATTTTCTGTGCGTGTAAGATGTTCAGATATGTTTGATTGATTTGTCTCCCTGCTGATACTTGGTCTGATCATTTTTTGCCTTTGCTTAGCTATTTGCAAAGCAGTCAGAAAATTGACATGACTTCCATTTTCTCCCCACCCAATTTCTCAGACCCCTGAATGAAATGAGAACAAAAAGAAGGGGGAAAAATGAAGCATTTCAAGTGATCTGGGTCTAGATTCATGTTGGTCATCTTTCTTTTAGGGTAGAGGTTTCCTAAGACTTGGGACTCTGTGTTTTATATAACACCTGAGATAATGTGCTTAATTCATCATCGTGCCATTTAAAATAAAAGGACCAGTGCTCATGATGGCAGCATTATGTGCTTCAGGACAAGCTATAGGACGGTCAATTAGTGTAAAGGGGTGATGAAGCAGCTCTTGATATTCTATGGAAGCCTCAGGGTGAGGGTGCACTAGCCACCTGTTGACACTTCTCTTTTCCTCCAGTGGGACCTGGTGTGCGACCACAAGTCACTGAAGTCCATTGCTCAGTCCATATACATGACGGGACAGCTGGTGGGAGCTATTATCTTTGGCATCTTCTCTGACAGGTGAGGGGAGGAGGCCCGAGGAAGTCTCCAGAATCTTCCAACAAGGCTAGCATTCACACTGTCCCCACAGTGTCCTCGAAGGCTCAAGATCCCACTTGAGAAGACCCTCCCATCTCTTCC
Organism: Canis aureus; assembly: GCF_053574225.1. Classification (NCBI taxonomy): domain Eukaryota; kingdom Metazoa; phylum Chordata; class Mammalia; order Carnivora; family Canidae; genus Canis; species Canis aureus. Next base: position 3,943,086 of record NC_135631.1, read on the forward strand.
TCCCTGCCAGACAGCCAGGGCCACACTTGATACCTCAAACAGAGGAGCCAAGGTGGAGCGCTCCCCCCTCCCTGCCCAGGCCCTGGACACCCCACTTTCCTAGGAGACAGTCCTCTGGGCGTGTGCCAGAGGTGATGGCACCTCTTTTTCTGTTCTGAAATGAATTGCAATCGTTAATGTCGAAGTACTTCCTGCTTGTTGATGAATGTTGAGTCATGTGCCAGAACGCCTTCATCCTGTGAGTGCTGAGAAAGCAGCCGTGGCCTCAGTTGGCCAATGCATGACCTCACCTGCAGGGCCGCCTCCACCTGTCACCTCCCCAGGAAGCAGGAGTCCCTGTGATGACCAGTAGTGGGGTGGAAAGCTAATTCCGCTGAGCGCTCTCCCACGTCCTCCCAGCAGCCCTGTGTAGCTGCTCACATTTTACAGATGAGAGGAGGCTTAGCACCACTGGTCCTAGAGAAAACAGATTCCAGCATGGACATTTAGTCAATGTTCTTGGTAGTGATGATGATGCCATGAGGAAGAAGCTCTGTCTTCCATCAGCTCTATCTAGACAGATAATCCTGGTTAAAGCTGAATAGGCCAAGGTACAGTGTCTTCTGAAAGCCAGCCCTGGGTACAGTATCTTCTAGTTTTGCCACCCTGTTGGATGCATCTCCCCCAGTGCAGCAGAAAGAGCATTTCAGTGGACAACATCAGTAGGAGCTGGCCTCTGCCCTCTATGAAACCTTAGAAAATTCACTTAGCTCTGGGGATCATTTCCGTACAATTGAGGGGCTCTCTCAGTCACCTAGTGGCCCCAGTCACTCCTGTCTCCCTTTGCTGGGCTCCAAGAACACACAGCCTCTGGCCCCTGTGCTGAGATGCCCAGCCATAAGCTCTGGGCAGGAGGGACTGGTAAAGCCAGCGCTTTGCTCATCAGAAAGGAGGCCACCTGGAGGGCCCCAGACTCTGTCCTCACCTGCACCCTACCCAGAGGTGAAAAGAGAGAACTAAGTCACCTCCATGAGGCCTGCAGGGAGCTCTTGCTTTCAGTGCCAGTCCCTAGTAAGTAGGAGCCTGCAGCCTGGCCAACTAGTATCTTGCATTCCGAAAGCTGAGAGCTGCAGGGTGTCCGAGGTAGAACCCTAGGTCTGTAGCATCCACCTCTGGAAAGAGCCCAGGTAGGGAGTGGAATGATCCTCGAGAGTATGTAAACCCACCACTTCCCCACTGCTTGCCTGCTTCCCTTTTTTTTTTTTTTTAAGATTTTATTTATTTATTCATAAGAGACACAGAGAGAGAGGCAGAGACATAGGCAGAGGGAGAAGCAGGCTCCCTGCAGGGACCCTGACGCGGGACTCAATCCCGGATCTCCAGGATCAGGCCCTGGGCCGAAGACAGCGCTAAACTGCTGAGCCACCCGGGCTGCCCTTGCCTGCTCCCTTTTGAGACACCCCCTTGACCACCCCTCCCTTGCCCCCCACCTCCTCCACCACTTCCCTCCTCTCCAGCACACCAGCAGACCATGTCGGCTCCGTCATCATCATAGACCAGGACCCACCTCCTCCTCTCACCACCCCCTAGGCTGCCACTCTGGGAGCAGCCTTATTCATCTTGCACCTGGCTGGCGGAAACAGCCTTTGAAGGAGCCTCCCTGCTTCTTCCTATCCATGAGCCCTTCTGTTACTCTCAGATCAGTGGGAAGAGCAATCTTGTTAGATACAGAACAGATCCTAGTCCTCCTCTGCTCAAGCTTCCACCAGCTCTCCAGTTCCTGGCCAGGGAAGCCTAACGGAGCGTGTGGCCTGCTGGGGCTCCCTGGACTGGCCCCTGAGCCACTGCAGTGAACCCAACCCTCTGCTTCTTCCTCCTGCCTTTGCACTGCTTGTTCTCCCCACCAGGAGCACTATTTCCAGGACACCCCTTCCGGTCACTTCTCACAGCCTCAAATCAACAGTGGTGTGGATTTCTCATTGGCTGAGGGATGGGGCAAGTCATTTAAGCTTGAGCCTCTGTTTTCTTATCTGTATAATGGGGATAATAATGACATTGACCTGAGATGACGCGGAAGGAGCCCCCAGCACACCTCAGCACGATGTTCGTGGCACTTGTGTCATGTTCCCAGAGGAGGCTTCTCCTGCCACCCTATTTACAACTGCCGACCCTCTGACATTTCCTGGTCCCCTGCTCTGCTTTAGTTTGTTCTGTGGCCTGTTTATCTTACTGTCTGATTCTCCCAAGTGGACTGGAAGCTCCACAGGCAGGCCTGGAGCAAGCCTGGCACTGGCGTCTGAGCACAGCACTTCGTAGTACACTGACACCAGGCCCGGGCCGCGGCCAGCAGTAGGGGGGTCTCATGGGAAGGGGCCAGGGAGTCCTCTGCATCGGCTCCTGCCTGGCACACAGGGGTCTGAGAGGATGCAAAAGAGAATGAGCGTCAGGTCAAGGGTCATCTGGAACATTCGAGGCCCTGCACCTCCCTGTGAAAGCAAGGAAGGAGGGAGTTCCTCCCCAAGGCCTTTTTCTTCAAGTGGGAGGGTGTCCAGAAGAGGTCGCGGTCCCCTCCAAGGCCCGTCAATCACATGTGAAGGCGGCTTCCAAAGCCCTTTTTTCTAAGGATGCAGTGAAATAGGGGACTGACAGGTGCACAGGACAGACTGGGGCAAAAGGCCTGTGCAGAGCGGTCACTAGTCCCCTTTGCAGCTGCCCCAGGCTCAGCCTGGCAACTCCGTCTCGGTGGCAGGTACGGGCGCAAGAGGGTGCTGCAGAGCGCGACAGTGCTGATGATCGCTGTGGGCCTGGGCGCCGCCTGCGCCCCCGGCTTCCCCGCCTACTGCGCCTTCAGGTTCCTCAGCGGGATGGCGATGACCGGCATCATCGTGGCCAGCCTCTGCCTCAGTGAGTACACCTGCGCGGCCCTGGCCCTTCCAACAGCTGTGCCACCGGGGGGGGCACCAGTTAACCTGCCTGGGCCTCAGTTTCCCCATCTGTAAAACGGGGTGATAATGATAGCACCTCATCATCTCATACGTATTTTTTTTTTTTAATTTTTTTAATTTATTTGTGATAGTTACAGAGAGAGAGAGAGGCAGAGACACAGGCAGAGGGAGAAGCAGGCTCCATGCACCGGGAGCCCGATATGGGATTCGATCCTGGGTCTCCAGGATCGCGCCCTGGGCCAAAGGCAGGCGCCAAACCGCTGCGCCACCCAGGGATCCCCTCATACGTATTTATAGACTAATATCTGGCACCCAGAAAGTCCTCAAGAAGTTTTTGCTGTTTGGTGGTGGCTTACACGCCCCAGGCTCAAATTCCCAACTCCAGTGACATATTCCTTGCTTGTAAGGTGGGGATCATCACAGATGCTCCTGCATAGTGGGGTGATGAAGATCGAATGAGATGGCCGAAGGTGCTTGGGACCGTGTGTCCTGGGTGGCACCGGGCAGGAGGAAGGACCAGAGCAGGGGCAGAGCCCACCCATCAACCGGGTTCAGCAGGGTAAAGTTCTGCAAGGGTATTGCCTGGGATCTCTGTCACTGACCGACCTGGGCTGACCTCTTGCCCTGACCTTGTGGAGCTGATGACCAGCAATGCTGGACTTGTCATCCCTAGCCATGGAGTGGACCCCGACGCAGAGGCGGACGCTGGTCAATACCTACGCTATGTATATGATCACACTGGGCCAGGTGATCCTCTCCGGCCTGGCCTACTTCATCCGGCAATGGCGCTGGCTACAGGGCACAGTCTCTGTCACCTACGTGATTATTCTTCTGTATTCGTGGTACGTCAGCTCTCGATACACAATATACTGTACAGAGTTGCCTGGTCTGGTCTGTCTTCATGAGGAGTGTTTGCTGACCTCAGAGCTTACTTTGGCTTGGGCCTGCTGAGATCTGACCTCCTTAAGGAGAGAAGAAGGGACCCTTGGTATACAAGGTGTCTCCATTTGATTTTTTTTTCCCTCCATATCATCCTTGGTGAAAAGTCTATGCCATTTAGGGTTCTAAGTGGCTGCACACTTCACCCCGTACCAAATTCAGTCTTGAGTGACTGTGAGGCCCTTTATGTGCCCCAAACTCACTTGGGTCCCTGAAATGCCTCATGGGGTCAGACTTGAAGAGTTTTGGCCACTCCACTCAGCCGAGAAGAGATTTCCCATACAAATCCAGAGCCACAATGAAAGTGGGGACTCCCATAAAAATGACAATGAGGATCCATGTTAGTGCCATGAGAGATATTGAGAGTAAAGAATTAAATGAGAAATGGAGGTGGCAGAAGACGTGTACAACTTGGCGATAGTTTTGCAAAAAAACCCACACATGCCTGCATTTGTGTCGTGTGATATGACAAAAAAGGAAATGAGAGAAACAACCACCAGCCCATTAACCAAGGCTCACCAGCCAATTAATAATTGCTCTCCTTGTTCCTCCTTATTCCCATTTTGCTTATTTGGACTTTCTCAGATCTCCCTGTTTTTAAGTGGGCCAGCCTTGATACATGGTGGTGGTTGGGGCAGTGAGCCCAGTCCCTGCGTGTGTACTGTGGGTGGAGACCCCTTGGCACCTCCAGCTGGTCAGGGTTGCAGGGGCAGGAGGTTCTGCCCTTGTCTGATCATGCTTCCAGACCTCTCCCTCCCTCACCCCCTTCCCTCTCACTATTAGGGGCCTGCCAGAATCGGCTTGCTGGCTCGTCACCCACAACAAACTTGACATGGCTGTGAAAAATCTGCGGGCTGTGGCAAGACTAAATGGCAGAAAGGAGCAGGGGAGGAAACTCACTCCAGAGGTATGCACAAAGAAAACCCACACACTACCCAAATCCTTCCTCCTGACCTGGTGATAATTCTCACTGAGGGCTTAAGTTGGCCTGCCAAGGGTGAACAAAGAGGTAAGTTTCTACATCCAGAAGTAGTAGCTGTCACCATCAGATAACCAGAGGACCTGTGGCAAAAATGTCCTGTTACACCCTTTCTCAGAAGCTACCACCAGGTACATTCCACCAAAACAAGAATGTGAACCTAGGAATCCAGGAAATAGAAGATCCAAAATAGGAGAAAGGTAAAGAAGAAGGGAAAAGTCGTACAGAAAACCTAGAGAATAGGGCAGCCCAGGTGGCTCAGCGGTTTAGCGCTGCCTTCGGCCCAGGGCGTGATTGTGGAGACCCAGGATCGAGGCCCATGTTGGGCTCCCTGCATGGAGCCTGCTTCTCCCTCTGCCTCTCTCTCCCTCTCTCCTCTCTGTGTATTCTCATGAATAAATAAATGAAATCTTAAAAAAAGAAAACCTAGAGAACAGTCAGTCTGCACTGAAGCAAAAGGATAGACATGTACTGATGGCCTTTCCTGAAGAAAAAAATTGATGCTAATAGATTTCTTGTTATATTTAATCTTATTAACAGGAGTTTATGGTTCTATCAAAGAATTTGGGGATTAATTAGTGCCAGGTACTTAAGAAACCAAGAATTTAAGCAAGCAAATACACAAAAGAGGCAGTTACTAACTCCAGGAAAATAAAAGGTCAGGTCATGCAAGGCAATATAATAGGAGTATGCTACATGGTTCAACTCTGAATGAGATTCACATTGGGAGAATGACAGAAGGGGAGGTATAGGTCGGAGATGGTAGAGTAAGAGGGTTAAATCCTCATTCTTTCTTAGTATAAATCAATCTAAAGTTGGAAAATCAAGCCATAGCAGTGTAGCATTTTATTTGGAAATATGAGATAAATATGAGAAGAAACACCTAGAAGAGTAGAGGGCAGTTGCTTCTGGAGAGTGGGAATTGGGAGAGGTACTACAGAAAGAGGAGGCAGGGACTTTTCTTTCTTTTTTTAAAAAATATTTTATTTATTTATTCCCAAAACACAGAAAGAGAGAGAGGCAGAGACATAGGCAGAGAGAAAAGCAGGCTCCCTGCAAGGAGCTTGATGCACGATACTTGATCCTAGACCCCGGGATCACGCCCTGAGCTGAAGGCAAATGCTCAACCGCTGAGCCACCCAGGCATGGCAGGGACTTTTTCTTTTTTTTTTTTTAAGATTTTATTTATTTATTCACGAGAGACACACAGAAAGAGAGGCAGAGACATAGGCAGAGACAGAGGGAGAAGCAGGCTCCATGTGGGAAGCCCAATGTGGGACTTGATCCTGGGTCTCCAGGATCATGCCCTGGGCCGAAGGCAGACGCCCAACCGCTGAGCTGAGCCACCCAGGCATCCCGGCAGGGACCTTTCTAACTATGAATATGAAGAAGTAAAATAACAATGGCTAGGATCTCAGACTTGGGGCCATTCACCTGAATTTGACTCCCAACTCTTCACTTAATAGCTCTATGATCCTGGACAAATTATTCAACCTTCTGAGCTTCAGTTTCCTCATCTGTATAAAAGGATTATAGAGGGGCACCTGGGTGGCCCAGTCAGTTGGGCATCTGTCTTCAGCTTGGGTCATGGTCCCAGGGTCCTAGTATTGAGCCCTACATCGGGCTCCCCTCAGGATTTCCCTCTCCCTCTGCTCCTTCCTGCTCCACTCATTCTATCTCAAATAAATAAAAATAAATTTAAAAAAATTTTAAAGGATAAGGGAAACCTCCCTTACATTAAATAAGTTAGTTCACATCAAGTACATAGACCCCCATCTGGCACATAACAAGTGCTCAATAAATGATGGTCATCTTTGATCCTCAAGAAAAACTAGTTAAAAAGAGAAGTTGTGGGGATCCCTGGGTGGCTCAGCGGTTTAGTGCCTGCCTTTGGCCCAGGGTGTGATCCTGGAGTCCCGGGATCGAGTCCCGCATCGGGCTCCCGGCGTGGAGCCTGCTTCTCCCTCCTCCTGTGTCTCTGCCTCTCTCTCTGTGTGTGTCTATCACGAATAAATAAATAAATAAATCTTTTTTTAAAAACAAAAAATAAAATAAAATAAAAGGAGAAGTTGCTAATATAAGAGAATACACACAACAAATTTGAAGTCCTCTATTTCTCCTTGGAAATGTGTATAGCAATTGGCCAATGTGGGAAGAATCAAGTAACTTCATGGCATCAGAAAGTGTAAGGACTAAGGGCCAGAGCCCTTTCTTCTGGCATCCCCACTCTGGTCTTTTCCTACTAGGTGGTAAGCTTCCACATGCAGGAGGACACAGCTGCTGTGAAGGAGTCTCCATTCTTCTTAGATCTCTTCCGCACTCCAGGACTCTGCAAAGTTACTTGCTGTATTGCCCTGGGATGGTGAGTGGGCCCCAAAGAGTGATCCCCAAGTCATTCACCTGACACCTGCTCCTGAGTTGTCATTCCCTGGTGTCCCACTGGCTTGAGACAGAGATGCATGCAGGCAACAGACCGTGGCTAAGCAATCTGAGAAGATAGGAACACTTGACAAAGTCTAGAACCTGAGAGTATTTGGTTCTAGAATAAGATCATATCCCATCCATAGCCAAAAAGTTTACAGAGACTCCTTCCATTGGAAAGAAAGGCAAACTGTGGGCCACCTCTAGGGTATGAAGTAATTTCTGGCAATTTCTCTCATCCAGGTTTTCTGCAGGCTTTTCCTTCTATGGGCTGGCCTTAGATTTGCAGAAATTTGGGTTCAACATCTACGGGGTACAAATGCTGTTTACAGTCATGGATTTACCCACAAAGCTGCTGGCAGGCCTGAGTATGGGCTACTTTGGCCGCCGAATCACTGTTGTCTCCCTGTTGTTGTTGGCCAGTTGCATGATCCTTGTCACCACATTTGTTCCTCAAGGTGAGGTTTACTTCTGGGTCTCATGAAAATTCTCTTCTGATATGATGTACAACCTGTATGATGTACAGGTCCGGTTTGATGATTCAGAGCAGACTAGAGAACTGCATGAACCTGCTTTCAAGTGGTTTCCTGTGATTGTAGACAAGTTGACCCACATACACTCTGTTGACCCTCACGGTTATTTAGGAAGAATAATTAAGAGGCCCTTATTTGGTATTGACTGCATGCCAAGCACTGGGCTAGCACTTCACATGTACCAACTCATCTAATCATCATGAGGACTCCATGAAGTGCTTTTATAACTAAAGCATAAATAAATAAAGCTCAGAGAGGTGGAGTGATTTGTCCAAGGTCACACAGCTAAGGCATGTTAACATTGGAGAAAACAATAAGATGATTTCATGGGTGTTTTTACTATATCAATCTCTATAGTTTTCCATATGTTTGAAATAGTTTTTTAAAAATAATAAAAGATCGGGATCCCTGGGTGGCTCAGCAGTTTAGCGCCTGCCTTCAGCCCAGGGCATGATCGAGTCCCACATCAGGCTCCCTGCGTGGAGCCTGCTTCTTCCTCTGCCTATGTCTCTGCGTCTCTCTCAGTGTCTCTCATGAATGAATAAATAAAATCTTAAAAAAATAATAATAAAAATAATTAAAGATCATATGTAAAAGTTCTTATCCCGGTGCCCAGCTCATGGTAAATATTGAATAAACTTTAATTATCATCTATAGATAAGTTTATAAAGATATAAATTCAGCCATCTGAGATCCAGTAGCAAGGAATACTAACTTGAGGTGGTCATAGGAATCCCAGAAATCTAAAACCCTGCAAGTGCGAGGTATGTTGAAGATTGTCCCTTCTGTCATTTTATTGACGAGAACACTCTGTCCGTGGGGCAATCACCTCCCTGAATCCCCAGGACAGGGCTAATCTCAGCGTCCCTCACTCCCTAACTCCCCATGTCCTCATTGGAAAATATCCACTTTGTTTAGTTATTAGTTATTCATAGCTATTTCTTGAGCACTTGCCTTCCTGCGGCCCAGACCAGACCCTGGCTCATGGAGCACAGAAACCTTCAGGGAGACAGACAGTAACCAATGGCTTCATTGTGTCAATTGTAGTTGGGATCAGTGCCCCATAGGAGATGTACAGGGAGTCAGGGAATATACGGTGGGCTAGGTACAGCGAACTGGGTCAGGGAAGTCCTCTTTGCCAGAATAGCATTTGAATCAGACATCTGAAGGGGCAGCCCGGGTGGCTCAGCGGTTTAGCGCCGCCTTCAGCCCAAAGCCTGATCCTGGAGACCTGGGATCGAGTCCCACATTGGGCTCCCTGCATGGAGCCGGCTTCTCCCTCTGCCTGTGTCTCTGCCTCTCTCCTTCTCTCTCTGTGTCTCTCATGAATGAATAAATAAATAAAACCTTTAAAAAAAATAAAAAAATGAATCGAGATCTGAAGATGGGATTAGAAGTAAGTAGATGAATAGTGGGGGAAAGAGCACTCTGAGGAGTGAGAACCACAAGTGTAAAGGCCCTGAGGCAGAGAGGTGCTTGACACACTGAGATATGAGGATAGGTGATTGCGTTGATATTTAATTAACTCCCTTTTGTCTACCCCCCACCCCACTGCCTTCTCTCAGACATGAATACCTTTCAGATGATCCTCTGTTTATTTGGAAAAGGGAGCCTGGCTGGCTGTTTTTCTTGTCTCTACCTATACACCATGGAGCTCTTCCCTACTGAAATCAGGTAAGAAGATGGATCAGAGGGGGATCCCTGGGTGGCTCAGCAGTTCAGCGCCTGCCTTTGGCCCAGGGTGTGGTCCTAGAGTCCTGGATCGAGTCCTCCCGGATGGAGTCGAGTCCCGCGTCAGGCTCCCAGCACAGGGAGGGCTCCCAGAGGGAGGCAGGCTCCCTCTGCCTCTCTCTCTCTCTATGTCTATCATGAATAAATAAATAAAATCTTTAAAAAGAAGAAGAAGGAGAAGGAGAAGAAGAAGAAGATGATGGATCAGAGCCTCTGGAACCAAGAGGGCAGCCTCTGTCCCTCAAAGCTCAGAGCTGGGCCACTAGTGAAACCAGCCCCCATTTGGAAATAGTTTTGTGGTGTCACATCTCAAAGTAGTAGGTTCATGTCACTAATTTATCGTGATTTTGGTTATCATAGCACTTTGCTCTTGGAATAATGACTAGAGCATGGCAGGCACTCCCATAAACGGTCTAGTTTCTATAGCTTCAGAAAAATGTAAATATCCTAGATAGTGGTAGGAAATCAAGAAGTCGAGGACATCAAGTACTGTGCCTGGCATGAAGTACGTGCTCAGTTAGTATTAGCTGTCAATTTTTACACCATTGTTATGGTTCCCAATAAGCATCCTACATACAGGGCCACATCTGAGATGAATGTTCTCTTCCCTGTGATGTACCCCTACACGACCCATACCAAGATCTGGCCCTTTGCCACTCAGCCTTCTCTCAGTGCACCAGCCCGGAGACTCAGGGCCCAGTTCCATTTATTCATTCACCAAATCCTACCAGGCTTGTTGCAGGTGCTTGAATTATGGCAGCGTGCATGTAAGGTCCTAACCCTTCCTATGCTCTCTCTCACCACAGGCAGATAGGGATGAGTGCCGGGATCTTCAGCACACGCCTGGGCTCCCTCTTGGCTCCCCTCATCTACATCCTAGGAAGCCATAGCCCAGTGCTACAGCCTGTGATGTTTGGTCTCATGCCTATCCTGGCAGCTATAGCAGCCTCCTTCCTGACAGAGACTAACAACCAGCCATTGCTGGACACCATCCAGGAGACAGAGAAGAGGTAGGACCCTTCCTGCTCCCTCTCCAGCATGTCAGAGAGTTCTCATAGCCTGTGGGGATGGACCAGTGAGAATGGGTCAGTGGGGTCCTTGCTGCCGCGGCAGGACTGGGGCACTCCCTTGGCCCGTGTCAGGACTCTGGGGCAGCTCCCACTGCTCCTGACCATCCACCTGAAATACAGTAATGGCTTCAGGTTTATTAAACTTGGTGGTGAGTGTCTGAGAGTCCTATGAAGCATTTGGAGGTAAATCACGCGGGAGGCCATATACAATTCTGCCATAGTCTCCTTTTATTAAATATGCCATCACTTTGTATGTGGAGGGGATCTGTCACACGGCTAAAGTCCCTCCTCTCACCTAACCTATGGCTGTAAAACCACGTGTGGTGACCAGATGAGGTCAGTCTGTTACTCCAGATGAATTTCAGCCATGCTTTTTATTTTGAAGGAAGATGGTCATCTAATCTATTCATTGAACACTTCTTTTCAAGTGGGATCCTTTGTCTGTGGTTTGGCTGATCTGAACCTTGTCTGGTTCCTTGTCTTGGGCTTGATCAGTAGGTCGGTGGGGCAGTGGGGCTCTGCTCCAGATGGGCTGGGCTGGCTTGGGGGCACCTCCCCTGGGGGCAGCTGTGCCTCTCCATTTCATCCGCCTGGGCCCAGCAGGCCCCTCCTTCTCAGGGCAGTGACAGAGCCCTTCCATCCATGAAGCTCTCACTTTTCCACTCACAGCTTGTTTTGTGCCTCTCCCTGCCCAGAATGAAGATGGCTCATGACAAAAAAAGAAACATCAGTGAAAATACCACAAAGAATGGATTGGTCTCACTTCTATCAGAAATGACAAAAGTAGAAGGCAAAGTGTGATTTCTTTGGACCCACAACTATATTCTGAATGGCCCTGCCTCTCTTCACAACTTTCTCACATTTTGAAACGTGAGGGATCTTGCCAAGGAAATGCTATGGCACCTCACTTGACCATCTAATGGAAAAGCAACAATAGTGCTGTGATATGGAAATATTATAAGGCAAATGAATCACTTGACTTATAAACCAACTGAGAAAAGACATGTATTGGACAATCAGTGACATTTGAATATAAAGAATGAGTTTTAAATAAATATTAAGGAATCTGTTGATTTTGTTAAGTTGGCAGTGGCATCGGGTTATATAAGCCAGTGTCCCTTTAAATAAAAGAAGAAGAAGAAGAAGAAGAAGAAGAAGAAGAAGAAGAAGAAGAAGAAGAAGAAGAAGAAGAAGAAGAAGAAAAGATGTAAGTTGAAGTATTTAGGAATGAAAACATTGGGGGATTTGCTTTAAAATACTAGAAAAGTGCAAAGAGTGACTGCCAGGGTTGAAGCAGGGTGTTCCTTGTACTTCCTACTTTTGGATGTTTGGAAATGTTTATGCTAGAAGTATTTTTCAAGCTTTTTTCTATGGTTAACCTAAAATGATGACTTGATGGCTGAAAACATCCCCCAGACTGCCTCCGCAAGGTTTTCGTCTCTTCTGCAGTGGCTCTCGTCAGACCATGTGGTCTCTGCTTCAGCTCTTAGTAGCCACAGGACAAGGCCACATTCCGCAGCGCCTGTAGACAACCCAACCAGCACTCTGGCCTGTAGCCCAGACCTAGCTGCATCCATCTGTCCAGATCACAGGGTGGATGCCCGAGACTATAAAAAGCCATGAATGAGCAGAAAGCTTCCAATGGCAAGTGGTGGATAGGTGTGTGGTGGATAGGTGTGTCCAGGCTATTAATCTGAGCACCACTGACATAGCACCTGTTGGTAGTCCCTGATATTGTTCCTCAGTTTGGTAATGGTCATTTTAAGGACATATGCTTGAGACCATGACCAGAAAGCCCTCATGGGGTGCTGTATGAAGAAAAGCGTCCTGAATTTCTGAAAAGTCACAGCGCCCATTTGTTATGACTGAGGTTCTGTTCAGTGTGGACATGTAAATGTGTATTTTTTTCCTACATCTAAGTTTTTCTAACATAGAAGACATAAAAATTATTGCTGTGTTCATGTTTTTGTTTCTAGCGTCTGATGTTAGATTTAAAAAGAATATAAGGGAACCCTGGGTGGCGCAGCGGGTTTAGCGCCTGCCTTTGGCCCAGGGCGCGATCCTGGAGACCCGGGATCGAATCCCACGTTGGGCTCCCGGTGCATGGAGCCTGCTTCTTCCTCTGCCTATGTCTCTGCCTCTCTCTCTCTCTGTGACTATCATAAATAATAAATAAATAAAGTTTAAAAAAAAAAATAAAATAAAATAAAAAGAATATAATAAATTTCACTAAGTTTCTCAATTGCTAATTCTTGCTTTGAATTTGTTCATTTATTATTTGTTGAGTTATTTATCAACTTTAGGTATTAACAATTAACCAATACTTGATTCTTGTTTGAATCAATGAATTATAGCTGTTTTTACAAATAAAAATCCCTTTTTTGAAAACTTAATCATTGAACATAATTTGAGTAAAGAAGTAGTACATCAAAGTGGACTATAAACCTTGACTGCTTCAGAAAATCTAAGTTTAAAAATATTTTTGGGGGCACCTGGGTAGTTTTAAGCATCTGCCCCCGACTCAGGTCATGATTCCAGGGTCATGGAATAGAGGCCCCACGTTGGGCTCCTTGCTCAGCAGGGAGTCTGCTTCTCCCTCTGCTATTCCCCCTTCTTGTGCTCTCTCTCTGAAAAAAAAAAAAAAAAAGATAAATAAATCTTTAAAATAAGTAAATAAAAAGGTTTTGATCAGGGACACTGGCTGGCTGGCTCAGTCAGAGGAGCAAGCAACTCTTTTTTTCGTTAGAGATTTGAGAAAGAGACAGAGAGAATGCATGTGCATGCCCAAGCCCATGCACTCACAGTCACAGAGGGGAGGAGGGCCTGAGGGGAAGGGAGAGACTCTCAAGCAGACTCCCTGCTGAGCACGGAGGAGCTAATTTCAAGAGTCAGGTATTCAGGGCAGCCCCGGTGGCCCAGCGGTTTAGCGTCGCCTTCAGCCCGGGGTGTGATCCTGGAGACCCGAGATCGAGTCCCACGTCGGGCTCCCTGCATGGAGCCTGCTTTTCCCTCTGCCTGTGTCTCTGCCTCTCTCTGTGTGTCTGTTGTGAATAAATAAATAAAATCCTAAAAGAAAAGAGAGAGAACTTAAAAAAAAAGTCAGACATTCAACCAGCTGAGCCATCCAGGCACCCCATGAGTGACTCTTGTTTTCAAGGTTGTAGATTTGGCCCCACATTGGGTGTAGAAATTACTTAAAAATAAAATATTTTAAAATAAATATTTTGTTTATACTTGAATTCAAAAATGATAAATCATATATGAATATGATTTCACATATATGAATTTTTCAGAATTTTTTTAAAAATTTTTATTTATTTATGATAGGCACACAGTGAGAGAGAGAGAGGCAGAGACACAGGCAGAGGGAGAAGCAGGCTCCATGCACCCGGAGCCCGACGTGGGATTCGATCCCAGGTCTCCAGGATCGCGCCCTAGGCCAACGGCAGGCGCCAAACCGCTGTGCCACCCAGGGATCCCAAATTTTTCAGAATTTTAATGATTGAATTAACTTTAGTATTTCCTGGGACGTCTGGGCGGCTCAGTGGTTGAGTGTCTGCCTTTGGCTCAGGGCGTGATCCCAGGGTCTGGGGATCAAGTCCTGCATCGGGCTCCCTGTGAGAAGCCTGCTTCTCCCTCTGCCTATGTTTCTGCCTCTCTCTGTGTGTCTCTCATGAATAAATAAATAAAATCTTGAAAGAAAAAAAATTATTTCCTATTTTGCTTGTTCAATGCCTTAAAAATCTTTAATGATGTTTGTTTTAAATAAATTAATAAATGTAGATGATATTTATTTATTTATTTATTTATGAAAGAGAGAAAGAGAGGCAGGGGGAGGGGCAGAGGGAGAGAGAGAGAAAGAGAGAGAGAGAGAGATCCACACCCAGCGTAAGGGGTTGGAGCTCATGACCCTGACATTGTGACCTGAGCTGAAATCAAGTCGGATGCTTAATCGACTGAGCCACCCAGATGCCCAAGAAGTGTAGATGACTCTTTAAAAGTATATTGCAGGGGATCCCTGGGTGGCTCAGTGGTTTAGCGCCTGCCTTTGGCCCGGGGCGTGATCCTGGTAGTCCCAGGATTGAGTCCCGCGTCGAGCTCCCGGCATGGAGCCTGCTTCTCCCTCTGCCTGTGTCTCTACCTCTCTCTTTCTCTATGTCTATCATGAATAAATAAATAAAATCTTAAAAAAAGAAAAAAAGTATATTGCAAGGGATGCCTGGGTGGCTCAGTGGTTGAGGATCTGCCTTTGGCTCACGGCATGATCCCGGATTCCCTGGATCGAGTCCCACATCTGGCTCCTTGCATGGAGCCTGCTTCTCCTCCATCTGCCTGTGTCTCTGCCTCTCTTTATGTGTCTCTCATGAAAAAATAAATAAAATCTTTTAAAAAAAAGTATATTGCAATTTTGATTTTCTGAAGTTACAAAAGTCTAGTATCCCCTGAAAGAGATTTTACAAAGAGTCGGTTTTTACAGGTGTTGCTTTTCCTACCATAATGAATAGCTTCAATTAAAATCATAAGTTCATCAGGCTTCTAAGAGAAATAGTTTTTTAAAAAGTTTAAATGGGGCAGCCCCGGTGGCACAGCGGTTTAGCGCCACCTGCAGCCTGGGGTGTGATCCTGGAGACCGGGGATCGAGTCCCACATAGGGCTTCCTGCATGGAGCCTGCTTCCCCCTCCGCCTGTGTCTCTGCCTCTCTCTTCGCTCTCTCTGAATGAATGAATAAATAAATCTTGAAAAAAAAAAGAAAAAGTTTAAATGATTGGGGCACCTGGGTGGCTCAGTGGGTTAAACGTCCAACTCCTAGTTTTGGCTCAGATCACGATCTCATGGTTCATGATATTGGGCCCCAAGTCAGGCTTCATGCTCAGGATGGAGTCTGCTTCAAGATTCTCTCCCTCTGCCACTCTCCCTGTTTGCTGACTCTCTCTCTCTCTCAAAATAAATAAATATTTAAAATTATAAAAATTAAAAAATTAAATGTTTAAATGACTAAATGAGCTGACCTGAAGAAGATTCACCACAAGTTGGGTTTGCACATACTGCTAATTCTGCTCTTCCCCAGTTGAAATGTTTTAAATACCTGGAAAAGTTATCAGATGAACCAACAGGGCCAAAGCAAGCCAGGCTGGCACCTTGTCCCCAATACTTGTTGTTATGAAGAAGCCTGATCAAAGTCGAAATCCATTAATATCCTAAGAAATCTCAACATTACAGTTGTTTTTCTTAAAGATTTTATTTGACAGAAAGAGAGAGAGAGCGAGAGAACACAAGCCGGGGGAGCAGCAGAGGGAGAGGGAGAAGCTCCCCACTGAGCTGGGAGCCTGACATGGGGTTCCATCCCAGGACCCTGGGATCATGAGCCAAAGACAGATGCTTAACTGACTGAGCCTCTCAGGTGCCCCTCAACATTACAATTATTAATGACAGAAGATGCAGAGCCATTGGATTTGAAAGATAATGCCATGGAAGAAAACCATCTGGAGTGGTAGAAATATCCATATGCTGATCAATGGCAAGAAAGAAAGATCCACCAAGAAAAAAAAAAAGTGCTAGTCTTCTGTCATTGGCTACCAGCTACCTATACAAATGAAATTTTGCATTGATGGAATATGAAGGATTCTTGGATTCAAATGAACCATCGTTAAAAACAAGAATTGGGCACAGCCATCTCAAGCATAAAACCTGATATGAAAAGGCTAGTGAGGCAACCTCCACTCTCTCATTAAAATGTTTTAAAAGGTTTTATAGACAGAAAGTCACAAAATGAAAAAAGATCCCCTCTGTCCATTTCTCTCCCCAAAAGTGAGTATTGTTAATAGTTCTTGATGATTTCTCAGTAGAATTTTGAGTTAAGTAATGAGTGCAATTTTGCATTTTAGGGAAGTCTGTCTGGTGCCAGGAGGGTCAGATGTGTCAGCATGGGAAGGGGATGAATCCATGGCTCACTGTCCTCCCTCATCAGCCTCTACGGTGGCAAATGTGTTTCACCCTGCAGGTCCCAGGTAAGCATCCCCAATCCCAGGAAGCCCTCTCCATCATGACCCCTCCAGATTAGGCTACATGCTCTTAGAAACAAAAACAAGGCCCTTTGCACATTTTAACATCATTACTGTCTTCCTTATTTAACATCTGCCTTTTCTGCCAGATTGTAAACTCCATAAGGGCAAGGACCATGGCTGTCTTGTTCTTGCCAGCACCAAGCTTAGTGCCTCGCACAGAGGAATCCTCCAATAAATATTTATTGAATAAATGGTTAATTATTGTTTTGAAAAACTCAGAGAATGCAAAAAAAGTCTAGAGAAGAAAACAGAAATCAGCTGTGATCTCATTACCTATATATGTATTGACTGTTGACATTTTGTATATATCCTTCCGGGTACCGTTTCTATCCAGGTGTCCTTAGAAGGACCCAGACAGCTGTGATGACAGAGTCAGGAAAAAAACAGGAAAAACACGGAGCACCTGTGTGGCTCAGTGGTTGAGCATCTGCCTTTGGCCCAGGTTGTGGTCCCGGGTCCAAGGATTGAGTCCCACATCAGGCTCCCTATGGGGACCCTGCTTCTCCCTCTGCCTGTGTCTCTGCCTCTCTCTCTCTCTCTGTCTCTCATGAATAAATATTTTTTAAAAACTATAAAAACAGGAAAAAACACTGAGAAAACACTGGGGGTCACTTCTATGAGAAGGGAGCTCAGAATTAACACAAATAGTAAATGGATTAGAGGGACCAACAGGGTACTAGACAGTATTTATACTTAAAATGGAGGGATCCCTGGATGGTGCAGCGGTTTGGCGCCTGCCTTTGGCCCAGGGCGCGATCCTGGAGACTCGGGATCAAATCCCACATTGGGCTCCCGGTGCATGGAGCCTGCTTCTCCCTCTGCCTGTGTCTCTGCCTCTCTCTCTGTGTGACTAACATAAATAATTAAAAATTTAAAAAATAAATAAACAAAATAGAACTCAAGTTTTTCATGTCTGTAAGTTAAATATGTTAGCTTTATAGAACTACTTAAGACCTTATTAAGATCTTGTCCTTTTTTTAGATCTTGCTCTTTATGCAATTAAAATTCTTACATTTGTAAAGTACTTAAAATGAAAGAAATTAACAAGTCAAAACTACAATGACACTAAATTCCACTTCTGAAATCAATGCTGCATTATATATTAACTAGAATTTAAAAATATAGAAAGAAAAAGAAAACCACAGTGAAACATAACTTCATTTTATTTTATTTTTAAATATTTTATTTATTTATTCATGAGGGACAGAGAGAGAGAGAGAGAGAGAGAGGCATAGACATAGGCAGAGGGAGAAGCAGGCTACCTGCAGGGAACCTGATGCAGGACTCCATTCCAGGATCATGACCTGAGCTAAAGGCAGATGCTCAACCACTGAGCAATTCAGGTGCCCCTGAAACATCATTTTATATACATAACAGGTGTTGGCCAGGATGTGGAGAAATCAGAACCCATGTGTAAACCTGATGGGAGTATAAAATGCCACAGCCACTGTGGAAAATAGTATAGAGGTTCCTCAAAAAATTAAAAAATAGGGATGCCTGGGTGGCTCAGCGGTTGAGCATCTGCCTTTGGCTCAGGGTGTGATCCCGGAGTTCTGGGATCAAGTCCCACATCGGGCTCCCTGCATGAGCCTGCTTGTCTCTGCCTCTCTCTCTCTGTGTCTCTCATGAATAAATAAATAAAATCTTTTTAAAAACTTAAAAATAAATTATCATATGATCCAGCAATTCCACTTCTAGGTACAGACCCAAAAGAATTGAAAGCAGGGACAAGAAGATGTACTTGCACACCCACGTTCATAGCAGCATTATTCATGATAGCTAAAGCATGGAAGCAACCTGAGTGTCCATCGGTGGATGAGCAGATAAAATGTAATTTGTACATACAATAGAATCTTATTCAGTCTTAAAAAGGAAATTCTGGCACATGCTACAACATGAATGAATCAGGGGTCATTACACTAAAAGAAATGAGCCCATTATTAGAGAACAAATACTGTATGAGTCCACTTATAGGAGTTCCCTAGAGTGGTCAAATTCATTGAGACAGAAAATAAAATGGTGGGTGCCAGTGGTTGGGCGAGGGAAGGCATAGGGAGCTAGTATTTAATGAGGACAGTAGTATTTCAGTTTTGTAAGATGAAGAAAGATCTGTGGATGGATGGTGGTGAGGGTTACATGACAATATGAACACTAAACTGTACAGTTAAAAATGGTTAAGGAAAAAAAATGGTTAAGGGATGCCTGGGTGGCTCAGTGGTTGAGCATCTCTGCCTTCAGCCCAGGGTGTGATCCTGGAGTCCCCAGATCCATGGATGCATGGAGAAGCATGCATGGAGCCTGCTTCTCCCTCTGCCTGTGTCTCTGCCTCTCTCTCTCTCTCTCTGTCTCTCATAAATAGATAAATAAAATCTTTAAAAAAAAATTGGTTAGGGAAGCCAGGTGGCTCAGCGGTTTAGCACCTGCCTTTGGCCCAGGGCATGACCCTGGAGTCCTGGGATCGAGTCCACCATCAGGCTCCCTGCATGGGGCCTGCTTCTCCCTCTGCTTGTGTCTCTGTGCCTCTCTGTCTCTCGTGAATAAATAAAATCTTTTAAAAAATGGTTAAAATAGTACATTTTTGTAGTCTATTTTACCATAATTTTTTAAATAAATAATTAAAAACAAAACAAAGGTGAAGGACAAACTATTTTTTTAATTGGTAGCTTCATGTGGTTGTTTTAATCACAGCTTTATTGAGATATAATGCACATACCATAAAATTTAACCTTCTAAAGTTCACAATTCTATGGATTTTAGTACATTCTCAGACTTGTGCAACCATCACCAGTGTTTAATTTTAGAACATATTCATCCTCCCAAACAGAAACACAGGATCTATTAGCAGTCATTGCTCATTCCACCTTTCCCCTAATACCTGGTATGCATGGATCTATTTTCTGCCTCTATAGATTTACCTATTTTTGGATATTTTATATGAATGAAATCATATAATATGTGGTCTCTCATGTCTGGTTTCCTTCACTTAGCTTAATGCTTTCAAAGATCAGCCATCCCACAGCACATGCCAGTGCTTCATTCCTTTCTATTCCCCAATAATATTCCATGGTGTAGATCTACCAACCTGTTTATCCATTCAACTCTTGGTCATTTGGGTTGTTTCTACCTTGGGGCTATTGTGACTTGTGTTGCTATGAACATCCATGTACAAGTTTTTGTTTGAAAAACTGTTTTCTATTCTTTGGATTGTACATCTCACACAAGGAATTATTGGGTCATATGGTAATTTTTTCAGTGATTGCCAGACTGTTTTCCATGGAGACGGCACCATTTTACATTCCCACCAGCAAGGCAATGTCTAAGGGCTCCAATTTCTCCACATCTTTCCCAATACTTGTTTTACATTTTTTTATTATAGTCATCCCAGTGGGTGTAGTGTCATCTCACTGTGGTTTTGGACTGGCATTTCCCTAATGACTAATCTGTTGACCATCTGTTGCAAAGCCTTTGATTAATTTTGATTCATTTACAGAGTTCTGAAAAAGTTGATTTTTATCTTTTCTTAGTGTTCACAGTGTTTTGGTGGTGGTGTGGGAGGATTTGTGTAGGTCCTGACTCCACCATTTCAAAAGTGCCACAGTCCTGGCTGACTTCTTGGTTAGACAACACTCATCACATTACCACCATCATCATCCTGTTTTCTGGTCATTTCTACAACCAACAGAGTCTAACAGCATAATCAGAAAAGGACGAAATAAGCTGGAGGTCTCATCAGCTCATAGATTCTCTAATTCTTACTCTTCCATATCCTGTCTCCTCATCGACACAAGCATCTGGCAGCAAGAACAGTGGGATGCTCTGCTGCTCTCCCTCTGGTTCTCAGCACCATACTTTGCCTGTACTAGAAGATTCAAAGTTGTTTGGGGTTATGGTGTCTGCATCTGGACTGGGGCTTTAGTCTGTGCTGTCCAATGTGGTTGCTACCAACTACAGGTGGCTACTGAGATTGAAACCAAAAGTAATTAAAATTAAATTTAAAACTAATTTCCTTGGTTTCACTAGCCACAATCCAAGTGCTCAGTAACCATATGTGGCTACTGTAGGGGACAGGCAAAGATCTAGAACATTTCTACCATTGTGCTGCTCCAGATACTTCCTCTCCAGCTGTCTCTGAGCATGTGATAAGATGTTGGACTCCAATGACCCAAAAGGCCTCAAGCATGAAGTCTCTTTCATTTGCAAGTGGGCACCTTTTCTAATGGGTGATGATTACTTTTTTTCTTAAGATTTATTTGTTGGTAGGGAGGAGCAGAAAGAGAGAATATTCAAGCAGACTCCCCACTGAGTGTGGAGCCTGACTCGGGGTTCAATCTCATGATGCATGAGATCATGACCTGAGCTGAAATCAAGAGTCAGACACTCAACCAACTGAGCCACCCAGACTCCCTGAGTGCTGATCACTTTTAATAAACAAGGTGATATATAAAGAATATAACTTTTCTGGGTCATTTCCTTCTGTTTCTAGATAGAAATTTCCAAAGCAGTTCTGTACAAGAGAGGATAATACCCCCCCAAAAAAAAAATTATCTTAAATAATGCTACCATTGTTATTGGCTTCCAGGCCTCAGGGCCATTTCTCTCTTTAGCAAACACTCACTCAAGGGCAACCCAAGGTCAGTTGTCATATAACCCTAGCCAAGTCTCCAAGTGCCCAGCCAGGGCTATTGCTAGCATATGATCCACCTCTCATAGACCAGCAGCTGGTCTCAGAAAGATTTGGTTAGGGTTATAATATAGATCCATTGAACAGAAATGCAGCAGCTGAGAAGCCCAAGTCAAGAGAAGGGCAGCCAACCTCATGGTCCTGGCCCACTGCTGGCTTCAAGCAAAGAGACCCTCTGGCATTAGCTGAGAATGACTGAACAACTTCAAACCAACTTCAAGGGTGTACAACCTGTTCCCGTACTCAAGAGGGTCCCACATTTGGTTTAATGCTCTGCTGCCACCATCTTGAAATTGTTAATGGTTTTTGAACAAGGAGCTCTGCATTTTCATATCTCTATGGACCCTTCAAATTATGTGGCTGGTCTCATCTGCATAAGCCAGGCCTTTTTCCTTTTTTTTTTTTTTTTAAAGATTTTATTTATTTATTCATGATAGTCACACAGAGAGAGACAGAGAGGCAGAGACACAGGCAGAGGGAGAAGCAGGCTCCATGCACCGGGAGCCCGACGTGGGATTCGATCCCGGGTCTCCAGGATCGCGCCCTGGGCCAAAGGCAGGCGCCAAACCGCTGCGCCACCCAGGGATCCCCGCCAGGCCTTTTTCCATGGAAGGTGTTCATCTATGAGCAAGAGACAGAACAGGCAAGAGAAGCAAGAGAAGGGACACAGGGAGAAACTGAATGGAGCACTGGGTGAAGATCTGGACCACAGGCACAGGAAAGCTAAGTATGATCAGGGGAGTTGCAGAGCTGCCTGGAGGGCAGAGGTCAGTGCTAGAGTTCAGGCATTTAAGGGGTAAATGCCTGCTGCTGCAAAATGTGACTCTTCAGAGAAACTCTGATGACATATAACAAGGGTTTCTGTGTTGTAACTTTGTTTTACCATAATGTGGACAATTTATCCTCTTCCCCAACTTTTGCCTAGGACTTAATGTACACAGGTGAGAACTAAGAATTGACAAGACTCCTTCATGTCCATTTGAAGCAAAATTTTCAATGTTTGAAAGTGAATTCAATCAACAAACTTGCGATGATAATTTTTTATTCAATATGCCAAACAAGGTACTGTTACTTATCAGCAAGCCATTTAATACATTTTTGGTGTTTAGGGCCGCCTGGACGGCTGAGTTAAGCGTCTGCCTTCGGCTCAGGTCATGATCTCTCAGGATCCTCGGATCCCCCTTGCATGGTGGCTCCCTGCTCAGTGGGGAGTCTGCTCCTCCCTCTGCCCCTTTCCCCCCACTCGTGCACGCTCTCCATTTCTCTCAAATAAATACAATCTTTAAAAATATATACAATTTTTTTATGTTTGAAAACTGAGTGACATTGGAACATAAAGGGAGACTAAATCTTACACACAGGTGGAAATAGCTAAATGTCATCTTTTATCTGAAAAGAGCTCAAAATTCTAGATTTTGGGTGGTCTGATTAGGAAAGGAGATAGAGCTATGGAAATACATTAGTCAGGAGACAGCAAGATAAAGAATCATGACAGAACAGATTGCCAGAATCAGCCTGATAATTATGAAAAATAGGATTGTCAAGGTAAGCTCATTGTAACTGCAGGGACAAATTAAATATATGCCGTTGACCAGAACAGGATGACATGTAACAACTGCAGCTTTAATTCCATGTAAACAGAGCTGAAAATGTACTACAGCTTTGTGGCCCCTTGCTAGCTATCTGCATCCGCTCAGGGTATTTGCTTTGTTCATTAACAAAAAAATCCGCTAATTCTAAAAAACAAAACAGAAAAAAAATGTGCATCCTCATCAGCTCCATCTTCCAGGCCTGCCTTACACACCCGGCTCATCTTCCTAAAAATGATGCTATTCCGGGACAAGCCAGAAGAATATTTGAATTTATTAAACCTGCCAGGCCATTCAGCCCAAGAAAGCTAGAGTGTCTGAGCCAACAGTACTCCTCTGACTGAATCTTAGGGTGAAGTACCTCAGATGGGGAATGACACCCCAAGTTGGCCATCATCCCCACTCACTCACCAGCCTTGAGGCAGATGAGCCCAGGAGGAGTAGCATTGAGAAATGGGGCAGGAGGGAAGACACTGAAAACAGTCACCTTGAGAGAGGTACCTGGGTGGCTTAGTGGTTGAGCGTTTGCCTTTGGCTCAGGGCATGATCCTGGGGTCCTGGGATCAAGTCCTGAGAGCTTGCTTCTCCCTTTGTCTGTGTCTCTGCCTCTCTCTCTGTCTCTCATGAATCAATAAAATCTTTAAAAACAAAACAATCACCTTGAGTTGCCCTTCAGTGAGTATTTGCTACAGAGAGAAGCAGAGTTCATCATGCATGTCCACATGATCCTTGGAGACCCAGCCCAGCTGCCACAATGTCACCTGCAAGGACAAGATAAACAGCCCACACTGGGGGCCCAGCTCAGTTTAGCCCTGGTTTTAGAAGCACAGTTAACATCACGTCCTACAGAAGAATGTCTAGCTGATGAGAGAGCCACCGATCCTGAAAGTGGGGCTGGGACAATGAGAAGAACAGCTGACATCATTTCCACCTTTTCCTGTTCATATACAGTACTCCCCAAATACACAAGGCTCCTTTTCCTCCGAAATTGCTACAGCAGAGTGTGCTTGATTCAATTAAAACATGCCAGTGGGCTGTCCATAAATCCAGGGCCACCTAGCTCATACACCACCCTTGAGTGAACTTGAGACAGGTGTTCCTCTCTGGGCAAAGGCAGCTTTCTGAGCACCTGGCTTGGTGAGTGGAGGGTGCCTTTGCACAAGCTAGAAAGAGTCCCAAGCCCCATCCCACCCTGGGGAAATAGAGCTTCACAGCAGGTTGCAGTTTGGCCAGCAAAACGTGGGCTCAATTTCACCACCCCACCTCCACCCATTTGGCTAGGCACCCTTGCTCAGTGAACAGCCTGCACAGCTGCACTCAGTGGTTCTGGTTAATCACTAAACATTAAGCTACTATATTTCCTCTACCATAGGAGGAAAGCAATTCAACTGGCCTGATTCTTATCATGTGCAATTTACTGATAATTCTTTTTTTTAAGATTTTATTTATTCATGAGAGACTCAGAGAGAAAACCAGAGACATAGGCAGATACTCAACCATTGAGCTACCCAAGCATCCCTACTGAAAATTCTTTATAAAAAAATATTTATTTAAATCCAATTTGCCCTTACTGATAATTCTTAAAATGTCACAGCAATAACTTTTTTTTAAGAGGAGGCTTGTTGAATCGAGAGAATCTCAGGAAATTTTCAGGTTATATAAAAGGAAGTGAAAAAAATTAGACAAAACTCAGAAAGACATTTGGGCCTTTGCTCAATAGCAAGGGAATAGATGATGTGGTCTGTATAGTCAGCTGGAGGGGAGTATAATTTCTGGCCGCATGATCTTAGGCAAGTCATTTAGCCTCAGTCTCCCCATCTGGAAAGTGTGTACCTCGGGGCACCTGGGTGGCTGTCAGTTAAGCATCCAACTCTTGATTTCAGCTTAGGTCAAGATCTCAGAGTAATGAGATCAAGCCTTGCATCAGGCTCTGCCATCAGCAGAAGTCTCGAGATTCTTTCTCTCCCTCCCCCTCTTCTCCCTCTCCTCTCTCTCTCTCTCAAAATGAATAAATAAAAATCTTTAAGGGGCACCTTGGTTGCTCAGTGGTTGAGCCTCTGGCTTTTGCCTCAGGTCATGATCCCGGGGTCCTGGGATCAAGTCCTGCATCGGGCTCTCCACAGAGAGCCTGCTTCTCCCTCTGTCTATGTCTCTGCTTCTCTCTCTGTGTCTCCCATGAATAAATAAAATCTTTTTTAAAAAAAAATCTTTATTTAAAATATGTGTACCTCACAGGGCTATTCTGATTCCCAAGGAATTTAGGAGCCACTGAGCCATCTGCTTCTGGGTCCGGGTTCCCCATGAGGTTCTAGTTAGGAGGTTGGCTGGTGCTTCTGTCATCTGGAGGCTGGTTTGGGGGCCAGAAGAGCTGCTTCCAAAAGATGTTCTTCACAGCTGTCGTCAGGAGGCCTCATTCTTTGCCATGTAGACCTGTCGATAGGGCTGCTTGAGGGTCCCTAACACATGGCACCTGGCTTCCCCAGAGCAAGTGATATGAGAGGTTAGACACAATGGCTTTTATGTCCTAATTTCAGATGCCGTGCATAGTCTTTTCCACCACATCCTAGTCACACAAAATGAGATACTAAGTCCAGGCCATGCTTGACAGGAGGGGAATCAGGCTTTACCTTTTGAAGGGAGGAGTATCAAAGAATTTATGGATATTTTTTAAACCTCTTGCTGAAACTACATAGTTAAATTCTTTGACATGAAACAGCTCCTTCCTCTGGGCTTCTTCATGGTCTTCTACAATCAGAGGGAGTGGCCATTGGACCCACATCTGCTGATTTCTCTCACTTTTATAACCACCTGTTATTAAGCCCAGAGCTGTCACTGCATCCTTTAGAGAACACTAAGGGGGAGATTCAAGTTGAGAAGTGATACCGATGAGGGCCTGGCCATCTACATGGTTCTCCATGGCTTCCTTTGCCTTCATCCTCTGGATTCTGGTCCGCAGTTTTGCACATCTGGAAACAACATGCCTTCGCATCCTCAGAGATGTCCAGGCTCTGATACGCTAGTCCCCACTGAATTCATTTCTGAGAGACTAGTTTATAAACACCTAGACTAATTTTTAAACCAAGATACCGATGTTCTTGTGGCCACCTAGGAATCCTCGGGCCGGATGAGTTCAGAGCCATTCAGAGTAATACTGAACATCTGGGCAGCTCCAAGGGGTAAGTTGCACACGGATACCCAAGGGCTCCTTCCTTGGGAAATAGGACAAGGGAGTAGAGATGAAGGCCCTTGGAGAAGCAATAATGTCTGTGCCTGGTCCCTCCAGCACACTGGAGACCTCAACACACAAGCTCAGACCTGCCTGGTTCTGGACCAACCTGGACCAAGACAAGTAGAATATTTATACCCTTCAGGGTCTGGAATTCAGCTAGTCATGGGAATCCTGGTATCCAAGGTGCCAGCTTGGACAATCTCTGGGCACAGAGCTGTATTAGAGTACACTACACAGAAAGCCAAAATAACAATGGCTTTTTTTTTTTTAAGTAGGCTCCATGCCCAACATGGAGCCCAGTGTGGAGTTTCAATTCATGATCCTGAGATCAAGAACGGATATCAAGACCTGAACTGAGATCAAGAGTTGGATGCTTAACCAACTGAGCCACTCAGGTGCCCTAATAGTGGATTTTAGAAAAGTAATTTCTCTTACCTATTACAGGCCAGGCATAAGCCATCCAGGTTGGGAAGAATGTGTCTCCATAGCATCAGAGACCTAAGAATATTCTCTTGCTAGCTCTGAAATCCTTTGGGCATTGCCTTTGTCCTCACAATCCAAGATCTCTGCCATAATGTCCCATTCCAGGCACTGGGAGGTGGAGGGCCTGGGGTTTATTTCACTTAAGGACATAGCCCAGAGGGTACCCACTTTTCTTTGACTCACATCCTACTGGCCAGAACCTGGTAGATGGGTCACACCTGGCTGCCAGGGAAGCTAGGGGATGTGGTCTTGATTCTGGGTAACCACTGGCCTAACTGAAAAGCTGGTGTGTCTGGGTATAAGAAAGGAAATATGAGTATAGGGCAACAGCAATTCCCACCATCAGAATTTTATCTGTTCCTTGCCATGATCACAATAATGATAATTTACATTTATCAAGGGCATTCCAGACACCAGGCATCAGGCACCGTGCAAGGGTCTGACTTGCATTATAATTCAGTGTGCACTACAAGCCTGTTATTATCCTGCTTACACAGGAGTAAAGTGAGATTCAGAAATATCAGCAACTCTTTCCAGTTCACCCAACACCATGGGTCAAAGCCTCATTTAGACCACCCAGCTAATTCCACATTGAAACTATGACCTAGAGCGGCACTGTCCACCAGAAACAGAACACAAATCACATATGTAATTTTAAATTTTCTAGTGGCCACATTTCTTAGAAGTTTCAAAAAATTATAGTATACATTATAATAAAAGATACTTAACCTAATAGATTACAAATATTATCATCTCAACATGTAATTAAACTTATTTTAAAAGATTTTATTTTTAAAAAAAAATAAAATAAAAATAAAAGATTTTATTTTTTGATTTATTCATGAGAGACAGAGAGAGAGAGAGACAGACACACAGGCAGATGAAGAAGCAGGCTCTCTGCAGGAACTCCATATGGGGACTAGATCCCCAGATCCTGGGATCACATCCTGAGCCAAAGGCAAACGCTCAACTGCTGAGCCACCCAGGAGTCCTTAATCAAATATTATTAATGAGGGGTACCTGGGTTGCCTAGTCCATTGAGGGTCTGCCTTCGGCTCAGGTCCTGGGTCCTGGGATTGAGCCCCACATAGGGCTCCCTGCTCCATGGGGAACCTCCCTCCCCCTTTGGCCCTACCCCACTTGTGTTTTCTCTCCCTCTCCCTCAAATGAATAAATAAAATCTTTTTAAAAATAATAAAAATATAATTAATGAGACCATTTATATTCTTCTGTGGGTCTCTACAACACTCCAACGCCTAGATGCTTCGCATGTATCAACTCATTTCGTTGTCACTGCTGCCCTGGGTGGGGCATCCAACAGTCATTCCACATGGGTTTTCTTTCTTTCTCTCTTTTTTTAGAGATTATTTATTTGAGAGAAAGAACGCGCACGAGTGGGGAGGAAGCAGTGGGGAGGGAACAGATGGAGGGAATCTTCAAGCAGAATGCCTGCTGAGCTACCTGCTGAGCCAGGATTGATGTCACCACCCCTGAGATCACAACCTAAGCGGAAATCAAGAGTCAGACACTCAACAGACTGAGCCACCCAAGCGACCCCTGCATGGTTTTATATGCATTTGACAACTGGGAAATGCAAGGCAGAGGTCAGGTAACCTGCCCAAGGTCACAAAGGGCCCAAAGCCAACTTGAGTGGACAGAGCACAAATGTGCACCCAGTCTAGGTTGGGATGTCTGCTGGCTGAGGGATCCTAAGCAAATCCCTGCAACCTCCAGCTCTTTGTTTCCTTTCTTCTGAAGTCGAGTAGCAGGCTGAGAGCCTGCCTGTGTCAGGCACCAGAATCTAAAAACACACATCTGCCCCCACAGAGCTTATGGTAAAATGACCTGGAGAGATATTTACCCAAGACTGACAGAAATAAATGTGAAATTAAAGTTGTAATCAGGGAGCACCTGGGTGGCTCAGTGGGTTAAGTGTCTGCCTCTGGCTCAGGTCATGATCTTAGGGTTCTGGGATCCAGCACCGTGGGGCAGGGAGCCTGCTTCTCCCTCTCCCTCTGCTCCTCCCCCTGCTTGTGCTCGCTTGCTCTCTGTCAAATAAATAAACAAAATATTTTAAAAATAAATAAGTTGTAATTAGGGTCACAAAAGAGAGATGGTGGAGGTCAGAGAAGACAGCCCTGCGATGGAACAGGAAAGAATGGAGCCAGCTCTGCGAAGAGGGGACAGATCCAGATGGCAGCCACAGCGGTGCTGGAAGCCGGGTGGCAAATGGACCAGTGTGGCTGTGTGGCCACGGAAATGAGAACAAAGGGTGAGCAAAGGTGGGGGTGGGAATGTCAGGTTGAGCTGCTTGAGAAACCCAGTGAGTGTTCTAAGCAGGGTGTGGGGCTGACAGGACCGTATTTGAATTTGAAACAGATCACAGTGGCGTGATGGGGAGGACAATGTGGAGAGTGCAGGCGGGTAACAAAAATGCCACACAAGGTTGCTTTGAGGAGTAAGGCTGACACAGAAGAGGCACCCAGCATGGTGCCCAGCTCCCTCAGCACACAGCACATCCCAGGAGCTCTTACTATGCTCTGGTTATCAGGTGCTCCTAGGGTTTATGGTCTTTGTAACCCATCTCCCTTTCCCCTATATATGGAATCGGGTGCCGCTGACATGACAGTAGCTCAACAAACAGTAGTTAACTGGTTCAAGGTTCGTGGCTTTGTTGTTGTTTTTAATTTGCCTCCCCTCATCCAGTAAACCCTAGTTTCTCAAAGCAACGGACAGGAAATCTGGGAAGGAGTTTGAATAACAATTCCGGACTGTGCCACTCTGCCGCCACCTAGTGGCAACATACCTAAAGCGTAGAGCGATGGCTCCCGGCCACATTAGTGTCAAAAATAAAAGATGACACTACTGAATTGTAACTTTTTTTTAAATTTTTATTTATGATAGTCACACACACAGAGAGAGAGAGAGAGGCAGAGACACAGGCAGAGGGAGAAGCAGGCTCCATGCACCGGGAGCCCGACGTGGGACTCGATCCCAGGTCTCCAGGATCACGCCCTGGGCCAAAGCAAGCGCCAAACCGCTGCGCCACCCAGGGACCCCTGAATTGTACACTTAAAGATGGTTAAGTTGGCAAATTTTATATGTCTTTACCACGTAAAAAATTAATTAATTAAAGTGTAAAGTGAATTTAATTGAAGGAGTAAAATTAGTCCTTTCTCAGGATATAACATGCTTATCTTGGGGATTATTGTAGCACTCTCATATTTTCTCATTTACTACAAATGACATTTGTATAACATTATCATGTGATAGTTCAAAGTACCTTTGTCCTATCTCTGCACTTCCCTCAAGCCTTTTAAAATTTCTCTTTGGGGGATACTTGGGTGGCTCAGTGGTTGAGCATCTGCCTTTGGCTCAGGTTGTGATCCTGGTGTACTGGGATCGAGTCCCCCATCAGGCTCCGCCCAGGAAGCGTGCTTCTCCCTCTGCCTTGTATCTGCCTCCCTGTGTCTCTCATGAATAAAGAAAATCTTTAAAAAAAAAAAAAATCCAGAAATAGATCCAAGTATTTATGAGGACTTAATACATGAAAAGATCACAGTTCAATTCACTTGGAGAATGTTTCATTTACTAAGTATATCTGACATACTGGCTGTTTGTCTGAAAGAAAACAAAGCTAAATCTTTCCTCACATCATAATAAAATTAATTCCAGATGGACAAGAGATCTAAAGGTGAAATATAACAATTAATAAAAGAGGAATTAGAAGAATATTTGAATAAATAAACTTAGATTGGGGAGACTTTATTAAGCAAAGCAGGAAACGCCACAAAGGAAGATAGACATCAAAATGGTAGGGGCAGGGATCCCTGGGTGGCGCAGAGGTTTGGCGCCTGCCTTTGGCCCAGGGCGCGATCCTGGAGACCCAGGATTGAATCCCACATCGGGCTCCCGGTGCATGGCGCCTGCTTCTCCCTCTGCCTGTGTCTCTGCCTCTCTCTCTCTCTCTCTATTATAAAAAAAAAAAAAAAAAAAAGGTAGGGGTACCCAGCTGTCTCAGTCAAGGAAGCACATGACTCTTGATCTCAGGGTTGTGAGTTTGAGTCCCACAATGGGTGTAGTAGAGATTATAATTAAAAATAAAATAAAATTGTAAGACTTTAGAAGAAAGTACAAAGTTAAAATACAAGTTGGAAAAAATATGAGTGCAACACACTTGCTAGATGGCAGTTATTGTCTCTGACGGGGTCTGCAAACGTTTTCTGTAAATGACAGATGGTAGATATTTGAGGCTTCAGGGTCATAGGGCCTCTGTCACACTCCTCAGGTCTGTCTCTGTAGCACAAATTCAGTCATAGGCCATAAACAAATGAGCACGCTGCATTCCAGTAAAATTTTATGCATACTGAAATGTGCATTTCATGTCATTTCCACACATCTTGAAATATTCTTTTGATTTCTTTCAACTATTTTTAAAATGTAAAAAATGTTCTTAACCTAAAGGTCTTACAGAACAGGCAGCTGGCCAGTTTTGTCCAAGGGCCATAGATTGCAACCTCTGGTCTTTGATATACAAAGAGCTCCTGCTACTTGGTCACAAAAGGCAAAGGACAAAGGATGCGGACATGCTCGCTGCAGAAGAGGAAATCCAAATGGCCACTAAGCATTTGTAGCAGGATGTGGAATGAGATTTTTCCTGTTATCTGAGCACAATCTACAACAAATAATCCCACATTCTAGAGGAAGAGTACTGATGTGCTCTTGAAAGCTTTCTATAAAATACCAGAGCCAGTCTTTTGATAATTGTTTCCCATCACCCACCTCCAGATAACAGGCAACAACTAATTCAGGAAAGGGCTGATAGGGAGGAGACTTGTGTCAGACCTAGTTTAGATGACTCCCAGAACAGATGATTTAACTCCTCTTCCCTACATTATTTTTAGCATTTATTTTTATCATGAAATAAAAATGAACCTAATATTGAAGGACTTACATATTTCAAAATAGTTCCAGATTTTCAATGACTTCCTCTTTCGCTTTTTATTTTTCTTTCTTAGGCTGTACTGAGTCGATATCTTTTCATGTAAAGAGAGTGCCCTCCTCACACTGATCTAGCACTGCTGTAAAGATATTCTGTAGAGGTAATTATACTCCCAAATCATTTGGCCTTAAGAGAGGGAAGTTATCTGGGTAGACTTGACCTAATAATAATGAGCCTTTTAAAAAGAGTTCTTCTGGCTGGCGAAGAAGCCCCAAGAAAGAAATTTGGCCCAGTTTGGCCAAAACCTGACATTAGCCTCACCGAGACATGCCACGCCCAGACTTCTGACCTACAGAACCTTAGGCTAATAAGTGGATGTTGTTTTAAGCCACTAAGTTTGTGATAAATCATTACATAACAATAGAAAACTTTTACACCTCTGCCCTAGGTACCTATTTGTAAGAGGCCTTAGGGGAGAGTGAGGGTTTTCCTTCTCCACCCAGCCCTTGACTGCTCCGTGTTGCAGGACTGGAGCTAACACAGTTAGTTGCTCCCACTCCCCTAGCCCCTGCCCCTCTTCTCATTCCCTGAGGTGTCCCCTGGAAGTATTTGGCCTCTGGTGCAGTCCTGAAAATCACTGCTTTGGTAAAACCCCATACTTTCCTTAGTCATCCCCTACCTTTGGATGTTTGGATGGTTTCCATTTTCGATACTATAAATGAGGATACCACAAACATCTTTGTACATAAAACTTTGGATTTTGGCTGGTTTTCTTAGGATAAGAAATGCTGGGGATCCCTGGGTGGCTCAGCGGTTTGGCGCCTGCCTTGGGCCCAGGGCGTGATCCTGGAGTCCTTGGATGGAGTCCCGCGTCGGGCTCCCAGCATGAAGCCCGCTTCTCCCTCTGCCTGTGTCTCTGCCTCTCTCTGTCTCTCATGAATAAATAAAATCTTTAAAAAAAAAGAAAGAAAAAGAAATGCTGAGTCAAGAGCAAATGAACATCTTTAAAGGCTCCTCCTATACATATATTTTGCCAAACTTTTCCAGAAAGATTCTATCGGTCTACCACCCCGGTAGGGAAGTATGATGTCTACGGTTATTGATCCAAGCTGAGCCAATGGAGACTGTGGCTCAAATGCTTGGAGGAGACAGTTCAGGTCAATCTTTCATTCCACTTCCACTCTCTCCCTCTGAGTGAACCATCTTCACTCCCAAGTTTCCCGTCGCCCACTGGGAACTTCTATCGGGAAATCCCAAAGGCACCCAAACCTAACGTGTCCCAAATTAAGGCATTTCTCACCTTTCCACCTCTATCCCACCAACATGCCCCACATTTAGAAAACAGACCTATCCCGGTGGCTGGGAGCGCGCTGAGAACCGCCACAGCGCCTGCGCACCTGCGCACCGGGCAAAAGGGCAACGGACATTCGTCACGCACCGAGCTCCGTCCGGTAGGCGGTGCCCGAAATGCAGGCAACCGCCGCAGGCCCTGAGACGCGATTTCGGCGGTGGGAGCCAAGCCCTTCGCGCGCCGGAGCCCAGCTTTCGCGCCCTACGGGGCACAACTGCGCAGCCGCCGTAAGGCCGCCAGACCTCGGGGCCCGGACGCCGGGCGCGCGAGCCGCCGTATCGAAGTTTGTGCGCACGCGCCGGGAGACGCGGCGTCTGAGAACCGGAAGGAAGCTGGGGTGGGGGAGGGGTCGGGGGGGGTGGGGGGGGGCAGGGCTGAGTCCGTCTCGCGCATGCGCGCGCCTTGCAAACCGTTTGGCGGGTTTTTTCGGGTTGCTTTCTGATCTACGCAGTCTTTGAGATGCTCGACTGAAGTTTTCAGGAAACAGGACGTTCTCCCCAGAAGAGCGAGCTAACGAGATTTCTGCTTCCATCCTTCGGGCGTTTGGGGCTCCTCCCGCATTAGAAAGAAGTGTTTCTCCGTGACCGACGCCTGGGGCCTTCCGACCGCCGGAGGGCTTGGGCCGGTTGGTCCCCTTCAGTCGCGGCCTCCGCGAGGGTGAAAGGATCAGAGGAACCAGGGCTTGCGTATCAGTCTCCACGCCGTGAGTTCCTTGAATTCGGGTCCGAGCTCGGTGTGCCGGGCCCCCGGCCTCCCTCCTGGGTCACCATGAGCGTGTCCGCCCAGCGCCTGGTGGAGGAGTTGCAGATCTTCGACGTGGATTGCGAGGCGGCTTTGACCGACAAATGTGAGTCCCTCGCCCCCTTCCTGGACCCCAGCCGAGGTCCACGCCCCGCCCGGTGTTCCCAGTCTCCTAGAACCCAAAAGAGAACGCTTCCAGGTCTCCCTTCCCCTAGATCAGACACCTCTTGGTGGTCGAGAGATGAAGCATTCAACCAGGTTTTGAGATTTGGGATGTGGGGACTTTGCAATGTTTGCAGTGAACGGCTTGGATCCCAACTCAAGAATAAGAATATGAAGCACGACTTTAAATCAACGCAGTTTCAGAAAGGGGGAATTGGGACGTGCCAGGTTCACTACGCCCGGTGGCAGAGTTGGGAAATTATTTAAGCCTCCCTAACAGAACAAGAGATGTCAGTGTTTTGAAATGTCAGTTTTTAGTCCTGGCTACTCCCTTTCCAGTCTACACTTTAAACTTCTCCTGATCCATCACTTCTCATCAAAGCTGTTGGTGGCCTGTGCAAATATGAACCCTTGAGGTGGATTTTAGCTTTGGTAAAAACTTTGGGGAATTTGTCAGCTGTTTATAGAGGGAGAAACAAATGAGACTACCGGTGAACCCCAGTCTCCTTTCCTCAACTCCTGTGCTCTTACTGGTCACGCTGTGGGGCAGGAGATATTTGAAGCAGTGTCTTGGGAGATGTAGAGTTCTCAGTTTTAGAATTAGGATGAATGTGCACCTGCCTTAACCGTCAACACTTTTAACTTCTTTTTTAATGTATAAAACCAGAATGCAAACACATTAACTTATTATAAGATACCAGAATACTCCAGGTTCTTATGCCCAGGGCATTCTTTCCCAAGATGCCGTTGCTTCCATCTCACAAAACTAGTTTGGCAGTGGTGTTGGAATTCCCTCTAGGCTTTGAATTCATAACCACTAACCTCAGTGGGACTTTTAACATTGCCCGGCAGACTGTATTTCTCTGGACTATTCCCTCTGCATGTTCTGGATGACTATTCCCCGTCTTCTCCTTTTAAAGTCCTTCTATCCCGGGGATCCCTGGGTGGCGCAGCGGTTTGGCGCCTGCCTTTGGCCCAGGGCGCGATCCTGGAGACCCGGGATCGAATCCCACGTCGGGCTCCCGGTTCATGGAGCCTGCTTCTCCCTCTACCTGTGTCTCTGCCTCTCTCTTTGTGTGAGTATCATAAATAAATAAAAATTCAAAAAAAAAAAAAAGAACTTTGAACCCACTCTCTCTTCCAGTTTTCTCCTCCCCAATTACAGCAGACCTGTTCAGAAGGATTGCCTGTATTTACTGTCTTCAAATTGTTCCCCCTTAAGCTCATTTCAGTGAGCTTTTTCTGCACCAGCACTTCGCTGAAATCGCTCCTTTCAAGGAGAGGACCTTAACCTAGCTAAACTCATGGTGAACTTTCAGTCCTCATCCGGGATTAGCATCATTTGACACCATTCATCATATCTTCTTTGAAACACATCCTTTTCTTAGCTTTTCAGACACTACACCTAGTTGTCCTCTCGTCTTGCTTGTCACCACTTCTCAGCCTCATCCTGAGTCCCAAATATACACACTTCCTTAGTTCTCTCACCTGGTCTCGTGGCTTTTCATCCCATGTGTTGCTAATAATTCCCAGGTGTATATCTTAACCTGGACCCCTTGCAAAACTGCAGGCTGGATATTGAATTGGCATCTCGAACTCCGTGTTCTTTTTTTTTTTTTTTTTTCCTTTTTAAAGAATTTATTTATTCACGAGAGGCAGAGACACAGGCAAAGGGAGAAGCAGGCTCCGCACAGGGAGCCCAACGCAGGACTTGATCCTGGGTCCCCAGGATCATGCCCTGGGCCAAAGGCAGTGCTAAACCGCTGAGCCACTGGGGCTGCCCTCGAACTCTGTGTTCTAAAAGCTAAGCTCCTGTGTGTCCTCCCTCTCCTCACAGTGCTTCCTCCTCATACTTGGTGCTCAGGCCAAAAACAGCATCATCCTTGACCCCTATTCTTCTTCACATCAGCAAATCCCGCTGCCTTTACCCTCAGTATGCTTCCCATCTGAAATTCAACCACTTCTCCCCACCTCCACTGCCACCACCTTGATCCAAGCCACCGTCATTTCTCACCTGCATTTCTCCAGGGTTCTCTTAATTGGTCCCTTGGTCTTCCCTCATCACCTTCGTTCTGTGCTTAACATAGCATCTGGAGTGATCCTGTTGGGTGGAAGCTGGATCGTGTTACTGTTCCGCCTGAGTCCTCTAGTGTTTTCTAACTTTTCAGAGTACTAACCAGGGCAATTTCAGTGGCCAAAAATCTACACCCCCTTGATCCTTGAACTCATCTTTTTTTTTTTTTTTTAAGATTTTATTTATTCATGAGAGACACAGAGAGAGGCAGAAATACAGGCAGAGGGAGAAGCAGGTTCCCTGCACGGGCTTGATTCCAGGACCTTGGGATCTTGACCTGAGCCAAAGGCAGATGCTCGACCATTGAGCCACTCAGGTGCCCCTCAAACTCTTCTGTCTTCTTCCATATTGCGTTCCAGCCATAGTAGCCTTGCTGACCTTGCCTCTGCCTCAGAATCTTTGCTTGAGAGCTCTTTCCCCAAATACTGCATGGCTCACTTCCAGTCTTCCACCTTCTCAGTGCAACCTTCCTTAATCGTTGTATTGAAAAGTACCAACCCTTGCCCCCAGCCCCCTTATCCCTTCCCAGCTTTATTTTTCTACGCAGCCCATTTAACCATCTAACATTCCACAGATTTTACCGACTTATTTTTCTGTCTCCAGTAGTAAGCTTTGGGGAGACAAGGATTCTTTTCTGTGCTGTTCACTGCCGCATTCTCATGTCTGGAACGGTGCCTGGCACTCGTGGGTGCCGACTAAACACTGACTGAAGAAATCAAGGATTGTTTTCACTTCTCATGGAGAAAGCTGCAGGAAATAAATGGACTCCTTACCTGCCCTGTTTTCCTTCTCGCAGTGGTAGAGCTGTGCATTCTGTATGGACAGAACGAGGAGGGAATGGTAGCTGAGCTTATAGCCTTCTGCACCAGCAAGCAGAAAGTTGGCCTTACTTCAGAGACACTGAACTCTTTTGAGCACGAGGTAAGAACAAAATTTAAGGAAACTAATATTGCAATTCTCCATTTCTGTTCCTGAGTGGAGGTGTGGCAATGTAGCATGCAAAGAGTATGGGCTTTAGAATCAGATCTGGACTCTGATCCCAGTGTGCACTTGGTCAAACTACTTAATATCTGTCCTGAGCCTCCGTTTCCTCTTCTGTTAGTCATTCTGATAACCCATGTTGTTTTATGGTTCCTGTAAGAATAAGGGAGAGCAGGTATAAAAACTGTAGGTCAGGTGGTAGGGCTTCAACAAATCATTGGTGGTGGTGGTAGATTTAAGTGGTTACAGACAGTCACAGCATAACTCTTCAGTTTTTAATCTGTCATGCATCTTCGTAACTTAATTCTTCCTTGGAGGAATTTTATATGTTAGATTATAATTTGAACCCCTGTTATTACATCATGGTCATGGAAAACACCCTCTCTGTTACTTGACTGTGGAATATTATATTCATTATCTTTTTATTCCTCAGTGTCTGAGCAAAAAATTGTCCAGAGCACCCCAGGATGGTGGGCATGCGGGAGCCAGAGACATTGTTTCCATCCAAGAGCTGTATCCTTTCCTGCTGTATTTTGTAATTGGTGTAATTTAAAAACAAATAACAAAAGTGCCTACTATTCAGATTTCTTATTTAATCAACCCTTACCTTAGATTTTGGGTGGAAATCTGTTTTCCTTGAGCACTCTTTGTAGAATCGAAGTGGAGGAAGAAGAAGAGAGCCTCTTGAACTCTTACACCACACCCTCTAAGGTGAGCATATGTTTGAAGATTGCTTTCTACCTAGTAGCACTTTTTTCTTTATTCTAAGAATATTATCACAATATTTGAAGTTCTGAGGGGAAAAGTAACCACCCATACTGTTCCTACTGTGTTTCCACTTAACACTCCTTCCTTTCCCATCACGGGCATAGCTGTGTTTATATAATGGCAGTCTTCGTGACCATATAGTTATCCTGCTTTTTTCAATGAGCATATCATAAAATGTTCATAAATACAATTTCTCCATAATTACTCTTTGTAAAAGTTGCAGAGTGTTGCATCAGGAGGAGGTGCTATTGCTAAATGATCCAGTTGTAGTGTTGGGTCCAAACATGAGAGGTAGGATAGGGAAGTGGAATAGTATTGATATCAAAGCCTGAGTCAAAAGACCTGGGTGACCTTGGGTGAGTCATTTTATCTCTCTGAGCTGTAATTTCCTTATCTCTAAAATCACAATGCTTTCATTCATTCACTGAGCAGCTGCTGTGTGCCGGGGCCTGGGTGGGCACTGTGTAAACAGTGGTGAATGAAATAGGCACAGCTAAGCTCTGCCCTCAAAAAGCTCCAAATTGTAGAAACTCATAAACATGGAATGAGCCTTAATTTTTCAAAGTAAGTTACATTGTGAGAAAGAAGATAAGTAGCTCTCGGTGCATATAGAGAGCAAGAAAGCCAAAAACATGCTCCGTGAAGTTGTTGACACAAAACAGGTGCATATAACATTTTATGTGGACGTACTATAATTTTCCTTAGCTTAAAATTGAAGAGGTATAAAATCAACACTTGAGGGTGCCTGGGTGGCTTAGTCAATTAAGCATCTGACTTCGGCTCAGGCCATGATCCCCAAGTCCTGGTTTGGAGCCCTACATCAGGCTCCCTGCTCAATGGGGAGCCTGCTTCTCCTTCTCCACCCTGCTCATGCTCCCTCTCACTAGTTTTGTCTTTCTCTCAAATAAATAAATCTTAAAAAATAAAAGTCAACACTTGATATTCCCCCTAGAGCTGGCCCTGTCCTAGAGCCCATATCTCACTAAAAAGTGCTTCCATTCTTGGGTTTGCTAAGGCCAGGAACCTTAGAGACCTCTGAGTGTCCTCTCTCTCACACCCTGTATTCATCTCATCCACCAGTCCTGTCAGCCCTCCTGGGATCCTGGCCCTCTCACCTTGTCCACTGGGACCTGGTAATGACAGGTCTTCTGAACACACTGTCTTCTTCCTTCCGAACGAGTGGGATAGCTTCCTATCCTGGCTTCATTCTGCTTTGTCCTCCTCTAAGCAATTCACACCACAGCCAGCCGTGGTTCCCCACTCCTTTCAAATGCAAGTCAGGCCAGGATTTTGCGCTCACACATCTCCACTGGCTCTCCCATCTTCCCTGACAACCTTCTGAGGGTGTGTAAGGGTCTGAGTTGGCCTTGCTCCCTTGTCCACTTCCCACTTCTCATTCTGGTTTTCTTGCTGCTCTTCAAACACATCAGACACACATCCAACTCATCTGTCCCCTGTCTGAGGGAGCAGACCCCTTTCTCTTTCCCTCCTTTGTTTTCTTTTCTTGCTTTATTTTTCTCTGGAACTTAGTACCATGAAACATGTTATATATTTGCTATTTTGTTTAACCTGCCACTCTCTGTGGGAAAGAAAGCTCCCTGAGGGCAGGTGTTGCTCTACTAGCTGCTCTTTTCCCAGAGCCTGGCACTTTAATCATTGCAGGATAGACCTGAATAAGACCGGTTGCTTTTTCCCTAACCAGCGTCAACCAGAATCACAGAACCTAGTGAGACTGCCACATGTAGATCTGATTGACAACTTCCCAGCTCCAGAATTTGTGATTTGTCTGTATATCCAGTGTCAATCATGTTCCTGGGTACAGACTCATGGTAATCTAACTCTGAGTAGAATGACACATAGGTCAGATATAAATTGACTTCATTTACTGTGGAAGTATATGCCCTTCCGATGATGGAAATACCACCCTGAGGGCGCCCATTCCCGCCACAGAGGAGTTTAGGAGGCTCAGTTGTGGATCACATTTGGTGACCAGGCAATCAGTTAAGTGAGTCGGTTCAAAAGGAGCAAACAATATGAAATACGTGTCTGAAGCTCAGAGGAGACCATGTGAGTCTGACCTAGAGAAACATAAAATACTAGAACAGTATCTATCACATGGAAACTGCTCAGTCATCATTAGGCCACACATCAATGGCCTCTGACAAAGGAGTCATATTGCCAAATATTGGCCTTTGACACACAAACAGTGCTGCACAAGACTGCCAGACCCTCGTCAGGTTTTCAGAACAGGTCAGTGAGCCTGTGGCATAGAGGCGAGTGTTCCAGTGGCCTTACCTTATCATCATTAAATATTTGACTTGTGCAGTTGATAGCTATTCTTTTGCTTCCATGCTCACCATAAATCCCCTGGTGATAATTTGGCTTTCCACATGTCCTGCCTGACACGGAGGGAATGTGCTAGCCTGCGGATTTGAGGTTCCTGTGCCACCAGCATTATATTTCTAGTAAATTAATAAACTGGCAACCTGGGCTATAATTTGGGTTTTTGTGTGGCATGAGAATGTGCTTACCCTGGGATATGAGACTATGATACCCTTGGTCGCTGTACTTCTCACTACAAGGGAGTAGGCTGGCATGTAGTGCTAATAGCAAGTCTCATGAGATTGGTTAGAACGAGTGCATCCCTGAGAAGCATAACTGGAGTTGGTTTGTTGACACTATCAGGTTTCACTGCGAGGGCTGCAGTCAAGGGCAGTGAAATGGCACCATCTCCCAGAGTGCCATCCTCTTGCCATGTCCTGGGAGACAGACTTTCTTTCTCTTGGAATGCTCCCACACAACCTTGGCCCTAGCATTTGACAGCCCCTGTGTATTACAAGAATCGTTTACGAAAATAGTTTGAGAAACTATGTCAAAACCATAAAATTTTAACCATCCGTTGGCCTAGTAATTGTCTCTAGTCAGAATGTCTCCTAAAGAAATAATCCAGGGGATCCCCGGGTGGCTCAGCGATTTAGCACCTGCCTTCGGCCTAAGGCGTGATCCTGGAGTCCTGGGATCAAGTCCCACATCTGGCTCCCAGTATGGAGCCTGCTTCTCCTTATTCCTGTGTCTCTGCCTCTCTCTCTCTCTCTCTCTCTCTCTCTCTCTCTGCATCTCTCATGAATAAATAAAATCTAAAAAAAAGAAAGAAAGAAAAAGAAAGAAAGAATGAATGCAAATTATGTGAGGGGCTATCCACATGAAGATGGGCATCTTCACTCATCTTTACCTCGTGAAGATTGGGCATCTATAATCACCCAAAATTACAAGCATTCCATACATCCACGGGGTAGAGAAGTAGTTATGTAAGCTACTATATGTATTAATTTAATTACAGCCACTACAAAGGACAAAGGTTGGGATCCCTGGGTAGCGCAGTGGTTTGGCGCCTGCCTTTGGCCCAGGGCGCGATCCAGGAGACCCTGGATCGAATCCCACATCGGGCTCCCAGTGCATGGAGCCTGCTTCTCCCTCTGCCTGTGTCTCTGCCTCTCTCTCTCTCTCTGTGTGACTATCGTAAATAAATAAAAATTAAAAAAAAAAAGGACAAAGGTTGTGACAATGTGGGAAAGTGTTCATGGTTAATACAGCATGAAAAAAAATCAGTATATGTAATATTCAAATAAAGGGTTATTATACTTAAACTAAGATTGTAAGTATTAGAAATTATATTTTTTTAATTGGAAAACTATAAAAACACTAGAAAAGAGTATTTAAAAATAGTTATGAGAGTGGTAGCATAAGGATCTTTGTAAGACCTAATACCCATCCTGGCTACTTGATGGTCTGGAGCCCGTTCTCTTGTGTTCTGTTCCCAGTCATCACCAGCAGGCAGCTGTGGTGGCAGAACTTAGGTACGCAGCCAGGGGGAGCCCAAGGGCAGGGAATCCTCTGCACACCAGCTGGCCTCCTGGTTGTGGTCCCAGCAAAGATTTTATCTTGGCTCTGCCACAGCCAGCTATCCTAGACTATGGGAAGCACTAGACCTCTGAGCTGTGGGCTTCATCCTCCATCCCGGGCACACCTTTGGATTCTTGTTAATGAGCAAAAGCCAGAAAACAGAAGTGACCATCAATGAGGTGTTTGCTAAATAGTCAAACCAAGAGCTCAGCTGTGCCATCTGCCTGGAGTCGTTCCCTTCTCTAATTTTGAAAACGAGCAGTGGACTTTGCCAAAATGAGTAGTAACGTGATCCCATCCCTCCTCAGGAAAATATGTCTGCCCAGGTCAAAACTCACAGCTGTTCTAAAGCAAAAGGAGAGAGACAGAAAGTGACCATGTGAACAATTTGACAGCACGGATTGCCTTCTGGGAAATGTTGATACTTTTTCATAATTGCCCTCAAAATGAGGACAGGACTCCAATGGATTTGGTGATAGCCACTAAAGATTTCTGAAGGGATTATGTTTAGAGATGGGGCCTTAAGAAGAGAACCAGCTGGGATGCCTGGGTGGCTCAGTGGTTGAGCATTTGCCTTTGGCTCAGGGTGTGATCCCGGGATTCCAGGATCGAGTCCCACATCGGGCTTCCTGCATGGAGCCTGCTTCTCTCTCGCCTGTGTCTCTGCCTCTCTTTCTCTCATGAATAAATAAATAAAATCTTTGAGGGGGGGAAAAAAGGAAGAAAACCAGCACAGTCTTTCCTTGGACCCCATGCTTTTCTTCCTCAGGGACTGTACACTCAGGTAGTAACCCAGGTCTGCAGTGACTGGGCTCTTATTTTCTGTTTTGTTCCTAGGGTTCTCAGAAGCGAGCTATCACCACCCCAGAAACACCCCTAACAAAAAGGACCATGTCTACTCGGAGTCCCCATCAACTCCTCTCGCCTTCAAGTTTCTCTCCAAGGTATGGATCTGCATGAATCCAGCTGCCAGACGGCAGGCCTGCTTTCCCCTTTCTGTGGTGGTCAGGTGGCTGACCCCGCAGTGTGACAGTCTCCATGCAGGTGCCTCTGCGGTGCCTGCCTCCAGAGCCTCTTGCTCTCTGCCCTCCCTCCCTACCTTCTCCTGTGTGGAAAATCCCCATGTTTTGCAGCAGTTAAGGAAACTCATTTTCCACCCAGTTTTCTGGGGTTCATTTCCTAGATCAGGAACTGATATCTTCTCTGGAAAACAACCTGTCTATTCACAAGTCTGGGAGTCTCAGGAGTCTTGCCAGTAGAGACAAATAGGTTTCTGCCTGCCTCTGGTAGTTTGGTGTTGTTGGGTTTCTTCCCTTCTTCCTCCCCCTTTTCACCAACGGTATCTATTTTTCAGAAAGTAAAGCACGTACCTGTGTTCATCATGTCATGTAACCTGTTTATTGTCCCTCTCTCAGGTTACAACTAGTTTCTGAGAGTTGGCAAGTCACTGTGAATCTACAAAGACTTAATTGGCATTTTTTCCCTGCTGCCACTTCTGCCCATAAATCCACAAAGATCACCGGTGATGTTTTTTTGAAATCCATAAATGACATGTCTTCTGTTAGAGAATTCCATGGGTGAGGGCCCTGCCGAGTAGAAGAAAGGTTTGGTGCTGCCACACCAGGATGAGGCTAAGGAACTGTCAGCATTAACCATTTAGGGATATGCTACCAGGAGTCACTGCCTATATTGTGGGCCACTTCTAGACGAAGCAGAGCTTTAGATTTCCCAGCTTTGTCACTGTAGAAAGGAGGGGATAGCAGTCATACCATACAAGTGGTCGTGGGATTCAGAAGGACGGGTTTCTCTAGCTTGGTCCCCTGCTACTTTGGGGAGCTTTCAGACTGGTTTTGGAAGCGAGCTTTCCAGACATAGGAGGGCATCTTTGAAACTGGATGGGTAGAGGATGGTTCTCATCCCCTGAACCAGCGCCATTCCAGAAACTTCATTTCACTAAAGGGCCGGCCGTCTTAGCTGTCCCATGGAGCTGCTTTGGGAGGAGCTCAGAGAAGTCGCAGTATGCTGCCTAGGCACTTTTTAATGCACGCTAATAAAGCTGACATCAGAAACTGGTTTTGTAATTTATGAAAGTAACTTCTAAATTATTCAGGTAGAGGCAGCACTGGAGATGGAGATCATTAGTGGAGCTCATTTTCCGCAGCCTCTGTGGACAGGAGAGGTGATGGCACCAGTGGCAGTACTGCCCAC
Source organism: Canis aureus (assembly GCF_053574225.1). Lineage (NCBI taxonomy): Eukaryota > Metazoa > Chordata > Mammalia > Carnivora > Canidae > Canis > Canis aureus. Next base: position 3,986,861 of record NC_135631.1, read on the forward strand.
ATAAAACTCGTTCCTGCAGACTCCCAGTGCACAAAGTGCAGACTGTTTGGAGGAGACCTCTCTGTAAGCGACATCCACAGCCAGAGGATGAGGTGCCCTCACTACCTTCCTAGGAGCTCAGCGACGTTCATGGGTCCCTATTGACCAGTCAGTGCATGGAAATACAAGAACTTGTCAGTTGAGCCTTGGAGAATGGGAATGTTTGTTCACCAGCCAACTGAATTCATTCCATCTCCACCTCCACAGACACTGGGAAAAGTTGATTAATTGTTCTTAACTTCATTTTATTGTGTCTACCTTGAACTATATTGTTAAGTATTATAGATCCACAGCAGCTTTGGGCTTATCCACAGCCAGGCTCTCATGTTATTCTAATAAATGGTATAAAAAAAAAAAAAATCATCAGAGAGGCGCCTGGGTGGCTGAGTCAGTTAAGCATCTGCCTTAAACTCAGGTCATGATCCCGAGAACCTAGGATCGAGCCCCTCTCCCCCTGCCCTTCCCCCTCTCGTGTTCTCTCTTTCTCTTTCTCTCTCTCAAATAAATAATCTTTAAAAAATTTATAAGAAAGAAAAGAAAGTGGAACTTGAAACTTTTTAATCCATTCAGTTTGGTTTGGTTTTGCTTTGTTTAGTTGTAAGCCAGGAGAAAGCCGTTTAAAATATGTCTCTGTCTCTAAACTTAAACTCATTCCTGAAATTCCTTAAAGGTTGGTATGTCCAGCCCCATTAAGTTGATTAGATTTATAAAATGTGAGGCCAGCTTGACATTCCTCCAATCCCCATTTCTAAAAGGTAACCTTATTTTATTCCCCTCTCTCATTAGATAGGAATACAGTAATGCTTATATGTTTTGCTTCCAATCAGTGCTACTCCCTCTCAGAAATACAGCTCAAGAAATAACCGAGGAGAAGTGGTTATCTCCTTTGGCTCAGCACAGGGAGTGTCTTGGTCTGGAAGAGGAAGGGCCAGCAACATCAGCCTGAAGGTCCTAGGGTGTCCAGAATCACTAACTGGGAGCTACAAATCAATGTTTCAGAAACTTCCAGATATCCGAGACGGTAATTGTTTTTCTTTTTGCAACTCTGGAGAATATAAAACTACCTAGAAAGGTCTAGAGTGAGTAACAAAGCTTCAGCTAGGCTGGTAGAACAAGTTCCAAGGTTGCCTTTGAATACAGAGTTGGTAGATGTCCTCCAGATGCCCCTAGAAGTGGAAGGACATGAGGTGACCCTCTCAGTAATTCTACCAAGTCACTTTGCTTCCCTAAAGAAAAAGCGCAGAACATTTTCCAGTGACAACCATTTGAACTGTGTAAAAGAAGCCAAATAAAGTCAAAGACATTTTTGGTTTCTTCCTTGTAAAGAATGGAAGATTCTCTAGATTGGACTTGACTCCCCCTAAACCTCACTGATGACCGGAGTAAAGGGAAGGCTGGGCTGTGGGCATCTATGCTGACTCTAGGAGATTGTGCCCCATGATCCATGGCCAAATGGAAAGCCAGCTCCCACAACCAAATATTGGTAGATTGGCTAGGGCTTTAGAAAGTGGTCCTGGGCACCCTCCTGCTTCTGTAAAATGACTGATTGCAGTATTTTACAATGCACTGTATCTTCTCCTCTTGGCAAGTGAAATGTTCTAAACATAGTACTTTTTCCCCTCTGGGCTTTCAGTTCTGACCTGTAAGATAGAGGAGCTTGGCAGCGAACTCAAGGAACATTACAAGATTGAGGCTTTTACTCCTGTTCTGGTCCCAGCTCAGGTAAGAATTGTTCTCATAGTCCTTCCTAATTAATTTTGTATTTTTAAACTGATGGTAAAAAAAAAGGTATCCTTGCTTCGTTTTTCATTTCTTGTCTGCATTCTAGTGAGAATATCTATCTTGGTCAAATTTTGTAAAATGGATCCTTCTGAAGAAAGACTTAGAAGTGCTCTCTGGTTTTGTGATCAGAGATGACCATTTTCTTTGCATATTTTTTTTAAGATTCTATTTATTCATGAGAGAGAGAGAGGTAGAGACATAGGCAGAGAGAGAAGCAGGCTCCATGCAGGGAGCCCAACGTGGGACTCGATCCCAGGACTCTAAGATCATGCCCTGAGCCAAAGGCAGACACTTAACCACTGAGCCACCCAGGCATCCCTTCTTGGCATTTGGATTAGGGTCTTGCACATAGCAGAGACTGAGGCGAGACAGGTAACTCCCTAGAGATGCTCTACAAATAGAAGCGTTTGGTTACCAGGATATGAGGACAACAGCAAGCGTAGGGCTTCCAAAAACAGTGACTCATAGTCTCTCCCCCAGTTTGGTTTCTGTCCTTTATAGATCAACTGTTGCCAGTAGTATCTTTAATTGTAGTTTAATCTGGCATATGTTCCAGTGCTTTCTCCCTGAAACATTTTTCTAATCCAAAGGGAAATGTGTTCTAGAAGATTCCTTAAGTTACCTCTGTCATTGTTTACATTCAGAGAAGATTCACCATAGGCAAAACCATGTCATGTAAGGAAGTTTATGAGGAATTGGGAAGAAATGGTGGAGTGGAGGCAGGGATGTTCAGTCTTGTGGGAAAAGATTAGACTTCCTCAGTCTGCCCCCAGGAGTGGGAACAGGATAGAGGAAGCCACAGGGAAAGAACTTTCAGCTCAATTTAAAGAACTTCCTGTTAAGAGACAATATGATGTGTAGTTAAGAATATGGCTCTGGAACCAAACTTCAAACCCAGACTTCACCCAGTCTCTGACCTTAACTAAATTATGTAACCTATTGCTGATTTTTCTTTCATAAAATGGGTACAATAGTAGTATCCAACTCACTGTTGTTATGAAGATTAGACAAGTTTACACACATAAGTCTTTAGAACAGTGCCTGGTACTCCGCTCAATAGACGTGAGCTATTGATGGTTAAAACTATCCAGAGATGCAGTGGGCTGCCTTGGATTACAAGGACCTAGTTTCCCTTCACTAGAGATGCCCAAGTTTAGATGACCACTTAGAAAGGCTCAAGCACCTGGTGGGCAGGCAGACCAGATGCCCTGAGTCCCTGATGGTACTTGTCAATATGTCATTATGATGCCCCACCAAAAAAACCTTTCCTGCTTGGGGTTTGCTATGCTGTTCGTTCTGTCGACTCCAGATTTTGAGCTCCTATCCCAAAGACGGTCATTCTCATGTCACACCTTCGGCAGGAGCCTGTCATTCTGCTGGGCCAGATTGGCTGTGATACCAATGGGAAGCTGAATAGCAAGTCAGTGATTCTTGAGGGAGACCGGGAACATTCCTCAGGGGCCCAGATTCCAGTGGATTTATCTGAGCTCAAAGAATATTCTCTGTTTCCCGGACAGGTGAGATGAGGTGTGCTGTTTACTCTATACTGTGTGTGGTGGGCGGGGGTAGGATGAGCCATTTCATCACTGGCTGCCTCTTACTTTCATCCTGTGGTACCATGAGGTGTGGCCGGAGCCCAGGCTCAAGAGCAGACAGCAAGTAGGAATTCCAGCTTGCCTGGAGTGCTCTGACCTCAGCTCTGGGATCTGCTGCCCAGTTCAGACTTTAACTCCACCCCCACGGAGTGTATCATTCTGGCCACATTGCTTATCCTCTCTTAAGTCAGAGTGTCTTCATCTCTAAAATGGGAATAATAATTCTTACCTCATAGGATTGTTGCAAAAAATTAGATCGTCCATATAGCACATAATTGTTCTTACTAATACATCCCTCCCTTAATTTGTTTTCTAGGAAAATACCCCCAAGTCTATAATTATAAAATGACATAGATGGACTTAGTACTTAATATACTTTTTTTAAAGATTTAATTTATTTCTTTGAGAGAGTGCTCACACAAGCTGAGGGAGGGGCAGAGGGAGAGGGAGAAGCAGGCTCCCTGCTGAGCATAGAGCCTAATGATATGACTTGATCCCAGGACCCTGAGATCATGACCTGAACCGAAGGCAGACTCTTAACCAACAGAGCCACCCAGGTGCCCCTTAATAAAGTAAAGTAGCCCCCACGTGGGGCTCAACCTCATGACCCCAGGATCAAGAGTCCCATGTTCTACCCACTGAGCCAGCCAGGCACCCCAGTACTTAATACTTTTTAACTATATCAAAATAGTTCATTGCCTACTTTTTGTTTATCTTCCTTGTTCTGCTTCTTGTGCTTCAGGTTGTAATTATGGAAGGCATCAACACGACAGGTAGAAAACTTGTTGCCACCAAACTCTACGAGGTACCACAGTGGTTGCCCCACCTCCCTCCTGCTTTGCTGCAGGCACAGTGTGTACAGTTCTGTCTGTCCTGGAAACTCAGAAGAGCCTATTTATTTGCTTCTCAGTTCTCTGTAGAATGGGAAGCTACCTCTAGGCCCCCTTGCAAATCATTTCTGTAAAGGGCCCTACAGTAAAAACTTCAGGCTTTACAGGCCATATGGTCTCTGTCACAATGACCCAGCTCTCCCATGGTAGCACAGAAGAGCCATAAGCAGCCTGTAAACCAATGAGTGTGGCTGTGTGCCAGTAAAATTTGATTTATGAAAACCGGCAGTAGCCAGATAGGGCCCAGGTTTACCAGGCAATAGTCTTCCACAGATTTTCAAATAACATGAGCAAAAGTAGCAGATTCCCTTCTTTCTGGTCCTTGCCTGGTGATACTGATACTTCGGGTACCTGTGTCCTCCCACCTTTTGCTGGGTGTCATGAGTTTAGCCATGACCTCCCATCACTTGGGTTTCTTTGCCACTCTGAACCACATAGAAAAATGGCAGGCACCATGGGTTCTGTGAGGTTTTAGTTCCAGGGAGAAAGGCTGAGACTTCCTTCCGTATCTCAGCCCTTCCCCACCACCCTCCCCACCTGCGGATGCTATCTCCCCCCACCTCCAGTTCAGGCCCCTCCTTTCCCCCCCCCCCTTTTTTTTTAACTGAAGGCTGTACCTGGAGTTAAAACTCAGTGTAACTTTTCTCCTGTTTTCAAGGGCTTGCCGCTTCCATTTTATCAGCCCACTGAGGAGGATGGAGGTAAGTTTGGGTTTAAACATTGTTTTGCTATCAGTAAGTGTGGTAGATAAGGGTCCAGGTTCCTTGGACCCTGAGAAAGCTGCAAGAGCTGCCTGGGAGCACCTCAGTGGAGCTGGGGGAGGGGGTGGAAGTGGACATCAAATGGGTGGCTTCACAGGCCCTTCATGGAAGGCCAGGGTCCAAGCCTGGTGAGTGTTGCCACCCGAGTTCTGGCTACACAAGGCATGCCATCTGTGTCTAGAAGTTTTTCCTTTATAAAAGGAAAAATAGGAATAATTTTATTTATTTTTTATTTTATTTTTTTAAGTTCTATTTATTCATGAGAGACACAGAAAGAGAGGTAGAAACATAGGCAGAGGTAGAAGCAGGCTCCCTGTGGGGAGCCCAATGTGGGACTTGATCCCAGGACCCCAGGGAGAAAGCAGATGCTCAACCACTGAGCCACAGGCATCCCAGGAACAGTTTTAAAAAGAGTTTCTTTCAATGCACTGTGGTATCCTGGACAGGATCCTAGAAAAGGGACATTTGTGGAAAAGCTAGTGACCTCCAAATAGTCAAGAGTTAAGAGTAATGAGCCAGCATTAATTTCTTCATTTTGTTTTGTTTTTTAAAGATTTATTTATATTAGGGGGGGCACATGCTCACATGGGGGGGAGGGGACACCTGACATAGGGCTTGATCTCATCACCCTGAGATCATGACCTGAATTGAAATCAAGAGTCAGACACTTAACCAATGGAGCCACCCAGGCACCCCTGGATTCATTTTGACAAATGCACCCTAGTCAAGCAGGATACTGGCATAACTTGGTATTATCTTTGCAACTTTCCTACATTTCTAAAGTTATTCCAAAATAAAAAGTTTATTAAAAAATCAGACAAATTGCTGGGGCACCTGGGTGACCCAGTTGCTTAAGCATCTGACTTCAGCTTGGGTCATGATCTTGGGGGGGAGGGGTCACTGCTCAGTGAGGAGTCTGCTTCTCCCTCTCCCTCTGGCACTGCCACTTCCCCTGCCCCCGCGCTCACATGCTACTCTCTCAAATGAATGAATAAAATCTTAATTTTAAAAAGTTAAGTTTCCAAGGAAGCCTAGAGTTATTTGGTTACTAATGTAGATGGGAAAGGACAAAAAAAATTTTTTAACAGACTGCTTCAAAATAATTCAAAGTGTTTTTGAAAGCAAAGCAGAAGATTGTTGAGGACTCGCGATGAGATGGCCGACACTAGGGTATGTCAACACTCTATGCACAGTAACAGTGTGTGAGGTCATTCTTGGAGGTGACCTAGAATCGGGAATGAAATTTAGGTTTATGAATTTGCACATTGCATCAGAAGATCCGTGTTTCTGGCAAAGAGAGGAGTGTGATGGCATTAGATCCACTTCAGGTGGTAGAACAAAACTGATGTGGCTGAGATGCCCAGAGCCGCAGCTGTGTGCCAGGGGAAGCAGTTGAGTAAGTTATTAGCAAACATTTTTGACCGAGGTACTGAGCTAGGCATTCATGGAGACACAGAATAAGATGTGGACCCTCTTCTGCTGGCACTTGCTTTACTCCAGGGTTTACATCTCCTATGGGCTTCTCAGAACCAAATTGAACTTTGTCCCCTGCCCCAGCGGTGCATGAAATGGACTCCTCCCCTGAACTCTTGATTTCACTTCCTGGTATTCCTGCTCTGGTAGACAAGTAATAGCCTAATCCTGGGAGCGTGTGACTCTGTTGCTTTATATAGCAAAAGGGGCTTCGCAGGTATGCTTCAGTTAAGAACCTTGAGATGGGGATCATCCTAGATTGTCCACGTGGGCTCGTTGTCATCACAAGGGTCTTTATAAGGGGGAGGACAGAATGATCCACGTCAAAGATAGAAATAGTAGGCTGCTGGCTGTGGAGATGGTGGGGAGGGGTCATGAGTTGAGAAATGCAAGTGGCTTCTAGATGCTGGGAAAGGCAAGGAAACGGATTCTTACCTGGAGCCTCTAGAAGGAATGCAGCCTTGCCAAAACCTTGATTTTAGGACTTCTGAACTCCAGAACTGTAATCATAAATATGTGTTGTTTTAAGCACTAAGGTTGTGATGATTTGTCACAGCAGTCCTAGGAAACTAATACAACTACATGTTAAGAAGTCAGAGTTTGGTTTTTGTTAGTATAAGTTACAGAAACTGGTTCAGGGATCCCTGAGTGGCGCAGCGGTTTGGCGCCTGCCTTTGGCCCAGGGCGCGATCCTGGAGACCCGGGATCGAATCCCACATCGGGCTCCCGGTGCATGGAGCCTGCTTCTCCCTCTGCCTGTGTCTCTGCCTCTCTCTCTCTCTCTCTCTCTCTCTCTCTCTCACGATCATAAATAAATAAATTTTAAAAAAATAAAACTTAAAAAAAAAGAAAGAAACTGGTTCAGACTGACTTAAGAAAGAGAATCTGTTAGGGGAAATCCAGCTAGCTCACAGGACAGACAGGGAGCTAGAAATGCAGACTTAGAAGCAGATAATGACCTCACAACTCTAGTGTCCAGCTAGCAAGAATTCCCCAACTATCTCATCCTGTTACCTCTGGCTTGAATAGGTCAGCTCCACCCTTTTTTCTGTTCTTGAATAGTTCACTTTGAGATTCCAGAGCCAGGGAGGAGACTGGATAACTTAAACTGTTTACACGCCTGCCTCTTGGCTAGGGGACAACAGTATAGCACACACACCCCTGCCCCGGACTGCCTTATGGAGGAAAGGGCTGGCTCTCCCAAAGGAAAGCCAATGTCAGGAAAAGGGCAGTGCAAGCCAGGTGGCCACACATCACATCTCTGTGCCCCTCACGCAGGAATCCCATGCCATGCCTCACACTCTGCCCGTCTTTCTGGAGTCCTCATGGGACCACATTCTCCAGCCACACTGGACCACCCGATGTCTCCTCCTGCCAAGCACACTCAAACCACACACTCACCAGGACTCTGCCCTGCCCTTGCTTCTGGAAGATTCTACTCACAAGCATAAGCAAAGTGAAGTAAACCAGTCACAAAAAAAGATAGTGTATAGTTCCACTCACATGAAATAGAGGAGCCAAAATCCTAGAGACAGAATAGAATGGTGGCAGCCAGGGGCTGGACGAGGGGATGGGAAGTTCGTGTTTAGTGGGACAAGAGTTTCAGTTAGACAAGAAAAGAGTTCTCTGAATGGATGCCAGTGACAGTTGGACAGCATTCTGGATTTAATGCCACTGAAATGTACACTTAAAAATGATTACAATGATAAATGTTATGTTATTTGTATTTTACCACAATAAAAAAAATAAAATAATAAAGGGAGTGCATAAGCAAATCTCACCCTGATCAGGTCTCTCCTGATTGCTGCTGCTTCCCATCACTCATGAGCACTGCTAGCAAACTGCCTGTCCCGCTCTAGTTATTTGCATACTTCCTATTCTTTGAGGATAGGGATGAAGTCGTGGATTCCCAGAGTTGTACACATAAGGAGCCTCTCAACTTCAGCTTGGGCCACCATCCAATTGTCTTCTAATCAATACTTTATGATCCTTTCTGTCTTAGATTTTGAGCAAAACATGGTCCTGGTGGCCTGTGGGCCATATACCACATCTGACAGCATCACGTACGACCCCCTGCTCGATCTGATCGCCATTATCAACCGCGATCAGCCGGATGTCTGTATCTTGGTAGGAAGCCCTCCGGGGACAACGTCACTGGGGAAGCCACCAGCAGGAAAACTGGAAAGGAGACCTTAGAAAAAGGCCAGGGGTACCTGGGTGGCTCAGTCGGTTAAGCATCCGACTCTTGGTTTCAGCTCAGGTCATGATCTCAGGGTGGTGGGATCGAGTCCCAAGTCGGGCTGTGTACTGAGTGAGGAGGCTACTTTAGATTCTCTCTTCCCTCCACTCTGTTCCTCCCCTCCTTGTATGTGCTCTGTCTCAAATAAAAAGGTATTTTTAAAAAAGGAAAGAAAGGCCCAGTGTTACAGGAGGCAGTATGACTGGTTATGGGGCCCTGGCAGCCTCCCTCCACCCAGGGTCACAGCCTTTGCCTGTGATATTGGCCGGGCAGCCCCACCCCATCTGCTCCCTGTCCCAAGCTCTACAGATGGACCCTAGGCAGAGAACCACAGGGAGAGGGTGTATGAAGGCACTCATGGACACGTGTGGTTCTAATACCTTTGTTTCTCCCTCGGGCTTATTTGCAGTTTGGACCTTTCCTGGATGCCAAGCATGAACAGGTTGAGGTGAGTGACGGGGACTGGGAAGGGGAGGTGCTGGATACTTGTATCCAGTTGAGCCCTCACTATTTCCATATTTGGGGGTTTGTGTTGCATTTGTAACAGACCTAAATTAATCCCTGTGGCTAATCAGAAAAACATTGTAGCAGGGTGTTTTTATAAAGATACTGAATTTGAAGGCTTCATGTCACCAGGATACAAGGCCATTTGGAAGCTGGGGGAAGGAAGTAGTCTGTAAGTCTGGTGTACCCCTGTGACGCTTAGTGCTAAGGCCCAAGCACGCTCACACAGATGCAGGTGGCTGTGGCTCACTGAGCTGCTACCCTTGGCTCCATGACCCATGTCTTGCTGTCCTTTGGTGGAGAAAATACAAAAGGTCCTTCCCGGGACATCTCCCTGTCCAAAAGCTGGCACCTCCTATCCTCTGTCTCAGGATATTGTAACCTTCCATAGAAAGGATTTCCAAACGCTCTTCTTATAGTCTTTCTCTCAACTTACATTCTAGAAGGTGAATCACTCCCCCCATCCCCTTTCCTGCCCCCAAAGAGACTGCTCCTTGAGGACAGAGACCATGGGTCTTCATCTTCATGTGTTCTCCAGCTCCTCGCTCAACAGCTGGCCACTGGGGTCACTCAGCACAGTGGCAAGTGAATAAAGCCTGTCTGGCCTCTGAATTGGTCTCCTTCCTTCTCTTGCAGAACTGCCTGCTCACAAGTCCATTTGAAGATATTTTCAAGCAGTGTCTGCGGACAATTATTGAAGGGACGCGAAGGTCAGAATTCAGAATGTTGGAAAGAATCTTAGGCTGCCCAGTTTCTCCAGGGCTTCCCAGTGAGAAGCTAAACTGTCGGAAAGTAACAGTAGCTCCTGTCCCTTCATCCTTTTGAACCACAGAGATCAGATCCACCTCTTGACTCCCAAGTGTGCTGACGCCGGGTTAAGAGGCATCTTTGTAAAACACAAAGATAAACACACTTGACAAGAAAAGGCTGCTTGGACTTTCGCTCTTCCCTGGCTTGCTCTTTACTTCCTTCCTTTTCTTACTCTCTTTTGTAGAAATTCCTATTCCCTGGGAATCTTCCCAGCTGATTCTGAGAAGTGTTTGATGAGTTACCCAACGAAATCCCTAGGGGCCCCAAACATCTTGCTGCATGAGTGATTGTTTTGGGGTGTAGCCCAAGTTCCCCGGAGTCAGAGCTGCCCCACGTTTCATGGGGCACTGCCGGGGCCAGAGCAGGCCATGGTAGAGCCTGGGGGGTGGGCAATGGGGAGGACCTTGAATCTTCACCATAGACCGACAAGCAGGAACTGCCAAGAGAGATTGCCAATTCTAATTTGAGAGAAAAGGCTCTATTCCAGGAAGGGTCTAGAACTACAAGTAGGAAGTTCTTCAGGAAGTTAACCTCCTCACTTCCTGTCTCTCTTCCTCCAGGGCCAGGGTTTGAAAGGAATTGGTAGAGGTTACAGATCTCTTCCTCCAGGGACTTGCCTGCCAGTAGCTGAGCTCACAGAAGATAAACATTCCGAGGCTAAGCTTTTAAGAACAAATCTGTAACAAAGGTGGTTTTTAAAACAAGATGTATAATCTTCCACCCATTGGCCGTGAGAACTGATCCCAGAACCGATTAGGTTAGTCGTAATACTACCTTCTTGTATGGGCAGCAGGGCCAGTCTGGCAGGCCTGGGGGACTGGGGAGCAATACCCCCTAACTTGCTGGAAGCCAGGGGACTTGAGTCTGCTGTGTCTGGGACTGTCCCTTTCCCACTTCCTCCCTCAAATGAAGGTAGTACAGATGCTCCCCTTTTGCCCCCCACATTTGTTGTGACACTGCTGAGTTCATCAGACCTGGAGAGCACATAGTGCTCCTCAGAGATCCACCCACCCCACCAACTGCCAGGAGCAGGACTGTGTCCCTGTTCTGCTGGGTCCCCTGGGGATGGACAGGGACTGCATAGCAGAGCCCCAGTAGGCCCCCAGCGAGCCGGGTGTTCTCAGTGCGACATTGGGTTCTGTTTTTGGTTCCTCGCTCCGTGTGGTGGTGACAGCAGTGGGACAAACAAACAACAAACCAGGGATTGTTACTGTGGGGTGAGTGCCCAGCGCTGCCAGGCACTTTCATCTATAGTCAGTCTGTCCCTCTGGGCAGGGGGAGCTGCCCCACCCTGCCCAAAACAGTATATAAGTATCCGTGCTGGGGAAACTTATTTTTTATTCCCAAGAGACCAGAAATGCAGAGCACAAAGTTGATTTATCAGCCAAAGCTAGAACTGTAGAGGAAGCACCCCCTCCACAGAGAGCCAAGCTGCAGAGTCCAGAGGGAGCGGCTGTGGCTGCAAGGACCCTCCCACTGGGAGGCACGAGCTTGTGCAATGCTCAGCATAGTTAGAATTTTCTTTCAGATCCCTCCCCCTGCAGCCACTTCATAACCATGAGCAGGAGGGCTGTTTCCTCCTTAACCATTGCTCTTCTGGCACCTTCGCTGAAACAGCAGCTCCCCCGCCAACAGAGGCTGACTGAACCTCTGGCTTTTGTGTCCATCACAGACTGAGCCTGCGGGGTCTGGAGTGCAGCTAGTCCCATCCATGCAGCTCAGCCCCAGCTTTGTTTGGGTAATAAGTGTACTTTTCTGTGTCAAAGGGACTGCAACTAATGTGCAAAGTACCCATGGTCTCAAGACCTTGGTTTCCTGTTGCAAAAGTCTCAGTTCCCACGCTGAGCAGATATCAAAGAGAAGTGACCAATGTGATCAAATCACCAGTACATTTATCCTGTAGGAAAGGCAGCTGTGGAGCTGTACTTGGGTCTGGGAAGGCCATACATTTTAAGCAAGACAGGGAACTGGCAGTGATCGTTGTTGGTGGGTTTTAAACACGCCCTCAAAGTGACACTTTGCACTTGTGTGGTTTATAATAAGCCCCTCTGCCAAGCACAGCTGAGGGAATCAAGGAAATGGGATCTTTCTTCCTTTCTTCTTTGGTGTGGCTGAGGAGGACAAACAGGTCCCAGAGTTACGGGTTTTTCTTCACTAATATGTTGTACCCCAGAGATTCTCCTGCCTCCATCAAAGGAAATCTATACTTTTACTGTTGCTGTTAAATACTCCTGTTGCTTTTGCAAGATAGCCTGCTGAAAAAAACAGAGGCCATTGTCTCCCTGTGCGAGAGGTAAGGGGCTCGGAGAGACCCCAGTTGCTCTCTTCCCCCATCCTCTAAAGGGGCCTCTGTCCATTGTTGTAATTGGGACCCGGTATTCTGGTAGGAAGGTGCAGTGTGATCCCTATGCATGAAGGCAGTGTGTGGGTCCGGTCAGCCTGCCTGGTGTCTTCCTAGGAAAGAGCCCCCATCAGGGAGACCAATTAATGCTAAGCCACGTCTGCGTGCATAGCGTGTAGAATCAGAACACAGGTTTCAGTTCTGGCTGCAGGGCTCTTGATTCTTTAGGCAAAACCTCATCTTTCTAGATTTCCTATATCCCAATTTCTTCTCCCCCTTTCCTACCAAACGGCCCCATCCTCTCCCCAGTGGAACCCCACCCAGAGCCAGGAGAAAGCATGTCCTGGGTGACCTGAGCCCTGTTGAGGTAGGTGTGTGGAAACAAAGACAAATTGTCTTTTGCTCACAGCATCCCATGGGAACAGTACGTCTCCTCCTAGAATTGAGTTCGGAAACTCTTCCCTGGATGGAGGCTCTTGTCTCGAGCTCTGACATTTCCAGTCTGTTGTCCAGCTGTTCTAACTCAGCTGCTTTCATTTTTCTCCCTCTTCTGATGGTTTCTCAACAAAGCAGCTCTGGCTCCCATCTCGTCTTTGTCCCATCCGTGAGGGATGTGCACTGTGAGCCCGTGTACCCACAGCCACCTTTCAGCTACTCCGACCTGGCTCGAGAAGACAGAAAGGTACCAGCATCCCCTCCCTGACCAGCATGCAGCCAGAATCAGTGACTCCCTCTGGCCCCTCAGTAGAGGGCAGAGATGCCTTTTTGGGGCAGGGCCTGAATCCTCAGCTTCTTTTTTCCTTTTTTTATTTTTATTTTTTCTAAAGATTTTATTTATTTATTTATTTATTTATTTATTTATTTATTTATGACAGACAGAGAGAGAAAGGCAGAGACATAGGCAGAGGGAGAAGCAGGCTCCATGCAGCGGGCCCAGTGTGGGACTCAATATCAGAACCACTGGGACTCAATATCAGAACTCTGGGATCACACCCTGAGCTTCAGCAGACACTCAACTGCTGAGCCACCCAGGCATCCCTCAACTTCTTTCTTTTAACAGACAGATGTATCTGTGATGTACTGTGCATCAGTTTGGCCCCCATTTCATTGCTCTCCCCACCCCCAGGAGACATATACCCTCCCCCAAGGAAGAAGTTTCTGGCTTTTGTGCACAAATGTTTGTCTCGGGATGCCTGGGTGGCTCAGTGATTGAGCATCTGTCTTTGGCTCAGGTTGTGATCCCGAGGTCCTGGGATCGAGTCCTGCATCGGGCTCTCCACAGGAAGCCTACTTCTCTCTCTGCCTGTGTCTCTGCCCCCCTCTGTGTGTCTTTCATGAATAAATAAATAAAATCTCTAAAAAAAAGAGAAAAAAAGAACATTTGTCTCATTCCCTCTCATTTTAGCGAGTGCACTTCATGTCTGAGCCCTGCAACCTCTCCATAAACGGAGTGATCTTTGGCCTGACATCCACAGATGTGCTGTTCCACATGGGAGCCGAAGAGATCAGTAGGTGGGACACAGTTCCAGTCTAGCAGGCGGGACACTGGCTCTCAAGACCCTGGGCCTTTCTTCAGCCAAGAGACTCAAGGGGCTGCTTGGCAGTCTGTACTAGGGAAATCCTTAGAGCAGCCCTTTGTGGCAGACCCTGTGGCTATTCAAGTTTCTCTGTTCCTGGAGGGAGCAAGTGGATGCTTTTGTTGCTGCTAGCACTTGCCTGTAGAGTGTTGGACCCCAGAGAACCATGGCCATCTGGCTTTGTGCTTCATTTATAATCACAGAAGTTCATTTCCTTTTCCTTACCTCCCACATTCAGGGCCTAAACAGTAGTGAGTGTCCCTGCTCATGGAGGATGAACTGCAGAGCTACTCAGGGGATGTGGGTCTGCAGAGAATCAGACCGAGCCTTGCCTACTGATGTAGGTTTAGCAGTTCCTCCATCGTGTGAAGCAATGTGTGTGTTAGGCGAGATGGGTGTGTGCTTGTTGGCTGAGGTTTGAGGTGCAAGGGTCACCCTGACTACATACGCTCACTGCACGTTGGTGCACTCCATGCACATTCTTGCACAATACAGCTTTGGCCAAAAGCCTGAGAGATCATGAGGGATGCCCGCTCTTTCCCCTCGCAGCCTGAGAGCCTGCTCCCCTTCTCAGGTGGGAATAGACTGAGCATTTGTGGATGGGTCTTTAAATTTCCCCAGAGGTACCCTCCATCCCTGTGTGCTGGCCACATAGTATCTCCCTGGTTTATTAAGTCCTCCCCAAAGAGAAATGGGAGTTGAGGAACAAGGCTCTGCATTCCATTTCTTGCTTCTCTTCCTGCCCCAGTGCTTCTGGAACTTCAGACAGACTCAGCCGAATCCTTAAGCACATCCTGACCCAGAGGAGGTAAGTTCACTCATGGAATAACTAGCCAGGACAAGTATGCTGTGGGGTCTGGTGCTCTGATAGATTTGATTGGAAGTACCTTCCTTGGGCCACTACCAGTGAACCCCATCCTCATGATGATAAGCCTGCCTTGTGTTCCCTAAATACAGGGAGGAACAGGAGAGACGGTCTGTGAAAGCTCGGGAACCAGTGACCTAGAGGGAAGCCATGTGGGAATAGAGGGCCCCAAATCAGCCACTGCTGACTATTTTTCTCCCATCTGTAGCTACTACCCACTCTACCCTCCTCAGGAAGACATGGCCATTGACTATGAGAATTTCTACATCTATGCACAGTTGCCCATCACCCCAGACATCTTCATTATCCCATCAGAGCTGAAATACTTCGTGAAGGTAGGTTTGAAGTCTGCTTTTTCCCAGAAACACCAGGACCAAGTCTGACTTTCCCTTCTAGACCATTGGTCCTCACTCTTCATGCTAGGGACAGTGCCCTCTCTCTGGGAGAGGTGGAAAAGGACTTGAAAACTAATCTGTTAGGGATGTCTGGGTGGCTCAGCAGTTGAGCGTTTGCCTTTGGCCCAGGGCGTGATCCTGGAGTCCCGGGATCAAATCCCACATCAGGCTCCCTACATGGAGCCTGCTTCTCCCTCTGCCTATGTCTGCCTCTCTCTCTCTCTCTCTCTCTCTCTCTCTCTCTCTTTCGTCTGTCATGAATAAATTTAAAAAAAGAGAGAGAGAACTAATCTGTTAATAACACATTTAAGTTAAAGCCGCCCCCTGCTCCCTTGTACCCACCCTGGTGCTCAGTCAGCCAACCTGGGAGCCCCATGGGTGGGTAGAAAGCCCCTCAAATGGTGGTTGTCACGTGGGGCCGTGTCAGGGTGACCTGGGAACATTACACACATGCATTTGCCTGCCTCCGCTGCCCCTTGCCTGAATTTGGGTGTGATCTCCAGGGGAGGCTTAGCCATGAGAACTTTTTTTTTCTTTTTTTTTTTTTTTTTTTTAAGATTTTTAGTTACTGGGGAATACCTGGGTGGCTCAACAGTTTAGAGCCTGCCTTCAGCGTGATCTCCAGGGCGTGATCCTGGAGTCCCAGGATCGAGTCCCACATCGGGCTCCCTGCATGGAGCTTGCTTCTCCCTCTGTCCCTCTCTCTTTCTCACTCTCTCTGTGTCCTTGTGAATAAATAAAACCTTTAAAAAAAAAAAAAAAGATTTTTAGTTAGTTATTCATGAAAGAGAGAGAGGTGGAGACATAGAGGGAGAAGCAGCCTCCCTGTGGAGAGCCTGATATGGGACTTGATCCCAAGACCCCAGGATCATGACCTGAGCCAAAGGCAAATGCTCAACCACTGAGCCATCCAGGCGTCCCTCAGCCATCAGAACTTTGAAGAAGCTCTTGGGTCATTCCTATCTTTGCCACCCGAGTTGGATCCCTCATAATAGATCCACTCAACCAGTAGCCCTCTTGCCAAACCAGAGACAGTTCAACCTCAAGGGGTAAAAATTTGTTCCCATGTTGGAACACAGTAACCAGATCAGGTTTGTCTTCAAGTCTGGGAGCTGGTTGTTACCCCTCTGTATTCTGTTTCAGAGGCTCAGAAGGAATTCAGCGTTTTCCAATAGTAAATTCACCTTGTAGGCTTGAGATGTGTTCAGTTGCCTTCCTTTACACTTTCTAAACCTCTCTCTGGGATCTGATGGTTAGATGAGTCCTGCTCTCTCACATCGGCCCCTTTGCTTTCCCCAGGACGTCCTCGGCTGTGTCTGTGTGAATCCCGGGCGCCTCACCAAAGGGCAGGTTGGGGGCACCTTCGGCCGGCTCTTCCTCAGGAGGCAGCAGGCCGTGGGCGGGGAAGGGAGGCAGAGTCCGTGCACTGCTGCCCAGGTGGTCAGGATCTGACGCCCGTGCTCACAGACATCTGGGATCCCAGCCATTGAGAGGTAGAGGAGAGAGGACAGCCAGCTGGAGAGGAGAAGCTGTGGGGCGTGGACCCAGCGGGCAAGGCCCCGTGCAGCTGGGCCCTGACTCTTAGTCAATCTGCTCTGGCAGAAAGCTGTTGTTTCTTCCTGGACCCACAGTCCAGAGCGAACTGGCTGTGGATGCAGCCTGCTCAGAAAAGACAAGACGACTTTGTGATTTTCTACATGAATCAGACACAGAAATGACTTTTGGAGAAATAAAAGTCAATTCTGAGGGTGACTTTGGAGTTTCATTCTTCGGCTCTTGCTCTTTCCTGGCAGTAAACAAAGAACAGTGCCTCCTTGACCTGTGCCCAGAGAAGGCAGAGCATCTGTCACCCTGGGTTTCTGTCCGGTCACCGCCCTGACCCTCCCAAGGCCCCTGTGGCCTCTGCCGAGGAGATGGTGCTGGGCCAGGCCACGGAGCCAGGTTGCAGAGTGAGCAGCTGGCTGCACGCCTCGCCCTTCCCGGCGCAGCCCTCGCATGCGTGTTGTGGTCTTAGCCTGACCTCTGCATCTGGAGGGGGCGGCCTCATGGAGCCCTGCCAAAGCAGGATTCCTGGGTACCAACCCTGCCAAGCTGCTCAGCACACAGTGCTCGCCCACGGCCCGGAGCCCTTGGCCAGGCGGGGCCCTTTAAGGTCCCTGGACATCTCCTGTGTCCTGGCATTTGAGGAGAGGCTGTCACTGGCTAAACATGGCCCGGGTTTCTGCCCAAAGCTGGCAGCTCTCCTGCCTCTCATGCTGAAGCCAAGCCCGAAGAGCTGGACTCCTGAACTGAGAGAAGTGTGCAAGGGAATGGTGGATGTGATGCCCACACCCTGAGTCAGAGATAAATAGATGACTGAGCAGTGTCCAACCTTTGCCTCCCACCTCAGACAGTGAGGTGGAATCCACAGCAGATCCAACCGGGTTTGGGTGAAACTGGTCTCCCTTTGAAAACAAGGCAGCTGCGGTTTTGTCTCATTCATTTTATAGGCGCCTCCTCTGAACACAAGGACCAGCCCCAGCTTGGGGAGCTGACTTTCCCTCCTCAAGATCCCCTGCATGGGAAGCACCCAGCCACAGGGCCAAGGGCTACATGGGTCTCTGTAGCATTTTGGGAAGCCGGGCCCCTCTTCCACAACCTCCAACAGTTGTCCCCCAGTTCAAGAATAGCATAAAATAAATAGGGGATGCCTGGGTGGCTCAGTGGTTTGGTGCCTGCCTACAGCCCAGGGCATGATCCTGGAGACCTGGGATCGAGTCCTAAGTCGGGCTCCCTGCATGGAGCCTGCTTCTCCCTCTGCCTGTGTCTCTGCCTCTCTCTCCTTGTCTCTCATGAATAAATAAAATCTTTAAAAAAAATATCATTTACGTTTCCACCAACCTCGGTGTTGGCAAAACCCTGCCCTCCTTCCCCCCACCTTGGAAAACCCTTGCTTGGTAAGATGAGTCAACAGGCCCCTTGGCCACGATAAGCCAGGCTCTGAGCCCTTATCACATGAGCCCATGCGTGGCTCTTAGGGACCCATGGCTCTTGCCAATTATGCTCGTGATGCTGCTGAGGAGGCTTTGTGGAGACTCATCACACCTTGGTCCCCACTGGGTAAGATACAAAGCCCCCTGTCCCCCTATTACAGACAGCAAGATCCAGAGGCCCCGTGGGATGGGGCAGCTGGCAGAGGGGGAGGAAAGTCCTGCATGGGGTGGGGAGGCATGTGTGGGGCAGAGGGAGGTGGGGTGCAGACTCCAGCCTCTGGGGGAGAAAGCTGGAGCTCAGCATGAATGGAAGCGCATGCCCGTTGCCTGGATACAAGTCGTGTGACCGCTGGAATGATCCTGGAGGGCCAGAGCAGGCATTTAAAACTCAAACAGAAAGCAGGATGCAAACCCCAGATTGCAGACAGCTCTGGTTGGTGAGTGCCTCTCCACCACCAAACTGTCTCTTTCCCTCTTGTCTGGAAGTCGGTACCCAGGACTGCCAAACTGGCTGCTCCTAGGTCCCTTTCTAGCTGGGTCGCTAATTTCCTGAATCATTGTCCCTCTTGCTCAAGTAGGGCTCTTGCCCCTGCCTGTGCCAGGCACACGACCTCTGGTGTCAGGCTCTGGGAGGGGCGTCGGTGGGAAGGGGGCAGAAAGCCTAGGAGCTGGGGCTGGGCCAGGGCTCCTGGGACCCTCCTACCTTGGAACCCCCTTCTGTTTGGTGGCATGTCCCCTGGTCCTGGCTGTGCCTGTCCCCTTGAGACACAAGCCTAAGAGTGGAGCAAATGGTGAGCAAAATCCCTGTGCTCTCACCAAGTTTCCTGGCTCCATGTCCCAGACCTCGTGCCCGAGGAGGGCCACTGCCTCTTCCTCACTCACAGGTGCTGGTAGCCTGAGGCTGCCCTCCCTATACTCTTGCATGGCCATCCTGTAGGATTCAGGCTCTGTCTCCAGGAAGGTCAGGGGAGAGCTGCTAAGGGGGACCCCAGTGGGATCTAAGAAGGAAGCTGGGGGATTGGAGTGGCAGAGGCACCCAGAGGAGGGCTGGGGCAGGGCCATGACTCTGCTCCTTGGGGCCTCCATCCTGCTCTGCCTCTGCAATGACTTTGGGCTTGGCGTTTCCTTTCCCTTGACCTGGGGTCACCCAGCCTGGCTCAGCCTGTCTTGCAGCTTCCCCTGTTGCTGGGAGTAGCCTTCTGGGCTGATTTTTCATTTCTGTTTGGTACATATTTCCTTTCCCCTGGCTGAGCCCCCCGAGAGCCAGTCCTGGTTGGCCACACAGGGCGTCTTCCTCCACACTTGAGCCTTGTAACTAATGAGACATGAAGGGCCTTGACTGGCTGGGAGGAGGGGGGAGGGTTTTTTTAAAAAACTTTTTAGGGATCCCCGGGTGGCGCAGCGGTTTGGCGCCTGCCTTTGGCCCAGGGCGCGATCCTGGAGAGACCCAGGATCGGGTCCCATGTCGGGCTCCCGGTGCATGGAGCCTGCTTCTCCCTCTGCCTGTGTCTCTGCCTCTCTCTCTCTCTCACTGTGTGCCTATCATAAATAAATAAAAAATTTAAAAAAAAATTTAAAGATTAGTGAGATATGTGACCAGCATCATACCATGTACCATTCAGTGGGTTTTAGCACATTCACAAGGTCATATAAACATCATTACTATTGAATTCCAGAGGCTTTCCATCACCTCTGAAAAACCACACCCCCATTAGCAGGCACTCTGCACCCCTGGTCACCCCCATCCTCTGGAAAAGAGACCTACTTTCCACCTCCACAGACTTGTCTGTTCTGGGCACATCACACAAGTGGAATCACACAATTCATAATGCTCTGCATCTGGCTTCTCTGAGCATCATGTTTTCAAGGGTCATCCACGTTGTCACAGGTGTCGGGAGTTCGTTTCTTTCTTCCCTCGTTTTTTTTTTTTTTTTTTTTAAGATTTTATTTATTTATTCATGAGAGACACAGAGAGAGAGAGGCGGAGACACAGGCAGAAAGAGAAGCAGGCTCCATGCAGGGAGCCCGACGTGGGACTCGATCCCCGGTCTCCAGGATCACGCCCTGGGCCAAAGGCGGCACTAAACCACTCAGCCACCCGGGCTGCCCTCTTTCTTCCCTCGTTTGAGTGATATTCCATCATACAGATAGTGTTTTCTTTTCTCACCCATTGGGTGATGGACACTGCGGCTGTTTCCCCTTTCTGGCTGTTGTGAATGATGCTCCAGGGTCGGAACATCCGTCTTCAGTGCTCTCATTACAAACCCTGGCATGGGAGGGAAGGGGCTTTAGGTTTATGGGGGAAGGGAATGCAAGGAGGGAGGAGGACAAGAGGAGGAAGGGGAGGGGCAGAGAGGGACAAAATGAAGCTCCGCCTGGGATGGAGCTTTGGAGCCAGATAGTGAAGTAAGGAATGCCTTGCAGAGGAGTTTGGACTTGATTCACCCCAGGGAACTTTGGAAGGCTTCTGAGTAGAGTGGAAGGACAGTATGGAACCTGCGTCTTAGGAAGGCCTGGCAGTGCCACAGAGGGCAATGTGGAGCTAAGAGAGGCTGGAGGCCAAAGACACTCTAAGAACTATGGGAAGACAGAGCCACCCGGTACCCACTCTCCGTTCCCATGGAAACAGGACCCCAGTTTCCCTGTGGGCAACCACCCCTCCTCCACACTCCTCCTTTGTCTAAACCAAGCAGCACATTGCACCTCCCTGGCCTGGTGAATGGCCAAGGATAAGCATGACCAAAGACAGTCCAAACAATAACTCCAGGACTTCTGCAGAAACGGTAGGAAAGACACAGCCAAAAGGTGGAGCTGCTGCAGCCATCTTGCCACAATGAGGGAAACCCATCCTGAATAGGGACTAACCCAGAGGACACATTGCCAGGAGTTAGAGAGGGAGAGGTTAGCACCAGGCCACGTTGTCGGAGCTCTGATGAAGCTAGCCCCCACCCCCCAAAATCTAAGCCACAAATACCACCCCCGCTTTTTCTTAAACTAGTGGGAATTGAATTTTCTGTCATTTGCAACCAAAACAATGAGGGCCTGATCCAGGACAGAAGGACTAGGATGACTGCCAGAGGACAAACGGAGAAAACACAGTTCAGATGGGAAGGTGAGAGAGTTAACATTTCTGAGGATGTTCTGTGTGCACTTAGAGATTATGTCAAACTCTCCCAACAAACCCTGCTGGCAGGTGCTAAGAGGTTGGAGGGCAGCCCTGGTGGCTCAGCGGTTTAGCGCTTGCCTTTGGCCCAGGGCATGATCCTGGAGACCCGGGATTGAATCCCACGTCAGACTCCCTGCATGGAGCCTGCACCTCCCTCTGCCTGCGTCTCTGTCTCTGTCTCTCTCTGTCTATCATGAATAAATAAATAAAATCTTAAAAAAAAAAAAAAAGTGATGGAGCTGGGATTTAAGCTCCAAGTGCTTTGTCTCTCTGCCCTGCCATGCTGACCAACTTGGCACACAGCAAAGACACACTCAGAAGGAGTTGGAGGTAGCAGTCCAGGTGCCTGGGAGCCCAACAGAGTTGGGGGAGTTCAAGGAGGGTTGTTTGGGGGGGGGGTGCCTGGGACTACTGCGGGCAGGTTGGGATGAAGGGGGACACCCAAATGGCTACTGGGCTGAGCTATTGGGTGACAGGAGCAGCACTCTGGTGAGGAGTGGGACTAGACTGATTGATCTGGGAGTTGCCCGCCTAAAGCTCACCGCACTCAAAAACTAGAGGACTAGGAGGTACTGCAGGTCTGGCTGAGGAGCAGGGAGCTGGAGGTGGAGCTGACACTGCTGGCCTCCCAGTCTGGAGGTCACTAAGGTGGCTGTCATGGAGGCAGGGCTCCATCAGCTGCACTCGGGCTTTTGGGTGCCTTTGTCACCCTGGCCTCCATCGTTCTGGTTCCCTATCCCTGAGCAGCCAGGTCTGTTTGCTCCCTCCGGTCTGCTCCTACCTGGGCCCACAGCCAGTTCCAGATTCCCCCCACTCGACCCACCCTCCTGGGGTCCCAGGCTCCCTGCCACCCTGCCCTCCACAACCTGCCTGACAGCTGAGAGGCCAGCAGCTGCCTGGGCCAAGGGGTGCCTTGAAGGTCTCTGGGACAGCTGCTGCCCTGTGACCCTGCTGACCCTCTGCTCCCTGCACTCTGCTGCCTGAGGGCCCAGCCAAGCCCGTCTCCTCTGCCCACTCCATCACTCCCAGATCTTTGCAGGCTCTAAAGCATCTACACTAAGAAAGACCTCAAAGGTTGAGTCAGCAGGCCCCACTGCTCCCTCCAGGAGCAGGAGAAGAACCAGGCCAGAATCTAGAAGGCATAGCCATTCCTGATCCCGACAGGTCCTTCCCAAGGCTTGCATTCCCCGCGAGGACTCTGTTCTCTTCAAATGCTCTGTCCCTTAGGACACTTCTATAAGAGTGGTTTGCTTCTGGGGATGGATGTGGAAGGGCTAGGAGTCAAGGGCAAGAGAACTCGGAGAATTAATTGTGTATTACATACACACACAGCGGGCAGCCCCGGTGGCGCAGCGGTTTAGCGCCGCCTGCAGCCCAGGGCATGATCCTGGAGACCCGGGATCAAGCCCCACGTCGGGCCTCCTGCATGGAGCCTGCTCCTCCCTCTGCCTGTGTCTCTGCTTCTCTTTATCTCTCTCTGTGTCTCTCATGAATAAATAAAATAAAAAATCTTAAGAAAAAAAAAAAAAACATACACACACAGCGATCTGGCCCCTCCACTCCTCTGCTCTCCATGTCCCATCCCATGGGTAACCCCCTCCCCATGAATCCATCAGGATGCCTGCTTCCTGAGAGCAGGGAGCCTGTCCCATCCCTGTGCAATGCATCGCGGGCAATAGGCCCACGGGAGATACCTGCAGAAGGAACGCCTTCCCTTCCACCTTCCCAGGCAGGTGCCTAGAGAGAAGGAAGCAGGAGTGCCTCTGCCCCTGGTGTGTGGACCTGAAGCTGAGCCCATCAGTTCCCACACCTGCTCCTGTTTGCAAACACTAGCTGCGGGCCCACTCTGTGTCAAGATGGCATCAGGATGGCTTCGGGACACAGAGGTAAACCGAAAACACAATGCCTGTTCCACCCAGAGCTCCCGTCCAGTGCAGAAACTGCAAACAAGCAAAAACACCAGGCAGAGATGCAGGCAAATGCTGTGGAGAAAACCAAGGTGGGCAGAGCACAGACAGAGAAGCCCTTGCCTCTAGGCTCTTACTTCCTAAACCCTGTCTCCTCTCTGCCCCCTTCTGGTTGTCCCAAACATCATGCCATTTATTCGCGGATCTAGTCGTTTGCTCAGCTCATCAGTTACCTGCTACGTTTCACACACTCTGGGGGAGACCCTGGTGGCTACATCTGGTGGGGGGTGGACATGAATCTGTTGCCAGTGGCACAGAGGGTAGTCCAGAGTTTCTTCAAAGGTATCAAGGGGACTTGACATGAACTGGGGGTGCAGAAGTCTTCCCTCGGGGAGAGATGCAGCAGCCCAGAGCAGCAGGATGTGCTAGGGAGGTGGTCAGATGAGGCCAGGGACCCGGCATGCGCAAGGCGGCTGCCCCTGCTACAGAGGGAGAGGGGGCAGGGGAAGCCCTGCTCAAGGATCATGGGCCAGGACGTGTGTAAGCAAGGGTATGTGGGTGCAGAATGGGCAGGTGGCATATCATCTTCACCCTCAGAATCCTCCACCTCCCTTGGTGGCCCCACTGACCTCCTTTCCCTCTCTCACCCACTCCACCCTGAGTCATCACCCTGGATTGGGCTCGACCTTTCCTTCTCCTCCCTGCATGGGCCCTGTGGCTGGTCTGTCACCAAATTCCAATCTTTTTTTTTTTTTTTTTAAGATTTTAGTTATTTATTCATGAGAGACACAGAGAGAGGCAGAGACATAGGCAGAGAGAAAAGCAGGCTCCATACAGGGATCCCCACGTGGGACTCGATTCCAGGATCCCAGGATCCCGCCCTGGGCCAAAGGCAGGCACCAAACAGCTGAGCCACCCAGGCATCCCAATTCCAATCTTTCTATTTTATTATTCCAACTCTGGCTTTTACACCACAGCTCAGAGCCAAGTTCTGCCTCTTTCCTGAACCAACTGTCTCCGGAGTGGCCCTTGCCTCTGATCAGGCCTCCCTCCAGATCCCCCCTCTGAAGCCACCTTCCTAAGCAAAACTATGCAGCGAGTCCACAGAGAAGAAACTAGGAATGGCCCTGAAGCCAGTGCAAAGATGGCCAAACTCACTTAGTGTAAGAAAATCACAAACTAAAACTCCACTGAGGCTTCTTTAGCTTGGTTTAATTTTTCCCTTGCAGGCTGGCAGAGATCAAAGAGCTTGAGAACCAGGCACTGGTGAGGCTGAGGAGGAAGGGGCCCTGCAGTGTGCACAGGGGCCTGGTACCCAGCATATCCCCTAGAAGAACCAATAGACAGAGCTGACCAAATGACAACTGCAAGTGCCCTTTTACCCTCAGGCATGTAGCAAGTATTCTGCAGCTGTGCTCACATGTGTGTGAATGGACATCCGTAGAAGGTGACTCACTACAGCCCTGCTTGTCATAGGAGAGGGTTGGGAACAACCGAGAGGTCCACTGGCTGAAACCAACTAGGTATACTCTGACACCCTGGAATACTAGGCAGCAGCCCCAAAGTGAAACTGGGGACATTTTCTGTGTGCTGATATGGGGTAGTCAAACATATAATGTTAACCGGAAAAAAATAAGGTGCAGAACAATAAGAGGAGCAGAAGCTTATGAGCTGTGGTTTCTCAGACTCCCTGCAGAGTCACCTCCCCTGCCTGACAGCAGAGACTGTCCTCTCCCCACTGCCACCAGGACCTGCAGTACTTGGGGGGCTCTCCTTGCCTATATATTGCTATTTGAGATAAATCAATCAATCAATCAATCAATCCTTGGATGGCTCAGCAGTTTACTGCCTGCCTTCGGCCCAGGGCATGATCCTGGAGGCCCGGGACTGAGTCCCGCTTTGGGTTTCCTGCATGGAGCCTGCTTCTCCCTCTGCCTATGTCTCTGCCTCTCTCTCCTCTCTGTGTATTCTCATGAATGAATAAATAAAATCTTTTAAAAATATAAATAAAATATAAATAAATAGATAGATAGATAGATAGATAGATTGATTGATAGATAAATAATGAGAGGGGCTCTGCTTGCACAGGCAAAGAGTATCTCTAGAAGTGTTTGTAAGAAGCTGATGAAGCTGGTTGTCCCCGAGGAGAACGGGTGCCTAGGGAACAGAGGTGAGAGGGAGATTTTGCCTTGAGGATGGGGTTAGTCACACTGGAAGCTCTGGAAAATTGAGTGATGGTCACCAGAATAAGAGGGATGGATGCTGGGCAAGGAAAACAGAGCTCACCCACTATCCTCTTGGACTCTCCCCCTCTCCTATGCCATGGTCTAACTGGATAACTCTTGTTTTCTTATCACACCTCACATCTACCTGTACTCCTCCTGACCCTTGCCTTTGCCTCTGCCTGCTTCCCCTGGAAAAGCCTTCCCTTTCCTTCCTTGGTGAACTCCTACTTATCTGTTAATACCTGCTCATATATCACCTCCGCCTTGAAGTTTTCTTAGCACTCCCATCTGCTTCTTCACCTCTAGCAAAACAAATCCTTCTCATTTCTGTTCTTTTGAGTTCTTTCAATCCACAGACACTGACGGAGCTTCATCCATGCTGGCCTGGGATAGATAGAAGTGAATCAGAGCCAGCCTCTACTCTGGATGACCTCCTTTATGGCACAGAATGTGCAATTTTAGAATTGGTTATTTGTTTTATTTGAGGTTATCTGTTCCCTGCTGGCTGGGGACCAGCCTTGGCCACCTACGTCTTCTCTAGTCCAGCCCAACCATAGGCAAGTAGAATCAAATATGAATTTTCTTTTTTTTTTCAAATATGAATTTTCAAAATCAACAGTGATAAGGTGTCTGGAGGAGGTGGGGAGTGTCAAAGACTGCCTCTGCTGACTCTGTGTTCCCCAGGCCAAAGGACAGCAATGTAGCTTGGATGCTCCCAGAGGCCTCTGGGGAAAATGCCTGGGCCTCCTAGGACAGAGCTGTCACCACTCTGGAAACTGCCATGGCCCTAGGCCTGGGGCCAAAATCCTGACCCAAAGGAAAGTTCCCCCACAAGGTCCTGACACCCAACTCCCCAGGAGGGGTTCAAGACAGAGGCAGAAACTGGGGGGCAGCTCCAAGGGGACTCTCATCTGGAATCCCAGCCCCTGGCAGATCAGAGTTTGCTAAAGGAGGGTGAAGAGCGACAAGGGCAGGGATGTAGTTGGCAGGAGCCCAGGGGAGGAAGGAAACAAGAAACAATCAAGGAAAAATCCAAACCAGGCCTGGGGTTGGCTGAGGCCATGGGCCAGCGGCTGAGCTCAGGCTGGGGTGGAGGAGGCTCCTGCCCAGCTCCCTGCTGCCCTGTGGCCCTGCATGGTGGGGGTGCTAAAGCCTCTTCCAGATACTTTATCTCTTTTTACTGGCCCCCGGAAGTTCCCCCAAGATTCTTACTACACTTCCTTTGTGACCCTCTGCTCCTAGACCTGCCCCTAGACTCCTGGTCACTATGGTCCCACCTGCCTCCCAGGGCCCTACATTGCCGGGTAAGTGAAGCTGCAGAGAGCTTGTGTCATCCTGGGGTCCTTCCCTGCCAGCTGTCCATCCTCCCCAGCCAACCTTGGAGGAGGGGGCTTCTGACTCTCTCCATGACTGCTGGGGATGCTGACGTGAATGATTTCCAGGAAGAAGGGCCTGGGAGGGAAGGAAGGGCTGAGTCAGTCAGTCACTGTGTGGTGATTACAGAGCTCTGTTGGTGGGGGCGGGGGGGACGGTGTGGGAGAAGCCAGCGAGACCCATCCCAGGGCCAGGGAGAGCTCCCAGCGGAAAAGAAAGTTGAATAGCCCATTCCAGGCATTTCTCCATCCTAGCCTTCCCTGCAGCTAATCCCTCCCAAACGCCCTTCAGGGTCCTGCCCCCACAATCACCAGGGTGTCCAGGAGCCCTTCCAGTGAGAACAGTCCAGGCTGTGGCTGAGGTATCAGACCCTGAACATGAGGTGCATGCAGGAGGGGCCGGGGGTAGGACACTTGTCCAGAATATCTGTTGCATCAGAAATGCAGGAGCACCCTGGTTATCCCCTGGCCCAGGATCCCATCCTCCCCACCCACACTCAGGCCGTTACACACAGCCAGAGAAGTTGTGTAAAAAAGTCAATTTTAGCAAATGAAATCCTGTTTCATAAATGTGCATTAATTGCAGGGCTTCCATAGCAGCTGGGTGTGTATGCAAAAATCCTGCCTATTCAGCAAAACCTTGAGGAGAGGAGCCGTCAGCAGGCTCCTTAGGGATTCCTCCAGCCACAGCCTAGTGACATAACCTCATGTGCGCATGGAGAGAATGAACTGCTCACCTGAGTGCTTGTAAAGCACAGAACCCACCACCAGGCCCAAATCATGCTTTGGATGTAGGCTTCGTGCGGGTGGGCCCTGAGCTCTGGCTGATGGCAGGAGTATACTGAGCACCATGGGGAGATAGCACTTAGGTGGAAGCTCGTCACGTCCAGGCGAATTTAAACAGTCCCCAGAGCACAGACGGTGATTCCTATGCTCTGAACCTTGGTTAGGAGTCCTGGCCTGGCAGTCATGCTAGAGAGGTTTCTAACTAGTCCCTGAAGGAGGTAGCAGGGGCTAGGCCAGGCTGAGGGAGCCAAATCTGCTGTTCTCTGCTAATCCCCCAGTGCTCCCCATTGCCCACCCCCTCAGCCTCTCCAAAGAGTTCTGGAACTGGTTCCCAGTTTCATGTGGCCCACCTGCTGTCCCCCAAAGAGACTGTTAGCATGTATGCATGAAAGTGCCATCTGTGGGGCCTGTGTTCCCATCCACAAAACACACATGTTTCTTATCTGGTTTGGGATTCATATAACTCTCTTTTTACAGGCAGAGAGGCTCAGAAAGAGACTGTCCTTTGCCTGTGGCCACAGAGCAAGAGGACAGCAGAGCCAGCCCAGAACCCACGTCCATGGCGCAGAGGCAGTCCTCAAGGCTTGGCACAGAGCTGTAGTCCCCTCCCAGGGCTGTGCGACAGAAGGCAGGGCAGCACAGAGGGGACAGTGGCTGGGTGAGAAGCCTGAAGCAGGAGGAAGGCCCAAAGACCACAGGTCTTGAACTTTCAGGCCAAGCAGATCACCATCAGGGCCCTGAGCTTCAGTTTTCCATCTTTCCTAGGGCGCTGAATCCCCAGCGACAAGAATAGCACCTGTCACCTAGTAGATGCGCAAGTCTCTGTTGAATCACTGAATGGAGCGCCCTGTCTCCAGCGCCCTGCAAAGGGCCTGCCCTTCAATAAATATTTATAGTACTGAGTGAATGAATGAATGAATGAATGAATGAATGAATGAAAGAAACAGTTGGAAGGAGTCTAAGTATGGATTGCACCCTCGCCCTGGAAGCCACCTAGACTGATGGCACACCGGCGTACCCAGGTCACTGCCCACACACCCTCCGTGCCCTCTCTTCAAAAGGGCAGCAAACTCCTTAAAGCTCTCACCAAGTGTGTAATATTTTAACTCGGGGCCTCCGAGGCCTCATTCATTCCCTTAGCCCCCACTGAATACACTTGCGCCGGCCCCTCCCCGGACCCAGCCCCAGGAAGGGAAGGGTCCAGAGGCACTCGGTGAATCCTGAACTGTAATTCGGTCTTCCCGCTGCCGCCCCCTTAGCCCTCCGAACACCGAGAGTCTGGGCCCGGCAGGCGCAGCGGGAGTCCGCGGAGTCAGCCCCGGGCCCCACACCTCCTGGCCCGCAGCCGCCGAGCCCGCGCTGGAACCCGCGCTCGCCAGCGCCTGCTGCTCGCGGGCGCCGCGCCACGGGCCGGGGAGCACCGGCGGGGCCCGGAGGGGGCGGGGCCCGGAGGGGGCGGGGGCCCGGAGGGGGCGGGGCGTGGGCGGGGCCCGGCTGGGGCGGGCCGAGCATTGGCTCCGCGGGCCGGGGGCGGGGCCTCGGGGGCCAGGGACCTCTCTGCGAGTTCACAGCCGGGATCGTGTCCCAGAGCCGCTCGGTCCAGCTCTCGAGCCGTCGTAGCCCGCGGGTCCACCGCCTGCGCGCCTCAAGGTAAGTTCGGCCCGGGACTCTGCAGCCCGTCTGCGACTCCCAGGGGCCCCCCGAGAGGGCTACCCCCGTGGGGTCCCTGCTCCTGTGTCACTACCGCACAGGCCCTTTCCCCGGAGCCTCGGGCTACACGGTGTTTCCCGCCCGCGCCTCGGTCCAGGCGGCCACGCCCGCGCCTCCTCCGCCTGCGAGGCGCTGCTCATCCCGCACCCGAACTCGTGGGCCCGCCCTCACTCTGCGCCTTCGCCCCCTCCCCACACCCGGACGCGGGAGCGCCCTCCCGCCGCCCTGCGTCCCCGCCCGGGCTGGGGGTCGTATTTTTAGTCTGTGATGAGGTGTCCTCCTATCTTTAGCCGGGGCCGCGAGTGTCCTGAAACGGATCCGGGCTGGGCGCTCGGGCAGAGGGCGGGGAGGCGTCGGCGCGGGAACCCGAGCTGCGGCTGGGGAACCGGACCCGCGGGAGCCAGGGGTGGGGGCCTGCACGCCCGAGCTCTGGCCCTGCGCCGAGCGGACACTCGGACATCGCCCAGGCCGGAAAGCACGGGGGAGGCTCCTCCCAGAGCTTGGAGACCCTGGCAAGGTCCCCATCATCCCCTCTCCCCGCTACTGTCTGGTTGTGAGACCAGAACGCTCCGAGACAAGAAGATCCCTCGGACAATCAGTCTCTGGTACGTGAACGTGGGGCCCCTTGGAGGGCCCCTGTCTGGAACCCCAAGCGCGCTGGAGACCCTACAGCGCGCCGGGACTCCTGAGAAGCGGGGCGGCAGAGCGCGCGCCACCTAGCGGCCGCGGAGCCGAGCGCCGCCCCGCGCAGGGACCCCGGGAGACTCCGCGGCCAGCAAGCGAGCCAGCGCCCTCCGCCCCCAGCGCAGGCAGGCAGAGGCGGTCGCTTGGAGGATGGGGGCATTCGTTGTTGGTCTTGTTCAGAGCGCTGTCCTTGGATAATCAAAATGCTCGAGGAAGGCCCTACGGCTATTTGCGGAATGAATTGACGGGACTGACAGTGACCCGCTAACCCTGTCTGTTGTACATCTGCTCCCACTTGCACTGTGGCGGCAGCGTCTTCCAGTAGCCCTCTGTTGATGGCTTTGTCAGCCCATTTTATAGATGGGGAAAGTGAGGACCAAAAAGCTGAGGGCCACAGAATGAGTCCCAGATGGACATGGATTCAAGGTCCGGCTGCTGATTTTAACATCAGGGGGCTGCTCTTTGAACATCACTAGTGGAGAGTGGCCTAGTACTCCTCAGGCGACAGAAGGGGCTGTGCCTCCCGGAAGTCATTTTCTCTGAAGGAGGCCCAGGGCTCCTGCCCAGAGCAAGCTCCCGTCTGCTCCTCCCACTGCTGGGGGAAGCTGCCCCTCTGAGGCCCCCCACAGCCTTGTCCTGGTGGAGAGCTCATTCTCATATCTCTGGATCCTTGCAAGTTGGGGACCAAGTGACCCCAGCCTAGCTGGGAACCTGTCCTGCTCCTGTTTTCAGAAGTTGGGTGGCCCACTGCGTCCGAGCCACAGGGACCTGGTGCGTGCTGATACTCACTTGTCCTCTTACCAGCTGGGTGACCTCAGCAACATTCAGGTCTGTGAGGTTCAGCTTCTGCCTCTGTAAAAGGCTGTGCCTGGGAGCTTTAAAATGGGAACTATGCAAGGGCAGCTGGAGCCTGGGGTCTCACACTTGCCAAATCAGAATACTTGGGGCTTGATGATTGCAATTCCCAGCTCTCCCCTGGGTGGCTGACGCTGGCCCAACCCTCCCCCCCAGCGCCAGTTCTCCTCACATCTGGAATTGGGCGGGTACATCTGGCTCAGAGTGAGACAGCTGTCAGGGACGCCTGATTTGTTGTGGAAACACTCAGGCTGTCTTGGCGCCCTGTATGATTGGAGGGGGGACGACAAATCCCACCAGTCTGCCCCACTCCTTATGAGTGGAAAGGAAGGAAAAGCTGCCCCAGGACTGCTCGCCTACCAAGGAGACAGGTAGGATGTGTATGGGCATGCCCCCTGGTCTGGCATGGTAGGCGCAGGTAAATGTCTGTTCAATGAGTGAGGGATAGGATCCCAGGACCTCGAGGTACCCACTGCCTCCCCCACTCTCCCTCCAGATCCTTTCAAGCTTAGCTGGAATTCTGCCATTGGAGACTCATTCCTTTGTTTCCTGTTAAGCGGCAGGTGCTCAGGGAGGGGCAAGATGTCCGGTCTCTGTGGCTCAGTGTGGCTGACCTGGGGTGTCCGGTCCTGGGGTGGGGTTTCCTGAGTGAGGGCCTGGGCTGGGAGTTGGGACTCTGCCTCTCCTGCATCCTCCTTCCTGCTCCCTCCTACCAGCCCCCTCATTCTCCCTTCTCCTTGCCCAGGATAGAGAATTGGACCGGCCAGGCCTCCCAGCCGTTTCTCCGCCCCTCTCTGGCCTATTTCCCACCTGCTCAGCTCCTGGCCGCCTGGGGAGGGGGCCGTGGAGGAGGGGTGCTCATCTGGCTACCCTCTGGATGACCTTGGACACGTTTCTTTCTTTGCTTTTTGTGCTCTGATTCTCCATCTGGGTTCTCTCGGATCCATGTACAGGGGCCAATCCCCCACCGTGGGAACGCCAACAAGGCCTTGCAACCCTTCCTTTTTCTATTAAACCACTATGACACCCCACCAGAGTGCTCTTATTTTCTCCACAATAAAAATAGCTTTAGTCTTTCTGATTGCATAAATACTATGTGCATCTAAATAATACATGCTGGGATCCTTGGGTGGCGCAGCGGTTTGGCGCCTGCCTTTGGCCCAGGGCGCGATCCTGGAGATCCGGGATCGAATCCCACATCGGGCTCCCAGTGCATGGAGCCTGCTTCTCCCTCTGCCTGTGTCTCTGCCTCTCTCTCTCTCACTGTGTGCCTATCATGAATAAAAAAAAAAAAAAAAAAAAAAAAAAAATTAAAAAAAAAAAATAATACATGCTTATATTAAGAACTGAGCTTATAAAAGTATGAAGAAGAAAGTCAAAGTCATCTGAAATCTGCCACCTGAAAGATGAAAGAACCATCACCAACATTTTGGCAACCATCCTTTTCACAGTTACGTATATCATTTTAGATTAACAGTACTGAATATTGCAGGGAATTTTTTTTTCCAAGAGAAATTTTTTACTTTATAATGTATCCTTTGGTTACCTCAGCTTGCTTTCCCAGCAAATATCACAGATAATTTTTATCGAGGACACTTTTCCTCCCTTGGCACTGACCCCACCCCACCTTCCCTGCCCCCCACCCCAGTCTACACAGCCCATATAACCCAGTGCTGGTCTTCCAGATTCTTCTCTCTCTTCCCTAAAGCTGGATTATTTATTTATTTATTTATTTATTTATTTATTTATTTATTTATTTATTTATTTATGAGAGATACAGAGAAGCAGAGAATTAGACAGAGGGAGAAGCAGGCTCCCTGTGGGGAACCCAATGTGGGACTCTATCTCAGGACCCTGGGATCACAACCTGAGCCAAAGGCAGATGTTCAATCACTGAACCACCCAGGTGCCCCCTCTTCTCTTTTTATATAGGATATTATCCTATTCGTACCTGTATCTGTAGGTACACGTGCATTCACGGAAAGGGACAGAGAGGAGGGGAGTTGGTCACTGCTATCAGAAATGGAATCTTTGGGCAACCTGGGTGGCTTAGCGGTTTAGCGCCACCTTTTGTCCAGTGCGTGATCCTGGAGAACTAGGATCAAGTCCCACGTCAGGCTCCCTGCATGGAGCCTGCTTCTCCCTCTGTCTCTCTCTCTCTCTCTCTCTCAATCTCTCTTTGTATCTCTATGAATAAATAAATAAAATCTTTAAAAAAAAAGAAATGGAATCTTTTTTTAAGATTTTATTTATTTATTTATTTATTTATTTATTTATTTATTTATTTAAAAGATTTTATTCATTTATTCATGAGAGACACAGAGAGAGAGAAAGAGACAGACACAGGGAGAGGGAGAAGCAGGCTCCATGCAGGGAGCCCGATGTGAGACCCAATCCCGGGACTCTAGGATTCTGCCCTGGGGTGAAGGCAGGTGCCAAACCACCGAGCCACCCAGGGATCCCCTATTTATTTTATTTTAGAGACAGCGAGTGCTCAAGTAGGGTAGAGGCAGAGGGAGAGAGAGAGAATCTCAAGCAGACTCGCCACTGAGTGCAGAACCTGTTTTGGGGCTAAATCCATTGACCCTGAGATTGTGACCTGAGCCAAAACCAAGAGTTGGATGCTTAACCAACTGAGCCACCCAGGCACTCCAGAAATGGCATCTTCCATACTACTCTTTTGCATTTTGCTCTCTCCCTCAGCAATGCCTGTGCAAATCCCTCCAAAATGTTTTCTTTTTTTATATATATATTTTTATTTTTATTTATTTATGATAGTCACACACAGAGAGAGAGGCAGAGACATAGGCAGAGGGAGAAGCAGGCTCTATGCACCGGGAGACCGACGTGGGACTCGATCCCGGGTCTCCAGGATTGCGCCCTGGGCCAAAGGCAGGCGCTAAACCGCTGCACCACCCAGGGATCCCTCCAAAATGTTTTCTGGCTCCAATTTTTAAATGGGGATGAGAGGAGGGTGGTTGCAATGATGAAATGAGATGCGTTTGCAAAGAACTCAGCAAAATACCAGGCACAGAACAGAGTCCCCCAAAATATGTGTACCCTCCACTCCATCTTCCCCTCAGGTGCAGGGCAGGGCAGAGGGATGGTAACTATGGTTAGACTCAGTCCCAGAGCAAGGAACTGCAAACCTGGATGATAAAAGAGGAGCTGTGAGGTGACCTCACTTCCGGATGGGACTGAGATTGGGTCAAACAGAAGGGATCTGTCATTCAGTCCTGTTGGCTGAACACATACCATGTGTCCAGGCCTGGCACAGACAGGTAGGAGAGACAGAGGTTACGAGATCTCTCTCCTTGATCAAGCTGGGGATTGGGACAAGTCTGTGAGAACCCCACAAACTTGGCACTTGCTATGTCTTGGGGCACAGTCAATGTGCAGTAGGTGGTGAGTACCCAGACAATGGTGATGAGCAGAGCCGGAGCCCCAGGGCAAGAGACTCAGGCTCCCAGGACTCAGGTTCGCCACTGGTCAGGAGAGGGGCTCGGTTCTAGCAATCAGGCTGTAAGGTGCAGGAAGCCTGTAAGCAAATACCTGCTTCCTCCAGCATGGCTCATAGAGGGAGAGTGACCCCACTTGGACTCCCCTGGGGCGGCTGATGCAGGGGGCCGGGAGATGACACGGATGCTTCTGCCTTTTGTCCTTCTGTCTCTGACTTTAATACCTTTGGTGTTTCAGCTCTTCAGCCCCCAGGAAGACACCTACGAGAACAAGACCTGAGAGCATCGCTGCATACGAGAGCTCCACCTTTCTGCTGCTGACTTTCCAGATCCATTTCAACTCTTTTGGGAGAAAGTGATTTTTGTTGTCTCAACCTTCTGACTTCATTGACTATTAATCTTTCTTTTTCTCATTCCTTGGGCCAACTTCGATCACATTCCACATCATAGTTTTAGTCCTTTGGTAGGTGTCTGTGTCAGGAAACCACGCTCAGGGTGTCTCTGGCTGAGGTGATAAGAGGAGGCAGCAGGAGGCTTCTGTCCCCACGGGTGCATTGTCCCCAGCCCCAGCAGCCAGGCCGGGGCACCGAGGTCACCATGTCCACCAAGGTGCCCATCTATCTGAAGCGCGGCAGCCGCAAGGGCAAGAAGGAGAAGCTGCGGGACCTGCTGTCTTCAGACATGATCAGCCCGCCGCTGGGGGACTTCCGACACACCATTCACATTGGCAGTGGCGGTGGCAGTGACATGTTCGGCGACATCTCCTTCCTGCAGGGCAAGTTCCACCTCCTGCCGGGGACGGTGGTCGAGGGACCTGAGGAGGATGGCTCCTTGGACCTCCCCTTCCAGTTCACCCGCACTGGCACGCTGTGTGGGCGTGAGCTGCCCGACGGGCCGTCCCCTCTGCTCAAGAATGCCATCTCCCTCCCTGTCATTGGAGGGCCCCAGGCCCTCACCCTGCCCACTACCCAGGCCCCACCCAAACCCCCGCGCCTGCACCTGGAGATCCCACAACCTTCCCCGCACCCTTCCCCACAGGAGGCAGGGAGTGTGGACATCTGGAGGATTCCAGAGGCTGGCTCTGTGCACAATGGGCTGACCCCTGAGTTGGGGGCGGAGGAGCCCTTCCTGTCCCATGCCAGCTCCCTGCTCTCCCTGCACGTGGACCTGGGGCCTTCTATCCTGGACGACGTCCTCCAGATCATGGACCAGGACCTGGGACACATGCAGATCCCCACATAGGACCAAGGCTGGCCAGGCCAGGAGATCAGGATGGAGTGAATGTTAGAAGGCAGAGGGTGGCTGCAGCCCTGGCCTAGATGTCGGGATCCCGAAGTCCCACTGTGTGGTCTCTGGCCAGTGATTTCTTTCTTTGAGCCTTTGTTTCCCTGCCTCCCAGCCTCTCCCCAGGGGCAGTGTGCCTTACTGCTTTCCCCTAAAACCCCCCGAGGACACCTGCGGAAGTCAGCCCAAAGTGCTCTGAGCATCTTGGGCCAGCTGGACCCCCAACGCCAACTGCTCCTCCTCCTGCCCTCACATCCCTTGGATGAAGGTGCTGTCAAGGTGGACTCCTCTTCCCATCTGACTTCTGCCTCAGCCCCATGGGAGTTTGGAGGCAGGGGAAGCAGGGCACAGCCAGCCAGACCTTTGGCTCCTTGTTCTGGATTAGGAACATGGCATCAGTGACCGAATGTCCCTCTGCCCCACCCTCTCACATGTCAGGAATTCTGGTGGCAATGAAACTTGCTGCTGCTGGTAGTCACACTCCCCACACCCTTAACCTAGGTTCCCTCCTGAAAACAGACCCATCTCTATGACCTGGGCTCACCCTGGGAAAGACCCCAACCTCAGAAGTCTTCGTGCCCTTTGAAATCTTCTACCTGATTCCAAGCCCATAGTGAAAAGGGAGCAGGAACAACCCAAATGGCAACTGGGGCAATTACAACATTGCTTCTGGTTTACAAGAGGTGGCTGAGAGCTGGTGTAAGTCAGGTGCCATCCCCAGGCTGCTGGGGTCTATTGGGGGAGACCCAAGCATGAAAGAATAACCCCAAGTCCTAGTGCAAGGGACCAGCAGCTTCTCCAGCTTCAGAGGACTAAGGGAGCACACAGGAGTGAGGACCCCAGCCCGGGGCTGAGAGGGATCCAACAGCGCTCATCAGCACTACTTAGTGAGCATTTACAGGGCACGCAAGGATGTTCCAGGTCCTGGGGATATCAGGCAGACTCAATCCCTGCTCTCCTGTAGCTTATATTCTAGTAGGAAAAGATGTTCAATTTGTAAGCAAGTAAGATGATTTCCAATTTTGTTGAACACCATTAAGATAATGAGATCAGGAATTCCTGAGGTGGAGGTGCAGCTGGTATCAGGGCCCATTAGGATGGTCAGGTGTGACTCTGAGCCAAGCCTGAAGGCTAAGATACGCTTGTGCATAAGCAAAGGGCCTGAGGCACCAGAATGAATGACAGAGGAGCCTCCATGTGGTGAAGAGAGCATAGATCTCGGAGTGATCTAATCTGTATGAAACTCAGTTTTTCCATCTCTAAAATAGAGTCAATGATACCTACCTTGCAGGGTTGTGGGAAAAATTAGGGACAACGTTTACGAATTGCCACGTGGAAGGTATTCAAAAGTGGCTGTGGATATGAAGGAAGGGGCTTGGGAAAGGCAGGACTGAAGCTGGAAAAGCAGGTTGGCGTCTGCTGGGAATAGCTTTGCTTGCAAAGCTAAGGAGAAAATGGGGAGCTAGAAGGATTTTAGCAGGAGAAGCATGTGGTCAGATCCAGGTTTTAGAGGGATCACCACCCGGGCCAATGGATGATGGACCATAGGTCAGAAAGGAGGAAGCCATTGCAGGATGTGGAGGCCTGGACGGGCCAGGGACAGTGGGGACAGAGGACGGGACAGTGTTAAGGTGGGGGTTGTGTCTGATTGGTACAGACCACGGAGGGGGGCCAGAGGCAAGTTCAAGTCTTGGTCTCCCCTTCTTCCATTCTCTGCTAATTCTTCTCCATCCTTCTGACCCTGCGAATCCAAGCCTCCCACCTTGCCCCCAGTCTTTCCTGCCTCCAGCCCCTGTGTCGGATGTCATAGTGGGGAATTTGAATTTGACCAGGAGGCATTTTGTTGGCCACAGGGCTATGAGTGTGTGTGTTAAAATATATACAATATGAAATTTACTATTTTAACCATGTTTTAAGTGTATGATTCAGTGCCATAAAGTATATATTTTGCAACCATCACTACCAACCATTCCCGAACTTTTTTTATCTTCCCAAAGTGAAACTCCATACCCATGAAACACTAATTTCCCCTTTCCTTCCCCCCAGCCCCTGGTAACCACCATCTACCTCCTGTCTCTATGAACCTGACTACTCTGGAGACCTGATGTAAGTGGAGTCACACAGTATTTGTCCTTTGGTGACTGGCTTATTTTGTTTAGCCTGACGTCTTCAAGGTCATCCACCCTGCAATGTGTGTTGGAATTTCCTTCTTTTAAAGGCTGAATAATATTCTATTATCTACCTTTACCACCTTCTGTTTATCCACTCATCCATCAATAGACACCTGGTTGCTTCTACCTTCAGGCTATTATTGTGAACAACGCTGCTATGAACATGAGTGTACAAATATCTGTTTGAGTCCTTGCTTTTAATTCTTTTGAATATATACGCAGAAGTGGAATTGCTGGATCATACTATGGTATGACATACTGTGTCATTCTATATTCCTCATTTCTTGAGGAACCACCATACCATTTTCCATAGAAGCTTCATCATGTTATATCCCCACCAAACTTTGTCTTTTTAATCTGAAAATTTTGCCATCACTTAGAGATTAGGGGTTTCACTATCAGTAGTGGGATTTTATTTTATTTTTTTTTAAGATTTTATTTATCTATGAGAGACACACAGAGAGAGGTAGAGACGTAGACAGAAGGAAAAGCAGGCTCCTCACAGGGAGTCCCATGCAAGACTCGATCCCTGACTCCATCCCTGGACCCGGGATCACACCCTGAGCTGAAGGCAGACGCTCAACTGCTGAGCTACCCAGGTGTCCCAGTAGTGGGATTTTAACCCAGGCCTGTGCCTCTACCTGACTGCAACCCCCTCCTCCAACAGGGGTTCCACCTTAGCCCCTGGGAAAGTGTGAGGGCAAAGCAAGAGGAGCCGAAGCCCAGCAGCTCCTTGCCTGCAGGCTCCCTCTCTGTGCTTAAAAGGCTTGTCCCTTCTGCCTTGGAAAAGGGAGACAAGAAAAAAGGAAACCCTCCTTAGAGCTCTACCCAGCTGGAAGACCACACCTTCACCCTGGACCTGAGCTGAGATCAGGGTAGCCATGCCTGTCTTGGTTCCCCTGGAACCGTTCCTCACCCACCCTGCATCAGGGACCCAAGGGCCCTGGGAAACCACTCAGGGCTGCTGTGTCAAGCTGGAAAAAGGGGCCTAGGCAGGCCATCTGACCTGAAGCGTCAGATGAACTAAATTAGGAATACTTGTGAGACACCTGGGTGGCTCAGTGGTTGAGCATCTGCCTTTGGTTCAGGTCGTGATCCCAGGGTCCTGGGGTGGAGTTCTGCATCAGGCGACCTACAGGGAGCCTGCTTCTCCCTCTGCCTATGTATTTGCCTCTCTCTGTGTTTCTCATGAATAAACAAATACAATCTTTTTTAAAATAAAAAAACTAGGAATACTTGCTTGCACCAAAGTAGCCATGGATGAACAGAAGGATCTTTCCTCTTCAGTTTGTACAGTACTACCCGGGCACCATGCCCTACAAACACCACCCACAAAAAGGAATTCCCAAAAATAGGAACAGAAACTGTGGGGTGGCCAAAGAAATGACTGATGCCCCTATAGTCTACTGTTTTAAATGCCCAACATCCATGCAGTACTTACTATAAACGTAAGATAATATAAGCCTCCCTAGTATAATGCATCTACTCTTCTTTCTGTCAAAAATATATTCACACACACAAAAAATATATATACATACATATATGTGTATATATATATATACACATATATGTATGTATTCACTCTTCTTCCAAAGAGAGACAACTCAAAATCTTGTCAATGATCATATCCACTTACAAGTCCAGGATTCCCAGGTGTTTTGTTTGGGGGGTTTTTTGCAATTTTTTTTTTACCAACCCATCACAATGTTTTGCAAACTATGAACCATACTGTAAAGTTAGTTACCTCCAATACATCCTATATTTGAAAGTGGAAAGGAGAGAAGAATGGGAAAATTAAAATATGTAAAAATATACTTGACACAGCAAGAAGAGAAGTATCTGTAGAAGCTATAAACTTTGGGACGCCTGGGTGGCTCAGTGGTTGAACGTCTGCCTTCGGCTCAGGGTGTGATCCTAGAGTCCCGGGACAGAGTCCCCACATCAGGGTCCCTGCATGGAGCCTGCTTCTCTCTCTGCCTGTGTCTCTGCCTCTCTGTCTCTGTCTCTCATGAATAAATAAATAAAATCTTAAAAAAAAAAAAAAGCTACAGACTTTTTCTACAATGGAACTGTAGCTGGTATGAATAACTTCCCTTCCTTCACTATCCAGTTTGTATTCCCTTTGCCTTCAAAGATTTTCTTTTACTTTTTTTTTTTTTTTTTTTTTTTAGGGATTTTTTAAAAAAGATTTTATTTGACCGAGAGAGAGTACAAGCAGAGAGAACAATAGGCAGAAGGAGAGGGAGAAGCAGTTTCCCTGCTGAGCAGGGAGCCCAATGTGGGGCTCTATCCCAGGAAATGCAGGGCTCAATCCCAGAACCCTGGGATCATGACCTGAGCCAAAGGCAGACACTTAACCGACTGAGCCATCCAGGCATCCCTATTTAAAAAAAAATTTTAAAGTAACTCTACCCCCAACATAGGGATTGAATCCACAACCCTGAGATCAAGAGTTAGACTTCTATTTTTAAAGAACCCGAGTCCTCCATGGATCTCTCTGTATAAGAATTGACTTTTTCCCCAAAACACTTACTTTGAAACATGTCAAACCTACAGAAATACTGAAAGACTAGCACAATGTACATCCACATACCTTCATCTAGATTTGGTCATTTTTACCATTTGGCCTCGTTTTGCCTTATTCTTTGCCTATAAAAACTTTTTTCCTAACCTTTTGAAAATAAGTTGTGGACACTGTTACCCTTCATCCCAAATACTTCTAGCCCATGAAGTCTTTATTTAGCTTGCTTTAGTTTTATTTGGCTTCTTCAATCTATAGATTCACATCTTTCACATTGTTGGAAAATTATCATTTTCTTTTTCAACGTTGCTCCTGCTCCTTTCTCTCTCCTTACCCTCTGACATTCCAATTACAATTAATGTGTTTTAGGAGGCACCTGAGTGGCTTAGTTGGTTAAGCATCTGGCTGTTAGTTTAAACTCGGGTCTTGATCTCAGGGTCATGAATTCAAGACCTGTGTTGGGCTCCACACTGGGTATGGAGCCTACTTAATAAAATAAAAAATTTTAAATGTATAATAGATCTCCCAATATATCTGTTTCTGCTCTACTTCTGTATTTTTTGTTCTTTTGTTTTTCTATGCAGTGTTAAGGACAATTTCTGCCTACCTAGCTTCTAGTTTCTATGTTCCTTCTTCAGCTATGAGTAATCTGCTTAAAGGATTCATTCACTGTGTTCTTAATTTTGGTTATCTTATTGTTCAGTTTGAGAAGTTCCATGTTGTTCTTTTAAAATTCTTTTGTGGCACTTCTTAATAAGTACTTGTCCCCAAAAGATGTTTTTCTGCTCATTTTTAACTCCTCTAAACACAGTAAGCCATGTTATTTTATGGTCAATATAAGATAATTCCAGTATGTACAATCTTTGGGTCAATTTCTGTCTTATATTTTTTGTATTGTTTCTTGTGCCAGGTTTTTCCTCTCTGTTTGCCTGGGTATCTTTGATTACAGGCTGGATGTCATATCTGAAAAAGCTAAAAAAATAATTTGAGGACCAGGATAAACAGTGCATTCCTTCATAAAACCTATTACTCCATACCAATATGCATGTATCTGCCAGGTGACCTGGGGCAGGATAAGGATGGGTCTATTTTAATCCAAATTCAAGGCTTAAGCTTCTCTGAACCACCCAGATACAATTCTGGGCTACAAGTCCATACAAGTTGGGATCCCATCTTAAAGTTGTCCGTCTGTGGAGGGGTGTCCATCTTCCTCCCTTCCGCAGGCTTTGGATTTTGATTTTTAACCCTCCCCACCAAAAACCACCAACCAACACCTCAGTTTCACCTCAGTTATATCCTCCAGATTAGTAAATGTCCCCAGGACAAAAATTGCTTCGAATTCTGAGTTTACCTCTTTGGGTTTTAGTTTCCTAAATATCAGTCCAGTTATTCTTCACATCATTAGCTTTTCAATACCTTTAAAAGTTTTTTTTTTTTTTTCATTTCCTGTTTTTTAGTTTGTTCAGTTGATAAGATTGGAATTAAATACCTAACTAGGGATCCCTGGGTGGCGCAGCGGTTTGGCGCCTGCCTTTGGCCCAGGGCGCGATCCTGGAGACCCGGGATCGAATCCCACATCGGGCTCCCTGTGCATGGAGCCTGCTTCTCCCTCTGCCTGTGTCTCTGCCTCTCTCTCTCTCTCTCTGTGACTATCATAAAAAAAAAAAAAAAAAAAAAAAAA
The DNA here is from genome assembly GCF_053574225.1 of Canis aureus. Lineage (NCBI taxonomy): Eukaryota > Metazoa > Chordata > Mammalia > Carnivora > Canidae > Canis > Canis aureus. Next base: position 4,028,925 of record NC_135631.1, read on the forward strand.
ATTAAAAAAAAAAAAAACCTAACTAGGAGCTTGTCTCTCATTAGCTACCCAAATGTAATTTTAGGGAGATGTCGAGTTTCATTTATATTTCTCCATGCCCCCACTGGTTAGTAAAAATCCTATTTCACCTTGACAATTAGAATCAATCACCCCAGCCAATAGTAGTACTTCCTTTTTACTTTTTTGCCCAGTGGCAAGCTGAACGAAAAAAATAGCCAATTGGCAGTCTTAGTTCCTAATTCAAAGGAATCGTTGTTGTGCCCCCTGGTGGAAGCATTCCTCCCTTGGCTCAGGCTGAACCCAGAGGCGCAGGAATAGGAAACATTTTGCAAGTCATTAGTTGAGATTGGGAGAGACTGCATCCCACTTCCATTCCTTTGTTCCTCCCTGTAAGAGAAACACTGTATATGCAGGTCACTGGTTCAGAGCATCTGTTGTTCAGTGATGTGGCATGTCTTAAAAGAATCCTAAAACAGGGACCCCTGGGTGGCGCAGCGGTTTGGCGCCTGCCTTTGGCCCAGGGCGTGATCCTGGAGACCCCAGGATCGAATCCCATGTCGGGCTCCCGATGCATGAAGCCTGCTTCTCCCTCTGCCTGTGTCTCTGCCTCTCTCTCTCTCTCTCTGTGACTATCATAAATAAATAAAAATTAAAAAAAAAAAAAAGAATCCTAAAAGAACTGAAAGACATTCATTCTGGGCCCTTAAACTACCTTTCTGGTTATACGGAAATGGCCTACATATTATTTCTAATGCTTTTCATTTTAAATTTATTTTTTTTTTAGATTTATTTATTTATTCATTCAGAGAGAGCGAGAGAGAGGCAGAGACACAGGCAGAGGGAGAAGAGAAGCAGGCTCCATGCAGGAAGCCCAATGTGGGACTCGATCCCCGGTCTCCAGGATCACACCCTGGGCTACAGGAGGCGCCAGGGTGCCACTGGGGCTGCCCTCATTTTAAATTTCTTATTGAAATATACATGCTGTGAAGTGCCCAGATTTTGTGTGGTTCAATAAAATTTTATAAAGTGAACAAATCTATTGTACCCACTACCAGATGAAAAAGAACATAACTAGCACCTTTCATTTTTTTAAATAATAAATTTATTTTTTATTGGTGTTCAATTTGCCAACATACAGAATAAGACCCGGTGCTCATCCCATCAAGTGCCCCCCTCACTGCCCGTCACCCACTCACCCCCACCTCCCGCCCTCCTCCCCAACTAGCACCTTTCATGGCACTTCTTGTCACTATCCTCTGAAGAGAAGTACTCTTGAGTTTTCACCCCAGAGATTAGTGTCTGAGTAAGTTTTTTTTTTGTGTGTGTGTGTAAGTTTTTATAAGCGGAATCATACGCCATGCTTTCTTTTGAAACTGGCTTCTTTCACTCAATATTAAGTTTTTGAGATTCGCTCATGTTGTTGTAGAAAAATAATTTGTTCTTTCCATTTTGTTTAATTCATCCTACTGTTATGGGCATTGTTTTTTTTTTTTTTTTTTTCAGGCTTCAAGCTACTACAATTAATGCTGTGGTGTACATACTTGCACGTGCTTTTTGGTGTATATATCCACAAGTGAAGTTGCTGGGTCATAGTATCTCTGTGTGTTCAGCTTTAGTGATAAAACTGTCTTAGTCAGCTTGGGCTACTATAACAAAATATTATAGACTGGGTGGCTTAAACAACAGACATTTATTTCTCACCATTCTGGAGGCTGGGAAATCCAAGATCAAGGTGCCAGCAGATTTGGTGGCCGGTGAGAACCCGATTCCTGGCTTGTAGACATCTGACTTCTTGCTGTGACATTACATGGCCTTTATCAGGGAGAGAGATCTCTGTCTTCCTCTTCTTATAAGGGCACTAATCGCATCATGAGGTCCCCCCCACCTTCATGACCTCATCTAAACCTGATCACTTCCAAACAGCTCACCTCCCAAATATCATCATGTTGGGGGTTAGTGCTTCAACATATGAAGAAGGGGAGCACAAACATTCAAGCCACAACATACACTGTACTTTTCACTCCTGCTTTGGAGTCTCCTCTGATACTCTTTGTTCCCACAATCATTTAGTTCCTAGGGGTAAAAGAGTGGACCGGTATTGTTTCTGGTTTTTTTTCCCAAGCTGCTGGCACCTATTCTGCAAGTTGAGTGCAGGGTAGGCAGTGACAAACACCTTGCAACTCTCAACTGCCAAAAATTATTTTAAGGCACAGTGATGGTAAGATGTCACCTGGTTCTGAAATATTAAAATAGGGGATGGGGGCAAGAAATATACGCATCTCGGAATTTATGGAATGAGGTATATGGCAAAGACCATGGCCTGAGGACTGTGACATTTACAAGTGGAACAAAGGACAGACTTAACAAAAGAGGTAAAGGAACTTCAGTGTGCTTAGAGCACATCTAAGAGAATGCTGGTCTCAGAGACCCTGAAAAGAGCTTGAAAAAGGAGGGAATGTGGGGGGAATGTGGGTTGAACGCTGGACTCTTGATGTTGGCTTAGGTCATGATCTCAGAGTCATGGGATCAAGCACCCCCACCCCCATCGGGCTCCTTGCTCAGCGTATCCCTCTCCCTCTTCTTCTCACCCCCTCCTTTCACACGCTCTCTTTCTTAAATAAATAAATCTTTAAAAAGGAAAAAGGAGGGAATGGTCAGTGGTGTCATGGTGTCTGTGTTTCAACGAACCAGTAGGAACAAAATCACCATTAAACTGGGCAGAAGGGGATCCCTGGGTGGCGCAGCGGTTTGGCGCCTGCCTTTGGCCCAGGGCGCGATCCTGGAGACCCGGGATCGAGTCCCACATCAGGCTCCCGGTGCATGGAGCCTGCTTCTCCCTCTGCCTGTGTCTCTGCCTCTCTCTCTCTCTCTCTCTGTGACTATCATAAATAAATAAAAAATTAAAAAAAAAATTTAAACTGGGCAGAAGGGGCCTTGGAAATAAGTCAGTAGAGATACGGAGTATAAACAGAAACTTTGCCTTGAAAGGATGGAAAAAATGGGACGATAATCCAAGGCCACCATGGGCTGCAGGAAGGGCTCTCTGATTTTTATTTTTTAAATTTGTAATTTTTGTTGTATCATTTATTTATTATTTATTTATTCATGAGAGACACAGAGAGAGGGAGGGAGAGAGAGGCAGAGACACAGGCCGGAGAAGCAGGCTCCATGCAGGGTGCCTGACGTGGGACTCAACCCCGGGTCTCCAGGATCAGGCCCTGGGCTGAAGGCAGCGCTAAACCGCTGAGCCACCGGGGCTGCCCAGGGCTCTGATTTTTATTTTATTTTATTTTATTATTTTTATTTTTTTTGATTTTTACAGGGGCTCTGATTTTTAAAGATGTTAAGCCATGTTCGTACACGAATTTGCGATTCAACGGTGAAGGAGAAATGAATGGTACGAAAGATTCAGGGATAATTGCAGGAGGGAAGTTCTTAGAGCCTAATTGGAGGGACAGAAGTAGGAAGCAAGGGAGGTGGGTAGCACTGAAGTTGGTGGCAGGGTTTTGTGGGAGGAAGGGGAGGCAATTTTTGCCAAGACTCCAATACTCATGCCAAAGAACTGCTCAGTTCGGGACGTTAATCTTCCTCTCCCTGAACGGGCACACGACTGGAGGCCCAAGCGGATGGTGCACCGTCTTCTGCTGTCCACCAACAGCCCCCTCCCCGCGCCCGTGAGTGAGGACAAAGGGTTAACCACAAGGTTAAAGGTCGGTGAGGCAGCAGTACGCATAGGCTCCATCTAGCCTAACTCTGGGCCTCCAGTTTTCACCAGCTTCATGTCATCATTTCATCAATCCTCTCCTTTCTGTACCAGCCCAGACGCTCCCTCCCCGGTCCGGTCCTCACGGTGGAAGACCCCGGGCTCCCCGCCCCCCGCCCCCGTGCCCGTCGCGCCTGCGCGTTGGGCTCCCTGGGCTCCCCCGCCCCTGTGGACAGTCACGAAGCTGCTCTCGGGCGCGCGTGCTCGGGCGGCGCCTGCGCAGAGGAACGAGGAAACCGGTTCCCCGGTGCGGTCCCTGCGCCTGCGCGCTGAGGGCTCCGGGCCTCCCGGCCTGAGGGAGAGGAGCAGGGAAGATGGCGGCTGTGGTAGAAAATGTAGTGAAGCTGTGAGTAGTGGTTTCTTTCTCTCCTAGGCCAGGAGGTCTTGTAATGGGCCTGGGAGTAGGGGGCGGCGCGGCAGGGGACTAGGCGGAGGGAAGGACGTGCCCGAGAAAGCCTCGTTGCGACTCCTAGTAGGGAGGGCAACAGGAGACTCACAGGAAGACGTTGCGCTTCTTTGGAAACTTGTGGAGGCCCTGAGGGGGGCACACGGGAGCCCCTTACGGGCAGCCTCCCTGCGGGGCTGTGCGGGCTGAGCGCTCCTTCGGGCTCGCGGTGTCCTGAGTATGGCGCCCACGTTGCAGACGAGAAACACGGTCTGAGTGCGCTCCCGAGACCAGACGCCTCGGTGCGGAGGGGCCGGGGCCGGGCCGGGCCGAGGGCGGCCCCGGGACCCACCCGCGTCCCCGCGAAGCCAGGCGCCCCCCCTTCCCGCCCCGCTGCCCGCAGCAGTCCCTGGAGCAACAGGCTCAGCAGCCCTTGCGTGGTTAAGCATGGCGGGGCTGTTTTAACAGCCCTGTGACGTTCGGGGGTGGGGGGTGGGGGTCTTGAGTATCTGATACCCGAGACCAAAAACATTATTGGGAAGAATTTGTTGAGGTGCGGATGCAGCAAGGAAAGAACTTGAGGGCCTTTGCGCCGGCCAGTCCAGCCACCGAAAAACGGGAAGTGGACGGAAGCGGTCCAGGACGCCTCTGCAGCCTAGAGGGGCATCTAGGTCGGCGTGCTGCGCGCTGTGCAGTCAGTCCTCTGCTGCTGGGCAGGCTGCGAGCAAAGTTAAAGTTCATGGTTGTTGGGGAAATGGAGTGTGGTCTGTTGGCCGTGAGTTAAAAATGCTTTGGGACTTGATTTAACCCAGCCTCCTCCCTGAGGAAGATCGAAATGGGTTCCTACCTGGTGGACGAATAGAGCAAACTCTGTTTAATGGGTGAATTGGGCTTGGTGCAGAGGTGGGAAAATTGAGAGGTGACTAGTTGTCCAGGCAGGGCTTGTGGATTTTGACTGGATGACAAGGTAAAGATTTGGAACTATTCTGAGGGACTCAGCTTCTCAGCTGCCTTTGTGGTGGGCTGAGCCCCCACTCTTCCCAAGAGTCTTTATAGAGAGTACGTTGCTTTGCCCACATCCCCCCACCCCCACCCCTCCCCGCCTGGAGCCTTTTCTTTGAGAATGCATTCCCACTTCCATTAAGCTAAGTGCCTTCTTCTCCTCTTGTGGGTTTTTTTTTTTTTTTTAACTTGCTTTCAGCTCCATCCTGCGGCCTCTTCAGCTACCCCTCCTCCCAACACTATTATCTTTCTCTCTGATCTGCCCACTCCAGTTTCCCCCAGCTCTTTCTTCAGGCTGACATTTCCCTCAATTTAGAAATGTCGCTGTTGATCTACCATTTATATAGTTATCCTTCCTGACTCCTGTTCTTTGTTTCCCTGCGTTTCTCTTTGTTGATTACCCTCCACCCCAATCCCATTGTAAAGGGAGGTTTTACACAGTTTTCATGCTTCCCAGAAAAGAATCAGAGCTCCTACCTTGGAAATTTACTGTACTGGGGGAATGTAAGACTTGCCTAGGTTTTGCGAGTTCACGGGTAATGGGACTTTATGTTGGAAGACTTTCTTCAGGGGAATAGAGTTGTCAACCCTTTCATGTAGTACTAGAAGGGAGGAGTTGCCCATTTCAACAGAGCATGACTTACTTCTATTAAAGGGACTACAGAGATTGTGAGGGGCACCAGCCACTAGTTCCTGAGTACTAGTAACGAGAAACCAACTTTCTCCTCAGTTCTAGCTGCAGAGGACTATGGACCGCAATTAATACATTTCCTTACAAAACTTGCCCTTTGAGAAGGGGTTTCCAGTCTTCCTGTACTATTCTCACCCAGGAGAGAGATACTTTTCTGGAGCTTCTCTTGATCGTGGTATGCTTGTTTTTTGAACAGCTGAGGTTATACATTGAGGTCAGCACTACTAGCTCATCTTCTCTGGCTTGCATCTTGTTCTGAGAGAATTTTCTTATTTATAAATTCTCTCACTCTCTCTTAGTTTCTCCTCATCAGATTCTCTCTCCCCCCCCCAACTTAGGCATTTCATTCCCAGTTCTCTTACTCACAAGACAGTTTGAACCACCTTCTGAAATCCCACTTAACTCACAAGTGCTTTGATAGAACATCTCTCATTGTTCCCCAAAAAAACCAATTCTGGCCTCCATGCTGTGACTTTGCAGCCCTCAGCCTGTCTCTCCGTCCTTCCATTTGACTTCCAGTGTCAGTATCCATTCCCATCAGCAGAAACAAAGGAGCTGCTGCACTCGGCCTGTTTATCCAATTTTCCTCTGTGTGGTGAGGACATGGCTGCCTCCTAAAGGCCAGCTAATGTGAGCCTGTTCCCTTCTCTTCACTCTCCAACACAAAATTCATGCTTACCTCAAATTACAGGCATTACTGCTCATTGAATCAAGCCAGGCATCGCCTTGTGTGTGATGTATGTCTTTTTCAGTTGCTTGGGAACATACTAAGCTGTGCCTAAGTACTATATTGTGACTGCTCTGGGAAGCCCCCCTCAGATTCCAGAGCATGGTTTGTCGGTGTATCTTGAATTACGGACATAAGCAACAGAGACTCACTCTGCCCAGCTTCTCATGCTAGGGGTCTCCCTCATGTAGAATATGTTAGAGCTTATCTAGTCTAGCAGAGGAACTTGAGCTGCATGTGGGCTGACTAAATGTCCACGTTTGTGTGACTTGCGGCCATGCAAGGTCTTTTTACTCCCAAGTCAAATGTCCCAGACACCTTCATGGGTGCTGGGGAAACTATGGGTAAGAAACCACCTCTGCCCTCAGTTTATTTAAGATTGATTGTATATGTAAATACGAATCACTGTAGTTAAAGTTCCAATATTAACATGCTTGTTAAACCCTGAGGATGAGGGATCCCTGGGTGGCGCAGCGTTTGGCGCCTGCCTTTGGCCCAGGGCGCGATCCTGGAGACCCGGGATCGAATCCCACGTCAGCCTCCCGGTGCATGGAGTCTGCTTCTCCTCTGCCTATGTCTCTGCCTCTCTCTCTTACTGTGTGCCTATCATAAATTAAAAAAAAAAAAAAAAAAAAAAAAAACCTTGGAAGATGAGATTGCTTCTATATACATGCTTCGTAGAACCAGGTTAACTCCTGGCACTGTGTAGTTTTCCAGCTTTTTGAAGCACTTAAAGGTTTGCCCTTGATTTAGATTTCAAACTGAGTCTTTTGAGTATAAGAAGGTTCTTTCCTATATAATTTGATGGTGTGAGGGGCGCTTGGGTGGCTCAGTTGGTTAAGCATCTGCCTTTAGCCCAGATCATGATCCCAGGGTCCTGGGTTGGAGCCCTGAGTCGGGCTCCCTGCTCCCTGCCACTCGCCCTGCTTGTGTTCTCTTGTGGGTGTGTGTGGGTGTGTCAAATAAATAAATAAAAATCTTAAAAAAAAATAATTTGATAGTGTGAGAATGGAAAAGGGCCTAGGATGGGCCTCTCTGAGCAAACAGGGTTTACATCACTCTGATAGTACTCAGTGAAAAAGTAGGCTTCAAGGAAGTTCAGGTATTTTCAGATGTTTTCCATTGACTTTAAAATTAGCATATAGGGATCCCTGGGTGGCGCAGCGGTTTGGCGCCTGCCTTTGGCCCAGGGCGCGATCCTGGAGACCCGGGGTCGAATCCCACGTCGGGCTCCCAGTGCATGGAGCCTGCTTCTCCCTCTGCCTGTGTCTCTGCCTCTCTCTCTCACTGTGTGCCTATCATAAATAAATAAAAAAAAATTAAAAATAAAATAAAATAAAATAAAATTAGCATATAGAAAAGAATTTTTTTAATTTAGCATATAGAATTAATTAGTTGGCTAAATACAAGTTTCCCCCCACTTCCAAACAAGTAGAGTGTTCATATGAAACTGTTTATAAGCCAACATGGCATAAAGCAAAGAAGCAATTACCACTTCTTAAAAGTGACAATCGGGCAGCCTCAGTGGCTCAGGGGTTTAGCACCACCTTCACCCCAGGGCGTGATCCTGGAGACCCCGGGATCAAGTCCCGCATCAGGCTCCCTGCGTGGAGCCTGCTTCTCCCTCTGCCTGTCTCTGCCTCTCTCTCCCTCTGTTTCTCATGAATAAATAAATAAAAACCTTTTAAAAAAATAAAAGTGAAAATCCTCTCTGGATCTTTTGGTTAGTGAAAACAGATACTAATGTAGGTCTTTTGTAAAAGCGAAGTGACATAAAGTAAATATGTCAGATAAGTAAATATGTCAGGTAGTAGGAGAAACCTGTACCTAGTTTAAAATTCAAAAGACATAAAATAGCATATAGGAAAAATTCCCCCCAGTCGCCCCGTCTTCCTTTCTAGAGGCCTACAGTTTCTTTTCGCCTCTCGTTACATAAATGGTAGCATCCTAATACACTTCTCAGCCTTGTACCTTCCTTTTTTTCCCCTAGTCACCTTGGAAATTGTTTTATGTCTGCACATGAAGAGCTTCCTTCTTTTTTTAATGGCTAAACAATTTCATTGTGTAAAGATGTGCTATAGTTTGTTAAATATATTTTAGAAAGCCCCACCATCCCCACCCCCAGAACTTGAACTCTTACTCATTTGTGATAAAACTAACCTCTGCTTCTTAGAGTCATGAGGGTTCAGAGAAACAGCATCTTGACTAGCACAGGGCTGGACTCAAGAGGCACAGAATGAACATTAGTTTCTCTCTCCCTCTTTGTGGGTTAGGCTTAAGTTTGAGTAGACACATGAGAGATCATGTTCCTGAAGGTAATTTATTTATAAAGTTCCTTTCCTCATAATGACTTAGTAAAGGAGCACAGTGTCCCATGAGGCAGAAATGGAGGCAAATAGGACCAAAGCCACAGTCTCCCGGTCCCTTGAGCCTTCCAAAGAAGCAGATGGCAAGGGAAAGGGGTAGCTCAGCACCCTGTGCTCCACCCTGCCCCAACATACACACACCTGATGTTTGTCTCTCCTGCAGCCTTGGGGAGCAGTACTACAAAGATGCCATGGAGCAGTGCCACAATTATAATGCCCGCCTCTGTGCTGAGCGCAGTGTGCGCCTTCCTTTCTTGGACTCACAGACTGGAGTAGCCCAGAGCAACTGTTATATCTGGATGGAAAAGCGGCACCGGGGTCCAGGTGAGGGTTCAGGCTCAGGAGCACAAGGAAGGAAGAAGCTTCTTTATCTTAAGTGATTAGTCAGCTGAGACGGTTTTCCTTACTGCATTCCACCCATGAGTGAATACGGTCTTGCCTTGATTACAATCCCAGGGAGGATGAAGCAGACAGGTTCATAACAGCATCTTTGTTTTCTGCAGGGCTACCCTACTAAAGCTGTCGTTGGGCTTCTGGGGAGCTATGTGTTAACCAAGGCCCCTGAGCTTACATCTGTTTTTCTTTTCCATAAACTGTCCCTCCTACCCTCAGGCCTTCACTGACCATATTCCTCCCTCACTCTAGAACATGGTGGGCAGGAGGGGATGGGGAGAGAGTGCTACTCCCCTAGAAAGTGTTTGATATTATTACCTAGGACTCGATTAGAGCTTGACTTTTCTCTCTTTTCTGTATTTCCACAGGATTGGCCTCTGGGCAGCTATACTCCTACCCTGCTCGGCGCTGGCGGAAAAAGCGGCGAGCCCACCCTCCTGAGGATCCAAGACTTTCTTTCCCGTCTATTAAACCAGGTAAAGCACGCCCCTCCTTGAGCAGGGGTAGGACCTGCTGCATGTAAGAGGCCTGTTATTCACCTGTTCTGTACCAGGCCCAATGCTAGATGCCGAAGATGCTAAAATGAATGAGATGTCATTCCTTCCTTTAAAGAACTCAGTCTAAAAAAAAAAAAAAAAAAAAAAAAAGAACTCAGTCTAATAGAGGAGACAGGTAAACAGGTAAGTTGCAATGCCGAGTGTATTGAGTGTATTGGGGTGTCTTCGTTCCTGGGCAATCAGAGACCAAAAGACAGTTACTGGCCCATGGCTGGCCTAGCACTGTGTAGACCCAGAGCGGTCTGCTTTCAGCCCTTCTGAGTCTCGCCTCATCCTGATCTTGCCTACAGACACAGACCAGACCCTGAAGAAAGAGGGGCTGATCTCTCAAGACGGCAGTAGTTTAGAAGCTCTATTGCGCACCGACCCCCTGGAGAAGCGAGGTGCCCCAGATCCCCGAGTGGATGATGACAGCCTGGGCGAGTTTCCTGTGACCAACAGTCGAGCACGGAAGGTACAAGATGAATGCTGTGGCTAAGGGAGCTTTGATGGAAACCAGCCTCCTCTTCATCAGAGGTCACCCAGTCAGTAATCAGAATGGATGCAAAAGCTTTGGGCCAGGTGGCAGGCCCCTGGGGTTCTGTTCCTGCTCAATCTCTAATTAGCACTGGATACTGACTGGCTTCACAATTAGCATCCAGTTTTTCCTATTCCTTTCCTTCTAAGTGGAGACTCTCCCTCATTCATCTTCTTTTGTCACAGATGTTTTTTGGTGCCTGGGATTACATGGGTGAAGCAGACCGGGTCCCTACCAACAGGGAAGATAAAACTATACACAAAAATAACAAGAGCTAAAAATATGATAGGCACTGCACTAAGTGCTTTTCCATCATATTCTCTAGTCTCTACAACCTTGTCCTTGTGAAGTAGGTATTATGGCCCCTGTTTCACATACGGGGAAACTAAAGCAAAACAGTTAAAAAAAAAAAGGGCGGGGGGACCCTGGGTGGCTCAGCGGTTTAGCGCCTGCCTATGGCCCAGGGCATGATTCTGGAGTCCTAGGATCGAGTACCACATCGGGCTCCCTGCATGGAGCCTGCTTCTCCCTCTGTCTGTGTCTCTGCCTCTCTCTCTCTGTCTTTCATGAGTAAATAAATAAATAAAATCTTAAAAAAAAAAAAAAAGACCTCCTGTAACACCACACAAAAAAGCAACAGAGCTCTAATTTATTTTATTTTATTAAATACTTTATTTATTTATTCATGAGAAACACAGATAGAGGGAGAAGCGGGCTTCCTGTAAGGAGCCCGATGTGGGACTCGATCCTGGACCCCAGGATCATGCTGTGAGCGGAAGGCAGACGCTCAACCACTGAGCCACCCAGGCATCCTCAGAGCTCTAATTTAAATCTGAGAAGTAAGGGCACCTGGCTGGCTCAGTCAGTGGAGCACACGACTCTTGATCTCAGGGTCATGAGTTTAAGTCCCACATTGGGTATAGAGATTACTAAAAATAAATAAACTTTAAAAATTAATCTAAGAAGTGAGATGTCAGAAGGAAACCACTGGGAGTGTGCTCCTAGGACAGCAGATCAGAAGCAGGAGAGGGCATGACTACTTGGGGTGCCAGGGAAGACTTTATGAAAATACGGCGTTTGATTCGGCCCCTTGGAGATGGTGGGGAAGGCATCCCAGGGGAACAGCAGGGAGAGAGGCACAAAGGAAGGAAAGCCCAAAGCATTGAAGGGAGAAGAAATGGGAGTCTAGGGAGTTGAAGGACAGTGGTAAGGAACAAGGCCAGAGTGGAGGGGCCAGCTCAGGGAAGAGGTTCTGGGTGAGCTGGCCAGGCCCCTCGGTGGGGGAGCTTTTGGATGTACTACATTGCATCTGCCCATCCTAATGCTCCTGTCTGCTCAGCGGATCCTAGAACCAGATGACTTCCTGGACGACCTGGATGACGAGGATTATGAAGAAGACACTCCCAAGCGTCGGGGCAAAGGGAAGTCCAAGGTGAGGAGTCAAGGTGCTGCCTATAAGGGAGACTGCAGAGCCACTGTGCTCTTGCTTATTGCCATTTTTCCTCTTGAGTGAAATTAGCAGCCACTTCCGGGAGAGTTTAACTTCTTGGGCCTAGGTGACTTTATAAGGGCATCTTTGTGTTTTCTTTTCACAGGGTAAAGGTGTGGGCAGTGCCCGTAAGAAGCTGGATGCTTCCATCCTGGAGGATCGAGACAAGCCTTATGCCTGTGACAGTGAGTGCCTCATGAGTGGGTGGGTAGCCCCTGCCTTGGACCCAGCCCCTGCTCAGGATATGAGAGGAGGGAGGGTTGTATTCTTGCTCAGAGTGGTTGCAAAAAGCCTGAATGCTTTCTCCTGCCTGCTGACCAGTTCCCTCTGAGACCCTTGGGAGGCTCCAGCCTCTGCTACCCAACGGGTGGGACCTGCATGCTCTGGGAGAGGTTTCTGCTTCCCCCCCCTGGGGTGGGGTACTGGGGCCGGGGGCACACACAGCAGGCAGAATTGGCCCTTTGGTAGACCACGTACAGGTCTGCTGGCCCCAGTCAAGCCAGGGCCCCCAGAGTCCAGCACCGAGTTTTTCAACGTCTGCTCTCCCCCTTTTCTCTGACTCCACCCTTGGGAGTGCCATCGCCGCTGGTTTCTCTCTCGTTTGCTCCGCTTTCCTGCTGCTGCTGCTCCTGTCTCAAGTGTATCAAGGCCTTCTTCTCATGACTTTTCTTTCTGTCTTTCAGATAGTTTCAAACAAAAGCATACCTCGAAAGCGCCCCAGAGAGGTAGCTCTCTCAACTTTTCAGACTTTTGGTTTTCCTATCCCTTTTCCCTCCTCCCTTGATTCTCCCACCTTTCTCATCTCCTGTGATGCTAGTATAAAAATCTCTGGAATGGCATGGGGGTAGGAGCGATGGGCTTTCTGTTGTACTCCACTCCTCATGGTCCTGGAAGCTGCCTTTACCACTGCTTGTCTCCCACAGACTTGCTCCTAGGGCTGCTTGGCCCCGCTGCATGTGGTGGCTTCAAAAGCATTCTAAGGGCCCTGCTACAAACAGATCCCTCTGCTTCCCCTCCTAGAACAGACACTTGGTGATCAGCTCATGTTTTTCACCATCCCTTCACCTCCTCCTATCCTCTCCCCATTCCTTCCTGCTGGTCCCTTGCTCTTCTTGATACCACTGCTTAAGAGTACAAGATGCCTCGTGGGGTTCTGCTTTCCTTGCTGGTTGAAGGGGTTGCGGGTGGGTTGGGCCAGGCGCTAATGTGGGAGTGTCTTTGAATTGCCTTGAGGGCCAGATACCCTAGCCACTTATTGACACCCCCTCACCCCCCCCCCCAATGATCCACTCCCTACTCCTTTATCCTCATTGGGCAGAGATGAGCTCTGTGGGATACAATGAGTAGCTTGAGCTTCCCATGTTTACTGAGAGGTAAAAAAAAAAAAGTTTGGAGTCGCTTCCTTATCTTTTTTCCTTCCTGCCATATTGCAAAATTATAGAAATTCCCTTCCCTTCCTGACCCAGAGCTCCCCAGACTATTCTTAGGGGAAATGGTATCAGGGCCAGGGTTCAGCCTCCCAGACAGCCAGTGTGGAAGAGCAGAGGGGACCATGGGCTGGGGTGTAACAGAGAAGAGCCATGGCAACTGGAGAGCCCCAGGGCCTGATGTTCCTACCCAAGGACAGGTGGCTGTCACTGAAGGCCTGTCGCAGACAGAGCCAAGGGGGGCAGGGTGGTTGCCTCTGCCTCAGGTGGAGCCCCACAGCTTGCGGGGGTGGGGGGGCGGCGGGGGATGGCGGGGACATGGCACTCTTGGATCCTGACACCTTTCTCTGTCATCTTCTCCCTACTCAGTTTGTGGAAAACGTTACAAGAACCGGCCAGGCCTCAGTTACCACTATGCCCACTCCCACTTGGCTGAGGAGGAGGGTGAGGACAAGGAAGACTCGCAGCCACCCACCCCAGTTTCCCAGAGGTCGGAGGAGCAGAAATGTAAGCTGACAAGTCAAGCAGGAATCATCTGCTCCTGAAAAGCCTTTCCTGTAGGGCCACTGGGTGCCTAGAGGCCCCCGTGAGCCTCGTCAGAACTTTCTTCCTCTCTGTAGCCAAGAAGGGTCCTGATGGACTGGCCCTGCCCAACAACTACTGTGACTTCTGCCTTGGGGACTCCAAGATCAATAAGAAGACGGGGCAGCCTGAGGAGCTGGTGTCCTGCTCCGACTGCGGCCGCTCAGGTACCTCCAGTCTGGGGCCCAGGGCCTGCCCGGGAGCCCTCTGCGTGCCCCAGCTGCCTGTGTGACACCCCCTCTCCCTCCCGCCCCTAGGGCACCCTTCTTGCTTGCAGTTCACCCCAGTGATGATGGCGGCCGTGAAGACCTACCGCTGGCAGTGCATCGAGTGCAAGTGCTGCAACATCTGTGGCACCTCCGAGAACGATGTGCGTGTCCCCTTGCCATCCCCCTCCCCTCTCTCCCCTCTGTGCTGTCCCCCACACCCCAGGGAGGACTTGCTTGGCCAGTGCCTCTTGTGTGCCATCTTGGCGTCAGATACCGTTCCAGGTGCTCATCGTGCTAAACAAGACCAACAAGGTCCCTGCCTTCACGGAATTTACCTCCTTGTGGGGAACAAGCAGTGGGCAAGGAAAGGAGCGACGGTTTTGTGGCATGCTGTGAAGAGAAGGACAGCAGCAGTGGGCAGTCATCTGGTACCTGATGTAGATAGTCAGGACTGGCTTTTCCAAGGAGGTGGTCTTGGTGTTGAGATTTGGATGAAACAGAGGAGCCAGTCCAAGGAGATTTGCGGCCACAGCATGCCCAGCATGCCCAGGAGACAAGCAACCAGGATGGGGCCTCAAGGCAGACGGGCCAAGTTTACCAAGGCTGTTTGGCTGGCTGGGGCTTCCTTGAAGCGGGAGCACACTAGGAGAAGGGATTGGAAGGTGGCCATCACCAGGTCTGAGGGTTTCATCGAGAGTGATGTGCTATCTTAACTTTTTTTTTTTTTTTTTTTTTTAAGATTTTATTCATGAGAGACACAGAGAGAGGCAGAGACACAGGCAGAGGGAGAAGCAGGCTCCGTGCAGGGAGCCTGATGTGGGGCTCAATTCTAGGACTCCAGGATCACTTAGCCACCTGGGCCAAAGGCGGCACTAAACCACTGAGCCACCCGGGCTGCCCTGTCTTAACATTATTTTTTTTTTAAGACTTTATTTATTTATTAGAGGCAGAGATATAGGTAGAGAGAGAAGCAGGCTCCAGTCAGGGAGCCTGATGGTGGGACTCGATCCCAGGTCTCCAGGGTCATGCCCTAGGCTGAAGGCGATGCTAAACCGCCAAGCCACCAGGGCTGCCCATGTCGTAACATTTTTAAAAGATAACTTCACTCTCTGAAAAATAGAATGTAAAGGATGAGTGGAGGCCATGAGCTGAGTTCGGATGCTGGTACAGTTCAGGTGGAATGACAGCGACTCAGTCTGGATGGAGAAGGACGGCAGCCTGAATTTCCTATCCAGAAATTCCTGAATCTGCTCTTCCCTGCCATCTGCCCCACCCCTCCTGAAAGCAGCAGTGTCTGCAGAAGCCCCCATCTCTGCCCACCCCTGGTGGGCCACCTGAAGCCCACCAGTCACTCACCTGCCTCTTCCTCTTCCATCTGGCCTTTTCTAGGACCAGCTGCTTTTCTGTGATGACTGTGACCGTGGCTACCATATGTACTGTCTCACCCCGTCCATGTCTGAGCCTCCTGAAGGTAGGTTGCCCTAATCTCTTATCAGAACAAGTATCTTATCAGTAACAGGAAAGGAGTTCTCTTACTAGTAATCTGTTCTTTCAAAATTGGGAATAGATGCTTTGCCTTCACTCAGAATGCTTTCCTAGTATTTTGACTTCCAGGGTCTAACGTTTGCACATTATCACCAGATGCATTTAGAAATGCAGAAAATCAACAGCCCTTGAGACGACTGGTGTTGAGTGGAAAACAGTTACCAGAAGGAGCGGTTTAACTTCCTTCAACCAGTCCAGGAAACTCAGTTTGTAGTTACATGAGGCTTTGGTAGCAGCTCTTTGAACATGAAAGGTTTGAGTGTCCCATTTCTTCCTATTTCCCTTGCCCACTCTGGAAAGGTGTTGAACCTAGAGCCTGAATGGATCACTCTGCCCTTCCAGCAATTTGCTTAATCTCCAAGTTTGTGGAAGCTCTTTAGCCACACCAGTGGTGGCACCAGAAAGTGGTGGTCTCTCTGCAGGTCCCCCTCCAGCCAGATCTCTGTGCCCCAACCCCTCCTTTATAGAAATTCAGGAGCTTACTCAGGAGGATGTGAATGCCCAGTGGCTTTTACTGTGCACAAAGGATGTGGGCCAGCATTACAGACCAGAGAAAGTGGCTCACTGTGTGGTTAAGCTGACTTGTAATATAGGTCAAACTGCTGTCAACCCCCTAGGGAAGGAGGCATGAACAAAGTCTGAGAGTCCTTTGGCAGCTGCAGGGGAGCACACAGCTATTGTCATCTGTCATGCCCAGTTTATAAATCTACTTTGGGGAGAAGTAGTGTGTTCTTTTATTTTTTTTTTAAACCATAAAATATCAATTTACAGACAAAATTCTCCATGAACTGTAGAAGGGCTTTCCTATTGAAGTACTGTCAGAGGCCAGTGAAGAGCTGCAGGCAGCTGAGGGAGAGCCCTCTAGAAGCCACGAGATTCTTAAGTCAGGGCGTCAGCAAACTATAGCCTGCAGCTAGTGTGTATAGCTCATAAGCTAAGAATGGTTTTTACATTTTTAAAGGAGATTTAAAAAAAGAACATTGAAGCAAGACTATATGTGGCTCACAAAGCCTAAAATATTTAACACTCTGGCTGGCTGTTTACAGAGAAGCCTGCCAGTCCCTGTGGTATTGACCTTTGGGTTAGAAAGGACCTCCTTACATTTTGAGAGCCCTGTATCTCTGAAGAGCTTATAAAAGTGTGGATTCTTGCCCCCATATGCATCCACATAAACATACGTACAGTTGCACTTACAATTTTGAGGCATTAAGAGCTAGCTTTGTTTCTATAAAAAACACGGGAGAATGCACCCATAAGCAAATTATGAAATGCTTATTTTTCTGGCCAGGGACATTTTTCCCAGTTTTCCTGAGGGGCAGACCGTAACACACTGGGTCGTCAGAGTTCATCCGTCCCCTTTTCCTGTCACTGGTCCTCGGCCTCTTCTCAAGCACCTGGTGATGGTGGAGGGGCCCCTCTCATCTTTCCATGATTTTCCCAGAAAACTGTCTTATGTGGAGTCAAAACTGGTTTCTCTAAAACCACTATTTGTAATCTTCATTCTGACCTTGGGGGCCATGAGAACAAAGTTGTTCTTCTGTAATCACAAGTCCAAAGCTGAGATGCTTTTAAAAATTCCATCTGTCCAGGCCCTCATAGAGATTCTGATTCAAGAGGGCCTAGGAGTGTATTTGGAAGGAGTCCTCCAGATGATTATTTCCCTCATCACTACTGAAAATTATTTTTCATAATTTTTGAAGCCCTAGAGGTTTCTTCTGGCTCAGGATAACCATGAAACTGTGCTGCTGCAGAACATCTCCCACCCTTCCTGTAGCTGATCCTGCTGGAAGTGAGGTGGGGAGTGGAAGGGCAGCACATTAGGGTTGTGTGGGACCCATCCTGACCCCTTTGTGCTTCTCTGCAGGGAGTTGGAGCTGCCACTTGTGTCTGGACCTGTTGAAGGAGAAAGCTTCCATCTACCAGAACCAGAACTCCTCTTGATGTGCCCGCCCCCACCCCCTGCTCCCCCCATACATCTAGGGCTGTTTCTCTCTTCCTCTCTTGTTTTTCATACCCACCTTTCCCCTCCCCCTCTTTCACAAGTCCAGAGAACCTCGGGTGGTCGTGCCAATCTGCCTTTGGCAGCAGTAAGCTGAGGTGGCAGCTTTGACCGCCTCTGGCCCTAGGCCCTCAGGGAGAACGGAGCAGCACACTGCCCCAAGGTATCCCGTGGCCCAGCTTCTCACTGCTCTCCGTGAAGTGCATTCACTCTGCCTGCCTTGGGCCCCTGGCCTTGGTAATCACAGGGTTCAAACAGTGTCCTCCAAGAAGGAGTAGGAGAGCAGCTCACTTTCCTCTCAGCTCCGCCTCCACGCTGGTCCCCAGGGCTTTTTCCTTCCCCTGGAGGTAAGCCAGACCAGGGCCTCTCTGCTAGAAGCATCTGGGAGTGAGCAACTGAGCAAGCTGAGGCAGCACTTGCAAGGAGCCTCCCAGGCCTCTGTGCTGCTTCTGCCTCCTTCCCCCAGAGTGGCTCTCTACAGTCCTCTTTTCCTGTTACCCAGAATCCTTTGAGCCAGGATGCTCTTGGTCACTCTCCTTGCTCTGCCCTGACCCACTGTGCCCCACCCCACAGGGAGTCGCAGCTTCACCCAATTCTTGTGCTCACCTGGCTCGCTCACAGGCGGTTTCTTAATGACCGAAGCATTCCCCGCCCTTGGAATTTCTGCCTCCTCCTTATTCCCTTTGGTTTTGTGGGGAGAGGGGAAGGGTCAAGGGGCCAGGCCAGCAGCTTGGGGGCCACAGGGAAACGTTGGATAATGTGCCTGTTTTTTAACTCGATGAAAAAGCCTACCTCCGAAATCCCCTTTTTGTTCTTCCTGGACCTGGACATTCAGCTCCTGTCCTTGATTGAATTGGGAGCCACTGGCTCCTGGGTCATAGGGAAGCCACATAGACATCCCTTTCTTCCCTTGCACGCTCGCTAGCAGCTGCTAAGGTCTTCACACTCTGATTCCTCAGTTTTTTGCCTGGTGACACTGACATGAAGTAGTGGGGGAGATAGTCCATGCCAGGACCCCCTGGAGTGGCCTTCTCCTTGGGTGTGGGCAGGCCCTAATTCACTGTCGCTTTGGAGTTGAGGTGTCTTTCTTTCTTTCTTTAGTTCCTGTATTCTAAACATTAGTACAAATAAACATTTTTACACAGAACTCCCTACTGGATGGTTTATCTCCCAACTCCCTTTTCCTGCTTGAGAAAGTCATTTCATCCTAAAACTTTCTTCCTTAGGAGAATGGTTTTTAAGTGGTTTGAAATAGAGCTTTTAATCCCAGATTGAAATTTTTGCTAAAGCCCAATATGTAAAGCAGATATAAAATTGAGTACTTTGTTGTAATTTCCTGGTTTTAAGATTTTATTTATTTGAGAGGGAGAGCGAGCACGAATGGGAGGAGGAGGAGAGGGAGAGGATGGGGGGAAAGAATCTCAAGCAGACTCCACACCCAGCACGGAATCGGAGACAGCTCAATCCCATGACCCTGAGATCATGACCTGAGCCAAAATCAAGAGTCCGATGCTCAACCAACTAAGCTGCCAAGGTGCCCCTGTTCTAATTTCTTAATGTAAATTTATGTTCTAACCACTCTTGTTATAAAGGATAGGTTGTTTTAATGTAAACCTTGGGTTAAAATCCATTCTAGCAACCTGTTTTTTTTTTTTTTTTTTTTTTTTTTATTTTGGTTGGTTTGAAGGTAATTCTGCTAGACATATGCAAGTGGTGACAGTTCTATAGTAGTTGATCTTAGGATTTCAGATACTTTAAATAGGTTCAGAAACTTAATTTTACATAAATAGAAAAGAATGACAAGCCAACGTCACGGTGAGACATGTGAAAGCTTTGTGCACAAGGAGCATGGAGACCCCTCCACCTTGCTTGCCTGGCATTCCTTCCTTTACATGTGTGTGCATGAACTCAGCCCGCCCTGCCACCTGCCTCCAGGCGTGTTTATATGTACAAAAATGAGCTGCTTCTTGCAGCCAACATTTTTTTTGACAGCTTCCATAATGGATCTGTATCTCACTTGAAAGTGTGTTTTGTAGTTCTTAACCCTTTTAAGACTTGGATCAATCAATTGTGAAGCCCCTGAGGTGTCCTCAGGGTTATTTGAAACAATCTGAAAACCACTGCACCCATTGTGGTCTAGGCCATTGCAATAAGTAAGCAGGGTGCTCTGAGCTGAGAATTTTGTTAGTAACAGCACATCCCCTGTCCTTAGGCTTTTACATGGAAGTAGGCCAGAAGCAGAGGGAGCAAAGCAATGATCCTTGGTGGCTCAGTCAGTAGAAGTCAGGAAATAAATGAAGAAAACTGTAAAACAAAGATACTGTAGCAAGCATAAGAAATTTGCGAAAGGTTTGCAGGAGGTCAGATTTAGGAGGGGACATAAAAGGATGGAAGAAGGATCAAACATAGATTGGTTTGGGGAGGGAAGCCTAAGAGTAAGGCAGAGAGATGGGGACCTACCTATCTGTGGCCCTGGGCTTCTCATCAGAGCTGGGAGTCAGGAAGTGGAAAGCAGGCTGAAGTTGAGAGTGGGGAGCACTTGACCGCAGGTTAAGATACCTACATTCAATTCCTAAGAACAGACAGGACTGAAGGTTACTAAGGAAGGGACTGGTATTAGATCTTGAGTTTAGAAACTTGAATCTTGGGGCACCTGGGTGGTTCTGTCTGTTAAGCATCCGACTCTTGATTTCAATTCAGGTCATGATCTCAGGGTTGTGAGATGGAGCCCCTTGTTGATCCCCAAATGGGCTCTGCACTGGGCATGGAGTCTGCTTAAGATTCTCTCTCTGCCACTGCCCCAAATCTCTCTCTCCCTCTCAAAAACAAACAAACTTGAATCTTGCTAACAGGTACCAAAACTAATAAATATTCGTCCTTATTCACCCTACATCAGGGGGAATCAGGGCCGTGGGGCAGGTGGCTGTCTCAGTCTCTAGAGCATGGGACTTGATCTTGAGGTTGTAAGTTGGAGTCCCACCTTGGGCATGGATCCTACTTTTAAAAACTGGCTCCAGTTTTAACCGGATAACTACAGGCGCCAGGCAGGTAGTTATCCCCAGCTGGACGGATCAACCCTCGGCCAGCGCTGTCCATGGTGACAGCTTTCGTGTGGCTTAAAGCTTTCATCCATTTTCCTGACAAACACTCCGTGAAGGGTATTAGCCCTGTTTGGTAGATGAGAAAGCTGCGACTGCATAGGTCAGGGCCGGGAAGGCCTTGAGACGCCAGGTCTGCTCTCCGGCCCGGAGCCTCGGGGACTCCCGCAGGGTCTCGGCCCCGCCCCCAGGAGGGCCCCGCCGCTTCCCCGACGTCCAATGAGGCTCGGCCGGGGGCGGGACGGGACGTCACTGCGGGCCAATCCGGTGGGGCCGGGGCGGGGCTGCGGCGGGTGGGCGCCGGGCGGCCGCACCGCGGTCTTCCCCGCCGGGAGAGAGCCCGGCGCGGGCGGCGCGCTCGGGGTCCTGCTGTGCGCGCGCCCGCCGCCCGCCGCCCGCCGCCCGCCGCCCGCCGCCCGCGCAGCCCCTCGGCCCACTCCGGGCCGTGGCGCCCGTCCCTCCCCTGCTCTCCCCGCCTGGACAGGGGCTCCGAGCCAGGCCAAGCCGGGGCGGGGCGGGGCGGGAGCCGCGGGACGAGCGCCTGAGGTGGGTGCGGGCCGGGAGCCGGGGGGCGGGGAGGCCGGCAGGTCGGGCGCCCAACGGACCCCGCGTCGAGGTGGGGAGAGGCCGTCCGGTTGCGGAGCCCGGCTCCCGGCCTGCCTCGGCCCCAGGCGCTCGTGCCGCGTCCCAGTATCCTTCCCCGGCCACCACCCTCCCCTCCGGGGACAGCCGTCCCTCTCGCTGCCCGCGGCCTCCTCACCCCTCTTGCCGTTTGTCGCCTGTGCACCTGCCGTCTCGGCCCTGTGCTGCCACCCCCCTCCCCCTCTCCAGGTCGGACCCCCGCCCAGTCTTACCTCCTCAGGACCCAGGACCGAATGAGCCTCCGTCCTTCTGCCCCATCTGTCCCTCTTTGTCGTCTGTACACTTGTCACTTCAACTCTGCTCATCCACCCGGCACCCCGCCCCCAACATCTTCATTTAAATACCCCCCAGGCTATCACCCCCATCCCCCTCCCAGGGACTCCTCCCTCCACGCCCCA